>NC_042616.1:135983681-137183681 GCF_901001135.1 Rhinatrema bivittatum
GCATTTTGCTTTCAAAGCAAAAAAAAAAGTCATTCTTTTTCCTGGATTGCACCTTTCCAGTACTAAGTACTGTATCAAAACAAATGTCTCCCAATACTCGCTCTTTCTGTGGTAGACATTCATATATGGATCTTGCAGCTCTGTCCAACTGGTGTCATCCACAATGCATCATAGGCATTGGAGGTTTTTGGAAACTAAGATGGCCACTCTCCTGGATTAGTTTCATTGATTGCTAAACCTTCTCTTTAATCACCTGATTTTGAGTTTTGAATGTTCTGCTCATTTCAAGTAGGCTAGACCAGATTTTCAAAGTTTCCCTTTTTCTATTTGACTCACTGAATCTTCCTACTTTACAGTACAGAACTGTTTTAAGTTCACAATAAGAGTGGAATATAGTACTTTTATGTTCATGGTTTTTTACACAGTTATACAAGTAAGCACTATTAAAAAAAAAAAAAAAAAAAACCCCACACTTCCACTGAATATAAATGAGCATGATAGAAGACTACTACCTGGCCTATCTCATCTACCCTACTCTTCACTCCTACTGGAATAATACCAGCCTTATTTTATCACTGCCTTCACCCTGGCTTCTCTATTACTAGGTCTCTCAAGCTTTACTGAATTCAGTCACCATTTCCCCACCCCACCTCCATTCGTATTGCTTTGTTATGGTGCCCAGAGTCTACCCCCACATCAGTTTCAAAGCATGACCCATTCTTAACATTTCTACATTACTTATAACATAGTAAATGATGGTAGACAATCTACCCAGACATCTTTCAGGTTGTCAGTTTCCACTGTGACACACCTTCTCCTTTTCCTCCAGGATATATACAGTAAATAGTTTTAACATTTTCTATTTTAATCAGTGGCATAGCATTTGGCTATCCAGAAGTTGCATATGAAATTGCATGAAAGCCTACTGAATGTACCTTGTTCACTTAGCTCAGCTTCCTCCTCCTCCTTATCTGCTTCTTCCTCTCCTTCTTCTGACTCTGCTCCACTGTCACTGCTTTCTGCTTTATTCAAGCCTTGAAATTTGGTGTGGAAGTCAGGATGCTGCCAAGATCTAAAGATAAATACCAAAATCTTAAAAATGTTATTTTACTAAGGAACGTTACAGTTGTCTGCAAGGGGAGAGGGTGGCGGCTTCCTCTGGAACCCATCAATGCTGGTGCTGGACTGGTGACTTATGCATCCAATATTTACTTATTTAATTTGTTTATGTACATTTGATATTCCACTTTGTCAGGTTTTGTCTTAAAGTGGATTATTCTATTTATTTATTTAAAAACTTTTATATACCGGCGTTAGTGGGGACATCACACCGGTTCACATAATAACAGCAGATAAGAAATTACATATTAACAAGGCGAGGAAACTTGGCAGGGGGGAACAATAGCGAAGCATAGAAGGATAGTGAACAACGCCGATAAACATTGAAACAAGCATTAACAGCACTAGTAACCTTGGATATAACAGTAACCTAAGATGATAATAATGGGGTTTAGCAGACTGAAATAAGGGGTTCATGATTTAGGTGCGTATCTAGGGGCATTTGGTAACATGGTCTATTCTGGGTAGGCTCGTTTGAATAGCCAAGTTTTCAATTTCTTTTTAAACTTGATAAGACAGGGTTCGAGGCGCAGGGTGAGGGGCATGGAGTTCCAGAGTGAAGGGCCAGCAATAGAGAGGGCACGGTCAAGGGCGAAGGAAAGGCGGGCTACCTTTAGAGAGGGTGCACGTAGTGTGCCACTATTGGTGGTTCTAGACGGGCGGGAGGAGTGGTGGGGGGTGAAGGGAATATCTAGCCAGTTGGAGTTGTACGAATGAATGGATTTGTGTACAATGGTAAGGGCTTTATAGTGGATGCGAGAGGGGATGGGGAGCCAATGAAGGTTTATGAGAATCGGGGTGATATGTTCGTATTTGCATGTGATTGAGATGATGCTTGCTGTTGCATTTTGCAACATTTGTAGGGGTTTAATTGTGGCGTAGGGAGGCCTAGGAGGAAAGCATTGCAGTAGTCCAGTTTGGTAGCAATGGTGGCCTGGATCACTGTACGAAGGTCTTGGGGTAAAGCAGGGGTTTCAGTTTTTTTAGGACGTTTAGTTTGAAAAAGCCTTCTTTGAGTATGGAGTTGATGTATTTCTTCATGTTGAGTTGTTGGCAAAGGAGAACTCCAAGATCCCTGACGAATGGTTGGACGGTGGTGATGTTAATGTTGGGATCGGTGGCGAAAGGTGGGGGGAGGGTGGCGTGAGGGGAGATAAGTAGGATCGCAGTCTTGGTGGCATTGAGTGCTAGATGGAGGTTGGCAAGGAGAGAGTTGATGGCATCAAGGCATTTCTCCCAGTGCTTTAGGGCATCAGAGATGGAACTTTGGATGGGGATGATGATCTGGACATCGTCGGCATATAGATAGAATTTAAGGTTACAGAAATTAAGACCTAGACAGGTAGAACATTGCAAATGAGGTCCTATGAAAGGCTTATCCCTGGCTCCTGTACTGCACTTATTACCTTAACCAGGATGTGAAAAGTTTGTGCTAACTTCTTATGACAAACAATGCCAGATTTTTGCCTCATCTAGTACCAACAAATCATGCCTTGACACAGGTAACTATAAAATATCAGACAGGTCCACATTTCTTCATACCTACTCTATATTCCCTTAATGTTTTCATTTCTATTTCATGCAATATCAGTACTCAGAATTTCCCTTTGTCTACCTGGCAAATTCTGAGGAGATTCTCAGTGTTTCAGGGCAATATGTAAGGAGAAATTACTGCTTACCTGATAATTACATTTTCTTTAGTGAAGTCAGGTTAATCCATACCAGTGGGTTATGCAAATCTACCAGCAGATGGCGATGGAGTAAAGCTCATATCAGAGTATTAAATACCCCTGCACTGACATCAGCCCTTCAGCATTCTCTGCAAAAGCCAAGTGTGGACAACTAACCAATACATGATCATAACTATTAGAGACAACTATTCAAAACAGTCAGTTAACAGAAAAACACTAGAGGTCAGACAAGGAGTGTAATATTACTAATCTAGGGACTGGATCTGACACTTACCAGTAATCCCCAGAAATACAGCTACTCAAAAGGGCAATAGCACCACCGTCCAGCAGCCAAGGGCGGGAAGGTGGATTAACCTGACTTCACTAAAAAAAAAAAAAAAAAAAAAAGGAAATAGTCAGGTAAATAGTAATTTGTCCTCTCTTAGCATTCAGACAGGTTAATACATTCCAGTGGGATGAACCAAAGCTACTCCTGAACAGGGTAGGAGGCTACCCACAGTCCAATCAATCAGCACCACATACGCGAAGGCTGCGTCCTCACGGGCTTGCACATCCAGGTGATAATGCCTATAAGTTGTGTAAGAAAGACCATGTCGCAGCTCGGCAAATCGACGGGAGACATCGATCTAATCTCCACCCATGACACTGCCTGAACACTAACGGAATGAACCCTAACCTGACTAGGCAACGGCTGCTCAGCATCCACATACGTGGCCATGATAGCCTCCTTAATCCATTGGGCTATCGCAGCCCATGACTGCCGGCTCACCCTGTTTACTCCCATCATGGAGTATAAACAGCCAGTCCATCTTCCTGAGAGGTTTAGAAACATCCAATACCTCATGATATGCTGTTTGACACCCAAGGTCCATAGCAGGCGATATTCATTTACATCTCTCTCCCTGTCCAGATTCAGCAGAGAAATGATAGATTCAAGTGAAAACCAGAGACCACCTTTGGCAAAAAAGACGGAACAGTTCGCGGCTGAACTGCCCCCAGAGACGCTTGCAGAAACTGTTCCCAACAAGACAAAGCCCGCAGCTCAGAAACTCTACACGCAGAACAGTCCTCTGGTGAGTAACCTCAAGAAGAGGTTATGCAGTGGTCGAAAAGTAAAACTAGTCAGAAATCTAGAACTAGATTAAGATTCCACAAGGGCACCAGCAACTGCAAGGGGGGACAAAAATGCTTCACCCCTTTCAAGAACCGGGCCATAACCGGATGGGCTAACAAGGGTTCACCATTCACGTGACCTTGGAAACATGCAAGAGCTTGTACCTTCAAGGAATTAAGGGCAAAGTCCTTAAAACAACCCATCCTGCAAAATCCAAACTGAATAGTTTTCTAACCAATGAGGATGAACCCCCTCGTTCCTCACAGAAAGCCTCTCTCACCAAACGCAAACATAGGTTAAGGAAGAGAATAACTTTCACGCTCGAAGCAAGGCAGAAATTACAGCAGTAGACTACAAGCTTCAGCAACTGAGCCCCTCTCAATGGCCACACTAGGACAAAAATCAAGTCAGATCTTCAAGAACAATAGGCACCTGTTGTAGCAGATCCTCGTGGACTGGTAATCGGAGAGGATATTCCACCACAAACTTTTGCAGATCTGCATACCATAGACTCCCGGGCCAAATCTAACGTCACCAGAAGTATCAACCTCCTGTGTCGCTCGAACCTCCGAATCATTCTGCCCACCATGAGCTATGGGGAAAAGGCATGTAGAAGCTTGCCTTCAAGGCCAGTTCTGCATGAGGGCATCAATGCCCGAAAACTTCAGATCTCTTCTGCAACTGAAGAAGCAAGGAACCTTCGCATTGTATGTCATCACTAGCAAGCCTAGGAATGGGAGGTCCTAGCAGCCACTATGCGCTAGAATGCTTCATTGTACAATTCCATTTCTCCTGGATCCAAACTCTGTCTGCCCAGAAAGTCAGCTCTTACATTGTCTTTTCCTGCAATGTGTGAGGCTATCTCCTGAAGATAGCCCAACTTATGGAATGGGCAGAAGTATTTTCCTGCAACACTTGCTGGCTCTTGGCTCCTCCCTAGCGACTGAGATAAGCCAACACTGTATTGTCCAACATCATTCGGACTGCTCGACCCTGCAAGCGATTGACAAACCACATGCATGCCAACCAAACAAGCATAAGCTTCCAGCCGATTGATGCTCCAGAGCTACTCCTCTGTACTCCAGCATTCCTGCGCTGTCAGTTCCCGATGGGAAGCCCCTCCTACCCTAGAGGCTTGCATTCATTGTAAGTAGTAGCCAGTTCCCTTATAAACACCGTTCGTTAGACGATCCGCTTGCAACCACCACTGCAGTTGGATACTGATCTCCACTGGATACTGAAGTCGTATCGAGTAGACCAGAGACTGTGTGGACTTAAACATGCAAACAGTGTGCGCTGAAGAGGATGCATATGCGCCCTTGCCCATGGAACCAACTCTAGGATGGCTTCCATCAACCCACACACCTGTAGATAAGAACACACTGCCGGGCGTATTGTTTCTGTCAATCACACCTGCGCCACACCCTGATGGGGGTCCTCATTCAATTCTTGAATGAGGACCCCCAGCAGGAACAGCTTGTCTTGCTTCATGTCGAAAACAAACACCAAGATACTCCAGTGTCTGGGATGGTTGCAGATTGCTCTTGGCAAAGTTCACCACCCAACCTAGTTCCCTTAGCAAGGAGATCACCTTGCTTGAAGCCTGAAAACTCTCTTTCATGCTCATGGCCCGAATTAGCCAATCTTCTAAGTACAGGTGAATAAGAATGCCATCCTCTCTCAACACTGCTGCTACCACCATTACACCTTAGAGAAGATTCTGGGCACGGTGGTCAAACCGAAGGGTAGCACTCAAAGACTGATGTCCCCCCAAAACAGCAAAATACAGAAAACAGTTGATGTTCCAGCTGGATGGGAATATGCAGATACGCCTCGGACAATCCAAAGACTTAAACTCCCACGACAGTACCACCATTATCAGTGAGCATAAGGTTTCCATGCAGGAAAGTGTCACTTGCAAAAGCCATTAGACTCCCTTGAGATCCAGGATGGGGCGAAAGGAACCCTCCTTCTCGGGTACAATGAAATAATTGGAATATCGGCCTGTATTTTCTTGTGACATGGGAACTGGGATCACAGCCTGCAGGCTGAGGAGTCTTGACAAAGTACACTCCACTGTCTCTTCTGCAGAGAGCTGCAGGGAAACACCACAAAAACATCCAAAGGAATACTAAGAAACTCAGAACCCACTGGTCTGACGTGATCTCAATCCACCTCTGATAAAAAGGAGACACGGGGGGGGGGGGGGGGGGGGAAGGCATTACCACTCAAGCCTGCACCCCCATCTGGGCTACCTGGGATGAAGGACTGAGACCTATCAGAAGGTCAAAACCTATGAGAAGCCGCTCCTTGTAGAGTCGAAAACATTTGAAAAACCCCTAGCATAACCTCTCGTGCCAATGAGCGTGGTGCCTGCTTTTAAACTACTGGTAACTGAGGAGCTGGGACTCACCCCACTTATTGGAATTTTTTTTTTTTTAAACTCACTCCCAAACCAGAGGGATCCTTTAAAAGGCCATTTCATAAGATTAGACTTTGAAATTGCCTTGGTATCAATTCATCAGCCATAGCTGATGCTCAACCCTGATTTTATTCCAAGATTAGAAGAGATCAGGCACATCCAGGGTGGTGAGGTTGTAGGACACTATCTTGAAATTCAAACCAGGCTCATCAACTTCCTGAGAGAGAGCAAGCAAAGGTGATCCACCAGGAAGTGGCAAGAAGCCATCTATAATTCATTGCCACCACCTCCAGGTCTGCTTATGGCTAACCTCAATTCTATCCTGCACCTCCAAGTTGCTCCCCCTTCCTCAGGGATAGTCGTCCTCTTGGTGATGGCACACACCAGCACATCCACTTTCAGAAAGCACAACTGCTTTCTCTCTGTCTTCTCTGCCAGATCCAGGGGGTACAGCGCTATTAAGGCTCATTCCCTTTTAAAAATTAGCTGCCAGGGCACCCCATTCAAGATCAATCAATTCTTGAATAGCATCAATGAAGCTTTACATAAGAAGTTTAAGTGGGATTCATTTGCTCAGACATGGCATCAGTTCCCGGCAACCCCAGCATCTTCAATGCCTGGGCGATCCGAGCCAGCAACTCATCTCTATGAAGAAACGCAACATTATTCTATACAGCTCCAACCCCGGAGGTATTTTCCATCCTCCTGGGAGTAAGGATTGCCTTCATCCTCCATGACCCGCAGCAGGTGTAGATGTACTCAGATGCTTATGTGCAGTAGCAAGCGTGCAGGGATCTGCAATTTGCGATCCTAAACTCTAGGCCTACCACATTGGCGACCAAGCAAAACCTGTTAGCAGGGCCTAGCCAAAAGGCTGCGCAACCCACCAAGTTGTTTCGCGACAGACTTGTGCATAGAAAAGCAAGCGCATGCCATCGCAGTCCATACCAAAACCACAAAAAGGCATCTGTCCTGCATCCACTGAGTAGCCTTCTGTCGCTGACAAACCAGTTAGGGGATCCCCAAAACCAGGAGAAACCTCTGACAGGTCCCCCTCTGGTCCCATTCTCACATCATGCTGGGAACAGCGGGCTCAATAAAAGCAGCCAGAGATAACTCTTCCTGAGCCTCCAAGTTAGGGGGGGTGGGGGGTGCCCAGCTGAGATGTTGGAACATGGCAAGCAACACAAAAGTAAACACTAACTAGCACCATGCTCTCAAAGTGTCTGAAAATTGTGTGCCCAGGTGCAAGCCACACAAGCGAGCGTGGACAGGACACCCTAAATTAAGGTCTGTCCAATAAGTGTCCAAAATATAGGCGCATAATACACTATCCAGGTAAGCGCTCACCTGAGCACACGCCCAGGCGTGCAAATGCAAACTGATAGACATTTTTGCGGCAGACTTGTGTGTAAAAGTGTGTCAATGCCACTGTGGACTATCATGAGGCGTCTAAGCAAAGCCTGAGAGCGGGGCCCAGCCAAAAGGCTGCTCAACCCACCAAGCTGCCATGACTACCCAAACTCCCTTGGAGGTGGGAATGGACATCCGATTGGTACGCAAAGGCTCGGAGACCAGAAGGGGAATGGAAACCCTGGGGGTTTTTTTTGGTTTTTTTTTAAACTCTTTACCTGAGCTCAGCCTGTCCTGCTCAAGTATAGAGTTGGTCACCGCTTGCAGGAGGAGAGAGTAAAGGCATTCACCGCCGGGCTCAGCTTCCTGCAGCCACTAGCCTCTCAGCTGTATCTTTCTCTACAGGTAAGTCCATGCTGGAAAACCAGCTACTGGACAGAGGGACTCTTAGGGAGGGATCTGCAAATATCACATCAGGAAAACTCAACTGAGGTAGGGACCATAAGGCATCATCATAGGAGAGCGGGATGAATTACATTTTTTTTTTTTTTAAGCAATCTGTGGGAGATGTAGGTCCACCATCTGCTGGAGACAGAATACAGGCAGGTTGATGTCAGTCAGTGGTATATATACTGTGACATCAGCTTTGCTCTGTCTCCATCTGCTGGTAGAGGTGCATAACCCACTGGTGTGAATTAACCTGTCTGAATACTATAAAAATCAAATTTGGTCTTGTCAGACCAGAGATTATACAACATAACTATCTTCAGTCTTCTTTCGGCAGGCACCTATTAATTTCAGCCAGACCTACCCCCATGAAACCAGGAGGGCCAAAAGCATTGCCGTTACAGGTACTCAGTGATTAGATACACAAGTACATGGGTTTGTATGTGCTGTAACTTGGTGTTCCAAAGCATGCATTAGAATGTATCAAAACTGGTGGAAGATAATGTGAATGTAATCACCGCCCTGAGGTGTACTCCATAAGACCTTTTCATCAGAACTACAAAATGGGTGAAAGCATTTGGTATGCAGGACCTTTTAAAAAGAGCTAGTCTTAATAGGAAATTGTTCATATATCATAAAATTTCTAAACTCTATTTCAAAGTTCAATACCTCTTCTAGCATTGCAAGTCAACAAGTAAAAAAAACAAACAAAAAAAAAAACACAAAACCCAATGTATCACTTTTTATTATAATAATTAGACATCAAATATGCACACAGAAGAAGTTTTTGTATGCCCATTTCACTTATGTGGAGAAGGCAGATCAAGGAACACAACCACAAAAATGTGATTCGGTGGGGTGACCTAGAGCCCTGAAAGATCTCAAACTAGAAATCAGGTGATGTAAGAGAGGCTATTTTAACCAAAAGAACTTATTTTAAAAAGAAAATTAATAATGAAAAGAGGAGTCCACTGAAGAAAACAGGAAAAAGGATAAGCACTACCTAGTTAGATGAAAAACACTGATAAGGTGGGCAAAAAGAATTTGAAAAGAAGCTGGCTGTAGAGGCAAAAATAAACTAAAAATTTTCAAGTACATCTGAAACAAAGCCTGCGGGGTTGGTTGGACAATTAGATCATAGAAGGGTTAAAAGGGCATTTATGGTAGACAATGCCATAGCAGAAAGACTAAATGAATTCTTTGGTGTTTACCGAAAAGGATGCCCAAGAGGTACCTATGCCGAAATGGTATTTATTGGTGTTGATTTGGAAGAACTGAAACAAATCATGGTGAACCTAGAAAATGTAACAGGGCAGGCTGACAAATTAAAGAGTGGTAAATCACTTGAACCAGATGATATACACACGAGTTCTGAAAACTCAAAAATGAAATGCACGTTAAACTAGTCTTTGTAACCTATCATTGAAATAGTCTATTATACCTGAAGATTGGTGTTAAATTGGTCACCTTGCAATCTTTAAAAAGGCTCTGGGGTGATCCAGAAACTACAGACCAGTGACCCTGACTTCATTGTCAGGAAAAATATAGAAACTATTCTAAAGAAAAAATAAATCACAGGACACATATAAAGGACATGGTTTAATGGGACACAGCCAACATGGATTAAGTCTTGCCTCTCCCATCTTTATTTAAAAGTATGTTTTGTCTCTAATGACAGTCATTTGCTACATTTTTTTTTTTAAAGGTTTAACAAACATATGGATAATGGCAAGCCATGCCTTCTGAAAATCCAAATACATTAAGTCCCTCATATGAGAAACTCCAGAGAAAACTAAAAGGCAAGGGATAGGAGTCACTTTTCTCAATGGAGGAAGGTAAACAGTGAAATGCCCTAGGGATCTGTACTAGGAGATGCTTTTTTTTTTTTTTTTTTTTTTTTACTATGTTTATACATGATCTGGAAAACTGAACAATGAACGAGGTGATAATTTTATTTCATCTGCAAATTTTATTAGTGGTAAATTACTGTCTTTTCATAAGGAGGGGTATTGTGCCTGCCAGTAAAGGGAGTTTGTTTGCTTTTACTGAGATGTCATCAGAACCGAATATTTTTTAGTTTGCGAGTTGTACAGGTAATGCCCTAGTTCTACTCTGCACCCATTGTTGGGGGTTCTTGTGGATGCAAAATGTATATTTACTTTAGCCCCATGACGGTCACATGTTCAGTGTGTCACGCATGAGAGAACCATCTGCCAGGTGTGTCCCGATGAAAAAAGGTTGAGAACCACTGCTCTAGGGGTATCATACAACTTGTGAATCCAATGAATAAAGAACTGCCCAAAAGTAATCTTTTCCAAAGTTTTAAAAAGGAAAGACCAATGAATCATGTTGAACACTTTCTCAGCGTAGACAGTTAAAAAACAAGACAATTTTCTCTTTTCACCCACCAGATGAAATCTATAGTTTTCTGTATGTTATCCACAGCCATCCAACCTGGGATAAAGCCTGCTTGATCCGAATTAATTATTGAAGCTATTAACCCATTCAAGCGATTTGCTAAGACTTTAGCCAAATGTTTAAATCTAAATTAATAAAGTGAAATCGGTCTATAAGACCCACAGGCCGCTGGGCCTCATCCGGCTTGGCTATCGTTATGCCAGCTATATGGCTCCCGGAAGTAAAGAACCTTCATGTCTAAGGAAATTAAACATTCTTGTCAATTAAACAGGGTGTGAGAATTGCTGGTAAAACGTGGCCATAAAGCCATCCAATCTTGGGCTCTTTCCTGGTTGATATTCTTAATCCACGCAACAAAAAGACAAAAGTATATTAATTCTCTATGCTGTGATGTACACAGAATTATTCTAAATAAATGTTAATACCGCATCAGCAAGCCAGACAACGGCAGTGAAAATCACTTGCCGTCCGGACCACTCGTCATTTGCGGTGAGTTGTTTTTTTGTAGAAATTCTTCAAAATTTGCAAATTATAAATCAAACTCAACTTCATCTGTTCCCCGAAAACCAACTTGAAGAATGAATCCCCCCGACAGTGGCCAGTGTTTCGCGATATATCAATCGCTTCTTCAGGAGTAATTTACAGGTAAATGGTTAGGAAAGATGCTTCTTGCTGGACCCATACGTCTCAAACGCTGCTCAAATGAAAACTGGACAGGAGATTCTTAATGACATGAGCAACTTCTAAGATTGTAATTTCCCTGTCAAGCAGCAATTGATGCTCCCCGGGTAGCCCTGATAGATTTATATCTAAATACTTCTCTATCTCATCTACTTTGATAGATCTATCTGCACAAAATTGGGTTATTCCTGGTTTGAGGTTAACATCTCTCCCACCTGTCCTTTAATTTTGACCACATTTTTGTGTTGATCTTTTTCAGCTTACATACCAACATTTGCCTGCCCTATTTCCCTCCTAAAAATGTTTGATGTGCCATTCCAAATGATATGCTATGGTATTGTTTTCTACCATATTAAGTTTTTCTCTAGCTCTTATTAATCGAAGCACAACTTTTGATAAAATTGTGCATTTGTTCCAGCCAAGCTATCTTTCTCCGAGGCAATTTCCTCTTATTTTTCTCTTTTTTTTGCAGGTTGCTCGAGATCAGTTTCCCTCTAACCATTGCTTTTAAGAAATATCAGATTACACCACAGGAGACATCTTGCCATTTCCATTCAGCTTCAGATACTCCTGCATGTCCTTCATGTGCTGTGCGCTAAAATCATCATCTGTTAATAAATCATTTAACCTCAAATGTTGCTGTCTCATGTCACAATTTGAGAAAAGCATGACAATCCATATAGAAGCATGATCAAACCATGTAATGGATTCCAGTTCAGCCTCAGCTATCTGATTAACCCTTTATCCAGTAAAATAAAATAGATTCAGTGTATGAATTGTGGAATCCAGAGGAAAAAAGTATAATATTTAGATGTAGAGTGACACACTCTCCATACATCCATTAAATTCCAATTATCCATTAACACTTTGAGCTTATTTCAATGCACTTGCTTGACTGACTCATAACCAAAAGAATTATCTAAGGTAGGTGCTCTTGTAAAGTTGAAATCTCCGCAGAGGATCAAAAGGCCCTCTACTTTAGAGATCAATATGGCCCCCAAGAATCAAAGAAAGCTCCTTGGTCCTTATTTGGTGCATAGATATTTACCACTGTATATATTTCCCCTCCCACTACAACTTGCACTATAAGATATCTACCAAAATGATACATATAGTACATTATAAGCTCAAAAATAAGATCTTTGGCAAACAATATTCCCACCCCTGTATATTTCCCACTCTTAGAACATGAAACAAAATATCTGTGGGGATATGCCTTGGATCCCATCCAGTGTTCATGTCTACCTTTTAAAACATGTCTCTTGTAGCAGCACAACAGGGGCCTTTCAAGACTCTAGTTCTCTATAAAATTGCCATCTGCGATAGGAATTCAGACATTCACATTTGTTTATTTATTTAGAGCTTTTATATACCGAAGTTCGTTTGTACATCACATCGGTTTACATTTAACAGATAGAAAAAATGAGGGGGAAAGAGAAGAGAAGAAGTTACATCAAACAATATAATCTAGTTGCAATCAATATAAAGAGGAGAGTTAAAGCCTTAGTGTCTTAGATAAGAGTTAGAAGGGAGAACAATGATAGGGCACTGAACGTGAAACAATGCAACAATATAAATAAAATTACAATTAAAAGGAAACTTTGTACAGGAGGCTTGAAGTTGTTTAATGGTGGATGAACGATGGAGGGGAGTTAAGTGAAAGGCCTGTTTGAAGAGCCATGTCTTAATTTCTTTTTAAATTTCTGAGTGCAGGGCTCTAGTCATAGATCAGGGGGCAATAGAGTTCCAAGTGAGAGGGGGCCAGCAATGGAAAAAGCTCTGTCTCTGGTGGAGATTAGATGTGTGGCGTTTAGGTGCGGGATTATATAAGGTGCCAGTGGTGGGCAGATTCTGGATCATAGAGGGTAATCTAAACTTGGACCTGATTAAGAAAAATTTTTAACATGAACCCAATCTTGTTCATTCAACTCATCTTAATCCCCTCCATACTTCACTAAGTGATCTAGGAGTCATAGTGGATAACACTTTGAAATTGTCGGCTCAGTGTACTCTGGCAGTCCAAAAAAGCAAACAATGTTAGGAATTATTAGGAAGGGAATGGTGAATAAAACAGAGAATGTCATAATGCCTCAGTATCGCTCCATGGTGAGACCGCAACCTTGGGTACTATGTACAATTCTAGTCATCGCATCTCAAGAAAGATATAGTTGCGATGGAGAAGGTACAGAGAAGGGCGACCAAAATGATAGAGAGGATGGAACTGCTCCCCTATGAGGAAAAGGCTAAACAAGGTTTAGGGTTGTTCAGCTTGGAGAAGAGACTGCTGAGGGGGGATATGATAGAGGTCTTTAAAATCACGAGAGAGGTCTAGAATGGGTAGATGTGAATCAGTTAATTTACTCTTTCAGATAATAGAAGGACTAGGGGGCACTCCATGAAGTTAGCATGTAGGACAATTAAAACTAATCAGAGAACATTCTCACACTCAACGCACAATTAAACTCTGGAATTTGTTGCCAGGGGATGTGGTTAGTGCAGCTAGGTTTAAAAAAGGTTTGGATAAGTTCTTGGAGGAGAAGTCCATTAACTGCTATTAATCAAGCTAACTTAGAAAATACCTCCTGCTATTACCACCATCAGTAGCATGGGGTAGCCTTAGTTTTTGGGTACTTGCCAGGTACTTGTAGCCTGGATTGGCCACTGTTGGAAACAGGATGTTGGGCTTGATGGACCCTTGGTCTGACCCAGTGTGGCAATTTCTTACGTTCTTAAGTTTTCTTTACAGTCATATCTCCTAACACTGCAACTCCCACCCTGGATATCCACATATACACCCTTTTTACTTTCAGCTCTACCTCCCACAATGATACAAAACATTTTCCAAATCACCTCATCCTTTTAGTTTCTTCTTCCCATGGTGATCTGCCACCTCCGTGATGCAGATCCTCTCCTCCAATTGGTCTCAACTCCACACAGGCAGCTAGTTGGTTGTTTACTAATACCAAATAAAGCAAACGGCTCTTAAAAGTCCACAAATTTTGCACATAAATGGTAACCCCAAGGTAAACCCCATAAGCCCAATAATCCAAAACAAACAACTAGTCCCTCTGCTTAATATGTACATTAGTCCCTAATGGAAATATGATGAATTCCTGTGTATCACATTCTCTTTTAATGTGGTATCCTTAGATGAAGCAGAACCTCCCGAGTGCTTGCTCAGATGCCTTCCTCCTTTGCCCATGTGCTGCCATGTTGGATAATCCTCTCTAGACAAAGTGG
Source organism: Rhinatrema bivittatum (assembly GCF_901001135.1). Taxonomy (NCBI): domain Eukaryota; kingdom Metazoa; phylum Chordata; class Amphibia; order Gymnophiona; family Rhinatrematidae; genus Rhinatrema; species Rhinatrema bivittatum. The sequence goes on from NC_042616.1 coordinate 135,998,167, forward strand.
CAGGTTTAGCTAACTGTAGTTTACGGCTAATTGCAAAACCTGCTTGCATAAGCACTAACCTCACTCACAGTTTTCACTCTGGCTGTGGCATCGTTTAAGGTAAGTGAGAGGCCAAAAGGATGTAATCAGTGATATTTGATGGTTTTCCTTATGAAGGAGAGATGTTACTTCCTTTAGGTCTTGCCTCTTACTTTGGAAGTAAGTAGCTTTGGGAGAAAAAAAAACAATCGGCAAATGCAGAGAAATCATAGCCTTCCTGTTGCCAGGTCATCTGCTTTCGCGCAGCACCCTAGATCCATTCCCTGAAGGAAGAGCTGTAAAAACATGCTATTATGTCACTTGGCTTATTTATCCGTGGGCTCAGTGCTTGATGTATGTGTTCTAGCACGATATCCATCTCTGACTCACTCTCAGCACCTCCACTAGCATTCAGGATGATTTTGCAAGTGCCAGCCACTATTTGCTGCCCTTATACTCAGGAGACTCTGCCACGCCCCTGAAACTGAGGTTGCAGCAGTGAGATTGGTTTTCAAGGTCCTCCAGTTTTTCTCTGTATGAATAAGTGTTTCTCTTCCAGCTCTTTGCACTGACCCTGCAGCCATTCAATAGTGTCAGCTTGAGCATCTAAGTGGATATAATTTTCCTCCATCCTAAATCTGCCTTCTCCTCACATATTTCTGCCATCAATTCCATTATCTCAGTTTATTGTTTATAACCTGGTGAAATCTCACAGAACCACTCTCTAAAATCTGCTCGTGAGGGTATACCGTTCTCTGCCATGGGATCTGTGCCATTAGAGTCTACTTCTGGCTAAGTACGGCCTGTCTCAAACCCGCCACAGTCCTCGCTAGATTCCCCACCCACTTTGGCAAATGAAAAGCAGTAGAAGTCCATTGCTTTCTTTTTCACTACCATCTTTCACTTGTTTTACCTCTGTAATTTCTCAAATGAAAAGTTGTGGATGGCTGCGATGTGCTGAGGATTCTGCCAGATGGAGGAAGGAGTTCCAAGTCAAGCTTCCATTTGGGCCAATGACATCACTTCCTCCTCCTAGCAGCATCATTTTGGAGTACCTGTGATTTTATCCTTTTTTTTTTTTTTTTTTTTTTTTTAAATAGTCCTGTGTAGATGGCGTTGCAATTTGAGTTTTAAGAACAAAAGCATACCAGCACATCCACTAACATTTTTTTTCTCCACAAAAGTCAATTACATCTTCAGGCGTAAGAGTAAATAAATTCAAGCCAAATACACAGTACACATGCACTGCAAGACAAAGCCCAAATCAATGCGTTTCATATGAGAAACGTACTGCTCACTCAGGAAATGTCATAATGCCTCTGATCGCTCCATGGTGAGACCGCACCTTGAATACTGTGTACAATTCTGGTCGCCGCATCTCAAAAAAGATATAGTTGCGATGGAGAAGGTACAGAGAAGGGCGACCAAATGATAAATGGGATGGACAGCTTCCCTATGAGGAAAGACTAAAGAGGTTAGGGCTGTTCAGCTATGAGAAGAGACAGCTGAGGGGGGATATGATAGAGGTGTTTAAAATCATGAGGGGTCTAGAATGGGTAAATGTGAATCTGTTATTTACTCTTCGGATAATAGAAGGACTAGGGGGCACTCCATGAAGTTAGCATGTGGCACATTTAAAACTAATTGGAGACTTTTTTTTCACTCAACGCACAATTAAACTCTGGAATTTGTTGCCAGGAGATATGGTTAGTACAGTTAGTGTAGCTGCGTTTAAAAAAGGATTGGATAAGTTCTTGGAGGAGAAGTCCATTACCTGCTATTAAATAAATTGACTTAGAAAATAGCCACTGCTATTACTAGCAACAGTAACATGGAATAGACTTAGTTTTTGGTAACTTGCCAGGTACTTATGGCCTGGATTGATCACTGCTGGAGACAGGATGCTGGGCTTGGACCCTTAGTCTGACCCAGTATGGCATGTTCTTACCAAAACTGTTTCCAGCTTCTGCACATTCTACCTTCAGTCCAAAGGGAAAAGGAATATATATAGATTTGCTAACAACTGCACTTAGAAAAAAATTTAGATTTGATTTAATCTGTCTAATCTAAAGTTATTCTGACTACTGAACTTTGGATACTTTTTAAATAATTTGTTAAAGATAGAACTCAAAGCTAGCTAACTTGTGAAGTGCTCCTTGAGTGTACACCAAGCTAGGAGTATACCACTGTGTACCATCAAAAAGATATTCAAATTTAGTATTCTTTTTGTGACGAAATGGGGATATGCTTCTGAATATTTTTGATTCTACAAGAGCTTTGTAATCTGCCATGAACTATTCTTTTCCAATTGGTGGACTATAAATATTTTAAAATAAAATACAAATACTACACCCAACTGTTGGATTGGCCTCTAATAAGTCAGAGCTCAGCAGGAAAGGGAAAGAGTACAGCAGTTTCTTGGGCCCAGTATATTCTTAAAAATGCAGCTTGGGGAAATACCACCATACCCTCTCCTCATTTAACCTATATTAATATTTAATACTATATTTATGGGATTAGGAGGCACCTTGCTTTAAGGCTGCCTGAAAGGAGCATAATTCCCATAACTTAAAATTTCTACTCAAATTCTACAGAGGTCAAGTTTACACATTTCAGAGACAGGAGTAAAAGGAAAATTTGGTATAGCCCCTAACCACTGACTAAATCAAAGGCCTCAGAAAGAAACAAAATAGTCTTATCAGCATAGGCCTCTCACAACTTCAGTAATATATTAAAGGATTGGGAGAGGAAAAACATAGAAACATAGAAAATGACGGCAGAAGAAGACCAAACGGCCCATCCAGTCTGCCCAGCAAGCTATGTATTTTTTTTTCACATACTTGTTACTCTTGGTTTTTAGTACCCTTTAGTTCTATTTCTCTTCCACCCCACCATCAATGCAGAGAGCGAGGGTAGTAACCGCAGCAACAAGCAAGCCACACCCATGCCTCTGTCCACCCAGACTATGCAACTCTGACCCTATTGGTCGCCGTCCATATACAGATCCTCCCCTCCACACTCCCCCTGCCGTTGTATCAGAGAGCCACGCTGGACATGCAGCGAAAGCAAAGCATCGGCTTATCTGGTTTTGGGGAAGCAACTGCCGTAACAAGCAAGCCACATCTCATTGTGTGAATGCAAAACCTTTTTTTCTTCCACATTTCCTCTTGCTGCTGAAGCCCAGAGCAACGCTGGAGTCTCACCAACCATGTGCATGCACATCGAACAAGGGCACCATCTCCAGGTAGTAGCCCTCATTTTCGCGAGTCACATTAACAATCAACAAATATTGAACAAGCCTAATAATTGGCAATACCTATAGCCTATGTCCTAACCGGTAAATTTACATACTCTTACCCACCCCTCTGGTTTTTTTTTTTTATTTGGAGACGGCAGCCCTCCATCCTTCTGCTCCGTGAAGGTGGTATACCATTAGCATCCTGCTCCGTGAATGCCACTCCAGCCTTCCACTCCATGAAGGTGGAACACCGACCACTGGCATCCCACTTGAATGCCTCTGTAGCTACTGCCGCTCCGTGCAGTGTTTTGCGGCTTACTGTTGTTCTTCTATTCTGAGCCCTTCTATCTTGAGGGCTGCTGCTTGTTCAGCATAGTGTATGCGAGCCACCCCCTCTTCATTCACGTCCTCTGGACTTGATGGATCCACAGTGTTTATCCCACGCCCCTTTGAAGTCCTTCACAGTTCTGGTCTTCACCACTTCCTCTGGAAGGGCATTCCAGGCATCCACCACTCTCTCCGTGAAGAAATACTTCCTGACATTGGTTCTTAGTCTTCCTCCCTGGAGCCTCAGCTTGTGACCTCTGGTTCTTCTGATAGAAAAGGTTTGTCGTCGTTTTTGGATCGTTAAAACCTTTCAAGTATCTGAAAGTCTGAATCATATCACTCCTACTCCCTCCTTTCTTCCAGGGTGTACATATTTAGATTCTTCAATCTCTCCTCGTATGTCATTCGATGAAGACCCTCCACCTTTCTGGTCGCCCTTCTCTGTACCGCTTCCATCTTGTCTCTGTCTCTTAAGGGGTGCTACAGGTAGTGTGCTGCAGGCAATCCTTAAACCATTTTTTTTCAATATTTTCATATGCAATATTGCTGAAAGGCTATCAGGAAAGATTTATCTTGGGAGCCAAAATGACCGACCCATAAGACATGCCGGAGAAACTCTTAGCACTTCTCAATTTCTTCTTCAAATTTCCTTTTCAATTTGGAAGTTTGCAAGATGCCACACACAAAGCATAAAGCTAAATTAAAGAACATTTTACCTGGAAAAGAAGAAGGCATCCAGCAAACAAACTGAGAGAGTTTCTTTGATTCCACCCCTAAGACTCTGGAAACGAGGGCTGCTGAGAGAGGGAACCAGGAGCTCGGTTCCTTCTCTATGGCCGAGATGATCTTGTTGAGCCCGGGAGCTCCAGAGAAGCCATCTCCGCCGCAAGGTCAGACTGGGGCTGAACAGGACGAGCTAACGCGATCCCCGAGATTGAGGCAGAGAGAATCAGCGTCCCCAGATCTGCATGGAGAGGAGGCAAGTGAGGGAGACATGAGTATCCCACTGGGAGGAACCACGTCTACACCCAAGCCCCCCATGGCTGTACCGGCAATGAACAGAGACCAGCAAGCCTCAGGAACTGCAAAAATTAATTTCAGGTACTGGTTTTCTCTTTGAGAAAACCCAGATTGTGACTTTGGACTCTGTATGGTCGGCTTTGGTGTCTATTAAGTCTGCAATATCAACACTAACTCAGGCATTTCTAGAGACAAACAAATGAGGATTAAACATAGAAAAGATTGTAACTCAATGTCAAGAAAAGCTGAAGAAAGTACAAGAAAGAACAACATAGATGGAAAAAGTACAAGCAAATTTAATTAAAATCTGATAGTATCAGAGAAAAAAATTTGAAAATATGGAGAATTCTCTTCGATATTTGAATCTCCAGGTGGTTAATTTTCCAGAATTGAAAAAAAGTGTTGCCAGTGGATATGTTTAAAACATACATGACGGAATGCCTTAAAATGCCTAAGGAGATTATTCCAGTGATAACTAAGGCTTTATATATCTATATATATCTATATATTTTTTTTTTTATATACCGACATTTGATCTCAATCGAGATATCACACCGGTTTACATTCAGGTACTGTAGGTATTTCCCTATCCCCAGTGGGCTTACAATCTAAGTTTGTACCTGAGGCAATGGAGGGTAAAGTGACTTGCCCAAGGTCACAAGGAGCGACAGCAGGACTTGAACCCTGGTCTCCTGGTTCATAGTCCACTACTTTTAACCACTAGGCTATTCCTCCTCCCTAACCACTAGGCTATTCCTCCCTGAGGAGGAATAGCCAGGAAAACTATAGCATTGCAGGGAACAGAAACACAGGAACAGTATTCAATGAACATCACGGAGATATTGGAGATGTTGATACAAACCGAAATTTTAACAAGAGGAATGTTGTTAGTTTCCTTTGTGCTTGAATATGACAGGAATTTAGTTCTGAAATGTTTCTTTAGAAATAGGACGACTCACTATCACGGACAACAGATCTGGATATAGCCAGATATAGTTCGTTCGACACAAGAGCGTAGGAAAACGTTTATTTCTATGAGGTCAGAAGTAATAGATCGAGGGGCTAATATGATACTAAGGTATCCATGCAGATGTCTAGTACAATATCATGAAAAATATGTAATCTTAGAACCAGAACAATTAAGGGGTTTTCTGGATGGGAGAGTATGAGGTGTAAAGCGGAAAAAAAAAAAAAAAGGAGGTGGTTGGTATCTTATGAGTGGGATATTTCCAATGCTATTTCATAAATGTCTGAGCTCCTTTTTCCTTATTACTAATTCATGGCTCCCCCATTACCTTAACGATTAGAGATTTAAATACATGAGAAATCTTTGATTATGTTGCTTTATGTGAATATATTGTATAATCTCTATTTTCTATGGTTTTCTGGATATTGTAATATATCTATAAATGCAAAATTTAAAAAAATAAAAATAAAAAAAAGGAAAGATTTATCTTTTGGCTGATGATACCAAAATCTGCAACAGGGTAGATACCCAGATAGTTGCGGAAACATGACAAGGGATCTAATGAGGACTAAAGAATGATCTAGAGTCTGGCAGTTAAGATTTAATGCTAAAATCTGAAGTCATGCATTTGAGCTGTAAAACCCCCAGGGAGAGTGTACAGCATAGAGGTGAAATTGTTTTATACACAAAAAAGAGTGGGATTTGGGAGTGATTCTCTCTGATGATCTCAAAGTGGTCAAACAAGTGAATAAGGTGATGGCAAAAGCCAAAAAATGCTTGGGTGCATAGGGAGAGAGGAATAGCCAGCAGGAAAAAGGAATTGATATTGCCTCTGTATAAATAAGTCTTTGGTGAATCCTCATTTGGAGTACTGGGTACAATTCTTGAGACTGCACCTTCAACCATATACAAACAAGATGGAGATGGTTCAGAGGGTGGCTACTAAAATGGACAATGTTTTTCACTATGAAGCACACAGGGACAGATTTAAAGATCTAAACATGTATACCCTAGAGAAAAAGTGAGATAGGGGAGATATGAAAATCACTTAAATACCTCCAGGTATCCATGAACAGCCTCTCAGTGGAAAGGAAGCTCTGGAATGAGTTAAAGGGGGTAGACTCAGGAGTAATCTAAGATATATTTCTTTAGATTGAGGGCAGTGCATGCATGGAACAGCATTCCAGTGGAGGTGGTAGAGAGAAGGACAGTATCTGAATTTAAGAAAGCATGGTACAATTACATAGGATCTCTGGGGGAGTGGGCTAAGTAGTAGTTGTGGATGGGCAGATAAGATAGGCTGATAGAAACGTGATGGCAGAAAGACCATGTAAAAATGGAAGCTAGTACTCCATGACAGAGCCTGCTTTATTGCATACATCCTTTTTACAGAGACCCTCTTTAAAAAAGCTCTTTCCCATTCTGTGCCCATGACAGAGAACTTAAAAATAAGAGCAGATGGGATACCAGCACATTAAACAAAGGATAGGAATGAATATACATAGATTTAATCATTCCTACCTTCTATAGATTGTGTGATTTTCTCCAGTCGTACTGGCATGGGAAAGGAATACAAACAAATTGGAAATTTATTTATACAGATATTTAAAAAAAAAAATAAAAAAAAATGATTAGAACAAAAAAAGTTATTTAAAGGCAATAAGTTAATCTTCATGATCTATAATTAGCTTTATAATGTGTACTGAAAAATAAAGGGAATTCAGTATTCCAACCTGATGTTATATCAGATCCTTTGTCTCGCTTTTTGTCTTCCACTAGCTCATAGAATGGACCAATCACTTGGAGTAATTCTTCCACTTTCTCTGTCACCGGCATACTCTCGAGGATCTGCATGTGTCCAAAGCAGCAAATGTCATATACCACAATACAGAACAGGTACACTTGCCTACAGAGTCATGGTCAATCCCCGACAGATTAAAAGGCAAGCCCCACCTATAAACTGTCAAATACCTGGCACATCAAAATTCAGCTGACATTGGCCAGTAGAAGATTAAAAATAGAACTGTGATTCTTACCTTATCTTACAATGGGTCCTTATTTTTCTCATGGCTGATAACACCCGAATAATATCTTGGAATGTCAATGGTCTGGGATCACCGGTTTAAACGCTATAAAATCCTCAAACAACTTAAATCCCATAAACCGACGGTCGCTTGTTTGCAGGAAACCCATCTCTCTGCACTAGAAAGCAGTAAACTCAAAAGGGATTGGGTGGGTGATTGCTATTACACTCAGGCTAAAGGGAAGAAAGGGGGAGTAGCTATTTTAGTAAATAAAGCTGCTTCTTTTACTGTCTCTAACACGGTGCGAGATGAGGAAGGTAGATTTCTCTTGGTGTCAGGCCATCTTAATGGTCAAGAAGTGACTATCTGCACTCTCTACGCTCCTAATGCCTACTCTCACCCCTTTTTCATTTTTGTATTGGAACAGCTGGTAGAACACGCCAAGGGTTATTTAATTGTGACGGGGGATTTCAACCTACCAGCGGATCCTTGCATAGACAAGACGCCTTCGAGTGCCTTGCTCCCTAACAGGGAGGGTAAGGGGGTCCCATTCTTATGTTCTGAGTTCTCTTTACTGGACATATGGCGGACGTTACATCCCACAGAAAAAGATTTTACCCACATTTCTAGGGTGCATGCCTCCCTATCACGTATAGATTATATCCTGATACCGAAAGAAGGGCTACATTTTGTTTCTGATGCTGTGATTGGCTTACAGGGGGTGTCTGACCACGCAATAATTTGGGTGGATATACATTTTCACGCTCGGGACAGTGGAGAAAGGCTGTGGAGATTTCCTGGGTTTCTTCGCTCTGACTTGCACTTCAAACTTTTTTGCAAAACAAATGGGAAGAGTTTGTCAATCACAATAGCCAACATACCTCGAATCCGCAACTGTTTTGGGAAACAGCTAAAGCCGTTATACGGGGTGAAATTATTTCCTTTGTAGCGGCTAGAACGAAAAATCTTAACAAAACTATTCTGGAATTGGAAGGTAAATTGGGTAAGCTAAAACAGGAGTTTGCCTCCCACCCGTCTCCTACTTCTCAGAGGGCGTATTTCGCTGTCTTGAGGGATCTGAACTGTGTTCTACATCAGAGGGCACAAAGGGCCTTTCAAGTAGCGGAAAGGAACTTTTTTAAGTTTGGTAACAAAGCGGGGAAACATCTTGCCAATTTGGTTAGAGCTCATAGAGGGAAGACCTTTATTCCTGCCATGCGTACTGAGGGGGGCACTAGGGTCTCCTCCCGAGCTGAAATCTGTGAGGTTTTTCGTAAGTTCTATGAACAATTATACACAGATGACGTAGAAGGAGGCAGAGAAGAAGAAGAAGCATTCTTTGTGAATCTTAAGTTACCGAATCTAACTAAATCTCAGATATCGTTCCTTAACCGACCTATAATACCCCTGGAGGTTTTAGCTGCCATCTCAACTAGTAAACTGGGGAAGGCGCCAGGTCCTGACGGCTTTTCTTTTGATTTTTACAAGCTCCTACAGCATCATGTTGCCAACCATTTGACTGATTTTTTTAATGATGCAGTCCACAAGGGGGCATTCCCCTCATTTTTCAATACGGCATATATAACGGTTCTTCCCAAATCCGGTAAAGATCCGCTACTTCCGGCGTCTTACCGCCCTATCTCACTGCTGAACTGTGATTTAAAGTTACTTGCCAAGCTCTTAGCCAACAGACTTAACGTGATACTCCCGCAATTAATCTCAGAATATCAGGTGGGATTTGTTAAAAACAGACCAGCCTGTAAGCACATTCTTAAATTGCTTTCAGCTATGAGCTCCTCCCTCTCGCAGTGTTCCCCAGCCTTAGTGATTGGTCTAGACTCGGAAAAAGCATTCGACCGAGTGTCTTGGCCATATTTATTCTCTGTATTACGGAGATACGGATTCGAGGGACACTTTCTGACCTATCTTCATATGTTGTATGCTCAGCCCAAATCGCACATAACGGCTAACGGTGGTAAGTCAGGAGAGGTACTTATACAACGAGGGGTGCGACAGGGCTGCCCCCTATCACCCCTTTTGTACATTTTGGCTATTGATCCCTTACTTAGGAAAATAGCGGGTTCTCCCTCCATACCGGGTTATGGCACAGTCCATCAAACATTCTCTATCGCTGCTTTTGCGGACGATATATTAATATACCTTACGGAACCACAGCGGTCCATAACTCCTTTGTTGGGTATCCTGGAGCAGTATGGGGAATTTGCTGGCCTCCGTATTAACAAGGATAAATCGGAAGCTCTGGATGTTGGGGGTAGAGTGAAGCCTATGTGGCGAGGCCCTTTTCCTCTTAAATGGGTAACTACACATATGAAATATCTTGGTATTCAGATACCGTCCGATGTGCGGGATTTCCATAGATTGAATGTGGAACCACTTTTAGAGGCTACATCGTTTTTATTGAGGAAATGGCAAGGTTTACCCTTGTCTATCTCTGGAAGAATACAATTACTCAAAATGATGATTCTCCCCAGATGGCTTTACGTCCTACAAATGACCCCGATCTGGCTGACGGGGAGGGATTGTAGGGGGGTAAATGCTCTATTTCGGAAATTCATTTGGAATGGACGTAAAGCTCGTTTATCCTTAACGATTCTATTTCAGCCCCCCAAAAAAGGAGGTATGGGATGTCCCAATTTACGTAGATATAATCTAGCGTGCCTTCTCAGATATGTGAAAGATATTCTGGGTAATACGTCACAATACACTCCCCTTACACTCCTTTGTTCTTGGTGGCAACAGCAGTCCTTAAACCCCCTACTCCAACTCTCTAGAGCCCAAATGCCTGCGGGGTTACTAACGCAACCGCTGATTTGGGCAAGCCGGAAGGCCTGGGCGTATCTATGCGTTCAGGCGAAATTTTCCCCGTCACTTACACTTACACCTTTCCTAACGATCTGTGGTAACCCACTTTTTCCTCCAGCGATGTCTACTTCCGTCTTTCACAGATGGAGGGAGAAGGGATTAACCTGGTTGTATCAGTGTTTTTCTTCTGAGGGGGATCAGTTTCATCCCTTCTCGGACTTGCAACAATTATTCGACCTGGCGCCTTCAGACCATTTTGCCTATAGGCAATTGCGTGATTTTTGTAATACGCATAAAATGACCTCGCTGATTACGCCTCATTTCTGGGTGGTTCACAAAGTAGTCTCTATTCACAAACCGCAAAAGTTCACGATTGCGACTTTCAATCAGGCCCTACTGTTACATCTTCAGAGTGATGTAGTCACCAAAATCTGGCAACAATGGGTGCAATGGCCTGAATTCACTCTTACCAGTCTGGAGTTTTTATCATGCTTTGAGAAGATCCCGGAATGGTCAGCGAATGTGCTGTATCGGGAGATCCAATTTAAATTTTTGAGACGGTATTATATGGCGTCTGACAGGGCTTTCTTGGCCCACATTACGTCCTCTGCCAAGTGCCCCAAGTGTAATGTAATGACGGGCACCTTTACCCATCAATTTTGGTCGTGTAATGCTATTTCTTTGTTTTGGACGGAACTTATTGGTACCTGCAGTTCTTTGCTCTCCATGGAGCTCCCTGCTGACCCTATTCTCTGGCTCTTTGGGCTGATGCAGACTTCCACTGTGGGACTAGGAAAGTATGAGCTGCAATTTTTACGTAGAGTAAGCCTGACTGGGAAAAAGGCCATTTTAGCTTGTTGGATTTCCGCAGATCCTCCTCAACATGACTTATGGTTCAGGTTGTTGATCAAGCTATTCACTCTGGAGTATACCTGTGCCCAAACAGCTACTGAACACAGACAGAAAATTATGGGTAATATTTGGAAGCCGTTGGAGCTATATCTTAAGCCTAACATAATACCCTGATTAGGTACTGGATGGGGAACGGTCTTTGTGGGCACTTGGAATCATTCAGTGGAGTAATTCGCACTCATAGCTAGACTCACACCCATGGGCATTTTCGTACCTCATCCAGGTATTTGCTGTGTTAGTCCAGTACTATGGCTTATCCCTCACACAAGTTCCAGGGGTGGGGGGGGGGATGGGAAGGGGAAGGGGAGGGGGGATTGGGGATTAGTTGGAACTGTTAATCTGTTTATAACTGTTTATCTTGAATGCCAAAGTGTGTGCTACTGATTCTTCCCCATTATGTCTGCCTTGTTCTTTTATGATATCGGTTGATTTAGTATTTGAGATTGGAACCCGCACACCTAGAACCTTTTGCTTTATTGATATGCTGGCGCTTCTTGACTACATGTGGTTTACAGAATCCTATGTCATTGCTATAAGTGTCATTGCGTTGTCTGTCGTTATTGTAACAGACCTGTTATTGTGGGTTGCTTGTACATTTTACATTTTGGATTTCTATGTTCAAAACTCAATAAAAATAAGTTACAAAAAAACAAAAAAAAAATAGAACTGCATAGAACAAGAAGAAAAATCATCGTAACTGTACCACAAAATAACGGAGCCTATCATGTTCTGACGAGAAGTAGTATGTGTGGCATCAAATATACTGAACAATAACAATTTAACATAAAAAAGTACTTTTATTTTACACATAAACACTAGACAATGGCACGAAATTCAATTCACAGTAAACAGTTGTGTAAATGTGAAGGACCCCAAATTCAATTCACATTAAACAGTAGCTGTTATATTGCAGCTGAAACATTTGCTGACTTTTTCCCCCTCACTTTGACATTTGGAAACCTTCTGGTCTGGTTTATAATATTAAAAATTTAAATATTACTAGTACCTCCAATTTCCAAGATATCGGGTATTTACAACAATTTCTTCCATGCCGGCTCCTGTGCCCGGTCTGATCATGATTTAAACTTTGTAAATCTCTTGTACACTGGGTTAAGAGACTTGCTGGTCTCATCACTTACTTACCCCTCGTTAGGAGATCCACCCGGTTTATTCTTCCCAATAAAGTTCCCCTTTTGAAACATCGGGGGCCTTTAAGCAAATTTCCTCATGATGTTTTCAGGATCCACATTGAGCTTTATGCCACGAATTAAACTCTAATAACTCTTCCATTTTGACCATTAAGCTGTTTTTCCAGCGGGTGCCTCAGCTGTTAATAAATATATTGTTCTTTATACAACCTTAGAATCTTCCGGTCCCTCTGACGCAGATTGATGCGAAACACAGCCGTGTCAAGGTCCTTCACATTTACACAACTGTTTAATGTGAACTGAGTTTTGTGCCATTGTCTAGTGTGCATGTGTAAAATAAAAGTAATCTTTTGATGTTAAATTTTTATTGTCCAGTATATTTTGATGCCACACATTCTTCTGTTGTGATTTATCTACGTGTGTGTGTGTGTTTCACTCCGCCCTCCTTCTGTGCTGATGAGAAGTAGTGCTAGGCCAGGTTTAGGACATGAATCAGGTCTCAAATCACATGTCCATCGCATGATTGACTGGGTGCCATGTTCAGGCTTGATAACATTCAAATTCCTGTGCCCAGCAACAGGATACTTATATGTGAAATTAAGAAATAAAGCATCTGAAATTACATATTTAGATGTCCACATTCAAAAGGTATTTGGCCAGGCATCTTTCAAATTACCCAGACAACCCCTAAGTTTTAAATTCCTGAGCTTCTACCTCATAAATTTTACTTGCTTAAGTCATCGCCTGGGTAAAATGTATCCCGATAAGAATTTGGGGGGGGGGCGGGGGCGGCATTTCTGTGTTAGTTGAAGTTACCCAGCTAACTTAGCCAAGTAGCTCAGATATTCAAGGTCAGTCGGGCCAAGAGGCAACTCTATAGTTATTTAACAGTTTTTTTTATACAGACATTAAAATACACATCATATCGGTTTACAATTTAACAAAAAGGTGGAAATTACAATAAAACGGAGAGGGGGGGGCAAACAGGACAACCAATGAATAATTTATAGGAAGCAGTGAAGAAGTAGGAGTTTACCAGTACGAAACCAGAGAGGGTAAAATAAAAAACAAAACAAGATATTCAAAAGAAGTAACTATATTACATAAAACATGGTATGGCAGATTATCATGAAGCAGTAGGCTGGAATCGAATGCCAGAAAAGGAGGGGCAGGAGTCGGCGGGAAAGCCTGGTAGAAGAGCCAGGTCTTTAACATCTTGCGGAATTTACAAAGGTTTGACTCTTGGCGAAGATTGAGAGGTAGGTTATTCCATTGTGTTGGGCCAGCAATAGACAATGCACGAGCCCTTGTGGCTGTAAGTCTGGCTTTCTTAAGTGGGGGGACTAGTAGTGTAAAACTGCGGTTCATTCTAGTGGGTCTGGTCAAGTGTTTGAGTTTCAATGGAACGCTAAGCCATGAAGGATTATGTTCGTGAATGGCTTTGTGTATTAAGGTAAGGGTTTTAAAAAGTATACGGTATGAAATGGGGAGCCAATGTAGATCCTTGAGTATGGGGGTTATGAGATCGGATTTACGAGCATTACTAATTATCCTAGCAGTAGCATTTTGCAGAATCTGTAGGGGCTTGATGGTTGAGAGGGGGAGACCTAAGTAGAGGGAGTTGCAGTAATCAAGCTTGGATGATAAGGTGGCTTGTATGACAGTTTTGAGATCATGCGTGTGGAGTAGGGGCTTGAGCTTTTTTATAACCATGAGCTTATAAAATCCTCCTTTTATGACAGAGGTAATATGGAATTTCAGGCTCAAATGCGCATCAACGAAGACGCCAAGGTTTCGTACAGGGGATGGAGCCAGGAGAGTGGAGAGTTTAGGGTCATTGGAAGGAGAGAGCTTGATAGTCTGTTATGGATGAGAAGAAATTCAGTTTTTGAGGTGTTGAGTGCAAGATGGATGGATGTCAGAAAAGAATTAATGGAGGAGAGGCATTTAGTTATCTAGGTAAATCTAGCTGGATAACTTGGGATTTGTCTGGGTATATTCAGCAGTGCATCTGTGCCACTGAACAAACAGTGCAAGCTGCCCAGGTAAGTTTATCTGCTGGCTCAATATGGACCTTGTAATGTTTTTCCTAGTGAATTGTTGTGTTCACAAAACAAACACAACTGACTGGCGTGCCAAAGATAAAAATCCTTCATTTATCTACAGAATATAAACATAGCAGCAATGGAAGCTTCTTCACATTGCTCTAATGTACCTCAGCTCTGTTTTGGACAGATGACCTCTAGGAGTGAGTGTCCATTCAGTCTCTGACTTCTCTGCTGAGCCTGCTCATAAAAGTAATGATCACCTTTAATGTTCTGGCTTCTAGATGGGTAGGTTTTTGTCACTACCAACCTGCCTGCTGTCCCTGAACTGGCAACCTAAAAGGTGAACAATTCTGTATCTCTGTGCCAGCTCATAACAAGAGTACAGAATATGGCAGGAATACCTCAAACAGTAATTCTGTTCTTTGTTAAAGTCTGCCAACCATTCAATATAAAACATTAACGATCACTTCAGGAAGGCTCAATGCCAAGTGACTGGTCTTCAATTACCAAGCAGGAAACCAGAGTAAGACAAGTCAGTTTCTTCACTCAAACTCATAGCCTTAATGGAACAGTCAATCCAAGTAGTGCTCTTAAAGCGTAACTGCTGGCAGAGTTCAAAATCAGGACAGTACAGGTCACTAGTTGGCCAGCTTTTGTTGGCAGCCTGCTTCACCATAGCTACATTTTGGAAACGTAACCCATGCTTAGAATATTGGTGAGCTCAAGAATGAGAAATTGCCAGTATTTAGTGTCTTCATAATACCTTGAAAGATGAGCAATTTAGATACAATACATTATGGGGGATCCATCATCAGCACTATAGGTCTGATGTCTTTGAGTTTTGCTTATTGGATTTATAGCTCTTCTCTCTTCCTAGCAGCCCAATTGTACTTTATTCCAATATTGTATGCTGCTTATAATTTATCCAAAATATCTCATTTTTTTAAATTATTGGGTTTTATATGTTAAGTTTTACAATCATTGTATACTTATTCTGTGCTTTTGCTGTTGTACATTGAATGCCTATAAAAGAGATTAAAAAAAAAAAAAAAAAGGACAGTACTAAGTATTATACGCAGATGTCCTACCAAACCATATCAGCTCCAGTCAGAGGAGGGGGAGGAGGAGTGCTGTGGCAGAAGATGCAATACGAATGTGCGTCGACAGTTCCCATGGCTGCTCCTCTCCTTCCCTCGCACTTCCTATTATAAAGGATACCAGAGCAGAGAGCTCCCGCTGTTATTGCATCCCTGCTGCAACTTCCTTTTGTCCCCCTGACAGATTGCTGCCCTGGCCCTGAGGAAATGAGATTAACTGGGGGCAGGAAAGAGAGAGGCTGAAAGAAGAGAGTAATCAAGGAATGGAAAAAACAAAGGGGGGCAAATGGAGGATCGGGAAAGGGAGTGGGGGCAAAAGAAAGTGAAAAAATGTGAGATTTTTTAAAGAAAATGATTAAAGTTGAGGTAATGAGGGCAGGAAGTGAGATGAAGAGAAGTGAAATGAGAAAAGTTTGGACAAGAGAGTGAGAAATGGAAAGAGATGCAGAAAAAAAAAAATAAATCAAACACAAAAACTAACATGGAAAGAACAACCAGGTTCAGGAATCAGACGACCGAGAACCACAGAATGAGGAAACAAACTCATAGGTGAAAAATTAAAATTTTATTGTTGAATTATATTTAAGTTATTCTGTATTGTACATACAATTTATTTTAATTGTTTAACTATCAAGACAAACCTTAGGGCTGAAAACTGCCCCCCCCCCCCTTCATTTTAGCAAATAAATCTAGCTGTCAGATTTCTCAAGGAGGCTGGATTTAGCTGTAGGAGAAAGGGGCGTTCCTAGATGCTCAAAGAACAAGTGGGAAGCCCCTCAGGGTTCACCTTTTACTACCCAGTAAGCCCGAAGCCCAGGTTTTACTTGCTTTGCTAATAAAAGCAAGTCAGCATCTGTGTTCAGGTCTATCCATCTCTGTCCCGAGCATTCTCGTTTCCTTACCTTTTTCATTTCTTCAACATAAGCAATCATGGCTTCTTCTTTGGCCATATCTCCCAGGGCACTCCAAGCATCCCTAGGAACATACAAAACATTTAATTAATATTGTTTAGGTAAGCTCTTCCATGATTTCCCCAAATCAAATCATGTTCCCTAGTGAAAGAACATTCTGTATATCAGTGTTACTATTGCTAGAATGAGCACATACAAATTTAAAATGGGGATTTTGACTTACATCTGTCAATTCCTGATCTACCAGGACACCAGTCTGGAATTCTTGAATGTACTCATGCACCATCACAGGAGGAAAAAGCAGGTGATATGGCCTTTCTATAAAATCTCTAGTGAGACCTCATTTGGACTACTGAATACAATTCTGTAGATCACACACACACAATCTGTCAAACTGAATGGAGTCTGTCCAGAGCTTAGCTACTAAAACAGTCATCTGTTTTCATAAAATATAAGATCTAAACACGTACCCTGGAGAAAAAAGGGGAGATGTGATAGACATTTAAATACCCCCAAAGAATAAATTCACAGGAGACAGGCCTATGCGCCCAAGCATCCTTCTGGCTTTTACCATTTGTCTTATCTACCTGTTTAGCCACCTTAAGATCATCAGATATGATCACCTTCAGCTCCTGTTTTGAACTCAGAAACTTCCATCCCTTGTGATTCTGCACCCCAACTGCATGACCCTGCATTTTCTTTTAGCATTAAATTTTAGCTGCCAGACTCTAGATCATTCCTCAAACTTCACTAGACGTTTCCCACACCTTCCAGGATGTCTACCTTATGGCAGATTGTGGAATCAACAGCAGCCTCCAAAACAGATAGACTGATTTCCATTGAGTCTTGTCTGCGTTTCAGTCATCTTAATCTAAGTGAGCACCTGAAGCAATGGGAGCTGAAGCAAATTGCCCAAGAACACATGATTTCTGGGAAGGAAAGACTAAGGGGTTTCTGAGCCCCCCCCCCCCCCTCAATTCAGGGTCTTCCAGGGGAGCTTCCTCACCCTGGTATGTGATACCAGAGAAATAGATCTCCTTTGAACGAAACCGAAAACAGAACTCACACATTACATCTGGAGTTCAGAGGGAACTAGCCACCTTGGACTCCTGCGCCAACCCGCTGGGAAAGAAGTGGGGGAGAAGGCAGGTGTAACACCTCCCATACCATGCTTAGGCGCAGAATCTGACCCCTGTATGAAAGAGGCTGAAAAGTTACACCTGTCATGCAGCCCTCGGATTTTCTCCCCCCACTAGGCCTCTGGGCAGCATAGCTTGCCTGCTACAATCAGGGACCTTAAAGGCTCACTAGCCCTCCTTCCACAGTAACCAGAAATGGAGGGGGGAACCACCATGCATGCAAAACTGGAGCAAGACAGCAGGGGAACCACAAGCTGCTGCTCTTGCCAATGCACAGTACGCTGTGTGTGTTGGGGGGGGGGGCAGGGACAGCCTACTCCATTTTCCCACTTGTAACTGAGGCTGTCCCAAGATGGAGAACCCACTTAGGAAGGAAAATTTCCTTTTCTTTTTAAACTTATCCAACCATGCTGGAGACACAGCAGTCCTGCTTCACGTCAGAAGAAAACTGTTTGGCTGAAAAAAAAACTGTAAGGGGACCCATTATAATGACCTCACCCTCACAGTGGCCAAACGAAGACTGAAACAGACTTATCTGAAGGCTGTCCAAAAGGTTCTCCATTGCTGCTGATATCTGAAGACAGCCTGGAGTGCTTCCCAAACACAGACATTCCCTTCTTTTCTGCTGTAATTTCCTTCCCTGTGGGAGCCCCCAGAAGTATCTGCAGCTAGACTCATCTTGCTTTGATTTTTTTTCCTCCTCAAATAAAACAACTTTACTGCTGTGATAGCAGGGCCAATTAAGGAGGTAAAAAAAGGAGCAGAGTAGGAGGGGAAAAAGAGAGAAGTGGGAAGGGCAAGGGCTGGGGAGGAGCAGAGAAAGGCCCAACCTAGGGAAGGAAAGTAGCCTGTTTAAGGTTCCACGTCAAAGCCTGCTGGGCTCCTTTTTCATGCAATCAAGCAAGCCCTGGAAAGGTCTTGCTTGATTGCATGAAAAAGGAGCCTTGTAGGACCTCACCTACAAGGCTCAACCAGGTCCCGCAGGAGCTTATGGAGCTACTAACCAGGCCAAACCTCTGAAAATTAGAAGGAAGACTTATGCCACTAGGGAAAACAACTGCCCTAGGAGCAGGCATCCTGCTCTACTAGGGGAAAAATAACCAGCCTGAAAGTTGTTGCCCTAGAAGCCTGCTAGAGGAAAACCGTGCAAAAATGATGGTCCTGAGATCTCACTTCACCAGGGATAAGGCTCAAAGGCTGAGGGCCTGGGAGCCAAAACTTCCTACTGTACCATCATTCACATGCCTATTCATCTGCTCAGTCAGAGAATACTGGCCTTTGCCTGCACAGCACCATCCTAGATACTGAAGTGTCCTCTGTCTCCATCTGCTGGTAGGTGGAGATAACCCATTTGTGAAGACTAGTGTAGCAGGACAATTAGCAATGTCCCCTCACCTTTCTCTGCCTCCTCTGCAGATTCCTAGCCTCTTCCTTCTAGGGCTGCCAGTTCAAGCCCTGTCAATCCTGACATATGACAAATGTTCAGAGAAAGCAATAACTGGACCTAAAAATATTGTCAGCTCTAACAGCTGGTGGAAAAGTTCTTACAAAGGAAAAAGGGGCTTGTCTATCATAAAAAAAAAAAAAAAAGATTATTCTTGGACAGTTTCAAGGGAGCCCCACAATCTCAAATCTTAGAATAAAATAAAGGACATTTTTTTGTTTCAGATGAGCTATTGTCTCACTGTCTCTTATACATATTGTAACTATACCTATTTGAGAAACTTTAATGTAATGGAGAAACAGAGACCCTAAAGCAGGTCCTGATGCTCCGGTGTTAGATTTAAAGGGCCCTTCTAACAAACAAAAAGTGGCAAAATGTAAAGCTCTCCGCAGGGCTCAAACCTGATCCCCCTCCTCAACTCCAGGGCTGCCACTCAAATGTGGCCCCGACAACCAAATAAAAATTTTGCATGCCGACTGGGTTCCCCCGTTACCATGTAGTCCATTACGGCCCAAGGAAACCCCTCTCCCCCCTTGCACAACACAAAATATCTGATAGCCCACCTCAGATCCAACCCCCTCCCCCCTAGCTCCCCAAAATTAGAAGTTGGTCTATAGTGGTTCCCACCCCCCCCGATACCTCCAAATCCTAAAAATTTGTTGGTTTCTAGTGGAGGGCACCACCCCCTACCACATCCCAGTACTTCCAAATTACGATATCCATGAAGAGAAAGGGCCTGGAGCACATCCTAGCCCCGGGCCTGATCTGCAACATTTTTCAAAAAAGGCACTGATCTGACCTTGCCCCAGCCCCAGGTGACCGAGGTCCAGTGACTGGGACAAGGTCAAGTCTGCACCATTTTGAAAAACGACAACCCAGACCCTTTCTTTACATGGATTTCATGATTATTAGGTCTAGGGTAGGATGTCCACCCGCTAGAAACCACTGAATCTCAAGGACTTGGAGGGTCGGGGGGGGGGGGGGGGGTGTTCCTGTGGCCATAATGGCCTACTTGGTAATTGGGTTAGGGGGAGCAGGGGCCATCCTTGGGTAACCACTTGCTTAAAATGTGTTTAATTTAGTTGTTAGGGTTATCTCAAGTGGCAGCCCTGGGGCAAGGGTCAGATTTAACCCCTGCATAAGGCTTGAATATTTTGGCCTTTTTTTTTTGTTTGATGGACTTTTTAAAGCAAAAGTGGCTGCCTGCTCTGGGGGCCCAACATCACACATAAAGGGACCATGCCAAAATGTTTGGCCCAACAGTATTTTGCCTCAAGACAAAACACCAACTATTGCAAGATCACTGGTATGGGTTCCATCATGTATATGAAAATTATCAAAAATTGTGGAACCCAACCTTGTTAATTTAAATTAAATTTAAACACAAACAGCACCTGAGATTCAATTTTTTTTTCAAAACATTTTTTTAGGGTGAAGGTGGTGGTTTCATCTGCTTTCAAGCTATGGCCATCCGTGCCATGCCGCTTTTTTTTTTTTTTTTTAAGCATTATTGCACCAACCCTCCTCCTATATATGTTTCTATTATTGTGCCAAATGTGTAAAATTTTTACTAAATTATAATCCCATTTAAATAAACTTAATATTGTGCCCATGTTGAGCCAATCGAGGCTTCCTTTTTTTTTTTTTTTAATGACAACTGCCGCCGCAAGTACTTAGCTGTAAGATCATGGCATCTCTTAGGCTCAGTTCATACGTCAATAAACCCCCGACTTGTACAGTTTTGAAGCCAATTCTTTTTCAAGGGTTGTCCTGCCCTTGACCAAACGTTGTTCATTCACTGCTGGGACAAAATTCGCTCTCAAAATCCATCGGTGCTCAATCGCCTCCTTCCCAGCAAGTTACCTGCGGTCTGGCACTCCAATCCTTACTCCAACACCCGGGTGACTTTAAAATGTTGGAGTAAGGATTGAGCACCGATTAATTTTGAGAGCAAATTTTGTCCCAGCAGTGAATGAACAAAGTTTGGACAACGGCTGGACAAGCCTTGAAAAAGAATGGCTTCGAAACTTGTACAAGTCGGGGGTTTATTGACGTATGAACTGAGCCTAAGAGACGCCATGATCTTACAGCTAAGTACTTACGGCGGCGGTTGTCATTAACAAAGGAAGCCTCGTTTGGCTCAACACAGGCACAATATTAAAGTTTATTTAAATGGCAAGACAAAACACGGCAATAGAGCTGCAATATTTTTCAGGGGAGGGGCCCACTATCACAGCTCCACCCCCCCCCCCACCCCGTGATAGTGGGGCCTTTCCCACAAAAAAACATCATGTCTTTGTGCATCCAGACTTAAATGGTCAAATAGTAAATAAAGTCCCAAACGCAATACTTAAAAATGTATTCAAATGTAGTAGTGATCCATTTAAATGCCAATGTGGCCCACATTTCATTTCTGCTGCTTCTGGGTGATCTTTTCACAATACTCTATTGTTTCCATATGGCAAACCTTATAACATATGATCTCACATCAGAGAACCCCTTAGAAAAAGGTGCCTCTGATTTTTCAATCTGAAAGACAAATTGAAAACCCAATCATTTTTCTCCACATCACAGTAACAAGAGTCCAGGCAATGATTGAAACCAACTAGTCTGGTTGATTTAAAGACAGACATTCTTGATCTTGGGATACTTCCTATGTTGTTTATATAATCAAATGCCCATGTAAATTACCGTACGCTGTTAAGACAACCCGCAAGCAAAAGACCCAACTGTCTTAACATAAAATTTGTTTTGCAAGGCAAAAGACTGACACGCCGCTTGTTGAGCATAAGAACATAAGAAATTGCCATATTGGGTCAGAGCAAGGGTTTATTAAATCAGCATTCCTTTATTGGTCGTCTGTGTTGTGTGATTGATGCAGTACATCCGCATCCTCATGGTGGAGATTAAGGATGACTTTATCCAGCATGAGCAACAATGGATGCATTGGTTACACTCTTTTGTCACTGTGTAGGCTGAAGTCAATCATTGCATGAACTCATTTATTGTGATGTGGAATAAAATGACTGAAGATTCCCCTGAAACAGCTGGAGCAAAACATGTCCCATGTTGATGTTTAACTGGATAAATAATGTGTTTGGGACTTAAGACATTATTTACTATTTGAATACTTAGTTTGACACATTGGATAAGGTTTTTTTTAGATAAGTAATGCAAAATTTTTGAATTTGAAAGGGATTTTTTTTCCCCATGTGATAGCAGTCTTATGTCTGTTTTTATGGGGTTTGCCTGAATCCAGTGTGGGTTATCTGAAGTGTTTCCCTTTCAGTTTTTCTTTTTTGCAGTACTTTTAATTTAATCTCAGTACTATTAAGACTTCTGTTCTATTGGAGAGAGTAAAAGTTAAAAGGAAAAAGAAAGAGATAATTAGTGACCAGTGGTTTTTTGCTGGTTTGTGATCATCATTGGGGAGGTTTTTGTTGAATTGTGATTTATCTACTGGTTAAAAAGTGACCAACTCTGTGGAAAGACTAGGAGGGATCACTGCCAGAGGCACAGAAATACTGGCTACTGCCGGTGTAGTACCAGCCTATATACACCAAGTGATGAGGTCACTAAACAGTGTGTGACCTCCGTCCCATCTGCTACTAAGTGGAGATAACATTAGTCTAGCCTGGTGTAGCAGGAGGATAAGGAAGTAGAGCTTGTCGATCTGTATTACCATCTAAGATTCATCTGGTCTTCCACCCTTTCCATTCTAAACACTGGAGTATTCCTGAATAAACTATGCAAATGGTAAAGATAACTAACAGCATTCACTAAGCACCAATTCTTCAAGAGAAAAATCTACAAACAGGACTAAATAGAGCAGTCAAAATGTTTTGCTCTTAGTTGTTTGCTTATATTGTATATACTTCTATAAATCTAATTCAGTGTTTGTAAAATATACCAAACAGCATAGAAAAACTAAAGATTTCCATTATTCATAAAATGTAGAATAGCAACAGCAGTGCAAGCTTCCGTGTACTTTTCTGTCAGTAGTGCCTCGACGTGCTCCTTCTCTTCTGCGCTCAATCCATCATTAGCCTTTTTATAATCTGCCAATTAAGGTACCAATTGCACTTTTTTTTTTTTTTTTTTTTTTTAATTGTGGACCCAAAGCCATTAAAATCCAAAACTGTGAACACCAGCTTATTTGCAGCACAAAGTTCAGCAGACAGACATCCGACAGAAGAGAATCCTGCCCCTACCAAGGTGTTTTGCATTTGTTTTTATTGAAGAGACATTTCAGCATGGCTGACTCAAGCTGACCTTGTCAAAAGGGTTCGTCCACAAATGTACTGTGCTAAAAGTAGAACACCATCAGCAGCAAAAAGAGAAAATCTTAAAAAAAAATAAATAAAGCATAGGCAGAGGCCTTTCTTCTGGATGCCAAATTCCCAACTACCCCTATGACTCCAAACCTTGCTGAATCTATCAGAGACATTTAATGATGAAATACAACAGATTAGAGACATTTAAATACCTGAATGATATTACCACATAATATGCAAACTTTTTTCAGTGGAAAAAAAAAAAGTTGTAAAACTAGGGGTCATTTATATGAAACTCCAATGGGATAGACCCAGGATCATCAGGAAACATTTTTTCCTAGAAAGGGTGGTGGATGCCTGGAATGCCCTCTTGGAGTGGTGGTAAGAAGTTAAGACTGCTTCAATTTGTATTATTTTAAAATAGTGCATTTCTCACAACTTCAAAAAGGAAAAAAAAATGTAAGAAAAACACAGCAGACAGTTCTGAAGGCTTTTACCAAAAGGGCTAAATTTAAGGATCGGGAAAGTTTCCCAGGACTTTGTGAGATCATTTGTCTGCTCAATTTCTTCTGTGGAATTTTTTCACTTCCTTATACAGGAAATTAAAAGCGGCATCTTTTGCTCAAGGATTTAAACTGTTTATGCAAACTTACAAGCTTTTTGCATAAATCATAATTCAGGCTCTACACTTGTAAGAAGCATTTCAATATGGCCAATTTTGAGATGGTTAGCATGATATTCTCAAACAGTCAAGCACTGTAGGGTAGGTAGTCAAAGGATACTGTCAAGTCATAATACATCCCTGCATCATGAGGTGCCCCAGGGGAACCGTAAAATAATAATAAAAAAAAAAACACATCATGGATCTAATTTTAAGGAAATTAAACAAGACCCTGATGTCCTTTCTACAATTGTAACCTGTAGGGAGAAGTTCAAAGTATCTCTCTGTGCAAAGGAAAACAATTTTATGCCAGCTTTGATACTAGCAAAGCTGTTTTCTGCTGAAGAAGGGAACTTATTAACTTGGGTTATTGGCAGAGACAGCTGTTAGGGAAAACAGTACATGCATAAATGTTATTTAACTTACTCGATTACTGGTTTGCCTTTGATTTATCTCACAACACAGTGGCCAAGATGAAATAAATATGCACTATTATTTTGTGATCATGACAGACCTATCTACTGCCAGCATTTGCCGATTCTGAAAACCGATTTTTCAATTTTTCAATCATTATATCAAGTAATCCCCATCCAAAATAGCGTTTTGTCTGTATGTTACATATGTAACTTACTAATCAATTATTTGTCTTATGTTTTTGTAGATTTTATATGGGTTTGTATTTAGTTATTTGTTGCATATTTTGGATGCTACTTTTCCCCTGCTGGATTAGTGGTTAAGAAGTCTGATCAAATACATTTTTCAAAAGAAAAGAAATTCACATTGCTCTTTTTTTGTTTTTTTTGGAGAAAGGCTGACAAAGAAAGCATTCCATTTTACTGATGTATTCCACTTTTGCTACCCTTGGCTATTGAAATACAATCTGTTCACCTCACAGATAACGTATGCAAAACCAACAAAATGCTCTAGGCTTTAATTTTACTTTAACAAAGCTACTTATATCATCTGTGCACATTTTGGTTTCATTTCTCCATTTGCCCTCCCTTGTAAGGCTTCCCTCCCCCTTCCGCATCCATCCTTATATGGCCTGTATTTCACCCATCTGTCTTCCTCCTGCTTCCACTATATAAAATGTTTTCCCGATGACAATTTCCAGATAGTAATACAACCACAGAACACAAACAGCAGATAAAGCTCACAGGGTCCATCTTGTCTGCAAATCTTCACTTCCTCTTATAATACCAACATCTTACTTCACATCCGGTATTCCCTGCAGCTAAAGAACCAGCTGCTTTTATCTCATCCTGTTCTTGCCCTCACTAGGAGGCTATTCCCTCCAATTTTCTGTGAGGAAATAGTTCCTTACATCACTCCTAAGGCCATTTCAGCCTCAGACTTGCTTTCCACTAGAAAAGGTCTCCTTTGATGGTAGTTACCATCATGAAACAATTACAAAACTTAACCAATATCTAACTAGCAGCATCTGCATAATAAAGTCCTCAACAAAATCAAAGAAACAGTAAGTTACCTAAAATGTTAACATTTTTATAAAAATGAAAGCTTTTTTTGTGAAGCTGAATGCAGGATCCCTCTCTTATGAAGACAAGGAGAGCAGTTTTAATCATATGCTGTTTTATACAGGGCTGTCCTCGGGTGGGTGGGTGACAAACAGGAGCAATCACCTTGGGCCCCATACAGCCATGCTAGTCCCATCTCCTGTAACTTCCTGTAAGCCAGCGTTCCTGGGCCCTTCTGCAGTTCATTCACCATGGGCCCCACACACTAAGGCGAGTCCTGATTACACACATTATGTAGCTATAAAGAACTGATATCACATAGAGCCTTATATGGGGGGTGGGGGGGGCGGTTTGTGTGTGATGATTTCGATTCAACATACATAATCCAAACAGTTTGTGCAATTCATGAATCAGGAAAGTGTTAGCGAGAAAATACATTTTCTTTCAGAGAAGTCTTGGGGAAAAAGGACCTGTTCATCATATAAACCAGTCTAAGTTCAAACTCCGAGGTCGTATATTAACTATTAATAAATTATTACCATTTGTATCTACCAATAGGGTCCCAGAAACCAGGCCTTGGCACATTGCATGGTCCTTGGGTGGCTTGCTTATAAAAGCTATAGAATTTTAGCATCATTTCATTGGATGGCTGGAATGAACCTACAAAAGAAATGCAAAAATATTTGTACACCGAGTGAAAGTAAATAGAAAAACACCACTCATTTTAACAGTCAGATAAATACTAAGTTAAATCATTTTCACTTGAATGCATCATATGCAGGCGAATTGGGGTGACCATAGGCCCCATGCTTTGTACCAGAGAGCACTGAACAACAATGCCTCCCAATCATCTTCCTTCTCGCCCCTCCTTCCCTAGCAGGAAGAGAGCAGCACTTCTTACTTGAATCATGCAGGGCCCCCTGGCACTACAAGCTCAGACATCAGAGGCAGATGTAAGCAAGAAGCACTGCACTCCTCCTGCTGCCAGGAAAGGATCATGCTAGGAGAGAAAACCAGCCACAGGATGGATTTCCCAGCCTGGACCCCACCAAGGTCGGCCTTGCAGAGATGCCATCACACACCCATACACACCAGTAATTGCAGACTTGCAAACATGTAAAAGCTCTGTTATCTTGATTAACATGCAAAGAGAAAAAAAAAACACACACATGTGACTGTCACAATTGTTTTGAGACTTTTTTCCAGGTTATTTTTATTAGTCATGATGCATATTGAAAAATACAATATCAATCATACAGGAAAATATATAGAAGGTAATTTTCAAGGAGAGCTGGATAGCAATGAAGACTACACGTATATTGTACACAATTATCTTACCAAGCATTTTTAATGGAGAAATTACTAAATCTGATAATTTCATTTTCCTTAGTGTAGACATATGGACTCAGGCCAAAGGGGTTATTTGCTCCCCTGCTAGCAGATGGAGAGAGTTAAGTTTCAAAGCTATCACCCTAGAGAGACCCCCTGCAGTGACCTCAGCCATTCAGTATCTCTCAGTCTCCTAGCAGATGTGGACGTGCTTTCCCTACACCAGCACTGGTGGTTTAGCGGGATTGCAGTACTCGTTAGAAAAAGGAAAAAAAATGTACCTTTCAATTGAAGAAAGACTGAGCCCTGCTCTCCTGCGGTGATACCTAAAGGTCTCTCCCCCAGTTGAGAATTCCTGAGACGATTTCCAAGATCCCTCAGAGGTGTGCCTTGGTTCAGTAGCTGGTTTTCCAGCTTGGACTTTTTGCTGAGGGAGCTGAAAGGCAGCGGGTGCAGGAAGCAGAGCATGGCGGTGACAGCCAAAGCCCTCTTCCCCCCTACAGCTGGATATAGTCTCTGTATTCAGCCAGTAAGCACTGAGCACAGGTAAGTGAAGAAGGACTCCTCCGATTCAGAGACATGGAAGGGCTTCGGTAAGTTTTTCCTCTGGTCTCTTGCTTGGCGCGCCGTACCGACGACATTCCCGACCCCACTGGGGGCAAGGGAAGTGGGTTCCGAGCGGATTGAGCGGCCTCAACCCCCCCTCCCCGGATGGGCTAGGCCTTGCTTCAAGCTGTGTGGGCACTCCATGTGGCAGGCCACAGCGGCGCCATCTTGCCCTATAGACCGTCGGCACATGCTGTGCGGGTTGGTTCTGCTGTGCGCCTAATGCGCGCACATAAGTGCACGCGTACTCTTGTGCACAACTGGATGCATAAGTTTGTGCTTAAGGGAGCTTATATTTATGGACATCAGGGCCAGGGGAGTGGCCTCAGTGGTCGCGGCCAGAAGACAACTATGGTTTCAAAATTGGTCAGCGGATGCGACCTCTAAGGCATACCTCACAAAGATGCCCTTTAAGGGATCCCTCCTATTCGAAAGCAAACTGGAAAAGTTAGCCAGTAAATGGGGTGAATCTCCAGTGCCGCAGCTACCGAAAGATAAGAGAAAGAGGTTGCAGTGCCCCTCATCTATGAGGGGATGAGGCAGGCCAGGGGCTCCCAAACACTTTCGGCCCTACTGAAATTTGTCTTTTTAGACACCTTGGCCCTCGGGAAGGTCTCAGTCCTTTTGAAGCAGACAACCAAAAAGAGGCGCTGGCTCAGGGGGGGGGGGGGGAGGAGGTTCGACTATCCCTCTTATCAGTGGTGGTCGAGATCACGTTGGTCAAATGAGTACTGGATATCATATGAGAAGGATACACTCTGGAGTTTCGCAGCATCCCTCAGGCCATATTCATGATATCACCTTGCCACACCCAGCACAAGAAACTGGCAGCGGAATCTACTTCGATAAGGCTCCTCAATTTGAGGGCTATAATTCCAGTACCTACACCCTAGGAAAACATGGGGCGTTATTCCATCGTACCGAAGTAGGATGGTTCCTTTCGCACAATCCTGGATTGTAAGAGCGGCAATCGTCATCTACAGGGAATTTGTTTCCACATGGAAACTCTATGCTCCTTCATAATGGCCATCCAACCGGGAAAGTCCTTAACCTCCCTAGATATCTCGGAGGCTGTAAGGGAAATTGCAGAATCAGCTGCAGCACTGACATTTGGCCTGGGAAAAGATGACCTGACCATCCATCCTTGAGCCTGGATTGTTTAGACTGAGACTGCTGGCAAGATTAGGGACTAATCCTGTCCCACAAACACACAGTCTAGTTTGGCACGCACACTTGTTGACATCAGGCTATAAAAGGCAAACAGCTCTGGCCCAAAGGTGGGGAGAGCGAGAAACATACTTTCACTTTGCTGGCATGCAGAGTGCTGCGTGTCACTTTGTAGACGTACGAAGTGACTGGGTCCCTTTTGCCTGTGGTGGGCTCTCTCTCTGAGGCAGGCTGATGAAAAGGGTGTTGTGAGTATTGGCCGAAATATTGTGCACGAATACAGATGAATATGCTTAGAATTGTTCTTAATGCTCAGAACTGTATATGCTTAGAATTGTTCTTAATGCTCAGAACTGTATATGCTTAGAATTGTTCTTAATGCTTAGAACTGTATATGCTTAGAATTGTATATTTTAGTACTTAGAACTGTATACCTTTAATACTTAGAATTATTAAGATTGTATATCAATAAACATTATTTTACTTTTACCTTATTCTCGCCTACCTGATTCCTTACAGAGGCTTACCTTCATATTCCAATCCATCAAGACCACCAGCATTTCCTATGCTTTGTGGTACTGGGCCACCATTATCAGTTCCATGCGTTGCTCTTCAGCCTGGCCACAGTTCCCAGAACATTTTCCAAAATTATGGTAGTCATGGTGGCAGCACTGAGGAAAGAAGGGATCCTGGTACACTCTTACTTGGACAACTGGCTGATCCAGGCGAAGTCGTTGGAAGAGAGCCTCTGGGTGACCAGCAGGGTGACGTTCCTACTTCGGGAGCTTGGTTGGATCGTGAACATGGATGAAAGCAGTCTCAAGCCCACCCAGTCCTTAGAGTATCTGGGAGTCTGGTTCGACACCAAAAAGGACAAAGTCTTCCTCCCACCCTAGAGGATAAGGAAGCTGATGTGCCAAGTGCGTCGGTTGATGAGCACTATGCGACCCAGGGTGTGAAGCTATCTTCAGGTCCTTGGTCCGATGATATCAACCCTGGAAGTAGTACTCTGGGTGAGAGCACACATGCATCCACTCCAACACTCCCTGCTGTCACATTGGAACCCACTGTCTCAAGACTACTCGATTCACCTCCACTTACTGACAGAAGTACATGAAGTTCACCTAAGGGTGTAAGCCTGCCCCATCCAACTGGATAGTCCTCATGACAGACGCAAACCTCCGAGGGTGGGGAGTTCACCGTCAGGAATTGACAACCCAGGGGCGTGCTAGAACATAAACCACCTGGAAGTCTGAACAGTCAGATTAGCATGTCTACAATTCAGCCACAGACTCCAGGGCCAGGCAGTCTGCATGATGTCAGACAATACAACAATGGTAGCCAAAAACCAGCAAGTGTCTCTGGAGATAGCTCCCCTTATGGAATGGGCAGAGTTGAATCTACAGAGGATCTCGGCCTCCCACATCATTGGAAAAGACAATGTCAGAGCAGACTCTCTCAGCAGGAAGTCTCTGGATCCAGGAGAATGGGTGTTGTCGGCTGGAGCCTTTCAGCTTCTGGTAAATCACTGGGGCCTCTTGTCCATCGACCTGCTAGCCACATTTCACAATGTGAAGGTTTCCCGATTCTTCAATCACAGAAGAGATCAGCATTCCTAGGGATCAACGCCCTTGTTCAGACCTGACCAGAGGAAGGCTTCTGCTGAACAAGGCACTCCATGGCCTCTGTTGAACAAGGTCATTCGCAAGATTGAATGCCACAGAGGACTAGTCCTTCCAGTTGCCCCGGATTGGCCCAGACACCCGTGGTATGCAGACCTGCTCCAACAAGGTCCAAACCTTCACGAAGACCCAACTCTATTTTGTCTTACGGTCTGACCCCTGAAGGCTCGCCTGATAAAGCTTTGAAATTCGGCAGCAGTAATTTCCACCTTGCTCCGCGCGCAGAAGGTCTCTACGTCCTTAGCATAGGTGTGGATCTAGAGAATATTTGAGGCCTGCTGCGGAGAACATGGGGTGCCCCCTTGGACGGCCAAAATCCCTACGGTTCTGGAATTTTTACAGGACAGACTGAATAAAGGGCTGTCCCTCAACTCCTTGAAGGTCCAGGTAGTGGCTCTCTCCTGTTTCAGAGGCAAGGTGAATGGAGCATGGCTGTCAGCACATCCGGACTTGGCCCATTTCCTAAGGGGGTTAAACATCTTCGACCATCATTATGGTGGCCAGTTCCCCTGTGGAATCTTAATCTAGTATTGGACTTTTTAGCAGTGCCTTCCTTTCGACCGTTGCACAGTCTATTCCTAGGCTTGTTAATGCTGAAGATTGTGTTCTGGGTGGCGATATGCTCAGCTTGTCGCATCTCGGAACTGCAGGCGCTGTCATATAGGGAGCCATTCCTCCAGTTAACTCCAGGAGCATTACAGCTTCGCACCGTTCCTTCCTTCTTGCCCAAGGTAGTCTCGGAGTTTCACTTGAATCAGTCCATTTCCTTACCGTCCCTAGTTAGACACAAGGACACGGAAGACTACTGCTTCCTATGTCACTTAAAATGTCAGTAGGCTTTCAGTACGGTATCTGGAAATCTTGGAACCAGTGCACAAGACGAACCACTTGTTTGTCCTTCATGGTGGAAAGAAACAAGGCAAGGCAGCTTTGCGAGCTACCATAGCTCACTGGATCAAGTTCTTGTGATCACTTCCTTATGTAGAGGCAGGGAAGCCATTACACTTTCAGGTTAAAGCTCATTCCACTAAGGCCCAGGCAGTATCCTGGGCGGAAGCTAAACTACTGTCTCCCGTCAACATCTTCCAAGCAGTGACGTGGTCTTCCTTACACACTTTCTCCAGGTCTATCGCCTGGACATCCGGGCCCGAAAGGACGCAGTCTTTGCGAGGGCGATGCCAACCTTTGCACAGTCTATCCCGCCCCGTTTCGGAGTAGCTTTTGTACATCCCATTGGTCCTCAGTCCATCTAGCTACACACTAGGAGATGGAGAAATTACTTACCTGAATTTTGTTTTCCTTAGTGTAGACAGATGGGCTCAGCATCCCGCCCATGGATTCCCATGAACAGGCCAAGGAATCGCCCATGAGATGGATCTCGATTCCAAGATGTTACAGGTAAGCCTTCGCCCTTTCCCTAGATCAGGGCATCTATAATATTACTAGCAATCAGGGCTTATGTTTGGTTGAGTACAGTTAACTGTTCTCGGTCTTTAATAAAGTTTTTTTTAATCAAGTTTTTTTTTTTTTTAATCAAGTTTTAATCAAATTTTAATCAAGTTTTTCAATATTATGTCCACAATGGCTTTTGATGAAAATATTGAATAGCCGAGGTCACTGCAAGGGTACATCTAAGATGACGTCAGCTTTGAAATCTGACTCAGTCTCCATCTGCTAGCAGGGGAGCACATAACCCATTGGCCCCGAGTCCATCTGACTACAAGCTAGGATAAACAAACTTACACACAACTTTACTTCGAAAAAACACTCAGGAAATTGCTTAGAGTGCACGTAAACATTACACTGCACAAAAAAGAGGCTTTGAAAATTACCCCTGTAAATGAGTAAACATTTTCTATTTTCAAATATTAAACCACTGTAATGATTCCAATTGTCTATCTCCCCCCCCTCCCCCCCCCAGCAGTTTAAATGCCCAGGCTGCTATATTTTGAAGTTTTGGCTCATAATTTTATCAATGTCCTTTTGAGACAGCACACAGGTGCAATAAAAAATCTGCAATATTCCAACTCAGATGAATTTCAGGGGGGACTTCCTGGATACTGAAACCATAGGAGGTCAGCATTCTTCCCCAATGTGGAGTAGTAACTGTTAATATTCAATAAATAGCCACTTAGAGCCAACAGCTGTGGAGAAAAACTTTTTTCTTTTAATTAAATCTTTAAAAAAAGGCATATCTTATGGGGAGAGACTGGCAGAGTACCACACAAGACACCAGTAGAAAACTCTCACAAATGATTTTACTGATAAGACATTAATAAGATTTACACTTGTAAATTTACAACCCCTAAATTAGGTTGCACAATTGTCAACATTTCTATGATTAGCTTTTTACTATAAATAATTTAAACAGATGTATGTAAATTCACCCTCGCTGTGTGTGCAAATGCTATCTATGGGCCTGAAGTACCAGTACAACCTTGGTGTTTCTAAACAAACTTCTGTAACCCTGGGGCCCAGTACTTTTCTGTGAATACAGCATTTCCCCTTCTATGGCGTCTGCAAAAACACAGCACAAAACTGAAACATAAATGCTATAAAAATACTTGTTAGTAATTAAGCTACTTATGATCAAAAATAGAAAAACCTTAGGAGAATAAGAGTAATGATTTCTTGTGTGACATGTCAAAGTGTTTCACTGTCTATTTACTACTCTTTATCACAAGTCAGCCCTGTAATAGGGCTCTAGGCATCCACATCATAGCCTCGTGGTTAGAGCAGGGGTTCAAATCCTGTTTCTCCCTCTGTTGCGCCTTGTGACATTGGGCAAGACACTTCACCCTCTCTTGCTTCATCTACAAATTAGACTGTATGCAGGGAACTGTCTACTGTACCTAAATTTGTAACTCGCCATGAGCTCGAATTTGGAAAGATGAGTAATTAAACCCAAGCTGCACACTGCATGAGACCTACTATGTTTACGATGCAGTACAAGAGACAGTACAAGTTTTTAAACTAAGAAGTACATTTTGTTGTGTGTGACAAAATTTCAGTGCCCAAGGATCACCACAATAACAGATTAAGCCATGTAACTAACGAAAAAAAATGGGTACTAGCTATTCTGTTAGCTGTCTTCCACAGTCTTCCTATTTGCAGAGATATAGAAAGGTCTGCAGGCACACAGTACTGATCTGATTATCATAAATTTAAAGTACCTGTAGAGATCATGGCCAAAATGTAAATCATTTAAAAAAATAATATATGGTGAGGTGGGACTGAGGGTCCCGAATGTGGAATGATATTACAAGGCGGCCCAAATTAGAGCGATATTGGAATGGCCCAGTGAGAAAACAATGGGTGAACATTGAGGAGTATTTCTTAAATGGGATTCAATTACATGCTTACCCCTGGTTACGTAAGAACAATACTGGGCAGGAGAATCCATAACCCATTCACAAGATGAACCTTAAAGAGGTAGGAGAACCCATGAGAGATTAGATGATCTCATGGGGGACATGTTCACCATTAATGACCATTTGGTATAATGGAGAATTCCCAGCTGGACTGGAAGAGACACAGTTTAAAGTAAAGTATGGGAAAGGAAAGGGACTTTCCCCCAATAGGACACTTCTTGGGTCTGCAAGGCTGCAGGCCTTTTGCTGATCTGAGGGAAAAATATCTGTTGGAGGATGAGGACCAGTTTGCTTATCTACCAATAAGAAACTATGCTCACCAAAAGCTGGGCAAAAAACTGTTGGGAAAAGGGTAGTTTTTTTCTGAAGCTTTGTGTGTAAAAAGGTTGCCTCTTAAAGGATTCCTCTCAAAGATTTAGAAGGTACTAAATCAACCTCCAGAGGGTTTACTCAGACATGAGAAGGACTGAGAAAGGGAATGGGTTTTTAGATGCCACTGTTCGGTGGACAAAGAAGTATGGGAAAATATGAAGGGACGAGTACAAAAAAAGTCCATCTCTGCTTCTTTGGCAGAAAATTATTTTAAAAAGGTATACCTGCAATGGTATTATACCCCGGTCAGACTGAAAAGCGTGTTTCTCAATGTTACTGACCGATGCTGGAGAGAATGTGGGGAACGGGACTTGCCCTGGGACTGTTCCTTACTGGGACATGGTGTGTAAGTTACAGTCATTACCTAGCTCGCAGCAACCCAATGGTATTTATATTATCGGCCTCAGCTGAAGGGAGGCCGAGAAACAGACAAATTAGTGACTCAAATATTACTTGCAGCTAGATGTGAACTTGCTGCTCACTGGAAAACAAGGAATCTACCCAATAAAGTTTCTGTATGCAAGTGGCTTCTACACAACTGCCAGATGGAACAACTCTCAGTGATTCGGAGAAACACTATAGCTAAATTTGAAAGAACTTGGAATATCTTTCAAGCCTGGGATAAAGACAAAGGTAACAATTTTCAGGAAACTGAGGGTAATAACGGGGAGGGGAGGAAGGGGAGGGAATATCATTGTATTCATTTTGAAATTTGTTTGGAGTGCCTCCTTGATTGTTTCACTGAAATGTTGAAATAAAAATAAAATTTAACACATGACCAAAAATTCAAATTTGTATGAAGCGACTTTCCCAAGTGAGATACGGTGCTATCGGACTGCTGCAAGACATTTCAAAAAGTATTTTCTTCCTGGATCCCACACCACAGTGGGAAGGCAGAAGGCTCCAGATCATGGCTGACATTTGCTAATTTTAAACTAACAACTTTACTACAAATTAAGAAATGTATAAATATTTGAACATTTTTTAAATTATAATTGCATGAAGATTACTATATATAAAAGTGTCACAGACTGGGGAATCAGCTGGATGGGAGATTTCCCCTGCAGGAGCAGGGCCAGACTTTAGGGCACAGCCGGACAGGATCTTCCGCATGACCAGCCACCCCCGGTTGAACCTGCAGGTTCTGGTGGCTGACAGGGCTTTTCAGGAGGAGTACATAGCAGGCAGGGGTCTGGGCAGGTAGAGCTCAGGCAAAGACAGGTCGATGTAGGAGATCAGGTCAGGCAGCGGAACAAGCAAGATCAAGACCAGAAACAGTCCGAGTCAGCAACGAGATCAGTCCTAGGAATGCTGACAGGGAAGGCAAGGCAAGGTGAGATAGCACAAGAGAACCAATCACGAGCAGGGGACTGGCACAGGAGACAAAGGCTCGAACAGGAGGCAAGCCCCGGGCCCAGAAACAGGGACTGAAAGTGGAGGCTAGGAGGATGAGAGAGACAAGGGCTGAAAACGAAGGCCCATGGGCAGGACAAGACTAGGACTGGAGAGAGCCATGAGAACAGGACAAGGAATATACAGACAAAGGCTATCAGGAAACTAAACACAAAGTAAGGTACATATAAAGCAAGACAAGAGAGAAACAAACAAAGAGCACTCGGCAGACCGCAAAGCAAGGCAGAGCAAGGCTAGTAGGCCCAAAGGCCATAAAGGCTGCGTAAGAAGGCCAAGGAGACCACAAAGCAAGGCAGAAGACCACAGGGGGCCACCCAGAAGAAAGGAAAATAAGGTGGGCCAATGCAAAGAGCCAAAGTGATTTGAAGAGATGCTGAGTTGTGAGAGAGGCAGGGCTAGATAGGGCTGACCCTGCTGCATCATAGGAGCATCAAAGAGTTGGCTAGCTCAGGAGAGAGGGTGGCTCCAAGAGGACCTCTGTTGGCTGGGAGGCTGCCTATCAGCTCAGATCATATAAGATAATTACCCTTCCCACTTGCTAATTGAAACTCAGCTAGAAAACGTACAAAGCTGTTTCTATAGACAAATGAACAAATAGCCACACAAGAAGGGTGACATCTAGTGACGCCAATCCAGAAAAAAAGTTCTCTAGCTCAGAAAGACTGATGATCGTTCTGAGCATGTGCAGGAGATCCTGCACTGATGCCCTCAGCTACCTGCTGAAGCATCCCAAAGAAGAAAAATTTTAAATTTCTCTTGCTGTTGCTGCATTTTTAGAAGTTTTTTTCAAGCAGTTTTGAATTTCTTCAATTTCATTCTTTTCATTTTTTGAACACTGTTCTGTATTTAAAGTTGTGTCTCATTTTCAATGTCATGTTCCTTTGATCATAAAAAGGACCAGCTTTCAATAATTCAAAAAGAAATAAAATCCCTTTACGAGCTTGTACAACAGAAAGTTCCAAAGAAGAAAAGGATTTTCCTCCAGCTACTTCCTTTCCCCCAGAACTGAAGAGGTTTATGTCCAAATACTGGACCCTGGGATTTAAATACTTATCTCAAAAAGGAGAAATTCAAGATGAATTCTTTGGGTACAATACTTCTTGCTGGAAGGAGCAACTGGCTAGCTACATTAGCTCTAAAATGATAACTAACTTCACATCTCTATTCACATATTCCACACAAAAATTCCTTCATTTTGTTCTGTTTGGTCTCTTAGCAGCACCCAGAGTATTCACAAAGTATCTAGTCATCATAGCATTCTTTCTCAGACATCCTGGTGTTTCCTTATTTAGGAAATTAGCTAAATAAGGAATCCAAAAGCAATAAATGTTTTATAACTAGAACTCTAGAACTGTTAGGTATTACATTGAACCTCACCTAGAACAGATCCTTTGTCTGGAGTTCAAGGGTGCCAATTTGAATACCAATTTAGGAAAAACCTTCCTACCTCAAAGGATGTGCACCCTGATCAAGGTGGTGCGCAACATCTCAACTTGTCCAGCAGTAATTGCCACAACCCAAGTTACGCTGTTAGCACGGATGCATATGAGGAGCTCAGTGGCATCTAAAAAGCCAATGGAATCAGTACCTCCATCCACTCTCTCACAAGGTGAAAATCGCAACCAGTCTGTCCAAGTCATTCAAATATTGGACAAAACCTTCTTCATGGTAGGTCATTCCATCCTCCATCAGTTCAGCATGTCAGCTATATATGTATCTCCGCACGGATGGGGAGCTCACTTCCACAATCTATGTTCTCAAGGAAGCCAGTCCACAAAATAAACTGAACCGCACATCTTCTGGAACTCAAGGCCATTTACAATGCTGTCCTGGTATTTGAGTTATTACAGATTCAGACAGACAGTCAGGTAGCAATGTTTTACATAAAAAGGGAGATACAGGGTTGGCAGGAATATGTGAAGAAGCTCTCTAAATTGGGCAATCCCAAAACAGGGATATTGTATTAGTAGACGTTTTCAACTTGTTATCGTACAAATATTATCAGCCCACAAGATTGTTGCTATCCTCCCAGAGGGACTTTTTAGATGTTCCTTCTGTTAAACACTCATCTCAAGTGAAAAGTGGGATTGCACTTTTTCAGTTGCGGCCCCAATCCAGTGGAATTCTTTTGTTGAGTATTACGTTTAGAAACATGGCCAAAAATATTCGAGTCCCTACTGAAGACCCATTTATTTAAGCTATTCTATTTGTAATAATGGCATTCAGGGACACTCAAAATATTCCAGGAGTCTATGTGTGTAGTTTTGAAAATGTTTGTAATAACTTCTCTACTGTTTATGTCATTTTTGGAAATTGTACAACTGTTCAATATTTTATTTTATATTATGTATGTAGAAAGATGTACATCGGTTAGTGCCTAGTGGCATAAACAATAAGTTTTAATAAAGACAAAGCTAACTGTCTCCTTCAACTATGGGGAACTCCTTGGATAGACCTTTTCATATGCTCTTAGAATCACAAGCTACCCCTTTACTGCTCCAAGAGAAAGGCAAAAAAAAAAAAAAAATGCAACAGTATCAGATGCATTCTTATTCAAATGGAAAAGAGAATTCATGTACAGATTTCCACCAATTCCTCTCATTCCCAAAACTCTTCTGAACTTACAGAAGGAAAAAGGGAAAATAATCAAAGCACACTCATGGCTAAAACGACTAGCGGTGGTTCCGCTAATCCACCTTCCTATTTTTTCCAAATCTTCTAACTCAATGCAAAGGACATCTTCTCCATCTCAATCGTTGATCTTTAGCCCTCACAACATGGAAACAAAGCAGAATAGTAAAGCCTATGTCATTCCTGACAGATTAAAGACATTTTACTAGCAGGAAAGTGACCCACCAGACGCTCATACAATTTCAAATGGAAAAGATTTTCTTTGTGGTGTTCTTTAAAAGATAGACCTCTTTACATGTATAGAATCAACTTTACTTCAACTACTACATCTTTCCAACTCAAAGCTGAAATCAAATTCAGTCAGAATTTGACTGCAGTCGCAACCCATCAATAGCCTCAAGGCCTACCAATATTATGCTTGTTATGTTAAGATATTATGTTTGTTTTAATATGTAAACCACTAAGATACTACCCCTAGTGCGGTATATAAAAACTTTTAAATAAATACCTAAAACCTCCAGTCAGAATTCCCCTCTCTCTATAAGCCCTGATCACTATAAGCTTCTATAGTGTTAAAATGGCTAACCTGGAAGCTTCTCTCTCAAAGCATGAAGAATAAGTGAACTTCAGGCTTTAGTGGTATGTCCTCCATATACTCAAATTTTTCCAAATAAAAAAAAAAGTCATGGTAAGGACACATCCAAAAAAATTCTTACCAAAAGTGGTGTCAATCCTATTGAAATCAATCACTTATTTGGGAAAAACACAACTTACCAGAAAATTGCCTCAGCTATTTCTGATGATGTAAACAAATTAGTATCGCCAGTCAAAAAAAAACCAAAAACAAAAACACTACTTGCATCATGGTTACCTCAATGTATTTCCTTTTGTTTTTCAAAAGCACAAATTTATCTTTCACAAAAGGTTAACAGTGCAGCAAGAAGAGACAAAAGCAGCTTCTGTAGCCCAAATTCAACAAGCCTCTAGTCAGGATATTTGAAAGGCTGCTACATGGACTTCCATTTACACTTTCACAAAACACTATTGCTTAGACTACCAATTCTGTATTTGGACATAAAGTTCTTCAAAATGTATTTCATTAATAGCTTCAACTTACCCTTTTTTTTTTAAGTGGGCTGCTTCCTCTGGTTTTAAGTCCCTACTTGTGTAGCTATTTGTTCCTGCTTGTCCATGGAGAAAACATATTTGCTTATTTTAAGAAGTGTTCTTCATGTACAGGAGATCCAATCAGATACACAATCCCTCCTGCCTCCCTAAATTGAAACTTAGCCTTTACATAACTGAAATGGCTCCAGTGGCAGCAGCGGTGTTAGAACTCCCGTGCATGCTCAGGAAGAGACTCTCTCAGTCTTTTGGAAACAGGGAAAGCTTTTTTCCATGTTAGATTATGTCACCCCACTTGTGTAGCTGATTAGTACTGCTGTCCAGAAAATATGCTGCTTATAGGTAAGCAAATATGCTTTATAGCACTAGACATGTCATGAAAGTACCAAATCAGCGGAATTATGGCATAACTAGGATTATCGTCACTAAGATAGCCAATACTAGTTCACCATACCCATTATTTTAGACGCTTCAAGTAGTGTATTTAATTCTCACACAAGTAAATTTTGACCTTCATAATAGGCATCATCGTTTTTGCTTGCGCGTTTTCCAACTCTGCCTTATATTTAATCATATGGTCAATTCAGTTCATTTTTGAAAATTTTTTCTTCTATTTTTCAAGATCTTGAAAAATAGAAGAAAAAATTTTCAAAAATGAACTGAATTGACCATATGATTAAATATAAGGCAGAGTTGGAAAACGCGCAAGCAAAAACGATGATGCCTATTATGAAGGTCAAAATTTACTTGTGTGAGAATTAAATACACTACTTGAAGCGTCTAAAATAATGGGTATGGTGAACTAGTATTGGCTATCTTAGTGACGTTGTTATTTCCGATACAGTTAAAACTACAAACGTCTAGTTCTCACTTTGCAATTAATTGATAACTAGGATTATGGCATAACTAGGATTATGATTTCATTAAGTATGTCAGATAAGACACACAGTTGTCTATTACTAACAATAGGAGTTGAGAACAGATCCACATACTGTTATAGCATTTGACAACGATTCAACATCTGGCAAGGAACCAAAATTACTTCCATGGGTAGCAGATTTTTGGCACTCAAAGCAATACTATTCGGCAGCAATAGTATTTAATACCTGAATTCTATCAGTTGAATTAGGACAATACTGCTCAATAGCTAGATTAGGTTTAACCTTTAGTAATTCATATTTTTTTTTATAGAACTGTTTTTAACTCTAAGAACTTAAGAAATTGCCATACTGGGTCAGACCAAGGGTCCATCAAGCCCAGCATCCTGTTTCCAAAAATAGCCAATCCAAGTTACAATACCCAAAACATTAAGTAGATCCCGTGCTACTGATGCCAGTAATAGCAGTGGCTATTACCTAAGTCAACTTGATTAATAGCAATTAATGGACTTCTTCTCCAAGAACTTATCCAAACCTTTTTTAAACCCAGCTACATGAACTTCCCAATGTCCTATAACCAGTTTACATTTACAAGAGTGTTTTATCCTTTTTGAATTTGCTTGAATGAGATGTCAATTTATATTATTCATTATATATTTTATACTTTTCATGTTTTGTATTTTTATTTCTTAGTGGAAAAAGATAAACAGTGAAGTGCCTCAGGAATCTGTACTTGGACTGGTGCTTTTAATCTATCTATCTATAAATGATTTGAAAAGTGGTAAAACAAATGAGATGATCAAATTTGCAGATGACACAAAATTATTCAGAGTAGTTATCACAAATAGATTGTGAAACTGCAGGAAGATCTTGCAAGATTGGGCATCCATATGGCAGATGAAATTTAATGTGGACTAATGCAAGGAGATGCATATAGGGAAAAAATAACCCATACCCAGGAAAAAAGAAGATCTAGGCATCGTAGTGGATAATACATTGAAATGTTCGGCTCAGTGTGCTGCAGCAGTCAAAAAAGCAAACAGAAGATTAGGAATTATTTGGAAGAGAATAGTGAATAAAACAGAGAATGTCACAATGCTTTTGCATCACTTCATGGTGAGACCACACCTTGAATACTATGTGGAATTCTGGTCACTGCATCTCAAAAAAGATATAGTTGCACTGGAGAAGGTACAGAGTAGGGCGACCAAAATGATAAAGTGGATGGAACGGCTCCCCCATGAGGAAAGGCTAAAGGGATTAGGGCCCTTCAGCTTGGAGAATAGATGGCTGAGGGGGGGATATGATATGCCTATAAAATCCTGAAAGGACTTAAACGGGTAAATGTGACATTTACTCTGAGATAATATAAGGACTAGGGGCACCCCATGAAATTGGCAAGTAGCACATTTAAACAAATCTGAGAAAATTCTTTTTCATGCAACGCAAAATTAAGCTCTGGAATTGATTGCCAGAGTATATGGTTAAAGCAGTTAGTTTAGCTGGGTTTAAAAAAGGTTTGAATAAGTTCCTGAAGAAGTCCATAAACTGCTATTAATCATGTTGACTTCGAGAATAGCAACTGCTTATTACTTCCATTAGTAGCTTACGATCTACTTAATGTTTAGGTAATTGCCAGGTACTTTTAACTTAAATTGGCTACTGTTGGAAACAGGATGCTAGACTTAGACCACAGAGTCTGATCCAGTATGGAAACTTATACTGCTTTACAAAATATAACTAGGGGTTGTACATATCAAATAAGCTTACTGAACTTTGACAGTGTAATAAATCTGGTGATGCATTTTCATCATGTCATTTACTTATTGCACTAATGTGCCATATACATTTCTACATGATACTGATTTAAGATAATAGTGACTGAACAAATTCTCATCATGAGCTACCCAAAACTGCATTTTTACAAAATCAATGGGAGCTAAAATATAATTGCAAAATACTGCACAAAAATCAGAACTGGTGGATTTGAAGTTGCCATTAACACATGTATACATAAAGATGACCTGATATTGGGGCAAAAGGTTTAGAGGACAGAGATCTAACAATGAATAGCCCCTGAGGGAAGGATGCCAAGAGAGGGAGAAAGAGGCACAGGAAATGAGAGAAAAGTGAATGTATGAAGAGGATGCAAGAAACGAGCAGAGGAATGGCTAAGTACCAAAAATATGAGCCCCCAGACTTGAATCTGAATTTGGACAACCTTAGCACTCAGTCCGATCATAAGTTTCCCTGACCAAATGCTAGAGTTTAAAAAAAAAAAAAAAAAAGGAGTATTTGACCAGTAAAGCAACCTAGATACCCTCATGAGCCGCTGGGTGCCAAAATGAAGAAATTACTTACCTGATAATTTCGTTTTCCTTAGTGTAGACAGATGGACTCAGGACCAATGGGTATAGTGTACTCCTGATAGCAGTTGGAGATGGATCAGATTTCAATCTGACGTCAGCCTTAGTACATGTACCCCTGCAGAAAGTGCAGCTCTTCAGTATTCTCCTCGAAAAGCAATAATTTGAATAACTTGGATAACTTGATTAATTTGAACTGGTTGACTTGGTTATAGCTGGAAACCGCCAGTGCCCTCAACCAAGAAATGTCAACACCCAGTAGGATGGGTGTCCTAGTTGGAGGAAAGCATGGCTTACCCGTGAATCACTCGCTCTCAGGGATGTCACTCGCGAATTCCATGAATAACGGCAGCCGTGGGTGGGATGCCGAGTCCATCTGTCTACACTAAGGAAAACGAAATTATCAGGTAAGTAATTTCTCCATTTCCTAGCGTGTAGCAGATGGACTCAGGACCAATAGGATGCATAAAAGCTACTCCCGAACCAGGTGGGAGGCTGCCCGTGGCCCACTTAGTTCTGCCCTTGCAAATGCGGTGTCCTCTCGAGCCTGAACATCCAGGCGGTAAAACCTGGGGAAGGTGTGGATGGAGGACCATTTCGTCGCCCGACAGATCTCGGCGGGTGACAGCATCTTGGTTTCCACCCAAGACACTGCCTGGGCTCTAGGGGAATGGGCCTTGACTTGAAAAGGCGGTGGCTTGCCTGCTCTACGTAGGCTGCCTTGATGACTTCTTTGATCCAGCGGGCTATGGTTGCTCACGAGGCCGCTTCCCCTTGCTTCTCCCCGCTGTGAAGGACGAATAGATGGTCAATCTTTTGTACGGATTCTGACCTTTCCAGGTATCAGACTAGGAGTCTGCCGACTTTGAGGTGGCGTAGACTGCGAGACTCTTCCAAATTCTTATGCTCATCTGGCGATGGTAGTGAGATGGTTTGGTTGAGATGGAAGTGAGAAGCCACTTTGGGGAGGAAGGACGGGACCGTGCATAACTAGATGGTTCCCGGGGTGAGTCTAAGGAACGGCTCCCGGCAGGACAGTGCTTGTAGCTCGGACATACGTCGGGCCAAACAGACTGCCACCAGGAAGGCTGTCTTCAATGTTAATAGTCAGAGAGACAGGCCGCAAAGAGGTCTGAAGGAGGCTCCTGCTAAGAAACCTATGACCAGGTTGAGGTTCCAAAGAGGCACCGGCCACTTTAGGGGTGGTCGGATCTGCTTGACTCCTTTCAGAAAGTGCGAGACATCTGGGTGAGAGGCTAGGCTGCCGCTCTCGCTCTTGGTTCCGTAGCATGACAATGCGGCCACCTGTACCTTGATGGAGTTGAGAGACAATCCCTTCTGTAGTCAGTTCTGCAGGAATTCCAAAATCGCAGGAATTTTGACTGAACGTGGAACGATGTCGCGGTCCTCACACCAGGCTTCGAATACTCTCCAAATCCATGTATCTTAGGGATGTGGAGAACTTGCGTGCTCAGAGCAGGATGTCAATTACTGCCCCCGTGTATCCGCTCTTCCTCAGGCGAGTCCTCTCAATGGCCAGGCCGTAAGAGAGAATAGAGCTGGATCCTCATAGAGGATCGGCCCTTGTTGGAGCAGGTCTGTGTGTGGCAGTAGTGGGCTCCTTGTCAGCAGCCTTTGCATATCTGTGTACCATGGTCTTCTTGGCCAGTCTGGGGCCACTAGACGTACTGGTCCCCTGTGGTGTTCTATCTTGTGGGTGATTGCGC
The DNA here is from genome assembly GCF_901001135.1 of Rhinatrema bivittatum. Lineage (NCBI taxonomy): Eukaryota > Metazoa > Chordata > Amphibia > Gymnophiona > Rhinatrematidae > Rhinatrema > Rhinatrema bivittatum. Next base: position 136,042,360 of record NC_042616.1, read on the forward strand.
CCAATAGGGGCCACGATGGGAAGGCGTATAATAGAGCTTCCTGTGGCCAGGTCTGTACCAGGGCATCGATTCCCTGGGACTGAGGTTCCCGTCTGCGGCTGAAGAAGCTGGGCAATTGGGCGTTGGACCGGTTTGCCAGGAGGTCCATGGTTGGTGTTCCCCAACGGTTTACTATCAATTGGAATGCTGTGATCGACAGCCTCCACTCTCCTGGGTCTAGACTTTCTCTGCTGAGGTAATCCGCAGCGACGTTGTCTTTCCCCAAGATGTGGACAGCCGAGATCTCTTGAAGGTTCGCTTCCGCCCATGACATTAGGGGGTCTATTTCCAGAGACACCTGTTGGCTTCTGGTTCCATCGTGATGGTTGATGTAGGCCACTGTTGTGACATTGTCCGACATTACTCTGACTGATTTGTCTCGGAGTCTGTGACCGAACCGTAGGCAGGCTAGTCTGACTGCCCGGGCTTCTAGGCGATTAATGTTCCATCCAGACTCTTCTTTGTTCCATTGCCCCTGGGCGGTTAGCTCCTGGCAGTGTGCTCCCCATCCTCATAGGCTGGCGTCCGTGGTGAGCAGGATCCAGGTTGGTGAGGATAGTCTCACTCCCTGGCTCAGATGACCTTCTTGTAGCCACCATTGTAGTTGGGTCTGAACTTTGTCCGGGAGCTGAAGACGTACGGTGTAGTTCTGGGACAGCGGATTCCATCGTGATAGTAGTGAGCGCTGAAGGGGTCTCATATGAGCTCTTGCCCATGGCACTACTGCCAGTGTGCCATGGGGCCGAGGACTTGGAGGTAATCCCATGCCGTGGGGCAAAGCTCGCTCAACAGGGTTCGCCACTGGGTCATCAGTTTTGATCTCTTTGTCGGTGTCAGGATGACCTTGTCTTGTTTGGGGGTCGAACCGGACTCCCAAGTATTCTAGAGATTGGGAGGGCTGCAGACAGCTCTTGTTTGTGTTGACCACCCGCCCAAGGCTCTCCAGTGGAGATTTGACTCTGTTGGCTTTCCTCTGGGGACTTTGCCCTGATCATACAGTCGTCTAGATAAGGGTGTACGAGGATTCCTTCCTTCCTCAGTGTTGCTGCTACTACCACCATGATCTTGGTGAACGTCCAGGGTGCTGTGGCTAACCCAAATGGTAGTGCCCGGAACTGGTAGTGATGGTCCAGGATCATGAAGCATAGAAAACACTGATGCTCTTGATGGATCGGAATGTGTAGGTAGGCTTATTTATTTATTCATTTTTATATACCGTCATTCGGTTCAGCCATCATAATGGTTTACAAAGTCAAACAAAAACACATAAATTAAACAGTTACAAAAAAGCTTCCGACAGAACCAGGGATGTAAGGAACTCTCCCGGTTGTATCTTCCTTATTACAGAGCATAGGGTTTCCATGCGGAAGCGAGGAATCTTCAGGTAGCGGTTGACCAACTTGAGGTCCAGGATGGGCCGGAATGTTCCTTCTTTCTTGGGAACGATAAAATAGATGGAATAATGTCCAGTATTTATTTGTTGTGCGGGCACCGGTATTATAGCCTCTAAGGCTAGCAATCTGGTCAGTGTAGCTTCCACTGCCATCCTTTTGGAAGGGTCGTGGCAGGGGGATTCCACGAACTTATCCAGAAGGAGGTGGTGGAAATCCAGGTAATATCCCTCTCGAATGATGGCTAGGACCCACATGTCCAAAGTTATCTCGACCCATCTTTGGTAGAATAAGGCAAGTCTGCCCCCTATGGCTTCTTCCTTTGAACGGGTCGGCTGATTTTCATTGTGGGGTGTGGCTGGGGCCTGGGCCCGAGCCGGCTCCCCTTTTGTTGTGCTTGTTCCGAAAGGACTGGCTCCTGCCTGCGGGGCGAGCCACTTGATATGTGCTTCTGTATGGTTTGAAGCGCTTTGATACTCTGCCCCTGGAAGTTCAGGGGAAGGGTCGCTGGTTTCTCTTATTCCTGTCCTCCGGTAGCCGCGGCAGTGGGGATTCTCCCCATTTGTAAGCTAGTTTCTCTAGCTCGCTTCCGAACAGGAGGGTTCCCTTGAAGGGCATCCTTGTGAGTCTCGTTTTGGAAGATCCATCGGCCGACCAGCTTCGGAGCCAGAGTTGTCTTCTGGCTGCCACGGCTGATGACACTCCTCTAGCTGCGGTGTGCACCAGATCAGAAGCGGCATCCGTGAGGAATGATACTGCTGGTTCCAGGGCTTCTCCAGGAGTGTTGTTCCTGGTCTGTGATAAGCAGGCGTGTGTCACCATGGCACAGCAGGCCGCGATCTGTAGACACATAGCAGAGACGTCAAAGGACTGTTTGAGGATGGATTCCAGACGTCTGTCTTGAGCATCCTTGAGTGCTGCTCCTCCTTCAACTGGGATAGTAGTGCGCATCCACTTTCAGACATGCCAGGAGATCTTTGGCAGCTGGGTCCAGAGGGTACATGGCTGCCAGGGCACGCCCCCCTTTGAACCAGGGAGCATCCTATTCCAGGTCAGTTAGCTGCTGGACGGCTTGTAATAGTGGTAAATGACGGGAGGTTTGACGGAGTCCTGCTAGTAGGGGATTCGCCATAGGCTCCCCCGAGGCACTTGTGCCCAGGATAGCGAGTTTTCAAGCTGTGTGTATCCAGGTCTGGAAGCTCATCCTTGATGAAGAAGCGCCTCATGGTTCGGTGGGGCTCTGTCCCCGGAAGAGTTCCCCTTCCTCCAGAATTGCCCTATTCTACCAAAGATGGGTCGAGATAACTTCGGACAAGTGGGTCCTAGCCATCATTCGAGAGGGATATTACCTGGATTTCCACTAAGTTCCACAAGTTCATGGAATCCCCCTGCCACGACCCTTCCAAGAAGATGGCAGTGGAAGCTACACTGACCAGATTGCTAGCCTTAGAGGCTATAACACCGGTGCCTGCACAACAAATAAATACTGGACATTATTCCATCTATTTTATCGTTCCCAAGAAAGAAGGAACGTTCCGGCCCAACCTGGACCTCAAGTCGGTCAACCGCTACTTGAAGATTCATCTGAGTTGTCCGTATCTCTGAAGGTGGAGCTTCTGGGCGTTGGAATCACTTTCCTGGGCATAGAGGGTCCTGGGATGTTGAGGTCCTCTGGCAGAGGTTGTGGCCATATTATCGGAGGGTCCGGTTGCATGTGGACGAAGGTATGCAGGCCTTTGAAGAATTCCACCCAGGAGATAGATGCTGGGTCTAAATTAAGAGGCACTGTGTCCCTGGGGAGCCCTGTTTGAGGGAGGGTCCCGCTGGGAGACGCTAGGTCCAGCGTACTGTTCGAGAAGCTGGAACCCAGTACCGGCTGGGGACGGCCATGGGCTGGATCCCCCAGGGTCTCCTCGCACTGTATACACAGGGCCGTAGCCTCCTCATGCTGTGCAGCTCTAATGTGACATGCTGGGCAAAGGCCCTGAGCTTCTTTTCCGGTGGTGCCATGGCTTGCGCACATAAAATACAGGGCCCGGGTGGCTTAGTTATGCGCTCCGGTGCGTTAAAGTTGTGCGCATAGGATTGGTACGCGCTTAGGGAGACGTTCGCGCTGTTGTGTGCACAGATCGAAGTCATGCGCCCAGCACAGTAAGCGCGTGGGTACGTGCATCGCTTGTGCGCCCGGTACTTGGGCGCGCAACGTTGTGCGCACAAGATATTTGTGCGCACGGCTCGCGGCGGCGGACAGGGCGGCGAACAGATCAAAATGGTGACGGCGACCACATGGACAATATGGCGACCACCTCGGAGGGTCTCCACGTGGGAGGTCCCTCGGATCTGACCGGGGTCTAGCCCTGCTAGGGCAGATCAACCCGGTGGCACTGGTCCCGGCTGGCGACCTGTGCGACTCCTTGAGCTTCGGAGATCAGAGACTTTTAAATAGATTTCTACCTTACCTTGTCTCGGCGCTTCCCAGTCTCGTTCCGGGCGGTCTCCGGCTGCAGGGGGGAGAGGGAAAATACCTTCACCGTCGCGCTCAAAGTTGCACCTGGCTGCCTCTCAGCCTTACCCGATGTCGGGGGCTAGGTCCCCGCCGAGGGTCAGCCGCCAGACCGAGGCTTACCTCCGAGGGATCGCAGAAATCACCTCAGGAATTCTCAACTGGGGGAGGGACCCAATGGGTTTCACCGCAGGAGAGCGGAGCTCGTCTGTGGAGGGAAGATTTCTTCTTGTTTTGGTTTTCTTTGCTAAATTACTCTAACGCTGTGCTAGAGTCCCAAACTGCTATGGGGACGGAAAATACTGAAGAGCTGCACTTCCTGCAGGGGTATATGTACTAGGGCTGAGGTCAGATTGAAATCTGATCCGTCTCTATCTGCTTTCAGGAGTACACTATACCCATTGGTCCTGAGTCCATCTGCTACACGCTAGGAAAAGCTGGAGTTTTTAGGCGTCGGTGACAGGGGTGCAAATTGTCATTTACGTCTTTGGTCAAATTTTTATTTTATCACAAAAACTGAAGAATGCAAAGGAAAAGGTTTAATGCATGTGGCCTACTAGATGTAGTTTGACTCTACAACGCGAAAGGTGGTGGCGGCGGCAGCACCGCTTCCCCCGGTCAGCTCACAAGCTGATGCGGGCCGGCGCTTACCGTTCTTGGGCAAACTCTGAATCACTTTCACGGCGGCCTCGAACCTGGTCTGATGCAGGGCACCGGTGTCCGCCATATTCGCGCTCAGCCCGCGGCCTCAGCGGCGTCGCATGAGAGATCCAGAGACGCCGCCGGGGGTCACGGAGGAAGATCCCAAACACAAACTGGAGCCCGACAGGGGGGGGGAGCGGGGTCCCGGCCCAGCAGCGCGTGCAATAACAGCTCCGTCTCTCTCTCCTGTCACCACCGCGAGAGCCCCCGCAGACTCATGCTGGGACGACTGCAGCACCACCGGTCACCAGCTCCGGGCTGAATCGCAACCCGGTGACGTTACGAACACCATTACCACCACCACCACCACGCCGCCATCATCAGTGTCGCATCCTAGCGGCTTGCAGGGGATGGTGGGAAATAGAGTTGCGCTTTATTTAATTTATTTTTTTTTTAATGTGCTCGGACATGCTCAGCGTTTCCTTCCTCTGACACCTGAGACGCCCTGCTTCCGCCTTCTTTATTATGGGGCGGGATCTGCGTTTTCATTGGTTTGTCCTGTCACGTGCCTCGTGGCGACGTAAGAGTTGTGAGCTCTTGGTACCGAAGCATTTGGGACTTCTCTGGCGTTTGCACGGCGTTGATGCAGCAGCTACCGTTGCCTTCAAGGACTTTCTGCGCTGGTGGGGAGTGTCCACTGCACCGCTGCTATCATCCATACCCTACTGATATCTCGTGTTATTTCATAACTTAGCTTAGGCGTGTTTTTAATCAGGCTAATATGTTTTTTGCTTACGACTGTTCTCTCTCTTTGTTTCACAAATCCCTTCTCCAGACGTTGCTGCTGCAGGAGCAGCAGCGAGTATTTACCCCTGCCCCACGCAGGGAAGAGGCTGTAGCAGCGCGGGCAAAGCATTAGGATTGCCCCCCTCCAGGGCAATCGCTAGTCAGCGGCTGCTTGTAGGCGACCCGAAATGTGCCGAGGTCGGCTGGGGGAACGCTTAGGCACCATAGGAACGGAAGCGGGGCTGCCAACCGTCAGTGAATTTTCTGACGACCAATAAAATAAAAAAGACACATCTGACAATATATGAGTGACGCGTGCTGGGATCAGGGCTACAGGAGTCGGGGACCATTAGTAGAAGGTGTCCCTCCACACAAGATTGTCTCCGGTAACTATTCTTGCCATTTGAAACAGGGACTGATGTACTAAAGTACACTAGAATTGATCCTTAGTGTCCCTAAATGCGGTGCTTATTGGGTGTTAATAAATGCAAAGGAGGCATGAACAAGGAACTGTAAAAACTTAAACTTAACTATACCTTAGAAAGATGTAGTTATCTTAATACGCCTGTGAAGTATTTTATGTGCATAATAGGTAAATGCACGGTTTTGCAATTTCATTACCTCAGAATAGATTTTGTTTACACTCTTGAAAACTAGTTGGTGCATAAAAAGTACCTTGCTGTAGCGTTTAATATGTATTAACACCATTGCATTAATGCAGTTTAGCACTTTGGTCCCATAGTATAAGAGAGAGGTACAGGGTTACCACATGATTTATATGCATAGGATAATAAAGATGCAAATAAAATATAGTAATTGATGAAGGGGGAAGGGTCATGAGGTGAAGGATGATGAGAATGCAGAATGTATATATAGTATATTTGTATAGGGATAAGGCAAAAGGCATAGCTTAAGGTAATATATACATATATCAGAACTTAATTTGTAGACAAAAAGGAAATGGAACCCTGGAAGGATGAGGTGGGTAGGGCCAGGCTTGAGCTGTGCAAAGAGGCAGGACCAAGGCCAGAATCAAAGCCATGTAGCTGTCCTTGTCTCCGTAAACAGCTTTGCTTCCTCCAAGAGCCAGAGGGCCATAAGTGATGATTATTTGGAGGAAAATTCTCTGTTAAAATTCCAGTCAGTGTGGTTTCAGAAGAGACTATAGTAGTACCAAGTCTCTGTTATTAACATTGGGGCCAATGCAACTAAAACGCACTATGATATTAAGTTGGAGGATGTACAGAAAAGCAATATTTTTTTCTTTTCTGTCTAGCTTGTGGGAGTGCTCAGAAATTAACACATGCTCTAGGCAGGTATTAATTTCTGAGTGTAAAAATGTGCATATTTGGATGTACATTTTTTTTTTTAAATTTAGGATGAATAACTAATAACCTCATCAATATGTATTTGCATGTGATGAGTGCTATTAGTTTCACAGCGCGTTGGATGCGCTAATCCCCTTATTGCATAAGGGGATGTGGATGTACCTAAACAATCCGCATCCAACTGCGGGTTAAACAGTGCGCGTAGCTGAGCGCAATGTATTGCATTGGCCCCATTGTCTGATACCATCTTGAGGGCCTTTGATAGTGGACAAAGTTATTTGTTGCTTCTTTTAGATATTTCATCAGTATTCAATACCATTGAATATCATTTATTATTTTTTCTTTTGGCCGAATTGGGAATAATGGGTGCGGTGGGAAAATGGTTTTCATCTTTTGTGTTGAACAGAGGTTTTTAGGCTATTTTTGAAAATAAAACCTCTTCTTGTCAACATGGCATGCTCCAGGGATCATGCCTATGCGCTCTTCTATTTAATGTCTACATCGCTCCATTATGCAATCTTTTGGAGAGTTTAGGATTAGAATTTAAGATATTTGTGGACGATATTCAATTTTGTTTTCCAATAAAAGATTCATTGTCTTTAGCTGTAAGTGAACTGAAGAGTTATTTACAGATAATTAAAACTTGGCTGTTTACCAATCGTGGCCATAATAGATGGTGCATAGTCCTATCTATGAGAAAATGTAAAACTGTTAGCTACAAAAGTCCCAGGGCTTGCAAAAAGGGGCGGGGAGGGGGTAGTCTGGGGGCATGGCAAAGGACAGAAGCAATGGAGCGAAGAAACAGGAAAATTTCTGTTTTGAATGTCCAGGCAGTAAATCGTTGTTAAGCCTGCACACTCCATCGAATCACAGGACGGGGCTAGGGTCCTTATCAGCACAGCACAGATTGCTCTCATGACATTGGGCACCTTGTGGGAGGGAGGAACATGTGATTCATACCGACTTAAGAGGTCAGTTAGATAGTCTGGGTCACCACAATGGAGTTCTGGGAAGTGCGTAGAAATGGAAATCCCTAGCACCTATGCTTGGGTGCACTGAATCCCTAATTAAGAGACTATCAGACACAATCTCTGTGCTGGGAGAGGGAGATAGAGGGCAAAGCTCCTTCCACAAACCTGGAAAGGGTTTTTCTTTCTCCTATAAAGGAAAGCAATGACTCCTCATGAGTGACTGACATCTCATTCTTGCTACTGAAGTAAAAGAGTCCTCTGAGTTTTGCTTTCCTGCTTCCTGAACTTGGAGAATGTTAAATGTTGATGAAGAGAAGCAGTTAAGGTCTTCCCAAAGTTCCCTGCTGTTGGAGGCATAGAGCAGGTCAGGAAACTCACAGCCCTTCTGCAAGGGTGAGGACCTTGCTAAGTTATTATTTCGGCTTTAATTATCAGAAATAAGGAATACAGGATGCTGTTTTTGCCTTTGAGAATGACTTACAGGGCTCGATGCCTAAACCTCCACTTAAAACTTTCAATTCAGAATGAAAAATCATTGCTACTGCTGCTATTGCAGTAGCCCTTGCAATCCCTTTGTTAACAGTTCCAAATAATTTTTCACTGAAATTGGATCATCTGCAGAAATGGTGAAGTCATCAAAATACAAAACTGTTGTACGGTATGTAGCAGGGTCAGTCTCTTCCACATACAAGCCACTCATTACAAGCCACTCATCACCATTGAGACCTTCAGCCTCTTGCTGTATGTTGGGCACACATCTAGCATCTTGGTATTTCCCTGAGTTGCAGTATGAGCCAAATTAGAAATGTCTTTTCCCTTTCAAATCTTAAGGCTCCCATCTTTGTCTTCTCTTAGGAATATCATTTCTAAGCTGAATAAAATAGAGCGGCCTCGGAGGGAACGTCCCTACACCCCCACCTCCACCCCACCTTCCCTTCCCCTACCTCCCCTGCCCTTTCCCACCTACCTTTTTCTTTTTTTAACTTCTGTTTCCAAACTTACTTCAGCCGACTGCCGGCGAGCAATCCCCGGCACAGCGGCAAATGGCCGCTGTGCCGGGAGCCTCTGGCCATACCCCTGCCATGCCCCCGGACTACCCCCCTCCCCCCCCCCCGGACCACCTCCTCCCCACCCCTTTTTGCAAGCCCCGGGGCTATACGTGCGTCGCCGGGCCTTTTGAAAATAGGCCCAGCGCAAGTAACCTTTTGAAAATCTGGCCCATAAGCTGTACAACAGGAAAAAAAATTGGGTTGTATATTGTATGTTATGTAAAAATACCACGCAGGTTTCATGTACATCACTCGTTTGGGGCAAGATTTTAATCAGTCTAAAAATCTAGTCTAGGGTCAAGGTAGTTTTCACTGGGTCTGTACAGCTTAACCTTCAAGCCAAATTGCTGGGAACACTGGGGTTGTTCCTTGAATTCCCTTTTAAAGCCCTCAGGACCAATCAGATTCTTCAGGGGTGGCACTAGGGTAAGACCAGGCTTTATACGCTATACTCTGTGACTCTGTACACCAATCAGCCTCTGCATGAGCAGACCCTGCTTCAAGGTCAGTCAGAGCATTTTTGCCTTAACACCTATATTACAGACACCCGTCTATCATTTGTATACATATATGGTTTATTTCTTTTTTTTTTAAACATTCTATTTATTAAATATAACTCAAATGTACAGCATAATACAAATGAAAAACCAAGTCAACAGATCTTATAGCCAGTTGAGGTGAGGAGTTTTATTTCTTCCCACCTAATATATACTTGTCGTGAAGGGTCTGTAATTACTCGTGTTGTTATATTGGTGTATCTGTATCCCCCAGCAATACATTCCTGGGAGAGCCCAATCTTGACAGCTCTTGGAAGCTAAACAGAAAAGGCTTGGCTAGTAGCTGAATAGGTGCCAGGTTACTGGGGCTATCTGCAAGAAAGCTACTCCAGTCTAGGATTTCACAACAAGGCTTTATTTTAGAATATATTTTAACAGAAAAAAAATATGCCTTGGTTTATGCTTGCAGGATTAGGTGTTAGATTTCAACCTCCTTCCCAGACTCCTCAGCATTGGATACTCACTGCATGGCAGGGAGCCACTATTTCATGCTCTGATGTGCATATTATTAGGACCCGGCAAAAGAACGCATAGGGCGTGTGTGAGCATCTGGGCACATGATTCTGTGCACTCTGGGGAGAGAGTCAGGTGGTTGCCCCAAGGACGATATTACTTGCTCAAAACTACTTAGCCTGCCTGGACCTGGTCTACTTGCCTTTGCAATAGGTTCCTTGGCCTGTTCCTGTCGTGTTTGCTGTGTGCCTGTTCTGGATGCTGCTCCTACCTGCTTTCTGCCTGTCTTGACCTTGGACCGTTCTGGATTCTGCCTGCTAGATGCCCATCTTTTACTTGGGCTGTTCTGGATTCTGCTTGCCTGCTTCCAGCCTCGACCCCGGACTGCCTCCTGGCTTCAGTCTGTGCCTGATTGTGTCTTGGGATCCGCCTAAGTCCTGCTGGTCATCCGCACCAAGGGCTCAACCTGAGGGAACAACTGTTAGTATTGGTTAAGCCTCCCCAGGTCCCTCTTTGGCACTTCCGCCTGTGGTCAGACTCATCAGTGGTACGTCTTGCTGCTTCACCACACAGGGGTCCACCTGTAGTCTGAAATGGCTTACGAAGTGGCCAGAGGGCTACCCCCCCCCTGACACCAGCAAGAGCTGCCCTCCTAATATTAGGTATCAGGTTACAGGTCTCTTTTCCTCAGGGACAACAAAGGGATTAAAAATTCAGCCATAATTTAAGTAGTTTCAGAAGGCCAGCTCACAGTGCAGTTCTGTCCAGTTCAGATTAATACAATAATTCAGCACTTAGTCTTACAAGCACAGATACACAAGACTCGCGCATCTCCTCTGGATCCTCAGAGCTTGGCCTTCTGCCCTCAAATTGTCAGGAATGCTGTCTCATTCCCAGCAACCCCCCTTATAAATTCCTGAGGACTAATCTGGATCCCCAGGGGCGTAGTTGGAAGTCTGGGATTAGAAGAGTAAACAGGCCCTTTCCGGGGGGGGGGCTAAGCCTCTGCTCAGGGGAGCCACAGCATGGCTCAGAGGCAAAGCTGTAGCCCAAAAGCAGGGCAGAACCTCCTTTTCACCTTTACCCCATCAGGGAAGATCAGGTGCTGCAGTATTGCAGAAGGCAACAGCAAACCACTGCACTATCGTCCTGAGAATGACACAGTCATTTGGGGGGCTAGGATCACTTAAGCCTGTAAGAAAGAGATGATGAGCTTTACTTTAACATTAAGTTTTTTAATAATGTCTCATAAGCAGCTTGTGTTTCAGCATTTTCAAAATTTTCTGAAGCTCTTCCTTTATCTAAATCATACTCCTGGGGGAATTCTGCGCTACTGCGGAATGCAGAATTTCCACAGAATTCCAACCCTGCGCAGAATTGCCAAATTATGCGCAGAAAATAGCAGAGGACACCCCGGCATGCCGCGAACGGAGCGCATCCCGCGGCACACACTCCGTTTGCGGTGAAGATGAAGGCCCGGTGTGCCGTTCACGGCGAAAAGGGAAGGCCCCCGTGTGCCGTGCTCCATTCACGGCGAAGATGAAGGCCCGGCGCACTGTTTGCGGCACACGGGGGCCTTCCCTTTTCGCCACAAACAGCTCGCCGGGCCTTCATCTTCACCGCGAATGGAGCACGGCACACGGGGGCCTTCCCTTTTCACCGTGAACGGCACACCGGGCCTTCATCTTCACCGCAAACATAACTGAAAATAGCAGATATTAAAAAGTTTCCCGTTGATAGCAGGTTGAATCAGCCATGCTGTCTTGGGCTGTCAGTCAGGCCCGGGAAGGCGGAGCTTTCCAAAGCTGTTACACAACGTTCAACTCTGTGTGGCTGCGGGTGAGTTCCCGCGCAGGAAAAGCAGATCTCCTCAGTCTGTTTTTTCCGCGCACGCAGAGCTCTCATCTCCTCAGACAAAGAAAATTTTTCATGATGGAAGCCACAAAAAGAGCGGATTATCACGGCAGAAGGGAAGGTAGAGTGCCCAGGCCATTGGGGTTCAAACCCTAAGGCTGTGGGAAAACAATGTCTCTGACGGATGGCCACTCTGCCTGTTATGTGTGTTTGGGCCCAAACCACAATCAGGCTCTCCGCAAACATTGAGGAAACATGTCGCCGAGGGCTAGATGCCAAAGGGCAGAAAAGATTGCAAATTTAAAACGGGATCAGAGTTCGAAGGCCGCCCCCTCAGAATCACACTCTTCTCCAGGACCAGGGAAACAAGTGCGGCCAGTTCAGAAGAGAGCAGCCTCCTTAGGTCCTTCCTCTTCGGGCCAGGGTGAGGGAAGCAAACGCCGAGAAAAGGTAGATACAGGCCTTTTGGGGGAAGAAGTATCCAAACCGCAATCGACGCAAACTCCGCAAGTGTCTAGAGCGTTGCACGACTCATCATCTAGTGCCTCGGAGCGCCCACATAAATCGAAGTGGGTACGTTCTTCTGCATTGATGCATCTTCTGGCGCCAATGCACCTTCCGGCGCCGACACAACGCCCAACGCCGATGCATCTTCCGGCGCCGACGCATCTTCCGGCACCGAGTAACTTCCCAGCACTGATGCATTTACCAGTGCCGATACCGGAACCGACACACCCATTAGGACGGGTGAAAACATCACTCCATTCACACAAAAAATCCCATAAGAGAAGTCATAGCACTTCAGACCTCCCTGGGACTACCAAAAAGTGACGGGACGAAGGTCATTCAGTAATAATTAGACCATCTGAATATAGACCAGCAAAGCATACTCGTAAGAGTAAACATACAGTGTACCCACATACTTCGGGTACCCCTACACCAGTGCAAAGGCATCACATCAACGACTGAAAAAGCTGGCACCTGTATCACAAAGCTCAACTGGCCAAAACTCTCCTCTGCTGCACACAGCTTCAGAAGAATGGTTACAGGTCTCCTCACACTCATCTCCAGCCTCATCCTCCTCTTTACAGTTTTTCTCGGATACCTCATCATTGTTGCACATCCGACAAGGGGATGTAGCGTAGCGAACAATTGCATCATTGTTGCACATCTGACAAGGGGATGTAGCGTAGCGAACAATTCCCAACGCGACCGATAATACCAGTTCCAGGAGCCCCAAAAGACTTATTTCCACCCTTACCACGATTAGAGCCACCATCACCAGTACCTCCTCAAATGCCAGAACTTGCACAACAGCCCTGACGCAGATTTCCACCGCTCTATATGGGCTTTTTGCTTCATTACAATTGGCATATCCACTTCCGTTGCCTCACCCATTGGATCCAGTGCAATCTCCCTCCCGCTCAAGAGAACAATCTCCATCTAAAATTGTCTCTCCAGGATCACCAGTTACTAACCTTCCAACACCGGTCCTACCGGAGCAACCAACATCCCTTTTACAACCGCAACAACCAATTTCTATCCCATCTTCTCCTACCTCCTCAACGGGATACCCATCCGATCCTCTTGAGGAACCACAGGAATCTTACTCACCCCCAGAAGACCTTACTTACCCAAAGTTCATACATAAGGTGGGTTCAGCGCTTAATTGGAGATACAGAAGGTACCTGACCCTCATTCAGAAACCTTGGGTCTACTGAAGATCTTTGACCTTCCCACTGAGCCAACTAGTGTACCATCTCACAGTTTACTAGATTCAGCCCTTGTGAAATCTTGGGAAACCCCTTTCAATATCACTTCCGTGTCTAGAAAGACAGATCTCAAGTATAAGATGAAACAGCCACCATTCTACTCAACCCCACAATTGCCACATCAATCCATAGTCATTGAGTCAGCTGTGCAAAAAAGACTCGAACACACTCCAATAACTCACCGGGTTGAGATCACAAATATTTGGATGACTTTGCCAAAAAATCGTTCCATTCATCAATGTTAACCGCATGTATTGGACACCACCAATTTTACATTGTCCAATACCTGTACGACTGCTTACAACAGGTAAAGACTCTTCTCCCACCTTCAGATTCCTCTTCGGGGTTCCCTCAACCAATCCAAGACGTAGAAGGGGGACTACGCCACCTCTTACGAACCATTTATGAATCGTTTGAAACATCTTCACGTAATTCCGCGACGGCAATAGCGGCACATAGAATTGCATGGCTGAGATCAAGTGCAATACATGAAGATGTTCACGACAAACTGGCAAACCTTTTATGTCGGGGAGACAATCTCTTTGGTAACAAGTTGCAAGAAAAAGTTTCACAGTTAAAAGAGCAGTCAGTGGCGGTATAATCACTGGTTAACCCCACATCATATCCCACATTTCCCAGGCATTTTTATCCACCACCTAGGAGACAACCATATCAAAGAAGACAGTACAGGCCATATCCACCGTACCATCCACCTTCCTATCAGCAGCAAAGCAGACGTGGAAGGCCTAGAGCCCAATGTACACAGGCTCAGACATCAACCTCTACAGTCAAGACTCCATCATCTTTTTAAGGATAGCAGGGCCACCACCGCAAATGATCATAGTGGGCAGAATTACATCTTTTTTCCATGCTTGGAAGAAAATCACTACGGACCGCTGGGTATTAGACATAGTACAACACGGCTATCGCCTCCATTTCACATCCCAACCACCCCTTCCCTCTCTACTTTATACCAGGCAAAACAAGAAGAATCATTCCCATCTAGCACAGGAAATCACTCAACTACTCAAACAACGTGCAATACAAGCCGTCCCACATGCATCATAGGACAAAGGTTTCTATTCCCCATATTTCCTCATTCCCAAGAAAACGGGGAATTTACGCCCTATCTTGGACTTGCACGAGTTGAACAAGTACCTGGTGAGGGAAAAATTCAAGATGGTTTCCTTAAAGTCCATCCTGCCTCTTCTGCAACCCAACGATTGGATGTGTTCACTAGATCTGAAGGATGCCTATACACATATCCCAATGCATCCGACGTCATGGCGTTACCTCTGTTTTCAGTTCAATGGCAAGTATTACCAATACAGAGTACTACCGTTTGGACTAGCAGCTGCACCCAGAGTGTTCACAAAATGCATGGTAGTGGTGGTGGCTCACCTCAGAAAACAGGGAATTCAGATATTTCCATACCTGGACGACTGGCTTTTGGTGGCATCAAACTCCAAGATTCTGCAATCCCACGTCACTCAAACGATACACTGTCTACAAACATTGGGACTAGTAGTCAATTTCCAAAAATCCAGTCTCAACCCATCACAAACTCTTCAGTTTATTGGAGCTCAACTAGTAATGCATCAAAGCAGATCGTTCTTTCCACAAGTCAGGAAAACCAAACTCAGAAAACTACTCAAGACCTTAAAGAAGAAGCTGCGACCCACAGTGCATCAAATCCGTACAGTCCTTGGGCATATGGCAGCAGCCATATATACAGTCCAGAATACTTGTCTTCACATATGAAGGCTTCAATGGGGACTAAAGAAACAATGGTCACAACACCGTCAACCACTCTCACAAATTATTTCACTAACACACAAGATGCAAGTGGACATAGATTGGTGGTTACAAAGACAAACTCTCACCAAGGGAGCCCTGTTCAGTGCACTACCTCACAATGTGGTTCTCACTACGGATGCTTCGCACAAAGGTTGGTGAACCCATCTCGATCACCTCCCTGCGAGAGACCAAGTACCAGATAAACCTTCTGGAACTCAGAGCTATCGGGAATGCACTCAAGACATTCCTAGCCATGTTCTACATAAACAAACAAGGAGGGTCAGGTTCATGGATCCTTTGCAAAGAATCGATACACATACTGGAGTGGGCGGCTCTTCATTCAATTCACCTTCAAGCGACTTACCTTTCAGGAATTGTCAACACACGGGCAGATAGGTTAAGTCATATATTTCACCCACACGAATGGTCTCTGCACCAACAAGTGGCAGACCAGATCTTTCGCCGCTGGGATATGCCACTCTTAGACCTCTTTT
The DNA here is from genome assembly GCF_901001135.1 of Rhinatrema bivittatum. Classification (NCBI taxonomy): domain Eukaryota; kingdom Metazoa; phylum Chordata; class Amphibia; order Gymnophiona; family Rhinatrematidae; genus Rhinatrema; species Rhinatrema bivittatum. The sequence goes on from NC_042616.1 coordinate 136,057,996, forward strand.
CCATGGACCACAACAAGAAAGTATGCAAATTCTGCTCACTAAGACAGGATGCCTTTCTCATTCCCTGGCAAGGAGGATTAATGTATGCCTTTCCACCGATTCTTCTACTCACTCGCACTCTTCAGAAGTGCATACAGGACAAGGCAGAGCTCATTGTGATAGCACCAGCGTGGCCCAGACAACTATGGTACGCCTACCTACTCAACTTGTCCATAGACGACCCAATTCAACTAGAGGATTGCAGCGATCTACTATCACAGGATCAGGGCTCTCTCCTATGCCCCATGCACAAGTCATTGCACCTGACTGCATGGAGATTGAGTGGTCATTACTAGCAGACATGGGAGTATCCCATGCTGTACAGGATGTAATACTTTCAGCTAGAAAGCAGTCCACACGACGTAATTACCAGTTTAAATGGAGAAGATATACTATGTGGTGCACACAGCACCACTTTGATCCGAGACGCTGCCCACCTGAACAACTATTAGAATATCTACATTCATTATATATAGAAGGGCTTGCTACAGCTTCAATATGGATTCATTTGAGTGCTATCGCAGATTTGCATGTCCTCCATAATGGCCAATCGATTTCCATGCATCCGATGGTTTCCAGATTCATGACGGGCTTAGCCCATCTTCGACCTCCAGTGAGAAAACCAGCAGTTCCATGGGATTTAAACATTGTACTTGAATAACTCATGTTATATCCATTTGAACCTATGGAATCTTCCCACATAAAATACCTTATGTGGAAGGTGATCTTTTTGATAGCAGTTACTTCTGCACGACGAGTAGGTGAAATTCAAGCATTAGTTCACTACAGTCAATACTTGGGGGTAGATTTTCAAACAAGGCGCGTTGGCGTACTTTTGTTGGCGCTCCAGGCGCAAACAAAAGTACGCGGGATTTTAGTAGATACGCGCGGAGCCGCGAGTATCTGCTAAAAACCTGGATCGGGCGCGCAAGGCTATTGATTTTGTATAGCCGGCGCGCGCCGAGCCGCGCAGCCTACCCCCGTTCCCTCCAAGGCCACTCCGAAATCGGAGCGGCCTTGGAGGGAATCCTCTAACGCCCTCCCCTCACCTTCCCCTCCCTTCCTCTACCTAACCCACCTGCCCGGCCCTGTCTATACCCCCCCCTTACCTTTCTCCGGGGATTTACGCCTCCCGGAGGGAGAAGTAAATCCCCGCGCGCCAGCGGGCCTGTTGCGTGCCGGGACGCGACCTGGGGGCGAGTACGGAGGGTGCGGCCACGCCCCCGGACCGCCCCGGGCTGTAGCCACGCCCCCGTATCCGCCCCCAAAACGCTGCCGACACGCCCCCTAAACGCCACGACGACCGGGCCCGCCCCCCGACACGCCCCCCTCGGAGAACCCCGGGACTTACGCGAGTCCCGGGGCTCTGCGCGCGCCGGTAGGCCTATGTAAAATAGGCTCACCGGCGCGCAGGGCCCTGCTCGCCTAAATCCGCCCGGTTTTGGGCGGATTTGGGCGAGCAGGGCTCTGAAAATCCGCCCCTTGGTGTTCTACCACCATAAGGTAGTTCTTCGGATGCACCCAACTTTCCTGCCGAAAGTAATTTCGACCTTCCACCTTAATCAATCTATTGAGCTTCCAACATTTTTTCCAAAACCGCATAAAAATGAGAGAATGACTGCTACATACATTGGATTGTAAAAGAGCTCTAGCTTACTACAAAAGCAGGACAAACAGTGAGTCCAGACCTTCTCAACTTTTCCTCACATTTAACCCAAATGCTCCAGGGCAACCTGTAGTTAAAAGAACTATTTCCAGCTGGATTGTTCAGTGCATAAAATTTTGTTATGAGAAGAGGGGGTTACAACTCTCTTCCACTCCAAATGCACATCAGGTGCGGGCAGTATCCGCTTCCACTGCCCATCTGAATCATGTTCCGCCGATTGACATATGTAAAGCGGCGACATGGTCCTCCCTACATACCTTTACAGCACATTACTGCCTGGACCAGGAATCAACAGACAACGCCAAGGTCGGCAGAGCAGTACTCAATACCATATAGACCCCAACGTACCACTGGCTGTCCACAGTCATAACTCACGCTACAGATACAACGAATAACAAAACTGCCATAGCGTGACAAGTTAGCTTGGGACTCCCAAGACAGCATGGCTGATTCAGCCCTGCTATCAATGGGAAAAAGCAAGTTTGCTTACCGTAAACGGTGTTTCCGTAGATAGCAGAATGAATCAGCCATGCTGACCCACCCTCCTCCCTGGACACCCAGGTACACGTTCTAACTAAAGCTACTGCTATATAACAGACTGAGGAGATCTGCTTTTCCTGCGCGGGAACTCACGCGCAGACGCACAGAGTTGAACTCTGTGTAACAGCTTTGGAAAGCTCTGCCTGACAGACAGCCCAACACAGCATGGCTGATTCATTCTGCTATCTAAGGAAACACCGTTTACATTAAGCAAACTTGCTTTTAATCACCCTTGTCTAATGCTAAACAGTCACATAGGAGATAATTTTCAAAAGGATTTGCATGTGTAAAACTGGGTTTTCTCTTCGTAAATGGGCTTTTGAAAATTGCCACAACACATGCTACTTTTCTGTGCATAAATCCTTTTGAAAATTACTTCCTTAGTTTCTACATTGTCATCACACCCTGGTCATATTTTGATTCAATAAATCTTTTAACTGGCCTGGGTCATAAAAAATATTTAAAAGTGAAATATATATTTTTTAACTTCATTTTATTGAGTCAGAGGGAATTCCAATGGCTCTTGACCACAACAGACAAGTAAACAAAAGCAGCCATGAAAGCAGCAAAACAGCCATAGCAGAAAGGACCAAAGCAGTTTTCCCAGTGACTTGCCAAACTTTCCCAAAAAAAAACAGCAAAGTAAAAGAAAGAGAATAGAAGAGAAACCCCAACACATTCATACGTACAACCATACACATACACCACCACATTCATAACCCACGAGAGACCAGAGTGTTCTAACCCCTGCCACCCCAAGCAAAGGGAAACAGGGAGTGTAGCTCCTCCCATAGTAGCCATGCAGCATGGACAGCTTTGGCCCCTGCAGCTTATGTCGCAAGCAGAACCTTATGCCAAAGCATATAGTAACTAACTCCTCCTAGCAGGAAAAGAATGCAGCGAAGCAAACTCATTTTTTTTGTAGCATTTCAAACTGCACATGTTGTTGCATCAAGCTTTTCCAGAGAGCAAACGTCGGGGCTGCCTCCAACTTCCAATTCAACAAAATGGACTTTTTGGCCAGGAGGAGAGCTGGAGGGCAGAGCGGACCCGCCAACCTAGAGGTCCAAATATACAACCAACCCTGACCAGAGAACTTGGCATCACACAACCCGTTCTAAAAAGGTTTGTACTTTGCTCCAAAAAGGCTGCAATTTCGAATACCCTGTAAACATGTGGCAAAGATCCCCAGGATGAGCCTGGAACTTATTTCAGAGATCTGATTCCCACAATTTCATTTTCATACCCTGAACCAAGAAATGTATGTTCAGTGAAGGCATTTGTATTGGATTTCCCTCATATTAGCCAAAAGATATTGCTGATACAATGCCATAAAGACTTGCAAAGAGGAAGGGCTCACCAGCAATGCTACAGCTGTCTATCATTCTGCAGGCAAGCATCAAAGTTTAGTACATACAGCTCATTAAGGGTATGGGCAATATGAGTGCCCAAATAGCGAAAATGATCCCCGACCCATAACAAAGGAAAGGAACCTGTCCAGGACCGTTGTAAGGCAGGAGACAATGGGAAAACCTCAGACTTTCCAAAGTTAATACGATAGCCAGCGAAAGACCCAATCTGAGTAATTGCTCCAATAATAGCCTGCAAACAGTCCTGAGGATTCTCTATAAAAAGCAAGATGCCATCTGCAAATAGGCTCAGCTTGACAGCCTCCATCGGATTTGTATACCCTGAAAGGAAGCGAGACTCCTGAGTTTTACCGTCAGGGGTTCCAGCGCAAGAACAAATAACAAAGGCGATAGGGGACACCATTGTCTGGTGCCTCTACCCAAAATGAAAACATCTGATAAAACTCCGTTTACCAAGATGTGCACCTGGCGGGATTATACAATAAATTTGTCCACCCCAAAAACCCATCTCCAAAATTATATTGTCTCAGGACTGCTTCCAGATATCCCCACTCTACGTGTTCGAATGCCTTTTCTGCATCTAGGCTGGCGAGAAGCCCCCAGGATCCAGTAGCTGCAAATACATGTGTAACATACCTCTAGGAACTAGGGCAGAGAAATGTTGAATCATCATTGTGACATGAAAAGACTGACAATAGAGTGCTGTCTCTTTAAGAGCTGAGGGGGGGGGGGGAAAGGAGATTCAAAATTTGATTGTATTGAGCGTGTGCGAACAGATCACTGCTCAGCTTGAACAGAGTTCCTGCCCTGCTCTGAACTAATAAATATTATCTGTGCTGATTAAGGTTCTCTTTTCTGGAACCCTGCTGTGGACAACTTGGGAGTAGTTGAACTGTGCCCTGTCAGGATTTGAAGCTCTTCTTTCGGATAGAGGCTGCTGTATTGTGGATTTGGCAGTTGAAGCAAAGAGCAGTACTGACGCCCTCTTCAGCTCTAAATTCAAATGGACACACAGTAGGATACAATCTGGGACTTTGCTTGTTCAGAGACTGCTTAAGGTCGGGTGCTATATCACATGCTGATTCTGGTTGAAATACTTAACATGAGTTTATGACAAAGTTGAGTTTTCTCTTGTACTATATACATGTGTTTATATGACAAATGCAGATGCTAGGAAGTGAACAGATTTATTTCAGTCATTCATTCCAGTAAAGATAAAACTGTTACTCACTAAAGAGCGTGTGGATTCATTTCTGATACTGGGTTGGGAATCAAAGTGCAGGTTTCAGACACAAGGAGTCATAAAGAAATTTGAACTTCAAGGGTTACAACAAATTCTGGCGCATCAACGTGGAGCTGTGTTTTTTTTTCTTCTCTCTGTCTGACCTGCTACTGAGCGACCCAGCATCATTAGTGAAGTGAGCACAGTATTCTCTTTGTTTCTTTCTCATACAAAATGGAGTATTGCAAGTACTATGATTGTATTCCTGATAGATCTGTTATTCTGAGTTCTGTAAATCCTGAAATATCTTTAGCAAGTGTAGAAGATGCATTAAGCCCAGCGGGTGTAGTTACAAAATTGAAACGTTTAAGAGCTGAGTCATCTGATCAAGTTTTGTGTGAGTTTGAAGAACCGCTTTCTATAATTATTTTAGAAAGAATGAGCTTAAAAGGGGAACTGGACAGTCAGTGGATAATTTTACCTGTCTTAGATGAGACAGTATCAGAACAGAATGTTGAGTCAATGTCCCCTGAAGCATGCACTGACCCACTAGTGAGTGACATACTTTTAGATATGACAGATCGACTTCAAGAAGAATTAGCATATATAGCTGACAGTCATAAAATCAATATTCAAGATCTGAGAAAAAGAACATCCGCTCTCATGATTGAGAGTTTGGGGTCACAAGAAAAAGAAACACGAGATATGGATCAATCACCCCAGAATATATTGCAGACTCCAGTTAAAAGCTGAAAAAGAGTCCCCAAGTGCCAGGATGCTATGCTAATCCAACATCCTGTGGCAGTCAATTCTTCTCAATATTCCATTCCACCAATTTCTATTCCTGCGGATGTTTCAAAGGTTATAGTGGAGCATGTGATCAAAACTCCTAAGGAAAAGGGCGCAGAGTTGAATCATACGTACTACAAAATTAAAGTTTTCTCTGGAAATGTCCCTAAACCTAGTAATGAAGGAGACTATGAAACTTGGCATATTCAAATTAAGCAATTACTGCAAGATCCAGATCTCACCGCAGGTGCAAAAAAAAGGAAATTAATTGAAAGTCTCCTTCCTCCAGCTTTAAATATTGTCTCTTACATAGATAAGAGCGCCACAGCAGAGCAGTGTTTAGAGGAACTGGAGAAGGCATATGGCAGTGTAACTAATGGAGAGGAATTATTTTTTCAATTTATTGAAACTTTCCAGAATGGCAAAGAAAAATCTTCAGACTATTTGAGAAGGCTTCAGGTCCTGTTACAGAAAGTCGTGGAGCGGGGAATTTTCTTTGGGCTCGCCCCAGACAGGCAATTACTACAACAGTTTGTACGTGGATGCTGGGAGGAGACCCTGATTACCCGACTGCAATTGAGGGACTTATTAGAGAGCCAGTCGAAGAAACTGCCACAGTACTCGGAGCTGCTATTTAAAATCAGAACGATTGAGGAAGAAAGAAACATGAAAGAATCTAGGAGGATACGTCAATTGGGAGTTACCCAGATTAAACCTGTAAGCAGGACTTACCTAGCAAATGACATAAGCATTGCTCAACATATGACACCAGAGGCAAGTGAGTTTAAGGTGGGATCTGAGTTGGGAACATTTTCAGGAGAAGAAGATAATGTTTTGCTCGCGCCATTGATCACTCATTGTAGAGCTGCCAATTCAGAAATAGTAAATAGCCCTGCTGCAAACAGCATGATGCGAAGAAACTCTTGGATAGAGAAGATGCCTCAAAAAGGGAGGCATCATCCCAAGATACTTTCATTTTGCTATAACTGTGGAGAGAATGGACACATGATGGGAGAATGCATCAATCCTGTAAATGCTGCTCTAGTCCAACAGAAATTGCGGGAAAAATTTGAAAAAAAAAACCCCCCAGCATTAGGCAGGTTTCAAATACTCCTTTAAACTAAAAAGGTGCTTTTGCGAGGGGCAGACAAAGGCACCAAATGCAATTCAGATAAGTCCCAAAAGAAAAATATCCAGTGATCATATCCCACCATGTCCTCTACCAGATGATGTTTTGAAACGCCTCGTGGGAAAGGTTTGTTCTGCAACCGCTTATTTGGATGGTGTGCAGTGCCCTTGCTTAGTGGACACTGGCTCTCAAGTGACGTGCATAACACAAACCTTCTATGAAGACTATTTATCACATCGGAAGCTATACCCGCTAGAAGACTTACTTTGTGTTACGGGTGCAGGAGGTCAACCTGTTCCTTATCTGAGGTATATTGAAGTTGAAGTACAGTTTCCCAAGGAGGCCTGTGGAAGTGGGAACAAATATTCTGTCCTTGCTCTAGTCTGTCCCGATCAAAAGAACAAACCCCTGCCTTTAATAGTGGGAACGAATATTCTCAGACATCTAATACATGACTGTAAAGAACTGGCTGGCCCAAATTACCTTAAGGAGTTAGCCATGGAGAAAAATTGGGTAACTACATATCAGACCTATGTTTCTCATCAAAGTTCCAATCAAAGAGTTACTAGGCCAATGATGGCTAGATTGACCAGCACCAGACCAATAGTGTTCGAAAGGGATGAAGCGAAGGAAGTGGAATGCATTCTGAGAATGCCCAGGCATGGTCAGAGTTTGTCCATATTGCTTGAGGCTTCGGAAAATTATCCTCTACCCGGAGGCTTACTAGTACAACCTCAACTCATCCGAACTGGCAGTAAGTCGCACACAAAGGCTAGGGTGCTATTGAAGAATATATCGGATTGTAGCATCAGTTTGCCTCCTAGAAGGACATTGGGTGTAGGTGAGCCAGTCGATATAGTGAGGACCATGAACGTTACAGGCTCGACCTATAAGGATGGTGCTAAACTAGAATCTATTGGAGAGGGTAACATGGAGTCTGAGAAGGTGTCGCTAGACTTCGGAGATTCTCCAATATCTGAAGAGTTTAAACAGCATATAGAAAAGAGAATTAATCAAGAGGCAAAAGGAGCATTTTCCTGTCATGACCTTGATAATGGATGTATTCCAGGAATAATGCATAAAATCACCCTGTTGGATCCAACTCCATTTAAAGAGCGTACACGTCATGTATCCCCAGCTGACTTTGAGGATCTCAGGCAGCACCTGAAGGAGCTATTAGCCACAGGAGTGATTGAGGAATCTGATAGCCCTTATGCTTCACCTGTGGTATTGGTTAGAAAGAAGAATGGTACCTTGAGGATGGTTGTTGATTATCGTAAATTGAACAACATAACCAGAAAAGACTCCTATCCGTTGCCTCGAATTGAGGAGACATTCACTCTCCTATCAGGTAGCAAGTGGTTCTCAGTACTAGATCTCAAGAGTGGGTATTATCAGATTGAGGTAGAAGAAATGGATAGGCCTAAAACTGCATTCACCACGCCCTTTGGAAACTGGCAATTTAAGAGAATGGCTCAAGGACTGACAAATGCTCCAGCAAGTTTTCAAAGAATGATAGAGAAAGTAATGACTGATATTAATCTACATGAAGTTGTGGCCTTTTTGGATGATCTTATAATATTCTCGGACACACTGGAAGAGCATGAGGACCGATTGATGAGGGTGTTACAACGACTGTTGAAATGTGGATTGAAGCTCTCTCCATCTAAATGTAAATTCTTTCAGAAGTCAGTGAAATATTTGGGTCATCATATCTCAGAGAAGGGGGTGCTCCCCGATGAAGAGAAAATTTCAGCCATTACTAAGTGGCCACAACCTAAAAACATTAGAGAGCTGCGATCTTTTCTAGGATTTGCAGGCTATTACCGAAGATTCGTGAATCAATACTCACGCTTGGTGAAGCCGCTCAGTAATCTGTTGGTGGGACTAACAAACAGTCGAAAGGATAGGAAAGAAGCCCGGATTCAAAGTCAGCAGCTATTGGGTACGCGGTGGACCTCAGAATGTCAGAAAGCATTCGAAATTATAAAGGAAAAACTCACGGTTGCCCCTGTGTTGGCTTTCGCAAATTGGAAGCTACCTTATGTATTACACACTGATGCCAGCACTACAGGGCTAGGCGCTGCACTTTACCAAATTCAAGAAGGAAAACTGCGAGTGATTTCATATGCCAGTCGTGGGCTCACTAAAAGTGAACGGAATTACCCTATCCACAAATTGGAATTTTTAGCCCTTAAATGGGCAGTTTGTGAAAAATTTCATGATTATCTATATGGTGCAGAGTTTAAAGTAGTGACAGATAATAACCCTCTGACGTACGTCCTGACGACTGCTAAACTGGATGCCACAGGTCATCGATGGTTAGCATCCCTCTCCCTGTACAACTTTGACATCGGATACAAATCTGGTAAAGCCAATATAGATGCTGACGGGTTGTCTAGGAGACCACATGATCCTGAAGAAGATGATGAAGAATTTTTGAAATATGAGGAGAGGGTTGCCAAGATGCTATCTCGTGTGAAGACAGATCAAGAAGGAATGGACACTCTATCTAAGGTAATATGTAAGGCGGCATTCCAGAAGCATGATGTCTCTATTTTGACACATATTTCAGAAGATTCGGAAGACTACGACACTCCCATTACACCTCATTCTACTTCCAAGTTTGAGTGCAGTCCTGGTGCCTTGGTGGAAATCTTACCTGCAGGAGGAGATGCTGTTCCAGATGATTTTGATGACCTGGACCTGTGGCCTGGACAACCCACCCTACCTGGGTTTACCTTGGGTGACTGGAGAGTGTTCCAGAGGGAAGACCCATGTTTATCCCAAGTCATAATGATGCTGGAAAGAGGTGAGAAATTTGAAGATCGAGACAGGAATCGGGAGCATCCAGAATTGCGATTATTCTTCAGAGAATGGCAAAAACTATGTCTTCAAGAGGGAGTACTTTTCAGAAAAGTGATGAGGAGTGGAGGACCACACCAACAACTTGTGATTCCAAGAAAATATCGTCAGAAAGCTCTGGAGGGGGTACATGATGAAACTGGCCATCTGGGTTGTGAACGGACCTTGGACTTAGCACGTGCACGTTTTTATTGACCGAGAATGGCACATGGGGTAGAGCAATGGGTGAAGACATGCGAAAGATGTGTGCAGAGAAAAGCTAGGGCAGAAAAAGCAGCCCCCTTGGTAAATATAAAAGCTTACGCCCCCATGGAGCTAGTTTGCATTGACTTCCTCACCTTAGAGCCTGACGACAAGGATACACGAAATGTTTTGGTAGTCACGGATCACTTTACTAAGTATGCTCAGGCATATCCCACTAGAGATCAGACCGCAAGAACTGTTGCTGTTACCCTGTGGGAGAATTTCATCTGCCACTATGGATTTCCAAAACGAATCCATAGTGACCAAGGAGCCAATTTTGAATCTGAACTCATTTCAGAGCTATGCAGAATAGCAGGCACTAAATCCAGAACCACTCCATATCACCCTCGAGGAAATCCCGTAGAACGCTTCAATAGAACCTTAATAGAAATGTTGGGTACATTAGAGGATAAGCGTAAGGAACATTGGAGAAAATATGTTCGGCCACTAGTACATGCCTATAATTGTACTCGGAATGACAGTACTGGAATTTCTCCGTTTTTTCTCATGTTTGGAAGAGAACCTCGACTTCCAATAGACTTATGCTTCGGCATCAGTCCAGTGGGTCATAACGCTAAAACTCATCACCAATATGTACGAGAGTTACGTCAGAGGCTGAAGTATGCATACGAGCTGGCTACTCAGGAAGCTGAGAAACATCAACTAGCCAACAAACGCAGATGGGATGCGAAAGTAATGCCATCCTCAGTGGAAGAGGGTGATAGAGTATTGGTCAAGAATGTGAAGTTGAGGGGCAAGCACAAATTGGCTGATCGGTGGGAGTCTTCAGTGTATATTGTGGTAAAACAAATTGAAGGTATACCAGTCTATGTGGTGAAGCCAGAAACAGGGGATGGACCCGAAAGGACGTTACACAGGGATCTACTGCGCCCCTGTGGATTTATTTCTGGAAGAGAAGAGGCTGATATTCACTGTGAACCATTCAATAGTACCAAGCAATTGATGAAAAAGCAGAAGGAGGACGCTGAGGATAGTATGGATGGCTCTATCATGGAGAGCGGAAGTTCAGATCCAGCTGAACTGGAAGAGAGTCCAATTACTGGTGAAATTCAGTCAAATGGAACATTAAATCCTAATGCGGAGGAGTTTCAACCAGAGTCATTGGAAGAGGATCCTGTGGAAGTTAGTATACCAGTAAATCATAACAATTCATGCGATTTGAACAGCTCAGTCAATGAAGAACAGCGTGCATCCTCCTCGGGGAAGAGGAAAACTCTTGATGAATCAATGACCAAAATAGGACTTCTACCGTTACCTCAAAGATCGCAGAGACCAAGGAGACTGCCTAGTAGATTCGATGACTTTGAAGTGCAATTGCCCAAGGGGTTGCACAGCCACAACATATTGAGACAGTCATATTCAAGGAATCCATTAGAGACGTGTATATCCATGCAGCAACTAAGTAGTATGATGCAAGAGATATTGAGCAAACAGAGTTAATATATAAGCTGTGGACATAAATACCTGCCGGGGACGTCAGGTTTTAGGAGGGGACCATGTAACATACCTCTAGGAACTAGGGCAGAGAAATGTTGAATCATCATTGTGACATGAAAAGACTGACAATAGAGTGCTGTCTCTTTAAGAGCTGAGGGGGGGGGGGAAGGAGATTCAAAATTTGATTGTATTGAGCGTGTGCGAACAGATCACTGCTCAGCCTGAACAGAGTTCCTGCCCTGCTCTGAACTAATAAATATTATCTGTGCTGATTAAGGTTCTCTTTTCTGGAACCCTGCTGTGGACGACTTGGGAGTAGTTGAACTGTGCCCTGTCAGGATTTGAAGCTCTTCTTTCGGATAGAGGCTGCTGTATTGTGGATTTGGCAGTTGAAGCAAAGAGCAGTACTGACGCCCTCTTCAGCTCTAAATTCAAATGGACACACAGTAGAATACAATCTGGGACTTTGCTTGTTCAGAGACTGCTTAAGGTCGGGTGCTATATCACATGCTGATTCTGGTTGAAATACTTAACATGAGTTTATGACAAAGTTGAGTTTTCTCTTGTACTATATACATGTGTTTATATGACAAATGCAGATGCTAGGAAGTGAACAGATTTATTTCAGTCATTCATTCCAGTAAAGATAAAACTGTTACTCACTAAAGAGCGTGTGGATTCATTTCTGATACTGGGTTGGGAATCAAAGTGCAGGTTTCAGACACAAGGAGTCATAAAGAAATTTGAACTTCAAGGGTTACACATGCACAGAAGGTAGAGCTTTCAGAATATTAGAGTTGGGAGTGCGACCTTTTATGAATCCAGTCTGATCTTGATGAACTATCTCCTTAACCACCAAATTAACCTGCATGGCCAGAACTGCAGCCAAGATTTTGATATCCTGATTGAGAAGAAAGATAGGTCTGTAATCCAATAATTACAACTACAATAAAGCCTACCCCCAGGTCAGCTTGGTTCTTCTTAGGAGTTTTAGGTGCTTTACAATCCACAAAAGGGTTATCAACCACATTAAAAATCGCATCCCATAATGATGGCATATCCTTCCCATGCTGAAACCTTAGCTATCAGCATAGAGATTTAGAAAAACCACTGTTTGTCCCTGAAGATCCCCCGCCACTATGACATAACGGCCATTAGGATTGGAGAGCACTTTTTCTTTCGTAAAAGCAATATTTTTATTAATTAAAATGGTCACTCTCCATTGGTGAGAGGTGAAAAAAGCACAGGCCCACCCAGCTCTGCTGCAACTTATGCAGGTGAGTTTCCTGGAGGAAAGCAATATGCATCCAGTCAACCGGTTTCCCAGTTCCTCCCCAGTATGCCAGGGACTCCAAGTCCAAGTGGTGATGGGGATTTCTGAAGGACTAGGGGGCACTTCATGAAGTTAGCAAGTAGCACATTTAAAACTAATCAGAGAAAATTCTTTCTCACTCAACGCACAATTAAGCTCTGAAATTTGTTGCCAGAGGATGTGGTTAGTGCAGTTAGTGTAGCTGGTTTTTTTTAAACTTTTTTTTTAATTAAATTAGTTTTTCCTCCTACTTAATATTGCAACGATATTAAGTATGAGGCAGGACAGAAAAACATTTTTTTCTGCTTTTCTATACTGGTTTAAGGAGCGCTCAGCTATTAACACCTGCTCTAGGCATGTATTTGCATGTAATGAGCGTGATTAGATTCACTCCGCGTTGGATGCGGGTTGTAAAGTGCTAATCCTCTTAATGCATAAGGGGATTAGTGTTGCGTCTGTCGGTCTTCGACGGTTTCACCCCGCCTACCTCTCTCTACTTGCGGCTCCTCCCGCTCACCTTGGACTGATGGCCGCGGCGGCATCTGCTTGCCGTTCTCTCCGGTGTCCTCGGACCGGCTTTGGTGCTGCCTCCCGCCATTCTCCTTCAAGGTACCTCTAGGGCGCGCATGCGCACGCTGCCCTCATCTTTAACTTCACGTTGGCGCGAACCTCAGGGGCGTCCCCCTGTTCTGACGTCACAACTCCAGGGTATATCTGCCTACAGTATTTTCTAGCTCGTTGAGTTAGCAACAGGATTCTTACGGATGGGATTCGCTCTCCGTTCCTAAGCTACTCTGCCACTCCAGCTCTATCTGGAACTCTTACTACCCTTTGGGGTCGCTAACGGGGTACCCGCTCCTCGGGGGCCTCTCTGCTTCTTTCAGGTGCTATCAGGAAACCGGTACTCGCTCCTCGAGGGCCCATGTTCCCTGTGTCGCTGCCTGTAACCTCTATCCTTCTACTTGGAAGAAGTAACTTACAGTCACCATCAGTGAGTACCGAAAACATCTCTCTCTACAGTACTGCTTCGCTGGAATCAGGTACTCGCTCCTCGAGGGCCTTTCCTCTGCTCCGTCTAGTGGAATCTCTGCTACTGCTAGTGAGTACAACACCACTGAGTCTCTCTGCTCTAAGGGAACAGGTACTCGCTCCTCGAGGGCCTGCTCTCCCTGTCTCGGAGCTCTCCTACTCTATTTGGGACTCTGAATGCTAACCTTATTGTGTGCTCATAACTCTCAGTCTCTTTTCACTACAGCACTGCTCTACAGAAGATCCCCTGTTCCAGTGTTCTGTGAGACATGCGCCCAGCCGGGCTCTACAACCACTACTCACTACTGCCACCTCTGGTGGTTCCATAAACTGTTTAATAAAAGATTCAAATCTGTGTTTGTCTGTCCAGGGTTTAGCCTGACACTGTGGACCCTCATGGGACTGCCCCCTGTAGGCATGGTCAGCTGCCACAGTGTCCAAGGATCCACCCAAACACCATTAACCATAACAGGTCTCCAGAAGGAAGGCAGCTCCTGTAGAATATTATTGTCCAAACACTGAGCTGTAATGGAACTGTATGAGTACTGAGGGAAGCGGTACTTATTGTGAGTAATTGGAGTACACTGTTCTGAAGGTAAAGGCAGACTACTAATGTGTATGTATTAAAGTGGCAAATAAAGATAAAGTGTTTTAAGGAAAGCTGGAGTCAGACCAGGTTTGTGCTAGGGAATCACTGCTCATTCCCACACTCTTGTATATATCCTTTCTCTTGGGCCATTCTCATAAGTAGTCCTGTAATTTCATATCTATCTTTTTATTCTTGTGTGCTATCATATACATATTTAGTTATTGGCTAGGATAAGATATTATTAGATGCTTTACTATTGTATTACATTACTCATTATATTGCTTAGGATTCTGGGAAGTGTTTGCTGTAGGTTACAGCAAACACAGTTAGTTTATGTAGGGACAAATTTTACATATATCAGACCAAACACTAGTGGTCCTATATAATCACAATGCTACTGCTTATCAGTAAATTATTGTGGCAAATATTGTATGCTTATAATCACTGCCTTTTTCAGAATATATATATATATATATATATATATATATGTATGTATATATACTCATTTGCCAGTGTCTCTCTGTGTGCATGTCTTATTTCTTCCAGGTAACACAAGGCAATGACCACACTACAGGAATGCTAACTGAATCTTATCTCGAGTGATGGCTTGCTAAAGGTCCTGGTGATTTAAATGTCCTTCGCCTGTATAATTTTATTTGAGCTAGGTATGAAAGTGCTTTATTTTCCCAGTGAGGTTCACATCAACATCTTCAGGAGAGTTTTTCATCAGAAGCATCATGCTGTTATTTAGCTGTTTCTCCCAGGCATCTAAATTAACTGAAAAGAAAAAAAATTGTTTGCAACATTTTCATATATGATTGATCTTTCCTTCAAATAGTTTTAAAGAGCATCCATTATAAGGATAATGGATTTCACCCAAAATTAGTTTCTCAGAGAAAACGTTTCATTAGCATTGGGTGCATCACCATTATTGATGTTCATTTTCTAATTCTTTTCCATTTATCTACACACTTGGAGTCTTCATCAGGCAGGTTTTCTTTTGCTTTATGTCCAATATTGTTAATATCTTCACAGATTTCGGGTACTGATGTGTAAAGTTTTGCACATGTACTAAGGTCTCTCTGTGCATCCTGTAAAGCCTTGTTGGTTTTGTGGAATTGATTCAACAGATGAGTCCAAAGTTTTAATAACACAATCTCTGATTCCTCCATTTTCTGAGGCAGAATACCAGCTTCTGTCAACACTCCTTACATCATCTTTTTCACTATCATTAGTATGGAGATGATTAAGTGCTTCAATAATTGAACCATAATTATCTGCTATAGCTAAAATAGCCTTTGCATGCATTTCCCATCTAGTGTCAGAAAGATGTTTTAGTATGGTGGAATTAGGACCCAAAAATTATTTGAGCATTGTGCGCCTTGCGATTTGATGAGGAATACAAGAATATGCCTATCTGTTGCAGAACAGCATAAAAATTAACTGCATCTAGGCTGTAATCAATCATTGCATGACCAACAAGAGGAAATTAGTGTCCAGCACATATATATGGCACACTTATTTTTCTCTAGACGTTTTTTGCTGCATGTCATTATACTGTCCAGTCATGGTAGCTGCTTTGTCATAGGACTGTTCTCCATATTTAGTGCAATGTTGCAGTAATTGCATAGATAATCCAGCAACAGTTTTCACAATTTTATTGGCAGTGAGATTATTTATTTAAATAAGTTGTGAAGGTATGGTCAGAATTGTACTGGTGGCAGTTGACTAACACAATGCTGCCTTTGCAGACTGATAGCAGACTTACTCATAGTGGTAGGGTAATCAGGTGTCTTGCTTTAGGCAGGGCTGTCCTAGTTTTGTTTTTTTTTTTTCATTAAACAATTTTCCTATGTTTTGCTTAAGAAAGAGCAGGATGCATGATGCATGGCCATATATGAAAAAAAGCAGTCTGACTGAATTCCATATATGATGCACATGGGCAGATCTAGAATATTAATAAGGGGGGGGGGGGGGGGCGCAGATGATGTGAAGTCTCATCATCCCCCTGCTCCATTCCTTGCCCACTCTTATTCACCCTTCTGTTCTTTCTCCCCCTCCCCTCTGATCTTTCTAGGTTCTAACCCATCTCCATCTTCTAAGGTTCTTCTTCAACTACTCCCTTCCATTTTTCTCTGTCTCTGCCCCCTCCCCAACCTCTGGTATCTCTCCATCTTTCCTTTCTCCTTAAGTTTAATTCCATTGCCCCCTCAAGTTCCTTTCTTGCCTTGTTTCCTCTCAGTCTTCTTTCCCAGTTGTGTCTGTTTCATCTCCCTTCACTTTTAGATTTCTCTCCCCCCCTCCCCCCAAGGTCCTTTCCATCTTTCCCCTCCTTTCACTTAGGTATTCCCCACACCACATCTTTTTCCTATCTCATAAGAACATAAGAAACCCCATGCTGGGTCAGCACAAGGTCCATCGAACCCAACATCCTGTCTGGGTCACAGGTACCTGGCAGATCCCACAAGGTAGATCTATTTCTTATTACTCAATCCCAGGGATAACAATAGCTTCCCCAGGCCTACCTGGCTAATAATGTTTTATGCACTTTTCCTCCAGAAACTTGTCCAAACCCCTTTTATATCCTTGCTATGCTAAATGCCTTGACCATGTCCTCTGGTAAAAGATTCCACAGCTTGACTGTGTGCTGAGTGAAAAAATACTTTCTACACTTTGTTTTAAATCTGCTGGTTGTTAGTTTTCTGGAGAGTTCACTTGTTTTAGTATTAATTGAAATGGTAAATAACCATCCTTTATTTACCTATTTGGCCTCACTCATAATTTTATAAATTCCTATCATGTACCATTTTCAACCATCTCTTTTCAAGCTAAACAGCATCTCTTCACAGGGGAGCCATTCCATCCCTTTTATCATTTTTTTGCCATTCTCTGCATCTTCTCTAGTTCTCCTATGTCTTTCTTTGAGATGGGGTGACCAGAACTGCACACAGTACTCAAAGTGTGGTTGCACCATGGACTGATATAGAGGCAAAATAATATTTTCCGTTTTATTCTCCATTCCTTTTAATCATTCATAAAATTCAATTTGCTTTTTTGGCCGCCGCACATTGAGCTGAGGATTTCAATGTCTTGTCCACAAGAACTCCAATTCCTTTTCCCGGGTGGTGACTCTTAATACCGAACCCAGCATTGTGTACTTGTAATTGGGATTAATTTTCCCTATGTGCATTACTTTGCATTTTCCACATTAAATTCCATCATCATTCAGATGCTTGGTTTCCTAGTCTTACAAGGTCCTTTTGTTGTTCCTCACAACCTGCTGCTCTTTTAACAACTTTGAATAATTTTGTCTCATCTGCAAATAAATAAATCTTTAATATCTTATCTGTCCTATTTGTCAATTTTATATTGTGTATGTGGGTACTGTAACCGGCACTTTGAAATTTTACTAGGGCTGAGTGTCTAACTTTAGGCTCCTAATGTTGCGTCGGAGGTGGACCCTTGGGCCGAGGTGGGGTTGACGCAACCCGTAGGTAGGGACCTACAGGTCCCCACCATCGGCAGGCGGAGTGGGCTGATAGACAGAGGCTGCTGGAGCTTCACCTATGCCAGCCCTAGTTCCCCGCAGGTTGAGCTTTTGGGTGCTGGGGCCAACAGGACTTAGGTGGGCCTCTGTGTATAGTCGAGGTGAGAGTTGGTTCAGCCCAAAGACAGCAGGTGAGAGATGGTACAGTCTTACTCTGGACAGGGTAGTGTCCTGGAAACCCGAGCGCCAATGGAACAGAGGCAGACAGGGGGCGCTCGAGCAAGAGCAGGCCGAAGCCTGAGTAAACCATGTGCAGGGAGTAAGCTGGAGAAGCGTCGAAGAGCAGGCTTGAGTCAGGACAGGCGGCAATCCGAAGGCAATGGCAAGCAAGGCTGAGGTCTGATCACGGAGTTAGTCAATAGCGTAGTCAGGCGAAGCGGAGGTCTGCGTCTGGAGATAGGCAATAGCATAATCAGGCAAAGCAGAGGTCTGGTTCTGGAGATAGGCAAAAGCATAGTCAGGTGAAGCAGAGGTCTGGGTCTGGAGATAGGCAATAGCGTAGTCAGGCGAAGCAGAGGTCCGGGCTTGGAGAAAATCAATAGCGTGGTCAGACGTAGCGGAGGTCCGGGCTTGGAGAGAGTAAATGGCGTGGTCAGGCGTAGCGGAGGTCTGGACTTGGAGAGAGTCAATGGCGTGTAGTCAATCCGAGGGATGAAGCAAGGTAGGAATGAGGAGACAGGAACCAGGAACAACGAGGAACAACGAGGAACAGGAACGCAGAGATGAGACGAATCTCTAGGAGGCAACGAGTACTTGACCAGCGAGGAGACCTATTTTAAAGGCAACGCTAGGGAGCGGAGCCTGAGCTTAAATACTGTAGCTAGGTTGACGTCATCATCCGGGGCCACGGCTAGGTTCTCGCCGCAGTCCTACTTAAACATCAATGGTGCGCGCGTGCACGCACCTGGGAGGAGCACAGCGCGGGTAGCAGCATCTTTCCGTGGGCCACGCAGAGAGGCCTGATGAGAAGTAGTAGCAGGACCGGGACCACCAGGGACTGCAGCAGGGCCAGAGGCACCAGGGAAGGCTCGAGGATGGAGCTGGAGTCACTGTAGAAAGGTGAGGGGGCCGTACTGCGGGTCTGCTGCAGACGGCACGTGTAACACCTAAAAAGTAGGTAGCTGTGGGGGTGGAGTTAGGGCAGGGAAATAAAGTTAGGAGCTTAGCGCTAATTTTCAGAACTAGGCACCTAAACTTAGGGAACTTAATCTAGAAAATTAAATAGCAGGCCTAAATTTAGAGGCCTAATGGATTTTTACCTAAATTTATGTGAATTTCCAGCTGTATTTGCACCTAAATTTAGCTGAAAATAGATCCCTAACTTAGGCCTAGATTCATCTTTTTGATGCACTCTATCAAACTAGGTCAAGATACAATGTACAAATCTCATCTTTGTGTATCTTTCCTCACTCCAAATCACATTAAATCTTCACTGATGTGTACTGTGGTGTTCGCACCTCTAATTATGCATGTAAATCTGCCTCCCAAACCCTAGACCACCAAAATTTCACCTTGAGTTATTAATTGACCCTCCTACAGTGGTATAAATAGTTGACTAATATGTGTATTACCCCAGAGGCTCTCTCTGGAACTGAATTTGAAGTATTTATCACAAATCCTGCTTCGGGCATAGCACACAGCATAACACCAGGAAAAAAAGGTGTAGTTATAAGATGTGCTATGCTATCACATGCAATATTAAACACCCTTCATTTTCATTAACTCCTCCCCTTTGACTAAATTTTGAAAATTTGCATATGCATCTTGTGATGTGAAAAATAATGCATGGGTTAGAGCATTATCGCAGGCATTTTGATACGGAGAATCATGACATTCTATTAACAAGACTGAAATAAATTGGATTAACAAACTACACAATCAGTTGGTTTACTTCTTTTCTTCAACAGAGGTCTTTCCAAGTCAAGATAGGCAATATGCTCTCTGATAGGATTGAGCTCAAAACTGGTGTACCCCAAGGTTCTGCGTTATCGGCAATCTTGTTTAACATTTACTTACTTCCAGTCTGTCATCTCTTAGCTGGCCTCAGTCTGAATTTTTACATCTATGCTGATAATATTCAGATACACGTCCCCATTTCAGACACCTTAGAACAGACCTTCAAACTAATTACCATCTACCTAACCTCAATTAAACAACTTTTTAGACACATGAAACTTGTTTTAAATATGGAAAAAACGGAAGCTAATGATTTCCGCTCAGTGTTACAAGCTCTAATTTTTCTCGTCTCTAGATTACTGTAATTCCCTACTATTGGGCCTCCCACAAACCACCCTATGTCCTCTGCAAGTGCTCCAGAATTCTGCAGCCAGAGTTCTAACAAATTGCAAAAAACGTGAACATATTACACCAATTTTGATAAATTTACACTGGCTGCCGATCACACAAAGAATATGCTACAAAACCTGCTGTATCCTCCATAAAGCAATTTATGGGCAGAAAATTGATTGGCTGAATTTTTCAATTCGATTACACACCCCACACAGAATACTGAGATTGGCAAATAAAAGGCTACTTCAGATCCCTTCTGTAAATACAGCCCATTTGACTTTGGTGCATGAGAGAATCATTTCCATTGCAGGACCCAGTCTTTGGAACACCATGTCTGCAGAATTAAGGCTCGAAACCGAGTTTAAAAAATATAAAAAAGATCTATAGACCTGGCTCTTAGAGTGAGCCTATTGAGACAATCTTGAAAAAGGTCATTAACATCAAGAACCCTGAAAGGTTGTCATTCTGTCTGTAATGTATTTCCTTTTAAGCAGTTATATCCTCCCTCATCTAGTGTAATAATGTTTATTTTATGAACATTGTATACCCCGTGTTTTTTATGATACTCTCTGTAAACTGTTGTGATGTATATTCGAACAAAATCTTTAAATAAATAAAATTAATAAATTAGGGCCCTAAAGCCCCAGATAACACCCTAACGCATTTTGATGAATGACCCTTTTAGGGATCTAATTTATAAGCCTAAATTTAGGAGCTCAGATTTTTTTTGAATATCTGCCCCAATGAGCCATTTTGTTTGTAATACAGCAGTTTGGTGTGTTTGTGGCATTGTGGACCCTTGGTCACAATGGAGATTACTCCACCCACGGGGAGGGGCCCCGTGGGTAACCACTGCGATAGGCTGAATTCAGATAGCAGACACAGTATGAATAGAGGCTTTATTGTACTGCTGTAGATAGATGGTAAGGCAGGAAGGTAAGGCACTGATCCAAGAAGTGCCAGTACGTTCAACAGGCTCAGATGTGAAGTCTCACCCAGATGTTTCACGATAGGCGGAAGCCCGCAGTGCGGGTAACGTCACAGCTGGTGGGTGGAGCTGGAGCACCGGATCGTAGAGGTACTCACAGAAATGATGGCGTCTTCCTGATGGTGGAAAGTTGGGACTGAAGTCCGTGGTGCAGGATATAAAGGCTGGTAGGCCCTCGAGGAGCGAGTACCCAATGGTCCAATATCCTGCAATGTAGAAGAGAGAGAAAGACCCCTGAGGAGTGGTTGTCTAGTTAGAGAGGACCCCGAAGGGTAATTGGAAGTGAGAGACCCCCGAGGAGCGGGTATCTTGAGCTTCTACTGGAGTAAGGCCCTTGGAGTGAAGCAGCGATTAGCGTACAGCTTAGAGCGGTCAGAGTAGCTTAAACCGAAGTCCTTGCTAACTCAAGGTGGTAGCGGAAGCGGAGGCTAGATATACCCAGAGGTACTGACGCCATGCAGTGGGGCCACCCCCAAGGTTCCCGCCTAGGAGGCCACGGGAGTGAGCATGGCAGATGGGGATGCCCATGCTGGTTTGGAAATGGCAAGACCCTCGGCACTCGGCGGCAGCCATCTTGCCCAAAGAGAGAGAACGGGGAGAAAAAGAGGTAAGGCAGAGCGGTCGCAGCCGACTGCGACCAACGGACGCAACACAGTTTAGTTAAGTGTAGTACTTTGTATGTCCTATTTGTCAATTTTATATTGTTTATGTGGGTATTGTAACCCACGCCAAACTATTTGGAGGGCATGGACTAGAAATCTTTAAAAAATAAAATAAATACAATCTGATCACCTCACTCATTGTTCCCTTTTCCAGATTCCTCTACATCTCCTCCTTCTTTCCTATAGTCGTATCTATTGCACTTTTCCAAGTTTCTCTCCATCTTCATCTCCTCTCCTTCTCATTCCTCTGTTTCTTGGCACACAGTAGTAAGGACAGAATAGTGGCAGGCCAATGTCCCAATACTTGGCTGAAATTTTGCTGGGGTGCATGGTTCCTTTGTAATTGTGAAGCATAAGAGGGGAGGAGAAGCAGTCACAGAGACTGGGAGTTTGTGTTTACCATATGCCCATGCTACCATCCTGTTGTCACTACCTCTAAACTTACTGCCAGGGAAAAAGGGAGACAGAGGAAATTCAGCCTTTTAAAAGTGGCAATACTTGGTATGGCTTTTATCAAGGGAATATCCTGTATTCTGCGGATGCATCAGTTTGCACCCTACTGGGAGTAAGAGTGGCGGTTGAAGGAAAAGGGGAACCGATTGGGATGGACAGCTGAATAATCAGAGATGGGGAGAGCAGCAGACGGGATAGAAACTAGAGATGTGAATCGGAACCGGAATCGGTTCGGTTCCGGTTCCGATTCAAATCTTACAATTTTTATAGTCCGGCACGATTGTTTTTCTGTTTATCGGCTGCGCCCGAGCCGATAAACAAAAAACCCACCCCGACCCTTTAAAAATGACCCCTTTGCTTCCCGAACCCCCCCAAAACCGTTTTAAAATTACCTGGTGGTCCAGTGGGGGCGCGGGGAGCGATCTCTCGCTCTCGGGCCGTCGGCTGCCACTAATAAAAATGGCGCCGATGGCCCTTTGCCCTTACCATGTGACAGGGTATCCGTGCCATTGGCCGGCCCCTGTCACATGGTAGGAGCACTGGATGGCCGGCGCCATCTTTAAAAATGGTGCCGGCCATCCAGTGCTCCTACCATGTGACAGGGGCCGGCCAATGGCACGGATACCCTGTCACATGGTAAGGGCAAAGGGCCATCGGCGCCATTTTTATTAGTGGCAGCCGACGGCCCGAGAGCGAGAGATCGCTCCCCGCGCCCCCACTGGACCACCAGGTAATTTTAAAATGGTTTTGGGGGGGTTTGGGAGGGTGGGAGAAGCAAAGGGGTCATTTTTAAAGGGTTGGTGGGTTTTTTTTTAATCGGGCCATCGGCGCCATTTTTATTAGTGGCAGCCAAAATGGCGCCGATGGCCCGAGAGCAGGAGATCGGTCCCGGGGCTTCCACTGGACCACCAGGTACTCGTAAAAAGTTTTGGGGGGGTTCGGGAGGGTGGGGGAAGGTAAGGGTTTAGTTTTAAAGGGTCGGGGTGAGTTTAGGGGTTGTTTTGGCGTGCCGGTTTTCCCGCCCTCCCCCCAAATAACTCCCGTTAGTGGACACTAACCCATTAACGATTTTTCACGATAAATCGGGGGAATTTCTATTGTATCGCGCACTCTAACGATTTTTGACGATTTAAAAAATATCGGACGATTTTTTTAAATCGTCAAAAAACGATTCACATCCCTAGAAACATAGAAACATAAAAATGAAGGCAGAAGGAAACCAAACGGCCCATCCAGTCTGCCCAGCAAGCTTTCACACTTATTTTTCTCATACTTATCTATTACTCTGATTGCTGAGGTCAGGGCCCTTATTGGTAACTGTTTGGTTCTAATTTCCTTCCACGCCCGCCACTGATGTAGAGAGCAGTGCGGGAGCTGTATCAAAGTAAAGTATCAAGCCTAATTGGTTAGGAGTAGTAACCGCCGCAGTAAGCAAGCTACTTCCACGCTTGTTTACCCAGCCTGTGCAATTTAGTCCTTGTTGATTGTTGTCTGAATATAAATCCTCTTTTCTTCATCCCCCTGCCGTTGAAGCAGTGAGCTGCACTGTATATGTATTAAAAGTGAAGTATCAGGCTTAATTGGTTTGGGGTAATAACTGCTGTAACAAGCAAGCTACTCCCACGCTTATTTGTTTACCCAGACTATGCAATTCGGTCCTTGTTGGTAGTTGTCTGAATGTAAATCCTCTTATCTTCATTCTCCCCTGCCATTGAAGCAGAGAGCTAAGCTGGATATGCATTGAAAGGCTTATTTGGTTTGGGGTAGTAACCGCCACAACAAGCAAGCTACTCCCACGCTTATTCGTGAATGCAAATCCTTTTCCCCACATTTCCTCTTGCCGTTGAAGCATAGAGCAATGTTGGAGTCGCATTAACCTTGTGTATGTTTATTGAATAAGGGTATTAATCACCAGGTAGTAGCAGTCATTCCTGCAAGCCACCCCCAAACCTCTTCTCTTCATTCTCATCCTCTAGACTTTATGGATCCACAGTGTTTATCCCATGCCCCTTTGAATGAGAACAGAGGATGGGTTCGCCAGAAATGAGGGATGAAGGGCTGTTGTGGGGGGTGGGGTGGGGGGAAGACAGAAGTGGAAATAAGAGAGTGAAGGGAGACTGAAAAAATTAGAGGGAAGAAAGGCAGTCAGCAGAAAATGGAAGGTCATTGGGGTGAAAAGGGCAGTGGAAGGGAGAAAAAAGGAGAGATGTGAGAGGAAGAAGGAAAAATAGAAAAGGGGGATAGGTAGAGATGGAAAGAGAAATATAGTGGCAAAGAAAAATGGAGATATGTGAGCTGAAAGCAGAGATAAACATCAAAGAGGTGGATGAAAGGATGCAGATATGAGAATTAGGAAAATACTAGTTAGGAGACAAAATGAAAGCAGAGAATGGACAAAACAATACAATCAGGAAAAAAAGAAAATGGACAACATAAATAGAAAAAATATTTTGACTTTAATTATGGGACTATATATTTATACAGTATTTACCTATATGATGTATGCAAATATCTTAAATAATACTTGTATGTTCGCATGTGATATTGAAGGAGTTCAATTTCGTGGCCCCCCCGAAGAATGAAACAACTGAAAGTCTTCCGACTAATCATGCCAGCAGTGAAACGCACAGCCATTTTGAACGTACTAATGTTTGCAACGCAAATGACACGTAATGCGTAGTGACGCAGTTGCGCACTAACATGTAACGTAACGTAACTCCATTTTGGAATAATAATTTGTATTGTATTAATACGAATGCCGCTGTAAAATGTCTAACACGTCAATTAAATGACGAAACAATAATATGATCATAAGCTACACCTCCTAGAGGACCACGCTAGCAAATGCTTATTCAGCAGTTTGTGAATTGTTTGTTCAGCAAAAACCAGAACGCATGTGTGAAAGATAAGAGTTGTAAAGTGCATAAAAGTTTGCTCCTAAGGGGGCGTGGCAATCAGTTGTACTGAGCCTTTGTCTTAGCTGCATCTTGCTGGCAATAAAAGTCTATCTTTACGGATCAGTTGTCTGGGCCTCCTTACTGACTAAAAAGAGACGGTTACATTTGGCGAGCCAGCCAGGAGGTACCGGGGACGCTATTTTAGCCCCCCAGTGGGTCCGGTAGGTTGGTGGCGGAGCGATCCCCCAGACGCACCTGGTGAGTGGCCACCGCTGAGTTCAGCGATCAGGTTTCTGAGGGGACCGTTCCACAGACATTCTTCTGAGACCTCTGGGCTGGTGATCCAGGAAGAAGGCTTTCGTGACGATCGGAAGAACCCTGCAGGCGAGTATTATGGGAATGGTGGGAAAAGTGAAGAATAGCTAAAAAGAGTAGCGAATAACCGGTCCATCCCCAAGCGGACCGAGGGGGCTTTGATCACACCCCACGCCGTGGGTTAGTAGGAATCGTATTCCGAAAGCCACGCGCATAAAAAGGAAATTATAAGTGAAGTATATAATAGCGGGAATAGGTTTCTTGTTGTGTGAAAGAGAGTGAATGGCCTCGCAGTTCTAGACCGGGCGACCGCGTTCTAGTCGGGGCAATTGTGACCCTTTTGTGTCTGGCGGATACGGACCCCTTACCTATCCGTCTTCCCTTCCCTCCTCTGTCTGTGATTCTATCCTAATGGGAGGGGGCTACTCAACTCCGCTAAAAGCTATGACGGAGCACTATAGTGAAGTGTTCGATAAACGTAAATGTACGAAACCCGGAATGATTCAGCGATGCACCCATAGGTGGCCCAGTTTGTGTGTAAATTGGCCTCCGGCAGGAACTTTCAATTTCCAAACGGCCACAAAGGTCCTGAACATAGCCCTGAAACAGGGGGATACGGGTTGCCCTGAGGATTTACCGTACATAACTGCTTGGCTTGCAGTCATTGAGAATCCTCCGTCATGGGCAAAGAAGTTAGTGGAGGCAGCCGCCCTCGTAATGGTGGCGCAAGTGAACAAGATGGGAGACCGGAAGTCCCCAAACCGGAAGAGAAAGGGAAGGGCGGCCATCTTGGGAATACAAGACCATGCGTCATCTGCGGCGGCCATGTTTGTAGTGCAAGGGAATACACGGACTCAAGAAAAAAAAATTAAACCCCTGCCGCCCGCAGTACTGTCTGACGCAGAACATCTTCTGCCGCCACCGTATGTCCCTAGCTATCCTCAAGCGTACAATGCGCCACCAGGTCCCTCAGCCCCCGCCAATGCCCAAGCTGATCCTGAACTAGTGCCGATTCCCGAAGCACGGCTTGAAGCGGCAGCGGCAAAAGTTGAAGACGGCGGCGAGTTGTCCGTAGCAGGCGGCACTCGCAGTAAAACCCAAGCCGCAAGTTTGCAGTTACCAATTAGGGAAACGACCACCGTAGTCCCCGTGGTCCCGACTGAAGAAAACGAATACCATACTACGCAAACAATAAAGTTATTTACCTACATACCTTTTACTTCCAGTGATCTTTTTAACTGGAAACAGCTTGGCCCCTCTTACGCTGATAAGCCAGATCAGATGATAGATTTTTTAAGGGGAATTTTTGCAGCCCATAACCCTAACTGGGCTGACATTCGGCATCTAGCCTCCATTCTTTTTACGACTGAAGAGCGCCGACAAATACAATTAAATCTGGAAGAGGCAGCTCGATTAGGAGCTGGGGCAGACGGTAATCCTGATGAAGCAGTGAGAGCACAAGCCCCGGTTGCCGATCCCAACTGGGATTTCCAGACCGCAGCAGGGCGCGAGCGCATTGCTGCATACCAAATCGCCTTTCTTGAAGCTTTAAAGAAAGGAAAGAAGAAAGTTGTGAACATGGGGAAGATCCAAGACGTGGTGCAACGGAGAGACGAGACCCCCGGAATCTTTTTGGAGCGATTGATGGACGCATATCGGCAATACAGTCCATTTGATCCAGAGGACCCCAAAAGTCAGTCCGTCATAGTGATGAGTTTCGTCGGACAGTCTTATCCCGATATCCGCCGGAAGTTACAGAAGTCAGAAGGATTCGAGGGAATGACTATTAGCCAATTAAAAGCCATGGCCGACAAAGTCTATGTAAACCGAGAGCCGGATGGAGAAAAGAAGGAAAAGAAAGAAAGTAGAAAGTTAAGAGAAAGTGTTAGTCTGTTAGCCGCAGCGTTGGAAGAAACTAATTTCGGGAACTCGTCCAGGCACTATCAAGGATATCCTGGACCGAGAGGAAGGGGCAGGTCACCCTTAAGGGGGCCGCCCAGAGGACGAGCAAGTAGAGGAGGATCGTTCAGAGGTGGAAGGATGCCGTTGGGGGCCAATCAATGTGCATTCTGCAGACAAGAAGGACACTGGAAGTCTGAATGCCCGGAGTCCCAGCAAATGAAGCAGGAAGGATATACTCCGTCCAAACCAAAAGAAGCTGAATGGCAGATGGCCGTAGGAGAAACTTCTGGCGAAGACAGTGAAACATGACTAGACAGGGGAAATCTTCCCCTGGATCCCTTAGTAGAAATTAAAGTAGGGACTGAGACGTTTAAAGGATTGTTAGACACCGGGGCACAAAGATCAGTCATGACTACCGCTATCACCACGCCCACTTCAAAAAATATTTCTATCGTAGGAGCCTCTGGAAAGCCACTCATCGCTCCTTTTCTCCAAAAACGACAAGTTCGAGTAGGGGGACAATTAGTATCCCATCAGTTCCTCTATGTCCCCGGATGCCCAGTCCCACTCATACGGAGAGACCTTCTTTGCAAATTAAGAGCCAATTTACAATTCGAATCTACTGGAGAAATCAAAGCCTCCTTCGCTGATACCCCAGTCTCTCTCATTTGCCCGCTCCAAGAAGAATGGAGATTACATCTTCCTGTAGTTGAGCACATCATTACGCACCGCTATGGAGAGAACACCGTCCTTAACGAAAAGCGCAGACAGCTGATGGATAGTGTACCTAAAGTGTGGGCTGAACAAAACCCAGGAGGAATCGCCATCAATGCTACCCCTATATGGATCGAGATGAAACAGAATGCACAGGTGATCAATCAACCTCAATACCCCATTCCATATATGGCCAGGCAAGGAATCCAGATACATCTGCAGAGACTGTACGATTTGGGCATTCTCCGACGAATTCGATCTGCTTGGAACACCCCTTTGTTGCCCGTAAAGAAACCTGGATCTGATGATTATCGACCAGTACAAGACCTAAGGAAAGTAAATAGTCAAGTAGAAGATCTAGTAGCCCTCGTACCAAATCCATATTCAATCCTAGCCCAAGTTTCCCCTGCATCGAAGTGGTACAGTGTCATTGATCTCAAAGATGCCTTCTTCTCCGTCCCAGTGGCGGAGGAATGTCAGAAGATTTTTGCTTTCACATGGGAAAACGCACCTACTGGAATAAAGCAGCAGTACACATGGACTCGGTTGCCTCAAGGGTTTAGGCACTCACCTACGCTGTTCGGTGAGCAACTGGCAAAAGACTTGAAGATGTATCAAGTGAAGTATGGGCCAGTAATACAATACGTGGATGATCTTCTGTTGTTTCGAGAGACGTACCTCGAATGTGAAGTATCCACTCTTCAGCTGCTAAAGACGTTGTACGCAAAAGGATATCGTGCAAGCAAAAAGAAAGCGCAAATCTGTGAGTTGGAAGTAGAATACTTAGGCTTCCAAATCCGTGGAGGAACCCGTTGTCTGGGAATTTCTCGCACCAGTTCGATAAGAGGTCAACCTGTACCCACTTGCAAGAAAGAACTCCGAGCGTTCCTTGGAGCTGCAGGATACTGTAGACTGTGGATTGCTAACTATGCAGTTATTGCTCAACCCCTGTACGACAAATTGCGGGGTAAAGAAGCTGAGTCCCAACCTTTTCAATGGGAAGGACATGAACTAGCAAGTTTACGTCAATTAAAAGAAGCCTTAATTGAACCACCTGCTTTAGGATTGCCAGATGTAATGAAACCATTACATCTATACGTCGATGAGAAGAAAGGAATGGCCATTGGGGTATTGACTCAAACTTTAGGCTCATGGGAGCGACCTGTTGCATATCTCTCAAAAGGAATGGACAATGTAGCAAAAGGATGGCCTGGGTGTCTTCGGATCATCGCGGCTGCATGCTTACTCATTCCAGAAGCTGTCAAATTAACCTTTGGTCAAACTCTGAACGTAACAACTCCCCATACTATTCAAGGACTACTAGAAACTCACGGGCCAAAATGGATGACTAATTCACGTCTCGTAAAGTATCAAGCATTGTTATGTGAAACTCCAGAAATTCAAATACAGGACAGTAAAAATCTGAACCCTGCAACTTTACTCCCAACTCCCACTTCAGTCACTCATAAGTGTGAGGAAATCATGGCTACAGTACATTCCAGCCGACCCGATCTACGTGATCAACCTTGGCAGGGAGCCTGGACTTTGTTCACTGATGGAAGTAGCCAGGTTCTAAATGGTGTCCGGGTCGCTGGATATGCTGTGGTCTCCGAGGACGACATTATCGAAGCAGAGCCCCTGCCCCAGGGGACATCAGCGCAAAAGGCAGAACTAATTGCGCTCACCAGGGCTCTACAGTTGGCAGAGGGAAAAACTGTTAACATTTATACTGACTCAAAGTACGCTTTCCTTACTATCCAAGTACATGGAGCCTTATACAAGGAACGCAGATTCCTAACTGCTGAAGGGAAACAACTAGCTAATGCATCTGAAATACATCAATTGCTAGATGCCGTGTGGGCACCAAAGAAAGTAGCTGTCATGCATTGTAAAGCCCACACCGGGAAATCAGATCCCATCGCCAAAGGAAACCAATGGGCAGACAAGACAGCAAAAGAAGTAGCACGTGAATGTCAATCACACACCTCAACTAAAACTTGCCCACTACTGCAATTTCCGGTTGAAGTCCCTGTCTACTCGGCAGAAGAAAATGACTGGGCGCAAACTGAGCAATTCCACCAGCAGGATGGTTGGTGGATTGTACAAGGAGATCGGGTGTGGATACCAGACGCGCTGGCTTGGACCATTGTCAAAGAAGCCCACAATAAAACTCATCTTGGTCGCGATGCATTAGCAACTCTATTGGCAAAAACTTACTATATTAACAGACTCCTACAGCTAACTAAATATGCTGTCAATCAATGTGTCACCTGTGCAAGAAACAACCCAAGAAATGGACCTGGTCCAGCCCCTGGACATATACTACGAGGGACTACTCCGTTCCAAGTATGCCAAATCGACTTCACCCACATGACTCCTTCAAAAGGATACAAAGCAATGCTGGTAGCTGTCTGTACTTATACTGGATGGATCGAAGCCATACCTACACGAACTGAAACTGCCAAGGAGGTAGTGTCCTTGCTTCTCCATAAAATCTTACCACGATACGGATTACCACGGCAAATAAATTCAGACAATGGACCAGCCTTCACCAGTGAAGTCACACGACGACTGAGTCAAATTTTGGGTGTCCGATGGCACCTGCATTGCGCTTGGAGACCTCAGAGCAGCGGAGCAGTTGAACGAGCTAACAGGACTTTAAAGAATCAGTTAGCTAAATTGTGTCAAGAAACAAAAACTAAATGGCCAGACATCCTGCCATTAGCTTTACTACATGTCCGATGCACTCCAAGAAAGTCTGGTCTAACACCTTATGAAATGATGTATGCAAGACCTCCACCCCTTCCATCTTTTCCTGAATCATTGCAGATACAAGGGGAAATGTCTCTCAGTAACCAACTCAAAGGACTATATAACACAGTCATTGCAATTCAAAATTACACCTGTGACACTGAGCCATTAGTCCTGCTAACCCCGATCCACCCATTCCAGGTCGGGAATTCTGTGTGGATAAAAGATTGGGATGAGTCTGATTTCCTCCAACCCCGATGGAAAGGACCGTACACTGTGTTACTGACCACTCCAACAGCAGTTAAAGTCTTTGGATGCCCTTCATGGATTCATTGGTCACGAATTAAACCGGCTGCATCCAATTGGCAAGTCTCCAGGATTGGGGACCACAAGTTAAGATTCACCCAAGGCAGGCACAATGCTAGTCCTGAGTAAAAGACCTCAGTAATTTCTAAACAAAATTAACGTGTCCATTTCTTTCCTTCCTTTCAGACTACATAACTTATGATTGCGACCGTCTACATCATAAAGTAATGTCACAGATACCGACTTCAAAGATCTACGCGGCAACTACCTTCTACAGAAAGTTGTCAATCAGCCTACAAATTTCTTTACTACTCTTCTGTACACCTACTACCTCTATCTTCCTGTCCCTGAGCAAGAATTGTACAGAATGTATCAAGCTAATCCGCACTACAACTCAAGATGGATTTCAAGTGGTATCAACAATCATCCACCAATCTCAACCTCCTGCGTCCTGTGCCACACTACCTGCTTGTGCCTTGAATACTACTCAAGGCTATCAATCTTTCCATCGATGTCTAGAGGGTAGAAAAATCATTTGTCATACCCCAACTACTCCTAAGTACTACAATATTACCCTTACTGCTGGATTACCAAAAAGCTACACATCAAGTATTATCCCAGAAGGAAAAGGTATCTTGTACTACAACAACTCGACCAAAGTCCTTATGGGAGGAGAGTCTACCGTCACAATAACCTTCAATGCCTGTGAGGCCATTGATAAACACCCGAATGCACTCCATTGTGGGTCTCAAGCCTGGAAAAAATCCTATGTGTACAATCACAAATACCTCTGTCCATACAATCGAGCCGCCAATCCATCCAGCTGGATACCATGTGGAGGAGACCTGACACTGTCAGGATGGTCTCTAGTCTGCGACTATACTGGAGGAGGTTACCATGGCTGCCACGGAATAGGCCGGCTAACTGAAGTAACTGGTAACACTGTATCTATCCAATGGCCTATCAGGAGTGAAGGATTCCCCTGGCAAGACACTTGGGGATTTGGAATCGATGGAACTGGAAAAGACCCCTACATTACTATCACACAGCGGAGAGACAAACCTCGTCCAATAATTCACCAGACCACTGTAGTGGGCTATCAGTCTTTCTTCGATGAAATATCCCATGTGACTGAGGAATTGAAGAAACATACAATTTCCCAGCAAGCAAAGAACATGTTCGTTAATTTGGCTGAAAATATTGCTCTCTCTCTCGAAGTCAAGAACTGTTTTGTATGTGGAGGAACGAATACAGGAGAGCAATGGCCTTGGGAAGCCAAAGAAACATTCCAATCTGATCTTAATACATTGAACACAACTGTTACCTACAACCGTAAAACTCATCCATATGAGTGGGCCCTCCAGACTGATGTGATTGGCAGACAATGTATATCTCGACAACGTTCACGTATCTATACCATACCTGTTGGAAACTCTCCATGTACTGGGGTTCTCACGGCCAATCTAACCAACCATACATGGTGGCAGACGGAAAATTCTACCATGCCTGCTCCCAACTGGACTGAATCAACTTTGAACAAGACATGGACTGCAGCAGGCGTACCCACCACCATCTTCACTGCCCCAGATGGCTACTATTTTGTCTGTGGGCGAAGAGCTTATGAACAGTTACCCACACACTGGTACGGAACCTGCTTCTTGGCTACTATACGACCCAGTTTCTTCTTACTTCCCATCACTGCTGGAGAAACCTTAGGAGTACCAGTATACAGTCCCATGAGACCAAACAAACGTCGTAGAAATTCCAAAGTAACCATTGGAGACTGGAAAGATCAGGAGTGGCCTCCTGAAAGAATTGTACAATATTATGGTCCCGCAACGTGGGCTGAGGATGGTTCTTATGGGTATAGAACCCCTATTTACATGCTCAATCGTATTATCCGACTACAAGCAGTACTAGAACTACTCACAAATGACTCTGCCTTGGCTCTCAACATCCTCGCCAAGCAGAACACCAAAATCATCACCGCTGTTTACCAAAATCGATTGGCTTTAGATTACCTCCTAGCCCAAGAAGGAGGTGTATGTGGCTAATTTAATCTTTCTAATTGCTGTTTACAGGTGGATGACAAGAGTAAGGTCATTGAAGAGATCACTGATCGGATGATCCGACTGGCACATGTTCCAGTACAGACGTGGACTGGGATTCTTGATTGGACAGCCTCCTTACCCAACTGGCTTACCTCCATCCCAGGACTTAAAGAACTCTTCCTTCCCTTACTATTTCTTATTTTAACTTGTACTCTCTTTCCTCTGTGTCTACCTCTTATTTTCAGGAATCTCCGATCCATGATTGAAAATATTGCTGATCGACGAGCGGCGGCTCACGTCATGATGATTAATAAGTATGTGTCTGTCTCCACATTCCCTTCATACGAATCCTCTGACTACGACACTACCGATGATTCAGATATTCCTGATGCTGATTCTGATAATGAGTACCTAACCACTAACTTATAAATTTGCACACCATCTGAGTAACTAACATTATTGAGCCACTTTGTTCGCTGTGGTAAGCCGGGCTACAAAGGGGGGTGACACCAATAGGGTCCACCCGTCTCAAACCCGTGAAGCAACCATCGACCCAGCAACACATTAGGGCTCAAATCTCATTACTATGGTATTAATTCTTGTTTGTCATTTCAGTTACTACCCAGATGATGATGTGTGATACTTCTGCCTTCTACCCGAAGTTGAAGTATCAAAGGGGGGAATGAAGGAGTTCAATTTCGTGGCCCCCCCGAAGAATGAAACAACTGAAAGTCTTCCGACTAATCATGCCAGCAGTGAAACGCACAGCCATTTTGAACGTACTGTTTGCAACGCAAATGACACGTAATGCGTAGTGACGCAGTTGCGCACTAACATGTATTTTGGAATAATAATTTGTATTGTATTAATACGAATGCCGCTGTAAAATGTCTAACACGTCAATTAAATGACGAAACAATAATATGATCATAAGCTACACCTCCTAGAGGACCACGTTAGCAAATGCTTATTCAGCAGTTTGTGAATTGTTTGTTCAGCAAAAACCAGAACGCATGTGTGAAAGATAAGAGTTGTAAAGTGCATAAAAGTTTGCTCCTAAGGGGGCGTGGCATGCAGTTGTACTGAGCCTTTGTCTTAGCTGCATCTTGCTGGCAATAAAAGTCTATCTTTACGGATCAGTTGTCTGGGCCTCTTTACTGACTAAAAAGAGACGGTTACAATATTGCGCTGTTACTTTTTTACTGTCTTTCTCCGCTTAGTATTTGTAACTGAAATGCTCCAAATGCTATTCTGGCAAAGTAATGGCGAAGGAGTCTTACTGTAATCATCCTCATCTTCCTTCTCCGAAATTAGCAATGCAAAGAATGAATTGTCAGAATGCATTTGCTATTCAACAACTACAGTAATTTCCGCACCTTGCGTTACTGCCAAGAGGCAGTACAGTGAGTAGCCGATAATGGACGTGCTAGGAGTGTCGAAAACTACAATTCCCGGCACTCCTTTGCAAGACTTTTCCGGCAGCAGATGGGGGTGAAAGGTCAGGCGAGGGCGAAAGCGAGGCCAGGCTTCCCAGTGTGCTGCGCGAGCGAGCGAGGAGGAGTATTGGGTGGAGGGGGGT
Source organism: Rhinatrema bivittatum (assembly GCF_901001135.1). Taxonomy (NCBI): domain Eukaryota; kingdom Metazoa; phylum Chordata; class Amphibia; order Gymnophiona; family Rhinatrematidae; genus Rhinatrema; species Rhinatrema bivittatum. The sequence continues at coordinate 136,092,701 of NC_042616.1, forward strand.
GGGGGGCAGGCGGGCGGGCCGTATCCGGGCAGCGAGCGGTGCGCCGTGTGAGTCAGAGGGGAGCGATGCGGACGGGGGGAAGATGGCCGAGCTGCAGATGCTGCTAGAGGAGGAGATCCCCGCCGGCAAGAGGGCGCTCATAGAGAGCTACCAGAACCTCAGCCGCGTCGCCGACTACTGCGAGAACAACTACGTGCAGGTGAGGAGCAGCGGGAGGGCAGGGAGAGGCAGGAAGTGCTGGAGGCGGGGGCCGGGAAGGAGCCAGCCTGGGGGCGGCGGCGGCGGTGGTGGTGACAGTGTGTGTGCCCGTTGCCGGCCTCACGGGTGGCGGGCGGAGGATGTGTCCTTTGGCATTGTGACCCAGAGCTCCTGAGCCCAGCGCAGGGGGGTTGTTTTTTTTAAATGTAGGTCTGGGAAGTGTGCGCTGATTTTCGGTCTGCAGTTCTTCTTCTTCCACCACCCCCCCCCCCCCTCACCCTTCACACCCTTCCTTTTTTTTTTTTTTTTTACTTTAGTGGTTTTTGATCGCCGGATTGCTTGTTTCTTTCGAATTGTGTCAAAGAGGAAGTGCTTGACATGAGCCCTTGGCAGCTTTGAATGTTGTGATGTAATCTTCTCTCTTCCTGATCTTGGGTTTATTTTTTTTTAATGGACATTGTAGTGTATTTTTTTAAGTAAAAGTACTATGAAATACAAAACAAATATCCATCGTATTATATAGTAACACATATGCCACGCTGTGAACTGAAAAAATGGCGAGAAACGTTTTCTAAATGTTTCATATACCACATTTTTGTAGTTTTGCTTTGAAAAGTTGACTTAATGTGGATATGTGACTGTATAGTAAGTCACGTGAGCAGAAATTGTGTAAAATAGTGGTTGGTGGCCTTTTGGCTTTCAAAAGGTAGAGCCACTTGTTTCACTCAATGTTGGACATGGGCACTACTATGTCTTGTGGAATGCTAGGGGAGGGGCAGGGATGCCACTTGCCTGTTTGTTTTTTCCTTTTAATGTTGTCCTTGATCACGATTTGAGTGGCAGTGAAGCAAATGTTTCATTTCTTCTCAAGCAGAATCATTTTAACTGTATTATGTGCAAATATCTGAAAAATAAGATATAGACCCTTCATAAGAAGCCTGTAAATCAGTTTTCTCTGAAGAGTTTTACCTTTAGTTTATCAACATTGTGATCTTTTTCATTGCATTACCGGTTGTCAGAAACTGAGTTTAATTTGTGCTAAGAAAAAACCTGTTGAATGTCAGGTGTCTGTAGCTAGTAACAGTAGTAACACCACTTATCTTTAGTGCAATTTGCATTTGCTGGGTTTTTTTTTTTTTTTTAACATATCTGCAGTATTCAGCAGCTTTGACTAAAAGGTGCAGACAGTTTCCCTTTTAGACTGTGAGCAGTACAGCAGTGTAGTGATTGAATAAAAACACTAGGAAATGTGAAAGTTCTGTAGTAAAATAATGTGAAATCTTTAAGGTGGTTTGATTGCAGTTTTGGTATTTCATAGGCTTAATGAGTGTTTAAATGTTATCTGATTTCAAGCTTTTTGAGCAGTGTGGATGGGAGGCAACATGGGTGCAATTGCTTATTTCTTCTCAAGAAAAGCTTACTCCACCCAGGGCCAGCTGTTGGTACACTGCACATGCTTTTGAGAGGCGAGGCTGCATTTGGTTTTGCTTTATGTGGTAACTGCAGTGCGTGTTTTAACTTGCTTCTACTGCTTTTCAACGCAAGTGTATTTATCTTTTTAGTATTTGATATCAAGTAGCTGTTGTAAACTTGAAAGCTATTTTTTTTTTACATTTAAGGAGAAATGTTAAATAAGTGTTCTGTTTTTAACATTGTATAGTCAAGAAGAATTTCCTTTTTTTGAAGACGTGCATTCTGGGGCCTAACTGACTTTAGCAAGCTGTTTCTATGTAGAGCAGGGCTTCCCAAACCTGTCCTTGGGACTCCACAGCCAGTTGGGTTTTTCAGGATATCCACAATGAATATGCATGAGAGAAATTTGCATAAGCAGTCTCTATGGTATGCAGAATTCTCATGCATATTCATTGTGGATATCCTGAAAAACCCAACTGGCTGTGGAGTCCCAAGGACAGGTTTGGGAAGCCCTGTTGCAGCAACTAAGCATGTCAACTGATGCATCCTGCCTGGCTTGTGAGCAGACAGGTACCAGGTAGGAGGATGCGTTCTGTGGAAGGTTTGCTCCCTGCCAAAAACAAAACTGGAGGGAGGGTTCCCCAGTTCAGACCCTGGTCTCTGTGGTGGAAGGGCGCACATGAACACATGGCCTGCTCAGTGTGCTTGTTATGGTAGGATTATCAGTCATTTTACTGTCTTGGAGGGCCTCCTCCCAAAAAAAAAAAAGATAATTGTATAAAGTCAAGCATACCAGGCTCTTTACCTCTCTTCCCTCTGATAGTTGAATGGAGACATTCCAAGGGGGCTATAGATTTAACCTTTGGCATGGCAGAGCCTGGACAGCTGTAGTTTGCTATGGAGTTGTTGTTGCAGCAGGTGCCCTTCAGGCACGTTGTGTTTCCTCTCTCGTGCCCTTTTTCCTATTGGAGTGATCAAGGGAACAGCTGGTAGAACCCGGTCTCCTACTCTTTACACAAATGAGCCTTCCCAGAGGGTCTTTTTTTAAAACCAAATTAGACTTGTGGTGTAGAAGACAAATGCAGCCATTTTAAAACACAACAAAACATCCCAGAGTAGATTTGCTTGAAAAGCACCTTTTTCATTCTTCCTTGAGTGCTTCTCAGCTATTATTTCATGTTCCCCTCAGGGAAGAATCTCAGTTGGCCTTGGCAGTATTTGGGTGCTAGAGCACTCCTCTGGCTGGGAATCAGCAGGACAAGAGGAGGAGGAGACAGTTATGCCCCTTCAGAAGGGGGATAATGCCTCCGTGGGGAGGCTGTTCAGGAGATAGGATGACCACCTTCAGTTTTAGGAGGAGAATAGGAGACAATTTATAGGAGGATCCTATATTCTTGAGTTCTTGTAGTCACATAGAGTGCTTTCCACTACATCTGACAATTGAAGATGGGATCTTCTCGTGTGGAACACCTGATTCTAACCTTAGGGTGACCAAGACTATGAAAGATCTATATTCTTTTCCTAGGGGAGAGGAGGATAGGATATTGGATCATTGGGTGGGGGGAGGGACACAGTTGTCTTATGGCAGCCCAGGTGGTAGTGGTCAGTGTAATGCCATTAACAGATGTGAACTAGTAACCCTTGGGTATCTTGATAAGTCAATCAGATTTGGTCTGGGATGGAGTTCCCTGCAGGACCTAGTAGCAGCTCACATGGCTAACATTGTCATTATACAGATAAATGTTTTGAGCTGACACTTTTGCAACTCTGATGCATAAGGACTGGCAGAAGTGACCTTTTCCTAGGAATCAGGTGGGGCACTTCCTCAGGTTGGTTGATCTGATGTCCACTCGCAGAATCTCCAAGATGAGCAAGTTTTTCATCCGAAAAAGGAAAGCAGGAGCCAAAGAGTTTGGATACCCTGGTAGAACCTGGACTGGGTTCTGAAGGTGCAAGCAGGGATGCTTTTTCATCCTTTCCCCTAGTCATAGAATTGTTCCCTAGGAGATCCTTTCTGTTCCTTGACAACCTTGGCGGTTAAGAGAACCAGGCTACATAGCGATCCAACGCAAGGTTGGGGGCTATAGCCTTTGGTGTTGCAAAAACCTGAGAATTTTGAGCCTTTATGAGGACAGGTTACACAAGGAGATATGTCTTTGAGGGATCCATTTCTTCAATTTTGTCCTTCCACTAGAAGAGATTGGAATGAAGGCATAACTCATAAACCTTACAGATGGCAGAGACTGGTACTAGTTTGCTGCAAAAGACAGTCGGGGAAGTTTTCTCGCTGCTTTTTGACTAGATACTTTCTTCTGAGAAGTCAACAAGTCTTTAGTTGTGAGAGGTTTTCTTAATTTGGAAATAAGCTTAGTTTTGAAGGGATCTGGCATCCTTTCAATTTGTGCTTCATAGGGTAGCATCTCTTTGAATCTTGTTGAAAGCAATCTCTTGGTAATTTTAAAGGAAAGGGTATCTCTATGCTCAGTAAGCTCCTGTTTTGGAATGTAGTGTTTCTGACAGAAGTGAATCTAGTTTTTCTCACTTATGATGATGAGAAAGTCAGGCGATGACGTGACTGTTCCTGTCCTGGCCTACAAGTCCATTGTGGATCACCTTTGAGATGCTTGAAGGTGACCAGTTTCTTCTCCGATAGGTCTCTGGTTTGTTAATGTATCCTGTAAAAGCACAGTGAGTTCTAAGGCATCAATTTTAGGAGAAGTCTAGGAGAGGAGCACTTTAGCCTGCTCCAGCAAAAGTTTGAAGGTCTCTGAGGACCAGTGACCCCATTCATCGAGGGTTCGGAAATCCTTCAAGGCAAAGTCGGACTCTTTCCAGAAGATAATGGTAAGGCAGTGCCTTTGCTTCCATTGTATCCCTTCTCTTAGCACCTCATTGTGGGTGTGCAGCAAATGCATGAGTTCTGAGAGCTATTGTGGCTTCCTCTTGCCAGGACTGGGTGGAGCTTTGGTACATTCCACTTATCTGGACTGGAATGGCATGAATGATAAGGAAGGTGACACTTTAAACTTGCCTGTTAATTTTCTTTCCTTTAGTTCTGCCAGACCAATCCAGAACCCACCCAGGGAAGCTGTGATAATCAAATATTGTGTGCAGTTCTGATCACCACATCTTAAAAAAGATATAGCAGAATTAGAAAAGGTACAGAGAAGGGCGACCAAAATGATAAAGGGGATGGAACAGTTCCCCTGTGAAAGGCTAAATAGGTTAGGACTCTTCAGCTTGGAGAAGAGATGGCTGAGGGGAGATATGACAGAGGTCTATAAAATGAGTGGAATGGAACGAGTAAAAGTTAATTAGTTTACTCTTTTGAAAATTAAAAAGACCAGGGCACACAGAATGAAGTTACTAGATAATACATTTAAAACTAATAAAAGAAGAAAAAAAATATTTTTTTTACTGAAATCCATAATTAAGCTCTGGAATTCATTGCCAGAGGATGTGCTAAAAGCTATAAGTATAGCTGGGTTTAAAAACGGTTTGGACAAGTTCCTGGAGGAAACATCCATAAACCATTATTATGGTAGAGTTGCAGAAATCCATTGCTTATTCTTGGGTTAAGCATCTTGGAATCTATCTACCCCTTGGGATCCTGCTAGGTACTTGCGACCTGGTTGGCCAGTGTTGGAAACAGAATACTGGGCTTGATGGGCCTTTGGTCTGACCCAGTGTCCGCAAGTCTTGCGTTCTCAAGGATTCTTAGATTTTTTTAATCCATTAGATTAACATTGTTGCCCACTTTGAAGGCAGCTGGCCTAATTATGAGCTTGGTGTAGGGATTCTTATTACTGGGTTGTTTACTGTCTGTTAGTCACATTTTATATCATTTTACTAGTATGTTTCTCTGTGAGTTGCTGTGGGCCTTGGTATAGGCAGCCAGCAAATGCAAATAAATAAAAATGAATAACCATGGAGTGAAGTGCTTTGGTTGTAACAGTGATTTGGAAACCAAAACAATTGCATTCAATTGTCTTAGCTTTGACCCTAGGATACTGAAATGCAAAAGGCAACACCAGAAGTTTTTATAGAAGGAGTAAAACCAGCTTTGAAGCTCCCCTTTTTATTTTTTCCCCCCACCTTTCTAAATTGTCTTCCTCATACCAAAGTATAACCCAAAACAGTTTATGAAGAATAAATAGAAAACATACATCATCAATCTAATACGTTTGGTATAGTTGTGATTTTTAACTTGGCTGAGCAAGTTCCAAGCCCTTGGAGGTCCAAATTTAAAAGCATTTAGCTAGATAACTCAGAAGTTATTGGGCATTCTGGGGACATAACTGGAAGAGTTGAGTTATCCAGTTAACGTTGATATTCAGACTTAGCTGGCTAACTCTGGTTGGGCCAAAGAGCTGTCCTAAAGTTGCCTAACTAAATTTAAGATAGCCAGCAATATTCAGCAGTACAGCTGCACTATTGAATATACCTCCAAAGTTAGTTGGATAACTGCTAACTGAATAGGGACATTTTTTATTTTCTTGTCAGGCCAATTAGAAAAGCATTCTCTCATGGAAACTGTTTATGTATGTGGTGCTCTTTCTCAATTATTTTGAGTGGGGGAGAAAAGCCATTTCCTTCATTTGTGCTGTCATTCCCACCCCCCCTCCCCTTCCCTAACTTTTCTTCCTAGGTTGATTTTTCCCCTTATTACTGGATGAGGGCCTGAAGGAAAGTCTCTGTAAAGGCTGAATACTTGAGCTGTGCCTTATGAAATCAACAAAGGAACAGTAACATAGTTAGCACATACGGATATTTTGGACCACTTAAGTCCACTCGGTTTCCCCCACCTGCTATGTCACTACAGATCCTATTCAATCTTTGGTCGTCATCTTCCCTTGTCTTTATCTCTGCCCTTCTGTATCTGTCCGTCATGCTGGTTGCTTCCACTTCAACTGGTAGGCAGATCTAGTTAGCCACACCAATTAGACTTAGTAAATCAGGCCTTTTTTTGCTCATGCTGTGTCTTATGAGAGAAAAAAAGGCTTAGTAATAAGGGCCCCTCCCTCCTTTCAGCTTTATATCTTGACCTCTTGTCCTTTAGTTTCTTCTCCAAATAGAAATGTTGCCTCCTTGAACTTTATCAAAAGCTACCAGTTATATTTTCTCTTTATTTTTGCCCTTTCTCTTCCTCCTAAAGAATATAATTTGACTTCATCAGCCTCTGTGTAGGGTTTGTGCTGCAAGTCTTACAGCATTTTAGTTCACCAAACTACATCCATCCTAAGTGTCATAACAAAAGTATGGCCCCCATAACTGAACACAGTACTAGCAGGGTCTTACAAATGGACTACACGAGTAGTGCTTGCCTCCCTCTTCCTGTTTAGTGATACCCCCTTTAGGCACACAATCAGGTTCTTTTTCTGTTTTGTAGTTGCCATATTTTTCATCAAACACATAAGTGGCAAATTGAACTTTTCCTCCCCAAATCCATAATTTCACAGTTTTGTTATTTTTTTTGCATTGATACATATCTTCTACAACTTTGACTATTCTTCCAGTTTAAGGCACTTTACTTTTTTCCACTCCTTCCAGTGTTGCTCCATCATTGAGCCCTAAGGCATTCGTTGATCCTTTTAGTTTCAACAGCATAGACTCCATGTACTATTATGTTCTTGCTCAACCAGCTCTTCATCAAGTTAACAACTTGCTTCTCCTCCCTGTGACTTGCTTGTTTACCATTCATCTGTGTGGAATTGTGTTGAAGGTCTTTCTGAGGTCCAAAGAGGATCTTCCTGATAAACTGATCTGGCCACCTTACAAAGAACTTGATCACGTTTGATTGAGCTGAAGCATTTACATTACCCCCAGAAAAATCTGCTAGTTTTTTTTTTGTAATTAATGTTTTATTGAACATATTAACATGAAAACAGTATATAAATATATGCAGGAAAATAACTCCACAATTGCTAATGAGATAATGTATACAATCTAATTAACAGTGATTAGAATGGTGCACAAAAGAAGAAAGTCTGTATCATCTTTTCCAGGCATACTAGGGAGCTGCAGCTGGATAGTTGCGACAGTGGTGGAGTGTGGTTTAGCCCTCCATTGTAAATATGGATTCCACACCTGTGAGAATCGGGGGTGTGTATGGTGTTTAAGAGTGGTAATCTGATATAACATACTCATTGTGTCCAATTTTAGAAGCAATACTTCTACTGGTGGTACCCCTGCCTGATTCCATGCTGCAGCTAGTTTACACTGTGCCCCAAGCATATTTGGTTTACCAGCAAGCCCTCGCTCCGTGATCCGTTGATAGGAGCATTTAATAACATCTGTTCCGGTGCAAGCTGAATGGGTCGCGACAGAATTTGTTGAATGATATCAGAGACATCGTTCCACAGTCTCCCCACCTTAGGGCATTCTTACCACAAATGAATGTAAATCCCTCTTTGGCCACAACCCTTTCAACATAAGTCATCCTGGCATAGGTTAGCCCTATATAATCTCTAAGGGATAAAATGCCAGCGAAATAGTACTATATAGCTGTTTTCTGTAAGTAATGCGGAAATAGAGCATCTTTTAATGTACATAAATATTTGATCCCACTCATCCTCAGATAGGTACTTGCCCAGAACTTTCTCCCAGGCCTGAATATATGCTGTTTTGCAAGTAGGATCTTTCTGGAGTAAACTATAGATCTTGGAGAGTTCCCCCTCCCCGCCCCCCCCCCCCCCCCCCCGCTATCTCACACCATCCCTCAAACTGCAACTTCCCCTGTCCAAGATCCCCTCCAATGGCTTCCCGCCGAATAAATTGGTGTAGTTGAAGATAGGGGTATAAAGCGGAAGGCCCCAGCTGATGTGTCCTGCAGTTGGGCAAATGGCACTAGCCCACCCTGTCCCCATATCTTCCCCAAAGTAACTATTCCCTTATTTTTCCATTCCACAAAAAGAAATGAATCCCATCCCGGGGAGAATTTCACATTATGAAACAAAAAAGTAGTGGTAAAGTATTACAGAGTGTCGCTACTCTGACTAGAAGCTTGGTGTGGTTTATAGGGATGGAAGGAGAGCACTCTTAACTCTCCATGTCTCAAGGTTGCCATATGAGAGCTTGAAACAGCATTACACCCAACAATGCTTGTTCAATGGCCACCCACAGTGAATTCTCTCCTCGTTTATGCCATGAGAAGGTAGCACTAAGCTGAGCAGCTGCATAATACATCTAAGCTGGGGTACTTCAGTCCTCTCCTCAATTTATGTCTATGTAACACATTGGCCACCCTTGGTGGTCTTCTTTTCCAAATAAATGCAAACAAATGTTTCTGCCAGCATTTCAGCACAGCGGTGGGGATATGTATCGGTAGAGACTGAAAGAGGTAATTAAATTTGGGGAGGACATTCATTTTTATCATTGCTATTCTCCCCACCCAGGCTATCTGAAAATGAGCCCAAGTATCCAAATCCTGAATTATCTTAGCTACCAAGGGGGTACAATTTAGATTGAAGAGGTCTTCTGGTTTGTTGCTAATCAAAATCCCCAAGTATTTTATACTTCTTCCGGCCCATTTAAATGGAAACTGCTTTTTCAAAAGGACTACTTGCTCAGGTGTCAGAAATATTTAGCACCTCTGATTTATCAAGATTGAGATGAAATCCCGACACAGAGAGAAATTCTGTCATGTCCACCACTCTGGACAGGGACTGCTGCGGCTGTGACAAAGTAAACACATTGTCTGCAAATAGTGACCTTTTGTAATCTGTGCCCCCTACTTGTATACCAGTGATAGACGATTGCCCTCTTATTCTAGTGGTAAATAGTTCTAAAAACAGTGCGAACAGCAATGGAGATAATGGGCACCCTTGCCTAGTCCCCCGTTGGGTAGGGAAGGGAGCAGAATAGACCCCATTCACTTTGACTCGGGCCATCAGGTCTTCATATAATTTGAGCAACCAATTCCGAAATTTAGGGCCGAAATTCATTCTCTCCAAGGTTTTAAATAAGAATGGCCAATGAACCATGTCGAAAGCTTCCTCTGCTTCGACAGAGCAATACCGCTGGGAGGTGGTGTTGTTTAGCCCACCATAGTAGGTCTAATATCGTTCGAACATTGTCTGCAGTCTTTCTCCCTGGGATAAAACCTGCCTGGTCTGAGTGTAAGCTTTGCCATTACACTATTGAGGCGATTAGCCAGGATTTTGGCCAAAATTTTCAAATCAATATTTATCAGAGATATGGGCCTGTAGGATCCACACTCCAAGGGGTCCCATCCTGGCCACATTAGCTCCTGATGTTAGCGAATTCCCATCCTGAAGGGCATTGAACAACTCAGTTAGATAGGGACATAATTGATCATTAACTTTTTATACAAAAGCCCTGTGTACCCATTGAGGCCAGGGGCTTTGTTAGTCTTAAGGTCTTTTATTACTTGCTTGATATCCATTGGGGATATTTCTTTTTCAAAAAATTGTTTTTCTAACTCAGTTAGTTGGGGTAGCTCTATCTTGTCAAGATAGGATATGATCTCACTCTCCTGAATTCTTGATTCCGCTGTATGGATATCTACTGGTAAGGTCAATATGGAGCCGTCAACTGCTTTAATCCTGGTAATTCTGATTCTGGGCTATTTGCTTTTTTAATTTTCAGGCCAGTAACCTGCCGGCTCTGTTGCCCCATTCGAAGTGCTCTTGTTTTACCATCTGTAACTGTAAGGCAATAGCATTCAAATGCAATGCCTTTAGAGTGTTCCTAGCCCTTTGTAGTTTTGCAAAAATGTGTGTAGATGGAGATGTTTTATGTCTCTTTTCAAGTTGGGAGATTTCTGTTTGCAAAGCAGCCGAACTAGCCTGTTTCACCTTCTTTTGATAAGAAGCTTGGGAGATAAATCTCCCTCTGAGGTCCGCTTTTAAACATTCCCAAAATAATGTCACAGTGGTGACCCCATTGAACTGTTGGTATTCCTCTATATTTGTTCGCACTGTTTGACAAAAGGAGTCATCCTCCAATAGTGTCATTTAATTTCCAGTAATGAATCCCTGGCTGAGTATCTTGCAGTTGGATTCGTATCCATCTCGGGGCATGGTCCGACCAAGTAATTTGGCCTATGTCTGCCTCCCTAACCCTTAGGCATATTATTTTGTCCACTAGAAAAAAATCAGTACTAGAGTAGGAGTTGTGGGGATGTGAAAAAAAATGTATAGTCCCTCTTGGCAGGGTTCCTGTGTCTCCATACATCCAGCAAGTCTCTTCCCTGAAGAAAATGCCTAAGACGAGTGCGTCCAGATTTAGCTCCCAGCCCTCCTCCGGAAGAATTATCAATATGGGGTTGTATAGTAATATTGAAATCCCATGCTATAATCAGATGTCCCTCCTCTAAATTATCTAACACAGCTCACAGGTTATCACTGAAACCCTGTTGGTCGTTATTGGGTGCATAAACGTTTAGAGTATATTTCTCTCTGCCCAATTCCAATTGTAAAAGTAAATAGCGCCCCATTGGATCCTTCATACATTTCAGTACCTGGCACTGTAAATCTTTGTGTAACAATATGCTCACTCCTGAGTAACGCGTCTGAACGGTTGCTCCACTGGCATCTTACCTGCATTTCAGATGGGTTTCTTGAAGAAATAGAATATCCGCCCTCGAGTTTTGGGCCTCCGTTCTGAGCAGTTGACATTTCTGCGGGCTTTTTAAACCCTTCACATTGAGGGATAGTATTTTAATGGACATCATCCTTCTAAGTAAAATATAATGGTCGATCTATCCCCATCATAAAGCCCCATGCTGCGACCTCTTTTGCTTGGAGTGTGACCTTCTATCCCTCCTGTGCACCACTCCACACAGGTCTCCCTTCGGTGAAAAAACTGAACATTAATGAAATAGAAACTGTTATCTGCATAACTATGTAATATGTCAAACTTTCATATATTCCCTTTACCTGCCCCACCCTCCCATTTCCCGGATATCCCTGCAGCTATGTGCCCATAGCATATCTGCACAAGCAGATGGAGGCGGAATCACACACAGAGCCTTCCCCTCCCCGAGCCAAACTTGTAGTTCAGATTTGGAACCTCTATCGAACTATTCATTATGTCCATGACTAAGTAACACCTTCAGGTAATATCTCAGTCAATTCCACTTAGATTTCCAAAGCGAAGTCTGTCAATGGCGTTCACCCTTTCCCATTGTCCTGCTCCAGTATGCTGTCCTCCGAATTTCTGCGTAGTCTCCTGCCTCCTTTACGAATCCTCTGCCATCGGGGGGTGTCCACCGGGGTGGCTGAAGGGGCACTCCTCCCTGGTGCTGCTATTTTCACTGCTTGGCCTGCCTCTTTCAAAATGGCTGCCGCCTCCTCTATAGTTTTGGCCCTGGTCGTTGTGCCTTGGATAGTCATGGCAATACCAAAGGGGAAAAGCCATCTATACCTGATCCTTTCTCAGAACCTCAGTGATTTCTTTAAAGTCCATTCTCCTCCATAATGTTAGTGGAGATAGGTCTGCAAAAACCATGATCGCATGAGACTCCCACATCTAGGTTGGTTGTTTCCTTGCCACCAAAAAGATTTTTTCCTTCACTGAATATCTATTAAAGCATACAATTATATCCCTTGGTTTGTCAAACACCTTTGGGCCCAGTGACCTATGAGCCCGTTCCAGCTCCACCGTAATTTCGTCCGCATCCTCTGTAACATTATTGTGCTGCCGTAGTAAAAATCCACAAATTTTCTGAATGGTTGCTCTACAGTCGGCATATTCGTCCGTTTCCGGTATTTCGCGGAATCGCAAATTATTGCGTCTGCTGCGGTTTTCCAAGTCCTCCAATTTTGCCTGAATATCTGCATTATCATTTGTAAATTGAATAACTGATTTCGGCAAAGTCTTTATTTTCACGGCTTGTGCGTCTCGTCTCATAGCGCAATCATCCACCCTCCTCCCGATCTCTGCCATTTCTTCTCTTATGTCTGCCATGGTGGTGAGGAGTTCCTGTTTGCTGTCTTTCATTTCCTTCTTTAAATCACTGAACCATTGACTAAATCCGACCCGAGTAGGTAGTTCGGTGAGGTGAGCCGCGCTCCCCTCATCGGGTTGGTTTTCACCCGAGTTCGGGGCTTCTCTGACTCCAGCAGGCCCGTCCTCATGGTCCATATTTTTAGCGTACGAGAATTGTTTTAAAGTCGGGCCCCTTCTTTTTCTGGGCCATCCTGGGGTGTATACTCACTTAGATATACCTACCGAGCCTCTATATTTATCGTTTTGTGCGCGTTGGTGCTCAATTTCTGGCTCGGGGAAGGCAGGAGCTCGGGATCATGCGGCCATCTTGTTCCGCGACCAAAATCTGCTAGTTTTAAGGTACCTCACTGTTCCTTTCTTTGTTTCCATACCTTTCCTCATTACTGAAGCTAAACAGAGAGGCTTTTGTAGCTTCTAGACTGTATTTGCTCTCATCTAGTCCCCTGAAACCTCCTTATTTGTTGCAATGGAAATTTGAAACAGAGCTGGGGGGTGGGAGAAGAAGGCATCCTTCCTCTAGTTCTTGCAATATTTTGGTGTGTACTAGGTTAGGTCTCTGCCTTCTCTACTTTTTAATTGTGTTGGTTCTTGAAATACTTCCACCTCTATGAATGGATTTGTGACCATTTCAGTCATTTTTTTTTGTTTCTGTATCCTGCCTTAGGTAAATCCTATTCTATATGCACTGGGCAAGAGAATTTTTTAAAATTCCTGCCTTCTGCCATCCCCACTTTCTTTTAATCTTTCTCCTTTTTGTTTATGCTCTTCCTTTCATAGCTGATTAAAGCAGTGGTCCTCCCTGTCAGGTCGATAGAGTGCGGCAGGGCCAGGCGCACCCTTGTTTGCCGCACGCACTGTTCTGATCACATACCGCTCGATACTCTATTTAAATTGCTTGCAAATGCAAGCCGCGTCTGCGAAGCGTTAGGCCCGCGCAACCCATTTTACTGTATAGGCGCTTAATACAGCGCCTATACAGTATCCTGGGTGCGCTGCTACCTGTCATTTCAAATGACATTTGAAATGACAGGCACCAGGAAGTGGATCCCAACCCATGAAAACCTAAAAACCGAAAATCCCCTCCTCCCGAAGCGGCTGGACATGTGGCAACTTACCTTTTGTTGCTTTTCAGCCCCTTCCCTTCTTTGCCGCCCTCCGGAGGGGGCAGCCAGCGGCGAAAGCGGCTCGCAGCGGTCCCCCCCGTACAGGTCCCAGTTCTCCTGGCTCGGCAACAGCAGTACAACAGCTAGGGCTCCATCCACCCCAATCCTTCCTGGCTCGGCCAAATTGTGAAGCGGCTTGCGGCTTGCAGCGTCCCCCCCCCGCACAGGTCCTGGTTCTCCTGGCTCGGCGTGAGGTGAGAGCCCAATGTTCTGTGTCCTCTCCGGCACGAGCGAAGCGTTCTTTCATTGGCCGGAGCGCCCGTCGATTTGGGCGCTCCGGCCAATGAAAGCACATAGACGGGCGCGCGTGATGTCACGGCGTGCGTCACGCGCGCCCGTCTATGTGCTTTCATTGGCCGGAGCGCCCAAATCGGGCGCTCCAGCCAATGAAAGAACGCTTCGCTCCGCTCGTGCCGGAGAGGGCACAGAACAGTGGACTCTCACCTCACACCGAGCCAGGAGAACCAGGACCTGCCCGGGGGGGACGCCACAAGCCGCTTCACAATTTGGCCGAGCCAGGAAGGATTGGGGTGGATGGAGCCCTAGCTGTTGTACTGCTGTTGCTGAGCCAGGAGAACCGGGACCTGTACTGGGGGGACCGCTGTGAGCCGCTTTCGCCGCCGGCTGCCCCCTCCGGAGGGCGGCAGAGAAGGGAAGGGGCTGAAAAGCAACAAAAGGTAAGTTGCCACATGTCCAGCCGCTTCGGGAGGAGGGGGTTTTAGGTTTTTAGAGGTTTCCTTTTGGGGGAAAGTTTGCAGTCTACCATTACCCCCGCCTCTAACGCAGGGGTAAGGGTAGGCGGTAATTTAGTAGGTTAAACGCGGGGCAAAATGGCAGGGTAAAATAGCAATAGTCGGGGTGCGCGTTACTGTATGGGAGGGAATAGCTAATTCGATCGTTTACATCTAATATACATGCCACGTGCGGAAGGGGTTAAACGGTGATTTAAAGAGGCGGTAAGGATGGGTTTAAGGGGATAGTGTATCGTGGGTTGGACTAACGCGGCCGAAAAGTGAGTAGAAAGCGCGTTAGGAGCAGGGTAACCGCGGCCCCACTTTACTGTATCTAGCTGTGCTGTCCCAGACGGTTGCCTCCCTAACTCACAAGCACCCCATTAGCTCCCACAGGTAAGAGAGGTGAAAGAGAGGCTCTTGTGTGACAGGGCTCACACCATTTTTATCTATTTTAAATCTGAAGATTCAAGCCCTTTCTCCGGTTAAAATCAGAGAAAAGACTGCTAGCTCTATTTAGTCAAACCAGCTTCCCTACTTGATGCAGAATTTCAGACATTACATCATATGACTTTACCTGTCACCAGGGATCCCTCTGCATGTCCCATGTTTCCTTGAATACTGATCAGATTTTTGTTACCATTGGAGTTTATTCAAGTATCCATTATCTTTTCATTGAACAACTTGTTTGTGCTGCTTCTGAATTCTCCCCCCCCCCCTCCCCCCCGACCGTATGTTATAACTTCTTGTTATAGAATTTCATTTCCATTGAAAAATGCTCGCTGCTTGTTTATATCTCGAGGTATTTGAAGGCCTGTTATTTCCTCATCCCTCCTCTCAAGAATGCTATTCGGGTTATAAGTGTATATAAATAAGTTATCCTGTGTAGATGCTTTTTTTTGTTTGTCAGTGGGATCCCCTAGAGCGGTGTTTTTCAAACCTTTACAAACAAAAGGCATACCTGGTTTAACAAAAATGTGTGGCCCACCAGCCTCCATAGAGCAGGTAGTGTAGGCATGGAGAGGTGCGGCCATATGATCTAGGGACACGTTGAAAGCCCTAACAGGCTCTCTTCCACCTTTTAACCAAAAGGAAAGAGGAGGCAGAGGCACACACAAACCTGCCATGATGGACTAGCTCCCTTTTTATACATGTGTAAGATGAGAGAAGTCGCCATTGTGTGGGCAGCCGGCTCAGTTATCTTGGCTACCGTATGTGGCTGCCAGAGCTCCTTCACTGCTGCTGTTTCCAGGACAAAGTATGCCACATTCAATGCTCAGTACACTTTCCCTGCTTAGTTTAGTTTATTGGTTTGGATTAATTACCTTTCCAAATAATGTAAATCGCAGAGGCTGGAAGAACTCGGAGGGTGGCTCAGGAGATGGAAGAGGAGAAGGTGCTGTGTGCAATGTGTCTTGCATGAAGCGGGGCGACACCACATTGCACATTGTCTGTGCCTTGCCTGCTGTTCATTAATTACTACGTTCCACTGACTCCAGGCTCATGCTGTAGCTAGTAAAAAAGAGGCATGCAATATTATACAGGGTCTCAGAAAGGAGTTCCTACATGTTGGAGAGCTACTTACTGGGGTGTGGCTTGTTGCCACAAGGTGCTAAGAACAGAGCCCAGGTGTTGGCCTAGATCTGAGCATCAGGCAATGGTGACCTTTCTGTGGCACATCTGCTTGGGTCTGAAGGTACATCATTTGAGAAACACTGCCCTAGAGTATGGAAACCAGTTGCAGGAGCCTTATTGACATGGTCACCCTGGTTTTTATCTTTAAATTTAAATATTGTTCCACTTTAATCTTGTGTTGGAGCCACATGGGTAGCAGGTTGAATGAGGAGATGCTAAACTGTTCAGTCCCCGTTAAAACTGTCAGCCTCCGTATAGATTTTCTGTATTGGGACTCAAAATCAGGCAGCTCACAGTTGCAAGGTTACTCTGAAAGGTGATGCTGCTTCATACGTCTCATTGGAATGCTGGTCATGAGCAAAAAAAGCATACTTGCATTTTAAACTGGTGGTAGGTATACTGGACCTTTTTGTACCAAATACTTGGATTTAATGGCACAGTAATATATAGAGAGAGTCCTCCCTGTCTGCACCTCATAAGATAATGGCGGGGAGCGGGAAGGGAGTCGAGTACATAGTATTTCTTCATTCTCATTCAACCCCCTCTCTCTGTCTCCCTCCAACTCTTTTCACTCTCCTCTTCATTTCCTCCGCTCTGTCTCCTTCTCTTTCCCCATGATGTAACTTTTTTTTCCTTTTGGCTTGGGGCTCAAGACATGGGCTTCTCCTCCCAGGGTCTCAGGTTGGGGTTGAAGATACCTTGTCCCCCCAAAAAAAACCCCACTCGCCCCAAGTGAGCTGGCAAGTGGATTTTTTTAAATCTTGCATGTTGCATTGTGATGTGATCTGTGGCTTTCTTTTAAAGATTCACTGTGATTGCTGGTTGGGAGAAGAATGGGGCCTAATTAGGGAACACACCCCACTTTCTGTGAGTGGGAGCAATGGTGCATCAGCTTTGGACCTCCCCCCACCCAGTATAAGTGTCGGTGAGCAGGTTTTGGGGCATGTTCTGACTAGGCTTGGAAGCTGAGGGATGGAGGGAGTTGAGCCAGGATGGGAAAAAGTGGTAGTTCAGTTTTAAGAATCATTTTATTTGCTGATCTGACGTTCTGATGGAATGATGTGATGGTCTATTTGAAAAATCAGCTGTAATCACTTGGCCACAGCTGGGAAAGCTGACTTTGAGCTGTGGTGTGTGGATTTTTTTTTTTTTACGTTTCATATGTGATGTTTGTGGTCTAAGTAGAAGTGGTTAATGAATATGAATCAGTCTCATTGCAGATTGACTGGTTTACACTTTTTTTTTTTAATTTTTTTTTTCTTTAGAACTTGATGTGGAATTTAGTACTCTTGATGGATTTTTTTTTTTTTTTTTGCGGGAGTAAGAGCAGTGCGAGCCAAGTTAATGCACCTAAAAGGGGCAGAACTGTCGTCTCCATTGACCAAACAGAGCAGCCTGAAGCTCGAAGGCTGGCATGAGCTTGAAACACAGCTGCTCTTAACTCACATAAAGACTGGGAGGAGAGGCAAGCGGAAGGAAGGAAGCCTGAGACAAGATTTTGTGTTACAGAATAGCACAATAAAGGGTGGGGCCCTTCCTCCTTCCCCCTAAGCCTGTTGGAGTGTAAAGCGAGCTGCTGCTGAAGCTCAGAGCGGAGACCCTGGTGCACCCAGCTTCTTTCCCCTGGGTACTGCTGGCAGAATGATCTACAGCAAGTTACTCACTCTGCCCAGGCTCAGATTTCAGTTGTAGGGTTAATAGAATGTGACCTAACTTGACAGTGCTTTGTGTACACAAGGTATTCTATGAAGAAAAAAATGTAAATTAGGTAATTGCTTATTTAAATGAAGGCTGTATTCTCACTGATTTTGAGTAAAGGGGTGTGCTTCTAACATGGCGATGCTGGGTCCTGGGTATGGAAATGGTCTCCTTTCAAAGAGAAAGCAGGTCAGAAACCTTCATAGGAAATCTTTATTCCACACATTTTATTTTAAAACATTTATAACCCAGTTCTGAACAGAGAACAATAATACATACAATCTAAAAGCATTCTATAACCAAAAAAACAGATGCCCCCAGACAAGAGAAAAAAGCCACACAAGCACAGCATTAATGCATAGGACTTTATGGTGTTCCTTAACTGTATCCCTACCCAACTAGCCAAGAAGATGACCACAACCTCTATTTTAAAACCAAACTAGGCTATTCAAATGCTTGAGCAAGGAGACGAACTCGACAATTTTCTGAAGGTTTTAAGATCAGCCTCTATTGTCTGCTTTTTAGGCAAGGAATTCCATAGCTTTGGACCAGCAATCAAGAATGTTCTTAGACATGTCTCAAAGATAGGCTGCACACTCTGAAGGCCCATCACGTAAACTACTCTTGCCAGATCTCAGTGGCTGAGGCAGTGTATAATGTTTTTAAAAGAGAATATCTTGACATAATGCTTCAGTTTTATATACACATAATGCATCAGAGTGTGTGTGTGTGTGTGTATGTATATATGTGTATATATATATATATATATATATATATATAAGAGATGTGAACCGGAATCGGATCCGATTTCAGTTCCGATTCACATCTCTAAAATATATATATATATATATATATATACAAAATCTTGAATTTCACTCTGTACTGATTAGGTAATCAGTGTAAAGAGAGCAACATTTTACATCATAATCAGTATGGTTTTCGGACTAATCCATAGCACTCAAACATTATTGGCCCTTTCAGGTTATATTCTCTGGCAGTTTGACCAGGGTAATTCTCTCATTTTGATCTCTTTGGATGTCTCAGCTGCATTTGACTGATTATTCCATTCTTTTGGATCAACTGAAGACGTTGGGCATTGGAAGAACTGTCTTCTTATGGTTCCAGTCATATTTGACAGGATGTTTTCAAGTGAAGGTGGGTGGATCATTCTTTTTCATCTTTGAAATATCTTCATAGTGCTGAACCTTGCAGCACCCCCTTATCTACCATGTTTAACTTGTATTTGATGCTCTTGTATCATATCTCATCTTTCACAGAAAAATTTAAAATCTATACTGAGATATACATCTTATTTTTCCAGTTAATCTTTCTCTAGCTCAAGTTTGTGACATTGTAGTGAATTGTATTTCTGCCATTAAATTAAGGTTTAGAAAACATGGTCTAACACTTAACCTTGTGAAAACTGAGGCCTTATGGCTGAGCAGGCTGTTATCCCAGCTAGCTCTGCCTCATTATCAGGTCAATACAGTAAAGTGCGGCCGCGGTTACCCTGCTCCTAACCCGCTTCCTACCCACTTTTCGGCCGCGTTAGCCCTTCCTGCGATACACTATCCCCTTTAACCTACTCTTACCACATCCTTAAATCACCGGGTAACCCCTTCCGCCCGCGGCATGTATATTAGATGTAAACGATTGAATTAGCTATTCCCTCCCATACAGTAACGCATGCCCCGATTATTGCTTTTTTTACCCTGCCGTTTTGCCGCGCGTTTAACCTGCTAACTTTCCGCCTACCCTTACCCCAGCGTTAGAGGCAGGGGTAAGGGTAGACGGCAAACTTTCCCCCAGCCCCCGCTCACCTGCCCTGGCCGCGTCCATGGGTGCTGGTCTCCGGGGCAGCCCCAGTCCTCTCCCCTCCTCTCGAAGCGGAAAAAAGCGAAAAAGCGAAAAAAAAAAAAAGTTGCAAGAGAGAGGACGGGCAATCCTACGCTTGGGATTGCCCGTCCTCTCTCCCCTCTCCCGAAGTAAAGCACGAAAAGCAGCTTTGCTTTTCGGGAGGAGGGGAGAGAGGACTGGCAGTGAAAAGCAACGAAGCAACTTACTTTTTTTGCAGCCCCCCTCCGGAGACGGACATCGGCGACGAGGGACAGCGGCTCCCCTGCCTCCAGCTGCAGTAAAATGGGTTGCGCAGGCCTAATGCTTCACGGACGCTTCTTAGACGCGGCTTTCATTTGCAAGCTATTTACATACAGTATCGAGCGGTAGGTGAGCTGGACTGTGCGTGCGGCAACCACGGGTGCGCCCGGCACTAACACAGCTCTCCCTACCGCTCCTTACTGTATCGGCCCGTATGGAAGGGACATCTCTTGTTTTTTCTCCAGTTATTCGCAACTTGTGCTTTTTGTTGTATTCTAATTTTGAATTAAAATCCCAGCTTCGAGCTGTAATTTGGTCTGCATTTAAGTTACGGGTTCTTTGTCCTTTAAAATTTTTTCCCCATTTCTGATTTTAGAACTGTAGTGCAGGCTTTCATCTTGACTACAGTTGACTACTGTAACTCTTTTATATAGTAATGATGGCAGAAAAAGACCAAATGGTCCATCCAATCTGCCCAGCAAGCATCCCATGGTAGTAAATGCCGCTCTGTGCAGGTTACCCCCAGGCCCACTACCCCCATGCTCTTTTTTTTTTTTTTTTTTTTTTTTTCATTTTTCATTCATTCCCAACCTCTAGCCTTTAGTGATCCACAGTGTTTATCCCATGTCCCTTTGAAATCCTTGACAGTTTTAGACTTACCACTTCCAGGCATCCACCACCCTCTCCATGAAGAAATATTTTCTGACATTGGTTCTAAGTCTTCCTCCCTGGAGTTTCAAATTATGACCCCCTAGTTCTACTAAATTATTTCCAGTGGAAAAGGTCTGACCATGGATCATTAAAACCTTTTAAGTATCTGAAGGTCTGTATCATATCTCCCCTGCTTCTCCTCCCCTCCAGGGTATACATATTCAGGTTCTTCAACCTCTCCTCATGAGCATTTGATGGAGACAAAGGTCTCTTTCCTGTTCCGTACACATCAGCCCTTCACCCCCCCAACACATTCAGTTCTTTCAGATTATCGCACCCCAGATGCATGACTCTGTACTTCTTGGCATTGAATCTCAGCTGCCATATTTTCAATCACTCTTCCAGCTTCCTTAAATCCCATCTCATTCTTTCTACTCCTTCCAGCGTGTCCTCTCTGTTGCAGATTTTAGTATCATCCGCAAATAGACAAACTTTACCTTCTTATTCCTTCAGCAATGTCACTCACAAAGATGTTAAACAGAACCGGTCCCAACACTGATCCCTGTGGCACTCCACTTAACACCATTCTCTCTTCAGAGTAGGTTCCATTTATCATTACACATTGTCTTCCATCCATCACCCAGTTTGTAATCCATGCCACCACCTTGGAGCTCACTCCTGAGCTTCTCATTTTGTTGATGTCTTCTATATGAGATCATATCAAAAGCTTTATTAAAATCCAAGTAAATTATATCGCTGATCCAGTTCTCTTGTCACCTAATCAAAGAAATCAACAGATTCGTCTGACAGGACCTTCCCCTGGTGAGTCCATGCTGTCTTGGGTCCAGCGATCCTTCTGGACCCGAGACAGCATGTAAGGCTGCAAAAATATGATTGCTTCAATTCAGTTGCTTCAAAATGCTGCCACCCGATTCATCATCATGCTGCTTTAGGGAGCATATTTCTCCTGTTCTTCGCCAACTTCACTGGCTGCCTGTGAAGTACAGGATTCAGTTTGTTGACTCTTGTACACAAAGCTCACACTTCTAGTGGCCCAACTCTTTTGTCTGATATAGTGGTGAGTTATGTCCCTCCCAGGTCCTTAAAATCCAAAAATAAAGGTCTGCTGCTTGTTCCGAATCTAAAATTTACCAGCTGCAGACTACTCACTCGGACAATGGTTCCCAACCAGATTTTCAGGATATCCACAATGAATATGCATGAGAATTTGCATGCACTGCCTCCATAACACGCTAATTTTCTCTCATGCATATTCATTGTGGATATCCTGAAAACCCAACTGACTGGGGGGTCCCCAGGACAGGGTTGGGGAACCACTGCTCTAGGACTTCTTGCTGTTTCAGGGCCCACTCTATGGAATGAGTTGCCCATGGAGTTACGTTTTACTGATTTTTAAACTTTTTAGAAAACAGTTGAAAGCGTATTTCTTTTATTTAGCCTTTCCATGATTTAAACTTTTTTTTTTTTTACTATTTTGATGGTATTTTGTGTACAATGTTAATTTTGATTTTTTTTTACTTATGCATCACTTTGGTAATGTTAATTACTTCATTTTGTTGTTTTTTTATGCTGTGCACCACTTAGCACAGTTTTTCTGTTATATGTGGTATAAAAAAATCTGTAAAATAGATCTCTAATGTTGGCACCAGACAACACTCACTGCAGCATTTTGAACAAGTTGTAAAGCCTTGATAGTTGATAGATACCCATGGTAAAGAGTTACAGAAATCCATTCCTGTTAAAACCAAGGCCCACAAAATTTGTACGTATGTCATCAGCATTTAGGTAAGGTTTAATCTAGATATGAGGCATATCTTGAAGGCTTTCCTAAGCACAGCTTTAACTTGGTCACATTGACAAGGGAGAATCTAATATTACTCCAAGAATATGAAGCTGAGTAGAAACAGGACTTTGCAAATCTTCAAACTGGAAAATAGTTGGCAAGTCATGAGGGATGGACCTATCCAAGAAATGTTCTGTTTTCCCTACTTTCAGGGCCAACTTGTTCATCATCCGACTTTTTACTGATTTCAAACTGTTTGATACCTGGGCAAAGACATCATCCAGATTACTGGTCATTGAAACGAATTGAATATTGTCTGCATACAGCCAAAACCCTACACAATGGTAGAGTGTAAATGTTGAACAATATGGCTGACAGTCGACCATTGGGGCACACCAGAATTCATAGGAAATAAAACTATAAACTAGATGCAATATTGCCAGTCTTGATCTGTTAGGTCTGACCTTCAAGAAAGGGCTTAAATCATTTCAACACAATTGATTAAAAAAACAACATTTTTAAAACATGAAACAATCGTATGGTTTAGTATCAAAGGCTGCAGAAATATCCAGTGACACCAAAACAAATTTGATACTGAAGTCAAACCTATGATGAAGATATCTATATTGGATAGAAGACAATATTGTGATAGTATGTTCACAAAAGTTCATTTAACTCCTAGTATAAATGCTTCAGTTGAGTTTGTGATATCTTTGTCACTGGAGGCAGCTGCATGTGACAGAAATAGCAATCCAATTGGGCAGAGATGGTTTCTTTCAGTACATTTTATTTTCAGAGCAGTGTTTAAAGTTGGAGAACAATATGCAAAGCTTCCCAGAGCCTTATAAACTTCCATTTGTGCCACATCTTAGTATATCTACAGAACCCACAGATATGCTATTACTATGACTATTGCGCATTTGTAAAGGAATGGAAAAATATTTTGAAAAACTGGGGCGCAAGCCAAAATTTTAAGTTGGGGCAACTTTTTTTTTTTTTTTTTCTTTTGTAACCTTAATTTGAGAAAAATATATTTTGTTCTTTGAAGTTTTATTTGCTTTGGGTTTTTTTTCTTCTTTCCCTCTCTCCAGCTTCTATTCACTCTTATACTCCTGCTTACCTCTTTTGGATTCCTTCCTTCCTTTCTTTCTGTTTTTTTCTCCAGCTTCTCTTCTGAGCAGGCAGGGGTGGCTTCTCTCATCGCAGTGGCAGCAGCTCTTTTCAGGCCTGGGCCAGCTGCAGTAGCGGTGGCTGCTTCTGGGATTGGGAAGGGCTGCAGGTATCGGGGACCCTCTTCTGGATGCCTGCGACTTTTCCACCCCTAGTTTCTACACGTGTTAAATCAGATTGACCCGATTGTGATCCAGTGACCTAGCAGGTTGGGGGTAACAGAATTGTTTAGCAACAAGCAACACCCAAAAACCAATTGGCTTAGTGCTGTCTAGTTGGTGGCTACGTACAACAGAGACCTAGTTTTTGCAGCTGTTTATTGCAAAGATTAGTGGCAAGAAAATGGAGGAGGGGAGTTGGATTAAGATCTTGTATCTTCTACCTATGATGGAAGGGAATTGTTAAGGAAGAAAACATAAACTGACTTGGATAAAGTGTGATAACAACAAGCTTTTGTGGCTGACAGCTTGGATAGATCAGTAGTACTATGGATAGTAATAACCTGGCCAGACTGGATCGACTAATTTTGATTTCTGCCATTATCTACCATATTAAGTCTCCTTTCGTAGCTCTTGTGCACCCTTGTCAAATATGAACTTTTCTGTGATAAACATTGTGGCATTTAAGGAAGATCCCTGTATACACTTCTACTGGGAAGATTTTTTTTTTCCCCAGAATATTAGGGTTAATTATTTCATATAATTGCCACTTCAAATTAGTGAAAAGTCTAATCCTTCAGTATATATATGCTTGGATGCACAGGTTATGGTGACTGTTAAATTTTTGATTTGAGCAATATCTGTTTTATGCAGAGATATTTGTAAGCATGATTTATAATTTAGCATTCAACTACATCTTTGAATTACAAACTAAGAACAGAGCACTTAGAATGAAACTGACCAGTCAAACTGGCTAGAACACAAGCCATTAACCTCTTGGAAATGCCCACTCCTAGGTTTCACTGTGGGCCTGATTGACTAAGGCTTTTTTCCCCCCCTTCTGTGTCTATGGGGAGAAATAAAGCTTAGTCAGGCTCTGTATAGAGTCCTCGAGGTTCCCTCCACCCTCCCCCCCCCCCTTTATACATTCAGTAACTACCATCAAGTGTTGCTGCTACTTCTTGGTATGTCCTCACACTCCGTTATGCTGCACCCGAGCATGTGTTTTCTTGTTTAAATGTTTAGGCTGGCCCTGTGCTCGAGCTGTTGTGTTGCCGTGCGGGATCTTCTGTCAGTGTTAGTAAGACAAGGATGTGGTGCTCAGACCTGGGGAGGGCTGACCCATGCTTGCCACCCAGGGAGCTATGCCGAGCATGCCTCTCAGAGGAGAGAGGGTGTCTCTAGCTCTTGGGCTGATGAGGAATATCTAGAGCTGCTCAATCATGTTATCTGGGGAGAGGGGATTGAGAAAGGGAGGGACAAAAAAATGAAAAGGTTTGCACAAAATATCTTAGTTAATTTAGAGAATAAAAAACAAAACACTGAAACTTCCCCAGTGAATGGACTTACAGCATCCTTAACCCAAAAATCTGGAGACTATCTGCATGTGTTTAACCTTGTGCTGGTGACTGTGGTGCACTGGCACCGGGCTATCATTTTTCAGATGACGCATGTCCCTGCTATGGCTGTGCTGGGCCCTGGAGTCTGCTCTGATCTGGTCAAGTTATCTAATAGTTATCTCAGGCAGTTACAAGCAGAAGGAGGGGTGGCTCAAGACAATCAGCTTCCTGAGGCCAGGGATGAGATGCCATCCATCCAAAAACTGGAAGGGGACAGAGGAGGAGTCCCCTTTGGAGTCTGGCCCTTTTAGTGATATGCTGGGGGGAAGGCAAGGTCAGGGTTCCCAAAGGAGTGACACATAGTGATATTTTTAGGGAGATGGCAACTGTACCATATGCTGACACCCCCTCCTCCCCTTTTACAACCTTGCACCACTCCCTCCTAATACACACACACCTTCTCTTCTCTCTCCCCTTTTCCCACTTCCCCCTCCATCACCTTTTGATTATTCACCTCTTCATCACTCTCCTCCCCTTCCAGTGAATCCCCCTCCACTCACCCTACCTCTTCCCTTCCCTCATTCTCACAACTTTCCCTTTCCTCTGTCACACATACCCACTCGCCCCCATCCCCAACTGATCCTTTTCCTGTCTGTCATTCTCACCCCCCTTCCCTTTGTCACACACAACCTCACTTCCACTCACCCCCCACCATCCCTTCTTCTTTTCCCTCATGTTCATCCCTTCTCTTTCCTCTGTCACACACCTTCTCTGTCACTCAATCTCCCCCCCCCCCCCCCCCCCCGTCACTCACCAACCATCTTATCACTCACCTTCATTCACCCTCTTCCATTCACTCGTCCCCTCACCCCCTCCCCATCGATGCTTGCTTACTGGGCATTTTCTCGCTGGCTGGGGAGTGGGAACCTCACTAGTGCTTCATAAGCCGCTGCTTGTAGCTTCATCTTACTGGCTGGGGGGTGAGAACCCTGTCGATACATCAACAGTCTCAGCCTTGCAGGATCTCATTTTGCTGGCAGGGGGTGGGAGCCCCTCCAGTGTCGTCAGAGGGCACTGCTGGGTGGGTCCTCATGCTGGCGGGGGATGGGAACCCCCCTGATGCATCTTCAGAGGATACCACGGTACAAGACTTGCTGGTGAGGGTGAGGCGGGCATTTTGGGGAGTACTTTATGCTGCCTCCAAACTTTTTGCAGCTTGAGGTGGCTCTCACCCTGCCTCTTTATAGAACCATCCCGGGCAGAAGCGACCGTGCAAGCTGAGTTTGCTAGTCTGGTTTAGGGCAGACGGGAAGGAAAGAGACATCTAAGGTAGAATGAGGTGAGAATGAAAATAGGAAGTTAAGACATCACTAATAAGTAATGGAGGAACAGTTTCAGCTCGATACAGTAAAGTTCAGTTGAAGATTTCTCGTCTGTAACGAGCTCGCTGTGCACAATTTGGACGCGTAAGGCAAACCAGCGATACAGTCTCCAGTTTTGCGCGTCCGTAGCGCTTCTTAAAACAGACGCGTAACCCTTCCCGCACCCGGCATGTAAATGAACGAATTAGCTGTATAATGAAGGAATTAGCTATTCCCCTCCGATACCGTAACGGGCACTCAGGTTCTCTCATTAGTAACGCACTGTTTTGCCGCGGCCGTAACGTGTTAGTTTACCGCCTCCCCCTAGTAGGAGTTAGGACTGTGAGTCTAGTAACAAATCCATCGACACCGCTTAAGATACTCAAAAACAGTAAAATACAATTTTAAAAAAAAGCGATACAGAGATGATCGAGAAAATGTAATGATGTGGGACACATAAAACCTGTCAGAAGAAAAAATAAAAATTTTTAAATACCTGTCGGAGGGCTGCGTGGGTCCAGGCGGCGGGAGCCGGGTGGTCGCATGTTAAATCTAGGCCGCGGGCGGGTGGGCGCCTGTTCCAGGCGGCGGCGGCAGCGGCGGGGGGACACGCGTTAGTTCGAGAC
Organism: Rhinatrema bivittatum; assembly: GCF_901001135.1. Taxonomy (NCBI): domain Eukaryota; kingdom Metazoa; phylum Chordata; class Amphibia; order Gymnophiona; family Rhinatrematidae; genus Rhinatrema; species Rhinatrema bivittatum. Next base: position 136,119,717 of record NC_042616.1, read on the forward strand.
GGCCGGCGGGTGGTCGCGTGTTAAATCTAGGCCGGGTCCGCACAGGCGCGCATTCATTCACTGCCGGTGGGGGCTGCCGGAGAGGCAGCCCCCACCGGCAGTGATTGAATTCATTCATCCAGGCAGAGGAGCCGGCTGCTTTCGCCACCGGCTCCTCCGCCTGGATGAATGAATGCGCGCCTGTGCGACCCCTGCGATTCGGCGCTCAAGGCAGTCACATGCCGTGACGTCACGCCTTGAGCGCCGAATCGCAGGGGTCGCACAGGCGCGCATTCATTCAATGTCGGTGGGGGCTGCCTCTGGCAGCCCCCACCGGCAGTGAATGAATGCGCGCCTGTGCGGACCCGGCCTAGATTTAACACGCGACCACCCGCCGGCCGTCTCGAACTAACGCGTGTCCCCCCGCCGCCGCTGCCTGGAACAGGCGCCCACCCGCCCGCGGCCTAGATTTAACACGCGACCACCGGCCCCCCGGATCCCGCCGGCCGCCTGGACCCACGCGGCCCTCCGACAGGTATTTAAAAATTTTGATTTTTACACTTCCTGGTGCCTGTCATTTCAAATGTCATTTGAAATGACAGGTACCAGCGCACCCAGGTTACTGTATAGGCGCTGTATTAAGCGCCTATACAGTAAAATGGGTTACGCGGGCATAACCCTTCCCTACCGCTTTAAAGCCGCGGCATGCATTTGCATGCGATTAGAGGAGAGTATCGGGGAGTTAGTGAAGAGAACTGTGCGTGCGGGGAGGAAGGGTGCGCCTGACACTACCTCACTGTTTCTACCTCGACCTTACTGTCTCGACCTGTTTGTTAGCAGAGGAAGAGCTACAGAAAGGAAATGACTTTTTGTTTTCTCCAAATGTTTTTTATATTTTGAGGAAAAATGAATTTGCACTGGTTTGATGAATCAAACTGTTTTGCTAATCAGGGGAGGTTGTGCACTGCACAGGCAAAGTTTTGGTCCTCAGCGTCTGTTTTCACCTACTTGAAGTTTGATAGCCAACTTGTGCTCCATTTGTATGCTGCCTTTTAATACACCGTGTGCCCACGCTCCTAGTGTTTTTGTTCCTGTGTGTGGCATTGGGATTTCCATGAAATGGAAGGCAGAAATAAGAGGCAGGACTATTTTTAGGATTTTTTCATGGAGAGTTTCTTTTTCTGAGTACAGTCAGAAGAAGGTGCTCTGCAGGTTTGCAGTGTGTGCTGAAATGCCCAGCATTATTGATTCAGTGTAGTCTGAGATGAAAAGGAAGAGCAGGATTTTTTTGTAGCAATTGCTTCTGGCTCTTGTAGTATTCATTCACCAATGTATGCTTCTTAAACACTTGTTGGAGAGAATGGACTTGAGCAGTGCATTTCAGATGTGCCTAATTGACTTTCAGCATCAGATTTGAAAAATCAAATGCTTTCTGTTGTGCTTTGTATGCTGTGGGCTGGATTATATTTAGGGATTTCTTTTGAAAACAATGCTTAGTATTCCTGGCTCTGTAAGTCGTATGTAGCATCCAAATACCAATAAAGTGGTACTTTGTATACAGCTTGAGCAACACAGTCCAGAAGCTAAAAAGCTTCATTAAGCATAAAAATAAAAAACTTTTGAAATGGATATTTTGGAAATGTGTTTTTTTTTCTTCTGTTTTTCACTTGAAATGAAACAATTTTTGCACATGCAGCTGCTCATTTACAAAGCGTTAGTTTGCAGCAGATAATGTGAATTCTGGTGATTCCCTAGTATCAGTCATCCAGGTAGAAATAGATGCATATGAAATAGATGTCCATGAATGTAGTTGGAAGTTTTTCCCATTTTGTATCTATAGGGAAAATATAGTTCAGCTGGCACAAAATGTTAAATTATCTGATACTGATTTTGCACTGACCTGATGGAGAGTGTAACTTGTGTTCAGACTTCTATGTATTAAGTGATAATAAAAATGTATCTCCTTATAAAAATAAAAAGGTTAATTTTTTTCTATTTATAAGTGGTTTAAGACAGCAGCCACATTGCCTTACTTGTGTCTGGCACAAGGCCCTAGGGTTTCCCTTTAACTTGTTTGCTACTAGTTTTTCCTGTGTATGTATTTGCAGTCTGTCTGAGCTTTGAGACCACCACTATCTTGCTGCAGTGGGTGCCTACTGAGGGGCATGGACTCTCTTTTGGGCCTGCTGTATCCTGGTTGAAGGAAGCAGTGGTGCTTTTATGGAATCATTAACCGGGCAAGATGCATGCCCCCTGCCTGCAGTGTCGGAGATGCCACTGAAGTGTACCTACAGAGGTTTAGTAGGCAAGAGAAGCTGCTCGGAGACAGCCCTTCATTATTTGAACATGAACTGGCTGCCCAACCGGACATTCTTTCCTTTGTCTGCTGATATTACCTTGGGCTACTGCAGATTGCCAGTTTTTGTCATGCTAATCGTTAGAAACCTGTTCCTTTTTGTTTTTAAAGGGCAGTAGCCACTGATGGCCGCCAGCTTTGTTTTTCTTAGATTTCTGAATTCTGGGTTTACTTAGGCACATCTCTACTAGAATTGGGGCTCCCTTATATTAAAAGGAAAGGTCCTGGATCACTTTACAGTAACTGCTCTTTTTTTTTTCTAATGCAGTTTTTGTAAACTTTCATATTGTGAGCTTTATGAGCTGTTCACGTGTTGGGTTTTTTTTTTTTAAGGACACTGTGGAGCAGTTTTTCTTTAGGAGCCCATGATACTGCAAAATCTATGCTGGCAGTGCTGGTGGAATAATGGCAATTTCTGTTTAAAAGCCAGTATATTGTATTGGCACACTTTAAGTTAAATGTAACCCTGTACAGGAGAGTAGTGTGCATTCTGTGTTTTTCCTTAGTGCTTCAGCTTGGGCAGGCTGGAAGAAAGTGCAGATCAATATTGAACATCAATCTCCCCCCAACCCAGAACTAGATTCAGTCTCTTTGTGGTAGAAGATGCTATTTGTCCTTGAATCTCTGTGTGTAATTTAGACAACTCTTGTCACGTTCCTCTTGTAACTGTAACACACTAGCTGGGAAAATCTTACATATACTTAGAAAATGGCTATCCGTCGATAAGCAGGACTGCATTAGCCATGATGAGGGGTGGCATCTAGTGCCGAGTGAACCCCCTCTCTCTGAGCTCAGCGAGCCTTTGCTCCATTAAGCATGTGCAGGGAGTTCATGTGATTGCTGCTTTGTAAGCCTTCAGTCATTTTTTTTTCTGAACTACCATCTGGATGTTCACCTCTTTCACTGGAAAAGATTTTCCTTAATCCTTTAGTGGATTTTCTCCCTTTTTTTTTTTTTTTTCCTCTCTCTCTTGCTTCACTGCCTCAGAAGAACCCTTTACAGCAGTTTTCAGTGCTACAAAAAAAAGAGAAAAAGATGGCCAGGCCCAAGAAGCCTACCATCAGTGGATTCAAGGCCTACATCTGTGGGCATAAGATGTCTCACTGATTGACATGATCTGTGCTACAAGTGCCTGGGACCCTATCATGACTCCTCCAACTGTCATGATCGTGGCCGGATGGTCCCCCCAGTACACAGAAGAATCATACCTACAAGCTGGCTGAGCTCCAGGGCTGTTGGCACTCCTCGTCTCGCCACTCACAGAGCACAAGGCTGAAAAGCAGGGGCTCCATGACTAAGGTTCCCCCACTGCAGCTGTTGAGCTGCTTGAAGATGCTTTGGGCTTTGGCTCTGTTGGAACTCAAAAAGTAGGCAAGAGACTGCTTAGTGCTATTGGCACAGGTCCCCGAAGCCCTAGGTAAGCAGAAACCTATTTTCTCTAAGCTGATGCACATGGATTTGGTACTTTTGAAGCATAAGGACTTGGCATGTTGGCACCATTTGAAGCATGAAAGGTCAGCACAAAAGGATTCGGTGCCATTGACGCATCCAGCGCCATTGATGCTTAAGTACCGGGTGCTACAGGAAAGGATTTCCTGCGCAGAGTCGAGCCCATGATTCCCAAGCGCAGTAACATGGTTAGGACTGGGGAGTGATTCATTCCAGATTTCCTCCTCATTTTGCTTAAGATCTCCATGCCTCCTTCCCATCTTTTTCTACCTGGATCCTAAGCCTATGGGAACTTCTTTAGTGGCACAGGGGAGAGGTTCGCTGTCCAGAACACAGCAGTTGGGTATCCCAGCTCCCATTTGCTTCATCCTACCCTTGGTTGCTGCAACAGGTCGGATCCAAGAGTTCAGTTAGGAGCCCCTCTTTAGAGCTCTGGGTAAGCCTTCCAGAATATTGATCCTATCTGTTTTCTAAGGAGATATGTCCTAACCAACATCTCCACAGGGAGACCAGATGATGCAGTTGCCTTTGCATCTTTTGCCTAAATGATTGAGCAACCTGTCTGTCCTGATGCAAAACATGGTGCACTGGCATTTTATCCATGGGTTTTGGCTCTAGTCATCCTCTCACGTGGCGGCCACAATCAGTGTGGTGCAGTTTGCCAGTCTTCTCCTGAGATTTCTTCAGTGGGCCCTTCGGTCACAATGGGATCAATTCAGGCAACCCATATGGCATCCTGTTGAGGTAACTCAGAGAACAAATGTCTCTCTGGTGGCTGAACCCAGGGATTCTCAAAATAGTGCCCCCCTCCCTCTGAATTCTTCAGAATCAGCTGAACGGCTGATGGATACCTCCACCAAGGGCTGGGAAGCACTCACAAGTGCTTACCGAACTCAAGGGATGTGATCTCTAATGGAATACCACTATCAGATAAACCTCTTAGAGCTCCAAGCAATATGTTACAATCTTATGGACATTTGCTCACTTTCTGCAAGGAAATCAGGTAGCAATGTTATATTTAAACAAATAAGGTGGGACAGCTTCCTGGATTCTCTGCCAAGAGGCCCAAAGAATTTGGACATGGGCCGTCTGTCACAGAGCCTACCTTGAAGTGGCATATCTCCCAGGGATATCCAAACATGTTGGCAGACCGTCTCAGCTGAAATTTCCAACTGTACAAGTTGTCATTGGACTAGAGTGATGCATGACCTGTTCTACTTATGGGGACAATCATTCATGGACCTTTTGCATCGTAGCATGCAGAGTTTCTGCTCCATTCTTCCAAGCGAATCCAGATTCATGCCAAATGCTTCTCTACTCAAATGGGATGTCAATCTACTGTACGTGTTTCTACGATTAGTGGCCAGGACAATTCAGAAGGTGATACAAGATAGAGCAGAAACATTACTCATTGCTCCAGCCTGGCCTAGACAAGTGGTGGTTTTTTTTTGGGTTTGTTTTTTTTATCCTTATTGAGCTCTCAGTACATCCTTCAATTCAGTTGGGGATTTTGCCATCAATTGGGGGGCAACCAAAATTATCTCAGTCTTCCTCATCTCAACCTGATCGTATGGAGATTGAGCTCTTAATTTCTCCATGGGCCCTCCCATGGATGTGGGGGATATCTTGATTTCTGCAAGGAAGCCATCAACCAGAAAGTCGTACTTTTAAGTGGAAGAGCTGTCCTAAGCGCATAAGTTGTCAGACTGAGGGTCCATCAAGCCCAACATCCTGTTTCCAACAGTGGCCAAATCAGATTACAAGTACCTGGCAAGTACTCAAATATTAAATAGATTCCATGCTACTAATGCCAGTAATACCAGTGGCTGATTAATAGGAATTTATAGACTTGTTCTCCAGGAACTTATCCAAAACGTTTTTTAAACTCAGCTACATTAACTACCCTAACCACATCCTCTTGTCAATGAATTCCAGAGCTTAGTTGTGTGTTGTGAGAATTTTCTCTGATTTGTTTTAAATGTGCTACTTGCTAACTTCTTGAGTGCCCCCTAGTCCTTCTATTATTTAAAAGAGTAAATAACTGATTCACACTTACCCATTCTAGTCCGTTTGAGATTTTATAGACCTCTTACATGCCCCCTCTGCCATCTCTTCTTCAAGCTGAATAGCCCTAACCTGTTTAGACTTTTCTCATAGGGGAGACGTTCCATCCCCTTTATCATTTTGGTTGCCCTTCTCTGTATTTTCTCCTTTGCAACTATATCTTTTTTTGAGATGTGGCGACCAGAATTGCACACAGTACGGTCTCATGAAGTGATAGACATTATGACACTCTCAGTTTTATTCACCATTCCCTTCCTAATAATTCTAATATTGTTTGCTTTTTTGACCACTGATTTCAATGTATTATCCACTATAATGCATAGATCTTTTTCCTGGGTGGTAACTCCTAATATGGAACTACAGTATGGGTTATTTTTCCCTATATGCATCACCTAACACTTGTCCACATTAAATTTCATCCACTATTTGGATATTCAATCTTCCAGTTCGGCAGTATGTGGGCTAACCCTGCAAACTGCTGCTCTCTCACCTTCTGCCCAGGTCCCGCTGGATCTGGAAGTCATCATTACCTCCTATGCAACAGAACGCTGGTCCAACCCACCATGCTCGTGTTAACGCTGTTTGCACACACAGCTGGATAGAGCCAGCCTGGAACGATACGCCTTTCCTTAGTTGTGTGCACCTCTTTATACTATTTAAAAGGACCATGACAGAAAATTCCCAGTGGCCCCTGGTGGTGTCAGTTCAAGGCCCTATAAAAGGGCAACACTCCGGTCCCAATTCACCTTGGCAGCAGGTCTTCCTACAGTTCCTGATCCTTGCCTTCAGTTCCTGGTTTTCTTCTTTGTCCTCCATTTCAGTAGCCCCTGTCTCTGTCTCCACTTCATCTTAGTCTGCCTGCCTGCTTGCCTACCCATCCCTCCTGCCCTATGGATGGGTATCTGTATTTGACCACTTTTTGACTCCTGGACCTTCTCACTTGCCGCCTGACTCTTGGACATCTCTGAACGCTGTCTGCCACTGATCTCTGCCTGTCTCTGGATACACCTGATCTCAGTCTGCCTCGACCCTGCTACATCAAAGAGTCCTCACCGTCCACAGAGGCCCCCTTCTATGATCTGCGAGCCCTAGCACCCAAAGTCTCAATCCAAGGGGAGGAGGGGCTGGTAAAGGTGAAGCTCCACTTGGACCTTTATCTCTTGCTCCTGTGTTCTTCCACGAGCTTTCATTTGAAACTTTCTGGAGTTTTTATAATCCCTGCTTTGGCCCTAGTATATTTAGTTTGGTTATTGTAGTTTAGATTGAGCCCTGAATCTATCTGCTGGATGTTGTCCTGAAGCAATGCCCATGCCAGCTGTCCCAGGAAGCAGAAGACTGAACTCTGAGATCTAGCCAGGTGCACTACACTTGCCACCAGGGCCACAGGGCCCGGTCCATCTCTTGTTTCTAAAGCCATTCTTGGAGTTCATGCTTAAGTTGGTTCTACTGAATTTTCTTCTTTCTTGTATTTAGTGGGATGTCTGCTTGAGATTGAGTCAGCACAGTAGGGGCAGGTAGGAGTTACAGAATCTTTGAACACTAATATCTCAGAAATGACAAAGAATCAAAATGAAAAAAATATGGTGGATCAGAATGGTTTTCATTTTTAGCAGCTGCCAACTGATTTATTTAGTTGTTTTGTTTTTTTTTTTGCTATTTTTAAAGTTGCCATCTGTGACAGTTTGTCTGTACTCCTTTGAAGTAAACATTATCTGACACCATTTCCTTTTTCCTCTCCTCTTCAGAAACCCTCTTTGCTCAGAAAAAGATGCTGTGGTATTCATTCCCGAAGGAGTTTGCCTGTGTTATTTTTAACAGCAAAGATTGTAAAGTACATTGAGCATCCTATTTTGATTAGAATTTCTGTATGCATCCTGTAGATTATTATTACATATGCTCCACTGATTTGGAAAAAAATTGTAAAACGCATTCCCTTTTTTAATCTCAAAATGCACTTGACACCAGCTGGTGAATTTTTTTGCAAACATTAACCACATGCACCCTTCTCCTTTCCCCTCCTGCCTTTTTAGTGCAAAAAATAACCACAACAGTTTTGTTTTGCAGATATAGGAAATGAAATGGGCCTAAATGAATTCCTATACAGCATACGTATATTTGATTGTGAGTCTCTTCTTGTACCTAGTGTTGGGATGCATCCATTCGCTAGCAAATGGTATGTTAGGAAGATATGAAGGTTAAGCCAGGGCTGATTAAAACCAGGCCTAGCTAGGAAGGCATCGTGCAATGCAGCTATAACACGAACACACTTAACATTAGGAATTTGGGAGAGAGGCGTAGAGTGGGAATACTGGAGCAGGTCTGCAGAACTGGACTCAGAATGAGAGCAAGGCTAGATGAGCAGAGGTTCTGGAGGATGTATTCTAGGAATCTGTTGTACTAGTAAAGGTGTGTGTATATTGATCTCCTTATATACCAGCACCAATTAGGGCATGCCCTGTGCTGAACCAACGGGACTATCTGAGGATGTGTTTTTTTTTTTTTTTTTTTTTTTTAAAGTTTATTTAATTTTTATTGAGAAACCAACAGATACAAAACTTGTAAACAGTGAACAACGGTAGAAGCATCACAATCAGTTCTGCAATCTTGAAACACAACATATGACATCCTCCATTGTAAGAGAGCTCTAAAAGTAGGCCCTCCACTCAATCATATAATGGGCTTAGACCACCTACATTTATACACAAACCTCAATGAATAAATCGTGTTAAAGCCCACCAAGTGAAACGTGAAGTTTAAGCTTTTGGATTCCCAACTGTTTTTCCCCCCCCCCCCCTCTTCCCATCCCCCCCTTCCCCCTAAATAGGATTGAGAACCAGAAGTTCATTACTTGCCACAGGGAATGAGCTGTTATTTATCTCAACCACATAATATTACCATAGCCTGAGCTGAACTAAATAACTTCCGTACCTTTCCCCTGTCCCCAACCCCTCCCTTTGGATACACAGCCATGTATTCCCATCTCAATCCCAGAAAAAAAAGCCCCCTGCCAATCCCATCCCCATAAAACTAAAAAGAAAACTCCAGTAGCCTACCCCAGTTAACTACGGACATTCATTAAGAATCCGGCTTCTAGCAATGTGAGGAAGAGACTGAATATATGGATCCCAAACACTAAGAAATCGTTTACTTTGTACTGGGGATTGTCGAATGGCCATCTGTTCCATCTGCATCATTGAATACAATAGATTCCTCCATGCCCAAAAAGAAGGGGAATCAGCGCTTCTCCAGTTCATGAGGATCACTCGCTTCCCCACCACACTGGCTTTCTGCAAAAATAACCTGGTGCCAGGATCTCGTATTCGCATCGGGGGTATGCATCCAAATAGAATCCACAAGGGCGCAATCGGAATTGAAACATGTAAGATGGTAGCCAAATAGTGTGCAATCTGGGTCCAAAAAGCCTGAATCACAGGGCAAGCCCAAAAACCATGAGCCAAAGTAGCCCCCTCCTTCTGACACCGCAGACATGAACCCGATGCTGCAATATGTTGTCTTTTGGCCATCTGGGGCGAGATATAAGCCCTTCCCAAAAATTTGTACTGCAGTTCTCTATAGTATGTATTATACGAGATCCTGGCAATCCGACCATAACAGATTCGCAATATGCTGGCGGTGACTACAAACTCCCCATCCGCAGTCCATCTGGCTGCCAGTATGGAATACATCTCTACCTTTTTCAAGCGGTGTAATTGTTGATAATAATATGATAGGGATGGTGCTTTAGTTCTAGAGAGGGCCAACAAGTTTTCCAGTTTCTGAAAGGTCGAGATTTGCCTAAATGCCAGAGGGATGGTCTTAACATAGTGTTGAAGTTGTAAATAAGGGAATACAGTAATTACTCCCCTCCCATAACTCTTCTGCAATTCAGAAAATGACATCAGAGTCCCCTCTGCGGTAAATACATGCCCCAGGTATTTAATTCCCACCTTTTTCCATTCCTGAAACTGTGGAGAGGTGATCCCCGGTAAGAAATCCGTGTTCCCATGAACCGGGAGCAAGTATGCACTGACTCTAGGCATTTGAATAGCTTTAGTCAAAGTAACCCAGGCCTGCCGTATCGGCAATACCACCTTGGACTGAGTCAGTACTGGGGGGAGTTTTGCTGGCTCTACCTGGAGCGCGTAACTAACATGAATCGGGTATTGAAGTGCACTTTCCGCCAAAAAACTAGTATGTGAAGACGTACCAAGCAACCAATCCCGTATAATCCGCAGGTTGCATGCCACGGCGTACAACGCCAGGTTCGGCACTCCCAGGCCTCCCATCCCCCACCTCTGCTGCAACCAGACCAAGGGAATCCTCGCCTTGCCTCCCCTCCACAGAAATTTCCGCACACAGCTATCTAATAACGACGCATCTCCCCTTTTCAAATGGAGAGGAAGGGTTTGAAATAAGTATAACCACTTGGGTAGAATAACCATTTTAAATAGGCTTACCCTACCACACAGAGTTAAAGGAAAGTTTCGCCACGTCGCAAGTGTGTCTTGCGTATAGCGGAGCAGACTCGGCACATTAGCGTTATAAACCAGAGAAGGGTCTACCGGGACTCTCACCCCCAAATAGCGAAAGGAATCGATCGCCCATTGCAAGGGGAAAGAGTCCCTCCATCTCTCCTTCAGCGCTTCTGGAAAGGCCAATGCAGAGGACTTATGTTCGTTCAACCGAAATCCCGAAAAGAGTCCAAAGGAGCCCATTACAGCGAGCAGAGAGCCCAAAGACAGAACCGGATCAGTCAAAAATACCAAAAGGTCATCCGCAAAGGCTGCACATTTAAAGATTTCTCTATCAAATCGCACTCCCCGAATACCAGGCGCTCCCTGTATGGTAAGCAACAATGGTTCTAGTTGCAATAAAAAAAGAAGCGGAGACAACGGACAGCCTTGACGAGTGCCTCTCCTAATAGGAAACACTGCAGACCGATCTCCATTAACCAAAATGGTTGCCTGTGGATCCTCATATAATAATTGCACTGCCTCGTAAAACAGGCCCTCAAAACCCATGTGTCTCAGAATATAAAACAAATAACTCCACTCCACCCTATCGAAAGCCTTTTCGGCGTCAAAACTGATAGCCATATAGGGAGTATTCATAAAGCGACAGATTTCCATTGCCGCCAAAATCCTGCGCAGATTTGAGAGGGCGTATCGCTTTCTAACAAATCCCACTTGATGGGGTCCCACGAGAGAGGGCAACACCACCGCTAGGCGATCCGCCAAAATTTTAGCTAACAACTTTTGGTCAAAGTTCAGCAAGGAGATAGGACGGTAGGCATCAGGCAGCAGTGGGTCCCTGCCCTGTTTCGGAATAAGTGTAATGTGGGCTACATTCATCCGTGGTGGAAAACTTCCTTGTCGGATTAAAGAGGAAAAGAGCGAGGTTAAAGGCCCCGGCACTCTATCAAGCAAGCCCTTATAAAATTCTGCCGAGAGACCATCCGGTCCCGGGGTTTTTAAGCGTTTAGATTTATAAATAGCCCTCCGGACTTCCTCCTCCGAAATTGGCGTATTTAAAGTCATTTTTTGCTCCTCTGTAAGAATGGGAACCGGCAGAGACTCACAAAACTGGCTGCATGCCTCCTCCGACCAGCCTTCCGTCTCATATAATCGCTGATAAAAATTTCGAAAGAGGCGCAGTATGGTGCGTGTGTTTGTTTCCACGTGCCCATTCTCATTCTTTAGTCCCGTAATAAACCGAGGCGCTCTCGAAGATCGAATCAAATGTGTCATTAATTTACCCGCCTTATTGCTATGTTGATACAACCTATGCTGATAATATAACATACTTTTTTTTGCCCTCTGGTGTAGTACTGAATTTAGCGTATTTTGTACAGATAGGTAATTATCTCTATTTTGTCTCGTTTGCGAACGGACCAAACAAATCCGGGCCCTGTGTAGTTGTTCAGTCAACAGTAATACTTGTTTATTCAAACTCTTCCGCCGGTGTGCCACATATGCGATAATATCTCCCCGGAGAACTGCTTTAGCAGTGTACCAATATAATACTGGCTGCTCAATATGTGCCTCGTTTGAAGATTCATAGTCCGCCCACCGTTTTGTTAGATATTCATTAAAATGCTTATCTTCAGCCAGGTAGTAGGGATATCTCCACAACCGAGCCCCTTGTTCCGGACGCCCAGCCTGCACATCTAGCCAAACAGGTCCATGATCTGAGATGAAAATATCATCAATACCCGCCTCTTGTATTGTAGGAAACATATGGGCGCTAGTTAGAAAAAAATCTATACGGGAATAGGTGGCATGTGCCCGGGACAAATGAGTAAAAGTTTTGTCCCCTGGGTTCAATGTACGCCACGGATCCACTAAATGCAGGTTTTTCTGCAAATGCGCGGGTCCCTTACCCATTCCATACTCTCTGCGCCTATTTTGTGAGGCGTCTAACAGAGCATCTTGGATCGTATTAAAGTCTCCCCCCATAATAATATTATCTGAGATGTATGGAAGGAGGTGTTGGTACACCTCTTGAAAAAATGTTTGGCTAAAGGTATTCGGGGCATACACGTTACACAGTATTAGAGGTTTAGCGTATAACTCCCCAATCAATATAAGAAACCGGCCCTCCGGATCTTTAATCTCCTTCTGAACTTGATAGGGTAAAAATTTACTAAGCAAGATCGCTACCCCCGCCGATCGAGTAGTAGCCGAAGCATAATAAACCCCCCCTACCCAACCGCCAGCTAATTTGGTGTGTTCTATATCCGTGAGGTGTGTCTCTTGTAAAAATCCAATGTCAGTCCCTTTACGCTTGAATGCCTGTAGGATCTTGTTTCTCTTAATCGGGGTATGGATGCCGCATACATTCCATGAAACGATACGAGTTAATGTACTAGGCATGGAGCTGAGTAAAGAAACAGCATAGAATAGCTAAATATGCCATCCAGACGAAGGCCGTCCCAGCTAAGGCCCTCGTCCGTATCTTCCCTCTTTTTTTTTTTTTTAATAGCATACTGGAGCGTTCCCTTAAAAGGACACGGAATACATTGAATGAAACGACTTAAGAAGCCATCGGCTAGTTCAGATTTGAACCCCACTTGCTCCCCCCTCCCCTCCCCAGAGACTCCCCCCCCCTTCCCCACTCCCACCCCGTCTCTCTCAACCATCCCCCAGACCCCAAATGGGTCTACGCCTTTCATTAGAATGCAGACCGGGACTTCCCCCACCCAGGTCTGCATTGGAGGGCGCATCCCAGACCGGATAGCCACCCCCCCTCCCGCTCCCCCTCCCCCCCACAACGCTTGCATGTAACGTTTCCAAATATGTGCATAGCCTCCGCTTTTTTTTTTTTTTTTTTTTTTTTTTTTTCTCTCCATTTCCGTATATTGCTAACATTCTGCTATACCTCAATTACTAAACTTGGAATAACTGTGCAATGACACTCCCAATTAAGGGAACCCTATAACCTCCAACTATACTGGAACAGTCCATTTAGTCTTGCGGTATTGTCTTTTCCATCATTGATGAAACTCTGGAAGTTGGTTTCCTCTTCGGACGTTCCACACGCTGCCAATTCGAAATTGCATCCCCCCGAGGCTTCGTGGCTGTGTCTTCCAAAATAGCCCGAGGGGGTTCCAGATGCGCTTGTTGAAACACCTTGGTGGCATCCTGCATGGTTTTCAAGCGATAGGTCGTCCCATCCTTTTGGAACGACAGGGAAAAAGGAAAATTCCATCTGTATCTTATGTCTGCCGCACGTAGAGCTGCAGTAACACTTTTCAATTCATATCTCTTTTTTAAGGTACTAGCTGCCAAGTCCTGATAGACCGAGACTGCAGCATTTCTCCAATTCCATTGCTTCTTCTTACGGGCCACCGCCAGAATGGTTTCCTTTTGCAAGTAGCTGTTGAAATTTATTATAATATCTCTCGGTTTGTTATCTCTGCGGGCTCCCAATGCCCTGTGCGCTCTTTCTATGGTAAGGGATTCTGGTGCTGACTCTCCTTCCGTGGGTGCCGCTCCCTCTTCCCCCTGATCAAGAAGGAAGGCACAAAACGATTTAGCAGTCTCCATGCTGTCTCGAAAGTCTGCCAATTCTGGTATCCCTCGCAGTCGGATGTTCATTCTCCTTGATCGGTTTTCCATATCTTCCAGCTTATCTTGCAGCACAAGCAGTTCAGTATAGGTTTCAGTGGTTTTTTGGGTTAGGGTCTGCAACTTTGCCGCATGGCTTTCCACCTGGACATCTAGATCATCGACTCTATGTCCCAGCGCTAGAAAATCCTCTCTCAATTCCGAAAAGGAGTGTAGCAGTTCCTCTTTATTCTGCTTCATGTCCGCCCGAAGTTCGATAAACCAATCTCTCATGGTGTCCTTTGTTGGTAAGTCCGAGAGGGATGACGCCCCCTCCCGAGATGTTTGTGGGGATAGTATCGGTGCCTCAGAGTCAGAGCCTCCCCCTCCACTCCCCTCAGGCCCTTCTGTTATGTCCATCCCTGATTGCCGCATCTCAGCCGCCACTTTGGTAAATGAAAACTTTTGTAAATCACTTTTTTTCCTGGTAGCCATCCGCTTAATGAAGATTAAACCCCTAAAAAAAAACAAGCTCCTTTTTGGGAAGTGCTTAATCAGCTCCGCGGTAAAGAAGGGGAGGATCACAGCCCAGCCCTTCCACCGGGAAGGTGCTCTACCTTTTCCTATTCAGCACAATCTGGCCTCTCCCAATGGTAGGCAGCCCCACTCTGTTGCAGGAGGCTGCAATACGCTATTAAGTCTGGACTACCACGTTGCAAAAGTGCTTCCCCGGTGTAAAGCGTAAGCGGGGCCTCGTACCTCCGACCGTGTATTCCCTCCTCTTCACCGCTAGCGCCACCAGGTCCTCGGGTAGCTGCTCAAGCACTGGTGAAGGACAGCTTTAGCTTCAGTTTAATAAAAGCTTAGAAGCAGACCCCGACGCACGTCTCTCCCCCTGGTTCCTCTCGCGGCTCTTATAAGACGCAGCAATTAGCGTACCCCATCTTCCCTGTTCAGGCCAAAATCGCAGCCCTCAGATGTCACAGGCCCTGTATGCACTCCATCACAGATAATAAAATGGCGGTTCGGGTCACTCGTCTTCGACGCCCCTCCTCAGTCTCCCCTGCCGCCCGGGCCAGCCGGACCCTTGCACACCAGGTATCTGAAGGTTTAGGTTTGCACCTACGTTTACAGTCGTCCGCGCCGGCTAAGTTTCTCCCAGACTCAGTCCCCCTCGGCAGAAAAACAGGCCGTGATGCAAGCGCACCCCGTGGCCACGTGGCGCTACTGTGCTCCCCGGCTATGCTTACTACTGGCTGTGCCGTCGGACCGGGGGACGCTTCTCCGCTTCTCCGATCGCTGTCTGCACTCTCCGCTGACCCGTTTCTTTGGCGCTGAAGCTGCCTGGATATAGCGGTGTCGGTAAGCCTGGGGCGCCACGGCAAAGGTTTCACGACCCGAGAGGAAGTTCAAAATGGCGAACGGGTGAACCTCGGCCCCGCTGCACCTACAAAAGCGGCGTTCCCGGCTGGCGCGTATCCGCAGTTATTTTTGCTCTGTTACTATTTATTTGATCCGTGTCACTTTGGCAGTTCGATGGAGGTAATATGAGCGCGGTTTGCACATCTTTTCAAAGCGCTGTTTAGGTTTCTAGGAGGAGCGGGACGGGAGCCCCTCGCTCACGCAGCCATCCAGTCACGCGGCCAACAGCGCCCCCCCGAGGATGTGTTTAATTAGTTGGCAACTAGAGGGTAAATGCCCTCTGGCTTTTCCCTGCCTCTATATCTCCTGTGATGACTGTCATCCAGGGTTGCTGGTTTAAGTACCATTGATCCTGATAGTATGTCCCCCTCTTCTACTGGTCCCTCCTACTCAGGATCTGACTTATCTGGATGTTCATGGTGGAAGAGTCTGGGTCCACTAGATAATACACTTGTCCTCTGATGTGCTTTGAGTTCACAATCTGCTGGACAATACATTTTTGTAGTCCCTTGAGCCAAGCCTCACCCAGAAGGAAAGTCTCTCAAGCTTTCCTCCATGCCCTAGTCATAGAAAGTCTCACAAGGGTCAGTAATTGGAGCAAGGCTCACTTGGAATAGAGGCTATGGAATTAGTAAAACTAGAACTTGCGCATGGCAATGCCTCTCGTCAGCAGTCCTTGTGGACTTTCTTCTGTCATATTGTTTAATCGAATTTTGATTTTGTGTTCTGACTTTCATGACTGGTCAGCCACTTCAGAGTGGATTACATTCAAATACTTCAGGTATTTCCCTGTGCCCAGAGGACGTACAATCCAAGGTCCTGATTTACTAAGGCTTTTCTCCCTGTGGATGCTTAGGCGTGGCCACAGGTTGGAAAACAACCAGGAGAACAAAAGGCCAAATGCCAGCTAGTTCCACACAATTTATTTACAGGCAAGGAAAAAATAAAGCATAAAGGTTGTTTACCTCAACAATGTCTTGTATCAGTCCAGAGCTCTCAAATATAGGTATTCCTTGCATAGGCTGGTCTCCTGCCTTCTTCCTGGGGCATCTGCAACCCTTTTGGGCCTTAACTTCTTATCTTGTGGTGAGGGAACTGTCCCTAGATCCAGAATCCCTTGGGAGGTTGTTTCTTGAGGACCAGCTCAGATAGCAATGGCTGATCCTTTAAAGTATTCTGAGGGAGTTTCCTGTATACTTCCTCACACTCCTATTCTGTCTGTCTGTCTGGGGGGGGGGGGGGGAGCAGGGCGTATAAAAACTTAGTAAATCAATTGATAATTTCGTACCTGGGGCAGCAGAGGGTGAAGTAACTTGCCTAAGGTTCTCTCTAGGCTACTGCTCCATGCCTTCATCTTCCATCAGACCATATTCTGCTGCTTTTCCTCTGCTATAATATCCTTTAGCCAATTTGATTCTTATTTCTTTTTTTGTTGGCTCTTGTGCATGCATCACATAGTTTTTAAATTCCCGTTTTGGACTAGGAGGAAATTCTTCTGAATGGAACCTTCACCCCTGATTAAAAGTCTGTTGGACAATCTCTGCAGTCTGGTTCCAGTATAGCCATCTTGTCAAATACATCCCACAATTATGAATATTTTTAGGTTACTGTCCCACCTCTGCATTGGTTACTGTATAATACCTGAATACCTCATGCTGTCTTCTGGATTGTTGACCTTTTTTGTTTGAAATTGGAAAGACCATTTTGTTGGCAGACGGTAGAGGCAAAGGTCATCTGGTGTGTCTTCCTCTGAACATGCAGATCATGATATTCTAGCTGTGATAATCCTATCCCATTAATCAAATTGTTTTACTTCCTGATGGTTATGACTATTCATTGATAGCTCAGTCTCTTGAGCCACTGGACCTGATAAGGGGGAGCCATCAGTATTCTCCACTGCTATGCTCATCTCCTTCTCTTGTAATGGAATCTTGTGTGTGTGAGTAAATGTGATGTCTATGAAACACTAAGGCTCCTAAATTGATTTTGGCCATAGTTTGTAGATCCTCCTGCTTCTAAGACAACAGGATTGGGAAAAGTCATCTGAGAGCTCTGATTTCCCGGTGTTGCAGCCACTAATGTGACTACCTTGAAACCTGTGTGGGATATACACAGGTTAGGCCAGCCATTGCTGCTATATTATTTATTATAACCCTGGTACATAGAGCACAAACTTAGAATCTATGGTAAGTTAGTTCCATACAGAAACATCTTTTTATGCCTAGCTACTAAATGAACAGGATTATCTTTCAGTTTTTGGCCAGAAGTGAAGGAATCTGGATGCCAGTATCTGGTTTGGTCACTAGTCATTTGCTGCTGCTGTGCTGTAACATATTTGGTCAGAGAGCTTGTTCTGCACTCATCCCCTCTACTGGAGTTGTCAATGTCCATTTCTACCCTTGGGTGTTCTGAGTTTCTGACCTATTGGGACAGCTGACTTGCTGGTGCTTTATGAGACTACAGTAATGGCGGAGGCCTTCTCAATGGCATTTTTCTTTTTCTTATGCTTTATATGTTCTTTAACCATAGGTTCATCCAGAAATGCCTACCAGAGGGCAATGCACTTCTCTTGGGGTCTGAGTTCTCTTGCTTCTTCTGGTTCCATTGTGCTGAGTCTGTTTGATTCAGACATAAAGGGTGATTAGAATTTCCATACTCCCTGAAGAGTTCACCATGCCAGCTCATCTTTGTCTTACAAGACCCCCTTCTAAAATGAACCTGAAGCACAGGTTCATTTCACTCTAGAATCAGTGGGCCAACAATGAAACCTTGCATACTTTACCCCGTCCGTTGACCTTTGCAGAGAGGCATCAGACTATATTCTGCTAGTTGGACCTGATGTGGTTCCCCAACAGCCTGAGAATTGGTGGCTGTGAATTAGTCTGATTCTTGATTGTATGGACCATCTTGTACTTGGAGTGGCTTGGGCCAAGATTGCTCTGAAAGTCGGCTGATGACAAAGCCCAGTCTCAAACAAAGATTAAAGAATACAGGTGTACTGATATGCTTGAGCACAATTCAACTGAGCACATAGCAAGTAAGGTACAGTACTGAGTGACACTTGAACACATCCATGGAACAAAAGCAAAGCTCAATGCATTACAATTTAACACACTTAGCTTTTAGAGTAAGATTATAATATTGACAATAAGGTTTCCACATGACACATTTAAAACCTTTGCCCTGAAGCTCAAATCTCAGCCATTTTATCTCACAGATTGTACACTTGCACTTTCCAGTTCTCCAAAGGAGTGGTCTTCAAAAAAGTTGTGATAATTAAATGAGCAGCTAGTAAGAACTGCACAACTAGAGGTCTGAACTTTACTGGAATCAGGGAACCAGCCCAAACCCCAAGAAGGTCCTTGGCCATGAACAGCAAAATCAAGAATGTCAGCTATTTCTTGTGTAACGACTGCCCAGAGCTGCTTCTCTACCCTACATTCCACAACATATGCAAATATATGCCACTCACCTCAGCCCTTCCAACAGACAGGATTGTCGCCTGGGAACAACATATGATAGACTGATGTTCGATGATGAAGCTTGACCTTCAATTCAGTTCTTTGCACACAAATGGAAAGTCAGAAAGCAGATTTCCAGATTTGTTTCCACACTTTGAAATCCATATCCAATTTCAAGTCAACATGCCAGGCGTCTGTAATAGATTGAGGAATCCTAGCACTAAACTTTGCATTTACTAGACTACGTTAAACTATAGTAACACATGTAGTAAGCCCCCCAGTTTTAACCAGATAATCCTCCAGACTGTTAAGAGCACAAATTGGCTTAGTTAAATCAAAATATGCCCCCTGAGCCCTCTTCAGCTTCATATAGGATTCCTGTGAGTGTGGATCCAGGTCGTATTCCTCCCTTAATTGTTGGAAAGGACATGAAATTATCTTCCTCATCCAAGCACTGTCTAATAAAATGTAACCCATTATTCCGCCAAGTTTTAAAATCGAGAGAATGGGCAACCAGAAAGTGCAGGATTACCATATAGTGGAGCTATAAGAGGAATCATCTCCCTTTCCCCACCCAAAAAAACGAGATCTTGCCTCCAAACACCCAATGTATATGCTATTATTTGGCTAGATCTAGAAATACGATGCACATGTAATGGAGGCAGAAAAGGAAGTTCGATAAGACTCTGCTCTAGAGGCAGCCATGCGGTATCTATATTATGAATCTACACCTTCAAATATGCCAACCTAGCTGCCCAGAAATATATCCTTAAGTTAGGTAAGGCCAAGCCACCCTGAGTCTTTAGTAGCCACAGCCTGCTAAGTCTAATTCATGGCTGCCTATACTGCCAAATATATTTAGAATGGTTTTATAGAGGTCTACAAAAACACTAGCTGGTACATTACACAGAACATGTTGAAAAAGACAAAGGAGTATGAGCAAAATGTCCATTTTCAAGAGGTTAACATACCCAACCCAAGAGACTGAAAGGGACTCTCAGTCCTGCAGATCTTGTTTTATTTACTGATCAACATTCTATAACTTGTTTTGTAAAGGCCCTTAAAATCTTTGGGGATAAAATCTCCTAGGTATTTAAAGCCATCAGCCACCACCTGAAAGTCCAAAAGACAATTGGGAATAGTAAATCGAGAACCAACCCGAAGTAGCTCGGACTTATCCAGATTTACTTTGTAGCCTGAAAGCTCCCCATAAGAAGCAAACACCTCCAACCATGCTGGCCCTGAGAACTGCAGATTAGTTAAATAGACCAACGCGTCATCAGCATACAAGATTTTATATTCTTTGTCTCCAAACCAAAAGCCATAGGGATGACCATTCATTTTGAACAATTAGGCCCTGCAAGGTATTAACCTTCAGTGTTATGGAACTGGGTCTGCATTGGTTGAATGGCATTAAGTCCTTCAAAGTGTCATCCTCTAGTTTTGTGCTGCTACAAACTTGAAGGTGTTATGTTGGGTCACTAGTGAATGATACATTAGGAAGAGGCAGGGTAGAAATTGAGCTATGTCTAGTAAAATCTGGTCTAGCTTGGGAGGCATCTTGTTATGCAGCCGTAACACTAGAGCAGGCATGGGATCTGGAATCCAACATAGGCATGGAGCAGGAACAAGGCCAGAAGAGCAGAGTTCTGGACGACCTATCCCACGAGTCTGTTGTACCACCAGAGGTGTATCTCTGTTGCCCTCCATACATACTAGCATCAATCAGGGCATGTTCTGTGCTAAACCAATGGGACCTTGCAAGGTATGTGTAACTACATGGCAACCAGATGGCAAATGTCCCACTGGCTTTTCCTTGCCTCTGTATCTCCTGTGGCTCCTTTTGTACGTTTCTGGCCTTCTGCCTTCTGGGTTTACTGGTTCAAGCCCCATCAGTCTTGATGACAACTACTGATTTTTCCCCAAAAACAGAAGTAAAATCTTTGGGAGTTAACTTAGATGAAAATTTGTTTATGGAAAAACAGATAGCAAATGTAGCTCGTCATACTTAAGGGAAGCTTAAAAAGGTTAGATAACGCCATCTATATATAGATTTTTAAGTTTTGAAAGCTGTAACCTATGCTTTAATACTATCAAGCATAGATTCATGCAGTATGCTCTACCATGGTATATTGGCGAAAATTAACCGTAAATTCCAACTGATTAGAATACAGCAGTATGTATAGTAATGGGACAATCTAGAAGATAGTGAGCAGATCACTATTATTGCAGCTTCATTGGCTTCTGATAATGTCACAATGTAAATTTAAAAATGTACTTTTAGCCTTCTGAGCTCTGAGGTATCTCTGAGATTTGAAAACACCATTAAAATGGTAATTTAATCTTAGAATTTAAGATATAAGGGAAAATGTTTATGGCAAATTCCTTCAGTAAAAAAAGTATCGTCAAATCAGATTATAGAAGAAATCTTTTGAGGGAAGAATTCATTATGGGGCAGATTTTCAGAGCCCTGCTCGCGTAAATCCGCCCAAAACCGGGCGGATTTACGCGAGCAGGGCCCTGCACGCCGGTGAGCCTATTTTACATAGGCTCACCGGCGCGCGCAGAACCCCGGGACTCGCGTGTAAGTTTTCGGAGTGGGCGTGTCGGGGGCGGGGCCGGAGCGCGCGGTGTTGCGGGGGCGTGTCGGCGGCGTTTTGGGGGCGGGTACGGGGGCGTGGCTATGGCCCGGGGGCGTGGCCGCGCCCTCCGTACCCGCCCCCAGGTCGCGGCCTGGCGCGCAGGAGGCCCGCTGGCGCGCGGGGATCCGGGAGGCGTAAATCCCCCGACAAAGGTAGGATGGGGGTTTAGACAGGGCCGGGCGGGTGGGTTAGGTAGGGGAAGGGAGGGGAAGGTGAGGGGAGGGCAAAGGAAAGTTCCCTTCTAGGCCGCTCCGATTTCGGAGCGGCCTAGGAGGGAACGGGGGTAGGCTGCGCGGCTTGGCGCGCGCAGGCTATACGAAATCGATAGCCTTGCGCGCGCCGATCCAGGATTTTAGCCGATACGCGCGACTACGCGCGTATCTACTAAAATCCAGGCTGTTCGCGCTCGTCTGAAAATCTACCCCGATGTGGAATACGGTTCCTCTAGAGTTGTGAGAAGAACTTGATTTGAACCAATTAAAAAAAAAAAAAAAAAAAAAAAGTCAAAACATGATTGACCCAGTTCGCTAGTAATTTGACATAATACGTTGGCAGAAAAAAAAGGGAGGTGTATAGTCAGATGAAATCAAGAGGATAGCAGATTGGGGCAAAGATGGTTGATTTTTGTTTTTTCTGTTGATTATTGTAAGATGTATTTAATATTGTGTGTTATATTGTACAATGCTTAGTGATTTTTATTCAGGGAAGCGATAAAGTTTTACTTTTTCTTTTTAATCGTATTTGACCAGAAAGAATTCCTATATCTTTGTGTGTGTGTGTATCCCTTTCCCCTGAGGATCTATTTAATAAAGAAGACAAGGGAGTCTGTTAAAGCTGTGATGAGTGATGCTCTTTGGATCTGAATATGACTAATATTTTTCATTTCTTAAGGCATCTAGTTATCTTTCTCCTATACATTTATTTTTGAGAAATATTTTCAAAGTGACTGCAGGAATATCTTCCATCATACATGCCTGCCATATCCTTTTATACCACATTTCTATTGGTGCAGCAACCTTTTACCAGTGAGCTGCCACTTCACAATGTATGCCCTCATAACGGCCAGAGCAGTTGAACCTGTTCTGCTGCAGCAGCAAGGATTGGGGGTTCTACTCTTGTTATTTCCTAATTCCAAAGAGAACAGGGGGGGGGGGGGGGACTGCTCGATTTTAGACCTGAGCGCTTTGAACATGTTTCTAAGAAGAGAAAAGTTCAGAATGGTCTCTCTGGGCTCCCTGATTTCCCCTCCTGAAAGAGGGGACTGGCTTTGCTCCCTTAAATCTGACGCATACTCCCACATCGAGATCTCCCTCGATCACAGGAGGTATCTTCGATCTGTTGTGGGAAGAGGCATTTCCAGTACAGGGTGTTGCCATGTCTTCATAAAGTGTCTGGCAGTAGTGGGTGCACACTTCCACCTACTGGGAGTGCAGGTGTTCCCCTACTTGGACTTATTGGCTGGTCAAGAGTGCCACCCAGGAGGGAGCATTTTGGTCCTTGCCCATGTCCATTCAGGTGTTGGAGTCCCCGGGGTTTGTCGTCTATTACCCATCTCACCCCATCGCCTCAGTTGAGCTTTATCGGCGCCTGGCTGGTTATGGCTCAGGCCATAACTTATCTTCCTTGTGCTCGGACACTCACACTGATGTCCCTTGTGGGAGTGGTTCACCAGAGCCAGCAAGTCTTGACCCGCCACATGTGCCGCCTTCTGGGTCACATGGCTGCAACCGTCCATGTTACTCCCTTGAATCGCTTACATATGTGCAGATCTTGGTGGTCCTTGTGGTCCCAGTGCCAGCAGGCCTCCCAGGACCTCCACATACACATCCGCATTACTCTGCCTCTCCAGACCTCTTTGTCTTGGTGGGAGAGCCTGGCCAATTTGGAGCAGGGAGTTCCTTTTCAGTCTCCCCCCCCCCCCCAGGTTGTGCTTACCACGGATGCATCAACTCTGGGGTGGGGCACCCTTGTGGAGGGGTTCCACACACAGGGTCTGTGGTCTGCTCAGGAAGCTCGATGCCAGATCAACTTTCTGGAGCTTCGAGCAATCCATTGTGCGCTATGAGCGTTCAGGGATCACCTATCCAACAAAGTGCTCCTGATCCAGACCAACAACCAAGTGGCATTGTGTTATATCAACAAGCAGGGAGGTACAAAATTGTTCCTTCTGTGCCAGGAGACAGTTTAGATTTGGTCATGAGCTTGGTCCCAGGGCATGCTGCTACGAGCCATGTATCTTGCTGGGATGGAGAATGTTGTGCTGGACTGG
Source organism: Rhinatrema bivittatum (assembly GCF_901001135.1). Taxonomy (NCBI): domain Eukaryota; kingdom Metazoa; phylum Chordata; class Amphibia; order Gymnophiona; family Rhinatrematidae; genus Rhinatrema; species Rhinatrema bivittatum. Next base: position 136,143,404 of record NC_042616.1, read on the forward strand.
CTGAGTCGAGCCTTCTAACCCCACGAGTGATCCCTGGATCACGAAGTGGCAGAACGGATCTTCTATCTCTGGGACTTGGATCTGTTAGCCTCCCCCTGCAACAGCAAGGTGAGAATTCTGCTCCCTGTATATGGCAGGGTGGCAAACCAGCCTCGGATGCCTTTGCTTGCCATTGGGGTAAGGGCTTTCTCTACGTGTATCCTCCACTTCCTCTGTGGTGATGAAGACTCTCCTGAAGCTCCGACAGGACAGGGGGCCCATGATACTCATAGCCCCTCATTGGCCAAGGCAGATCTGGTTCCTGCTCCTGTGGGATCTATCTGTCCAGGAACTGATCAGTCTGTGGACTTCCCCTGATTTCGTCACGCAGGATCAGGGTATCCTGCACCATCCCAACCTCAGGGCATTTTCTCTAATGGCCTGGATGTTGAGAGGCTAATTCTGCAGTCCCTTGACCTGTTGGACGATGTATCTCGAGTCATGGTGGCTTCCGGGAAGTCTTGTGGACTGAAGTGAAGGAGATTTTCTGTGTGATGTGAGCGTCACGGCTTAGATCTGTTCTTTTGCTCTACGCCAAAACTGCTCGATTACCTACTGCATCTTTTGGATGCAGGCTTGAAAACCAGCTCAGTCATGGTTCATACATCTCTGTGCTGCCCATAGTGGGGTGTTTTTATGCGGGGTCTGCTTCAGTTGAAGCCTCCCCTTTGGCCTCCTTTTGTGTTGTGGGACCTCAGTATGGTGTTGGCTCGGTTCATGAAAGGATCTGTTCAAACCACTGCACTCCTGTGATCTGAAGTACCTGAGCCGGAAGGTAATGTTTTTGGTTGCGGTCGCTTCAGCACACAGTCAGTGAACTTCAGGCTTTGACGTATCCACTGTACACACAGTTCTTTCATGATAGGGTGATTCTGCGTATGCACCCTAAATTCCTGCATAAGGTGGTTGACTGACTTCCTTCTTAACCAGTTTATTGTCCTACCCACTTTTTTTCCCAAGCCTCATTCGCATCAGGGTGAACAGGCTCTGCACAGCTTGGATTGCAAGAGAGCCTTGGCCTTCTACCTGGAGTGGACAGCAGGCCACAGGAAATCCATGCAACTCTTCACCTCTTTTGATAGGAATAGATTAGGAGTGGCTGTTGCCAAACAGACCCTGTCTAATTGGCTGGCAGATTGCATTTCCTTCTGCTATGCACAAGCAGGACTGCAGCTTGGGGGCCATGTCGAGGCTCATTCTGTCAGAGCCATGGCGACGTCAATGACCCTGGGGACCACTCTCAAGTGGGCTGAGATTTGCAAGGCTGCAACGTGGAGATCTCTACACACTTTCGCCGCCCAGTACTGTTTGGACAGGAATGGCCGATATGATAGCAGCTTCGGCCAGTCTGTCCTCCAGAATCTTTCAGATGTAGAATCCAACTCTTCCTACCTATGGCCCATTGTTCAGGTTCGGGCTGTCTCACTGTTATCAACAGCACCAGTGGTGTTGTGCCTGTCGGCACTTGGTTAGATGCTGGTTGGTCTTGTTATTATTTGGGAACAGCCTGTAGCTAGGGATTCATCCATGTGTGAGGACTACCATCCTGCTTGTCCTAGGAGAAAGCAGAGTTGCTTACCTGTAACAGGTGTTCTTCTAGGACTGCAGGATTTTAGTCCTCACGAAACCTGCCTGCCATCCCATGGAGTTGGGTTTCTCCTATGTTTTATTTTTTCATAATTCTATGATATGAGACTGAAGAGGGATCCTGCGTGGATAGTGGCATGCTGGGCATACTCAGTGTGCCAGTCCAAGTTCTAGAAACTTTGACAAAAGTTTTCCATGCTGGGCTCTATTCAATGTCACCCATGTGTGAGTACTAATATCGTGCTGTCTTAGGAGAACACCTGTTACAGGTAAGCAACTCTGCTATCTCCCAAAAGGAATGGATTGGTCTAGCAGGTGAAGAAAAATATGTATGTATATGTACCCCTCTTATAAACACACATGCATAATATATGTGTGTATATAGGAAGAGGGGTATACTGGGAATTCTTGTCCAGTGGCTTTGATGGGCTACTGATGAGGGTCTCAAACCACTCCTCTCTCTCTCTCCCATTATGCTAAAGATGAAGTCATAAAACAGGTGTGAACTCTGTCACTGGCAGCTGAGGAATGAGAAAATCCCAAGAGTAATGGACTGGTCTAACAGGACTCGAAGAAAGAAAATTATCAGGAAAGAATTTAATCTTCCCTGTCTAGGTTTTAAATGTCATATTTTAAAAAGCCTTGAAGCTAAATTAGTGGTATGGAATGTAGAAATTCTCCTTCTCTGCTAGTTGCTTGCTCAGCAAGCCTGGAAGAAAAGCAGAAGCCAGTAGAGGATGTAGTATTTATTCCGATCCTTGGATTTCACCCCTGGGAAGGTAATGAGGGGGTTTCCTTCCTATTAGCAGACAAATGTATTCTCCGAAGTAATGTAATCAACAGGCTAAACATTTATGCACCTCAGTTGAGTGTGAGGAACAAAGATACATTTAGAAGAAAGCCTGTTCTCTTACAATAAGAAAAAACGTGAGTAATCACACTAGGATGTGTTTTAATACATGCAGTGGGTAGATGGACAGTGGACTTGTTTCTGCATGATGTAATATTTCCAAGCCCCCTTTTTTGCTGTGCTCATAGTGCTGGCCTTTCATTAATCACAATGTGTGGAATGTTTGTCCGGTGTAATGAAGGACCACAGAGAGATGCAACATGTTAGGACCTGTTCAAGGACAGACTTGCTCCACGCATGTCTGCAGAAATCTAAACGTACATTATGGTAATTTGAGTAACATGTACTTTTGTGTGTTAATCTGTTTAGATTCTGGTTACTCATGATTTTGTGCTGCTTTATTATTGGAGCAGTGTCCGTCATGAGGTTCTGTCCGTTACATAGAACAGGAATCTCTTGCTACTTGAGTCTCTACTTTGGTAGAGACCGTCCTATTGACCCCCACAGGCGGTCAGATTTTCAGGATATCGACCATGAATAATCATGTGGTATATTTGAATATATTGGAGATGCAGTATATGTAAATATCTCATGTATATTCATGATAGATATCCTGAAACCTAACTGGCTGTGGCGGTCAATATGGCAGGTTTGGGAAACACTGCTTTAGCCAGTCGCTCCTTTATTTAACTTGTAAAAGTGAAATGTGGAATACAAAAGCAGACTGCAAGACTCATCTTATCAGCTCAGATTTTTTCATCTTTGCCTTATCCATTTTTCTGGACTATCTGTGTTTTTTATCCCAAGCATTCTTGAATTCCATTACTGTTTTTGCCTCCACCAATTCCTTTGGGAGGCCATTCATGCATCTTACTACCTAGATTCTTGCACTTACTGCCTAGGCTGACCCTTTCTAGCATCATACAGTTGTGCCCATAAGTTTACATGCTCCTGGCAGCATTTTAAGAAAACACGAGTGATCAGGCAGAACACGTCTGTCTATCCCCAGGGTGTGGATGGTTTACCCATCTCTGTGCAGCCCATAGTGGGGTGTTTTATGTAGGGTCTGCTTCAGTTGAAGCCTCCCCTGCGGCCTCCTGTTGTGTCATGGGACCTCAGTATGGTGCTGAGAGTGCTGACACATAGGCGAGAGGTTGGAAATGAAGAAACAGGGTAACCTGTGCTAACTTTAGGTGTAACGTTTCTGCTTGGGGGTGGGTAACCTGCATGGAGCAAGAGTAACTACCCTGAACAGCTTGCTGGGCAGACTGGATAGACTATTTGAATCTTTATCTGCCTTCAGTTTCTATGTTACTTTCTCCAGGCCTGATGAGCAGAGGCCCAGGTCTTGGGAACTAGACTTTTTTTTTTTTGCTGAGCAATGCCACTGCTGCTGCAACTATAGTACCACTTCCTATTCTGCCTCCCCGCCCTCACACACATACTATTTTTATTTAATAAGGCCCTAAAAACGAGCCTACAGTGTATAGCCTTGGAAGAGTCTTATGGCCACTTGATATCTTATCTTTTAATGCAAGTTAGACCCAGGGTAGTATCTCCAGGTATTGGGTGGCTTGCGGGAAAGACAGCTAATACCTGGAGATAATATCCTTATTCAATAGACATACACACGGGTACTTCGACTCCAACAGTGCTCTATGCTTCAACGGCAAGAGGAAATGTGGAAAAAAGGATTTGCATTCACAAAAAAGTGGGGAGTAGCTTGCTTGTTACGGAGGTTACTACCCCAAACCAAAAATGCCTGATACTTGACTTTCAATGCATATCCATATCCAGTGTAGCTCTCTGCTTCATCGGCAGGGGGGAATGAAGAAAAGATTTTATATTCAGACAACAACTAACAAGGACTGAATTACACAGTTTGGGTAAACAAATAAGCATGGGTGTAGCTTGCTTGTTACGACGGTTACTACCCCGAATCAATTAAGCCTGATACTTCACTTAGAAGCAGTTCCAATACTGCTCTCTACATAAATGGCGGGGATGGAAGGGAAATAGAACCAAAAGGTTACTAAAGGCCAACAGTAACAGATAAGTATGAGAGAGAAAAAAAAAAAAAGAAGAAAAGTGTAGAAGCTTGCTGGGCAGACTGGATGGGCCATTTGGTCGTCTTCTGCTGTCATTTCTATGTTTCTATAATATAATTGAACAGCATGAAAGAAGACTTATGTGTAAGTGACTATAAGTTTTTATTTTTTTCACCCCTTTATAAATTTCAGTGATTACACATGAAGCCTTGCTTTCAAAATGGTTATCCCTTGTGATTGTAGGATAATACTTTTGAAGTATCCTTGCAACAAGGGTGGAAAATTAATCAGAAAATGTTAATCACCAGACAAATATATTTTTCCTTTAAACTTTTTTTTAAATTTTTGTTTGCTTATTTTCTTGTTTTGTTTCAGAATTTTTTAAATTTTGCTATTTATATATTTTATTTGCTTTGTTTCTATTTTTCTCTTCTTTCTACCCTGTTTTCTTCCAGAATTTTCTTTGGTGGCAAGTAGCAGTCCCAGGTTGCAGTGGTGAGCATCATGCACCAATTTTTAGGTAACTGTGGGACCTGGCACTTGGAAATTTTCCTCTCCTTTGGTAATACTGACCAAACAGAAAACGAAGTTCATTTATAGAATTTTAAGCTAACCCTATGATTATTCCTGTAAACCATTGTTCACATCTGACCTTTACATAGTTGTATTCCTACCTGCCTACCTACCTTTTTGAGACTTCCTCTGTTACAAGAGAGCAGCAAAAACATGAGAAATTCTAAAATCTTTAGGGCATTGAATTGAATTGTCATTTGGGCACAGATACAGTTATGGAAGAATGGCATGATAGTTCGCTGAAGTGTTTTATCTAGCCAGAAAAGCAGCATGATAGCGCAAGGGAGCAGTCCTGGATCAAAGCAAGAACGGTTAAATGAGCCCTATGGCACAGATCTGAATATTATATACATTGAGAACACAAGTAATTTCAATTCCTCTAACTCGAAATATAACATTTAATTTAGAACACCTTTTTCTAATGCTGAGGATGATGCACATCACTGATTTGCACAACATGATTTATGATAAATCAGTCCCTTTCTCTTTTAAAATATTTAAAGTAGTCAGTTTGAGTAACCAAATGGCTGACAAGTGCTAGATACCTTTATTGGTTTTGTAAAATCAAATTGTGTTCTTAATATTTTAAGAGACTTGCAGATTTTCCTTGGTTATGCTATGTTTTGCTGGCTGGTGAAGTGCAGTTAGCTGGCAGGGCTGGTAAGAAAGCGAGATGCCAGTTGGTTAAAGAGGAGTATTGTGCTTAGATAGTTCATTCTTGCTAAGCAGTATTGATATGGTGGTTGCTTAGTAAGAGTTTTGGCCTGATTATCCTAATGCTGGCAGCTTTTGCAACACTATTCATGAGGAGCTTATTGCAAAGTTTTGCATACATGGGGTGCTATGTGGAAGGAGGATTTTCAGTAATGGGAAAACTGAAATTTGATTTCACATCTAGGGGGGTGCAGCTTTTAGAATTCGTGTTTCCAGTTTAATTTCAGCAGTCCTGTACGTAGCAAATAACATTGTTTGTTTGAATAAGCACAGTGGATAAGGCAGTTTTCTGGTTCAAGAAGTGCTGTTTTTGAGACTGCGGGAGGGCAAAGTCACAATTAATCCAGTGGAAGATAAGATTGTGTCCTCCTAAGGAAGTGGCATTCAGAATACCTCCGTATTGACACCAAGAGAATTTCCACTGGGAAGAAGATTCTGTTATGTAACTACTCAGAGGAGATCGCAAATTTTAAGAATAGCAGTTTGTAAAGCTGGATAACCGATGTATAGGTGGGTGCAGAGATGGGTATATTTTCTGTGCCGTTCTTTCCTGCTTTCTCTGTTCATGTGCATAATAAAAGGGCCTGAATTATCCCAATCATTAATGCTTCAACCTTTTGATATGGACCATTTATGCAGCTTTGATAAGCATTCCAAAGCAAGCTACTTTAAAAGCACATAAAAATGGCAAAAGTCAAGTAAATTTTTCATTCACTTGCCTCTCATGCAGGGGAAAGCTGATGCAGGTCTCGAAAGTGCAGTCAGCATTGCCCAGCCTTTTTTTTTACCAATCCAGGTATGAAGTGAGGGAATGCTGGGTGAATGGTCAGTACCTAAGGTTAAAGTTTTGTTTACTGCTCAGGAGTTTCAAACATGTGCTAATTCTGCCTTGTGTTGTATTACTATGTGTCCAGTACATGTGTATGTGTGTGTGCTTTTTGGTCATTGTCGTGAAATTGAAGTTCATGTTTTAGTTTACGTAGTACAGTACAGGCTGAGTTTATTTTATGCATATTTTTGTTTTAAAGATTTGGGTCATGTGCTGGTTGTGTTTTACTTAGATTTCATGAAAGTGTTTGATTCTGTCTGCAAGGGAGGTTCAGAAATAAACTGAGCAGCCTGGGAGTGGATCCGAAAGTGGTGAACTGAGTGATTAACAGGGTAGTGGTAAATTTGAATTTTCTTTTGAGGAAAGAAGTGTGACTATCTGTGAGAACAGTATTGGTGTGGCTAGCAAGACAAGTTTGTCTTTTGCAGATGACACTAAGATCTGCAGCAATGTGGACACATTTGAGGGTGTCAATAAGCAGGCTGAGTTAGCCATTACATGTGGATGGTGTCATCAGACAGCACGGAAAGAACTTGTCAACGAGGATGTTGACTTATGCATGCATCTGTCTCCTCTCAAGTGTTTCGTTGTGTCGAGAGCTGACTAAAGATTTTTTTCAATGTCAGCGAATGATGCTGCTTTTTCCTTCCATGCAGGGCAGATTGTATTGCTCGACCTCATGGCTTCAATTTGGGCCAATGAGGGAGTCTGAGGAGCTCCTGCTCAACTCATGTCCTAGCAAGGCAGAGTACTCTGAATTAAGGGAGGAGTATCTACTGCAGCTTCTAAGAGGCTAACACAGTTCCTCTAGGCAGTGTACCCTGGAGCACTGAAAACACAGAGCCATCTGTCCATGGGTAGAATGGTTTACCTGGCCATAGTCCAGACCCAGGCAACTTTAACATTCCATGAGGGACATCGCCTACCTCAGATACACCCAGCCATTTTGAGGAGGCACATTTTTTTTTTTTTTTAAATTTTGGTGGCTGTTCAGCTACACAACTAAAAGGAAAACTGAAGAGAATAATAACTTTAAAAAAAATTTTTTTTTTCAAGTTGCAACCCCCCCCCCCCCCCAACCATGCCAAGCTCGAAAGCTGTTTGCATCTCCTGCCTGATTTTGGGGCCTATTTCTCACCTTCATCAGCCTGGCCAGCAGGATTGTGTAGCTGGCAGTTGAATGGTTTAATCTAACCCATTCTTCATGCAATGGTCATATCAATTGATTAAACTGCAGGGAAGGGAGAAGTGGGAGCAGAAAAAGAGGGGTAGATTGAAGCACCCAACCACTGGCCCCATGCTCTCACTAGCTGGGCTGGTGAGGGAGGAAAGGAGGAGATGGACAGCACTGCTGGTCACATCTTTGGCCCCAGCTGGTTGAAGCCCATTGGGGGGGGAGCAGAGAGCAGCATTAGTTAGGCAGTGGCTGTTTTTCGGCATGAAGCAGGCCTCACTGGAAGAGGGTAGTGGTGGTGACTCTTTTTCTTTGGGCCAGCATAGACTCTATCAGGAGCAGGGAGCAGTGACTTTTCAACTCAGCAGTTGGATAATTATATTTTTTTTCCTTCAGCCAGATGTAAGCCACATGGGTGGTGATGGTGGCCAATGGCAAATACCCAATTCCCTCAAGGAATGCAGCCAGAGATTGTCAGCATGTGTTCTGCTCTGACTCTGCCTCTGTATGCAAGTCAGAAGGTGGTGGGGATACTCCAGGGCCTGAGAGCAGAGTATATAAGAACGTGAGAAATTGCCATACTGGGTCAGACCATCAAGCCCAGCATCCTGTTTCCAACAGTGGCCAATCCAGGTGGCAGGTATCCAAACATTAAGTAGAAGTACAAGTTGACAGCCTCTGGCTCTCTTGTCTCGTGATCAGGCTTTGGGTTTGGCTCCAACTGGTGGGAGGTGACAGGGTAGAGGATTTAGCAGAATTGTCTTCAGTGAGTGGGTAGCTGGCTCCATGGGAGAGGGAAGAAAGAGAGCGAAAATTTTTTTTTTAAAATTAATTTTTGTTTTTAATATCTCCCTGCAGTTACCACTGTTCTGTGGACCAGCGATTGAGAAACACCGAGCTAAGAAACCATGAGCATTTGGCAAGTTCAGTGCAAAAAAAACTGCACAATCCTATTTGGGGTACAGATATCCAATGAATCAGTACATAGTGAGGAAATGAAACTGGTTTGCACCAACCAGAAGAAACTTTGGTGCTGGTAGTGTCTCACTCAAGGTAGCAAAATGGTGTGACAAACTGTGGCTAGAGCCAGAAGAATGCAGAGACAAAACTAGGAGAAAAAAGGTGATGCCTTCTATGCCTGGCATTTTGAAAATGGGGTTTGTAATTGTTCAGCTATATTTATTCATGTAATCATTTGTACAATAAGCAGCATGCTTGTACAGAGAAAAAACTAAGGACAAAAGAATCATAAAAAAAAATTCATTAAAATCCTAAGAGCATAAAGGAAAATAATAAATTATTATAAGCAAAATAGTATACCAAGATCAGAGAGATCCAAGTGTAAAGTATTATAAAAGGAAACAAAACAGCCCAAGATAAACACTGAGCAGCAATTCCAGCTAGATATTCAGATGGGTTATTAAGGGGTAGCAGAGTTTGTATCAAGAGGTCGAACTGGGGAGGTATCCAGAGACATTTTGTTTCTTAGTCCATAAACTGGGATGAATAAAAAAAAATATATTTGTTTGGTAAGTAACAATACACTTACATGGGAAATGCAATATAAATGAAGCACTCACTTGCAACCCTTTAGGCCTCATGACCAGAAATTGTTTCCTCTTTCTTTGCATTGCCTTAGCTACATCTGGGAATATCCTGACTTTGCAGTTTAAAAGAAAGCACCATCCTTATACTTAGAGTGGCTCTTTGACTGTTCTTTAGGTCAAGAGCAACATTTACAAAGTAGAAGGTGATGCCAGGTCAATGTCATAGGTCTCCAGGATAACTGTTAAATCCAAATTATCCCTTCCTAGCATGTGATAGATGGATTCAGGACCAGTAGGTTATGCACCTCTACCAGCAGATGGAGCAAGCTAAGGTCACAGTATATATAGTCCTGTAGTGACATCAGTCTGCCAGTATTCTTCATCTCCAGCAGATGGTGGATGTGCATTTCCCCACAGGAGATTGCTTTGAAATTTAGAGAATTAATAGGAGGTATGAGTTGCCCCACTCTCCTGTGGTGTCACCTAATGGTCCCTCCCCCCAGTTGAGAATTCCTGAGGTTATTTATTTCTCATTTCTCATATACCACTCATCCGTGTTCCCTCTGAGTGCCTTGGTCTGGTAGCTGGTTTTTCAGCTGATGTGGTCTTAGTTGATATAAACATTTGAAAGGCAGTGGGTGTAGGAAGCCGGGCACGGCGGGCCCAGTATATGCCCTCTCCTTCCTGCAACTGGAGACTGTCGCTGTACTCGGCTGGGAAAAGTTGAGCTCAAGTAAGGTTTAAAAAAAAAAGTCAGAGAGGTTATTGTAGGACTTCCGGTCTCTGTGCTCAGTGTGCTGTTCCGATGTTTGCTCCCGTGATGGTTAAGAGACCTGGGCAGCCTGGCGGGTTGAGCAGCCCGAGTGGGCTAGGCCCCGTGGTGTCTACTTGTGCACTGCGTGGTAGGCCGCAGTGGCATTTTTGTGCGCTTTTTTTTTTTTTTTTTCTCTGCGCATTCGACTGCCCTCTGCAGGACAGTCTGTGTGTGCAAGTGCATCTGGCTGTGCGTCTGAATCCTGCATCCAATTTCCTTTGGGTGTGCTACCTGTGCGTACATTCAGTAACACATTTGTTTGTACGTCCAGGATTAGCGTGGTGACTCTTTGCTTAAGTTTTGTGGCGCATAGCCTTGGGGCCCTTACATTTTGTGCACTTAAATTTTTTAATGAGAATTCAGCTGGACGTGCATCTTCAGTCGCCTTTTAAGCGTACTGACAGACTAATGGCGCTGGTGGTTAAGAATCTTAAGCGCCTTGCCTCTGTGCTGCCTGTCATATTCGAGCATCTCAGCCTGGCGTGCCCTCTAACTTGTGCCAGCGTTGCTTAGAGGCTTAGGGAGAATTATCTTCCTCTGATTTTACTAACCTGGTTCTTCCCAGCCTGACTGAGGGTCTGGTTAAGGACATATCAAGAGGGGATGCCTGACCTTGGAATTCCCTAGACTGGTTCCTCAGCAGGGGATGGCAGTTCAGTAGGCGCAGCACAAGTATTTTCTGGTTTTGGCATGGATCCTTCTGCCTTTTTTTGGGTAGAATTTTTTCAAGGCTTGCAATCCTTTCATCAGATGCTGTCCTCAGCCCCATCTAATCCGGGCGGGTCAGATTCTCAGGCGGTTGCCTCTCCCTCTTCCGGTACTACTGTTAAGTGCCAGAGTACATCTCGATTGACTGCAAGTACTCCAGATAGGAATCCGGATGGCACTGATGATGAGGCAGATCCCGACTCTCTGGAGGATGGGGAAATTCTTCCGGGATTGGCACTATATAGGACTATGTTGTAGTTCTTTCATAGAGATGATCTGCTGGCCTTGATGTCCCAGATATTGAAGATGCTGGAAGAACCTGGGGCAGATTCCATGTCTGAACCAAAGAAAGATCCCATTTTGGTTTCTTTGCATAAAGTCTCTTGTTTTTTCCCTGTTATAGAGGCATTCAAGAATTGATTGATCTTGAGTGGGATGCCCCAGAGGCAAATTTCAAAGGGGGTCAGACCTTGGAAGGCCTGTACTCTTTGGATCCAGTGGTGAGAAAGTGGATGTGCTGTCTCTAAACAGATGCCTATCCCCATGGAGGGAGGCATGGCCTTGAAGGATGTGCATGATAGGAAGATTGAAGCCATCCTTAAGCAAGCCTTTGAAGCAGTGGTAATGACTTTACAAATAGCTTCTTGTTGTTCCTTGGTGGCTCGCTCTTGTTTGCTTCTCTCTCAGAAGGTTGATGACTCTGGTGTGAATTCCAGGGCAGTTATGGAACCTGCTGCCACCTTTTTAACAGATTTGGGCTGCGATTTGGTCTGCACCTTGGCCTGAGGAGTGGCTTCAATAATAGCGGCCAGGTGTCAGTTATGGCTGAGAAATTGGTTGGCCGACATGACTTCCAAAGCTAATCTTACGAAATTGCCCTTTAAAGGCTTGCTCTTGTTTGGGAGCGAGTTGGAGAAACTGGCCAGTAAGTGGGACAAATCCCCGGTTCCTCGGTTGCTGGAGGATAAGAAGCAGTCGCCGTGTCCCTTTGGTATGAGGGGGTCATCTTAGAGTTTACAAGCGTTTTTCATTCCTACAGAGGGGCAACCTTTCAGAAGACTCAGCCTTTTGGGAGGTCTCAGTCCTTTCGGCCCAGGCAGGGCATGGGCTTGGGTAATGGTACCTTCCGAGCCTCCCAATGAAGATTTGCCAACCCACCCCCTGGAACAGGAAATAGGGGGACTTCTCTCTCTCTTTTATCAGAGGTGGGCTGAAATTACATCTGATCAGTGGGTCCTGGAGGTGATACGAGAGGTATATGCGCTGGAGTTTCGCAGTATTCCTCAGGGCATGTTCATTGTGTCTCCTTGCCACTCCCTGCACAAGAAGCAGGCAATGGAGTGTACACTGTCAAGGCTTTTCAGTCTGAGGGCTGTTCCAGTACCCATGTCTCAAGAAAATATGGGTCGATGTTCAATCTATTTCATTGAGCCACTCTCCTTGGGCACTTTTTATCCCATCCTGGATCTCAGAGTTTACCGTCATTTGCAGGTGATTCATTTTTACATGGAAACTTTGCTGTCTGTGATATTGGGGGAATTTCTGACCTTCTTGGATCTTTCCGAGGCATACCTTCATATACCCATCTGATTGGAGCACCAATGTTTTCTGCGTTTCGCAGTGTTGGAATGCCATTATCAGCGTCAGGTCCTTTTGGTCTGGCCACTGCTCCCAGAACTTTCTCCAAGGTAATGGTGGTAGGTGGCGGCAGAGTTGAGAGGATGGGATCCTGGTATGCCTGTATTTGGATGACTGGATGATTCGAGCCAAGTCTCTGGAAGAGAACAGTCTGGTGACCCATAAGATGATCTCCCTGTTGCAGGAGTTTGGTCAGGTGGCAAACCCAACTAAAAGTCTTTTAGCCATCTTGGTCGTTGGAGTATCTGGGTGTTTGGTTTGACACACAGCAGGACAAAGTTTTCCTGCTAGAAGCTCGTATTCAGAAATTGGTGGCACAGGTGAGTCTCTTGATGAGCACTATATGTTGGACAATGTGGTCCTATCTGCAGGTACTCTGGCAGCAACCCTGGAAGTTGTGCCATGGGCGAGGGCACATATACTTCCTCTTCAGCACTCCTTGCTGTCTTGTTGGAACCTGCAGACTTAGGACTATTTGATTCGGCTCCACCTGCCAATGGAAGTCTGCTCTCGCCTCCAGTGGTGGTTGCAAGCAGTTAATTTGAGAAAGGGAATCTGACATCGCCAGGCTGGTTGGTGGTACCCACGACATATGCGACTCTCCAGGGTTGGTGAGTTCGCTTTCAGGAACTAACAGCGCAAGGGTGCTGGAATACAGAAGAGTCTCTCTGGGACATCAATCGGCTGGAAGCCTGGGCAGGCCGGTTGGTGTGCTTGCAGTTCAGCAGCAGGCTTCATGGTCGAGCAGTTCGGGTAATGTCTGACAACGGTGGCTTACTTCAATTGGCAGGAAGGAACCAAGAGCCAGCAAAGTGTCACAGGAAATATTCCAACGTATGGAATGGGTGTAAGTGCATCTTTAGGAGATCTCTGCCTCCACATGGCAGGAAAAGACAATGTAAGGGCAGACTTTCTCAGTAGGGAGGGTCTGGACTAGGAGAATGGGTGTTGTCAAATAAGGCATTTCAGCTGATAGTGGATCGCTGGGGTCTTCAATTTCTAGACCTGCTGACAGCTTCTCACAATATGAAGGTTCCTCAATTCTTTAGTCGCAGGAGAGATCTGAAGTCCTTGAGTATCGATAGTCTCATGCAGGTCTGGCTGGAGGACAAGCTGCATATGCCTTTCCCCTGTAGCCCATGGTGGTCAGAATAGTTTGGAGGATTGAAGGTCATAGAGGGATGGTGCTTTTGGTGGCACCGGATTGGCCCTGGAGACCATGGTATGCAGATCTGTGAAGGCTTCTGATACTCTCCCCTTCCGGTGCACAGGAATTTGTTGCAGCAGGGACCTGTTCTTCACGAAGATCCCGCTCTTTGTCTTATGGTATGGCCCTTGAGAGCTCACTTGCTGAAGCATGGATATTCCACTGCAGTGATTGTTACCTTGTTACATGCACAAGTTTTCCACTTAACTTGTCCTATGTGCGGGTCTAGCAAGTGTTTGAGGTTTGGTGTGAAGATCGAGGAGTGCTTCCTTGTTCAGAGAAGATCCTGCTCATTTTGGAATTTTTGCAGGATGGGTTGAATAAAGGATTGGCCCTTAATTCCTTGAAGATACTGGTAGCAGCTCTTGCTTGTTTCAGGGGCCGGGTGAATGGTGAATCCTTATTGGCTCATCCAGATATGGCCCATTTCTTGAGGGGAGTGAAACATCTTTCTGGTACCGTTGTGAAATTTTAATCTGGTGTTGATTTTCTTGGCGGGCCCTACGTTTTGACCGTTGCATAGGTTTTCATTTCGGTTACTGACCTTAAACGGTGTTTTCTGCGCATCAAATTTTATGAGCTACAGGCCTGGTCTTGCTGGGAGCTGTTCCTTCGGGTGACTCCAGGGGTGATATAGCTGCGTACTGTTACTTTTTTGCCTAAAGTGGTCTCGGATTTTCACTTGAATCAGTCCATTTCCCTGCCGTCGCTAGATAGGGAAAGAGACATGTTGTGAGGTTTCTAAACCTTTCCGAAAGACCGATTGCCTGTTTATCTTTCATTGTAGAGGTAAACAGGGGGAGCCGACTTGGTGGGCTACAATAGCTCACTGGATTAAGGAGGTAGTCATGGTCACAAATGTTGCCTACTCAGGTTTGTGCTCATTCCACTAGGGCTCAGGCAGCGTCATGGGCGGAGATTAGATTGCTGTCTCCTGTTGATATTTGCCAAGCTGTGATGTGGTCCTCCTTACACACCTTTCCCAGGTATTATCATCTGGATGTGCAGGCCTGGGAGGACGCAGCCTTTGCATGTGTGGTGTTGACTGGACTGCAGGCAGCCTCCCACCCTATTCGGGAGTAGCTTAGTTACATCCCACTAGTCCTGAATCCATCTATCCACATGCCAGGAAATGAGAAATTACTACTTAACTGATAATTTCCTTTTCCTTAAGGTGGATAGATGGATTCAGCTTCCTGCCCTTGGCTGCCGAATGATTGTGTGATGGTCCATATTCCAAGGGATTACTAATAAGTGTTCATCCAGTCCCTAGACCAGTATGCAAACGCTCTTGCCTGAGTTCACTGTTCTTGTTGGTTGAGTACAGAAATGGTTATCTGTTTTTAATCAAGTATATTGCTAGTCTGTTTTTTGCTTTTAAAGAGAATACTGGCTGGCTGATGTCATGTTAGTACTATATACACTTTGACATCTGTGTGCTCCGTCTCCAATTGCTGCTAGAGGTGCATAACCCACTGGTCCTGAATCTATCCACCTTAAGGAAAAAGACATTATTAGGTAAGTAGTCATTTCTCAATAGACTATTGAAGCAACTCTCCTAATTTTTTTTTTGTTTGTTTGTTTTTTTTGAGGTAGTAAGTAATAAACCCTGGAGAGTGGTGAGAGTGACTTTGGCAGCACTTTAAAAACTTCCAATAGGTATCTTTTTTTAAACATAGCCACAGTAACTGACTAAACTCTAGGAAAATTGAGATGCAGATTGCATCATCTCACTACATTTTCCAGGAGCTCTTATTATGAAGAAATGTGTTCTCTTTAATCAACATTAGTTCATTCCCTTGATTTGGGGTTCCACCCCCCCACCTGGCCTTTCCAGTTATCTGTATGCTTTACATCCAGAAAGGAGATGAGGGAAGAAGGTGTAGGATAAGCACACACAGACACACAACTTCACTAGGCAGCCACACTGCCAGTCATAGCTCAAAGCTCCCATTTTGTTTCTCCTCAAGTTGCTGAAAGGAGTAAGCTCATGTATACACACGGGCAAAAAAGAGGCAGCAACCTGTATCCAGAGAGACCTTATATTCAGAGAGAAACTGCCCTCACCCAGACTGACAGAGTGAAACGGACATAGACTCACAGACACCCCCCCCCCCCCCCCCAACGCACAGAGACAGACAGATACCCTAAACATAGACCGAGAGAGAGACAGACATATACCACACCTAGACAAAAACAGACATCCCACCTCAAACAGAAGCAGATACACAACACACACACTCCATGCCACATACCACAATGGCAAGGGCTGGAAAATGTTTCAAAAAACTTGGATACCAGCCAAAATTTTTAGGAGCTGATAACTCCATCCAACTTAACCAATTTTGTCTTTGCTTTTTTACAATTTTCAATAACTTTTCCTATTTTTCTCTTTTTGTATTTTTTAGTTTGCTCATCTTTTTTTTTTTTTTCTGTCTTGTTTATTGAACTTTTTTTTTTTTAATGATTTTTGCCTTTATTCTCCCTTGTTTACCTTCCTCTCTCCTCCACCTTTTCATTCTCCCTGGCCTTTTTGCCCATTCCCCCTTCTCTACCTCACCACTTTTTACCTCCTATGGGCAACAACTGTGATCTCTTTCCTGGTGTGTAGGGACTTGGTGGCAGGAGGAATTCCTCCTGGGTGGAAGCCTGGGAATGACAGCTCTTGGATTTTGGAACACTGTGTTAGCTGCTTTCATGTCCAGTTCTGCCTCAGAGTATGTGGGACCCACCACAGCAGAAGCAGCTCCTCTACCTGGTCTACCTAAAGAGAGACATGACTAAGCTATGACTTGCTTTAGAATCTAATAGATGAACCAAGGAGTGAAAGAAAATATATAACCTACAATCACAAGCTCACTGCAAGTAAGAACTATTAATAGATAAACCAGCTCAGTCTTCTTCGGACCAAGCTGGTCTGTGTGCATTGGCACTCGGAATTTACTGTTTTTGCCTTCAAATTCAGCATGCTTAAGATAAGTTTACTTATTAATTGTTTTTACTTGCAAAAGAAAAATGTATAAAAAAATTTATTACTGTTTGTTCAGAATATCAACAGAGGGATTTCACACAGTGGCTGCTGATTATACTCCAGCACATTTCTTTATCATGAATTTGAAAATATTTGTGCCTGAAAAGTGCAATATGAAGGTCACCCACTGCTTTTGAATCGTATAAGCTTGTTACACTTCCAAGATATTACATACTTCAAGTGAGATTGTGATTGTGGGTTATGCTTTAGAATCTGGCAGTTCCATCCCTCATGACTTAACAGCATGGTCATTTTTTTCTTTCTTGATTGAACAATTCTGAAAGGGGTATACTGGCTGTTCAAACCCCCCCCCCCCCCCACCCCAGTTTGCTCGCCCCAGTCTGTGACATTGTAGCAGGAAGGATATTGGGGCCTTAGCCATTATCACCTATTTTGTTTCTGTGTTTTTCTAACTTGACACAATGATAGGTCATGTTAGACTAATGTAAAACCTGTTGCCCTTTTCAGGAACAAAGTATTCAGTTGAGACGTGGTAGGGGAAAACTGTTTTCAAAAGTAAGGAAAACAGAGATTGATTTGGAGTTATAAGCTTTCTGGTTCTTAAGAATGATCCTAGTTAACTTGCTGAAGGTTTACTCCTACCAATAATAAGTTATGATTTTGATTTCGGCATCTACGTATATATGGCAAGCAGTGGCAGATTCCTTTTCCTGTCAAAATCGCCAGTCCTTGCTGGTGTATTTCCTTATATGTTTCTTCACAATAAAGGATTATTTGTAACTGTCACTTGTGACTAATGTCCAAATTAATCATCTTTCTTTATTGAAACATTTTTATCGCATTTCAAATATTATTAATTTTGATCTATCACAGGAACTGTCCAGTCCATGGTGCTGAACCAGCAATGAAATGTGCTTTAATCAACACCTGGTTTTAAAATTGTTTCAAAAAGTTTGACATATGCTCTTAATTTTGATCCCTATTAGAGGATATCCTTTAAAGGTATATACTAGGGAGAGTGAAATCTTGGAAGGAAGGGGAAAAATGGATTGGCAGATCAGAGGAGGAATTAGGAGCAGGTAGAAGAACACCACCAGATCTGCTGTAGGGAATGCCCTACCTACTGCAGGACCTAAAAGGGGAGGTAGTAGTCAGATTAAGGAAAATGTTGAAGACCGTCTTATTTAAGCAAGCATTCAGTCTGAGTGTCTACCAAATTTCAGGAAAATGCCAGAGGCTATTTTAAATTTTTTTTAGCAGGTTTTAATTTTTAAGTGTGATTGTTAGCTCAAGCATAGATCAGAATTTTGTTACCTCGGTTTGTTAGTTCTTACAGCAGGGTTGGTTTTATGTATGAATGTGATGTTAATAATGGTTGATACCATGTTTTTGTTGATTTTAGAGGCTTAATTTTAAAGTATTTGTTTTAATGTTCAGATTATGAATGTTCTTAAGTAAACTGCATAGAAATGTTGATAGATGGCTTATACATTTTTAATAAATAAATAAAATCAATGAAATTTGTGCCAGGTGACCCCAGGACTGAGCAGGACTGGATACTGCCTAGCAGCCAATTCTTCTCCTCCTATGGGATTGTGTAGCTGCTATCCGAATGGAGCAAGCACTTACCGGGGGGAGAATCTTTCCTCTGTTCATCTGGCATACCTTTAAAGACTTTGTTTCCCCAAAAAAAACTGACCAAGAATCACATTATGATAAACTCCTAGGTTTATTGGTCATTCTTGTTTTACTTGTTAACTGTTTGGATCATCTCTTCCTCAGGTTACCCCTTAGGCATCCATGAAATCCCACACACTCATGAAGCTCTGAATCTTCCTCCCCCCCCCCCCCCCCCCCGAGCTTCTAAGGAAACTACCTTCCTTATCTCTTCCTCCTTTTTCTTGTTTAGTACTAGGAATGGTCTTCAGACCCAGATGGCTCCCACAGCCATAATTTCAGCTTTATTGAGCTACCCATGAAACTTGTAATGACAACACCATTCAAACAGCTGCCTTGCACCAGGGTTCAAGAGCTTCCAAACAGCAGTGGTGGGCTCTGCTCTTCCCAGTAGAGAGGGAGTTAAAAGCTGGGGAGGAGGAGAGAGAGGACTGCTTAGGTTGAAGGGAGGAGGACATCCGCTATAGGTTGCTGCTTTTGGAAGGGGGTGGGTGGGGACCCAGGACAAGAGTAGAGGAAAGAGTAAACATTGTTGGAGTCAATAGTATTTCCCTGGCAAGAGGGTAATTCTCTGGCAGTTGCTTCAGAATCTTGACAGTGTATATGACTCTGGCTCTGTGGTAGTATTTGAACATGTTGGCCATTGTATGCTAACAAACTTCAAACTGAGAAGAAAAATGACTGGCATATAGTGAATATATTTTTATTTCCATGTTATGGGGCTAACCTAATTAGTGGGAACTGGTTTGGGCACAGTGTGATTTGTGTGTGGTGGATGATATGGAATACAGGGAAAGATTAGACTTGCTGGTACAGTGGTTAGTTGAGTGGACAGCTTGGAAATTAAGGGGATAACTTTGTAACTCCCGAGTAGGTACTTTATCTGCAGATTTTATACCAGTTTTCAAAGGGAACGTATATGTATATGTTCCCTTGGAAAATTATCCCATCAAAACTACCTACAAACGTTTACACCTACTAATGTGTAAAATCTACAGGTTTTTTTTCTTGTGCAGTATTACGCACACTGATATAAAAATGCAGTAATTCCAAAGCCCGCTCACAGCGCCTCTTCAGAGTGTGGGTAATAGTATGCGTACATTTACATGCATATTGGGTGGGCAGTCTTGTAAAAGCCCATTTCTGAGGCTAAAACCCTGTTTCTTCCATAGAAATGCTTTGGAAATTACCCTCCCTATGCAAGGATAACTTGTATGGCAGCCCCAAGAGATTTAGTTGAAGGTATTGGATACTTAAGGTGTGCTAGTTTGGCGGGCGTGTCTGATATAGCAGTGTCTTTGAAATGAAGGGTTACAAGAAATTATGGTGAATTTTATCTTTATCCCCATTCATTTTTGCCATTTCTCTATCCCTCTTTGCTTTTATGCTTTTATTTTTTTGGGTCACTGCATTCTTCCTGCCTGCAGATAGCACTGCTGGGAGAGAAGAAAAGCTGCATGGCAGATATGTAATACTGATTTATATTGTGTTGCAAAAATAAATGTCTCATTGTGCCATGTTATGTAGAATTGTTCTCTTTATGGTATAGGTTTAAGAGCAATGCAAAGAACTGAAGTTTTAAAAGTAACAATCTATTGTGAAAATAGATCTAAAGGAAGCCACCTCCCATACCCAGGGTAAGATAGCATCAGGTACAAAACATCAAGATTGTGATTGCAGAGAATACATTTTTATCTGTAGAACCTGCTTTCTTTGATTTCACTTGCTGTCCACAACAATTATATGCCTCTCACATCTAAACTGAACATTTTTTTGCTGTTTGTTTTACGTTGGCCTTCATATTTTCTTCTTAAAAATCTTTTGTCATGTCTCCCATCTTTGTCAGGCTCATGCAATGTTCAGATACTGAATGTTGCTCAGATAAGAGTCCCAAGTTTTTATAAGTAGCATAAGTTGATATCCTTTCCTCCTGACATCTTTAAATTGGTACAGTAGGCTTTCTTGCACTAAATGAGACACTATGTAAAATATTTTTTTAAATTACACAATAATTGGAGCCTGCTTGGTGGAAGATAAGTTTAAATTCAAGTTAGAGAATACATGTAATTGTAAAAACAAACTTAGAAACATAGGATGTCATGGCTGATAAAAAAAAAACCTCATTTAGTCTGCTAATTTTCTCTTGTTGCAATACTGCAGCCTCTTCATCAAGGGATAGAAGTAGATCAGAGAAGGACATCCCCCAAAGATTCAGGGTCTGGAATGCAACATACACAGAAGCTCAAAGAATACACCTGGAGGAATTCTATGCAACTGTGCAATGCAGAATTTGCATAAAATAGCCCCATTGTGCAGAATTTACCTATTTTCTTGCAAAATTTGAAGAGCCTCTCCTTATCAGGTGTCCTGGAAGCATTCCACACAACGATTCAGCTTCTGCAATCCCTGAGATTCATTGTTATTTTTCAAAGCCCATCTTTATACCCTGCCAGAGGATCCAATTCATAGGAACCTGGATCAACTTCTTTCAGAGGAAGGCTTTTCCTGACTATTAAGAGGACTGGGACTCTAATGGGTCTTGCCAAATTCCTTCTGCAGCAGGACTATATCAGGGAGGTCAGGCTTTGTCCTAAGTCATTTGGTGGCAGTGATCCATGCGGTCCCTCTGATTTGCCTTCACATGAGCAGGCTTCAGTGGGAACAATTGCTCCAACCATTCTTATCAGATATTAGTAACTCTTAAGATGTGAGCCTCTCTGCAGTGGCAGATACATCTACTGATCAACTTGCTGGAATTTGTGCCACATGGTACATGTTAAAATCTTTGTTCCACCTGCTCTCAGGCAGAAGAATCTTGGTGGTGTGGGGAGGTGATACAGATCTTATTGTGTATCTGTCATCACAACTTGTACCTCCTGGTGATCTATCTTCTAGGCATTTAGAATATGCTGGTAAACATGGTTAGCGGAGTCCTGCAACCTCACAAATGGTCTCTAAATCAGAAGGTCTCAGACGACCTGTACCTCCATTGCAGAACCTCAGTGATTGATCTGCTTGCGTCAGAGGGCAACTGAAATTTAGTTCTTTTCATGAGACCGATCAGCTCTTGATGCTTTCATGCTAGAATGAAGTGTCTGCTCTACACATACTCTCCAATTCTACTCACTGCCAGGACTGGCCAGAAGATTCTTCAAGATAAGGTGAGGGTTATTCTCATAACCCTGGCTTGGCCGTGTCTGGCATGGTACACTTTTCTCCTCTGTTTTAGTTTAGCCTCCAATCCAGTTGGAGGTATCTTTGATTCTCGTTTCGCAGGAGGATAGGAAAAACTGCCACTCAAATCTTTTTCTTCCTTCCTTGACTGTCACGACATGAATGTTGCACACACAGTAATACCCTTGCTCCTTTCTAGAGCTGTGAAAAGCATGATAAGCGCAGCTAGATATCCACCTACATGGAAGCCCTACAGTTTTAAGTGGAAAAGTTTCTCTGCGTGGTGTGAGACAAGTCATCTAGATCCCTTCTCTTGAGGTCCTAGGGACCACCTTCAATATCTCTTCCTTTCATTATCAGGCTTCTGCACCCCTTCAATCAAGGTGTAGCACAGTGCTATTGTCTCTTATTTCCATCTTTTAGAGTCAGTTTTTATAAAGGGGCTGTGGCATTCCAAGGCGCCAATCAGTAAACCACCAGCACCATGCAACCTCAGTGTGGTTCTAGCATTGGAAATCTCCCTTCAAACTTTTCGAATTGGTGACCTGAAGGTGTTCCTTGTGGCCATAATCTCTGCTTTGATTGTGAGTGAATTACATGAGTTGGTTTCATAATAGTTCTACACACTTGCCTTAAGTTCCTTCTGAAAGTGATAGCTGTTCACGTCGACCAGTGAATTGTGCTACCTGTGTTCTTTCCAAGACCATGTGCACATAAAGAATGTGTTTTCCAGTCCTTGAACTGTAAAAGTTCTTCTAGCATATTACCTCAAGAGAATTCAACCTCTCCAAGTCTCAACTCTGTGTCCTTTAATCCCAACAGATTGGGTGGGGCAATGGCCAAAACAACAGTTGACTAGTAGACTTTAGCATATTGCTATCTCTGGTTTACAGTTTAAGCTCTGTCAAGACTCACTAAGCGTGAGCCAGGGTGACTTCATTGGCTTATCTGAGGGCCACTTCAGTTGAAGACCTGTATGTTTATGGCTGCTTTATCCTACTGTCTATAGAAATCCCTGGTTACAGGTAAGCAACTTTGCTTTCTTATGTGGGTTTTAGAGTTGTAGACCCTTGTGTTGGAGTGAGGTTGATGCTACCTACTGAGAGGCCCAGTAGATCCTCACTGCCAACTGGCGAAGAGCACAGGGCAGAGACTGAGCTGGGGCATCGCTTTTACCAGCCCCTTTCCTCTCAGGTTGGGTTCTGGGGGCCGACAGGTCTTAAATGATTTTTGGTGAAAGGTTCCAATGACTTGACAGGCTGTTGTCAGGGCTGGCAGCAAGCAAGGGTGGTCAGATTACAGGCTATGGTCGAGTCAGGTGGCAGACAAGGATGTTCCGGTCACAGGCAAATCAGTCCAAGGGAAGGTTCGGGCGCGGTTGAAGACATGGAAGGCTGGACTTGGCTCGGGGTGTGGCTCGAGGTGAGGCTTGAAAAAAGAGGCTTGAACTTCAAACCACAAAGGATTAAACTAAACTATTTTTTTTTTTTTTGGTCAGACCACTGACATCTCCCCTAGGGAAATGCCAGATAGTTTTACCACTCCTACTCTGCCTCTGGCATCACACTTGGTCTTTTGAGACTGAGGCACTTTTGTGACCCTCTTATACCTGTTAACGCACAAATTTTGTTGGTTAATGATTGCTACACCAAAAATATGAAACTAAAAAATAACTCAAGATATCCATCTCATCACAAGTGACAATACCTGTGGACATGTGAAAAATGTTAATTGGAAAGCAGCAAATCCCTTTAAACCGTGTATCTTTAATTTATTTAATTTCTTCAAGATGCATTCATATATGTTGTGTGATGTAGTGCAGCGCTGCCGGAGGCAGGAATGGATAAGATACCATATGGTGGCTAGTAATACTAGAGCCAGCCAGCAGGAGGAGCAGGTGAAGGCGAGAACTACAAATCCCAGGTTCCTAGAACCACCACCTGACCTGTAGGGAGAGCCTGGAGGTGAGCAGGTGTCAGACTCTGACACTAATGAGTCACACAGGTGAGCCTGGGGAGCTAGAGGAAGAGGGCGTGCCTAGGTAGCGGCAGTGGCCAGAAAAAGCCAGTGCCAGGAAGCAAGAGGGGAGAAGGAAATGGAGGTAGGTTCCGGGGGAGAGGAATCCTCCAGCTGTCTCAGGGGCACAGCCTAGCCTGGAAAGGGAAACAGAGAACCTGTACCCTAAGGGAAGTTAGGGCAGGTGTGTTTGCGGGTGAACTGGAGAGCCGGGGGGCTCAAACAGTACCTTTAATCCAGCACATGTGTTAAGGGGGTTTGCGGGTGAACTGGAGAGCCAGGGGGGCTCAAACAGTGCCTTTGCTCCAGCACCTGTGACAAGGGGTTAGACTGCTGGAGAGCGGGGGCAGGGTCATTTGTTCAGCTCCTGAGGGGACGGAGCCAATGTAACAGATTCAGCTACTCTCATTTATAAAAATGCTTTGAGGAACCTCTCTCTCTCTCTGTGTTATCTTTGGGGGTTGGGGGGACTGCTTCAACCCCACTCCATTCAAAGAGAACCCAGAAGCCCCGCAAAACCAGGGCCTGTGGAGACCTGAACCAAGGGAGTCCTGTGCGACTGAGGGACTCCAGGGATATCCAGGACTCGCGAGGGGCCTGAGCTGGAGGCAGTGGAGCGGCACCCAAGGCAGCACGGGCGGTGAGCCTTCACATAAGTCAAACATATTTGGGATACCATTGCCCCTTTCTTCATAGTTGTTGTTTATATGATCACAATCCTGAAGAATTTTTAGTTTAAAGTCTTTTTACTTCCAAGATGACACCTTTTGTGTGTGTGTGTGTTATATTTAATATGTAAAAAAAAAAATAAAAATACAATTTCCACTCTTGTTTCAATTTCAAATGATGCAGCAGAGAACAGATTTGAACATTCGCACAGATGTGTGATTGAAATCTAAGACTTGAGCCATGCAAAAAGTCTTCATCTTGCAGTTAATCTTTAAGGTTCAATAAACATTTAAACTTTCAGAAACACTGAAGGAATTTATCTGAGTTAGCTTTTGCATTAAGCATAGTCATCCTAGCTACCGTATTTTCCGGCATATAAGACAAGTTTTTAACCCCTGAAAATCTTCTCAAACGTCGGGGGTCATCTTATATGCCGGGGGTCGTCTTATAGGGCGAATAATTACCATATTTTTCGCTCCATAAGACGCACTTTTTTCCCCCAAAAGTGGTGGGGGGGGGGGGGAAATGTCTGCGTCTTATGGAGCGAATATATAAAAAAATAAAAATCTAACAAAACCCCCAACCCTCCTGACCCTCCCAAGACCTGCCAAAAGTTCCTGGTGGTACAGCGGGGGTCTGGGAGCGATCTCCTGGACTTGGGCCGTCGGCTGCCAGCAATCAAAATGGCGCCGACAGCCCTTTGCCCTTACTATGTCACTGGGGTCGACCAATGGCAGCGGTAGCTCCTGTGAACAGGAGCCAATCGCCGGTAACGTACATCACTTGCCGTGATTGGCTGGTTGTTGTATACTGGGTACCACATACAGTATGGCTATGTAGTGACACAGAAGGGTAGTCTTATATGGCGAGTATATCCCAAACTCTATATTTTAACTGGAAAAGTTGGGGGTCGTCTTATATGCCCAGTCGTCTTATACGCCGGAAAATACGGTAACTTATCTTGGTTTATGAGTCTTCTCTCTGAGAGAGGTTCAAGTGATTCAAATTCAGCAGCTTGGGTTTTAACTGGCACATCAAGTTTTGATCCCATTATGCCAGTTTTATTTCATTTACATTGGTTGTCTATAAAATGGAACATTCTTTTTAAAATCTGATGCTGAGCCATATGATGAGGCTCCTGGCTGCATTGTGTTTTTATTAATCTACAGGCCTGAGAGGACTCTGAGATTGACTGGCTAATGCCTCTTGCATGTTCCTTCAACCCAGGTCCTTCATCTAGCAGAATACAGAGGATTTTTGCCATTGCTGGCCCGGTGGCATGGAACAGTCTTCCTGAGGAACTAAGAAAGGAAATCTGTCTCAAATCATTTAAAAAGGAATTAAAAACCTATCTCTTTTAATCAGGCCTTTAGCTAATCCTAGGGGGAAGTGACATTGTCCCGTCTGATGGCTGTTAGAGCACTCAGCTCCCGCAGCAATCAACATCCTTGTGTTTTAGACAGCAAAAGCACTGGAAGAGATAAAATTGGAAAGTTTTATAATTCCTCTTACTTTGTGATGTCCGTAAGAAAGAGAGAAGCAAGTGGACTTGCAGCAATATTCTTTTACTAATGCAACGGTTGAGCCATTGGGGCCTAGCAGAGAAGATAGAGGCTTGTAGGAAAATGAAGTGGAAGTAGTCCAAGAAGGCAGTCGTGTTGCACTTTTGGCTGTATACAAAGAGGTTCTCACGAAAGCTGATTTTCAAAAATGGTTTTGAGAACAGAGACAAGATCAGCGTTAAAGAAATATTGGAGGTCCAAGATGGTTGCCGCATAAGTTGGATGCTAGCAACATCGCTCTGTGGAATTCTTCTATTTACCTAGTTTCTTGAATTTCCTTGATTCTTTTTCCTTCTCTGCCATGCCTCATACAAAGAGGAAAGCGAAAGTGAGAGTGTCTTCCACTTCGACACGGATAATTGGTACAAGACAGCCGCTTATCGAATCGTTGTTGGCTGCTCCCACGAGACATTTGCCGTGGGAGGAGCCGCGGGTGTACTCGACGGGGAGCAGACGCTGAGACCCCAGTCCGAAGAAACATCCCTCAGTCCCGGTGCACCGACTATCCCGGAGCCATGGTCAAGATTCCTCAGCTTGTCTGGGGAGACGGAAGATTGGCTGGAAGAGAAAGTGGTTTCAACAACAACTATAACCCTGAGAAATGGCATGGAGGCTGTCAGCACTGCAGGAAAATCAACCATTTCAGAGAGCCTGATTATTTCAGGCTCCAAGGGTTTGAAGCCCAAGAAACATCAGCAGAGTGGAGGAGAAAGGGACCCTGAAGTTGCAGGAAGCAGCAAACCTGAGATACACATTCTTTGTAATTTACTGCTGGATACACCTCAAGTAATAACTTTGGACATTATTTGGAAGGCATTGCTCTCAATGGATAGTTCTATAAAAGCCCTGACGGGCATGTTGAAAGATAATCTACAGAATACTAAGAAGTTAGATTCTAAGATATTGGGATTAGAAAATACAGTGAAAGAGATCCAACAAAAGTAGAAAAAACTGAAGTGCAGTGTAATCTAATTAAATCAGATACAATTTAAGTAGATTGGAGAAATTGGAAAATGAACAAAGAAGAGCAAACTTGAGAATAATAAATTTTTCCAAGGATGAGAGCAGTATCCCTGAGAGATGTTTAAAAGTTACTTAAAGGAAATTTTGAATTTTCCTGAAGAGGGGATACCTGCTATCTCCAAGATCTATTATATACCTGGATCTAAAGAAAGGAGAGAAGAACAGTTACTTCAACAACAAGGAGGTTAAGAAGTTTCATCATTGAATGTTTCTGCTTTACTTGAATTGACTTTAGATACAGTTATTGATACAAGGGAAACCCTACTAGTATCATTCGTATTTATTATAGAGCAAGATGCAGTATTAAGACTCTTTTTGCATAATCAAGATCATGGTTTTCATGGACATAGTTTGGATCTACCCCGATGTAACTAAGGTTACTCAAGAAAAAAGAAAATTTCTACAGATGAGGCCTGAAGTTGTATCTAGGGAAGCAAAATTTATTTTACGATTTCCCTGTAAATATATTGATATATCAAGGCTCCAGATACATTTTTTTGAACAAGCACAATTACGAGTGTACCTAGATTCACATTCCTGAAAGGAACATCAGTGATTCGGTATTAGAGGGTTAAATCATGGGGTACAGTCTATGTGGTTAATGTTATATTAATGAATAATATTTCTTTTCAATACTGCTTGTATATATCTTGGACCCCTTATTACTTATAATTATCAGACAGGTATATTGTTACTATGTTAAGGATGAATTAATATCCTAAATAAGAAATATTGGATATATCTGTATTCTCTTAACATATAGTTCTGTTATATATTTGAAATTTCATTAAAAATAAAATAAGAAAAATATTGGACACAGTCACTGACCTATGGAGAGATCACAGATCTGGGAAATAGAGTGGAGGAAGATGAGGTGTGGTTGGACAATCACAAGGAAGCCCTCTCTAAATGTAAGTTGGAGATTGCTGGCTTAGAAATAGATAAAAAGGAACTCATTGAACAAATTAAGACCTGGAGAACAAGTCCAGGTGTGTGAATTTATAATTTCGTGGAATATCAGAGGAGCCAGAATTTGGGGATTGCAGCCAAATTATAACCAGCATATGTATGTTAATTTTAAATCGAGGTGAGGAGGCAGCAGAACTTCCCCTAGTTGATTTTGAGAGAGCACATGAATCGCTTGGTCAACCCCAGAGCAACTTTCCACAAGATATAATTTGTTTCCACAAGTTTTGCTTAAAAGAGAAGATTCTTCAGCTTGTCATATGGATGGGTTTTCATCCTGTGGAAAGATCATAAGATCGACGTGTCAGGATTTGTACCCCATAATGATAAAGAAACAAAGGGATTTCAATGATATAATAGCTATTTTGTGCAGAGAGAACATAAAATATCAATCTATTTCCCTTTGGTCTTCTTTTTACCATTGATGGGAAAAATGTTGCGCGCCTGTACATCAGTGGGAAGCTAGGATGATGCTGGCTGATTTGGGTTTAACTCTGCAGAAGCCTGGCCAAAGTAAGAGGTTTTCATTGAAGCCTTCAAGGGAAGGACCGGTGATGTGGCAGCGTGTCACAAAGGAAAGAGAGATTAAAGGGGGGTGTGGGTTTTTCCTCCTCCAAAGACGCATTAACCTGACTCTTTTGGGAGGGACTTATTGCTTATCCAAATGTCTTATGTTTCTTGTTACACGTTTTCAATATGTCACTTTATTTTTAGGAGAGCTTTAGCCAATCTAGAATTTTATTTATTTGGTGGTTATGATTCAGGGGCTTTCATGATTTTGTTTTGTGTCCAGTGTTTTGATTGTGTTAATATTTTTGTTAATATGCATTTGACCTTTTATGTTCTAATGCTTGTTACTTTTTTTTTTTATATTTAGGAATGTTCTGTTATAAGCCATGTAGAACATAGGATAAAGTGTCATATAAATATTTTAGTTTCTGATATGGCTATGTTTTGGTATCTCAATACACCTGCTTTCAGGGCTTCCAATGCTCATCTGCTGCACCTCTTCTTTCTATGTGGGAAAACCCACACTCTTAAATAAGATTGCCCTTCTCTCACATAACTGCTATTCCCTAATAAAAATTAATTGAGTGCCATATAATAGGCATGCACCAATTATAAAAGTGATAACAATTATGCTTGATAAAATAAAGTTCTTTCAAAATGTATGGATTCCCCATAATGTGAAACTTCCTTATCCAAAAAGCGGTTTCCCTATTTTAAAATGGGGGGGGGGGGGGGGGGTGTTTAAAAAAATCTTTATATGAATGATTGCACCTAATTGACAGCTAACTGAAATTCAGAGTTTTTTCCACTTTTGAGGACAAGAGTTGGCCACATAAGAAATTGCCATGCTGGGTCAGACCATGTGTCCATCAAGCCCAGCATCCTGTTTCCAACAGAGGCCAAACCAGGCCACAAGAACCCGGCAATTACCCAAACACTAAGAAGATCCTATGCTACTGATGCAATTAATAGTAGTGGCTATTCCTAAGTAAACTTGATCAATAGCTGTTAATGGACTTCGCCTCTATTTCTGCTCTATTTAATCCATACAGATGGTTTGTAGCCAACCTGAAAATCCATCTGTTCCCTTTCAGAAAGTAATTTTTCAATGCCACCTCTTCTCCAGTTGATCTGAATTTGATCTATAATAATCTAATTCAGATTTTTAGAACAGTTCCTGGCTTGTTATAGATCAAATTCAGATCAGTTGGCGAAGAGGTGGCATTTAAAAAAAAAAAAAAAAATTAAAAAAAAATTTCTGAGTGGGTGAAGAATCAGACTTAAGAACATAAGAAATTGCCACGCTGGGTCAGACCAAGGGTCCATCAAGCCCAGCATCCTGTTTCCAATCGAGGCCAAACAAGGGCACAAGAACCTGGCAATTACCCAAACACTAAGAAGATCCCATGCCACTGATGCAATTAATAGCAGTGGCTATTCCCTAAGTAAATTTGATTAATGGACTTCTCCTCCAAGAACTTATCCAAACCTTTTTTGAATCCAGCTACACTAACTGCACTAACCACATCCTCTGGCAACAAATTCCAGAGCTTTATTGTGCATTAAGTGAAAGAATTTTCTCCGATTAGTCTTAAATGTGCTACTTGCTAACTTCATGGAATGCCCCCTAGTCCTTCTATTATTCGAAAGTGTAAATAACCGATTCACATCTACTCGTTCAAGACCTCTCATGATCTTAAAGACCTCTTTCATATCCCCCCTCAGCCATTTCTTCTCCAAGCTGAACAGCCCTAACCTCTTCAGCCTTTTCTCATAGGGGAGCTGTTCCATCCCCTTTAACATTTTGGTTGCCCTTCTCTGTACCTTCTCCATCGCAACTATATCTTTTTTGAGATGCATCGACCAGAATTGTACACAGTATTCCAGGTGCGGTCTCACCATGGAGCGATATAGAGGCATTATGACATTTTCCGTTTTATTAACAATTCCCTTCCTTATAATTCCTAACATTCTGTTTGCTTTTTTGACTGCTGCAGCACGCTGAGCCGACTATTTTAAAGTATTATCCACTATGATGCCTAGATCTTTTTCCTGGGTGGTAGCTCCTAATATGGAACCTAACATCGTGTAACTACAGCAAGGGTTATTTTTTCCTATATGCAACACCTTGCACTTGTCTACATTAAATTTCATCTGCCATTTGGATGCCCATTCTTCCAGTCTTGCAAGGCCTTCCTGTAATGTATCACAATCCACTTCTGATTTAACTACTCGGAATCATTTTGTTTCATCCACAAATTTGATAACTTCATTCATCGTATTCCTTTCTAGATCATTTATATATATATATATTGAAAAGCACTGGTCCAAGTACAGATCCCTGAGGCATTCCACTGTTTACCCTTTTCCACTGAGAAAATTGACCATTTAAGCCTACTGTTTCCTGTCTTTTAACCAGTTTGTAATCCACGAAAGGACATTGCCTCCTATCCCATGACTTCTTAGTTTTCTTAGAGGCCTCTCATGAGGGACTTTGGCAAATGCCTTCTGAAAATCCAAATACACTATGAACTACCGGTTCACCTTTATCTACATGTTTATTAACCCCTTCAAAAAAATGAAGCAGATTTGTTAGGCAAGACTTCCCTTGGGTAAATCCATGTTGACTGTGTTCCATTAAATCATGTCTTTCTATATGCTGTACGATTTTGATCTTGAGAATAGTTTCCACTATTTTTCCCGGCACTGAAGTCAGGCTCACTGGCCTATAGTTACCCGGATCGCCCCTGGAGCCTTTTTAAAATATTGGTGTTATATTGGCCACCCTCCAGTCTTCAGGTACACTGGATGATTTTTATGATATGTTACAAATTTTAACTAATAGATCAGAAATTTCATTTTTGAGTTGCTTCAGTACCCTAGGATGCATACCATCCGGTCCAGGTGATATGCTACTCTTTAGTTTGTCAATCTGGCCTACTACATCTTCCAGGTTCACAGTGATTTCGTTCAGTTCGTCTAACTCATCACCCCTGAAAACCATCTCCGGAACTGGTATCTCCCCAACATCCTCATTAGTAAACACAGAAGCAAATAATTCATTTATTCTTTCTGCAATGGCCTTATCTTCCCTAACAGCCCCTTTAACCCCTCTGTCATCTAATGGTCCAACTGACTCCCTCATAGGTTTCTTGCTTTGGATATATTTTTAAAAGTTTTTGAGTTTTTGCCTCTATGGCCAACTTCAATTCAAATTCTCTCTTCGTCTGTCTTATCAATGTTTTACACTTAACTTGACAATGCTTGTTTTATCCTATTTTCTTCAGATGATCCTTCCAATTTTTGAAGGAAGTTTTTTTTGGCTAAAATAGCCTCTTTCACCTCACCTTTTAATCATGACGGTAATCGTTTTGCCTTCCTTCCACCTTAATGTGTGGAATACATATGGACTGCGCCTCTAGGATTGTATTTTTAAACAATGTCCATGTCTGTTGAACGCTTTTAACCGTTGCAGCTGCACCTTTCAGTTTTTTGCTATTTTCTTCATTTTATCAAAGTTTCCCTTTTGAAAGTTTAGTGTTAGAGCTGCAGATTTACTTGTTGTCCCCCTTCCAGTTATTAGTTTAAATTTGATCATGTTATGATCACGGTTGCCAACTGGCCCCACCACCGTTACCTCTCTCACCAAATCCTGTGTTCCACTAAGAATTAAATCTAAAATAGCTCCTTCTCTTTTTGGTTCCTGAACCAATTGCTCCATGAAGCAGTCATTTATTATATCCAGGAACTTTATGTCCCTAGCAAGTCCTGATGTTATATTTACCCAGTCAATATTGGGGTAATTGAAATCTAAATCAGAGAAGTGCAGAACAGAAAACTTCTAGTCCCGATCAAAGAGATTTCCAGACATTTTTGTGCAAAAATAATTTGTATTTTTTATTGCGGCAACTCCACTGCACAATATTTCCACAAAAGACTGTTTTCAAAGGTGCCCCGACACGGTCCCGTGTTTCGCCGGTGGCTGCATCGGGGGGACCAACAAGTTTTAATAAATCTGTAATTAACAATTAATTTTCGGTTTAAGTCCATTGCTTTGGTCCTGATCTTTAATTATTTAACTTACAAATTTATTAAAACTTGTTGGTCCCCCGATGCAGCCACCGGCGAAACATGGGACCGTGTCGGGGCACCTTTGAAAACAGTCTTTTGTGGAAATATTATGCAGTGGAGTTGCCGCAATAAAAAATACAAATTATTTTTGCACAAAAATGTCTGGAAATCTCTTTGATCGGGACTAGAAGTTTTCTGTTCTGCACTTCTCTGATTTGGATTATTCTGTAGTGCAGCATTTTGCTTGTGTTCTCTCCGGTAATTGAAATCTCCCATTATTATTGCATTGCCAAATTGGTTTGCTTCCCTGATTTCTCTTAGCTTTTCATCATCTGTCTGACCATTTTGTCTAGGTGGACGGTAGTATATTCCTATCATTATACTCTTACCCAACACACATGGGATTTCTACCCATATAGATTCTACTGAGCATTTAGTCTCTTGTATGATCTTTATCCTGTTGGACTCTATACCCTCCCAGACATAAAGTGCCCCACCAAGTTGATCCTCCCTATCATTGCAATATAATTTGTACCCTGATATAGCACTGTTCCATTGGTTATCCTCTTTCCACCAGGTCTCTGTGATGCCAATTATGTCAATCTCATCATTTGCTGCTATATACTCTAACTCTCCCATCTTACTTCTTAGACTTCTGGCACTGGCATACAGACATTTCAAAGTGTGTTTTTTTTGTTTGTATTAACAACCTGCTTTTCAGTTGTTAGGGATAATTCGGAAATAATTAGCTTTGGTGATTTTTTACATATAGGCACATGGACTATGTTTGCTTTTAAAGGAACCTCTCTGTTGGGATGCCCTAACTCTCCTGTTTCATTAGTATCCTTCAAGGATACATTTCTCCGAACCATGCATTGCTGAGTGACTGTCTGCTTTCCCCCTTGTTCTAGTTTAAAAGCTGCTCTATTTCCTTTTTGAAAGTTAGTGCCAGCAGCTTGGTTCCACTCTGGTTAAGGTGGAGCCTATCCTTTCGGAAGAGTCTTCCCTTTCCCCAAAAGTTTACCCAGTTCCTAATAAAGCTGAATCCCTCTTCCCTGCACCATCGTCTCATCCACGCCTTGAAACTCTGGAGCTCTGCCTGCCTCTGGGGACCTGCACGTGGAACAGGAAGCATTTCAGAGAATGCTACCCTGGAGGATCTGGATTTAAGCTTCCTACCTAAAATCCTAAATTTGGCTTCCAAAACCTCTCTCCCACATTTTCCTGTCATTGGTGCCCACATGTACCGCGACAGCCGGCTCCTCCCCAGCACTTGTCACTCCTCTCTTGTTTGAATAAAAATTCAATGGAATAAAATTACTTTCTGAAAGAGAATAGAGGTTTAAACGTTTTTTCCCCATAGAAAGAAGAGCCTTAAAAGTTGAATTGTAAGATGAAGACTTGGCATGGCCCAAAGTGTGAATTATGATCAGACAGTGGTAGAAATGTTTGTTTACTGCTGCAGCATTTGAAGTTGAAAGAAAATGGCGTGTGTAACTCTTGTGTATTTAAATGTTTCATTTTGCAAGTAAAAGGACTACAAAACAAAATTATTATATAAACAATGGTGATGAAGATAGGGACACCTGTATCTCAAATGTTAGCCTGTTTAAATGAATGGCTATTGAAGAAATAACAAAACATACATGATTTAAAGGGATTTGCCACTTAAGTCTTCACCTAGTCACCGGTATTTTCACTTATACAAAAAAATACCTTAATATTCCCTGAATGGCACTGACATTTTTTCTGTCAATATTGTATCTGTATTTGGCCCCTCACCATGCTGCTGCCACTTTCCTGTCTCTTTTCCGCTCACCCTTCTTCTGTCACTGCTCTTTCTCCTTCTGCTTAAAATTTGGTGAGCTTCTGAGATCTTGACCTGTTAGTCTGTTCTGCCTCTGCTCTGCTCTATGTAGTATATCCTTTTGGAGATGCAACTTCCAGAACTGAATATAACATCAGATGAGGTCTAGTCCATGATTTGTGTAGAATTATGCGTTGGAATCATAGAAAGCTGATACCTGAACGTTCTGCCAACTGCTGCCTCTCGCTTATCAATTGCTGTTATTCCCCCTCTATCGCACAACTGCCACAGCTTTCACCACACTCCTTAACCTACACTTCTGTTGCAACTGTTACTTCCCCTCATCCACTTTCTGTTACTGTTTCCGTGCTGTCCACATGACTTGTTACCAGGCCTGCTGTGCTAGCTGTAACTCTGCTGTCAAAACTTAGTGCAAGAGCACAGAATTACTGTGGATTCTACATAATTCTAATTAAAGGGTACTACATGGGTAGAAGATGAAGTGGTGTGGAGCAGTACAAGCTGCAACAGGTAGTGGTATAGAGCAGTGATTCTTAACCTTTTTTCGGCTGGGTCACATCTGACAGATGGTTCTCACATGCGTGACACATTGAACATGTGTGACTGTCATGGGGCTAAATGCATATACATTCTGCATCCTCGGGAACCCCCTCAACCCCCAGCAATGGGTGCAGAGCAGAACTAGGGCATTACATGTACAACTCAGCATACAAAAAAGATATTCTGGTTCTGATGACATCTCAATAAAAGCAAAACAAACTCCCTTTACTAGCAGGCACAATATCCCTCCTTATGAAAAGATAGTAATTTACCACTAATGCACATCCTATTGAGAAAACACAACAAATAAGATGGATACAAATGCCTACATGCTAGTAAAATACCTTCTCTCTGTCACATACCCAGAACTGACCTTCACCAAAAACAGACCACAAATTATAAATATGGAGACAAACTGGAATGGAAAACCAAAACAGCCATTCTGCATGCAGTGCA
This sequence comes from Rhinatrema bivittatum, assembly GCF_901001135.1. Taxonomy (NCBI): domain Eukaryota; kingdom Metazoa; phylum Chordata; class Amphibia; order Gymnophiona; family Rhinatrematidae; genus Rhinatrema; species Rhinatrema bivittatum. The sequence goes on from NC_042616.1 coordinate 136,178,616, forward strand.
AACCTGGAGAAACGCAAAGAGAAATATAGCACTTACCATAGTCCAAGATCTGCAATAATGCACCCAAACTAAGCCGCACAAAGTTACACCTGCATTATGGAACACTCAAACAATAACAACCCAACTTATGAAATGGCAATACTACAAATTTTAAACCAGGCCCTAAACACTAATACACTTCCTATTAGGAAAACAGAATAAGCCAAGCTGCTATAGATCTCCACACAGAAATAATTGTAAAACTATACTAATAAATGTTACAAAACAGCTGATGAACAGAACAACATCCAACAATTAAAAACTCATAAATTATTAAAAATTGTCCAAATATCAATAAAATATTTCAAAACAGCAGACACATCACATAATATCCAATAATTAAAATGGCAGTCAACCAAGAAAAATAAACTTAAAAAGCCACCTTTACTTACCCTCTCCAGCAACTCTCCTCCTCCTTTCCCTTTCAGGCTAATAGCACTTACCAGAAGCAGCAGTGGCTGCTGAATCTCTGTCCTACAGTCCTCTTCCTTAGGGCCCACAACCAGAAATATACAGTCTGTCTCACACAGTCCAGTAACCTCCCTAACCGGTCTCTCTTCCACACACACACCCACACACCAGTCTCTCTGTGTGTGTCTCTCTCACACACACACCAGTCATTGCCCTGAACAGTTTCTCTCTCTCTCTCTCTCTCTCATATACACACACACAAAGCTGTCACTCACGGACAAGCTCTCACTCACACAAAAGCTCACGTGGAGCCTCTTCTCATTGTTTGGCCCAATAAGCCTAGCCTCCGCTTTTTAGCTGCCGCTGGCCTGGCCTCTGGCGGCGGCGCACAGTATCTCTTCGCTCTTCAGCAGTCTCTGGCGGCAGCGCACAGTATCTCTTTGCTTTTCGGCCCCGCCGGCCTGGTCTCCAGAGGTGGCAGTCCCCCACCAACTGCATCAGGCAGTCCGCCCCTGAGAAGAAGGGAAGCACAAGTGGGGCAGTGGGCCACCGGGAGCCGCGACACACCAGCCGGTGCTTGGCAACACACTGGTGTGTCGCGACACACCGGTTGAAAATCACTGGTGTAGAGTGACATGAATAGTTGTAAAGGGATAGGGCTGGAAGGAGAGGGACAGAAGACTGCGTGAGAGGGAGGAAAGACTGCAGAGGAGGAGACAGCTTGGAAAAGATGGCTGGGAAATCTATATAAAGTATGGGGAGGGAGAATGCATTATAATGGACATACTTTAGAGGGTAAGACTAGAGAGGAGATTGAAGAAACTACATGAGGAGGGACAGGAACTAAAGCTATCTCAAAAAAGATATAATTGCGATGGAGAAGGTACAGAGAAGGGCTACCAAAATGATAAGGGGAATGGAACAACTCCCCTATGAGGAAAGACTAAAGAGGTTAGGACTTTTCAGCTTGGAGAAGAGACGACTGAGGGGGGATATGATAGAGGTGTTTAAAATCATGAGAGGTCTAGAACGGGTAGATGTGAATCGGTTATTTACTCTTTCGGATAGTAGAAGGACTAGGGGACACTCCATGAAGTTAGCATGGGGCACATTTAAAACTAATCGGAGAAAGTTCTTTTTTACTCAACGCACAATTAAACTCTGGAATTTGTTGCCAGAGAATGTGGTTCGTGCAGTTAGTATAGCTGTGTTTAAAAAAGGATTGGATAAGTTCTTGGAGGAGAAGTCCATTACCTGCTATTAAGTTCACTTAGAGAATAGCCACTGCCATTAGCAATGGTTACATGGAATAGACTTAGTTTTTGGGTACTTGCCAGGTTCTTATGGCCTGGATTGGCCACTGTTGGAAACAGGATGCTGGGCTTGATGGACCCTTTCTTATGTTCTTATGTTCTAAGCTAGCAGAAGGGATAAAATGGAGGGAAGAGATGAGAGAAGATATAAAATGTTTGACAGAACAATCCATGGAAAGTGAAGTTTTCAGTCAGCAAGCGAGGCTGAATTACACATAACACATGGGTGACATCCAGCAGCACGAAATGGACTCGTCTCCCCAGCATGGACATGCACCCTCTTCTAGCTTTCTTTATATTCTTAAATTATTTTCGAAATGTTCTTACTTTTTTTCAACACTTGCTGTTGCTCTGCTGCATCAGCAGCCCTCAAACTGCACTTTTCTATTCTAAATTAAAAAAACAAAAAAATTTTAAAAGCAAATAGGAATGTTCGGATTCAAGGATTGCTTGTGTGGTAAAAAGATATCTATAAGGACATAAGAAAATGCCATACTGGGTCAGACCAAGGGTCCATCAAGCCCGGCATCCTGTTTCCAACAGTGGCCAATCTAGGCCATAAGAACCTGGCAAGTACCCAAAAACTAAGTCTATTCCATGTTACCGTTGCTAGTAATAGCAGTGGCTATTCTCTAAGGGGGTAGATTTTATAAATTTTACGAGCGTGCGTACTTTTGTTCGTGAACCAGGCGCGAACAAAAGTACGCTGGATTTTATAAGATACACGCGTAGCCGCGCGTATCTTATAAAATCCGGGGTCGGCGCGCGCATGGGGGTGCACATTTGTGCAACCTGCGTGCGCTGAGCCCGGCGCGCGCTGCTTGTTCCCTCCGAGGCCCCTCCGAAATCGGAGGGGCCTCGGAGGGAACTTTCCTTCCGCTTCCCCTCCCTTCCCCTACCTAACCCAACCCCCCTACCTATGTTGGCAGGTTTACGCCTGCCGAAAGCAGGTGTAAATCTGCGCGCGCCAGCTGGCTGCTGGCGCGCCATCACCCAACCCCGGGGGCTGGTCTGGAGGCCTCGACCACGCCCCCGGGCCAGCATCACGCCTCCCGCCCCGGGACATAGGCTCGGCGCACACGGGGGGGTTTGGGGTAGTTTTTCGGGGGGTACGCGCGTATCTTACGCTCGCACCCCTCTGAAAATCTACCCCTAAGTGAACTTAATAGCAGGTAATGGACTTCTCCTCCAAGAACTTATCCAATCCCTTTTTAAACACAGCTATACTAACTGCACTAACCACATCTTCTGGCAACAAATTCCAGAGTTTAATTGTGCGTTGAGTAAAAAAGAGCTTTCTCCAATTAGTTTTAAATGTGCCCCATGCTAACTTCATGGAGTGCCCCCTAGTCTTTTTCTACTATCCGAAAGAGTAAATAACAGATTCACATCTACCCGTTCTAGACCTCTCATGATTTTAAACATCTCTATCATATCCCCCCTCAGCTGTCTCTTCTCCAAGCTGAAAAGTCCTAACCTCTTTAGTCTTTCCTCATAGGGGAGCTGTTCCATTCCCCTTATCATTTTGGTCGCCCTTCTCTGTACCTTCTCCATCGCAATTATATCTTTTTTGAGATGCGGCGACCAGAATTGTACACAGTATTCAAGGTGCAGTCTCACCATGGAGCGATACAGAGGCATTATGACATTTTTCGTTTTATTCACCATTCCCTTTCTAATAATTCCCAACATTGTTTGCTTTTTTGACTGCCGCAGCACACTGAACCGACTATTTCAATGTGTTATCCACTATGACGCCTAGATCTTTCTTGGGTTGTAGCACCTAATATGGAACCCAACATTGTGTAATTATAGCATGGGTAATTTTTCCCTAGATGCATCACCTTGCACTTATCCACATTAAATTTCATCTGCCATTTGGATGCCCAATTTTCCAGTCTCACAAGGTCTTCCTGCAATTTATCACAATCTGCTTGTGATTTAACTACTCTGAACAATTTTGTGTCATCTGCAAATTTGATTCTCACTCGTATTTCTTTCCAGATCATTTATAAATATATTGAAAAGTAAGGGTCCCAATACAGATCCCTGAGGCACTCCACTGTCCACTCCCTTCCACTGAGAAAATTGTCCATTTAATCCTACTCTGTTTCCTGTCTTTTAGCCAGTTTGCAATCCACGAAAGGACATCGCCACCTATCCCATGACTTTTTACTTTTCCTAGAAGCCTCTCATGAGGAACTTTGTCAAACGCCTTCTGAAAATCTAAGTATACTACATCTACCGGTTCACCTTTATCCACATGTTTATTAACTCCTTCAAAAAAGTGAAGCAGATTTGTGAGGCAAGACTTGCCCTGGGTAAAGCCATGCTGACTTTGTTCCATTAAACCATGTCTTTCTATATGTTCTGTGATTTTGATGTTTAGAACACTTTCCACTATTTTTCCTGGCACCGAAGTCAGGCTAACTGGTCTGTAGTTTCCCGGGTTGCCCCTGGAGCCCTTTTTAAATATTGGGGTTACATTTGCTATCCTTCAGTCTTCAGGTACAGTGGATGATTTTAATGATAGGTTACAAATTTTTACTAATAGGTCTGAAATTTCATTCTTTAGTTCCTTCAGAACTCTGGAGTGTATACCATCTGATCCAGGTGATTTACTACTCTTCAGTTTGTCAATCAGGTCTACCACATCTTCTAGGTTCACCGTGGTTGGATTCAGTCCATCTGAATCATTACCCATGAAAATCTTCTCCATTATGGGTACCTCCCCAACATGCTCTTCAGTAAACACCGAAGCAAAGAAATCATTTAATCCTTCTGCGATGGCCTTATCTTCTCTAAGTGCCCCTTTAACCCCTTGATCATCTAATGGTCCAACTGACTCCCTCACAGGCTTTCTGCTTCGGATAAATTTAAAAACGTTTTTACTGTGAGTGTTTGCCTCTACGGCCAACTTCTTTTCAAATTCTCTCTTAGCCTGTCTTATCAATGTCTTACATTTAACTTGCCAACGTTTATGCTTTATTTATTTATTTATTGGGTTTTTATATACCGCCGCTCATCAGATATCGCGTCGGTGTACAGAGAACAAAAACATACGCCGGAGCGTTTTACATGAAACAAGAATAATAGTTTAAATCTTATACAAAGCAACTAATACAAAATATTTTCTTCTGTTGGATCCTTCTTCCAGTTTTTGAATGAAGATCTTTTGGCTAAAATAGCTTCTTTCACCTCCCCTTTTAACCAAGACATCTTTTATCAGTATCTCTGTCCTAACCATGAGACACCTTATTGCTACCACTGCGGCTGGATGTCTTTGCAACCCAGAGATCCAGAGCCTGGAAAATGGAGGAGTTGTGAAAATTTGTAAAGAGCAGCAGCTGAGCCAAGTTGAGCAGGAGCTCTTCAGGCAGGGCTTCTTCTGCTTCGAAGCAGACTTGAGGCCCCTCTAACTTGTGGGGGTTGAGTAAGCTGTGAAAATGCCATTCCCAAGTGGCAATGAGCACACCTCATGGGCACAGTGGGGCTTTGTGCTGGCCAATAAGAAAAAGTAGTAATTCGAAAGAGCTCAAAGAATCCCAAAACAGGAAGGGAAACATGCATGAAAGTTATCGAACAAATCATCCTGCAAAAATAGGACAATGAGATCCAACACATTTTTCAAATCAGTTCACCCATAGTGTCAGCAAGCCAGTTAGTGCACCCTTCGTTGCACGGGCCACCCAGGCTGTTCATTCATCCACTGGGGGTATTAGATCAATTTTTCAGAAAATTTTAGAGCAAAAAAAAAAAAATTAAAAAAATAGACATCTTATTTGTTATGGAGAAGAAATAGCCCAACTACAGCCAAGGTTTTGCAATATGCTTCCTCAGGAGAATACTTGGTAATGAACATCACGTTTCAAAATAAGTATGGTAATTGTCATAATTTTCCCAAGGATACAAGTCTCAGAAGCTTAGAAAGCTCAACACCTTTGAAAATTTCTAAGACTTTGTCAATGGAAAATGAACCATAATCTACTGTATCTTTCAGGGTATATGTCACATTAGTGAAAAATGGCAACAATCTTATAAAGTTAATAAATAAGTTGCTGATCAGTATAGATAGCACCCTAACCACATATTCACAGTAATTACCATTGTATATGATCATTCAAAGCACCACACTAAATATCATTGATGAAAAACGGTTTTAAAATCTTTATTAAAGTTGTTGGTAGAAATAAAGATTTTTGAAAATATATTTTGCTTTTGTTTTCCTTATTAAATGAATATTGTAACTTTGTACCATGTTGAGTCTCTGTTTTGCCTAATTTTAGAACCACTGGTCCAGACTCCAGCCAACATGGGGAAAGTTTGCGGGCTGTGGGACATTTTCTGCCAAAGCTGCCTTACAATTTTGCACCACACCTAGCCCCTGCCTAATTGTAGAACCACGTGATTGAGTTGTCAAGCTGGCTTACTGGTGCCAGGACAGCTTTGGGGGAAAGCAGCACAAGTGAGATGCATCACAATTGGTTGCTTGCTGTGCATGCAGTGCTCACCAGTCATCGCTACTACAGCGCGGGGACACTGCAATGCAAACAGGGGTTGCAGAGACCATGTGACCACCTAGACCAGCCTACCAGGGCATGCCTGATCCCCCGATAGGTCAGTCTGCCCCTGAGCACAGGCATTTTAATAAACACAAAATTTCTTGAAGAAATGTGACCAGCAAATTTTGCAAAAAATGAGTATATAGGTTCCTCCTTTGTATAGGTTGCACCCACAAAGCTGTGACCTATATCCTGAAAGATAAGGTACTTATTTTGAAATAGTAACTCCTAAGGAAGTGTATTGCAAAACATTGGCGGCTGTTGGGCTATTTCTTCTTGATACCAAATAAAATTTGTCTATCAGTTTTTATTTGTTCTTTAAAAATTTCCTGAAAAATTGCACTAATACCCCCTGGTAGAGGAATGAACAGGCGAGGTGACAGTGCAACAAAGGGCATACCGATTGGCTTGCGATACACTGGGTGAATTGATTTGAAAAGTTTGGATATTCTTGTCCTGTTTTTGCAGGATGATTTGTTTGATACTTTGATATATGTTTCCCTTTCGGTTTTGAATTCCATAAATAAAAGTGCTGGTGGCACAATTGGTGCTGTTGATGCAACAAGCCCCAGTGCTGTCAACACATCGAGCCTCCTTTGGCTCAGTTGATGCATTGTAACTGGGAGCCCTCAACATCTCAAGCCTTGTGATGCAAATCGACACTATTTCTTAAATTGCTGATCCCTTGAACATATTCTGGGAGGGTAGACATGAAAGGAGGTAAATTGGGTATTTTTCCTATCTCCAGAGTGGTTTCTCTATCAGGACTTCTAGAATAAGGTCTTCGTCTAGAGACTCTGGATCCTGTTTGTTCATTGGTGCCCTTGGCTTCTAAGCAGCTTCCCAAGACATCTACTATAGAGTCTGGAAGACCTTGCACAGGAACCTGTTTAGGTTTTAGAGGAATGTTCCACTTCAGCACCTGACCAGAGGGCATGATAGCCCTTTAGACCATGTGGCAAAGTTGGTGAAGACTCCTTGCCTCTCTGGCTAGGGGCTAGGAGGGCAGTCTTTAATCTCTCCTCTTCAGGGTATCTGATTTTCTCACTCAGGAGGGGGATCCCTTTTGGGACACAAGCCCAGGGATGTCCCATCAGAACCCCTGTAGGGGGTATTCTAGTCCTTGAGACACTCACAGCAAGACATCCCCCAAGAAATGCTTCAAGACAACCAAGGATCGCACCTCAGTTACCTCCTTCATTGAGGTCTTGGGACAGTGCCCCTTTGCCCCTTGGGTTGGAGGAAGGATCAATGAGAATTCCTTCATACCTCCTACTTGAACTTCTGGAGCACTCGTCATTGCATGAGGACCTCTCCCATTTCAGATTTCTGGATAAGTTGGGTAAGATGCTGAGACTCCATGTTCATAAAGACATGGATCCTCATGTGGAAGCCTTTGCCAGATCCTGCCACATCTTCAGGCCTCGCAACTATTTAAGCCAAGTGTGCACTGTCCAACTGGCTAGCAGACTATAGTACTGAACTCCAGATCAGACTCTGTTAAGGTTCATTAAGTGAGAGCCATGGCTACATCAGCAGCTTATGTGCTGTGCTTATCGAGGATACCTGCAAAGCTGCAACTTGGTTGTCAGTTCACACAGTTAAGTCCCATTACAGTCTGGACAATTTATCAAGAAGTAACAGTAAATTTGGACAAGTAGTTTTGTGCAGCTTGATCACCCAGTAGTCCATTCTCCAAGATGAATTGCTTTTTCAGTAAGTGCTCTGCTGCCACTCTCAATTTGGGACTTCCCACATGTTCTTGCTAAATCGGCCCTGCTTTTTGATGGAGAAACAAGTTTTTCTTGTTCTCCACATAGAATATTAATAATTTGCTTAAACAGTATTCGGCATATACAGTGGGATGAATTAGTCATGTTTATTACCTGCCTCACTCCCTGGAGAGTTGACTTTCCTAGCTAAAGCTTAGCTCTAAAATCGACTGAGCGGATCGTGGGAACTCTCACACGTGCTCAGTAGAATAAAAGCTTTAAGCTATGAAAGAAGGGTCCATTTGGTGCTGTCAGATAACATCACCCTTGTGCCATGGCTAGTTCATCTTACTGTTTATGGAGAATACCTTACATTAAGCAAACCTGCTGGAGAAAGAACTGATATAAACATGAAAAAAGCACTATAGGTGGACCTATTTCTTTTTAGAGAATATATCTTTTTTCAAAAATATTTGTAAGGTTTTCAATAAACTTATTTTGCTTAATAAATGAAGAATATGCAAATCTACTGCTGAATTCTCAACTCTTGTCTCTTCCAAAGTAGACCCCAGGGCTTGCTTTGTCTCACTATGCACGTTAGCATTAGTTTAGACTTTATCACTGTCTTAACACATTACAACCTTGCAATCCTCTCCTCTCCTATTCTACTCACCAGTACTTCATGTCCAATCCTTTTGTTTTGGATTTCTGTGATCCAAATGATGACTTTGAAATTTTTTAAAAATTTGTATATCTTCAGTGACAAACTCATGATCACGCCTTGCTTTTCACTCCATTTGGCATGTCCATGTGCTGCGGATCTTAGGAAATAGACAAACCTTTCATATGAACTCCTTTGCAGAATTACTGTTTAGATAGTTAAGAATGAAGAGAGAATTGACTTGAGGATGCTTCTTTGATTACTAATTCTTTTGACACCAAGTACATTGCTTATAGGTCAGTGATGGCCAACCTTTTGCGCTCAGTGTGTCAAAATTCATAAAAAAAACCTAGCATAACTCAGGTGGTGTGTCATTTCTAGAAAAATCCATAATTTTGTGATATTTGTAGCTCTAATATAATAATTATAATTTTAATATATGTTCTGTATTTATTAATAAAGCAAAAACAAATAATTCTTTACCTTACCTGCTTAGTGACTTTTTTGTTGCTGAATTTCATTGGCTAAATCTTCAATTAAAACACTCTCTCCCCCTCCACCCCCACCCCCACACACAAACTCTTACTCCCCTGGATTTTCTCATACACGCTCATGCACTCACACTCACTGGCTCCCTCACATATACACAAACACACACACCCAGGCAGGCTTTCAGTCATTCTCACACCACTCCCACTCCATCCTCCAGGCAGGCACCAATTCATTCTCACACACAGACCCCCAGGCAGGCACCCATGCATTCACACACATACACCCCCATGCAGAGTCCCATTCATACACATGCACACACTAAAGGCAGACCCCCCTCTCTTTTGCCAGCAACCTCAGAACCTCTCTCATTCCTCTGCTGCCACTGTCACTGCTGCGACATGGCTATTGGGGAGGTGCCGATTGCTGCTACTGACACTGAAGCCCATTCTACTGCCTCCTCTGTGCAGGCCCTGTGGGCTTCCATTTTCTCCATGCTGATCTTGTACATTGTGAGATCCGCATAGAGAAAGTGCTATTCTTGCACATTCCCAAAGATTACATGTGCCAATCACTAAAAAGTAATTAATTTTGTTTTTACCTTTGCTGTCTGATCTTCGTTTTCTAATTGGTTGGTCACAGGCTTTTTTTCCCACCTTCCCTTTCTTATTTTTTTTGCCAATTCCTTTTATATTGTCTTTTTTTTTCTGTTTCTTTTCTCTCCATCTTCTTCCCTCAAACACACAGGTTCTCATTCTCACATGCATTTCTCTCTCACACACATACACACACAGGCTCTCACTGTCACATGCTGTGTCTCATACAATCATTCATACACTCAGTCTCTCACTCCCACATGCTGTCTTGCTCTGCAAACATTCAGGTCCTCACTCTCACACACAATCTCTCAACTCATCTCATACACGCACAGACACACACACACTCTACAGACCCTCAGCCTCTCTCTCACCTCTGGGCCTCCTCTTCGCGGGTCGCCGCAGGATGGGCTCTGCAGCGGCCCTGATCTTCTTGGGCCGCAGTGGCCCTGCTACCGGGCCTCTTCTTCTTCTCGGGCCGCTGCGACTTGAGATTCGTGGCGGCCGTAAACGCAAGTGCTGCTCCACTTCTGCACGCGCTGATGCTTCCCCTCCTTCCTGCCCACGCGGCTCCGGCAACGTTTAATTCCGGGGTCGCACAGGCAGGAAGGAGGAGGAGCATCAGCGCGTTTAAACGCGATCTTTTTCTTGGCCTTGCTGATCTGCCTGTCGCTGCGTCCGGGGGCATTGGGGGGATAATAAAAAAACTAGTTTTAAAGGGTCGGCGCAGCTGATTAAAAAAAAAAAATTCCCGATAGTCCACAAAACGCTGCGCGTGTCAGCAAAAAGTCTCGGCATGTCACCTCTGACACGCGTGTCATAGGTTAGCCATCACTGTTATAGGTATTCCAAAAGCCTCCTGTAGCACTGAGGCACTCCTTCTGACAGCGTGTGTGATTCACAAAGTCTTTTTAGAACTTGCTCTATGCCCTTAACCACAGAGCATCTTCCCCTTGATAGTTCAGACTACAAGCAGTAATACAGCCTTTTTTTTTTTTTGTCTTGAAGGTCCAGAGTTAGATGAGGAAGTGTAGGTCATCCTTTTGTTTCTTCATTTTGCTATCATAACTATGCTAGCACTGAGGGGTTTTTTTTTTCTTGCCTTGGTTGATATGGTCTGATATCTTGCTTTGTCGGCCTTTAGTGATTGGCCTCTTCCATTTTCTGCAAATGGCTCGTAATTTTTCTCAAATTCTGAAGCGGCAATTTAAAATATATTCCTTGTATAAAATATCACATACATTAGATATTTATGAAAATATTAACCAGGACTGATTCCAGTAGCATTCCATTCATCACCTTCTCTTCAGTGGTGTGACCTCATGTCGCTACTTTCTCTCGCCATTCACTTAACCAGTTTCTAACCCACTTTACCTCATTAAAACCCTTGCCGGCCTACTTAGTTTATTTATGAGCCTCTTTTATGAACTGTCTTAAATGCCTTTTTGAAATCTCTTCCAGCACTTGCCCCAATTTAATTCTTTGATCACCCAGTCAAAGAAATCAATAGACCTCATGCTGCTTTGAATCCTGTAATCTGCTAGACTCCATTAATTTACCCATTGCTGAGATCAGACTAATTGACCTGCAGTTAGCAGCTGCCTCATTACTCTGACTTTTGTCAAGAGGGACAATGTCTGCCCATCTCCTTTTTTCCTGGAGTTGCTTGTGTTTCTAAAGATTGATTGAACCAAAATAGCGGTCCTGCCAGAACGTCTTTAAGCTCTTTTAATGTCTCCATTGCTTTCTTCACTTTGTTTTCCTATGTTTCACATTGTATGAAACAGTTTCTTCTGTAAATGGAGTGAGTTTTGTAACATCACAATTCCAGTGATTTTTCTCCAGTTCCTTCAGTGAACACCTAACAAACGTATTTCAGTAGTTCTGCTTTTTCCTTGTGCTCCTCCATACCTCTCTCCTTTTCATCACTTGGTCTTAGTTCAACCTCTGCTTTTTCCTCTTCACTAACTTTTTTTTTTTTGTTTTTTCTTTTTAAGATAAGTTACCTTGATGGGGTGGAAAATTCCCGAGTGCCAGGGTAATCCAGGTGCCTAAAAATTTGCACCTGGTGCCTACTTCTGGAAAACGGGCTTCTACCTGTTTGGATGCTCTTATTCTATGAAAAACCACTGCTACTGCAGCCTGGGGCTACTCGCTGTTAATACAGGAGGGGGGGGGGGGAAGAAACCCTTCAAAATGATGAGAAAGCAAGAAGAAAAAAGACAAAAGGAAGCAGACATGAAAACAGAAATATGGGCAAAGCAAGAGAGCAACAATCCCCCCCCCTCCCCCAAGTCCAATAACAGACCATACAAAATAGAAAATGAGCAAACCAGGGAAAAAAAAGTTACAACTAAAACTGTTTGCCTTTGATCCTAAAAGATTTATGGCTGGCATCAGTTTTACTTTTTCTAAATAATTTTATTTTCAGTAAATTGAAGAGCTGTCCATTGAGGATTATAGCATATGTACATAATAAAATATAAACTTACAATAACATTTCCACCTAAAGATAAAATGGTAAAACAAATATCATCACAATGCACTCTAACCATGGTCACTTATACATCATGAACTCTAATCTGCCTGCCAGAACAAGTGAATCTTTACTGTGTTATTATATTTCATATAATCCTTTTCCTTACGCAGTTCCAATTCCATCTCTGCACCTTGATCTACTGTTGTAGGTTTCCCTCCCTGCCTTTGTCTTTTGATTCCCTGACTTCCCTGTCTTTCCAGTTATTTATTATCCTCCTCTTTTTGAGATGCTTTGAACCTCTTGAAATATTTTTTTAAATCTATTTTCAGCCTGCTCTTCTGAAAGCCAAATTGACATTTTGTTTTTAAGGTAGTCCATAGGATGTACTTGCTCGCATACCCAGTGTGTGTCAGTTGGAATGCAGCTGGCATTCTTTGCTTGAGAGATGCTTGATAGTGTTGATGACTGAAATACACCTGCAGAACTTGGGAAGAAAAATCTACAAAATATCTTTGACTTGCCAGCACCTATTAGGCCTCTAACATGTACAATGTTTGAAGAACTGGAGGAGAAGCCTATGCCCCGCCCCAGGATTTCAGCATTTATACACACATTTGCATTCAAGATTTTGTTAGAGCTTATGGAACAATGAAATTCAGGTAGATAAGAGAGTGCTGCCCAAAGAAAAACTAGCAAACCAGGGAGGTGCCATCTTTGCACGACCAGTGAAACAGTAGTGCTATTAACTGTAAGCAACCAGCAGCAGCTCCTTTGCACAGAATCAGGAATAAAGTACACAAGGTAATTTTCAAAGGAGTTAGGCATGTAAATTTAACATCCTGACTTGCAATTTTCAAAAGCCATTTATGTGGGTAAATCCTATGGACTATTCAGTGGCATATATTGAAGCAATTTTCAAAAGCCCACTTACACAGGTAGAGTACATTTCCTCTAGTAAAACCCAGTTTTGTGTGTAAACACTTTTTAAAATCAGGCCGATACGGAGCAGTAAAGAAGACCCAGTAGCTCAAAACAGTTGTTCTAGCTGACTCATTATAGTCCACCAGTGTGACATGATATGCATTTCCAACAGATTTGAATGTACTGAAAAAATTGCTGATGCAAGTGCTACACAAGCGGATTACACCAGTTATGCAGTGTCTGGTGAAAATGGACAGGAAAACGAAACATGACATCCAAGGCATAGCACCCATTTCAGCAAATGCACCATTGTTGTGGTTAATGGTGACTGTCACAGTACCCATAGACCTATCTGCAATGAACTTTGTAGATGTGTATTAACACTACCATATTGGCTTGGTTTTCATGCTGTAAACTAGCTATGCTGTAACTTTAAAATGTAAGTTACCGTATATATCTTAATAGTAGCTAAAACAATTTTCCTCTGAAAAATAATTTTTCTTGTGATTTGCAGGCTCCAGATAAGAGAAAAGCATTAGAAGAAACAAAAGCATACACAACTCAGTCTCTAGCTAGTGTTGCTTATCAGATCAATGCCTTGGCCAACAATGTACTCCAGCTGCTGGATATTCAGGCGTCCCAGCTGCGGAGAATGGAGTCTTCCATCAACCATATCTCCCAGGTAAGGTTAAAAATAGTCTTTCGATGCATTGTTTTTGTCTCTGGGTACCTTTTGAATGAGAAATTCAAAATGATCTGATACAGTGACTCCAGACTTCCTTGGTTTTGCTCCTTTCTTCCCTTTAGGGGAGTTTCTCTTTTGAGCCTAAATAGTTAGACCTTATGATATGTTAGTTCCTGGCCAAAGAGCTGCAGTCATATGGCTGAAAGCTTTTGATGGCCTTGGAGCAGGGATTATCACAGATTGCGATAGGACAAAGTGAATGAAGTCCATCGACAATTTTCAAAAGGGAGAGTAGTCACTCATGGGAAAATAGCAAGATGTTTTATGGAATAGAAATTTAAAAATGTATTTCTGAAATGAGATCCTACCAGCTATGCTACCATTGCTGCATCATCTTCACTTTTTCTTCCAGTTTATTAGCTCTCAATCACATCCTTATCCCCTTAACCAGGTCCTCATCCCCCTAACTAATTTGGTTTTTATGGATATCCATAATGAGTATGCATGAGAGAGATTTGCATACACAACTTTAGTTCTTGGCTCCAGTGCATAGAGGGCCCTTAGGACGCAGTTGAGAATCACTGCTGGTGTTTATATTTTGTGTGCAGAGGGATTTTACATGCAGGAATGTCTCATGGGTCTACAATGTGTACAGCATTTTTTTTTGTTTTTATTTTAATGATTCATTGGTTAACTTTATTTTTATTTTTTTCAGAAGTAAAATGGTTTCTAAACTTTTGTCGCAGTGTCCTGGCCAATTTCTTCTCTTGTTCTGCTTTTGTAAATTCTGCGTTTTGTTTCTCCGGTGTAGTTTTTCCCCTTTCTTTTACTTTTTTATGGGTTTTTAATGCTTTTCCCTTTTTCTTTCTTTTGCAAAGTCCCTGCTTGCTGTGTTTCCAATTTCTTTTGGATAGTATAGTATGATTGCTGTCACAGAGCACAAGGAATCTTCAGGCTAACCAAACAGCTTATTAAAGTATGCAGTCACTGCGAGCGTGATATGACTTCATTATAATATTGGAGTGTAGTCCCATTTTTCTCACAGTTTCTAACAGAAAACCTGTGTTTCTTGGGTTGTATTTGTACAGCTCCCAAACCTTTGTTTCATAGTACATCACATACATAAGACAATTGTGATTGCTTTCTCTCTCATACTGGTGATAACTGCTGTCAGTCTACTTTTCATTTGGTTTCCTCTTAGCAAAAGTCTGTTCAGTATTGTTTTCTCACCCTTTTCTTTTAATGAATCATATTTAACTACTAAGCTTGGACATCCTGATGGATTGGATTGTAATTTTTATATTTTTGGCAACCTGACCTTGAATAAACTACAATTAACTACCATTTACCAACATACAAAATTCTTTAGCCAATATTACACATTCCTTCACAATCTATTAATTAAAATATTAGGATCCGCAAAGTAGAGTAATGCTATCATATCTTCAGTCTCCTGCATTTTGCTGGAATAAAAATTTTTTTTTTGTTTGTATTTTTTTTTTTTTTTTAGGACTTGGGTGTTTCCTCTCCTCTTTATTCTTTGGGATTCCTCTTGAATTGGAACCACCTTGTAGTAGGTCACAGTTTTGCAACCCTTCATTTTGCAGCATCCCTGTTTAACCCCCTTCTCCCATCTAGCCCACCCAAAATGGCGGCCATTCTTGGTCAGGGTCCACAGAGAGCAGCAGCAGCAGCTCCTTCATGAACCCAATGTGCTTGTACTCTGCTGCTCTTGTGTGATGGCCAAGACTCTCTTCCTCTGAGGTCTCTGTAGCAGCCCCAGCCCTAGCTGGTTGGAAGAGCAAAATCCACACTCTGGAATGAAACCACGGATCCCAATAGCAGCACGTATGATCATAGAGTCGTTCATTGGTCTGGCCATATTCTAATAAGAATTGCTATCTTGGATCAGACAAAGGTCCTTCGAGCCCAGCATCTTCTCTGACAGTGACCTATCCAGGTTGCAGGTACTTGGTAGATCCTATAAACTAGAACTAATTTCTGTTATTCCCAAGGATAGTAATAACTTTCTTTAGTCTGGCTGCTAATGCTGTGGATTTTTCCTCCAGGAACTTGTCCAAACCTCTTAAAGCTTGCTTGCTAGTGGTCTTGACCACAGAATTTGGCATCAGGTTCCACAGCTTGACAGTATGCTCAGTGAAATACTTTCTATGATTTGTTTTGAATCTGGTGGTTAGTTTCATGGAGTGTCCCCTTGTTTTATTATCATTTGAAAGGGTAAATCATCCTTTGTTTACCCATTTCACCCTAGTCCCGATTTTATAAACAACTTCTATTTTCCCATAGATAAGCAGGCTGAATTAGCCATACTCTCTGGGACATAGTCCTGGCAGCCTGATGCGGAACTTCTCCAAGAATACAGAGCTGTACTCTGTGCACCTGCCCGGTCGTTCCTGCGCAGATCCCCTTCATCTTGTCAGTTTTTCTCCCACGCAGCTAGGGTCACATTCAGTTTTTCTCTCATGCCTATATTTTCTTTATCTACTCACTCTGAGTACCCCAAAACAGCACTTTAAGTGCTAATATGGCACCAAAGGCACCGGGATTTAAATTCTGCCAATGTGGTAAAATTGTCCATAACAGACGGATATAATTATTGCGTGTAGCCAGATGGACTCAAGACCAATGGGTTATATGCCCCCCTGCTAGCAGTTGGAGATGGAGTCAGGTTTCAGAGCTGATGTCACCCTAGATATACCCCTGCAGTGACCTCAGCCCTTCAGTATCTCTGTCTCCTAGCAGATATGGATGTGCTTTCCCATCTGGATTGCTATACTCTTTAGAAGAAGAAATTCTACCTTTAAATTGGAGAAAGATTGAGCCCCGCTCTCATGCGGTGATACCTAAAGGTCCCTCCCCCAGTTGAGAATTCCTGAGGTGATTTCAGAGAACCTTCCGAGGTGTGCCTTGGTCCGGTAGCCAGTTCCTGGCGTGGACTTTGCTGCTGAATCAACTGAAAGGCAGTGGGTGCAAAAAAACAGAGCGTGGCAGTGACGGTCAAAGTTCTCTCCCTGCGCAGCCAGAGACAGTCTCTGTACTCAGCTGGTAAGTGCTGAACCCAGGAAAGTAAAGAGAGAAGAGGTATCCTTCCGATTCAGAGATGTTGGAGGGGTTTCGGTCAGACTTCCTCCAGTCTTCTTGCTCAGCGTGCCGTACTGATGATGTTCCCGATCCCGATGGGGTGTGGGGAAGTGGGCCCCGCTCTAGGCTCTATAGGCCATGGTGGCGCCATTTTGCACACATTTTTGTGCGTCTCCCATTGCCCACCATAGAGTGTTGGTACTCGCGGTGCATTGCCAGCTGTGCGCATAATGTTGCGCATCCGTGGGCGCACACCTCCTTAGGCTCAGAATTTAGGTAAAGCCGGGTGCACGGACTGTGCGCATGCTCACTGTGGCCCGTGGAGGTGCTCAAAATTGTGCGCACGCGATTTCAAGAGCTAGCCGGCTGAGCATGCAGTTACCGTTCCTAATGGCTCTGGCAGCTGAGAAACATAAGTACCATTCTCTCATTGCTGCCTGCCATATTAGAGCTACACAGTCTGACCTTTATTCTTACTTGTGTCAACACTTTTTTGAGGAGGCCTAGGGAGAGTTGGCCTCCCAGGACTTTGCTAAGCACGGCTCCTCCCATTCAGAGGATGGGTCAACCACGCCCTTAACTGGTAGTACCCCGGATCTGAGTAATCCCGGGGCTGGATTTTCCTTGGGAGAGGGAAATCCAGCAGTGCCTACTCCAGTGTACCTCCTGGGCTAGGCAGGGACCTGACAGCCTTCTCTTGGGTGGAATTTTTTCAAGGCCTTCAAGCCTTCGTACAGGCGCAGTCTGCTTCACTTGCCCCTGTCCGGACAGAACCCCAGCTTGTCAGGCCTCCCTCTCCCAGCCCTATCGGTAGGCCTCGAGACATGCCTTGTCTCACCAAGGGTATCTCTGGCAGGGACCCAAACACCACGGATGAAGGTGATCCAGATTCCTTGGAAGATGGGGAAATCCCACCAGGTTTGGAGCCATATCAGACAATGTTACGGTTTTTCCACAGAGATGAATTGCTGGCCCTGGGTTCCTAGACCCTGAAGACACTGGGAGTGCCTGGTATGGACTCTGACAGAACCAAAGAATCATCATACCGTCCTGGTGTCTCTACGGAAAGCCTCTTGCTGTTTCCAGTGCTGGAAGCCATCCAGGAGTTAATTGACCTGGAATAGGACGCCCCTAAAGATGTTTAAAGGTGGTCGAGCATTGGAAGCTTTATACCCACTGGATCCGGCGGAGAGAATGCCTGCATTTCCTGAAAGTGGATATGCTGGTCTGTGCAGTTTCGAAACAAGCAACTATCCCAATGGAGAGATGAGCAGCATTAAAGGATTCGTATGTTAGGCGGATGGAGTCCATCCTTAAACAAGCCTTTGACGTGACAACAGCGACTTTACAGATTGCTTCCTGTTGTGCCCTAGTGGCTTGCTCGTTCCTGCTCCTCTCTAGAGAGGTGGATGACTCAGGGACACATTCCAAAGAACCTATGGAGCCCTTCACTGCCCTTTTAGCTGACACGAGCTCTGACCTAGTCCATACCTTGGCCAGAGGCATGGCCTCAGTGGTAGCGGCAAGAAGACAGCTAGGGTTGTGAAACTGGTAAGCAGATGTGACCTCTAAGGCAGACCTCACAAAAATGCCCTTCAAGGGATCACTCCTTTTCGGAAGCGAATTGGAAAAGCTGCCCCATAAGTGGGGTGAATCTCTAGTGCCCTAGGTTCTGGAAGATAAGAGAAAGTGGTTACAGCGCCCCTTGCCTATGAGGGGTCGGTCCAGGAGCTCCCAATGCTTTCAGCCCTACAGAAACTCAACATTTTAGATGTCTCTGTCTTCGGGAAGGTCTGTTCTTTTAGAGTCAACAGGTTCGGCCCGAACTCCCCAATGAAGTTTTTTTGCTGACCCATCCACAGAACGAGAAGATAGGTAGACTATCCCTCTTCTACCAGTGGTGGGTTGAGATCATGGCGGCAAATGGATACTGGATAATCATACGAGAAGGATATGCGCTGGAGTTTCGCAGAACTCCTCGGGACATGTTCATGTTGTCTCCTTGTCTCCTTGCCTCTCCCAGCACAAGAAGCAGGCAGTGGAATCTACCTAGATATAAGGCTCCTCAAATTGAGGGTTATAATTATAGTACCTGGGCCCCAGGAAAATATGTGGCGTTATTCCATTTTATTTCATTATACCCAAGAAGGAGGGTTGTTTTTGCTCCATCCTCGCCCTCAAGAGTGTTAACAGATACCTACAAGTAATTCATTTCCGCATGGAAACTCTGCACTCCATCGTCATGGTCGTACAACAGGGAGTGTTCTTAACCTCCCTGAACCTTTCCGAGGCCCACCTTTGTTTGTTTGTTTATCTATCTATCCGATTTTCTATTCCAATCTGGCAAGATCATCAGCGTTTCCTATGCTTTGTAGTACTGGGCTGCTATTATCAGTTCTGGGTACTGCCCTTTTGGCCTGGCCACCACCCCCAGATTATGGTGGTTGTGGCAGCGGCACTGAGGAAAGGAGTCCTGGTGCACCCATGCTTGGATGACTGGTTGATCTGGGCGAAGTCATTAGAGTCTCTGGGTGACCAGTAGGGTGATGATCCTGCTTCAGGAGCTTGGTTGGGTTCTGAACGTGGACAAAAACAGTCTCAAGCCCTCCCAGTCCTTAGAATATCTGGGAGTCCAGTTTGACACCAAGTAGGGCAAGTTCTTCCTCCTGCTCTCACAGATAAGGAAGTCGATAATCCACGTTGGTCAGTTGACGAATGCGATAGGTCCACACCTTGGGGTGTATCTTAAGGTCCTCTGTTTAATGGTGTTAACCCTGGAAGTAGTACCATGGACGAGGGCACACATGCAACTGCTGTCACGTTGGAACTCATTATCTCAAGACTATTCAATTCGCCTCCACCTACCGATGGAAGTATGTTCTCTACTCCAATGGTGGCTACAGGAAACTCACCTAGGCAAGGGTGTAAGCCTGTCCCTCGTGGAAATGGCTGGTTCTCATGACAAACTGACGGCCCAGGGGCATTGGACCAAGGAAGAAGCACGCTGGATCATAAACTGCCTGAAAGCTGGAGCAGTCAGATTGGCATGTCTGCTGTTTAGCCACATAATCCAGAGTCAGGCGGTCTGTGTACATACGCAACAGTTGCCTATATCAACCGCCAAGGGGGAACAAAGAGCCAGCAAGTGTCTCTTGAGATAGATCTCCTTATGGAATGGGCGGAATTGAATCTACAGATGATCTCTGCCTCCCACATCGCAGGAAAAGACAATGTTGGAGCAGACTTTCCAAGCAGGGAGATTCTGGATCCAGGAGAAAGGGCATTGTCGGCCAGAGCCTTTCAGCTGCTGGTAGATTGCTGGGGCCTCCCATTCATCTACCTGCTGGCTGCATCTCACAGTGCAAAGGTTTCCATATTCTTAAGTCGCAGAAGAGATCAGCATTCCCTGGGGATCGACGCCCTTGTTCACACGTGGCCAGAAGATGTCTTACTATATGCTTTCCCTCCGTGGCCCCTGCTGGGCAGGGTCATTCACAGGATCAAGTGCCACAGGGGATTAGTCCATCTAGTGGCTCTGCATTGGCCCAGGCGCCCGTGGTATTGCAGACATGTGGAGACTTCTGGTGGAGACACCCCTCCCTCCCCCCTGCCTCTCACCGCACAGGGACCTGCTCCAGCAAGGTCCAGTCCTTCATGAGGATCTGACTCTTGTCTTGTGGTTTGGCCCTTGAGAGGCTCACCTCATGAAGCATGGATATTCAGTGGCAGTAATTACCACCTTGCTCCGCGTGCAGAAGTTCTCAACATCCTTAGCTTATGTGTGGGTTTGGACAGTATTTGAGGCCTGGTGTGAGGAACGCGATGTTGCCTCTTGGACGGTCAAAATCCCTTGTTCTTCACAGTAGAAGGAGACAGGGCAAACCAGCTTTATGGCCTACCATAGCTTGCTGGATCAAGGAGGTGGTCATGGGAGCTTATGTAGAGGCAGGAAAGCCATTACCCTTTCAGGTTAAAGCTCATTCCTCTAGTGCTCAGGCAGTATCCTCAAGTGGAAGCTAAACTGCTGTCTCCCATCAACATCTGCCAAGTGGCGATGTGGTCCTCCTTACATACCTTCTCCAGGTTCTATCGCCTGGACGTTCAGGCCCGAGAGGATGCAGCCTTTGCAAGGGTGGTGCTAACTGGACTGTGGGCAGGCTTCCACCCCAATCGGGAGTAACTTTTGTACATCCCATTGGTCCTGAGTCCATCTGGCTACATACTAGGAAATGGAAAAATTACTTACCTTGATGATTTTGTTTTACTTAGTGTAGACACTCAGCATCCCACCCACAGCTGCCCAAGAACGATGCCAAGGAATCGTCCGTGAAACGAATATTGATTCCAAGAGGATACAGGTAAGTTGTCACCCCAATCCCTAGATCAGGGCATCTATAACCTTGCTGGGATTCAGCGGGCATTTGAGTACAGTTACGGTTATCAGGTTTTAATCAAGTTTTTTCAATAATATGTCCATAATGGCTTTTTAAGAGAATACTGAAGGGCTGAGGTCAGTGCAAGGGTGTATCTAGGATGACGTCTGCTTTGAAACCTGACTCCGTCTCCATCTGCTAGCAGGGGAGCATAATAACCCATTGGTCATGAGTCCATATGTCTACACTAAGGAAAATGGAATTATCAGGTAAGTAATTTCTCCATTTGCCTTGGTCCAGACCACGACCAGACATCCTGTTGCAATTGCAGCAGGATGTCTCCACGGGCCTGGAGACAAAGGGCTCAAAAAAAATGGAAATACTAAAAACCAATCCGTTTGGTTCTTACGCCTCGACCTACAGTTCGACTCAATTTTTGACAGCTAAAAAGGTAAAGTGATTACAGGTAGGAGGTCAACTTCGCTGGAACCACGGATGAAACGGGTAGAGGATCTTCCAAGAAAGGGAAAGGGCTCAGGAGATAAACCTCCAAAACGACCCACTGACCCTAGGGAAATAGTGTCGGAAATGCCGGAGTTCAAAAGATCCAAGCACGGTGCCGACAGAGAAATCAGAGTCACTCGACGCATGAAGCGTCCACTCACTCAAAGTACCTAAAGCAGACTCATTCAATGGAAAAGGTTTCTCCTCGTAGCACTTGGAGCACAGAGTCCAGCTGTTTGACGCACAGTACATCAAAATGAACGATGTCAGAAGGCAATCACTCCAAAAAGCAAAGGAAAACGACTTTGATGCCATCAAAACATAAGAAAGGAGCTACCCAATCGCAATGGTGACCAGACCCACAGATTGTATTTATGGCAGAAGACCTGGAGGCTGGTTCCGATGTAGATATTGTCACACTAACTAACTGACAAATCCCATTCAACCTCATCAAGCAGTTTATGCTCAGGCCAGTCATAGGTGTCTAAATAGAAACGACAACCTCAACTACAGGAACCCTCAATAAAACGACATAAATCTTGTCAGGGTGCTCTAGCTCCAGCTACCACTCAAAAATAGCTGGATTCTGCCAAAGAAAACTCCATCTAAACATAAATCTGACTAAAGGGAAAGAGGCAGCCTCGCATGCAAGGTCACAGATATTGGGTATTGATTGGAAGAAGGTTTTTAGAATGTCAGATAACCCCAGAGACCAAAACTCATCAACTGAATCTGAGGATAACATCTCAGCAAGGACCCTACCATCTTCCCTTCTGGAATCCAAAGGTACAGAAGAAACCATGGGCCATGACCCTAGCCCAGCAAATTCGGAAAGGGAATTTAATATACCTGCCTCTCAACCAATGTCTCTGGGATCGTCTACAGGGATCCCATCTGATTCACCGGAGGGACCACTGAGCTATCTTCCTCACCTGAAGACCTAACATATTCAAAATTCATAGAACAATTAGGCTCTTAAAAATCGAAACAAAAAACATACCAGATCCCAGGGCGGAAGTACATGGAATATTTAAAGTTTTCGATATTCCATTGGAGCCTACAGCACTTACCTCCCCATGCGGTATTAGAAGATGTCCTAGACAAATCCTGAAAAAATTACACCTCAACAGCTGGAACTGCTGTGGGGAAACACTATCATAGGAACTTTGTCTATTAAAGTCCAATATTTTTTTTTTATTTTTATTGCAAATAAACTTTTAGTTAATGAAATGAGATTATGTTCAAAGCTTCTTAGCTCTTTTTGGAGGCGAGAAACTCGACAGACAACCCGACGCTGGCAGCATTTCGAGAGCGTGCTCAACTGCTTTCTGCTTCAGGGGAAGGATTTTCAGTTCCCCTGAAGCAGAGAGCCAGTTGAGCACGCTCTCGAAATGCTGCCAGCGTCGGGTTGTCTGTCGAGTTTCTCGCCTCCAAAAAGAGCTAAGAAGCTTTGAACATAATCTCATTTCATTAACTAAAATGTATTTGCAATAAAAATAAAAAAAAAATATTGGACTTTAATAGACAAAGTTCCTATGATAGTGTTTCCCCACAGCAGTTCTGGCTGTTGAGGTGTAATTATTTGAGGAATTGTCCAATAATCTAAAATAAGGCTTTGTTTGCTGTTTTCATTGCTAATTTTAGAGGTTACAGCTCGTCCTTTGTGCAGTCCGGTACTAGGCAAATCCTAGACATCACCTTTTTCTACTCCTATTGTTTCCAGGAAAACAGACCTTAAGTTCAGAGTGCACAAGTCTGCACACTATGGAACATTGCAACTACCTCTCACTTCTGTTGCCAAATCAGCAATGAAAAGCGAGGAAAAGGAGATTCTGGTCGAACACTCCACCAGACAGGGGACAGGAAGTACCTTGATGACTTTGGCAAGAAAATATTTCAAGGTACCATGCTGAATTCTAGGATTCAGCACAAACAATTTTATGTACCTCAGTATTTATAACTGTTTACAAGAAACAAGAAAACTCCTCTACGACTATCAATTAAATCAGATCAGACATGGAGGAAGGTATACGCCACCTAATAGGAATGGTCTATGAAGCTTTCAACACCTCCGCAAGAATGTCAGCAGCTGCCATAGCGGTCCATAGACTTGCCTGGCTCAGAGCAAATGCAATAAGGGATGATGTCCATGAAAAACTCGCTGATCTACCATGCAGCAGGGATAATCTTTTCGGGGTCAGATTGCATGAAATGGTCTCACAGTTGAGAGAACAAAGTGGGGTCTGTGTGATCGCTCACTTTCCCAACAGAACATTCCCCTTCTAAACGTTACCTCTACAAACGACCATTCTACCAACGAAGGCAGTACAGACATTTCACACCTTATCATATGCCATCTTATCAGTCTGAGGCAACAGACTTAGCAACCACAAACAAGAAGTTGACACAGAGCACCATGCCAAATAAACAGGCTCAGATGCAGAGTCAAAAGTCTCAACAGAAATTTTGAACAATGCAGTGCCACAGCCACTATTGAAAGTGGGGGGAAGGATAACATCATCCTTCCAAGAATGGTCATCCATAATATCAGACCGTTGGGTTCTCAGTATTGTAAGAAATGGTTACCAACTGAATTTCTGTACAAACCCCATCTTGTGCATCCAAAAGGGGATCACAAAAACTTACATCTGCTCTGCAAGGAGGTACAGAAACTTCTAGACCAAAATGCCATATGAATGCTGACTCGCAGACATCACCACCAGGGATTTTATTCCTAATACTTCCTCATTCTCAAAGGTGGGGACCTCAGACCTATTTTAGATCTTCAAGCCCTGAAAAAGTTAATTCAGAAAGAGAAATTCAATGACATCCCTCAAAACCATTCTCCCATTTTTACAACCCAACGATTGGATGTGCTCTTTAGATCCCAAGGATGCCTATGCCCACATTCCAATGCATCCGGTCTTGTGGAGATAGCTCTGTTTCCGAATAAACAGAATTTATTATCAATACAAGGTACTTCCATTTTGGCCTATTTTCAGCTCCCAGAGCATTCATGAAATACCTAACAGTGGCTATGGAACATCTTCGAAGGAAAAGGCATCAAGTTATTTCCCTACTTGGATAATTGGCTCCTAGTTTCCTGAAATCCAAAGATTCTACTTTCACACCTACAGCAAACCATAATCTGCTCAGACAAACTGGTATTCATAATCAACTACAAGAAATCACATCCGGTTCCCACCCAAACCCTCCAATTCATTGGAGCGTTGTTAAACATCAAACTCTGCTGAGCCTTTCTTCTGAAACAGTGAATATATATTTTTCGAGAACTGGCCTCTGCATTAAGGACCAGTTCTACTGCATCGGCTTGCCAAATTCTAACAATGTTGGGTCATATGGCAGCAGCCCTGTTTATGGTTCAACACACCTGTCTTCACATGGGGGCTAAAGGCTCAATGGTTCCAGCACAATCATCCGCTGTCTCGACCAGTTCGTATGACTCACTCTTGACCTTAGACATCAACTGGTGGCTCTCCCTCAAAATCCCACAAATGGGAGCACCATTCTGATCTCTGGATTATCAGATCACTATGATGATAGATGAGTCTGCTCACGGATGGGGTGCCCATGTACTGCACTTCAAAACTCAAGGAATTTGGACTCTGAAGGAAAAACACTTGCAGATAAACCTGCTAGAGCTGAGAGCTATAAGGAATGCAGTCCGCACATGTGAAGATATCCTCACTGGAAAGAGTAGTGGTCTACACGGACAACCAAGTTGCCATGTTTTACATAAACAAAGAAGGACGACTCTTCATGGACTCTTTGCAGGGAAGCAGTGCTAACACTAGAATGGGCACTAAACCACTACATCCAATTGCAAGCAATGTATCTTCAGGGAATACAGAAGCAGACAGGCTTAGCAGAATTTTCCACCCCCACGAGTGGGCATTAAATCAAGAAGTAGCGAACAATCTGATCAAGGAATGGGGAACACCATATATGGATCTCTTTGCAAAACAGACCAATACAAAACTTCCATGATTTTGTTCCATCTACTCCAGCATTTGCAGAGCAGCCAGGATGTATTTCTAATTCCCTAGTCACAACCTATTTTATGCCTATATCAATGCTTGGAAGACTAATCCAAAAGTGCATAACAGTTGCATCAGATCTCATACTCCTTGCACCAGCGTGGTCCAGCAATCCAAAGACCAATATACCTAGGGAACAGTCAAGAACCTTATATCACAAGAAAGGGGGCATGTTACTTCATCCCCTACACTACTCTCTACATCTGACAGCTTGGAGATTGAAAGGAAGGCCTTGAATCATCTTTCTCTTCTGACAGATATTGAACACATTCTTATTTCTTCTAGGAAACCACCTACAAGGAAAAATTTATGCTGGAAAATGGAGTATATTCTCTAATTGATGTGCTAGCACAGTGATAGATTCACTTCATAGCTCTCCAAAACAAATTCTACAACATCTTCATCTGTTGTATTCTTCAGGACTGGCAGTATTATCCATTAGAGTACATCTGAGTGCCATTGTAGCATACCACCTTTCAATACATGGGAAATCCTTTTTCACACATCCCTTGATATCTTGATTTATGAGAGGAGCGATTTAAACTACATCCTCTGATCACAAAACCAGCAGTCCCCTGGGACATTAACATAGTTTTAGAAAAACTCATGTATCCACCGTTTGAACCTCTACATTCCATCTCAATGAAATTCCTTACGTGGAAAGAATTATTTCTAATAGCTATCACATTAGCAAGAAGAGTCGGTGAATTACAAGCCTTAGTTCGCTACTCTCCCTACCTGCAGTTTTTTTCATAAGATAGGCTGTGTTGATTCACTGGGCAATCTTCCTAAAGTAGTTTCAGCATTTCATTTGAACCAAACAATAACGTTTACCAATCTTTTTCCCAAAACCGCATGCTACAGAGAGGGGAAAAAACCCTTTATACATTGGGCTGTAAGAGAGCTTTGGCTTATTAAATGCAAAGAATTCAGTTTCCAAAATGCAATTGTTTCTTTTCTTCATCCTGAATGCGCCAGACTTACCATTCTCAAAACGTATGTTGGCAACTTGGTTATACCAATGTATTCACTTGTTACTCATTGCATAAGGATAAACTCCTGGATGGAGTAAAAGCACATCAGATCCGAGCTACAGCAACCACCATAACTCACCTAAGATATACTAAATTTGGATATCTGTAGAGCAGCTTATCTGGTCTTCTCTGCACATCTTCACAGCACACTATTGTCTTGCACAACAGACAAAGTCAGATGCAGCGATGGGTGAGGCAATACATTTTGCAACTAAAACAAGCTGTCTCTGTCAACCGAGAATTCTATCGCATGTTTTTCATATCCAAACCCCCTATGGAAACAAATAACAATGAGCTCTAGAATTGCGTAGCTGGGGACTCCCAGAGAGCATGGCTAATTCAGCCTGCTTATATATGGGGAAAAAAGCAAGTTTGCTCACCCTAAACGGTGTTTTCCGTAGATAGCAGGATGAATTTGCCATGCGTTCCCATCTACCTCCCTGGACAGCTTTCATCTCATTCTCTCTGTACCTCTCTCCGTTAACTGCGCATTTAAGCTTTGTATTAACTGACGAGATGAGGGGATTCGCATGGAAATGACCACACGTGCACAGAGCACAGCTCCATTTGGTGTGAGAAATGGCTTGGATCCGTTCACTTGTCCTGCTCCCAAGTTGTTGGCTATTTGCTATCCCTTTCTGATCTGGTCTGAAAACCAACTCGGTCAGGGTGCACCTCAGTCCTGTCGGAGCCTACCACCATGGAGGTGGATAATTCGCTGATTTCCATGCATATTGTGGTGAGTCGGTTCATGTGGTATTTTCTTCAGCTGCACCCCCCTCCCCCCCGGGGCCTCCTGTGGAATCCTGGGATCTTAACGTAGTTCTGGCTTGTCTCATATGAGATCCTTTCGAGCCTCTGCGTTCCTGTGAGTTGAAGTACCTGACATGGAAGGTTTTCCTGATTGCGTTTACTTCGGCATGCAGTTAGTGAGCTTCAGGCATTGGTAACATATCCGCCTTACTCAGTTTTTTCCATGACAGGATGGTGGTGCTTTGCACTCACTCTAAGTTCCTGCTCAAGGTGGTGACTGATTTTCATCTCAACCAGTCAATTGTCCTGCCTACCTTTTTTCTGAGGCTGCATTCTCACCACGGTGAATGGGCTCTACACAGCCTGGACTACAAAAGAGCCTTGGCTTTCTTTCTAGAGAGAACAGCAGGCTACCGACAATCCACACAACTCTTCATTTCCTTCAGTAAGAACAGATTGGGAGTTGCAGTCACCAAGCACACTTTATCCAACTGGCTGGCGGGTTGTATTTCCTTCTGCTGTGCGCAGGTGGGCCTTCAGCTTGGAGGCCACATCAAGGCTCGTTCCTTCCCTGTCAAGGCTGCTTTGGTAGCCCATCTGCATGCGGTTCCCATGGCTGACAGTTGCAAGGCTGTGATGTGGCGTTCCCTCCACATGTACGTGGCCCATTACTGTTTGGATAGAGATAGCCCTAGGGACAGCAACTTTGTTCAAGCTGTCCTGCGGAACCTCTTTCAATAAGAAACAACCCATCTCTTCCTGCCTAGTACCCACTTTATCTGGGGCAGGCTTCTCCCTAAGTTTTCCCCACCACCGCTGTTGCGCCCGTTAGCGCTGGGTTCGGTGGCTGTGGATTTATATCAGTTGGGGAGCAGCCTTCAACTTGGTATTCACCCATGTGTGAAGACTACCATTCTGCTTGTCCTAGGAGAAAGAAAAGTTGCTTATCAGTAATAGGAGTTCTCCTAGGACAGCAGGATGTTTAGTCCTCAGGAAACCCACTTGCCACCCTACAGAGTTGGGTTTCTGTTAGGTTTGTTTTATTTTTTCGTAATTCTGTGTTACGAGATTGAAGGGGTACCCCTGCATGGATAGTGGCATGCTGGGCATGCTCAGTGTGCCAGTCAAAGTTCTAGAAACTGTGACACAAGTTTTCCATGCCAGGCTCCATATGATGTCACTCGTGTGAGGACTAACATGCTTCTGTCCTAGGAGAACACTTGTTACAGGTAAGCAACTCTGCTTTATTCTCCATTCCTTTAAAGACCATTCCTAATATTCTATTTGCTTTTTGACTGCCGCCACACACTGAGACGGTTATTTCAACATATTGTCCACAAGGACTCCAATCCTGGATTGTGACTCCCAGTACAGAACCCAGCATCATGTATCTGTATTTAGTATTTTTTTTTCCTGTGTATTACTTTTCTACATTAAATTTCATTCATTCAGATGCTCAGTTTCCTCGTCTCAAAAGGTCGTCTTGTTCTTCAGTCCACTGCCATTTTAAGAAATTTTAATAATTTTGTGGTGTTTAAAAATGTGGTCACCTCACTCTTTGTCCCCTTTTATTGATCATTTATGAATGTTAAACAGTACAAGTCCCATTACTTTTTTATTTTCTTCCTTCCTATTGGAAAACTGTCCATTTAACCTACCCTCTGTTTCCTGCCTTTCAACCAGTTAGCAATCCACATCGGAAATTCCTTGAATTTGTAATTTCCTGAAGAGTCTTTCCTCAGGGACTTTGTCAGATGCCTTCTGAAAATTCAAATACACTATCTTGTCTAGCTCATTTTTATCTACATGTTTTACACCTTCAAAAAGTTCTAAAAGTTTGGTAAGACAAGACTTTTTCCCTTGCTAGAAACATGTTGACTTTTCCCTCACTCTCTCCTCCTAATTCAGTTCACTTAAGCTTATTCCCTCTTTCCTCATTTGTACCCTCTATCTATTCTCTCCCAACTCATTGACTGACTCCCTCTATAGCATACGTTTACAGTGTGAGCTGTTCATGGGGGGTGGGGGGTGGATTTAGCTGCAATTTAAAGGGAGCATTGATCAAAACTGGTGGTGGTCTGGCTAACAATCTCACCCTGATGTGCCCTTTTCATACTACCATTGGAACGCCTTTTATGAATTGCTTAGTTTCTTGTAAATGTCATCTTTTACTCATTCTATTCTAACCTGAGGAAGGGAGTAATAGCTCCCAAAAACTAATCAAAAGTTAGTCCAATGAAAACATATTGCCTTATTTAATTTTTTGTTAACCTTTAGTTCTCTGACATCCAGTGAGAAACAATTTACAAATTTATTTTTGTTAGATGGAATTAATTATCAACAAGACAGTAATGAAATGGGCACGTTGCAACGGTTAACTGATTATATTGATGATCACTATTTATGATCCTCAATTTGGTTTATAGAAACAAGTCACTCTTGCTTTCCAGGGTTGATAACCATTTTATGAGATTTCGATAATGAGATTATATATGTGATGGTGGTTCTTAACTTCACCGCAGCCTTTGATCAAATCGTTATATCTAGACTGAAGGATATTGGCATTGATGAACTTGTCTTATGGTTCAACTCTTATTTATCAGACAGGCGGCAGCAAATTAAAATTGGCAATAGTACATCATTCTGGTATTGCATGCCTACTGGCTTACTCTTATCAGCAGCACTATTCAGTCTTTAACTCCATTATGCAAACTGTTGGCTGGTTTAGAACTAAATTATATACTATATGCAGATATGCAGATTTCTTTTTGTTTTACCATTTTGTTCATCTTGGTCAGTCATATTCCAGTATTTTTCTGTTTACTGTCAAGCAATGGTGACATCATAATTGTTTAGTGTGAAATATTTAAAAGGCAGAAATCGTTATCCTTAATAGATTTTTAAAGGCATATAAATTCAGTAGGATTATTTTTGAAGGGTATCATCTTCCCATTAAAACTGAAGTTCATAATCTAAGGGTAATACTTGACACTGACATTTCTATGCATTTACACACAGAATCTGTTAAGTCTTCATTCATAAAACCACAATTATATAGATTAAAACCATTATTAAATCCCTAAGATTTTCGTAATACTCTTCAATCTTATTTTTCTCTTCA
Organism: Rhinatrema bivittatum; assembly: GCF_901001135.1. NCBI lineage: Eukaryota > Metazoa > Chordata > Amphibia > Gymnophiona > Rhinatrematidae > Rhinatrema > Rhinatrema bivittatum. The sequence goes on from NC_042616.1 coordinate 136,209,429, forward strand.
GTGGATTACTGTAATTCTTTGGCCTACCAGCTAACTCATTGCTTACACTTCAGATTGTTCAAAACAGTGTATTACAACTTTTAACCATTTCCTCATCTTGAACACATCACTCTCATACTAATTGATTTATATTGGCTTCCAGTCCAATTATGTTCAAAATGTAAAGTGCTTACTTTAATCAATAAATTAATCTGATATAGCACCAGAATGGATCAATTTAGTCCTTCGACTTTACAAGGCATCTAGGTCCCTAATGTCGACAAAGGGCTACCTGAAGTTCCCTTAATAAAATTAGCACATTTGTCTGAAGTATGCAGCAAGCTTTTTCCATTGCAGGTCCTATTACATTTTATTTATTTGTTTATTTATCAAGTTTTATATACGTTGTTCGGTTTCGCCATCACAACGGTTTACAAAGTTTCGATGTTTAACAGTTTCCAAAAGAATCCTGTGATTGTTAACATAGATAATAGTAGGCTTTATAAACGTGGTTCGGCTGTTAAACTATATAGATTCAGTTATGTGTTGTATTACGTGCTTGCATTGGTTCCGTATGTTTGCATAGGGCTAGGAGGGGGAAGTAATATCTGAGTCATTGGGTGTTTTGATAGGCTTTGGTAAACATCCAGGTTTTTAGTTCTTTTTTGAATGTTTTTAAATCTTGCTGTGTTCTAAGTCCGTTTGGGAGGGAGTTCCAGAGTTTGGGACTTCCTAGGGATATGGCTTTCATCCGAGTTGAGGTAAGTTGTTTGGAATGCTCTCCCTGAGTCGTCAAGTCTATTATCTGATTTAACATTATTTAAAAAGGCATTAAAAGCTTATTTATTCAAAGAAGCTTTGGGGTCTAATGGCGTCCTTAGATGAAATTAAGTTGTATTAATGTATTATTTCCTAGCTATCTGTGCAGTATTTGTTTATTCTCAGGGGACTATAACAAAGATCTGATATTCAGTCTGCATTATTTTGGTTTTTTTTATATTTATATTTTGAGTGTTTTTATTGTTCCTCCCCTTGGTCTTAGTGTAGAGATGAGTAAGAAACAAACTAAACTAATGTGTTTTAATTTAGATTTAAAAAGAAGGTCCCATAATTTTTCTGTTGGCAAGTAGGCATGAATTAGCCATAAACAATCCCTCCCCCCTCCGATGGGCTTTATGGCACAGCATGAAATATCAGTACCATCTATGGAGTAAGATGGTAGTCAATGAGAGTTATCAATGCATTCAGCATAGAACACTTCTGAGCTGGCTAACTGCAGGTAAAACTGCCATGACACCGGGTTTCTCTTCAGCTTTATCAGCTCTGAGTGAGGATGAGATGATCTGGGTATCTGAAAAGGATGTCTCTCCTCCAGCTTCAGTACAAAGCATTCCTCAGCCAGTGGGAGCCCAGTTATCTGAGCTCATAAATAATTTCTTTGTCTCCTTTAAGCCCTGAAGAAGTGGGAGAATAGAACCTCTCCTATTCATGATGGAGGAAATGTTTCGACATAGTGGAACTGCTTCAAGTTCCAGAGCGGTGCATACTTCTCCACAAGAGCCTCCAGCATTTGGAGTAAGTCTTTACCATGATGTGATGGATTCTTCTCTTTCAAGGGGGTCTCTTCTCATAGCCCCTCATTGGATCAGGACAGGCTGTGGCATCCCAACCTTCAGGCCCTGTTGCTCACAGCCTGGATGTTGAGAGGCTAATTCTGCAGCCGCTTGATCTTTTAGGGAAACACTAAGCCACAATCCCAATAAGGTAACAACTGGGTTAGAGACCTCTGCTTTTTTAGTGGGGAAATGTCTTGGTCCTGGTGGCTTCTAGAAATCCTTCTACTAGAAAGTCCTAAGGACTGAAGGTGGAGGAGGTTTTCCATGTGGTGTGAGCAGAAGGCCTTAGATCCATTCTCCGGCCCCACACAAAAACCACTCTATTACCTTCCACGCCTGTTGGAGGCTGGCTTAAAGACCACCTCCATCAGGGTTCATCTTATGTGATTGGCGCTTACGACCATGGCGTAGATGGTACACCCATCTCTGTACAGCCTATAGTTGTATGCTTTATGTGGGGTCTGCTTCAGTTGAAGCATCCTATAAGGCCTCCTGCTGGGTCTTGGGACCTAAATGTGGTGTTAGCTCAGCTGAAGAAAGCTCCTTTTGAGCTGCTGCACACCTGTGACCTGAAGTACCTGACCTGGAAGGTCATATTTTTGGTGACGGTCACTTCAGCGCGCAGGGTTCCCTTTAATCTCCCATTTATTGTGGCCCCCTTTCTTTGCTGAAATTCCTTTTGGAAAAATGACTACTTAATGGCTGTAGTTTTTTCTTATTTGTATATTTTATTTATTCCTTTTTTTTGTCATTTGTTTTCATGGAAGTAAGGAATATCTTGCTTGTATATGCTTGAAATTAATAAAAATAAAATTAAAAAAAGTAGCACTGAAAGTAGACCTACCTAAGAGTGAAAGGTACCTTTGGGACCTTTCACTGATAGGTTTCCAGTTCAAATCAGGCTCAAGGAGGTAATGTTATTACCAGGATTGACAAATTTAGAAAATTTAAGAGCCAGAGAAATGTTTTCCTTTTAACTTAATCTTGTGTTTTTGTTTTTTGATTCCTCCCTTCTCTTCAGTTTTTTCTCTCTCTCCTTCTCTTCCATATGACAGCATCTTTTCTTACATGCCTTTATCCATGTTGCCTTAAGGCAGCTTCACATGGTCCTGGGCTGATGGTTGTAGCTTCTCTTTGAGCCAGGGTGGTGCCAGGCACCACCTTTGCGTAGGGTGTTCTGGGCAGTTGTTTGGGGTGCCACCGGCATTGCATATTTTACTGAAGAGCTGGTGGGGTGCCAATAGGATGCTGATTTTCACCCAGGGTGCCATTAGCCCTAGAGCCAGCCCTGCCAGGCACCAGATTTTACATAAGAGCAGTAATACTAAGTCAGGCCAGAGGTCCATGAAGTCCAGCATCCTGTTTCCAGCAGTGGCCAGTCTAGGTCACAAGTACGTGGCAGGATCCCAAAAAGAGATTTCGTATTGCTAACTCCCAGGGATAAGTAGTTGCTTTCCCCAAGTCTACTTGATTGAGAAGTTTGTGGACTTTCCTTCAGGAACTTGTCCAAACCTTTTTTTAAACCCAGCTATGCTATCTGCCTGTACCACATCCTCTGGCAATGAATTCCAGAGCTTAATTGTGCATTCAGTGAAAAATATTTCTCAAATTTTGTTTTAAATGTGCTATTAGTCTTTATTTTTAAGCAAGAGTAAGCCACCAATTCACATTTACCTGTTCTGCTCACTCATGGTTTTATAGACCTCTGTCATATCTCCCTTTAGCCATCTCTTCTCCAAGCTGAAGAGCCCAAACCTCTTTAGTCTTTCCCCATAGGGGTGCTGTTCCATTCTCATCATTTTGGTTTTCCTTCTCTATACATTTTCTACTTCTGCTATATATTTATAAGTTGTGGTGACCAGAATAGCACATAATACTTTAGATTCAGTCATACAATGGAGCAATATAGTGGTATTGTGATATTCTCAATTTTGTTTTCCATTCCTTTCCTAATAAATCCTAACATTGTTTGCTTTTTTTTTTTTTTTTTGACAGTCATTGCAACCTGAGCTGACACTTTGTCCATGATGCCTTTTCCTGGCCTAATATGGAACCTAACATTGTGTAACTACAGTTTGGAATATTTTTTCCTATATTTATTACTTTGCATTTGTCCACTTTAAATTTCATTGGCTGTTTGTATGTCCAGTCTTGCAAGGTCCTCCTGCAATTTCTCACAATCTGCTTGTGATTTTCAACTTAGAATAATTTTGTGTCGCCTGCAGATTTGATCATCTCACTCGTTCCCTTTTCCAGATCATTTATAAACATATTAAATGATGACCTGGTGCCTGGCCTCTTTGCATCCTTGAACTCATTACCATCTGAAAGTCATTTGGTATCTTATGTAAAAAAAAAAAAAAGTTGATCTCCATGTGGTTTGCAACACGTAGGTGTCCACATCACTAAATTCCACCAATTGACACCATTTTTGGCATGCTTAGGAAAGGGACCAGAATTGCTCGCGTATGCTGACTGAATCAATCTCTTGCTCTACAAGGTGGTCCCATCAGAGCAGGTTTAAGGTATAATTTGTATAGGGTAAGCAAGCTCTCCTTAAATTTTGATGCAAAGAGGATGCTAACCAATATTTTCCAAGTTTTCTTCATTTCCCCCATGTACACATAAGCCAACTATTGCAACACCCCACTTCAGATTTTCTTTAAACAAAAAATAAACATTAGGGAATATTTACAGCTTCTCAAAAAGGTGCCTGATGAGTAGTACTACAACCAAAATCCTCTAAGCCATAGTATGGGCAGTGGCAGTGCACAATGCAGAGTAAATCTACATTCATCAGGGATACTAACAAACATAGCTTTTGTTGCTTGCTTTTTCCCCTCCCCTGCAGTGCTCAGGTTGCAGGCTTTCTTGTGGTTGTGGTCTCCTGTTAGCCTGCCCAGCTGCACTAACGTTAAACTCACCATAGATGATAGAGTAAATTTATTCACCACACTCCTTTCAACATTGCACCTGTAGAAGAGTGTAAACAATTCCCTCTTGTATATAATAGGATAAAAATGGGTTTAGTGTTCATCCGTCTATTAGATTTTTAACCCACCTCTCCAGTCAAAAAGACTACCTGATGCAGCTTACAACAAATCCAGTTTACAGTTTATAATATAAATTCAATAAAATCCATATAAAATAGCAATCAAATAACACTAATATAACAATTTCTACTCAAATATAAATGTATCAGGTCCCACAGCAAGCCCAAGTTCCACTGACAGTCCAATCGCCGAAGTCTTTCATCCTTGCATTTTTAAAACACGAACTTTAAATTTCTGTAATCTAATCTAAAATCTGTAGGAATATAGATATTAACAATTCTGTCATCTACTGTACATAGTGTCTTGTTTATGCTGTTGGGGTGAAACTTACCACGATTGGGTGGTGGGGGGGAGTGACAGCTTTACGTGCAGATGAAGGCTATTTCAGAGTTCTGCTAGTACTTATAACAGTAGTAAGAAACACTCCTTTATTGTCGTAGAATTGATATGTCTAGTTAAGTCACCAGAAAAAAAATACAGCATTAATAGCAGGGCAACGCCCTTTGCTCTTGAGTGCTTGCATGGAAATGCTTCTAACAGTCATTGAGTCACCTGATACATGAACTGTTTGCTAAGGACTCTGAACAGTGCCTGCTTTGTAGTCAATCAGAAGACTCCAGTGAGACCCCGTGTACTTGGCTGCTTGTGGCCATTTGTCGGAAGCAGCTAAAAATTCTAAGGAGCTGTGACTTTTTTTTTTTTTAAGTGAAGATATTTGTGCTGTAAAATTGAAAAAAATGAAAGAAAACAATTGCAAGTTAAATGGCTATTTTGATGAAGTAAGTCTGTTCAAACCAAGACTATAATTGTCTTGAATCTCCCTTGATGCTGTCAGCCATTTTCTGGCACACGTGTATATAATGTTACAAAACTTTTGACTTTGGTTTTACTCATCAAACATGGAGCCACTTTGGATATTGCTGCTTAAAATTCATGTTTAGTCGGATAGTGGTCTAGCACCCTGCACACATCAACTTTGTAATTACTGATAAATTGTGCAGAAATTATTTTTTAAAGATCAGTTGGTAGATGAAGCAAAATTAATTCTTCCTTTTTCTCCCCCTTGTTGCTTTGATTTATAGTTCATTTTTAAGGTGATAATGGGGTTTTAAAGCTCTTAATGTTTAGCTACATCCAAAAACGTAAACAACAACTAAACTTTCAGGTGCTGTTGCTTTGGTATTTGATGTCTTGTCCCAGATTGTATCAGATAAGAACGTCACCACTTTCTGTACTGAGATCAACAATTTTTTGTTTTTAGCTGTTGAAACACCTGTATTTCTTTCTTGCCTGGGGACATATGTTCTCCCCCCTGAAATCTAGTTGCTGATCTGCTAGGTAGAAGATGTCCTTCCTTGTGCTCCTTTAGGAGCACGTTTTTTTTTTCTTTTTGTCTCCCTTGTTACTGAGCCAGTTTGCTGACATTTTAATTGCTATGGCTCCGAGATATTGGCAGTTTCATCTGAGGGGAGTTCTTCCAGTTACAAAGCTGGAGTTGTTTCTGGACTGAACGCATATAGCTGGTCACTGCCTTCTTGGCTGTTGTGATGGGCATTTTTGATTTTCCAGCACTTTGGGCTCTCACTTCCTTTTACCCTAGGTCTTTTGGGCCCCTGGGAAAGTTAGCTGGTTAGGGACCCCCAGCCAAAGTTGCAGTAGTGGCTATTTTTGGTTTTTTTTTTTCCCCTGCTTTGGGTTGTCTTTTTCACAGATCCCCAAGTCTTTTGTCAGGCTCTGGTGAATGATGGTGGGGCTTGCTGTTTTGTTTTGGTTTTTTTTTCTTTGCTTTTTCTGGAGTGGGGGGTTCCCCTTTGTCAAGGGTTGTTCCAGACTAGGTTTGAGCTCAATAGAAAAAGCCATGTTTGCAGACGCATCAGTTCAGTATGTTATGGGGACCTGCCTATTCCCCCCCCCCCTTCCCTCTCTGCTGTATCCCCAATCCCACATGATCAATCTGCTTCCTAACTGGGAAGACAGACCGGTTCATGGGATGGCAGACAGGATCTCATGACTCAACAGGTGTTTCAGGTGCTAAGAGTTCAGAGACCAGCTCAGGATCTATGAAGACTAACTCTGTTGTTGATGTAGTGGCTAGTTAGACCGAGGAGAATTCTTTGACATACTCCCCTCCATCCCCAGCCTCAGCTGGCATTGATACTTCCAAGTGCATTTGTTTTCCTATTGGGAGGATCAGGGGCAATAGTGGCTAAAGCCTTACACACTCCCCATCCGCATTGCTTCGCTCAACTTGAATCTTATGGCAAACCCAAACTTCTTTATCTTCCTGCTAGACCAGTCCTTACCCATGCTAGAGACAGATGAAACACCTTTTTCCCATGTGACATGTAGCTAGGAGGGAGGCGTGGTCCTAGGTAATTACCAGTAGACTCTTTCCAGCAGTTGCGGACTAGTGAGGACAGCTTTTAGTCAGCTTCCAGGGGCTTGGTTGGTCGAGCCTACTGGCTCCTAGGGCAGTGATCTTTAGGGGTTGCTTCCCCCAGTTGAAGCTTGCTCCCAGAATTAAAATAAATAAATAAATAAATACTGGTTGAGCTTTCCCTCTGGCTCTCATCAGTGTTCTTAGGGATGTGGTAGATCAGCCCTGATAGAGAGGCTCCCCTTCCATCTCTTAGAGGCAGGGGCATCAGGGTGAGTAATAGAGTATAGGAGCTGGTGTCGGCCCCCCACCCCTTTCTGAACCTCTGTATCTTTCCTTTTCTCCTTTTGCTTTATGTGGGAGCATAAAGTTAAAAGAAACCACCCCCCCCCCAAAAAAAAACAAAACCCTAAGGGGAGGACCTCCCAGAGGTGGTAAGTGTGGGGGGTATCTGGTGGGGGAGAAGTGATTATGACAGTGCGGGGAAGGGATGTGTCGCCTGCACTGCTAGTGAGAGACTGAAGCCATGGTATCTCTGGACAAAGCTTTCCTTCTCCACTATGGCAAATGCTCTGAGCCCCCACCAAAAAAGACTCCCCTAGGAATGATGAATAGAGGTCACAGGTATGCTGCCTGTGGAATGAGTTGGCTCCAAATGGTAGCAGGCTCTGTCTCCCCTGTTTAAGGCTGGGATACCGAGCAGCTATCTTAGAAGGTTGCTGCATGCACCTCCCCTAGAAAGGAGCAGGGGTCCTTGATAGCACCAAATTTGTGGTGTGGTTCTGGGTTTAGCAGTATTAGAGCCCAGGAGCCTCCAGATGACACGGGGACTCATCCCCTCAACTCTCCTCTACAGGGAGAGTAAGCAACACAACCCAGCCTGGCTCGGATATGGCCCCTCGGGATTCTCAGAATGCCCCTCTTGTAACCCCAGGGGCATTCTCCCCAGAATTTGTGCTCCTCATGCATCAGGTCTTTTGTGCTATGTAAAACCTGGCTCTGGGCTGGTTCCTGCATTGCTTGGCGTTTTTCATGCCTTTGATTATAGGATATAGCCCCAAAAGGTTCCCAGATATGCTAAGTCTGACATCAGGATCCTCCACTTAGATTTCCCCTATTGGGAAGATTCAGATCATTCTATCCCCCTAGACTCTCCAGAGGAAATGTAATGTTCCTCTATGGAAGAAGAAAAATCAACAGTAGTCAGGCTCTTCTGCAGGGAGGAACTCTTGGCCTTTACCAATGTACTGGCTGCCCTAAAAATATTTGGGCCCAAGGGGGGAGGACCAAATGGAAGGGGATCTGATCTTACAAGGAATCTAGAAGTCCCAAAACGCTTTTCTAGTTCACCTGGCTTTAAAGAAGTATGGTCTTATTGTAATTGGATACCCAACACGGTGGGTTAAAGGGAGGCAGACTTATGAATGAGATTTATCCTTTGCCTTTGGAAGATAGAAATTCTCTTCTTAGAATTCCCAAGATGGATGCCCTAGTGTAAGCAGTTACCCACAAAATGACTATTTCAGTTGAAGGCAAGACAGCCCTAAAGGATCCCCAGGATAGGAAAATTGAGGCAAAGTGAGACACTTCCATTAATGCCACGTCTTTGCAAAGGCTTCATAGCATGGGCAGTAGTGTGGTGGGTCCAGCAACTACCTAACAGCTAGGATACATCAAGGATAGAGTCTAGAGTGGCCTTTTTAGCCGGTACGATGCATGATCTCATAAGAATGTCATCTTGAGAGGTAGCATCATGGGCGGCAGTTAGGAAGCTCCTCTGGCTACTAAACTGGGCAGCAGAATGCTGTATCCAAGACTCTCCTTTGTAAGCTCCCTTTTAGAGAGGGCTTTGCTAGTCAGATAAGATATTGGAAAGTTAGTCAAGGACTTGAGAGAATCCAAGCCTCAAACTCCCAGAAGATAAGCCTTGGGCAGGTGCAAAAGTCCCCAAACTGCCAGTGTTCCTGAGATTACAGAAAACTTAAACCAGGTAAACAAATGTCTTAGTACCCCAGTAAGGGAAAGTTGTAGTCCCTTCAAAGAGAAAAAAAAGGACAAGGGGGACTCCGCCACAGCTTTAGGCTCTGAACACCCACCCCAGTGACATACAGCGGGTTTGTCCCATGATAGTGCTAGTAGGAGGATGCCTCTGGCAAATCTACATGAAATGGATCCACATTACTTCAGATCAGTGGATCTTAAACACTTTCTAGGAAGGATATGTCCTAGAATTATTGACCATGGCCCCTGAGGCCTTTATGGTATCCCCTTGTTCCTCTTTGGTCAAGAGGGAGGGCATAAAGGCCATATTTACAAAGCTTCAGAACCTGCAAACGATAGTCCCAAGCTCCCTAGAGGAATGTGGTTGGTGACATAGTCTATTTTGTGGTTCCAACGAAGGATGGGTATTTCTGACTTGTTCTGGATCTCAAAGGAGTCGCGTGCTTTCAGGTAATCCACTTCTGAATGGAGACACTTTGTTCTGTCATGTCTATAAGGAAAAGAGAATTCCTAGCATCCTTAGATCTGGTTGAGTCCTATTTTAATGTTCTAGTTCAAGACACTCACCTGTGATTCTGTATTTTTGGACAAACATTTCCAATTTCAAAGGCAGGGGGAGAGAACTGTGCCAATAGTGCTTAGGGGCAGCAAAATCCTAAATCCCTCACTGATTGTGTTAATCCATGGGAGAGAATCAAGATTCTGCATTTTAAGCACTTTTAAAGCAACTTTAGTTAATCTTGCAACAACCAAGATTATCGTGTTGCAGAGATTTAGTACCAGTGATTCCATTTGAAAATTTGGAGTTACCAGTTATAGTTTATGCCAAAGTCTGGAAGTATTAATTGATGTGCATTTAACAGTTGTAAGAACAAATTAAAGCTGTTAGATCTATTTTTTTTTTAAACCTCCAATTATTTTGTGTTCTCAAGTCTCTCTTGAATCCCGCTGATTTTCAAGCGGTAGTCCAAGTATTAGTTTTATCAACATTGGGCTATTATAATTCCATTTATGTAGGCTTGCCAGATTCTGCCGTAAGAACTCTCCAAATTTTGCAGAATTTGGCTGCCAGATTAATATTGGGATGGAGTATGAAACTTAACAGCCCATTTCTTTGTGGACTATATTAGTTGCCAGTTCAGTGGCACATAAAATTATACTAGTTTGAGTCCACTACTGCTTTACTGCAGAAAGGCAAATAGAGACTGAAGAAATCATTTCAACCTAGGATGACTGTACAGGGATGAAGAACTGTCATTGGCATACAGTCTGTATTCTGTGCGGAGTTCAGCCAGCAACTTGCAGATGGAATTTAAACAATGAAGCTAGTAATGCGCATCCTAAGGAACTTTGGTTCTACTGGGTGCCATGAAGAACAATTGTCTCTTATTCTCACCTGCTGAGATCTGTTGTCAGATATGATTTGAGCCAGACTGTGCCTGATATCCCGCATTCCTGTAGACGGTAGAGGAAGATTTGATGTCTATGACGAATGCAGGGGAAATATCCAACAACGTGAGTAAATCTTTCTGCTTGCCACCAAAACCTCTCCTAATTGTATCCAAGCTAGAGAGCAACTTAGTCTCTATATTAAGAGATTTTCTAAAACCAGTTTGATGGAATGGCCAGGCTGGGTGGTAAACTATGTGAAAATCAGTTTGCACCCTATCCAGTCCCTGGAGTTTTTAGGGGCTGCCTTCAGTACAGCAGAGGGAAGCGTTACCCTTACCCTAAAGATGATCAAGCTAATGACCCAGGTACAGGAGTTCCAAGCTCAGGAGGCATTAGGAATTTGGAACTGTCTTCATCTCCTAGGGTTGATGGCAGCCACTTTAGACCTGGTTCCATGGGCTAGAGCTCACATGCATCCTGCAACAATCCCTTCTGTCTCATTGGTCCCCTGAGTCTTGGGGCTACGACTTGTGCCTCCCTCCTATCCCTGATAGTGAGAGAAACTGGGATGGTAGACGGAGCCCTCCAACCTGATGAAGAGCATGGACCCTAGAGCATCCTTCCAGGATCTCTGACCATGGTTGCCAGTACAGTAGCCTGGGGACTTCGTTGCCAAGGCCATATGGCACAAGGCCAGTGGACAAGGACAGAATCTGCATGGTCAAACACATTTGAAACAAGGATTATTAGATGGGCCCTACTTTTTTTTCCTGCTATTAATCAAAGGAAGGGGCAGTCAGAATATCAGACAACACTATGGCGGTAGCATATGTGAACAAACAAGTGGGCACCATAGTTGGGCACTAGCAATAGAAGCAAACATTCTGTTTAGGTGGGCAGAACTAAATGTGATTCTCCTATCTGCATTGCACAATGTAGTAATTGAGAAATTTCAGGTTGATGTTCTCAGCAGAAACAGGCTAGATAGACCCTGGAGAATGGGAGCTCAGTCAGGAGGCTTTTCAGGTGATAATATACCAATGGGGGCTGCTGGCAATGGACTTGATGACGACTCAAGCAAATTCCAAGGTGGGCAGTTCTTCAGCTGCTGAAAGGAATCAGATTCCAGTGGGATGGATGCCCTGATAAGACCTTGGTGGAAGGACATCCACCGTGGCCTCTGATAGGTAAGACTGAAGAGTAGAAGACCACCATTCCACAATAATCTTGATAGCGCTGGACTGTGGTATGTGGACCTGATAAGGCTACTAGTGGGAAACCTGGTACGCCTTTCCAGGATGCATGGGTTGTTATGGCGAGGCCAAATTCCAGTGGATAATCCATCTTCATTTTTGTTTTAAGGCCTGGCCCATGAAAAGGCATGCCTGCAAAGGAAGGGCTATTCTCCATAGTCATTTCAGCTTTGTTAAAGGCTTAAAAATTATCCACATTCCCAGTTGATATCTGCAGCTGGAGCATGTTCAAGAACTACTGTGAAATGTATATGGTCTCTTTTCCTCGAAAGCAAGCTTGCATGTATTCTGGATTTTATCTAAAAAGGTCTTGACAAAGGTTTATCCCTTAGCTCCCTGAATGTGCAGGTCACAGCTGTATCTTGCAACAGTGGACCAATTAACGGCTTACAAGTAGTCTTGTAAGTAGCCATACATCTGGGCATAGCCCGCTTCCTCAGAGGGGCTAAAAATAAAAGGCCCTCCCTTTAGTCCCTTGGTCCTGCAATGGGACCCCAATCTGGTTTTTAGGGCCCAGCGGCTCTTCCCTTTGAGTTAATAAACCAATCATCTTTAAAGAACCTCTCTTTAAAACTGTCTTTATGGTGTCCGAGGGTTCAGCCAGGCCTATCTCTGAGTTACAAGCTCTGTCATGCAGGGACCCTTATTTGGCATTTGCACCAGACTCTGTCACCTTTCGGACCAGTGGTTAGAGCAGTGGGCTACGAACCTTGGGGACCAGGGTTCAAGTCCTGCTGTCGCTCCTTGTGACCTCGAGCAAGTCACTTTACCCTCCATTGCCTCAGGTACCAGCTTAGATTGTGAGCCCTCTGGGGATAGGGAAATACCTACAGTACCTGAATGTAATCTGCTTTGAAGCGCTGAAAAAAGTGCAAAATGCAGGATATAAAAAAAATAAATAAATTCTTGCCCAAGATAATGTCCCTATTTCACCTGAATCGGGCAGTATCTCTTTTGTCCTTTAAAGAGACAGCAAATAACAAAATAAGAACTCTGTTTCACCTCTTAGTTGTACAGCACACACTTAAGGTATCTAAAGGTTACATCTCCCTGATGAGATGTTTGTGCTACATGGAGGCCCATGGAAGGAAGAAGCAGTTTCCAAGGCTACAATAGCCAGATGGATTAAGGAGGCAATTTCTTCAATTTACCTACTCAAGGGTAAGCAGGCACTGGCCTGCTCCATGTATATTCCACTAGGGTGCAGGTGGCATCCTAGGCAGAGGTGTCATTGGTAGCCCCAGAGGACAATTATAGGGTAACAACCAGGTTGTCCCTTCATTCCTCTTCTAAACATTACAGTCTTGACATACAAGCCAAGGTGGATACAGACTTTGGAGAGAGTGTACTCAGAGTGGAAGTAATAACTTAGGTATTTCCCATGTGTAAGGAAATTTAATCTTACTGGTTAATTTCCTTTCCTTGAATTCTGCTAGACCAGCCCAGTGTCCACCCAGGAATCCCGTGCTGCCAAGATCTAACTCACCCCAGAAGGTATGTGCTGTCTCGTGTATCCCTCTATCCTTTTCAACCCACATCCCCCTATGGGGAGGGTGATGGAGGTAGAAATTCGAGCTCTGGCTATCCTTTTCTTTTGGGGGAAAAAAGTGGAATTTTATTTATTTTCTATACCGTCGTTAAGCTAGAAGCCGTCACAACGGTTAACAATAAGGCACTTAAAAATGTAGCTTTATTTTAACATCTAGACAGGTGCCTGTAAGGTACGGTACAAAGTTTCATAATAGCTATAAGATGCTAGGTGAGGTTGTTTGTTTAGGTTTATCAGGTCGGTTCAAAGTTATTAATAATCTACATGTTATCTGTTACTGCTTAAAAGTAAAAAACTCATAATGAGTAAGTGTGTTGTGTCAAAGCAAAGACTCATCGCTTTCTGCAATTCTTTGGATTCTATTCTCCCTTCTCTTTGTGGTATGCTTGCTTAAATAGCCATGTTTTTAGGCTCCTTTTGAATAGTTTGATGTCTTTTTGCAATCTGATTTCTGATGGCATGGGGTTCCATAATGTAGGCCCTGCTAATGATAGGGCTCTATCCCTTACTTGAGTTAGTCTTGCGGTTTTAACGGAGGGAATTGTCCTATGAAGCAGGGAAGTGCACAGAGAGGCATCGAAGAACCTATCTCCCCCTCCTACTCTGTTCACGGTTATTTCAAATTAAAAATAGGATAATTGTCCACTTTTTTGCTTTGACAGAAGGTTACTGGCAACTGCCTAGGACCACGTTTTCATTATACCTACTCGATGTGTAGCGTGGGTAAAAGATGTGTCCACTGTCTCTGGCAGCTGTGGAGGGGAAAATTACATGTGAAAGCACATGAACGGGTGTGATTAAATTTCACCTTAAGAGAATTTTATTCTTTCTGGAATCTCCCAGCATATGCAGAGGTTTCCAAGCTTCGATCAATCTTGCCCAGAAACTGCTGTGGAAAGTTACATTTAATACAGTATGAGCTAAATAGGTAAATCTGTAGGGTTCTAAAGGTTGGGGATAACTGGGGGGAGTGAAGGCTAGTAAACCAGGGGAATTTGGAAGACCTATCTCTCAACTGGGTGAACTTGGGGACAAGTGGTAAATCTGGAAATGGTGACAACACGCGCTCCCGTTTTTCGTGTCAGAAATTTATGCGTGCCTACTTAAAACTTGGCACACAATCACATGGCTAGGCTATTTTATAACATGTGCGCATCTACAGGCACAAGTTATAAAATAGCCACGTCCCTGGCTGTGGACTGGCGAATGCGTGCTTGTGTGTCAGTGTGCAGGTTTGAAAGTTATCTAAGTGTGCACAAAATGTTTTTCTCTGCGGAAAACATGTCTTATGCACATGCATCAAATTTCATGCATGCTATGCATGTCTTTTGCACTCATTTTTGGGTGGCCTGCTCTAACTCCCAGCGCATTAGCTTATTGCATTGGGAGCTAACTTAGTTTTTACCACGTGAGTAAAAATGTGAGCTAAAATTTAAAATATCAGACCCTTTATTTCGTTCCTGTAATTTATAAGGGAAGTGCAACAATCAATGGCATGAATGCTGGTAAAATACCATTTTACTTGTGGAAATGGGCTGTTTAATTATTTACAATTCCAAAAATACAAAAAACCCCAAAAATTACACTAGGGAAAATCAGATATCACTAAAGACATCTATTACTGAATGACCAAAACTTTTCTTCACTCAAACATAACTTGTAAATATATTTTATAATACAAGGATTGAGACTGATTATAATTAAGGATACCTTTTGAGTTGTGATGTTGGTTGGTAGTCTTTTATGAAGGCCTGTTTAATTATAAAATTTATTTACAAGTTAAATATGTTTGAATGGAGAAATCATTTTTGGTGCTATCTGTTTATTTCCCATCCACTATATGGGTGAAAGTAGACACAGATATTGTCAATCCATGTATTTTGTAGGTGTTTCCAGGGGCTGGGTTAGGTCAGGTGAGGCAACTAGCACATAGTTTTGGATATTTAAAACTACACATGTTTTGCCTTAAGGTACTTGCGCAAAATGCAGGCACATATTTTCTGCAGATGGATTTGGGGTTGGGAGAGGTAAAACTCTGTGTAGTTTTACTTTATTGTAGCAAACCCTGTGGGAAAGATCTGCTCATGGGATTTGTCAGACCTCAGTTTGGTTAACTACCCTTCCTGTTTAGTTGCAAATCAGTTTCTACCTTTCTGTATGTGTGTCCTCCTGCAACTCTTGCTTTTTGTATAATGGATCCTGTGATTATAGCCTGAGGACCCTCTCATTACAGAGGGAAAGGGCTTGTTCTGTTAATTCTGTACGCTACAGGTTAGACATATTGCCAAGTGAATGACGTGGGTTGAGCTTAGCTCCAATGTTTTCATTTGTTTACTAAGAAGAATTTAAGCACCAGTGTATATACCATTCTTATCTGATAAAGGGGATCTGGCAGCCCCTGAAGTTCAGAGCTATTTGTGTTTTATGCATAACTTCTGAACTTTTTCTATTCCTGTTGTACTACTTATCGTCTCATGGGATTGGTAGTGCCATGCGGGTGCAGTCTTCAATGTCTATAAAGTAGAATGCAGCTTTGAGTCCTCTAAAACCTAATGATTATTTGAGAAATATAATCTGAGGCAAAGCCTGACTAGGAGGAGAGAGAATCATTAAGGATGTTGAGCATAATTGAATGATGCCAATAACAGATCTGTGTGCATACCTAAGGTTACGCTGGTACAGATTTTCTCTTATTTACCTAAAATAAGGTATAGTATTAGAACCTGCTTCAGAAAGAAGATCACCTTCAGACAGTTTAGGAATATGTTCCCTTCATGGAAACCAGGTACTATAATGAACGAGGGATGGAATCTAAATGAAGTCTCTTCCTTCCCCCAGATGATCTGATAGAGCTTTGCAGTCTTCAGTTTACTTAAGAGGAACACATTTTGTAAACATAACCTACAAAACTAAAATCGAAACCTCGACAACCATGACAGGCAAGCAAGGCTCATAAAAAAAAATCCTAGCTCATAACATCTCCCACCAAACTAATACCTCTCAAAAAAAAAAAAAAAAAAAGAAAAGCTGGCATAAACACCACCTGAACAGTCTCTAAAGAGCTCCCCAAGGGGCAGCACCCTTTGGGCCGATCCTTTTTAAGATGTCTCACCCTGCAGTGGCCTGTCTCTTCAGGATAGCCAGCAATGATGTCAGAGGGAAAGACGGAGCCTTAGGCCCATCAGCAGCCTGGCAGCATAGCAAGCCTGGGAACAGGGGTGGCCGTCTTCTCTGGAGGAAGGCAGGTGGAAAATAGCTCCCCTGTCAGCAGCTCGCAGACTCTTCTAACATGCATCAGACAAAATGAATGGCTAGAGCTGATCTCAGAGCGATTTACACAGGAGGACATGAAGTGGGTTATAAATGTGCTTTGTGTAGTTATAAGTCTCTGTCCTATGACAGCCTGTATAAATATCCTCTGTGCAG
Source organism: Rhinatrema bivittatum (assembly GCF_901001135.1). Classification (NCBI taxonomy): domain Eukaryota; kingdom Metazoa; phylum Chordata; class Amphibia; order Gymnophiona; family Rhinatrematidae; genus Rhinatrema; species Rhinatrema bivittatum. The sequence continues at coordinate 136,226,075 of NC_042616.1, forward strand.
AAAGCAGCTTACATTAAAACTTTATGGAGAGCTTAGCAGAAGAGAGAGTTAACTGCAGATATAGAGATCTTCCTTTCAGTTTTTTATTCTTCCTGTGAATTTTAATGTTACAACAAAAAAAATAAGTGGAAAAGACTTTTTTTCACCTGACTCTTTTTTTTTTTTTTTTTTTTTTTTATAATGTTGAAATTACCATAAAAAATAAAAACTGAAAATGAAGGTCCCTACGGCTATATGAAGAACTCTAATGGTTTTATCACATGGCTCCGTTCTGATCCACTGCTTGATCCTTCACTCTATTGTTCCATCCCCTGCATCTTAGAAGAGCTAGTCAATTACTTTCTTGTGAATTCCTCCTAGATTAAATAGAAGATGTTTACATGTTTGTCAGTGTACTCTCAAAAGCATCCTGTACAAAAACTGGAGTCATTCATCAGGAAACAATACAGGTTAGATATACTATGTAGAGCTAATTCTAGCTGAGACATTTTTAGGTTTCTTCATAGGAAAAATTTGGTTGTTTCACTTAATCTGTAACATTTTTAAAATAGCAGTACTTGTGAAAAAGGTTTGATAGTTCAGTTGGAGCAAACAATATCGCTAAGATCTCTCTCCTTCATTTTGACTTCTGTATTCTAAGGAAATGTTTCTTGACCTTTTTTGAAAGTGCCTCCATCTGGTCCATTTCTACCATTATAAGAACATAAGAAATTGCCATGCTGGGTCAGACCAAGGGTCCATCAAGCCCAGCATCCTGTTTCCAGCAGTTGCCAAACCAGGCCACAAAAACCTGGCAATTACCCAAATACTAAGAAGATCCCATGCTACTGATGTAATTAATAGCAGTGGCTATTCCCTAAGTAAACTTAATTAATAGCTGTTAATGGACTTCTCCAAGAACTTATCTAAACCTTTTTTGAACCCAGCTACACTAACTGCACTAACCACATCTTCTGGCATCAAATTCCAGAGCTTTATCGTGCGTTGAGTGAAAAAGAATTTTCTCTGATTAGTCTTAAATGTGCTACTTGCTAACTTCATGCAATACCTCCTAGTCCTATTATTCGAAAGTGTAAATAATGGAGTCACATCTACTCGTTCAAGACTTCTCATGATCTTAAAGACCTCTATCATATCCCCCCTCAGCCGTCTCTTCTCCAAGCTGAACAGCCCTAACCTCTTCAGCCTATCCTCATAGGGGAGCTGTTCCATCCCCTTTATCATTTTGGTTGCCCTTCTCTGTACCTTCTCCATCACAACTATATCTTTTTTGAGATGCAGCGACCAGAATTTTACACAGTATTCAAGGTGCGGTCTCACCATGGAGCGATACAGAGGCATTGTGACATTTTCCGTTTTTTAACCATTCCCTTCCTAATAATTCCTAACGTTCTGTTTGCTTTTTTGACTGCTGCAGCACACTGAACCGATGATTTTAAAGTATTATCCACTTTAATGCTTAGATCTTTGTCCTGGGTGGTAGCTCCTAATATGGAACCTAACATCGTGTAACTACAGCAAGGGTTATTTTTCCCTATATGCAACACCTTGCACTTGTCCACATTAAATTTCATCTGCCATTTGGATGCCCAATCTTCCAGTCTTGCAAGGTCCTCCTGAATGTATCACAACCCGCTTGTGATTTAACTACTCTGAATAATTTTGTATCATCTGCAAATTTGATAACCTCACTCATCGTATTCCTTTCCAGATCATTTATATATATATTGAAAAGCACCGGTCCAAGTACAGATCCCTGAGGCACGCCACTGTTTACCCTTTTCCACTGAGAATATTGACCATTTAATCCTACTCTGTTCCTGTCTTTTAACCAGTTTGTAATCCACAAAATGACATCGCTTTCTATCCCATGACTTTTTAGTTTTCTTAGAAGCCTCTCATGAGGGACTTTGTCAAACGCAGTTTGAAGTGAATTGAGGTGGTGGTCATTGTGATTCCAGGCAGGTATTGTATTGTCAGAATACCTAATCCTTATAAGTTAGATTAATATATTATGTTAATTTTTTCATATCACTTCTCTGCTCCAAGTTGTACTTATCCCTGTTTTATTGTAACTGTAATTGTTTTTTGGTTCAACACATGTTATTTACTTTGTTCTCTATTCCTTTCATCACTCCCCTGTTTATTGTAAACCGGCATGATGTGACACTCTCACGAATGCCGGTATAGAAAAAATTAAAATAAATAAATAACAAACTAAACTGTAAGTGTTTCTAGCCCACTGTTCAGCTACTGCACCAATGTTTTGTGAATGAGGAATGTAGAAGTCTGACAGCTATGTTCCCGCCTGTAGTTCATTACGCCATTTTATTGGAATGGTTGCAGTATTGCATGCCAGCTTTTTAGTTAAGTTAATGCATAGAAGCACATCTCATGAACTGGATTTAATATTGTGCGCTCAAACATGGTGCTATTTGTTAATATCTTGCAGTTTCAGTAGCATGCCATAGTTCAGGGTATATGCCATTATTAAGTGTTCGGCACAATACAGTCACACAATAGCAAAATTCACCAATACTTTATAGACCCATTATTATGGAGGAAATACATTTTTTTAATACTAAAAAGTGGTCTTTTCCAGACCTCGTCTTAGGTTTTCATTGGTCGTACAATTTTTTTTTTTTTTAAGAATTTTATTGTATGCAATCTTTTTAAGAAGAATAGAAAATGAGAACTTAACTTAAAACTCTTGTTCTTAAAGGAGAACCGCCCAACACTGCCAGCACTGTTTCAGTGTTTTGGTTTCTTAGAGCAATAGTGTGAGTCTCATCCTTTCACAGAGGTATTTCACTCGCAGAGATATCAACTACGTAAAACCGGCTTGGTCCTTATAAGCTTGTTCCAGTCAGCAGTGCTGTCATTTCTAGAAGTGATACAGCTCAGCAAAGCACAATCAGCAAGTTTCTAAGCTAGCTTTCATACCGGCACTTATAAAGACTAAGCCAGTTTTATGTAGTTGATATCTCTGTGAGTGAGAGATCTCTGTGAAAGGATAAACAAGACAATCACACTATTGCTCTAAGAAACTGAAATGGTGCTGGCAGTGTTGGGTGGCTCTCCTTTAAGAACAAGAGGAGTTTTAAGTTCTCATATTTTCTATTCTTCTTAAAAAAGTTTGCATACAAACAAACTCTTCAAAAAAACCCAAAACAATTGTATGACCAGTGATAACTAAGACGAAGTCTGGAAAAGACCACTTTTTCTACTAAGTAGATGTTCCCGTCTTTTATGATGGTCATATTTGTTTATTTCCTAACACCAGCAAACTTTCGAACAGTTCTACAAGCACTAATATTCGAAAGTACTGATTACTGCAATGCACTGTTTTTGGGATTACCATATACAACAATAAGACCTCTCCAAATTTTACAGAACCCTGCCGCAAGAACACTTGCTGGTAAAAGAAAAAGAGATCGCATTACTGAAACACTAGCAGAATTACACTGGCTACCCATTAGGGATGTGAATCGGATCCGATATCGGATCCGATTCTGGTTCCGATTCACATCTCTATAGATGTGAATCGGATCCAATATCGGATGTGAATCGGATCCGATATCGGATCCGATTCACATCTCTACTACCCATAGAACAAAGGGCACAATACACAAATTCATTAATGACGAAAAAGCTGAGTGGCTGAACACAGAGCTGCGTGTTCATGTCCCACAGAGAAATCTTAGATCAGCCAATAAAGCCCTCCTTAACCGTCCCTTCCGTTAGGACAGCAAGGCTGACTCAAGTTAGAGAGCGGGCACTATCCTTAGCAGGACCGTTACTATGGAACACCATGCCCCTCGAAATCAGATTACAGAGAAATTTGAAAATTAAAAAAAAAAAAAAGTTTAAAAACCTGGCTTTTCAAACAAGCGTTTTATAAAGAGAACAAAGAATTGGATAACTAAATAAAGCAGGCAGCAGAACAACACACAGCCCATAATTAAAAACTGTGTGTATTTTATTTTATCACCTCAAAGTTAGTATTAGATAAAATACACAGTGAAAGTACTATACATGTAAGTTAATCTATTACACGTATAAATGGACATGATTTATGACATTTATCAAGTAATCTTTTATTTTTAAACTATGTAACCGAAACCTTATGGCACCTTGATAGAAAGTATTACACAACATTAATATTGCTTAACGTGCCTAGCTGTGAACCGTTGTGATGGTATATAATTTAACGACGGCATAGAAAAGATTTTAAATAAATAAATGTGTCCATATAGTATTTGCTAATTTTGAATTTCGCTATTGTTTGATTATTCACCCTTTGGTTTCATTTCTAACAATACAATCTCAGCCTCTTCGCCTTGTATATAACTAGTATATGTAAATACTGCATGATAACTGAATAGTTGAGTCAGGAAACAGGATTATTCATGGAGGATATGGCTATAAATCCACAAAATATAAAAAGTAGAGACAATAAAGTTAATGTTGAGTCTTGAGGCTTTTCTTTGGAGGTATATTTTGTATTCCAATAACATTGAAATTGTTGGATGAAAATGATTATAAAAATAGAGAAAATAAATGACAAGAATAAAAACTAAAGTGAACGAGTTAATACTTTGAGCAGTTTAGATAAGGGTTTTAGCAAGGGCCACAAACTTTTTTTTAAGAATATCTACAAGGATTTGCACACACATGGGTTTGCAAACTAGACCTGCTTTTGTGGCCTTTGAGGACAGGAATTGAGAACCTCTGAAATAATGGTTACTGCTACTTCAACATCTTGGGACTGCTTGAACCCTCTGGAAGAAGGGCTACCTGATATTTGGGGGTTGTTGGGTTTTTTTCCTACTTTTGTTTTAAATCAGAATCTTACAAATCTGACACATTTTGGGATAAAATATATGTTGGCAAGAAGCAAATGGCTTATCTGGAGCACAGAACTTTGCCAGAATTAGGTCTAGAGCTTATAAATTTTTGACATTTCTATGCCCCAGTTAGTTCAGGGACTTTGAACAGTTTTTTTTTCCTATCATTTTCCAGGATGTAAAATTAACCATACAATTCTGGATGAGAGAGGTGTATTAGAAGTGCTTATTTAAAGCTCAGTTTAAACACAGAAACCAAGATTAAGCTTTATGATCTTAATCTTCTGCCATATCTAATTTGCTTCCTTTTGTGGGGCAAGAGACCACAATAGATTTCTGATTTCCCTTTCTTTTTTTTTTTTTTTTGGCAGTTAAGGATCCTCTGTGCTTATCCAGTGCAGACTTGAGTTCTGTTAGTGTAGCATCCATCTCCACTGGGATGCCACACCGTACACCCACAATCCTCTGTTTAAGACATGCTTTATGTTAATCCTAAGTCTACTCTCTATTAGTCTTATATCATGACGACAACTTTTTGTTGAAAAATGCTTTCTTACAGTGTCTTGTTACTTTATGGAATCCATCTTGGTCCTACCTTTACAAAAATGACAGATGATGATGGGAACAAAGTATGCCATGATTCGGTGGGTGGTTCATCTGGTGCTTCATTCAGCAAAAGGAAAAAAAGTCTGAAACTGGGTGCAGTGTTTTTTTTTTTTTGTTTTTTTGGAATAAATGGCGATTGAATGTGTAATCCAAGTAACAAGTCAACCAAATTTAGGTGAGATCCAGAGTAAATGTCAGCAGTTCTGTGGAGGGGAAGAAACTGGATTCCCTGGAGTAGAGCCTGTTTCCATGGACAATGCGAATACCAATTTTATGGAGCAGAAGCCATAAGCTGGAAAGCAGATGGTGCTCAATAATGTGATGTTAATTGAAGGCAAGAATGAAGTTCTTATGATAGTTAAATCTGTGTTTCATGTATCTAATCTGGAATTGCCATTTCATAAAGACATTTGTATTCATTTAGCAAACACACTGGTTGTGGAAATGAGCCTTACAGTTCAGTTGGAATTCATAGAGGCTTTACTAGAGACAATTCAGATCTTAGTTTTCCTCCTTACTGGTAAGTGCCCCAGAGACAGTATATGCAGTAGTCAATAGGCAGTCTGGAATGTGCTGAGGATGGTGGGATTTATGGCTTTAATAAGATTAATAACCCATGGCATGTCTCCATATGAGACCTGCCCAGTGGACCTTTAAAATCCCACTGGAATCAAACCACTTAAAGACCTCAAGAATGCATGAAGTATAACAGGTTCAGGGATTCCCTCTTTTAATGGATCTCCATTCCAATCTAAGGTCATGACCTTTCAACTTTAAACCCATCAGTTCGAAACTCCCCTGCTTCCAGACTGGGTTAGAGAGCTTGTTTAAATGGACAGAGGGACCTGGTTCTTACAGGAGTTGAGGGCGATACATTAGAGTCAAGGTTTTTGGAAATTAGGTTGCCAACCAAATTGTCCTAATCCAAATCAATAATCAGGTAGCTATGTTCTTTCTCAGCAAACAGGGAGGAGCTAGACTTCTGTGCTGGGAGGCTGTCAATGAGATTTGGTTATTTCAGACAGGACAACCTTTAGAGCAGGGGGGTGGCGAGCTCCAGTCCTCGAGGGCCACAAATCGGCCAGGTTTTCAGGATATCCACAATGAATATGCATGAGATAGTTTTGCATACATTGGAGGAGGAGCATGCAGATCTATCTCAAGTATATTCATTGTGGATATCCTGAAAACCTGGCCGGTTTGAGACCCTCGAAGACCGGAGTTTGCCACCTGTGCTTTAGAGCCACTTAGCAGAAGAAACAGAAAACGTGTGGCTGACAGTGAATTGTCAGCCAGACTTTCATTAGTGGTTCCTGAGTCAGTGTGTAGTATCTTTGGTGGGAAGCTTTTGAGATACATTTGTTCACAACAGCTCAGAGCATGAAGGTGTCAGCATTATTCTTCATAAAGAGATCACGAAGCAGGCTTTTATCGGATGTCTTGCTATACAGGGGAAAGAGGTATTCTTTCTGTAGTGTCAAAACCATTAAAACTCTGAATAGACTGGGAAATTATAATTCTCATAGCCATGCCTTGACTGACACAGGTTTGCTTTCCAGTCTCTGATTTCATTCATCATGGAGCCCAAGTCAGGTCTTAAAACTAACTCAGGATACATCTTAGTACAGTTGGCACTTTGTCATTATGTAGAAGGAAGAATATCTCTGTAGAACCCTTCATGTAAAATATGTGGGACTTGCTTCATTTGATGCTTCCTATTAAACAAGCCACAGTGTCATGGGTCCTTAACATAACTGATGAAAGCCCCCCTTTAGTGCACTAGAGGATCAAAGTACCTGACCTGGAATGGTGGCTTTTTTTTTTTTTTGTGGTGGTCACTGAGCCCACAGAATCTACTAGTTCTGGGCCTTAACATCCATCTTTTATTAAATTTCATTGTTGCTACACAAATCCTAAGTTCCTGTATACAGCTGTGATGGAGTTGAACTTTAGTCAATCATCCTTCCAACACTTTTCCCCAAAAGACTAAGAAATCTACTCTGCTTTTTATTTCTTTATGCCCCAGCAAGCTTTGTATTGCTGTGTCAAAGAACTATGTAATTGGATAACAGATTGCATAATTTTCACTTATGCCCAAGCTGGTCTGGCCTTGGAAAGGCATGCCAAGTCCCATAATACTTAAGGCATGGCTGAATTGGTGTCCCATCTGTTGTCAGTCTCATGCTAAAAACAGTTATTACTCTGTGGGCAGAATTTGCTCTTGTTCCTCTTTTTATTTGTTGGAGATGGCCCTCAGCTAGGGAGTCTCATCTATGCAACTGGTGATTTTTGCTTGTCTTCAGAGAAAGAAAAGTTGTTTTCCAAAGCCAGGAAACTTGCCAGTAGCACATTCCTTCCCTCCTCCTCTGGAGTTGAGCTTGCTTAGTTCTAGAATTGCGTGGGGACACATGAGCGTGAGAACTACTTTATTTCCCCAGAAGGATTTCTGAGAATTTCCTAGAAAGCTCTGGAAAAAGGTCTGATCGACACTGAGCAATGATATCTGTCCTTGTAAAACACTTGTTGCATGTTTGCAATTATGTTTCCAGGCTCAGAGTGACCGTTTATATAAGGCTTCAGAAAACAAAGCAAGCCCTACCAGTCTCAAGATGGTAATTTTACTAAATTTATAAACGTCAGGTCAAACAGTTGCAAATCACCAAAGCAGCAGATTTAGCTGTAATATATAAAAAGGTTGTTTTTGCATGTCCTGTAAGTAATGACTCTCAATATGTTTTCCTGTTATAACTACTGCTTGAGGCATTATGTTTGACTTATATTTTGTTTCAATATTTTTTTCTTAGGACAAGCAGAATGGTAGCACTCACATGTGGGTAACATCGGATAGAGCCCAGCATAGAAAACTTAAGTCAAAGTTTCTGGTCCCTCTTCAGTTCCCCTTAGCCTCCCAGTCTGGTTTTTTGGCGGTTTGGTATTTTCACTTCCGTTCCCCCCCCCCCCCACCACCACCACCACCACCACCACCACCACCATGGCGGCGGTGCCTTGGTGCCCACTGTCGTCAGTTGCCCACCATCATAGTCTGTCATTTTTTCCTTCTTTGTTCATATACATCATGCCCTTGTCCTGTTTCTGTCCATGCCCCCAGTGCCAGAGGACCATGTCTATCACAGACCCACACAAGGTCTGGGGGCATCGCGTGATGTCCAGGGTTGCCACTTGTGCAACCAGATGACTCTGAAGGGATGTCGTGCTCAACTCGACAAGACGGAGAAGCTGTTTGGGTCGAGAGAGTCTGAAGCATCGGCATGAAAGGACCCTGGAGCCACACCAATGGATACTGAGCCATTGACATCAGTGGGGCCTTGGTGGATGGGGCCACCAGGAACTGGCCCCTGTCAATCTCTTCCAGGTCGAGGACGTTAGGTTCGTGGTCATTGACATCGACACTGGGGAAAGACCAGGCTGATCACCAAGGGAAGCCGAGGAAGCATCGGCACCAGTCAGCTTCAGTGTGGTGCTGGGCTCAGGATGGTGCAGACGCATGCCGTGATGCCCCTGAAGCCGACCCCATGGCAAGAAGTGCCCATTCTCCATTGATGCCAGAGGTCCATACTGGTCTCCACCAGGCCTGGTTTTGGTCGCAAATTCATCTCTGGGATCCAAGGAAAATCTGGCCACCCCTCCTGCCTCCCAGTCTGTTTTGGCATCTGCAACTTTTGAGGAGGAGTTAGAGCACAAAGTCCAGCTGGCGGTTGAGCGGGCCCTGTGGGACATTGAATCAGTAGCACAGGCTGTGCCGATACCTGTGCTCTTCCTGCTGGAACTGCTGCTGGAATGGCTCAGTGTTCTTATCGGTGTGTTGTCGACCCAGTTGGTGTCTGTTTCCAGGAGGCCATCGATGCCCAGCGGGGCACCAATGCTTCCCCAACCAATACGGTGCTTGTTGCCAGTTCCTCCAAGAAGGAAGCTCCATTGAAGCGGCAGGGGCACAGAGGCCTGTAGCCCCCAGTCCAGCTTTGCCGGGGCTAGCACCAGTGCCAACGGTACTCATGCCTCTGGACGAAGGCTGAGTAACTAGAGCGCTTAATGATCTGTGCTGCTTGCCATATAAGGGTAATACAGCCAAGGATTTCTGCGAGTCTGTCAGTACTGCCTGGATTCTTGAGGTGATTTTGCTGACACTTCAATCCCCTCAGATGAGGGATTTGAGCTGAAGGCACACAAGGGTGTCCCTTTCTTCAGTTGAACGTTTGACAGAGATGTCTTTAGAGGATGATTGGTCCGAGGACGTCAGATTGGGGCTTATGGGGCCTAGTATGGACCCATCCTCCTTTTCCTGGGTGGAATTTTTCTAGGGATTACAGACCTTTGTGCAGGGGCGCCCAGCAGAGACTGCAGTACTTTTAAAATTGGGGTTGTGTGCTCAGAGTTCCAGTTTCTACCATCATGTGTAAATGTCGCAGTGCAGTAGTCCCTGAGGATGTTCAAGTGGATGTAGATAAGCATGAATTTGATGAAGATTTGGGTTTCTCCCCTCTGTAAAAGGGAGAAATTCCCCTGTTTATTTCATAGAGATGAGTTGCTGAGACTGTTATCTCAGATTCTAAAGACGCTTAGTGTGGTTGGGAATGACTCTATGGGTGGGCAAAAGAAGGATCCCATTTTGGTCCCCCCTTCACAAAGTGTCATTTCTTTCCCTTCCTGGATACAATTCAAGAGTTGATTGACTTTGAATGGAACGCTCCAGAAGCAAACGTTAAAGGGGGAATGTGCTTTGGCAGGTCTGTAATCCTTTGATCTGGCAATGAGGGAACAGCTGCATTTCCCAAAGGTGGATGAGCTGGTGTGTCCTGTGACCAAGCGAACCACTATTCCCGTGGAAGGAGGGGCAATTCTGATGGATGCTCATAATAGAAGAATTGAAGGTTTTCTTAAGCAGGCCTTTTGAAGCCATGGCAATAAATTTGCAACCTGCCTCTTGTTGCTCCCTGATGGCTCGGATTAGTCTACTTCTCTCTCAGGAGTGGGGTCGAATAACAGAGTAATGATGGAACTGGGAGCCATCTTCTTAGCTGATGTGGGCTGTAACCTTGTTCACACTGCCGCTAGAGGGGTGGCTTCCGTGATGGCAGCTAGGGATCAGCTGTGCTTGACACAATCTCTAAGACCAATCTCACAAGGTTACCCTTTAAAGGATCTCTTATTTGGCACGGAGTAGGAGAAAATGGCAAATAGATGGGGGGAGGAATGCCAAGTCCTTCATTTGCCAGAGAATAAAAAGCTGGCATTGCGTTTTTTTGGGGCAAGGGGCTGTGCTAGAGACTACGGGCATTTTCTTCCCTGTAGGAGAACAACTACTCAGAGGTCTAGACCTTTCAGTAGATCTCAGTCCTTTCAGCCCAGAAAGCATCAGAAGAATGTGGGCTCTGGGAGTGGAGCACCTCGATTTTCACAATGCAGACTCACTGGGGCAGGAGCTAGGCGGGCATCTATCTTGCTTTTATCAGAGGTGGGTCCAGATCACGTTGGACCAAAGGGTCTAGGCTGTGCCCTAGAGTTTCTTCGCAATTCTCCGGATGACTTTTTGGTCTCTCCCTGCAAATCCCTACAGAAGAAGGTGGCAGTGGAGACTACCTTAAGGAGACTCTTGGACTTAAAGGCTGTCATTCCTGTTCCCAAATCACAAGGAAATACAGACCGTTGTACCATTTATTTTGTCATACCCAAAAAGGAGGGATCCTTTCGGCCCTCCCTGGATCTCAAAGGAGTCGGTCAATATTTAAGGGTGACTCATTTCCATATGGAAATTCTGCGCTCCGTAATAATGGCATTGCAACCAGAATTTCTCACGACTTGAGATCTGACAGAAGCATATCTTCTTATTCCCATTCGCCAGGATCATCAACAGTTACTGTGGTTTGCTGTTCCGGGACATGGTCATCCGTTTCAGGCCCTGCTCTTTTGGGCTGGCCACTGTACCCAGGACCTTCTCCAAGGTCATGGTGGTGGTAGCAGCATCCTTGTACAAGAACAACGTCCTTATCTGGACGACTGGTTCGGGCCAAGAGCGAGGATTGTTCAAAAGATTGCAAGCCAGTCCAAAACCGTGATGCTAGTGGCTCGGGATTGGTCCCGGAAGCCGTGGTATCCCAATATGCAGAGGCTGCTGGTGGGCAGGCCTCTGTGGCTGCTGCCCTGGAAGGATCTATTGCAGCAGGGGTCCATTCTACCAGAAGATCCGGGTCACGTTTCTCTTACGGTTTAGCCCTTGAGAGGACTCTATTTTTGAAGCATGGTTATTCTGGTAAAGTGATTTCCAATTTGCTCTGTACTAGAAAATGTTCTACATCTCTTGCTTATGTTTGGAGAGTTTTTGAGGTCTAGTGTGAGGAGTGAGGTTCTCAGCCTCTCAAAGTGTAAATTCCAGTAATTTTGGAATTTTTGCCAGAAGGATTGCTTAAAGGCTTGGCCCTTAACTCCTTGAAGGTTCAAGTGGCAACTCTTGGTTGTTGTAAGGGTACCCCTGGTGGAATTCTGCACAAACAAAATTGAAAATGTAGCCAGTTAAGTGGCTGCAAAATAGAATCCCCCAGACTCCACCCTAGAAAGTAAGTCAGGCGTGGCGCATGATATCCCCCTCCCCTTAACCCACTAAGGTTAAAAAAAAAAAAAAAAAAAGCATCAGGCACTAATTTCCTAAGGATAGGATATATTAGGTGTAAACAAATACTTCAAAGGTATCAATGTACAAGAAGCAAACCTTTGAAATGTTTGTATGCTAATGCCAGAAGTCTAAGAAGTAAGATGGGAGAATTAGAATGTATAGCAGTGAATGATGACATAGACTTAATTGGCATCTCAGAGACATGGTGGAAGGAGGATAACCAATGGGACAGTTCTATACCAGGGTGCAAATTATATTGCAATGACAGAGGAGCATCTTGGTGGCAGGGTGGCGCTTTATGTCCGGGATGGCATAGAGTCCAACAGGATAAAGATCCTGCATGAGACTAAATGTACAATTTAATCTTTATGGTTAGACATCCCTTGTGTTGGGGAAGAGAATAGTGATAGGAGTATACTACCGTTCACCTGGCCAAAATTGTGAGACGGATAGTGAAATGGTAAGAGAAATTAGGGAAGTGCTAACCAAACTTGTAGTGCAGTAATATTGGGAGACTTCAGTTTCCCCAATATTGGGGAAACTGAAGTCCGGTGAGCCTGACTTCATGCTAGAGAGAGAAAGTTCCTGGATGGAGTAAAAGACAGTTTTATGGAACAATTGGTTCAGGAGCCATCGAGAGAGGGAGAAATTTTAGATGTAATTCTCAGTGGAGCGCAGGATTTGGTGAGAGAGGTAACGGTGGTGGGACCGTTTGGCAATAGTGATCATAATATAATCAAATCTGAATGAATGACTGGAAGGGGGACAGTGTGTAAATCCACAGGTCTAGTGCTAAACTTTCAAAAGGGAAACTTTGACAACATGAGAAAAATTAAAAAGTATGCCACAGGCATGGACATTGTAAAAAAAAAAAAAAATAATAATAATAATACCATCCTAGAAGCACAGACCAGGTGTATTCTATGCATTAAGAAAGGTAGATGGAAGGCAAAATGATTACTGGCATGGTTAAAAGGGGAGGTGAAAGAAGCTATTTTAGCCAAAAGTTCTTCATTCAAAAATTGGAAGAAGGATCCATCAGAAGAAAATAGGATAAAGCATAAGCATTGGCAAGTTAAATGAAAGACACTAAAACACAGGCTAAGAGAAAATTTGAAAAGAAGTTGGCCATAGAGGCAAAAACTCACAATAAAAACTTTTTAAAATATGTCCGAAGCAGAAAGCCTATAAGGAAGTCAGTTGGACCATTGGATGATCAAGGGGTTAAAGGGGCACTTAGAGAAGATAAGGCCATTGTGGAAAGATTAAGCAATTTCTTTGCTTCAGTGCTTACTGAAAAAGATATTGGAGAGATACCCGTTCTGGAGAAGGTTTTCATGGGTGATCATTCAGGTGAACTGAACCAAATCATGGTGAACCTGGAAGATGTGGTAGGCCTGAGTGACAAACCGAAGAGTAGTAAGTCACCTGGACTGGATAGTATATACTCCAGGGTTCTGAAAACTAAAAAATGAAATTTCAGACTTATTTGTAAAAATTTGTATCCTAGCGTTAAAATCATCCGATGTACCTGAAGATTTGAAGATGGCCAGTATAACCCCGATATTTAAAAAGGGATCCAGGGGTGATCTGGGAAACCATAGACCGGTGAGCCTTACTTCAGTGCCAGGAAAAATCATAGAAACTGTTATAAAGGATAAAATCACAAAACATTTAGATAGACATGGTTTGATGGGACACAGCCAGCATGGATTTACTCAAGGGAAGTTTTGCCTCACAAATCTACATTTTTTTTTTTTTTAAGGGATGAATAAATGTGGACAAAGGTGAACCGGTCGAGATGTGTATTTGGATTTTCAGAAGGCATTCTACAAAGTCCTGCATGAGTCTTCTAAGAAAACTAAAAAGTCATGGGATAGGATATGTCCTTTTGTGGATTTGCAAGTTGGTTAAAAGACAGGAAACAGAAAATAGGATTAAATGGTCAGTTTTCACAGTGAAAAAAGGTAAACAGAGGAGTGTCTCAGGGATCTGTACTTGGACCGGTGCTTTTTGATATATTTATAAATGAGCTGGGAAAGGGGTACAACGAGTGAGGTGATCAAATTTGTGGATGACACAAAATTATGCAGAGTAGTTAAAACTCAAGCAGATTGTGATTAATTGCAGGAGAATCTTGTGAGGCTGGCAGATTGGGCTTTCAAATGGCAGATGAAACTTAACGTGGAGAAGTGCAAAGTGATGCATATAGGGAAAAACAACCCTTGCTGTTAGGTTCTATCTTAGGAGTTACCACCCAGGAAAGAGATGTAGGCATCATAATGGATAATACATTGAAATTGTCAGCCCAGTGTGCTGTGGCGATCAAAAAAGCAAACAATGTTAGGAATTAAGAAGATAATGGAAAATAAAACGGAGGATGTTATAATGCCTCTGTATTGCTCCATTGTGAGACCGCACCTTGAATGCTGTGTGCAGTTCTGGTCACCATCTCAAAAAGGATATAGCTGCACTAGAGAAAGTGCAGTCAAGGGGAACCAAAATAAGAGGCATGGAACGGCTGCTATATGAGGAAAGGCTAAAGAACTTAGGGCTATTCTGTTTGGAGAAGAGAAGACTGAGGGAGAATATGATAGAAGTCTGCAAAATCATGAAAGGACTTGAACAAGTTAATATAAATCGGTTATTTACTCTCTCTCGGATAATAGAAGGACCAGGTGGCACTCCATGAAGTTAGCAAGTAGCTCATTTAAAACAAATCGAAGTAAATTCTTTTTCACTCAACACTTAGTTACCTCTGGAATTCATTGCTAGAGGATGTGGTTACAGCAGTTAGTGTAACTGGGTTTAAAAAAGGTTTGGATACGTTCCTAGAGAATAAATCCATAAACTGCTATGACAGTAATTAATAAGCAATATTAGTTTGTGATCTAATGTTTGGGTATTTGCCAGGTACTTGTGTCTTGGACTGACTTCTGCTGGAAACAGGATATTGGGCTTGATGGACCCTTGGTCTGACCCAGTGTGGCATATCTTACGTTCTTACTAGCCGTTAAGCCGTAACAACGGGCTACGTTATATTTTTTTTTTTGGTCCATTTTCGAACACAGCACCCTTCTACACTTTTTCTCCCTTACTCCCCCTTCCCCTCACTCATTCACTTCGGTGACTCATCCTCCTCTCCCTCGGTCACTCACCCCTTCCCTCCCCTCAGTCTTACTCACCCTCTTTCTCCCACTGCCTCCCTCCCCTCACTCTTACTTCCCCCTCCCTCCCCTTCTCTGTCACTCCCCACCCTCTCTCACTCCCATCCCTCAATCTTATCCCCTCCAATCCCCTCTCAGCTCATCCACAACCCCTTCCCTCTCCCTCAGCCCTCCTCCATTCACTTTTTCTCTTCTCCAAACTTCTTACCCTTCCCTCTTACCCACATCCTTCTGTCTCCCACTGCCCCCCTCCCCACCTCATTCTCCCTTCCACTCCCTCCCCATCCCCTCCCCTCTCAGCTCATCCACAACCCCTTCCCTCGGATGGTGCAGAGGGAAGATCTCGGGGGGGGGGGGGTGTCCCTCCTTCGCGCGAGCCGCCGCAGCCGCTACTGCTCCTCCCAGCGCCATTTTTGTTAACAGACATGCTCCGCTCTGACCGATGTGCTCGCATTCGCAGTAGAGCTGCTCTGTACTGCACATTTGCAGCACATCGGTCAGGGCTCCTTTATCTAGTAGATGTTTTTCAGAGGAAAGCATATCCTAGAGACAGTCATAAAATGAGGCTCCAAGGGGATGGATTCAGGAACAGCAGCAGGAAATATTTCTTCCTAAAAAGAGTAGTGAATGCATTGAATGGCCTCCTGGGAGAGTTGTTTAGACAGTGATATGGCAAGCACACAGATTCCTGGTTTATGAAGGAGAGAGGTCAGCCAAAGATCAACTGGAGTGTCTTGTACTGCAGCACCAATGGAGTTGGTCAGGTTAGTTGGACCTTGAGGTCCTGATCTGCCACCATAGCCTATGTTAAATCTGAAATGGTTCTTTAATGAAACACATGTCACCTGCACATAATGTGAAATTTAACCTGTAAATTAACGGTAGTAGTTTTCCCCGTTGGCATCCTCCTGCAGTTCCATCCTATTGACGATTTTGCTCTTATTGCAGCTTTACGGAGTAGCATGCATATTGTACGGGGCTAGAATTGCCTTGTGGACCGCACCCATGTTGACAGGAATTACATTTCTCCTTCAGTGGAGTGGCTTGATTGTGGTTTCCTCCACGCTTTCCTGTCTGGGTGCATCCTTGCCGTTATATGTATATTGGAACATAGAATCCGTAGTTTGACAGTCACTGTAGCAGGAGTACACATTTCTAACTGCTTTCTGTCCCAAGAGAGCCCCACCCCAGGTGATGGTGGTGGTAGTTTCTTACTACTCTGCTTTTCTTACCTTAACTCTGCCAGTGCTGGCGTAGACTGTTGCAACAAGTGGCTTCCCCCACTACTGCTGACTTAAGTAACCATGACACACAGGGGCTGTTTCTTGAAGTTAGTGCCATACTGGGGGGGTGTTAATGGGAAATACCAGCCTTTGGAAGTCATTAATTATTGCTGGTATAAACATCACTTTGAGGTTTTCAAATTAAAATAAAACTGTAAAAATCCATTGTCGGTTAAAAAGTGGTGTCATAGTGGTCACAGTGAGAATTCTGTTTACTTCATTCTTACCACTGAGATATGGACTTCTGAAATCAGCATTTTCTCAGGCCATTCCAGTTGCTGAATGTTTTTAATATTGACTTTGGTTCTCTTGGTAGTTAATGTCAGTAATACACTGGGAATAGGTAAATATATTTTCATTTGAAATAGATGGACCAATGAAAGTGTCCAATTTTTAAAATTATTTTGTAAAGCCTGGGACTTAAGGCTTATTTCTATATAACAGTTTGCTGACTAGTATTTTAAGGCTTTTTTTGGCGAGTAGGAAGAAATAGAATATTAGAATATAAGAGGGAGGGGTCATCAAAGAGTGCAATTAATTTTGGATTTTTGCATTAAACTCTCTGGCACAATGCAACTTTAGTGTTATCACTGTGTCAATAAACCTCTAACTTATACTCCTTGCCAAAGAGAGAGCCAGATCTTGCTGCCTAATTTATTTATTTATTTATTATTTTTATATACCAACATTTGATCTGAGATCTCACACCGGTTTACATTCAGGTACTGTAGGTATTTGGAGGGTAAAGTGACTTGCCCAAGGTCACGTTTACATTCAGGTACTGTAGGTATTTGGAGGGTAAAGTGACTTTCCCAAGGTCACAAGGAGCGACTGCGGGACTCAAACCCTGGTCTCCTGGTTCGTAGCTCACTGCTCTAACCACTAGGCTATTCCTCCTCCCTGTTAAATAGATTTGCCTGGAAACTTGTGACAAGAGTTTGGTTTCTGAGGTTGGATTGACCCTTGCCCATACTGTACATCTTCTGTCAAATGCACAGTGAGACTTAGTGGTGTATCCCAAACCCTGAAAGAGGGTTTGTACCATGATGGAACATATTCCTCCTGTATTTAATATTCCATCCTCTCTTTCTAAATATCTTCTGATTTACCCATGTATACTTTTGTTTAGAAGAGAATGACTTTTGGTCCTGTCAAATCAACTCTAACAGGGACAGGATGGCTCAGGAGAATGGCCATAGCATTGGTTTTTCATCTCTAGGGCACTGCCAAGGTGGCCTGTGTGTTCCTGGGGCCATGCACTTAACATCTTTCTGTAAGATTCCTGCGCGTCTGTGAATCCTGCTGCAGTCATTGTTTGCTAGCAGCAGTATTTTCCCCATTTTTGTTCTGCTTCCCCTCCCATGTGTGAGACAGATACTGCAGACACCTCCTGAGGCATGGGATTCGGCTGTCTTCAGAGATGCTGCTACTGCTGCTCTTTGACTGTCCAGCATTTTCTTTCCAAGGCTTCCTGACTAACCTTTTCTCATATTTGTCCCCACCAGAGGAAAAGACTGTAATACTTGTTTTATAATTATAGTTTATAGTTAAATCAGTCAGAATATTTTGGATGCCTCATACCGCCCACGCCAGCAAGTGTCAGCAGCACTCCTAGAGTTAGTGTAAGCCTGGCCTCTCATAGGCCAACAAGTAGGGCTGGTTGGCGTTACTGGTATCTTATTTTTTAACTTATTTTTCTATGTATTACTTAATACTGCTCAGTTTATATTGAGAATCAAAACAAGATCTTAAGTAAAATCTAGCTGATACTTTCATATGACTTGAAAAGAAAAAGGCAATAACTAAAGAATATTCCCACTCAATTTGTGGTTTTGGAGTGATGAGTCAGCAATTAAGAAAAAAAACATGTTTTCATTAGGTAGGTGAGACTGTTAAACAAATGTGTAAAGTACATAGTCCATCAGAGCCAGCTCTGTCGAATTATATTAAAATATATTCAAGGATGATAGCGTACCAAATAACCCTAGCACTGTATCCAGACTAATTAGTCAATAGCTAAGGGAAAACCCCAAGAATAATTAATCCAAAGCAATCCTCCGATATTCTCTCCTCAGCATCCCTTTTAATTTTCTCCCACACGCTATCTAAGGAAGGAAGACTTAACAAGATGGACAACACAAAAAAAAAATGTCCAGAGCCCAAGAAACCTAAAACTTTGCTGGATGCAAAATAGGTTCAAGGGGTAGCAGAGTTCAAATCCCACCACTGCTCCTTGTGACCTTGGGCAAGTCACTTTACCCTCTGTTGCCTCAGGTACAAAGCATAGATTGGAAATACTTGCAGTACCTGAATGTTATCCGCTTTGACAAGTCAAAAAGCAGAATATTAAAAAAAAAAAAAAATCTGGCTTCAGATGACAAATCTTACTAAAGATCCAATCTTTTTGCTCTTATTTTTAAGTCATCCTTGCTAAACTGAGAAACATACAGACTTTAGATCCATTTAATAGGACAGACTTGCTTTCCCTGAGCTTAGCTGGGGAAGGGAAGAATTGAATCTGCATTTTCCAGTACATATAGTGGCCCAGATCACAATGTATGCAAGTATGTGCCAGCCACTCACGAAGGAAATTGGAAGAGACCAAATTTGTGAGTGGCACCTGCCTGCACATAAGTCACAGCATAGGCCAAAAGTGGCTGAATCTTTTGTTAAGTTTCTTCTGTCAGATTTTACCTGGCTTCTTTCTACACTCCTTTCCCACCACTTTTTCCTCTTTGAAGCTTCTGTCACCCCTCTTTCTTTTTTTATGCCAAGTCATAACTTTTTTTTTTTTTTTTGCTTTGCAGTACAGCACCCCCACATTCTTCTCACTGTGCCCTCTATTTGCTTTCTTCCCTTCTTTGTGCTCACTCCCTGTCTCTTTCACTCTTGGGCTTGCCCCCATGATCTCTCACCTCCTACTCCCTTTTTGTTTCTGCTCTCTCACTTCCTCTCCTCCCCCTCTCCCTTTTCTCTTGCTTGCTATCTTTGTTGTCGTTTTTGCTTTATTCCTACTCCCCCCCCCCCCCTTGTTCTGTTTCCCTTACTTCCTTATCCTACTGAAAATAGCACAATACCTTGGTAGTGCTCCATTGGCCTTATGTTGCAGCTCCTCCCACAGCCTTGGTTATGAGCACCCATATGGGATGAGATGAGCAGTAACCCTTAGAAGAAATCCTTCCTGCTGGCCTGGGCAGCCTGGCGCTCACAGTGCTCATCGGCGAGCTGCTGATTGGAAACTGTGTGTCCTTCATCAGTCATCTGTTTATCAGACTGTAGAGCAAAAATGACCAGAAGTATAGGTTTTAAACTAGATGCAGGCTGAAGCAGAACTTCTATAGATAATCAGCCAAAATTTTTGGGAAACGTGGCTATTACTCTGTAGAATTTATCCACCTGACGTGGCCTTATAAAGTTTACAAAATGTACATCTATCATGTATTCATGAACCCTAAATCCTAATCGTTGGATATTGCTGTTGTGTGATAACTGTGAATCCCTCTCTCCAGTGCTGTGAAAATGGCCTCCACTGCATCCCCAGCTCCTGCTTGTCTATGGAGTGGAAGATATGAGTCGGGATTCAAACCCAGGTGCTCTGTAGTGCACAGCACTGCCAGCCACTGAGCTACATTCTGTATTTAATTAAAAAATCTAGGTTATAGTTTTATGTATCTGTTTTTCTTTTTTTTTTTTTTAAAACAGGAACAGCAGTGACTCTCTGGTATCATCATTTAGAAGTCTTTTGATCTTGTATGTGGGTGTATTTTTATTTTATACCAGTTTTCTTTACTGTTCTTGACTTACATTTGAATAACTTTTTTTCCATTTTAATTACAGACCGTGGACATTCATAAAGAAAAAGTGGCTCGCAGAGAAATAGGCATTTTAACAACCAATAAGAACACAGCAAGAACTCACAAAATCATAGCACCGGCCAACATGGAGCGTCCTGTGAGATACATTCGAAAACCTATAGATTTCACAGTGTTGGACGATGTTGGGCATGGAGTGAAGGTAATTTTATTAAGGATTTAGCATTGGTGAAACCAGTCTTGCTGTTCCTGAAATGCTGTGGTCTTTGGGACCTTCGCGAGCTTGATCAGGGGTTGCAGACACAGGAAAAAATCTGCTTCTTCTATACCCAGCTTGACCTATTCTTCTAATTGGCCAGCTCAGTGCTTTGTTTTAATCAAATTGGTTCCCTACGTAGAATTGGTTGACAAAACCACTTTTGCGCTTTATTTTAAATTTTCTAACAATTGTCCTTTTTACAGAATGTAGTATTTAAAGGAGCCGATCCAGAATAGATTTTTCCCCCCTCTCTGTCAGCCCATATGCCCCTCACAATGTGATTATTCATGCCTTATGTTAAGGTTTCTTGTTGTTTTTGTTTTAATCTATATTTCCATACTGCAACTTGTTATCCGCTTCCCAGTTCCATCTCCCTGTTAATATGTATCTTCCAAGCTTAAATGTTTGAATGTAAACCGGTATGATGTCCCCCACTAATACCGGTATATAAAAGTCTTTAAATAAATAAAAATTGTACATTAATTTTAAAGAAACGCCTTTTTTTATTCAAACTGTAATCATGGGAATTCTTTAGAGCAATTGACAGTGCTTTGCCTGTAAAATCACAAAAGTCAACATTGTGGAGGTGGCCTGGGCCTTCAGAAACATTTGATCTTTGGACACTGGGGGACTGTTTTTGTACTTCCATTGGTTTAAGATGTAATAGGATGGTAGAAGGGTTAGAATGTTTGATCATTTTAGGTAGGTTCTGGATCTCTGTGAAAAGGAAACCTTAGCTCCAGTTTTCTAAGTAACATAAGTGGAATTAAAATAATGAAAAACAGAAACAAATGATTCAAGACTTCTGGGTACAGCCAAGCTGCCAGGGAAGGAGGCATTACAAACTAGATAACACAAATTCTTTCTTCAGTCCCAATTAATGGAAAGAACAATGTTTTGCACCCTGTTTCTCATATCTGTGCATATCAAGGAAAAGAAGTTTCCAGGAATACAGATTGTGCACTCTGAATTAAGAGGTTAGGCATTGTCCACCCTATAGCTCTTCAATAGATTTTAACAAATTTAAATAATAAATTTGGGTCCTCCTTGTAGCCAGAGAACAAGTCTCAACTCACTTGGTTTAGTGACTGCATCAGTGGGCTGATGTCCTAAACCAGTTCTGCTTTGCCAGCAGACTTAGGGGTTACCTTGCTGTGAGACTTGAAGAAACAGCAGTATCAGGACCTTCCCATGAGTCTGAAGAGCAGCACTAGTGGATCCAGGAGCAGGTTGAAATCCTGGAGGGAAGGGGGAAAGAGGAAAGGAAGACATTCCCTTTTCTTTTCTAAGCACGGTTAAGTTGCTTTTTATGCACCCACAATTTGGTTACTAGTTTAGCCAGGGTCCTGTATAGATGTATGCAACAGATCTGGAGGGACTATTCTTGAACATTTGTGCAGTGTGAATGTCAAAATATATTTAAGCCTGATACAGTGCTCATGGATTAAGCCATCCGGGCCCTGTTTCATAAATAACTTTTGTCTGACAACTGTCTTTATGATTATTTTCTTAAAATAGGACATCCTTGTGAACAACTAATAAACAGTGAAATGTTAGTGTTTCTGTTTCGGTAAAACTGTACTGAAAGTGTCACTACTTATCAGCACCTTAAAGTTAAAACTGGTTCTGTCTTATGAGGTGGGTGAGGAAAATAACATTTGGTATAAAATATTAGGAACAGAAAAAAGCATAATTTGATTACATAGTCTGGTTGCCACCATCTTCTATAACATACATGATTGGTTCAGAGTGATTGCAGAATGTTTAACATTATATATACTTTTTTTCCCAAACAACTGACTCTGGAGCTTGTTGGCAGCTGCCATATTGTCAGCCAACCTGAGAGAAGCTTCCCTTTTCTGTGGATGTCAGCAGAATCCATGAAGTTCTCCTAGCTAGCTGTGTGCCATCCATACAGATTGTAGAATACCGCAGTCCACTTTGTAGCATTGATGCAAACCTATTGGTAAATAAATCCCGTTGAGTCAGCTTGTAGGTGCTAATCTGTGGAAATCTGTATAACTTGGCAGACAGTGACTGTAGGAAGCTCTGAGTAACAAAACAGCAGCTGTCTTTTATTACTATTAATATATATTTGAGACCTTGCTTCTGTAATTGTCAGCAGTGTATAGAAGTTGCAGTTCCTTCCACATTGTACAGGAAATATTGCAATTGTCTGGTTTCTAGATCCCTATACTAAAAAGTTTCCATATGCTGTGGAGCAGAATGATGATCAGTGATTTGTGCAAGGTCCATGAGTGGTAGAGGTGGATCTCTGTATCATAGGTTTGTGCTAACCCAAGGGTGAGCAAATGGAGGGGAGGGGGGTGCGGGTCTGAACAATCCTGAAGGGGGCTCCACTGGCTGCCCAATCAAGAGCATAAAAAAATGACTATGTTGTTGAGTCTGTGATGTTGAGGCACTGCATGCTCAGGAGGGCGGAGCAACCAGAGCATTGTGTTATCATTGTAAACCTGCCATAGCTTAGCCATGCGTCTCTATCAGTGGGCCACAGAGAGGAGCTGCTTCTGCTGTGGTGGGCTCAGGTAGGGAGTCGCTGGACATAGGAGCAGCCATTGCTGTGTTCCACAGCCCAGATGATCTGCCACTCCGGGGAGGGAGTTCCTGCTGCTGCCAGGTCCCTAACCAGGGAAAGAGATCACAGCTGTTGCCCACCGGGGAGGGAAGAAGTGGTGAGGAGAGGGAGGAGGGTGGGGAAAGGAGAATAAAGGCAAAAAGTGTAAAAAAAAATAAAATAAAAATAAAGTTAAAGCAAAAACATGAGAAAATAAAAATGAGTAAACTAAGTATAATACTGAAAACATTAAAAACAAATATGGGCAGGATATGATGGAGTTTTTTTTTCTCAGCTCTTAAAAAAAAAAAAAAAAAAGTTTTAGGTGCCAGCCAACAATTTAACATTTTCCAGCCCTTATTGTGGTTTGTGGCCTGTGTATCTGGATATAGTGTGGTGTGTGCATTTTTCTGTTGTCTGGTGAGCTGTGGACTATGAGGGTGATGTGATCTATTTACCTTTGTTTCTCTCTGTACTTGTCTATAGTGTGTCTTGTCTGGGGTAGGGTGTCTGTTTTTCTGCCTAGGTGTGGTATTGTCTGTGTCTCTATGCCTGTCTGGGTGTTGGGTTTCTGTCTCTCTGTGGGTGTCTAGGTTTGGGTCTCGCTGTCTGGGTGTGGGGTAATTTTGTTTGGGTGTCTGTTTGGCTTGGGTGTGTGGTGTCTGTGTATGAGGTATCTGTTTCTCTTTGTGTCTATCTAGGCATGGGGTGTGTGACTTTTATTACCTTTTGGGTGGCTCTAATACATAACCATGAATGGCTGAAAAAGTTTGCTCACTCCTGCTCTAGCCACTAAATTACACTTAGTCCTTCAACTATATTGTGTTTTGTGGAGGCTTCAGACCCATCTCCTCCAGAGGAGTGAAGGAAGTCTCTGCCTGAGGATTTGACCTTGACAGGGTTTGTGAGGGTGATGGTGGAAACAGTCCCTTTTCAGTTATTGATGGAGGAGGATTCCAGGCTTGAGATCCTCCAGTTTGTGGAGCCTCCTAAGGAGATCGTGGTGGTCCCAGAACATGAGATCCTTAAGGAGTTGCCGAGGAGATGGGAATACACCCCCCCACACACACAGTGCCTTCCATCAATAAGAAGGGGGAGCGGGGTTTACCGCGTCTAGAAGGCTGCCGGATTCGAGAAGCATTAGCTGCCCACCAATTGGTGGTCAAATCCACCCTCAAGAGGGCAAAGCGCTGTCGGACTCGCTCTTTGGCTTTCCTGGGGAAGGACCATGGAGTGAAGGTCATTCTTGGGAGGAAAGTATTTTAAGGCGCAACTGCATTGCTGCCTACCAGCTCTGCATGAGCCAGTACTCATGGGACATCTGGAAGTAGGTGCAGGAGGTGGCTGAGCAGCTGCCTCAACAGCAGCAGGACACCCTTATGTCACTGGTGCACAAGGGTCTGGAGTGCGAAAAACACAAGGTCTGTGCAACCTATGACATTTTTGAGATGGCATAGAGACTGTAACAGGAATCAGCACCCGCAGAATGGCATGGCTGCAGGCCTCAGATCTGAGATATAGGAATGACTTGCTGACGTACCATGTACTTGAGAGAATCTCTTCATAGAGGGTGAGGGATACTGTGGTCCAACTTCAGGATCACCACAAGACCCTCCAACAGTTCTCTCTAGTACTCCAGACCTGTTCTCATCCAGGAGGCTGGCAGATTGGGGCCGAGAAAGCCTTTCTTTCCCTAAAGGAAGTACTATCCCGGTCTCCTCGCTCCCGTAAACACTATCGGGGCTTCCGCGGCCAACCCAGGCAGCAGAGAGCCCCCAACCCCCGGCTGGCTCCTCATTCAATTCCGGGAATGGGGTTTTGACTGGGCTGTAGGGAACATAAGCCAGTTGCCCATACCCGGGACAATGGACCCGCCAGTTGAGGGAAGGCTGTGGTTCTTTGCGAACCGGTGGCCCAGTATAACCTTGCACCAGTGGGTTTTGTTCATCTGTCAGGGATACCAATTGAATTTATTGAATGTCCCGCCAAATTGCCCTCCATGCCCATTTTGGCCGGTAGCACATCAGGAGGTACTACTGGTGGATCTCTTCTCCCTCTTATCTTACCAGCCAGAGCTGTTGAGCCCATACCACCAGGACAAAGAGGGTGGGGATTTTAATCCAGGTACTTTCTGGTACCATACAGAACAGGAGGACTTTGTCCCATCTTAGCCCTAAGGGCCTTGAACAAGTTTCTTTAAAAAAAAAAAAAAAAAAAAGTTTGAGGGTTTCCCTGGGCACCTTGATTCCCCTCTTGCAAAAAGGGGACTTGCTATGCTTCCTCAACCTAAAGGATGCATGCACTTATATTGAGATCTTCCCTGTCAGAGTAAGTATCTCTGATTTAATGTGGGGAAAACAGCACTTCAGTAACAATGTTGCCGTTCAGGCTTTCATTATCCCCACGGGCCTTCACAAAATGCCTAGTCATGGAAGTGGTGCACCTCCGCAGGCTAGAAGTGCATGTTTTCCCATATCTGGACGATTGACTGGTCAAGAGCACTTCTCAGGCAGAAACCACCAAGCCCATGCACTTGAACATCGTGGTGTTGGAATCACTAGGTTCGTTCTCAACTACCCAAAGCCCCATCTCAGTCCATCACTTCTTCAATTTGACTTCATAGCAGCCTGCTAGACATGGCTCAGACCAAGGCCTTCCTGTTTCGCCAAAGGGCCTTCACCTTGACAGCCATCGTGGCAGAGATCCAACAGAGCCAGCAGGTGTCAGCTTGGCACATGTTGAGGTTGTTGGGTCATATGGCCGCAGCTGTCCATGTCACTCTCTTGGCATGTTTATACATGCGCAGAGCCCATTGGACCCTAAGTTCTTGGTGGTGCCAAGCCACTCAGACTCCAGGATTACGACCAAGTCACCCCCATCTCTCCAGGACTCACTGTCCTGGTGGGTACTTTCAAATCTTGAACGGGGTATCTTGTTTCGATGTCTCCTTACCCAAATTGTCCTAATCAAGGATTAATCCACCCTGGGGTGGGGAGCTCATGTAGATGGGCTCAGCACTCAGGGTCTCTGGTCTGCCTGGGAACACTCTCTTGTCAAATACAATATGCATTCTCTTGTCAAATACAATATGCACTCTCTTGTCAAATACAATATGCATTCAATAATATAATAGGATAAAAATAGTAATACAGAAAATGCTATGTAGGATAAATGGGGAGATCAATCTAAGGCAATAGAGAATGTATTGTGAGAGTCTTGGAATAAGTACTTTAATGCAGGTTTCGAGGGATCAGTAAGGGGTGGTGTAGGTTAATTTAGCAGGGAGTGGGGCTATAGGCTCTGTTAAGACAGGTTATAATACTTGGGGTGGATTTCAAATTAGGGGGGGAGCGAGTGGGATGATTCTAGGAGGGGTTAAGACCAGGGGTAGGGAATCTAAATGGCTGAGGGGTGTAGGTATAGGGTGAAATGGAGCATGGAGCGCTATTCCGGGAATTCCTGTTTAAAGAGCCAGGTCTTTAATTTTTTCTTGAATTTCTGGGTGCATAGCTGTAGACGGAGGTCGTGAGGCATGGTGTTCCAGAGCGTAGGTCCTGCAATCGATTAGGGATCGGTCTTTAGTGGAGCTAAGGTGGGTGGTCTTGGGAGAGGTTGTGTAGGGTTCCTTTGTATGCTGCTCTAGTAGGGCGGTTGGAGGTGTGGAGATGGAGGGAATTGTCTAGCCAGTGTATATTGCAGTTGTGTAGGGTTTTATGTATAATTGAGAAATTCTTGTAGAGGATTCGGAAAGATATTGGAAGCCAGTGGAGTTCTTTAGGGACGGGGTGATATGGTCTGATTTGCAGGTGTGTGTGTTAGAATTCTGGCAGCGGCATTTTGCAGCATTTGGAGTGGTTTGATGGTTGAGGTGGGGAGACCTAGTAGTAGTGAATTACAGTAGTCAATTTTAGAGAAGATTGTGGCCTGAAGGACTGTGCGGAAATCATTGAAATGGAGGAGTGGTTTCAGTTTCTTGAGGACATGGAGTTTGAAATAACATTCTTTTATGGTTGCATTGATGAATTTTTTTAGGTTCAGTTGGTTGTCAATGGTGACGCCCAGGTCTCGTACATATTGCGGGAAGGATGTCGCAGAGGGGAGGGGGTTACTGTCGGGAGGGGGCATCAAATTGTGTGCTGAGATGAGGAGCTCGGTTTTTGATGTGTTAAGAGCCAGGTGAAGGTTAGTGAGGAGGCGGTTTATAGTGTTAAGGCAGTGTTCTCAGGTCTTGAGAGACTTGGATACGGATTCTTGGATGGGTTTGAGGATTTGGACATCATCTGCATAGATAAAGTGAGTGAGACCAAGGTAGGAGAGGAGTTGGCAAAGGGGCAGAAGGCATATGTTGAAAAGGGTGGATGACAGGGAGGATCCTTGGGGGATGCCTTGAGTAAGTTGGATGGGTGTGGATTCAGTGTTTCCAATTCTGACTATATAGTGTCAGTTCTCAAGGTAGGATTTAAACCAACGTAGGGCAGTTCCTGAGATGCCAATTTGTGAGACTAATTAGGATGTTGTGGTTTATGGTATCAAATGCAGAAGAGATGTCAATTAAAGCCTTTAAGGAGGGTGTCTGTAAGGGAGATTAGGAGAGTTTCTGTACTGAAAAACTTACGGAAACCAAATTGGGAGGGGAATAAAATGTTATGATTTTCTAAGTGGTCTGTGAGTTGGGTATTAACAAGGTTTTCCATGATTTTTGCAAGGAAGGGAAGGTTGGAGATGGGCTGATACTTAGATGGGTCAGCGGGGTCAAAGTTGGTTTTTTTTTTTAGAATGGGTTTGACTATGGCCTGTTTTAAGGAATCAGGGCCTTTACCAAGGGAGAGTGAGTAGTTGATTATCGCAGCTAGGAGTTTGGCACTTGTATTAGGGATAGACAGGAGGGATTTGGTGGGGATTGTGTCGGATGGGTGTGATGAGGTGTTTAGGTTCTTTAGAATAGATTCAATTTCTGAGGTGGAGGTGGTGTCAAGTGAGTCTAGTATGGCGTTTGTATTTTATGTGAGGGAGTGCATGTGGAGGGTGGATGTGGTGAAGCGTAGCAAGATTTTCGCGATTTTATCATTGAAGAAGCGGGCGAGTTCCTCACATTTGATTTTGGAATCTTCATCGGGGATTGGGGGGGGGGGGGCTGACGTTTTGTTGAGGTCTGCTACATATGAGAATAGGGCTTTGGGGTTGTACTGGTAGTTGTGAATTTTAACTGCATAATAGTCACGTTTAGTCTTGAGGATGGTGTTTCAATAGGTGTAAGGAGGATTTCTATATGGCTAATTGGTTAGGGGCAGGGTTTTCGTGCCATTTTCTTTCTTTCAATCTTTGTTTTTTTTGTTTTTTTGTGGTTTGTTTTTTTTAGTTCCGGGGTGTACCAGGGTTTTTTGGAATTGTGTGAATGATTTATTTCTCTGGATGTGAGGGGGCAAAGATTGTTAGCAAAATTGTTTGTGAGATTGTTCCAGGTGGAGAGTGCTGATTCAGGGTTTGATAGGTCTAGTTTGTCAAGGGAGTTAGTGAGTGAGGTGATTGTCTACTTTGCTACAGGGTTTTCTGAAGTATATGGTGTTGCTGTGCGTGGGGCGGGGTGTAGAGATTTGCTTTATGGATAGGTGTGCTTTTGAGTGAGTGGTCGGACCGCGGTACAGGTGTACAAGATGGGGCGTCAGAGGAATATATGCATGAGTTAACAAAGATTAAGTCGAGCGAATGTCTGCTTTGTGTGTAGAAGTGATGAGTTGTTCGAAGCCTAAGGCGTTAAAGGAGTTTAGCAGGGAGGAGGGGGGAATGGAGTCAGCATGGAGGTTGAAATCTCCCAGTATGATGGCTGGGATGTTTATGTTCAGGTTGTCTGTTATGAATTCGATGAGTGGTGAGGGGTTGTGTTCAAGTAGACTTGGGGGGGGCTTAGACTACTGAATTCCTGGAGCTTCGGGTGATCAGGTATGTGTTATGGGCTTTCAGAGATTCTGTCCAACAAAATTGACCTGATCCACACAGACAACCAAGTAGCCATGTGGTATGTCAACAAACAGGGAGACAAGGAATCGTACCTCCTATGTCTGGAAGTTGTCCAGATCTGGTGGTGGGTCCTGACCCATGGGATTGCAGGTCCTGGGAAAATATCAAAATGTCATCTAAGTAGACACATTGGTAGAGTAGATCACGCAGCATATCGTTTATCATGTACCTTCAGCTATGTACCTTGCTGGGACGGAGAAGATGGTAGTGGACAGGCTTAGTTAAGCCTTCAGACCCCACCAGTGGTCCTTGGCTCAGGCAATAGCGAATCAGATATTCCACCTCTGGGGGACCTCCAAATGTAGATCTGTCACATCCCCCTGCAACAGGAAGGTGCCTCTGTTCTGCTTCCTGTACAGGTCAGGTGGCAAACCAGCCTTAGATGCCCTCGCCTTTCATTGAGGCAAGGGTCTTCTGTATGCGTTTACTCAGATTCCCTTAGTGGTGAAGACTCTTTTGAAGCTTTGCAAGGACAGGGGGACTGATTCTTATTGGTTGAGCCAGATCTGGTTTCCACTCCTACGGGAGTTGTCTGTCTGGAGACTGATCAGTCTGGAGACTTCCCAGAACTCATCACGCAGGATCAAGGCAGGTTGCAGCATTCCAGTCTCCAGGCCCTGTTGCTCACAGCCTGAATATTGAGAGGTTAATCCTGCAGCTGATCTTTCACATCCTCTGAAAGATCAGCTATGCTTGATCTTTCAGAGGATGTGTCTCGGGTCCTGGTGGCTTCTAGAAAGGAAGGGGCTATGGGCTCCTCCAGTGAAGTGGAGGAGGTTTTCCATGTGGTGTGAGCAAAAGGTCCTAGATCCATTCTCTTGCCCCACACAATAACTGCTTGACTACTTCCTACACCCTTCAGAGACTGGCCTAAAGACCAACTCTGTTAGAGTTCATCTCAGTGCAATTGGCGCATACCACCTAGGTGTAAATGGTATGCCCATCTATGTAAAGCCTATAGTTGTACGGTTAATGCAGGGCCTGCTTCAACTGAAGCCTCTCCTAAAGCCCCCTACTGTGTTTTGAGACCTCAGTGTGGTGGTAGCTCAAGTGATGAAACTCCTTTTGAGCTTCTGCACACCTGTGGGCAGTGGGCAGTCACTTCAGTGAACAGGGTCAGCGAGTCCAGGCCTTATTGACTTATCCACCTTATACTAAGTTTTATCATGACAGGGTGGTTTTGCGTACGCATTCTAAATTCCTGCCTAATGTGGTGATGGATTTCCATCTTAACCAGTCAATCGTCCTGCCAGTGTTCTTTCCCAGGCCCCAGTCGCACCAAGGTGAATGAGCACTGCACAGTTTGGGACAGCAAGTGAGTCTTTGTCTTCTGTCTAGAGCGGACAGAAGCCCATAGACAGTCACACCCCCCCCCCCCCCCCCCAAACTTTTTATTTATTTTGATAGAAATAGGTTGGGCATTGCTGTTGCCAAACACAGTATCCAATTGGCTAGCAGATTGCATCTCCTTCTGTTATGCCTAGGTGGACTGCATCTTAGCGGTCATGTCAAGGCTCATGCTGTCAGAGCCATGGTAGTGTTGGTGGCCTGCATGTGAGCAGTTCCCATGGAGGAGATCTGAAAGGCTGCGAAGTGGAGCTCCCTCCACACATTCACATCTCATTACTGTCTGGATAAGGATGGCCAAAGAGACAGATTCAGCCAATCTGTCCTTCCAAACCTGTTTGAGGTGTAGAACCCATTTCTCCTGCCTGCTAGGCTTCTGGTCTGGCCAAGTTAAATGTCTTTGGATGGAGGTGAGGAGGCTAAAATGGTGAAAACCAATTCTCCTGCAAAATGTGAGTAACTGGCCACTATCCTATGTCACAAGCACAAGAGGACCCTTTGTTTTGGTTTTTAAAAGCTTTGTCAGTGATAATGTATATTGCAATGTCCAGAGAAGGAACAATACACAAATAGTATGAGGGCTTCTGATTTTAGGTTTTAACCCATCAACACAAATTTAGAAAAAAACCACAATGCAAAAAATTAGGCGACTTCCCTCTCATTCTCTGTCACACTTCCCCTTGTCTGCTGTAGTGTTCAGGCTCTGGTTTTGTTTGCTCTGCACTGACGACTCAGCTACACAAATGTATACATTTAATTCAGCCGGAAAAGGTACCTAATAATAGTACCCGCACTGCAAAAACATCGAGAAACACTGGAAAATCAACACCTAAATTCACAATTTATAAACCCCTGAAATAGCCCTTTTTAAAATAGAAAAGTAATGCAGTTTGTAACTAATATCTTATGAGGCTGTTGCAGTAATATCTGTTTCAGCAGAACGCCGTTTTACCCGCAGTCATGGGCACACTTTTGTGTGCAAATGTTACTCCTGATGCAGGAAGGAGTTTTGTGCTCAAAAAATTGTGTGGTAGAACAATCTGTACTGTTTAGAGCTCTCACATGTAAATCCCGTACAGATGAACGCATGACTATTACCCCTCAATGCAGAGTGGTGCACGCTCCTAACTCAGGTTTCCTTAATGTTATAAATTTTGCTCCTGTGTCTAAAGTGTGCTAAAGTTTCCAGTGATAGTTTAGTCTATGGGCAGAAGCTCAAGTTCTGACACTGGGACCTGTAATCATGTTTTGTGTGCATACATTTCTGTGTGTACAAAACATGAGTTTTCTTGCACATAAATCCCATCTAAGGGAGTCCTCCATTTTCCTGAGTTTTTAAAATGTGCATTCATCCTCTTGAGTGCTCATTTCAGTTCTGGCTTGTGTGCACATTCTCCAGTCAATGCACCTTCTTTTAAACTCCTGATGCATTAGGTTAACATTAGCTTACTGCATCTGGATTGTAAACAACAACCTGCGTGTTAAACCGTGCAGTGAATTTCAGCACATAGTTTTAACCCACATTGAAGGGAACTGCTGTTTTCTCCCCAGGCACAGGCCTGCTTCCTTTTTCCCATGCTCCCTGTCCTCTTGCAGGAACATGGACACAGTGCTCTGACAATTCTCATGAGGAAGGGCACTCGCTGTAACAAAGGAATATTCTGTGTCCTGTGAACGTTGCACTGGGTTTAGGGTCAGCAGGAGCAGAGCAATGTGCAGTGCTGACAAGGACAAGATCCTCTGGTAGTATCAGATAATGTGACTTGACTCTTTGTTTTCTAGGTAATCAGTTTACTTATAAACAGTAATGAGCATTATTGTAAATGAAATTAATTATGCCATTGATTCTTCTGGAGGGAGTCTTAATGAGCTAAAAGTCTTGTATAGGGAGCTGTCTTTAGAGGAAATGGATCTTTGATATGGGGCTCAGCACAGCTGTTACCTTTTAAGTTTTCAAATTTAAATATGGGCTCTTTTTGATTGTGTCCTCTTCTAAAATAATTCTGGGTAGGAAATAAGGCACAGCAAAATTAGATTTAAAATAAAAAGCACAAACTAGTTGTAAAGAATCCCCCCCCCCCCCCTGCTACTATATTTTGGAAGATGTTTTCTACCCTTGAGCAGGGCAAAGGTTTTACTTGTAATTTATCAATTTATAAAAATGTTGGCTTGGAGTAAACATATTGTACTTACATTATAAAGCTTATGGAATGAAAATATGAGGTTTGAGATTTCTAGATTTTAATTTAATTTTATAAAATCTAAATTTAGAGCAAAGGTAGTTTTGACTGCAGAGGGAATGCTATTCTCAGGATGTGCCCAAGTCAAAGGTCCAGTGCAGCTGTTCATTTCACAGCAGGAAATATTTCCCACACAGCTAATAAACAAAGCTTATGTGAACATGTAAGAGTGACTAAACATTTACAGTATTTTACGTCCATATTAACCAGCTCATGAATGGTTTATATTCCTTCTCTCCAGAGCAGTCAGTTTGGCTGTGTCTTTTTTTTTTCTTGTGCCTTTCTTTTCTTTCCATGAGTTTTAAGGGCCAGAGCAATGAGTCGCTGCCAACCAGATATTTTGGTTCCTACTTCATTTCTTACAGTACCTGGGAAAGTGGTGATCGCCTGGGGGAGGGGATGACCAAGGCTGGTCTACCCCTTCTAGCTGAGTGCATGCCAGAGAAGGCAGTACATTTTAGGCCTTGGATTCATGGTAAATTTAGTGCAGTTTTGTAAATAGCATAGTTACATGCTTTGCATATGTTGTGGCTGCACTAAATTTAACATATCTGCAATGAGGAGTTACTGCTCGAGGTTGCCCCTTTGCACATTCAGTGCTAACTGATGCATATGTTTCTACCTAACCGCCAAAACTGCAGCCATTTAGGACTTGATTCTGCAGCAGCATCTTAGGCTGGCATTGCCATAGCTGCATGTACAATTATCTTTCCAACTAATTCAGGATAGCAAAGTGAAATGAGAACCAGAACGAGGAGCTCATTCCATAGTGTTTCAAAATATCATACATAACTGAGTTTTAGATTTCTTTTTTTTTTTGGGGGGGGGGGGCAGGGGGAGGTGTTACTGTATTTTGATGGAAATATTTTTTTGGGAAACTTGAGTTAATGCCCCAGTGTGCAAGCTCCGATCTCCTCATCTGTATGTGTCTCCAACTGTGATTGTATGCAGTAATCACAAATAATTATTTGTAGATGACTCCCTAATTAGAAGTAACAAATTGGGATCTTTCCTTTTTGATGTGAAATGTATTCACCAGGTATATTGGAATCAACTGTAAAGCGAATGCAATGCTAAAGTCTTAACTGTGAGTCTCAGCAGATTGGGCCTGGATAAACAGTTCCTGACCCCAAGAGCTGTAAATAGTAGAGCCTGACTGATTTTACATACTTTGGTTATTCTGAAAACCAGAGAATCAGAATTACTTTATCCCTGGTTTGGGATATAGACTGAACAGAAACGTAGAGCATAAAAAATTATTTTTTTTATGGTTGAATAGGATGAAATGAAAGAACAAGATGGTGGCACAGGCTCTCAGAACAAAGCAAAATAGAAAACGACCAATTGAAATTCCTAGTTTTCTGGCAGGAAAATTGCAGTGTACCTTAGGGAGAGAACTGTTTTATTATTCAACTTTGTTTTGAACAGGATTTTCAAATCAAATATTTTTCATTTTACATTTCATTTATTAAAATGTATTAATCGCCTAACACTAAAAGGCCTAGGCGATGTACATAAAATACATACATAGTAAAAATTAACTAAATACAAATAGCACATTTAGTTTCACAGAAACTAAATAACAAAATACCATAAATGATGATTCCCTATCATAATAGTCCAAATACATGAACAGTAATTAAATTTAGACATCATAATTTGTTCTCCAAAAAGAGAAAATCCACGTTACTGACACATCTGCATTTATTTTATCAAGCAAATTCAGACTCATTCATACCACATTGTTAAACATTATACGCACAGCTGAGCAGAAATTCTTTAAAAGACATTTTAAACTTAACATCTTCCAAGGAAGGATCTCGGGTCAATAGGAATGAGATTCCATTGAGTGGGTGCCGCAATCGAGAAGGAAGTCTCCCTGGTACTAAATAGTTGTGCCTGACAAACCAAAGGAACCTCTAACAGATTTAGTTGAGATGATCTCAAGCATCTTGCAGGTTTATGTATACGCAACAATGCATTGAACCAAAACGCGGAATTAGACGTACGGAGCTTATAGACTATCATGCCTATCTTAAAAACTATACGTTCATTCACTGGTAACCAGTTAAGTCTACATAAGACAGGCGAGATCCTATCAAAACACTTTGAATAAGAGACCAACCTAGCAGCAGAATTCAGTAAAAGCTGTATCGATTGAATTAAACCTTTGGGTAAACCGATGTAGAGTCCATTACAATAATCAATATGAGGAAATATAAGTGCCCGTACAACCATCAAAACATCTTTATCATATAACAGATGTCGTAGACCTACCATAAGCCGAAGTTTGAAGAAACCTGTTTTAACAAGCGATCTAATTTGAGGTTTGAAAGATAAGGTGAAATCAATCAAAATACCCAAACTCTATAAATATAAATTTTAAAAAATCCTTTAGTTATCGAATTATAACTCCAGTTATAATTTGAAGATGCAGGGCAACCCTTAAAACTGGAAAATTTGCTGTTGACAATGCAAATTAAACAGTGATGTGTATTTGGCACACAGTTTATTGATATATCAAATTTTCTAATGCTTAAGATCGAAAATAGTTTGAAAGGCTCTTGATCTACAAAGTACATACGTCTGTGACTTCTGAAAACAGTTTTACACCATTATTATGTAAAATGTTTGCTCTTCTTTCACTTGTGTGTTCTTTCCTGCCTCTCTGAAAAGCTTTTCTCACTTCCTCATCTCTCAAGAGCAGCCCCATTTTCACATGTTGCTGACTGACTTTTGTCCCTGTGACTTAGTCACCAAAATTGGGATCCAGCTCTTTTGAGGTGACTGAAGGAGGAAAGATCTAGTTGCATGAACAGGAGCCCTGAGTTGAATGGAGTCTAAATGCATAGATTCCATTTGCTAATGTTTAATGGATGTTTTGTTGGATGCATGTTAGGCTTTGGTTCCATACCCTGCCCTCGTGCCCCCCTCATGTGTAAAAGATGGCTGACTGGTAGGTTATATGTCGCAGAATACACAACACACTTATTTACAAGTATAGAAGTTTACTTATAAGTCTGAGAATAAGCAATAAAAGCATGCACAATTAGTTTGCATTAAAGAATATATACACAAAAATACTTCCCCCTCTCAGTTCCCAAATATGAGTCTCTGATATACTTTGGAAGAACAGGAACACAGCATGCCAGGAAACCAGCAACAGCTCATCAGGCACTTCATTAACCACTGGTAATGTCCAAAAGCTATTTTTCTGAGCTGTTCTTTCTCTGATTTCAAATAGCTCATCTCATGTTGTTTTTAAGTTAATTCTTCTGACCTTTGCTCTAGTTTCTTCTCTGAGCTACTGTCTGTCCTTATCACATCAGCAAGCAATTAAGTGTGGCCAAGTGGCTGCTGTCCTGTTTTTCTGTGATATCTGTACAGTTAGCCTCCTGAGTAACTGCTCTTTAATATATCTGATCTCATAACTTGTTTTGTTGCAAGCAAACTAAGCTATTCTCAGAACTTTTAGGCCTTATATCAAATAATTACACTAATATCAGTGATTCTCTACTTAATTACTTGCTATCACGGTACAATATTCTTCATGCAAGCTAACTGCTTAAAATAATTTCCCTCATTATGCTATAATGAATCCCAGTTACAT
Source organism: Rhinatrema bivittatum (assembly GCF_901001135.1). NCBI lineage: Eukaryota > Metazoa > Chordata > Amphibia > Gymnophiona > Rhinatrematidae > Rhinatrema > Rhinatrema bivittatum. Next base: position 136,262,467 of record NC_042616.1, read on the forward strand.
TGTGCCTATCATTGATAACTACTTTCAAATAGAAGATTTCACAGTATGTTTGGTTTACACATCCGTGGAAGCATTTTAAAATGGATCTCTTGATCTCCATTTTCCCCTAATGTTTTATGTGTTTTGCTTTTCTGTTTGGTGTATTTTATAGTGTGTTAAATCCATGTTTCATTTCCTTTCTGGTCCATCACAAATTTTCTGTGATCAACCCACAGTTTTGTGACATACATAAGACTATAACTTTTCTCCTTGGAAAAGTACATAAGAGGATCCTCGCTCATATAAGATGGCACTGTGTTGAGTTGTCAGAGAAAACAGTTGGTGAGTTTCACATTGGCCTTTCAGCTCCTTCACACAAGGGCAGCAAGAGATGATTAGCATCCTGTTATGTTCCATGCAGTCTGCAACCCCAAGGAACATGTTTTAAACTTGCTTTACTAGTTCTAAAAAGGAAAAACACAAATGTATAATATAGGAGTGAATGAGGACAATTGGGCCCATCAAATCTGCCCAACTCCATTTCTGCTGTAGTGACATAGACCCCCAACATCTTCAGAACCAGGTAGCCTCTATGCTTATCACAGGCTTTTTTGAATTCCATTACTGTTTGCATCCTGATCTGCCATGCTCCACAAGTTAACATAGTACTGATATCCAGGTCCATGGCAATGTGCTGTAAATATCGGCAGCCACATTTTGCTGTTTATGCCTCTAGGAATACCTTAACTTTTTCAGCATCTACATTAATGTGAACACCCTGTATTGATATGCTACCTGCATATCTCCATGCCAGTATCATGCCAATGTCATACAACATCATGGTCTGCTGTTCTAGGCTTTAGTGTGTGTGTGTGTTTAAACTGAGTATGTACAGACACACTAAAACTTTTCATAATTCAAAACTGATGATAAGAACTAAAGTATCCACATTAAATGATGTCAAAAAGTCTCAAAACATTTCAAATTAAATATTTTTGTATTTTTAATTTAGCACTCAGAAGAATTTGAATTAACAGTATATTGTTTTATATGCTCCCTTTGGACCTTGAGTAGCACAGTTCCATGGGGTTGGATAAAGTAGGTTTTGGTTGAGTGCTATTGCAGACTCATATTTAGAGAGGCCATACTCTTTGTGTTTCTATGTCTGCTCTGCTGTTGCATCCTTTGGCCATGGGGTGTTGTAGTAACTTTTTTTTTTTTTTTTGAGATTTGGTTACTATTTATGTAGAATCCTAACAAATTGTATTTGGTTCGGTGGCATGGGTGATAAGTTTAACTTTATTTGGTGTAAGGCTGCCTTTTTCAGAATATACAGCCTGAAGATCTCCCAAAGAGGAGGGAAAACAAGGTGCCCTTCAGTTGATGAAAATAGATACATGATCATGAATCTAATGATAATCAATGCATATCCAGCATGGCTCTCTGCTTCAACGGCATGGGAGAAGACTGATACATCACGCATTTCCAGCATAGCTCCCTGCTTCAACAGCAGGGGAGAAGAAAAACAACCAATAAGGACTGTATAACATAGTCTGGGTAAAACAAATAAGCATGGGTGTAGCTTGCTTATTGCGGCGGTTACTACCCCTACTACCCCTAACTAATCAAGCTTGATATTTCAATGGTGGGGGTGGAAGGGAAATAGAACCAAGAGCTAAGAGAAACAGATAAGTATGAGAGAAAAAAATGTGTGAAGCTTGCTGGGCAGACTGGATGGGCCGTTTGGTCTTCTTCTGCCGTCATTTCTATGTTTCTATATGTTTCTATGATACACTTAGGGATAGATTTTAAAAGGTTGCGCGCGGGCGTACATGTGCGCGCGTTACCCGGTGCACACACATGTACGCCCGATTTTATAACATGTGCGTGCAAGGGGGTGCACAGTTGTGCACCTTGTGCGCGCCGAGTCGCGCTGCCTTCCCCTGTTCCCTTCCCCTATCTCTCCCGCCCTTTCCCCCCCCCCCCACCTCTTTTGATTTCTTGTTTTTATTTCCAAACTTCAGCCCTGGGGCTGAAGTAAGTTGTGCGCGCCGGCCGAGTGCTGGCGCACGAACCCTGGCGCAGCAGCAAATGGCCGCTGTGCCTGGAGCCTTAGCCCACGTCCCGCCCCTTTCCCGCCCCTTTAGTAAAGCCCTGGGACTTACACGCGTCCCGGGGCTTTACGTGCGTCGCTGAGCCTTTTGAAAATAGGCCCAGCGCACATAACCTCTTTAAAATCCGGCCCTTAATGTATTTAGAAGGTGATGGCTAACAGTTTTATAATTTTTCTTATGCAGTTCCTGAAATGGGGCCCTTTTAATAGATGTTAAAATAAGCTATCTAAACATTGCTGCTTAATAAAAGGTCTTGCGGAAATGAAAATAATTGGAACCTTATCCATTTTTTTAAATGGCTTTTTTTTTTTTTAAATCTAGTTTTGGAATTGTTGTGGTACATGTAACTACACAGTGATTTGAATCTATGTTTTTAAAGGGCCAATACAGTCATGACACTAAAAATATTTGAACCTGCTTGTATACCTGTTGCATGTCCCCAGCTTAGCTTTCAGTGCAATCTATGGACTGTCTTTTGCAATGAGACAACAGTAATAAGCATAAAACAGGGGGAGAGGAGAGAAATATGTGAGTCCCTAGGCTTGGTGGGATATGGATGCATATATATGTCTGTGGTCAAATGAATTGCAGAATTATCATTTTGAACCTCTCCTATAAATTGATCATTCTGTCATTAATTTCTACTTTTTTCTTCCTTTTTTTGCCAACATTAAGTGGCTAAAAGCCAAGGTAAGAGGAGTTATTTCTCATTTGACCTACAATGTCCCAGTGTATTGATTTAAAGAGACCAAACCCCCCCCTGACCCTTGCGCTGACCCATACTATTCTGCTGCCTGCTCTTTCTTCCGGTTATGTAGAAAGTCATATCTTTGCACTATTTCAGTCCAAATTGGCAACACGACTTTAGATGTGGTAATATATCGGTGATATATTGACATCTGCACTTTTATTAGATATATTAATTTGTCTAACATTCTTATACTGCTTTGCTCATTTTGTAGCTGCCTTACTCTTGTTGGCTTACATTTTTAGGGAAGGTTTCCCAGACAGATTATACTATACAGCCAGGGAGTTTGGGCTAGAGCAAAGGAAAGACTGATATTTGCAGGGCTAATACTTGAGCTTAAGTTTGCAAGCTGAACTGAAATTACCTTGTTTAAATCAGATACTAGCCTGTGATACCCAGTAGTGATATTGAGCTTTATTTTATTAAAATCAATATTCTTAAAATGACAACATGAAAAGTAGCTTTTCAGGCTGTCAAATTTTGCACCTTCTTTGTTTTTTTTTTTTATGGTGCTCTAGTCCTGTTTTCTCCCTGGCTTCTGATCTTCTTTTTTTAATTGTAATAGCTGCATAATGAAATGAAAGTCCCCATATTGATGAAACTTGGTGCTCCATAATAGTGTCTGGGAATCCTCTCATCACATTCATATCTTAAAAGCAATAACAAAGAACAGAGAGCCTAGGTAGTGATACTTTTTTGAGAGATGTGGATGAGTATATATATGTATTTATTATAATGTTGTTTGTTTCCAGCATGGAAGTAACCAGCCTGCAAGAACTGGCACCCTGTCAAGAACAAACCCACCCACGCAGAAACCGCCAAGCCCCCCTATGTCTGGTCGAGGAACTTTGGGGTAAGAAGAAGGTCCTTGGAATATTGTTATGCAATGGTTTAATTTCCTAGCATGTAGACAAATGGACTCTGGACCAGTGGGTTTTCCTGTAGATAAGCAGACTGAATTAACCATGCTGACTGGGAGCACCCCCTGGCAGCCCGATGCTGGAATTTCTCTTAGAACGTTGAAAGACATGCTCCTGCGCGGTACCTTCCTACGCGTCTACCTACATCACCTTAGTGTTTTGCTTTCCCGCACAGCAACAGTTGCGGGTTCTTCTCTCTCGCCGCCTCTTATTTTTTTCTCCATTTCTCTCTTTCTTTGCCTAAGCAAACCCACAAAAGCACTTTTCAGTGTTACCATGGCCCCTAAAGCCCCAGGGTTCAAGTTTTGCTAGTGCGACAAAATCATGTCCATTACTGATGAACATAGTTTGCTATCGCTGCCTGGGACAGGACCAAAACCAGGCATGCTGCCGGGACTGCAGCAGGATTTCTCCTCTGGCCCAGCGTCAATGGGCCATTAAAATTGCGGAGCTAAATAACTTGAAGACTTTGGGCTCATATGCTCCCTCCCAGCGGTCGACGCACTTTTCTCCAGGGTGAGAGCCCAAAAGACTGGATGAGCAGAAACTGGCGTCCTCCCTACAACCCTCCTCCAATAAGTCACATGGGGCCAAATCCCGAAGGACTGGACCGGGCAGGAGAGACCAGGCCGCATTGAGGTAGCCTTGGCACCTGGGCTATGCACCAGCTTCCCTGAGTCGAATGTATTGCCCACAGCGCCCCCGGCCGGAGACATGCATAGAGCCTCGCCATTGATCCCGACGCATCAGATCTCCCAGAACAAGCTGCCCGAAGCAGAGTCGATCCGATGCAACGGCCTTATGCCTCAGACCTGCAGCGCCAAAGCACGCCCCTAAGCCATCAACACAGCCAGTGCCAAAGCACGTAGCGAACCATTCAGTGCAACTGGTGCCGAAACGGCCTGCATCCTTGCTACCGACGCAGACTCCAATGCTGGGAAAGGCCAAGTCTCACATTCTACCTCAATGCACATTCTACCCCAATGCAAGAAGAAGAGCTCACACCGCCCTGAGACTCCACCTACACTCCTCACCCTCTCCGATGTCGAGGGTTCTGGGTATTTGGAGGTGGATACTCCAAGCCCTTCAGGCATTTCTCTTTCCTCAGCTTCCGATGAGTGCTCAGCAGCCGAGAAATGGAAAAGACTTCGGGACCCAGTAACATGAGTCACCTGGACAGTTTCATAGATCAGGTCCAAACACCTGACTCTCCCAGAGAGCAAGAGTCCTCCTCCTACAGCCAAGTGAAAGAAGAGAGAAGCATCTGGGTCTACATTGCTTCAAAATGCTGCTACTCAATCGATGTCCCAGATCACGGGGATTCTTCAAACCTTTTTTGACACCGTAGTATCTTCTCATCTCCCTCAACCCCCATCTTAGCCCATCCACTACTTCCTCGGAATATTCTTCCGGTTTCGTTCCTGCGTTGGGAATCCGGATCGGGTACAACAGAAGGAAGAGGTCAGCCCCTCCCCCCCTCCCCAGTCTACACAGGAGCAGGTATATTCCTCCTTGCCCTTTCTGTGATCTTTGGGCATACCTTCGGATCCCCCAGAGGACCCTCCAGAACCCAAGTCACCACTGGAGGATCTATCCTACTCCAGATTTATTAAGAATGTGGGTGCCGCCTCAACCTGGAGACCAAAAAACTACCGGACCCTAGGGCCAAAGTCCATGACTTTTTCAAGATTTTTGACATTCCAGCGGAGCCCACCGCCCTGCCTTCACACTCCGTCCTGGACACGGTTGTGGACAGAGCATGGGAATCTCCATTCTCAGCACCTGCCACCTCTAGGAAGACAGATCTTAAGTTTAGAATGAGGAAGTCGATCCACTATGGCGAAGGAGTCTGATCTCATCCTAATAGCACCGGCATGGTCCAGGCAGCTGTGGTATGCCCACCTCGTGCACCTCTCCCTACAACCACCGGTTCTTCTTCCTCGCAGGCCAGATCTCCTAACACAGGAGGACGGGATGCTTCTTCATACCATGCAGGACTCCCTTCATTTGACGGCATGGAGATTGAAAGGGAGATACTAAGCCATCTGTCTGTTTCATGGAAGGTATAAGATATCATCATTGCCTCATGCATACTGTCCACATGGAGAAATTATGCAGCCAAGTGGTCGCGATTCCGCCGCTGGTGTATATTGGCATCCCTGGACCCCTTTCAGTGCTCTCCGGAACACTTGCTTCAGTACCTGCACTCGTATGTGTCTAGACTGGCAATTTCGTCCATCAGGGTACACCTCAGTGACATTGCGGCCTATCACCCTTCGGTTCAGGTGCCTCAATTTCCACACACCCCCTCATTTCTCGTTACATGAAAGGGGCTTTGAAACTATGTCCTCCCAATTACATGGCCAGCAGTTCCATGGGACCTAAATGTGATCCTGGAGGCGCTGCTGCATTCTCCTTTTGAGCTAATGCAATCATCCTCACTGAAGTTTCTCACATGGAAATTACTCTTTCTAGAAGCAATAACTTAGGCATGGAGGGTCAGCGAGCTTCAAGCGCTTATAAGGGAGTTATTCCATTTGTTGCATAAGACATACAGGTATTCCTTGTTCTCTAAATTTAGCACATCTAGCCCCTTTTGTTGGTAGGGGTGTGGAGAACCTGCTCACACTTTCATATGTGGTGGCACTGTCATGTCAGCAATTTTTGGCAACAGGTTGAGTTCCTGATGAGAACTATACTGGGTCAGCCTCTCCAATTCACTGCATCATGTTTGCTGGGTAGATGGAATGATGCTAACCTGAGTAAACCTGTTAAGCTCCTTGCTATTCATTTACTGCACGATGCTCGTATTATAGTTGCTTATTACTGGAAGTCAGCCCTCCTGCTTAACCACTGGAAATCGGTGGTGGGTGAAACCACATAATGGAAAAAGTTTCTTAATAAACAGGAGGCCTTTGACAATATATGAAGTGCGTACTGGCAATGGAGACAAAGAATTTAGTGAACAAATGAGACATTATAACTGACTCAATATCTTTATAGGAATTATTTATTTATTTTAGTTTTTTCTATACCGGCATTCGTGAGGGTATCACATCATGCCGGTTTACAATAAACAGTGGAGTGAAAAAAGGAACAATGAACGAGATAAATAATAGGTGCTAAACATAAAATAGTTAGTTACAATAAAACAGGGATGAGTAAAACTGGGAGCAAGAGGAAAAATGAAAGGAACTTTAACATAGTATATTAACCAAAATATGATGGGGTGCATTACAAGAATTATGTGATTTACAATGAATTGTTCAATTGAAATAATTACAGTTTTTTTTTATATAAGGGTAGTGGTCATAAGTGATAGTTTTCTGCATACTGGTAGTGCTTGGAAGTTGGTTGTAGGTGAGGTGAGTAATGAGTTAGAAGCCGAAGTCCTCAAGAGTATTTATTAGGCAATATTCCAGTGAGTGCCCGACTCAAGGCCTGAGTTTCGCCCAATCAAGGGCTGCTTCAGGGGCTGTTCATGACAGATTTTGTCAATTGACAGGAAGCAATATAGTTATCTCATACCTCATTCAGAAGTACAAAAACATTAGTTTCTGGTGTGTTCAAATTTTGTTTATGAAGGTACTTTTCAACATGCGTAATGCAGGTACATTCAAGAATGATATTGCTCCAGATCACACAGTGTTTTGGGTTAATGGCTTGGAACTGGAGAATAGGACAAACTGAGAAGATAGTCTTGACTGTAGAAATACAGCATATGCTTGACGCTATTGTCATATTTTATTCAACTCCCTACCCTCCCTCAATAAGAAGTCAGCCAACCAACTTTGAAATGATGACCAAACAGCTTGGAATTTCTCCATCTTGTTCCGCTTCAAGACTGTCAGATTCTCCATCTGATAAGTCTTTTGTAAACTAAGAGCTTGCCAGGTGCATTCTTGCCCTTCCAATGGGCTGCCAACTGGTTTCTGGATGATGTTACGATTTATTTATTTATTTTATTTATTTATAGACTTTTCTTTGCCGACATTCGTGAAAGATGTAAGTAATCAGTCTATCAGTCCTCCTTGGCATCCCCTCTACCAAGGCTGAAAGCAAAAAAAAAAAAAAGATAAAGGGTCCCTTATCCATTTGAAAACCCGTAATGTCCAAAATCAAACTTAATCATATCCCAATACAAAATTATTACTAGACACAGCCACCACACAAGCCCCATTGACCCTATGTCCCCACAGTTCCTCCAACAGCAATCTGTTGTACCAAGAAACATGGCGTTCAAGCGTGCTGGAGTGTGGTACCATCTCAAATATATTTTAGAGAATTTGTTGCCAGATGCGCCGAGATTGTTTTCCCACTCGCTCCCTAATATCATTCCGTATGTCATCAGAACATCCTAATTCTTTAACCCAGTCCTCCTCATGTTTATGAAGGGTATCTTTGGGTGGGTAACTCAACAGCTTGTAGATTTTTTTAAAATAAAATACCTTAACAGGTAACCCTTTTATACAGTGCTTCAAACACAGAAACCTAGAAGTGACAGCAGAAAAGAACCAAATGGTCCATCTAGTCTGCCCAGCAAGCTTATGGTAGCATTAGCCGCGCCATACAGGCCACCCCCATACTTATCAGTTTTGCAGCCTGTCAAAATCGGGATCCTTGTTTGCTTTGCTTTGAGTCCAATTCCCTGTTACCTCTTGTCTTTGAAGCAGAGAGCAGTGTTGGCGTTGCATCAAAAGTATCAGGCTTATTGATTAAGGGTAGTAACAGTTGCATCAGTAAGTTACCTGCATGCTTATTTGTTTTCTCAGACTGTAAAATTCAATGTCCTTGTTGGTTGCTATCTGAATCTAATTCCTCACTTCCTCCTGCTGTTGAAGCAGAGAGCAATAATGGAGTTGCATCAACCATATGAAGGCTTATTGGTTAAGTGAGGTAACCGCGACACCAGCAAGTTACCCATGTATTCTTTTCTTCATTTCTATACTCTAGCCCTTAGGGATCCACAGTGTTTATCCCATGCACCTGTTTCTGTCTTCACCACCTCTTCCGGAAGGGCATTCCAGGCATCCACCACCCTCTTCATGAAGTAATATTTCCTGACGTTGGTTCTGAGTCACCCTTCCTGGAGTTTCATTACATGACTCCTAGTTCTACTGATTTTTTCCCAATAGAAAAGGTGTATCGATTGTGCATCATTAAAACCTTTCAGGTATCTGAAGATCTGTATTATATGTATCATATATACCCCTCCAGGGTATACGTATTAGATCCTTTAACCTATCCTCATAAGTCATTTGGAGACACCCCCCCCCCCCCACACACACACACACCACCATTTTATGTCACCCTTCTCTAGACTGCCTCCATCCTGTTTCTGTCCCTTTTGAGATATGGTTTTCAGAACTGAACACAGTACTCCAGTTGAGGCCTCACCAAGGACCTGTACAAGGGGATTTATCACTTTTTTTCTTACTGGTTATTCCTCTCTATGCAGCCTAGCATTCTTCTGGCTTTATCTATTGCCTTGTCACATTGCTTTGCTGTCTTCAGATCGCTAGACACTATAACCCCCAAGGTCCTTCTCTTGCTCCGTGCTCAACAGCCCTTCATCCCCATCACATAACAGCTCTTTTGGATTACTACACTCCAGATGCATGATTGCACTTCTTTGCATTGAATCCCAGCTGCCATATCTTCGATCACTGTTCAAGCTTCCTTAAATCAAGATGTCTCATTCTCTCTGTGCGTTCCGGCGTGTCCACTCTGTTACAGATCTTAGTAACAGCCGCATGTAGACAAACTTTACCTTCTATGCAATGTCGCTCACAAAGATATTGAACAGAACTGGTCCCGATACTTATGGCACTCCGCTTAACACAGTTCTGTCTTCAGAGTAGGTTCCATTTACCATTGCATGCTGTCTTCTATCTGTCAACCAGTTTGTAATCCACACCCCCACCTTGGCGCTCACTCCCAAACTTCTCATTTTAATCACAAGCCTCCTATGCGGGACCGTATCAAAAGCTTTGCTGAAATCCAAGTAGATCACATCAAGGGCTCTTTCTAGATCCAATTCTTTAGCCATCCACTCAAAAATCAATTAGATTTGTCTGACAGAACCTTCCCCTGGTAAATCCAAGCTGCCTTGGATCTAGCAACTGACTGGATTGTAGATAGTTCACTATCCTTTCCTTCAGCAGAGTCTCCATTAATTTTCCCACCACAAAGGTGAGGCTAAACAGCCTGTAGTTTCTAGCCTCCTCTCTGCTACCATTCTTGTGAAGCGGGACCACCACTGTTCTTCTCTAGTCACTCGGCACCACTCCTTTTTCCAGGAATCTATTGAATAGGTCACACAGCAGACCTGCCAGCAAAGTCTGAATTCCCTCAATATTGCACCAAGGATGTGACTCCCAGAGCTACTGACCAGGAGGGGAAGGGTTAGGTCGGCCGTCATAGTTGGTGATTTGATTATTAGGAATGTAGACAGCTGGGTGACTGTGGGCGTGAGGATAGCCTGGTAACACACCTATCTGGTGTGAAGGTGGTGGAACTCATGTGTCACCTAGATAGGATTTTAGACAGTGCTGGAGAGGAGCCAGCTGTCGTGGTACATGTGGGCACCAGCGACATAGGAAAAAATGGGAGGGAGGTTCTGGAAGCCAAATATAGGTGCTTAGGTAGAAAGCTGAAATCCAGAACCTCCAGGGTAGCCTTCTCTGACATGCTCCCTGTTCCAAGCGCAGGTCCCCAGAGGCAGGCAGAGCTCGGGAATCTCAATCAGTGGATGAAACGATGGTGCAAGGAAGAAGGATTCAGTTTTGTAATCTGGGAACCTTTTGGGGAAAGGGGAGTGTTTTCTGAAGGGATGGGCTCCAACTTAACCAGGGTTGAACCAGACTGCTGATGCTATTCCTTTAAAAAGGAGATAGAAAAGCTTTTTAAACTAGAACAAAGGGGAAAGCCAACAGTTGCTCAGCAGCTCATGGTTCAGAGGGTGATATCTTCAAAGGATACTAATGAAGCATTAGAGTTCCAATAATAAGAAAAATAGTCTAAGTGCCTACAATTAAAAACTCACCTGAGCTAAAAAAAATTCCAGTTTATCCCTGTCAACTGAAAAGCAGAATGTAAATACAAACAGAACACATACTTTGAAATGGTTGCATGCTAATGCCAGAAGTCTAAGAAGTAAGATGGGAGAATTAGATTGTATAGCAGTGAATAATGACATAGACTTAATTAGCCTCTCAGAGACATGGTAGAAAGAGGATAACCAATGTGATAGTGCTATACCGGTTTCCAAATTATATTGCAAAGACAGAGAGGAGCATCTTGGTGGCAGGGTGGTATTTTATGTATGGAATGGGTTTGTAAGGAATGGGTTTGTAAGGCGGGGCAGTAATTGGATTAAGTTGCCAGAGCCTCACGTGCATTGGGAACTGAATTCACTTTGGAGCTGGGATCTCAAACGAACCAGAACCTTTCCTGCTAAAGTTAAGTCCATTTTGGTTGTTATCTGTGCTTAGAAGTAGGGCATTATATCTGCCAAAACTTGTGCACTGTCTTTTAAAAAAAAAAAAAAAGCACAACTGAAATAGATATTTGGGAGGGCTGTTAGTCTGCTTTACCTGTATCAGCCATTAGTTCAAAAGCAGCCCCTTCCTCTTCAGCCTGGGTTTGTAAGGCGGGGCAGTAATTGGATTAAGTTGCCAGAGCCTCACGTGCATTGGGAACTGAATTCACTTTGGAGCTGGGATCTCAAACGAACCAGAACCTTTCCTGCTAAAGTTAAGTCCATTTTGGTTGTTATCTGTGCTTAGAAGTAGGGCATTATATCTGCCAAAACTTGTGCACTGTCTTTTAAAAAAAAAAAAAGCACAACTGAAATAGATATTTGGGAGGGCTGTTAGTCTGCTTTACCTGTATCAGCCATTAGTTCAAAAGCAGCCCCTTCCTCTTCAGCCTGGGTTTGTAAGGCGGGGCAGTAATTGGATTAAGTTGCCAGAGCCTCATGTGCATTGGGAACTGAATTCACTTTGGAGCTGGGATCTCAAACGAACCAGAACCTTTCCTGCTAAAGTTAAGTCCATTTTGGTTGTTATCTGTGCTTAGAAGTAGGGCATTATATCTGCCAAAACTTGTGCACTGTCTTTTAAAAAAAAAAAAAGCACGACTGAAATAGATATTTGGGAGGGCTGTTAGTCTGCTTTACCTGTATCAGCCATTAGTTCAAAAGCAGCCCCTTCCTCTTCAGCCTGGGTTTGTAAGGCGGGGCAGTAATTGGATTAAGTTGCCAGAGCCTCACGTGCATTGGGAACTGAATTCACTTTGGAGCTGGGATCTCAAACGAACCAGAACCTTTCCTGCTAAAGTTAAGTCCATTTTGGTTGTTATCTGTGCTTAGAAGTAGGGCATTATATCTGCCAAAACTTGTGCACTGTCTTTTAAAAAAAAAAAAAGCACGACTGAAATAGATATTTGGGAGGGCTGTTAGTCTGCTTTACCTGTATCAGCCATTAGTTCAAAAGCAGCCCCTTCCTCTTCAGCCTGGGTTTGTAAGGCGGGGCAGTAATTGGATTAAGTTGCCAGAGCCTCACGTGCATTGGGAACTGAATTCACTTTGGAGCTGGGATCTCAAACGAACCAGAACCTTTCCTGCTAAAGTTAAGTCCATTTTGGTTGTTATCTGTGCTTAGAAGTAGGGCATTATATCTGCCAAAACTTGTGCACTGTCTTTTAAAAAAAAAAAAAGCACAACTGAAATAGATATTTGGGAGGGCTGTTAGTCTGCTTTACCTGTTTAACACCCTCCCACCCTACCCCTCTACCCACCCACCCCTAGGTTTGTGTTTCTTATATAACCTGCCTAGATTCATAAATGGCAACAAGGTAAATTAGTATTTCCATAATTGCTATTCATCAAATGTCAAAACTTACCAAAATGAGGATTATCCAATGTAACTGCTGTGGAGCCTTTATTCTGAGGGAAAGCATCTGGAAACTTAGAGCTTGCCCAATTTGTGCACAACTATCTTCCTTGAAAAAGGAGCTGAATGAGGTTAAAGCTCAATTAGCTTCAATTACAAGAATTACACCCACATTGCATTACTCAGAAAATAATTCCCCAACATCACAGAGAAACCAGAAGTCAAGAAAAAGAGATTCATTAGGCTCAGGTAGGACCCACAGTCACCCATTCTTGACAGATGGACAGCCAACAGGTACACCCCCCCACTCAAACAGGTCATTAAGAAATTATTTAAAATCCAGGAATACAGTGGGCTCTGGTAGAATTAGACCTGTGATGAGGAGACACACAATGTACCAAATGCAAAAAGAACAAAAAGCCTTCTCTATATTAGAAACTGAAGAAGTTCTTGAGAAAAACATTGAAGTGTTACCAGAAAAGAGAAAACAAACACAATGCATGCAGAATTTCAAGATCCATAACCAAAAGAAAAATCTAATTGAGATGGATAACTCTGTCAACAGTGGCACAACTGCAAAAGGAAAGAGTGAAGTGAATAACAAATCTCAAATAAAATCTCATAAGGAGTCCAGGAAAAGCAACAACCTTAAAGAGAGTACCTGGAAGGCTATGACCACAAATGCTCATAGTTTGGGAAATAAAATCCCAGATCTGCAGGCCCTAATGGCTGAGGCAGAATTGGACATTGTTGCTATCACAGAGACATGGTTCACAGAATCTCATGATTGGGATACAACAATACCAGGCTATAACTTGTTAAGGAAAGACAGAGAGGATAGAAAAGGGGGAGGTGTGGCTCTTTATATCAGAAACAACATCCAAGCATCTGAGCTGCAAGGAAGTTGGGGCAAGGAAGAAGCAATATGGGTCGACCTAAAAAAAGATGACGGAGCATCCATTTATATTGGAGTGGTTTACAGGCCTCCAAACCAAAAGGAAGAGCTGGACAGAGATCTGGTTGAAGACATCCATAAGATAGGTAAGAAGGGAGAAGTGGTGATCGTGGGTGACTTTAATATGCCAGATGTAGACTGGAAAATCCCATCTGCAGAAACTAAAAATAGTAGAGCAATAGTGGATGCCATGCAAGTATCTTTGTTCAAACAAATGGTGTTGGAACCCACGAGAGAAGGAACTATACTCGACTTAGTGCTCACTAATGGAGATAATGTCTCCGATGTCCAGGTGGGCACCCACCTCAGCACCAGTGATCATCAAACGGTATGGTTTAATATCACTAAAAGAATAGGGAAAAGAACCACAAAGACCCGAGTTTTACAGTTCAAAAACACGGACTTTGAGGAAATGGGTAAGTACCTGGAGGAAGAACTAAAAGGATGGGAGAACGAGAGAGATGTGGAGCAGCAGTGGACCAATCTAAAACGAGCAATCACCAAGGCAACTACTCTATATGTTAGAAATGTAAAGAAAAGCAAAAGAAAATTGAAACCTATCTGGTTCTCAAAGGAGGTGGCTGACAAAATTAAAGCTAAAAGAACAGCATTCAAGAAATATAAAAGATCCCAAAGGGAGGAACACAAAGAAGAATATTTGATTCAACTGAGGGAGACAAAGAAATTAATCAAGTTGGCAAAAAGTCAAGCGGAAGAGAGGATTGCCAAGGAGATAAAAAATGGTGACAAAACATTTTTCAGATACATCAGCGAAAAGAGAAAGGTCCAAAGTGGTATAGTGAAATTGAAAGGTGATAATGATCAATGTGTGGAGAGAGACGAAGAAATGGCAGAAATATTAAACGAATACTTCAGCTCTGTGTTCACTAAAGAAGACCCTGGAGAAGGACCATCTCTACACAACAAGAAACTGGAAGGAAATGGAATAGATGAAAATCCTTTTACAGTAGAAAATGTGTGGGAAGAGCTAAAGAACCTGAAAGTGGACAAAGCCATGGGGCCTGATGGGATTCATCCAAGGATATTGAGGGAGCTCAGAGATGTTCTGGTGGGTCCGCTGTGTGACCTGTTCAATAGATCCCTTGAAACGGGAGTGGTGCCGAGTGATTGGAGAAGAGCGGTGGTGGTCCCGCTTCACAAGAGTGGGAACAGGGAGGAGGCTGGCAACTACAGACCAGTTAGCCTCACTTCGGTGGTGGGAAAAGTAATGGAGTCACTGCTGAAAGAGAGAATAGTGAACTATCTACAGTCTGGAGAATTGATGGACCAGAGGCAACATGGATTCACCAGGGGAAGATCCTGTCAAACAAATCTGATTGACTTTTTTGACTGGGTAACCAAGGAATTGGATCGAGGAAGAGCACTCGATATCATATACTTGGATTTCAGCAAAGCTTTTGATACGGTTCCGCACAGGAGACTGGTCAATAAAACGAGAAGCTTGGGAGTGAGTGCCGAGGTGGTGACCTGGATTGCAAATTGGTTGAAGGACAGAAGACAATGTGTGATGGTAAATGGAACCTTCTCTGAAGAGAGAGCGGTTTTAAGTGGTGTACCGCAAGGATCGGTATTGGGACCGGTCCTGTTCAATATCTTTGTGAGCGACATTGCGGACGGGATAGAAGGTAAGGTTTGTCTTTTTGCGGATGACACTAAGATCTGCAACAGAGTGGACACGCCGGAAGGAGTGGAGAGAATGAGACGGGATCTAAGGAAACTGGAAGAGTGGTCGAAGATATGGCAGCTGAGATTCAATGCCAAGAAGTGCAAAGTCATGCATATGGGGAGTGGAAATCCGAATGAACTGTATTCGATGGGGGGGGAAAGGCTGATGTGCACGGAGCAGGAGAGAGACCTTGGGGTGATAGTGTCTAATGATATGAAGTCTGCGAAACAATGCGACAAGGCGATAGCAAAAGCCAGAAGAATGCTGGGCTGCATAGAGAGAGGAATATCAAGTAAGAAAAGGGAAGTGATTATTCCCTTGTACAGGTCCTTGGTGAGGCCTCACCTGGAGTACTGTGTTCAGTTCTGGAGACCGTATCTACAAAAAGACAAAGACAAGATGGAAGCGGTACAGAGAAGGGCGACCAGGAAGGTGGAGGATCTTCATCGGATGACGTACGAGGAGAGATTGAAGAATCTAAATATGTACACCCTGGAGGAAAGGAGGAGCAGAGGAGATATGATACAGACTTTCAGATACTTGAAAGGTTTTAATGATCCAAAGGCAACGACAAACCTTTACCATAAGAAAAAAATCAGCAGAACCAGGGGTCACGATTTGAAGCTCCAGGGAGGAAGATTCAGAACCAATGTCAGGAAGTATTTCTTCACGGAGAGGGTGGTGGATGCCTGGAATGCCCTTCCGGAGGAAGTGGTGAAGACCAGAACTGTGAAGGACTTCAAAGGTGCGTGGGATAAACACTGTGGATCCATAAAGTCAAGAGGCCGCCAATGAAGAGTGGGTGACTCGCCAGAATGATGGCTACTGCCTGGACACAATACCCTTATTCAATAAACATACACATGGTTACTGTGACTCCAACATCACTCTAAGCTTCAACAGCAAGAGGAAATGTGGAAAAAAGGATTTGCACTCACAAGGCTGGGAGTAGCTGGCTTGTTACGGCGGTTACTACCCCAAACCAAATGTGCCTGATACTTCACTTTCGATGCACATCCAGCATAGCTCTCTGCTCCAACGGCAGGGGAGAAGAAAAACTGATACTTCACGCATACCCAGCATAGCTTCAACGGCAGGGGAGAAGAAAAAAGGATTCACACTCACAAAGCGGGGAGTAGCTGGCTTGTTACGGCGGTTACTACCCCAAACCAAATGTGCCTGATACTTCACTTTAGATGCATATCCAGCATAGCTCTCTGCTTCAACGGCAGGGGAGAAGAAAAACAACCAATAAGGGCTGTATAACATAGTCTGGGTTAAAACAAATAAGCATGGGTGTAGCTTGCTTATTGCGTCGGTTACTACCCCTACTACCCCCTAACTAATCAAGCTTGATATTTCACTTGGATGCAGCTCCATCACTGCTCTCTACATTAATGGTGGGGGAGGAAGGGAAATAGAACCAAGAGCTAAAAGAAACAGATAAGTATGAGAGAAAAAATGTGTGAAGCTTGCTGGGCAGACTGGATGGACCGTTTGGTCTTCTTCTGCCGTCATTTCTATGTTTCTATGTTTCTATGAATGGCATAGAGTCCAACAGGATGAAGATCCTGCATGAGACTAAATGCACAATTGAGTCTTTATTGGTAGAAATCCCTTCTGTGTTGGGGAAAGAGTATAATGATAGGCGTATACTACCGTCCACCTGGCCAAAATGGTGAGACGAACAGTGAAATGGTAAGAGAAATTAGGGAAGCTAACTAAACTGGTAGGGCAGTAATAATGGGAGATTTCAATTACCAAGAAACAAATATGAGCAAGTGCTGCACCTCAAGCAATATCGCAAAGTACACACAGTGCAGAGAATTGTTCAATCCTGATGGAATACTCTGAAGGTAATGTAAAACATAAAGTGTTTTATTGTTTCAATATGGCAACTCCACAAATTTATACAAACACCGGCTTAATGGCGTCCCCCGACACGGTCCCGTGTTTCGCCGCGGGCTGCATCGGGGGGGATCGCCACCACAGGAATTCACAGGAAAACTGTAACATAAAGAGATTAACAAATATCAGGATTGTGAAAGGACTTACAACCGACTGAAATAAAATACAAACAGTATAACATACCTGACAGCAGAATTTGAAGAATGACAGGGAGCGCAATGCCCCTCATAGTTGACAGGTATTTAAAGGAGACCGAGGCGCCAAAACCCACAGGCGAATCAACCACGTGAGTCAAACGACTCCATTCATTGGTTCCCATTCCTGTAGTGCACCGTAACAGTAACAAGGACCAGCCTACCCTGCTAGTGAGTCTAAATGAATAGAAACCATTCGATTTCCCGATTTAAGCCTTTAGGAAACACTGTATCCAATGTGAAGATCCAGCGTTGTTCAATCCTGCCTAATAACTCAGCATAATTACCCCCGCGTAAAGGACGTGGGACAACCTCAATCACGCAAAATGAAAGATCTGAAAGGGAATGTGACTTTTTAATCCAATGGTCAACCAAAGGTTCTTTTTCTCGCTGCAGACGTATGTTAGAGCAATGCTCTATGATCCGGGTTTTAATCGTACGGGAAGTTTTCCCAACATACATCAAAGAACAAGGGCAAGTAATAGTGTAAACTACTCCTGACGTAGTACAATCAGAGTGAAAACGCAGATAAAATCTTTTCCCTGTAGTCGGTTGCATAAACCAAGTAGTGACACCCGTATGAGCACATACTGTGCACCGGCCGCAAGGGTGGTGGCCGGGATCACAGACAGGATCTCGTGACACTGGCAGGTCCGAATGGATACGTTTATCCCGAAGATTTTTGCCCCGACGAAAAGTGAACTGAAGGGGACCAGAGAACAACGTGTTTAAAGATAGAGCCTCCCAGTGTCTCCGGATCATGCCCGTGATGGACCGGCTGAGGGTGGAAAAGGGGAGAATGCAATTTGTAACAGGAGTTTCAGGGCGGCGGGAGGGGAGAAATAATAGATCCCGGTTAGTGTACAAAGCACGTTTCATCGCTTTTTTAACTACAGATTTAGGATACCCTCTTGATAAAAAAACGGGATGCCATATCATGAGCCTTATCCAGGAACGCACCATTGGTGGTGCACAATCTGCGAAGCCTAAAAAATTGGCCAGTTGGAATGTTCTTACGCAGTGCGCTAGGGTGGCAACTCTGGAAAGAAAGCAGGGTATTACGGTCCGTCTCTTTCCGGTAAATGGTAGTCGAAAAACGACCGTCATCTACTGAAACGAGAACATCTAAGAAAGAAATCTGAGACCGATGTAAACAAAAATTAAACTGGAGGTTCGGGTCACTTGCATTAAGTTGATCAATAAACATAAATAATTGGACCTCTGTGCCTAGCCACAGTAAAAAAAAATATCATCAATATAGCGGAGCCATAGTGCAACAATTTCAAACCCTTCAGCAGGGTACACAAAAGAATCTTCAAAGTCCGCCACGTAGAGACAGGCCAGACTTGGGGCCATAGTGGCACCCATGGCAGTCCCTTTTATCTGGAGATAAAAGGTATTGTTAAAGCGGAAAAAATTCTTTGTAAGAGCCAAAGTGGCTAAAGATATTAAGAAAGAGGTGGGAATCCGTTGAGGGCCAATCCGAGAGTCCAAAATTTGTTCAATAACCCGTAAAGCAGACGATTGGGGAATACTAGTATAGAGGGAGACAATATCAAGCGTAACGAAAAGAAATGCTTCGGAAGGGACCGGTATCTGGTCAAGTAAAGTAATGAAGTGTGAGGAATCCCTCACATAAGACCTGATCTTTGGCACAAAAGGTTTTAGAAACAGGTCTACGAATTGGGACAGGGGTTCTAAAATGGAACCTATACCTGCCACCTATACCTGCCACCTATACCTGCCCTTGCGGCCGGTGCACAGTATGTGCTCATACGGGTGTCACTACTTGGTTTATGCATCCGACTACAGGGAAAAGATTTTATCTGCGTTTTCACTCTGATTGTACTACGTCAGGAGTAGTTTACACTATTACTTGCCCTTGTTCTTTGATGTATGTCGGGAAAACTTCCCGTATGATTAAAACCCGGATCATAGAGCATTGCTCTAACATACGTCTGCAGCGAGAAAAAGAACCCTTGGTTGACCATTGGATTAAAAAGTCACATTCCCTTTCAGATCTTTCATTTTGCGTGATTGAGGTTGTCCCACGTCCTTTACGCGGGGGTAATTATGCTGAGTTATTAGGCAGGATTGAACAACGCTGGATCTTCACATTGGATACAGTGTTTCCTAAAGGCTTAAATCGGGAAATCGAATGGTTTCTATTCACTTAGACTCACTAGCAGGGTAGGCTGGTCCTTGTTACTGTTACGGTGCACTACAGGAATGGGAACCAATGAATGGAGTCGTTTGACTCGCGTGGTTGATTCGCCTGTGGGTTTTGGCGCCTCGGTCTCCTTTAAATACCTGTCAACTATGAGGGGCATTGCGCTCCCTGTCATTCTTCAAATTCTGCTGTCAGGTATGTTATACTGTTTGTATTTTATTTCAGTCGGTTGTAAGTCCTTTCACAATCCTGATATTTGTTAATCTCTTTATGTTACAGTTTTCCTGTGAATTCCTGTGGTGGCGATCCCCCCCCCGATGCAGCCCGCGGCGAAACACGGGACCGTGTCGGGGGACGCCATTAAGCCGGTGTTTGTATAAACTTGTGGAGTTGCCATATTGAAACAATAAAACACTTTGTTTTACATTACCTTCAGAGTATTCCATCAGGATTGAACAATTCTCTGCACTGTGTGTACTTTGCGAGATTTCAATTACCCCAATATTGACTGGATAAGTGAAATAGGGCATGCTAGAGAAAAAGTTCCTGGATGGGATAAATGACAGTTTTATGGAGCAATTGGTTCAGGAAACAACGAGAGGGAGAAATTTTAGATCTAATTCTCAGTGGAGTGCAGGATTTGGTGAGAGAGGTAACCGTGGCGGGGCCACTTGGCAATGATCATAATATGATCAAATTTGAATTAATGACTGGAATGGGGACAAAGTAAATCCACAGCTCTAGTGCTAAACTTTCAAACAAGAAACTTTGATAAAATGAGAAAAATAGAAAAAAAACTGAAAGGTGCAATTACAAAGTGTGCAATAGGCATGAACATTGTTTAAAAAATAAAAAAAACAAAGCTATCCTAGAAGCACAGTCCACATGTATTTCATGCATTAAGAAGGGTGGAAGGAAGGCTTAAATGATTATCGGCATGGTTAAAAGGTGAGGTAAAAGAGGCTAATATAGCCCAAAGATCTTCATTCAAAAATTGGAAGAGGGATCCATCAGAAGAAATAGGATTAAGCATTGGCAAGTTAAATGTAAGACATTGATAAGACGGGCTAAGAGAGAATTTGAAAAGAAGTTGGCCATAGAGGCAAAACTCACAATAAAAACTTTTTAAAATATATCCGAAGCAGAAAGCCTGTGAGAGAGTTGGACTGTTGGATGATCAAAGGGTTAAAGGGGCACTTAGAGAAGATAAGGCCATTACAGAAAGATTAAACGATTTCTTTGCTACAGTGTTTACTGAAGAGGTTGTTGGTGAGATATACGTTCCGGAGAAAGTTTTTCATGGGTGATGATTCATATCAACTGAACCAAATCATGGTGAACCTGGAAGATGTGGGAGGCCTGACTGACAAACTGAAGAGTAGTAAATCACCTGGACTGAATGGTATACCACCAAGGGTTCTGAAAGAACTAAAACATGAAATTTCAGACCTATTTCAATTAATTTGTAACCTATCATTAAAATCATCTGTTGTACCTGAAGATTGGAAGATGGCCATTGTAACCCCTATATTAAAAAAAAAAAAACTGATCCAGGGGTGATCCGGGAAACTATAGACTGGTGAGCCTGACTTCAGTACTGGGAAAAATCATCGTTTATCTAATGTTTGGGTACTTGCCAGATACTTGTGACTTGGATTGGCCACTGTTGGAAACGGGATACTGGGCTTGATGGACCCTTGGTCTGACCCAGATTGGCAAGTTCTTATGTTCATCTGGCCCCATTGCCTTGTTCACTTTTTTTTGACTAGCTCTTCCCATACATTATCTTCTGTAAATGGAGTTTCATTTACCCCATCTACAGTCTTGTCTTAGCCATCAATGGTCCTTCTCCAAGGTGTTCTTTAGTGAACACTGAACTGAAGTATTTAATATTTCTGCCATTTCTTCATCTTTCTCCACACAGTGCTCATCACCTTTCAATTTCACTATACCACTTTGGGCCTCCCTTCTTTCTCTGATATACGTGAAAAATGTTTTGTCTCCTCTCTTTACATCTTTGGCAATTCTTTCTTCTGCTTGACATTTAGCTTTCCTGATTTATTTCTTTGTCTCTCATTTTTAACATATTCTTCCTCGTGTTCCTTTTTTTGAGATCCTTTATACTTCTCGAATGCTGTTCTTTTTGCCTTAACTTTTTCAGCCAGCTCCTTTGAGAACCAGATTGATTTCCTTTTACTCTTCTTTACTTTTCTAACATATATATTTGTTGCCTTTGTAATAGCTCCTTTTAATTTGGCCCACTGTTCCACCTTACCCATTTTCTCCCAGTCTTCTAGTTCTTCCTCCAGGTACATCACCATTTTGACACAGTCCATATTTGAAATTCAAAACTTGGGTCTTTTGTATGACTTCTCTGTATCTTATTTGTGAGATTGAACCATACCGTCTGATCACTACTGCTCAGGTGAGCCCCTACCTGAACATCAGAGACATTATCCCCATTAGTGAGCACTAGATTGAAGATCACACCTTCTCTCGTGGGTTCTATTACCAAGCACCTTGAAGGGCATCCACTATTTCTCTACTTTTTGTAGATTCTACAGAAGGGATGTTCCAATCCACGTCGGGAAGATTAAAATCTCCAACGAGCAACACTTCTCCCTTCTTTCCCAACTTTTAGATGTCCTCGATCAGGTCTCTGTCTAGTTCATCAGTTTGGGTTGGAGGCCTGTAGATCACACTAGTAAAAAAATGGAAGCATCATCTTCTCTTATTAGGACACTCCATAATGCTGCTTCTTTACCTCCGTCTCTTGCAATTTAGTTGCTTGGATATTGTATTTGACATAAAGAGCTACTCTTCCCCCTTTTCAGTCCTCTCTGTCCTTCCTTAACAAGTTATAGCTCGGAATGGCCACATCCCAATCATGAGACGCAGTAAACCATGTCTCTAACAGCAACAATGTCCAATTCTATTTCTACCATTAGGGCCTGCAGGTCTCAGATTTCATTGCTCAAACTACGAGCATTAATGGTCATAGCTTTCCAGCTACTCTTCCTAGTCGCCTTTTCTGTTTTGTTTTTTTAAACTGATTGATCTTATTTTGTCTTCCCACTTCCTGTATTGCTTGGGAGTGACATTCCAATTTCACTGGCCACCTCCTACCACCCCCACTTCCTAGTTTAAATGCATGATAATGTATGATCTGAATTTTTCACTTAGCATCCTCTTTCCTGCCACATATAAATGTAAGCCATTCTTACCGTATAAACATTTATTGCTCCATATGTATCCAAAACCATTTTCCTTACACCAGGGTTTGAGCCAGATATTGAAATTATCTATATGGTATAACTTT
Organism: Rhinatrema bivittatum; assembly: GCF_901001135.1. Classification (NCBI taxonomy): domain Eukaryota; kingdom Metazoa; phylum Chordata; class Amphibia; order Gymnophiona; family Rhinatrematidae; genus Rhinatrema; species Rhinatrema bivittatum. The sequence continues at coordinate 136,285,355 of NC_042616.1, forward strand.
CCCTTTCCATGAACTGGTAGTACTTCTGAAAAGGCAATAGTCTGTCATGTCTAATCTCATCCCCCCTAGATTTTGGAAAACTTCCTGTATCTTGTGGACACCATTTATAATGAGGTCATTAGTTCCCAGATGGATGATAACATTGATATCAGCGTTCTTACATTCTTCCATAGTTGCACGGTCTACCTGGTTTGCATTTCTATTAGTTGAGTATCCTGGAATGCATTTAACCATTGTGTCCCCATCAAATTGAGTTATCAAATTGGTTCCTTTGAGTCTCTCAGAAGAAGCAACTTTCTTTTATGACATTTGACCATGTTGGAGGGTTTCTGGGTGCATTGGGTGACCTTTTTCCCTTTTAGATATCACTTCATGTTCTGCTGCTGGGGCTTCTTCATTTTCCAAAGCAGAAAAAGCATTATGTAAGCTGAGAGTGAGTGTGGTGTCTTCATCACAGGCCTTATTCCTTCTGATCCGACAGTAATCCAGTTATTCCTGGGATTCTGAATCTTGGATGTCTGAGTTCTCTGTGGGAGTGAGGGTGGGTATTCAAGATACTGTCCAGTTGGAGACATTGGGTGTCTTATAGTCACATGTCTTGTTCTACCAGATCTGACAGCCATTTTTTGTGAGGTTCTGAATCTTCTGAGGAAGATATTCTGATTGCATCAAGAAAGGGCAGGTTTTTTGAAATCTGAACAATTACACTTTCAAATATATCACCTGCTTTTTCATTGCAGACAGCTGAAAACAAATTGGACAACCTTTAAGTCTCCAAATGGTAGGCCTTGGAACATAAGCACCACAAATGTTACACTGAATACAAGCCATTCTGGTAATAGTGACTATTAAACAAGTTGTAAGTTTGGCACTTTAGTCTTACTATTCACTTAACTGAGTCCTTACAAGAACTATTTAGGAAGAAAAAACCCAGGGGTCAGTGGGAGTGGATTAGGGTGGGAGGGAACAAACTGCTCCTGCAGATTGCAGCCCCTTGTTCTATAAATTACAAACAGTTATTTCAATACACTAGCTAGAGTGATTAGATAGAGATTTCAAAACATGCAATAGGAAATATAGGAGAAAAGAGAATGTCAGCAAGAAATCAGTGTATATTATGGCTAGCAAATTAAAAATTAAACTTCTCTGTGCACAGGTATGTGTGTCTCTGGAGAGGGACCTGAGCAATTCTCTCTCTTCTATTTAAATTACTTCTTAATCAACCCCTGCAGAGCCTTGTGAGTCACCACATCCAAAGGCTAATACATTTTTTTCTTTAAATTTAACACGTGTTGTATCAGAACACTAGACTCCTTCTTCTCCCACCTCTTCCCCACTGTACTTGAAATATAGGTATGGACTTGCAAATATGCATAGAAATCACCCCTTTCCAGGTTATACTTTTCCCTTCAGACTCGCAAAAGACTCCCAACCCTGTGAAGAGAGGATCTGCCCCAACCAAACCATATTTCTCCCATTTTTTTTAGTTTTCTCTATTCCCATCCGAAAATCCTCATTATGTCATATCTGCATCAGAAGTGAAAAATCCCCCCAAGAGAGCATCTTTATTTTTAGTGTTGCACACACCTCTAGTGTTCTTCTAGTAAATGGATTACGTACATCCTTATTCAACTGTGACCCTTTCTCAACCCAAAGCAGAGCTTGCAAAGGCATAGTATGGAAATATTGTTCAATACAGACACATTGCTTCAAACCTCCCCCCCCTTAAATCTTTCCAAACATGCCCTAACTTGTGCCACTTTATAGTAATTTTCCACCGGTGGCACCCCTAAGCCTCCCATCCCCTTAAGTATAAATAAGACACAATGAGACAAGCGAGGCCATTTCTGTTGCCTTACAAATTCCATAAATTTCTCTTGGATCTTTTACAACTCACCTGAGGCTAAGGCAATGGGGAGAACCTGAAATAATTTAGATGGGGCAGCACATTCACTTTTAAAATTGCCCACCTACCCAGCCAGGATAGATTTAACACCACTTATGCATATCTGACAACGTCCTAATTAAGGGCGAGTAGTTCAACCCAGCCAAAGTGGAAACATCATTTGTAATTTTTATTCCCAAGTATTTAAAAAATGGATAGCCCACTGAAAAGGAAAACAAACAAAAACATTTCGTTTTTGATTTACTCATATTTACTTTAAATCCGGAAACTGCCTCATATTGTCCAAGCTCCTCTACCAAGATGGGAAGAAAGATTAAAGGATTAGACAAAGTAAATAGCACGTCATTTGCAAAGAGAGAAACTTTATAATCTACGTCTCCAACTTTGATTCCCTTGATATCCACACTTTTTCTGATCTGATCTCAGCTAGGGATTCAATCATTAAGGCAAAGAGAAGCTGCAACAGTGGCCAGCCCTGCCTAGTCCCCCGCCCGAAGATGAAACTGAGTTTACACAGGTCTGAGGAGAATCATAAAGTTTGAGGACCCATTTATAGAAATTTTCCTCCAACCCAAATTTACCCTGTCAAAGGCTTTCTCCACGTCGATGGCAAGGAGAAGAGCCTCCTACTTCAGTTCTCCTGAGGCCCATATTAAATTAAGAACTCTCCTAATATCTGAGGTACTTTTCCCATTTATAAACCCAGGTTGAGCTTCGTGTATTAATAGTGGCATAACCCCAGCCAATCTGACAGCCAGTATTTTCGCAAGGAGCTTCACATCGATATTAAGCAATGAGATAGGACTGTAGGATCCACAGTTAGTACAGACTCTTCCTTTCTTCAAAAAAACTGTAATGCCTGTCCCTAATTAAACTATTAAACATAGACCTTAAGGGCCCCACCAATAGATTTGAAAATTGCTTGTAAAATTGGGCAGTATACCCGTCCAGTCCAGGTGACATGTATCTTTAATTTTTTAATGGCTGCTTCTATCTGAAAAGCAGTGATATCCTTATTTAATGCCTCCCATTGTACTGGCAATAGACTTGGCAGATCGCCTGCCAAGTGGTTATCTATATCCTCAACCTGTACCTGACCCTCCTCCTGATAAAAATCCTGATAAAACTCCTTAAATCTCTGTAAGTTCTTACTAGGGTCAAGTATCATTTGCCCCTCCCTTGTCTTGAGCCCTACGACTTGGGACGGGTCATCTTCCTCTTAAGCTTGAGCGCTAACAGCTGAGATGTCTTGTTCCCATGCTCAAAATAAGTTTGTTTAACTTTGGGTCATTTAATAATCAATTTCATCCAAGGACAGGGACTTTAGCTGGGTCTGTACTTTCTCTGTGCAAGGACCTGCACTGAGCTCCCTCTTTGTTTTTTCCATTCTGCAACAGTCTTCCTTAAACCCTCAGCCAGGGCGTACCTTTTCTTTTTAGCTAAAGAGGCCCACATAATTAATCTGCTTCTCATCACACACTTTAACCCATCCCACAAGGTGTGGCCTCTGAGACATCTCCATTATTTGTAGCCAGGTATTCCTGTAGCCAAAGTTCAGTTTTACCACACACATTCTCATCCTTCAGGAGTGAATCATTCAACCGCCAATACAGTTTTGGTGAAAACTTTGAGAGGGTCAACCATACAGGAGCATGGTCTGATCCACCTGCTGCTACTACCTTTCCTACTAAAGCTGAGGCACAAAATAGTAAATCTGTTGGACAGTAGGAATTATTTGGCACAGAATAAAAAGCCATATTTTTGTTTTAATGAGTTGTATTGCTCATTACTGTTTGTGTTTTTTACATTAATGGTATTGGCGCTGTTTGTTCAATTTCTCTGTGATGTCTTCTAACATAGTATTGTTGGCAGAAAGACCAAATGGTCCATCCAATCTGCTCAGCTAGCTTCCCATGGCAGCAACTGTTGCTCCATGCAGGTTATCCCCAATTGTCTGCCAAGGGCAGTAACTGCTGCTCCATGCAGGTTACCCCTTTGCCTTATGTTAAGGATAGTAATACTTAAAAGCAAAACCAAGCAACTGTCAAATCCATAACACAATTACTGCCACATTTTTACATGGTGAGCAGCCTTCCTGATAATTCAGACAATGCTGCTTGAATGTGCTTTGCTTTTGGATTTGGCTGGAGAAGATTTATTCCCAATGTTAATGTATCAGTACCCCAGACTGTAAAAGTTGCGGCCAAGTGTAGGCTGTCTTCAGAATCCAATACTTTTTCCCCCCCCCTGCCCTGCTGTCAAAGCAGAGAGCGATGTTGCAGTTGTGTCAAAATCAAGGCTAATTGGTTAAGGGTAGTAATCCCCATGCCTTCTGGTTAAGGGTACTAACTGCCTCTCTGGTGCAGGTTACCCCATGCAACAGTTTCTTTCTTATCCTCAAGTACTTCCTAATCACATTTTCTGCTTTTTTGATCTGATTGATTTTATTTTCTCCTCCCACTTCCTGTATTGCTTGGGGATGACATGCCAGTTTCATTGGCCATTTCTGCAACCCTCATTCTCTAGTTTAAATGTTTGATGATAAATAATCTGAATTTCTCATTTAGCATCCTCCTTCCTGCTACAGGTAAATGTAGGCCATCCTTACAATATAGCCTTTTACATCTCCATAGATGGCCCCATCTCCAATGTATCCAAAAACACTTTCTGTATACCAGGTTTTGAGCTAGGAACTGAAATTATCTAATTGGCATAGTCTCTCTTTACTTTCCATGAAAAGGTAATACTTCCGAAAAGGTTATAGTCTCGGCCATATGTCTTATCATCTTCTTCTTCCCTAGATTTTGGAAATTTCTCTATTTCATGGATACCATTTCTGTTGAGGTCATTGATCACCAGATGGATGATTTTGACTATCTGGTTTGCATGTTTACTAGCTGAGGATCCTGGAAGGCATTTAACTGTTGTCACCATCAAAATGAGCTCCCAGATTGGATCCTCTGATCGAGTCTCCTAGCAGAAGAAGCTTTCTTTTAGGATATTTAATCCTGTTGACTGGTTTCTGGGTGCATTGGGGGATGTCTTTCAGATTACTTGCAGGGAAAAAAACCGATTCCACTTAAGCTGTAGTTGCCTCACACAGGAAGACCTGCAGACAGTGGCTAAAGTTCTGCTGCAAAATGCTAGACTCCAAGTAAATCATTTATAAAAAGAGCCCCTCCTCCTAGAAGCACTCTGATAAACTTTATGGGACTTTTTTCAGCCCCAATACACTCTTGCCCTTTTTGTTCACAAGTAAAGGAACCCCCCCCCCCCTTACAGGCACAGAATAATACAAAATATAGACAAGGGATATACTTAGTCCAGATATTGTAAATAAGTAGGGATATGACAATAATTAAAAAGAAAGAAGAAAAAAATACTAACAAAGGGTGTCTAAACTCTTGCATGTACTGTATTCATTTTTATTTTGAATCTGTAAAAAAAAACCAAAAAACCCCTACAAATTATGCATTTCAAATTTGCAGAAATATATTCTTTAACTTTTTGTAGAGGTCATGTCAACGTCTGTTCACTTAGATTCATTGAAACATACAGTGTGACTAGGGGTACCTAAACTTTTGCTCTCATCTGTATAGGTTTGGACTGTCACAATATAGTGATACCACAGCAAATATAGGTATTATAGAGACATTCATAAAGTTCCATAGGAATAATATCCAGTAGTTGAATACCCACTCATATTAGCATCAGCCTCAAAAAGTTAGTTCTTTAGATAAAACTTTAAAAAAAAAAATTGTTTATTGTAAGACACATGCCTGTGTCCTGACACCATATCTCAGAGTTTTATATCAAAATGTGTGTTCAATCAGCAGCTGTAGAAAGGAAGGCATCCATCCATTCAGCACAGTGTTCAAAGTGCTGATACAGATTGAAGATTGTTCCTGACATGGCTTGCTTTTCCACCGAATCAGGGAACCATTAAAATATCAATAGTATTTAGATTGTACAGAAAATATATCCATATTTTCAGTTGCACCACTGCATACTAAACTTTCAGTTGCAATAAAACACTTTGGGATAACTTAATTTGCATCAGTCACAACACAATGTTCAGTGTCATAGATGGAGAAAACACACAGTGTTTCAGCCAGACTTTTCCTGGTATAAAGAAGGTATGCCTTGTTAAGCCTGATGAATAAAGATCTAGTCATCTTTTTCAGAATCGTATCACCCCCTCCACCATTGATGGAGGGTGTCTGACAATAGTAGAATCACCTTTGCCTAGTAGTGGGTCCTCCTTGAATAACTTTCCACTATTACGACTGAGTAGTCTGTAAGCAGGGGGAAAATGAGAGTACCGTAACTAGCTGGAGTACACCATCTCTTGTAATGTGATGTTAAAACTTTTATAACATGGGTTCCGTGAATTTATGAAAAATGTTGTGCTTGTTTCCAAATGTGTAAGTCAAATCAAAAAGCGGATTAAAATCCTAAAAACCATGTTTTTGTAATTAAACTCCTCCCCACTTAGTGTTGGCTCTACATATCCATATAGGTATATTCTACACAAGCTTGTATTAATGCCCTATCCAAACAGACTATGGAAATGTTCAAAATAGTTCTTATATGTACAGTTTTAGAAAGATTTCTCTAGTCAGGCCCAAGGGGAGGGTGGGAGATGAGGTAGGTTAGATCAAACATGCCACCAAACCTGACTAGCTGTATAAGGGGCTGTCGTAGTACCTTGAAAGCAAATACCATTCCAGGAAACATGGAAATAATCATCATGGAAGCCTTCTGAAGAAGATTAAGACAGGTAGTGTGAAGCGTGCTGAAGTTGATGGCATGATGCAGTCAGTCAGCCAAACTGCGGTGTAATACTCTTTATCCCAGGACAAGCAGGATGCTAGTCCTCACATATGGGTGACATCGGTAATGGAGCCCTATGTACGGAAAACTTCTGTAAAAGTTTCTATGAAACTTTTGACTGGCACCAGAGTGCCTACTGAGCATGCCCAGCATGTCATGATATTCCCTGCCACAGGGGTCTCCCTTTAGTCTTCTTTTTTCCGCGAAGCAATTAGCCTCGCGGTTATCAGGAGTCCTGTGGGATTCTCCACATATTTTCCTTACGGAAAGCTTTAAAAAACTTCAAACGCAGAGGGTCTCCCTTAGTTTGATCATCGCGGTGAGTTTTTCCCGTTCTCGCGGTTCCGTGCCGTTTTTTGACTAAAAACAAAATTTACCTGAGCCTTAGGCCGTCGACGGCTGCCCGGCCACAAAATGGCTACAGGTTTTAAAAAATGTCCGAAATGCGCGAGAAATATGTCTATTACAGACCCTCACCAAGACTGTGTACTTTGCCTTGGTGAAGGTCATGATGTAAAAAATTGTCCCTTATGCGCTACGATGACCTCGAAAGGTCGACGTCTACGGATGGACAAGATGGAGCAATTATTCAAAATTCAACTGATTACTGCTCCATCTACTTCCACACAATCGTCTCCGGCTGGGGCGATTAGGAAAGTGGTCTTGAAGAAACGTCACTCCGGTGACTCGGGAGACGCTCCTTTTTCCTCCCCCTCACCATCGTCCAGAGCGTCCACATCGAGTAGCGAAAAAGGGCGCGAAAAAGATAAACATCGCCATCGGCATCGCAGGCCGCAACCAGCAACCATCGCTCCGATACCCGGCGAGCCATCGGCGGAAGACGGGGCACCGAGTAAGAAAGCCCGGCTCCAAAGTAAGGCTTCCGAGCCACCGACAGGCCAATCCTCGCCGATTCCGGCGGAAGGAATCGTACCTCCTCAGGGCCCTGAGGTCGTACTACTGTCGCCACCACCGCCTCCCCCCATGGGTGCTCTGTTCACATCATCCATGCGGGCGGAACTTGACAGTTACATACGTCAAGCGGTTAAGGATGCCTTTATCGAGGCGATGCCACGGCCTGCCACTCCGGTTCTGCCATCGACACCGGTCATAGGAGGATCTCCGGTTCCATCACCGATTCCTTCACTACCGATGCCAAGGAAATCACCGCTCTCCTCGATGGCGCCGATTCCATTGCCGGTTCTACCTAGGCCGCAGCCACCGGATTCAGCATTGCCGATTCCCCGAGTACCATCGATTCCACCACGGCCATCGATCCCGATGGCACCTTCGATGCCTTCTCAAGAGTCCATTTTTCAACCATTGATGGACAAGCTGGACTCACTAATACATTGCTTCTCATCTCTACCACATCCTATAGATGTAGATGACAGTCAAGAGCCAATACCAGGTCCTTCGGGTGTCCCACCACCCCTCAGACCTCAGACTCCACTTTCTGAAATGCCAACTAAGCCTACTAGGCCGTTGGAGCTCCCTCTGGATGATAGTGACGAAGAATTCTCCTCGGATGAAGACCTCCTTTCTGAGCCTTCTCCCCCAGAAGATAGAAGAAAGTCACCACCGGAGGATCTCTCTTTCTCCAACTTTATTAAGGAGATGTCTCAAACAATTCCCTTTTCTCTCATCTCTGAAGTGGACAGCAGACAAAAAACCTTGGAGGTGCTTCAATTCGTAGACCCTCCCAAGGAAATTCTTGCTATTCCTGTTCATGAAGTTTTACAAGAACTTATGTACAGGATATGGGAACACCCTGGGTCGGTGGCAGCTGTTAATAAGCGGGCGGATGCCACTTACCTAGTACAACCCATCCCGGGGTTCCAAAAAACTCAACTACCGCATCAGTCAGTGGTGGTCGAGTCGGCCCAAAAGAAGGCCAAAAGATTAAAGCAACATGCCTCCATACCTCCTGGAAAGGATAATAGGTTCTTGGACAATCTTGGTCGAAAAATCTTCCAAGCTGCTATGCTGGTAGCTAGAATAAATTCATACCAGCTTTTTATGAACCAGTACCAGCGTGACCTATGGAAGCAAGTTGAATCCCTGTCTCAGCAGTTACCTGACCATCTTCAGGAAGGTTTTCAAAACCTAGTACATAAGGGCCTAGAGGCGGGGAAACACGAGGTTCGGGCCACGTATGATTCATTCGAGACAACCTCCAGATTGTCTGCAGCTGGAATAACGGCGAGAAGATGGGCCTGGCTTAAATCATCAGAGCTCAGACCAGAAGTACAGGAGCGCTTGGCGGACCTGCCTTGCTTAGGAGAGAACCTCTTTGGCGATAAGGTCAAGGAGGCAGTAGCCACCATCAAGGACCATACAGAAACCCTCAAACAGCTTTCTCAGCTGCCACAAGAGGTACATCAACCTTCTAGGAGGCCTCCAAGAAGGGAACAAAGAAAGCCATATTACCGCCCTAGGCGGTATTATCCGCCAGTAGCCAGGCCCAGACAACAAAGACCTGCTCAACGGCCTCAGCCTCGCCAAAGACCTGCTAGGCCTCAACAACCTCCGCCTGCGGCGTCCACTTCCGGATTTTGAAGTTCAACCAGAGGGCATGAGTCATTATCAAAATCCCTATCCACAAGTACCGGTTGGAGGCCGAGTTGCTCACCATCTTCAAACTTGGACCTCCATCACTACAGACCAATGGGTACTCTCAATCATATCTCAGGGGTACCACTTGGACTTCCTCACTGTACCAAAAGACAATCCCCCTATTCCGTCTTGGACAGTGTCTCATCATTACACAATCCTGCAAGCAGAATTATCTACCCTCCTGACTGCCAGGGCCATCGAAAGAGTTCCCAGGCCTCAGTGGGGCACAGGATTCTACTCCCGATATTTCCTCATTCCAAAGAAAACCGGGGGTCTACGTCCTATCCTGGACCTAAGAAATCTCAACAAATTTTTAAAGAAGGAAAAATTCAGGATGGTGTCCTTAGGCACCATGCTACCTCTTCTTCAAAAAGGAGATTGGCTCTGCTCTCTGGATCTTCAAGACGCTTACGCTCACATTCCCATATTTCCACCTCATCGACAGTTCCTACGATTTCTGGTACAAGGTCAACACTTCCAATACAGGGTGCTACCTTTCGGCCTTGCCTCAGCACCTCGAGTGTTCACAAAGTGTCTAGCAGTAGCGGTGGCACATCTTCACAAGCAACAAGTACATGTGTTCCCCTACTTGGACGATTGGCTCATCAAGAGTCATACACAGAGCGGAGCTGTCACTTCTCTCCATCTCACAATAAGATTGCTTCACTCCTTGGGATTTCTCATCAATTACGACAAATCCCATCTCACACCATCTCACCAGTTGCAGTTCATAGGTGCAGATCTCAACACCATCACAGCAAAGGCTTTTCTTCCGAAAGACCGGGCTCAATCGCTCGTTCTCCTAGTACATTCTATTCGCAATCAATATACAGTCACAGCTCATCAGTGCCTCATCCTACTCGGACACATGGCCTCAACAGTTCACGTCACTCCCATGGCCAGACTGACCATGCGACTAATGCAATGGACACTCAAATCTCAATGGATTCAAGCCATTCAACCACTGTCCACTCACATCCAGATAACACCAGAGCTGAAGTATTCCCTTCTCTGGTGGACATCACCACTCAACTTGCTCAAAGGCCTACCTTTTCAACAACCAGTTTCACAAGTGACTTTAACTACAGATGCGTCCACCTTGGGATGGGGAGCGCACATTGCTCATCTGAAAACACAGGGCAAGTGGACAAAGCAAGAAGCTTCCTTTCAGATAAATTTCCTGGAGCTTCGAGCTATACGCTATGCTCTATATGCATTCAAGGACTGCCTTTCACACAAGACTGTTCTGATCCAAACGGACAATACAGTAGCCATGTGGTACATCAACAAACAGGGTGGTACGGGCTCGTACCTCCTTTGCCAGGAAGCGGCTCAAATATGGGACTGGGCCCTAGCACACTCAATTCTACTACGGGCCACCTACCTAGCAGGCATCCACAACACAGTAGCGGATCGCCTCAGCCGTCACTTTCAACCACACGAGTGGTCCCTCGACCCAGCGTTAGCAATCAAGATATTTCAACGCTGGGGTCAACCAACAATAGATCTCTTTGCGTCACATCTGAACTACAAAGTGAACAATTACTGCTCTCTCCTCTTCCGGCAGAACAGCTTACCAAAGGACGCGTTTGCCCGCCATTGGAACTCAGGCCTGTTATACGCGTATCCACCAATACCGCTCATAACCAAAACCTTAGTAAAGCTACAACAGGACAAGGGGACAATGATACTCATAGCCCCATATTGGCCTCGACAAGTATGGTTCCCCACACTGCTAGATCTCTCAGTCAGGGATCCAATTCGCCTGGGAGTAGCTCCCAATCTCATAACTCAGGAACAGGGTCAGTTGCGCCATCCCAACCTTCAATCCCTGTCCCTGACAGCATGGATGTTGAAAGCCTGATCTTACAACCATTCAACCTTTCAACTAATATATCTCAGGTACTTATAGCTGCACGTAAACCTTCCACTAGAAAGAATTATTCCTACAAATGGAAAAGGTTTACTTTATGGTGCACTCAGAAAGATTTAGATCCTTTCACTTGCCCCACTACCTCGCTACTAGATTACCTTTACCATCTCTCAGACTCTGGTCTTAAGACGTCATCTGTAAGGGTACACTTAAGTGCAATCTCAGCTTATCATAACAAGCTAGGAGATACATCGATCTCCACGCAGCCTCTCGTCAGTAAATTCATGAGAGGCCTAACTCACATTAAACCTCCAATTCATTCCCCAAGCATTCAATGGGACCTGAACGTAGTTTTAACCAAGCTTATGCGTTCTCCATTTGAACCCATAAATACCTGTGACCTTAAATTCCTTACTTGGAAAACGGTATTTCTTATAGCCATTACATCAGCTAGAAGGGTCAGTGAACTGCAGGCCCTAGTAACTTACGAACCCTTCACGAAGTTCCTTCATGACAGAGTAGTCCTCCGTACACATCCAAAATTCCTTCCTAAGGTTGTCACGGAATTTCATTTAAACCAAACCATAGTTTTACCTACATTTTTTCCTAGGCCTCACTCTCACCAGGGAGAGAGAGCCTTACACACTTTGGACTGTAAGCGTGCGTTATCTTTCTATTTAAACCGCACTGCAGCCCAAAGAAAATCTAATCAGCTGTTTGTGTCCTATGATCCAAACAAACCAGGTAAAGCAGTGGGTAAGCATACTCTGTCAACCTGGCTAGCAGATTGCATACAATTTTGTTATGAAAAAGCAGGCCTTACTCTCCAAGGGCGAGTAAACGCACATTCAGTCAGAGCAATGTCAACCTCAGTAGCACACCTTCGCTCTGTACCTATTCTGGACATTTGTAAAGCAGCAACATGGAGTTCTCTTCACACCTTTGCAGCTCACTACTGTCTAGACAAAGAGGGAAGACAAGATTCAGCATATGGACAATCTGTCTTAAAGAACTTGTTTCCAGTTTAACCCCAACTCCTTCTTCATCCAACCTGCTGGGATTTCGACTGATTCATTCCAATAACAATACCTTACAGTCGTTTCAGCACCGAATGAATCAGCCTCTAGCTCGCTAATCACCCATATGTGAGGACTAGCATCCTGCTTGTCCTGGGATAAAGCAAAATTGCTTACCTTGTAATAGGTGTTATCCCAGGACAGCAGGATGTAGTCCTCACGAAACCCACCCGCCACCCCGCGGAGTTGGGTCCGATACGTTTTATTGTTTTATTTTTGGCTAACGCTATTTGCTACAAACAAAGACTAAAGGGAGACCCCTGTGGCAGGGAATATCATGACATGCTGGGCATGCTCAGTAGGCACTCTGGTGCCAGTCAAAAGTTTCATAGAAACTTTTACAGAAGTTTTCCGTACATAGGGCTCCATTACCGATGTCACCCATATGTGAGGACTACATCCTGCTGTCCTGGGATAACACCTATTACAAGGTAAGCAATTTTGCTTTCTCAAGTTGAAACATTTATTGTGTAAAAAAAAAAAATTTGACTATGTCAGAGTAAGAAGTTTGATGGTTAAAATAATGGACTGAGTACCAGGACAACTGAGTTTTAATTCCACTTCTGCTATTGATACTAGTTGAGATCTTGGGCTAATTCTTGTCTCACATATCAAATATGCCCTTTTGGGAAGGGACTCCTTGTACATGTATGTAAATAGTGCCCTCTTTTAAGGTGCTGTATTTTTCCAAGATATTTAATAAACAAACCTTCTTGGGCTTGCTCTTGTAAAGAAGCATGTTTCACCATCTCAGTCTTTTGTACAGAAGCCATCTTGAGAAATAGGCTTTAATGTACCTATTATATTTATGTATCTTAACTTGCCTAAAATCTTTTATTTTTTTATTTTTTTACTTGCCATTTATATCTTTAAACAGTTTCTGCTAATGAAAGTTAGGGGGGAAAATTGCCTAAACTTCCCGGAAAGAACTCAGTATTGACCTGCTTTCTCTGCTCATTAAATTAATTTATTGCCCCTCCCTCTCCCCTTTTTGTCTAGACGGAACACTCCATATAAAACCCTGGAGCCTGTCAAGCCTCCAACAGTTCCCAATGATTACATGACAAGCCCTGCCAGACTTGGAAGCCAGCACAGTCCTGGAAGAACTGCATCTCTGAACCAGAGACCAAGAACACACAGGTACAGTACCCCCCGCCCGTCCTTTCCTGGTGCAGGTCAAGGCTTGTAGACATTGCTATGCCTGATTTCTAAAACTGGAAGTTTAGGTTTTCAGTAAGAGGCAGTCGCCAAATAAACTGACATTTGTGGATCAAAATATTCTAGATCTTATTTTTAAGATGTGTACATTTTTCAAACCCCCTCCCCCCCCCCTCGCTTCAGCACAACCTTTCTCAAACAATTTTTCTAAAATTTGATTTCTGGATGCTGTTGTGCCAGCTAATCTCTGACCCTTGCTTGGACCTTAGCAACAGAGAGCTATTCCTGATTGGGGCACAGCAGGGAGAAGTGAAACAATTACTGGTACAAATGACCAAAAATGTTATAGAAGAAACCACTTTTGTTTAAAGATTGTTGCTTTCAAGAGCCTGAATACTGCAGATCTACTGAGACATTGCTTTGAAATTCCTTGCATTTGATAAAACTGTGCAAAGGTAAAACTGAATTTACAGCATTTAGGAGACAGTTGAAAACAGCTTGATTCTGGGGTTGGCCTGGTAAATCGGTAGCAGTGCCATGCTGAGGTCTCCAGTTCGATTCCCAGATCCGGGTCTTCTTTGGCTGGGCATACTGTAGAAGCGAGATTTGCAGCTCCTGGTGGGGAGGGAGTCTTTCTCAGTTAAGGGTGACACCTAGTGGCCAGAGTGATGCAGGGTGCTTGGCTTCCAGCCCCAGAACCATTGATAGAATCAGAATGGTTTCCAAGGAACAGTATATACTGCACTACAAAATTAACTGTTTTTCTAGGATAATGCAGCACAAAATCATGCTGACATGATTTTTTTTAGGCCTGGCCATTTCTCTCCCCCCCCCCCCCCCCCCCAACAGCTCAGTCAGAATCAGGATTGGGATTCTGGTACCATGACCCTTCATGCAACTGCCTAAGGAATTTTTTCTTATTTTATATTGCTGCCTTCACAAAGACAACCCTGTCAGGTTTCATTCAATTCTTTATGTTCTCTATAAAAATTGGTGGGAATGTGAAGGTTGCATTAGGCTGCATGGAAAGCAATTCTTTTATCCTAAGATTAGTTGATTGATTTTAGCTGTAAACTTGATTGCCTGCCTGAGAAGTGCAGCAAATTATTTAGGCTCTAATTGGATAAGTAATCTGTTTTTATTGTAAGGTGTTGAGAGTTTAGAGGTTTTTACCTAATATGTGAGGTGCAATCCTGGCATGTTCTATATGTGATAAAGTGTGCTGGACTCAGTGCACTGCATTTCTTTAAGTTTAGCTTTTGTGTGCTAAAATGTCCTCCCATGTAATAAGTTTTAGTGCACAAAATCGTGCCCTAAGCAGGAAGCAAAAAAGTGAGCTCATTTTATTGTACTTTCCTTGCAAATATGTTAGCTGTATACAGAATTGCTTTCAGTGCATCAAAGTGCATCACCTGTTTACTTCCCTTTTTAGCACTAAACTGTACTTCATCTCAGGGGCTGAATTAAAAGCTTAGCTTTCATTTACTTTTATGAAAAGTGAAGAATTAGGGGTTGGGTTAGAGGAGGCCCAGACTTGGGCTGCCTGGATACAGGAGATTCTGAAATCAGGCCCCTAGGTCACAGGAGGGGGGGAGGGAGGGAGGGATCCCATGTCCAGCAGTCCTAGATGAGTGAGTGACTGACTATGCCTGCCCTCCCCCTGTTTCCCTACCCGCACACCCACCTCTTACATCCGTACCTGTCTAATCCCTCCTTCTTGCTGCTTCTCCCCAATGGGTGGGAGAGGGTGGGTTTCTGGTCCTGGGTCAGCCTCTCTCTCCTTTAGGGATCCCAGATCACTTTGGACTGGACCAGAGAGCCTCCATATTTTTAATTCAGTGGTTGAAAGTGTAAGTTAAGTTTATCTTCCACCTCTAATCACTGAATTAAAAAATAGTTTACTTCCATTTTAGCACACTTCCTTGATTTTAGTGCACAGTTGTAAGTATTATAAGTATTGTAAGTATTTGATTATTAAATCAAAAGTAAAGTAAAAACTTACTTTACTTTTGCACTAAATATTTAGTACATGTTTTTCTCACAGGACAAGCAGGATGGTTGTCCTCACAAATGGGTGACATCAAGGATGGAGCCCACCACGGAAAACTTCTGTCAAAGTTTAACAGAACTTTGACTGGCCCCTACTGGGCATGCCCAGCAAGGCACTGACCCTGCAGCCAGCAGGGGTCTCCCTTAGTCTTCTTTTTTCCGCGCAGCAGTTGCCACGCGGTGAAAGGAGCTCTCTAACCACGTTCCTGACAGGAATTTGGAAATTAATTTCCTAAGAAAATTTGCCCCTCAGGGGTCTCCCTTCGACAAATTTTTTAGTCATCTTACGGAACCCGGTAAGTTTTTTGCCTTCTTCCATCGACTACCGTCGAATTTGGCCCTCGAGGCCTGTTGGCACTTACCGATCCCCAGCCTAAATTTTGGCTTCCAGCCATGGCAACTGGGTTCCGTCGTTGTCCGGATTGTACCCGGACTATGTCCATCACAGACCCCCACAGGGTTTGTGTAATGTGCTTGGGTAGTGAGCATGATGTCCTGACTTGCACCAAATGTGCCTTAATGACACCCAAGGGTCGCAAAGCCAGGATGGAGAAGATGGGGCTCCTCTTCCATGCACCCACCCCAACGCCATCGATAGCATCGACGTCATCGGAACCGGCACCGTCGAAGTTGTACCATCATCGTCAACCCTCCGGTGACTGTCCGCCATCGATCGCTTCTCGGCCGTCGACTCCCGTCCCTTCCCCGGATGGGCGAGGGGATCGGAAGGAAAAGCACCGCCATCGACGGCACAAGTCTCGGCCTGTCGAGGATCCACAGCCATCGACCTCTACTCAAGCCGAGCCACCGACAAAGAAGCCGCGAACAGACCGGACGCCCTCCACGTCTCGTTCACCGGCATCGAGGAAACCCTCACCCTCTCGGGGTGTGGGGGCCGTGATCCCACCGGTTACGGTGGTCCCTCCGGCCCTGCCTCAGCCTCCCTCTCCCGTCGAGCCGGGTATGGTTACCCCTGGTCTCCGGGCAGAACTGGACCGGCTGGTCCAGGAGGCCATCGAGAAAGCGATGAAGAAATTACAACCTCCATCGGCACCGTCTCCGGCACCGGTTCCAGTGCCGCCCCCGGCACCGGCTTCGCCACCGAGGAGGGAACCGACCACCGAGCCGTTGATACAAGCGCTAGCACCGCTACTGAGCCGCATGGAGGCACTCATGACGGCCCTTCCATCGGTGATTCCAGTGCCATCGACAACACCACCGTCTCAGACTGGTTTCTCATCGGCAGGAGAAACACAGTTTCGAATTCCCCCTTCCGGGGTAGTTCCATCGGTACCTTCTGGTATATCTCCACCGATTTACCCTTCGGCTCCATCGATTCCGCGACAGGCACCGATTCCATCGGCAGCACCGAAGCCATCGATGCCATTTCTGGTTCCACCTACCGCACCGATTCCACCTCGGTTTCCATCGATGCCTTCAGAGCCTCAGCCAGGTCCATCAGGGCTACAAGCCCCACATGATCCCTACGATACCTGGGGTGATGATGATGATACCTCTTCTGACACAAATTTGCCTTCGCCACCATCTCCTACAGAGAGTAGAAAAAGATCTCCTCCTGAGGATCTATCTTTCATTAATTTTGTGAAAGAGATGTCAGAAGTTGTACCTTTCCAACTACAATCTGAAGCTGATGACAGACACCAGATGATGGAACTACTTCAATTTCTGGATGCTCCAAAAATCATCGCTTCCATCCCTATACACCAGGTGTTTTTGGATCTGCTCAAGAAAAACTGGGAATCTCCTTCATCGGTGTCACCAGTTAACAAGAAAGCTGACTCCACATACCTTGTCCAGTCAGCACCAGGTTTCCAAAAACCTCAACTGGATCATCGCTCTGTTGTGGTTGAGTCCGCACAGAAGAAGGCCAAGCGTCTTAAGCCGCACTCTTCTACCCCACCTACCAGGGACAACAAGTTCCTGGATAGTGTGGGACGGAAAGTGTATCATGGAGCTATGTTGATTTCACGCATAGCTTCATATCAACTTTACATGACTCAATACAACAGAGCCATCCTTAAGCAGATGCAAGACTATGCTGACACGTTGCCGGACCAATACCAACCGCAGCTTCAAACTCTTCTTCACAAGGGATTTGAGGCAGGGAAGCACGAGATTAGGACTGCCTACGACATATTCGATGCTTCCACGAAGGTTTCAGCCACAGCCATCTCAGCCAGACGTTGGGCTTGGTTAAAGTCATCCAACCTTCGCCCAGAGGTCCAGGATCGTCTTGCTGATTTGCCCTGCTTAGGCGACAATTTGTTTGGAGAACAAATTCAACAAATTGTGGCGGAGTTAAAAGACCACCATGAGACGTTGAAACAACTCTCATCTTTCCCACCTGAGGTGACCTCCAAGCAACCGCAAAAGAAGGACTCTAAGAAGTCGTTCTTTCGACCACGCCGCTACTACCCTCCGTCAACTAGGGCTCGTCCTGCACGGTTCTCTAACAGGCCTCAGCCTCGTCAGCCGAGAAAGCAAAGACCTACTGTAGCCCCACCTCCTGGGCCTGCGGCGGGCCTTTGACTTCCCTGTATTGAGCACATGCCAACTCCCTCTTCCACACATCCCTGTGGGAGGTCGGCTGTACCACTTCTTACCCCGTTGGAAACAGATTACCTCAGATCAGTGGGTGCTAGCAATTATCGCACAGGGTTACCACCTCAACTTCATAACACTTCCGCCAGACTCCCCACTCCTTCAGGCATGGAGTGTAACCAGCCATTTGACTCAATTACATCAAGAAGTATCCCTTCTTCTACAATCAAATGCTATAGAACCCGTCCCTCCTTGTCAACAAGGGAAAGGATTCTATTCCAGATACTTCCTAATACCAAAGAAATCAGGGGGGTTACGTCCAATTCTGGACCTTCGGGCCCTCAACAAGTATCTACAAAAAGAGAAGTTCAAGATGGTAACCCTGGGCGCCTTGCTCCCTCTGTTGCAAAAGGGGGATTGGCTGTGCTCTCTCGACCTCAAGGACGCTTATACCCACATTGCGATAACACAATCTCATCGCAAGTATCTGCGTTTTCTGATAGGCCACGACCATTATCAATACCGGGTACTACCTTTCGGGCTGGCATCTGCTCCACGAGTCTTTACCAAATGTCTCGTAGTAGTAGCAGCATTTCTCAGGAAGGAAGGTGTCCACGTCTACCCCTATCTGGACGATTGGCTAATCAGGGCCTCCACCCCTCAAATTGCGCAATCTTCCCTAAAGTTGACAATTCACACACTCCTCTCCTTAGGGTTTCTTGTCAATTACGAGAAATCTTGCTTGGTCCCATCTCAGACCTTATCCTTCATTGGAGCAGACTTGGACACCTTACAGGCAAAAGCCTACCTTCCACTTCAACGAGTCCAAACTCTCATGTCTCTAGCTCGCCAGCTCCAGTCTCAACACACTGCCACAGCTCGCCAATTCCTCATCCTCCTAGGACACATGGCATCCTCGGTTCAAGTTACTCCCTTGACCCGACTAGCCATGAGAGTAACGCAATGGACTCTGCGACACCAATGGCTTCAAGCTTTCCAGCCTCTGTCCTACATCGTCACAGTTACACAAGCGCTACGCCTGTCTTTAACCTGGTGGACGACTCAAGTCAATCTCCTTCAGGGCTTACCCTTTCTCCTACCAGATCCACAGGTAATCCTAACCACCGATGCTTCCCACGTCGGTTGGGGGGCCCATGTGGACGATTTACAAACCCAAGGGTTGTGGTCGCCAGAGGAAGCCGAACACCAGATAAATTTCTTGGAACTTCGAGCAATTCGCTACGCGCTCAGAACTTTCAAAGATCATCTATCAGATCAGATAATCTTAATCCAGACAGACAACCAAGTGGCCATGTGGTACATAAACAAGCAGGGAGGCACAGGCTCCTTCCTTCTGTGTCAGGAAGCTGCGCAGATTTGGGCAGAAGCCCTCTCCCATTCCATGTACCTCAAGGCCACTTACTTGCCGGGAGTAGACAATGTATTGGCAGACCAGCTGAGCCGTGTCTTCAAGCCACACGAGTGGTCACTCGATCCTCTGGTAGTGACCTCTCTGTTTCACAAGTGGGGTTTTCCCCACATAGACCTCTTTGCGTCCCCTCAGAACCACAAAGTGGACGATTACTGCTCTCTCATTCGGAGCCAACACTCTCAGCCGAGGGATGCCTTCTCCCTCAAGTGGACGACAGGTCTGCTCTATGCATTCCCTCCACTTCCTCTTCTGTCAAGGACTCTCGTGAAGCTTCGCCAGGACGGAGGAACCATGATCCTGATAGCACCCCACTGGCCACGCCAAGTGTGGTTTCCCATACTCCAGGATCTCTCCATCCACAGGCACATCCCTCTGGGAACGGATCCGCATCTGCTCACTCAAAACGACGGATGCCTTCTCCATCCCAACCTCCAAGCCTTGTCCCTGACGGCATGGCTGTTGAAAGGTTAGTCCTTCAGCCTTTTAACCTTTCGGATTCGGTTTCTCGTGTCCTGATAGCTTCACGAAAGCCCTCCACCAGAAGATCCTATTCATATAAATGGAAAAGGTACACATCATGGTGCACTTCTCAGTCCCTTGATCCCCTTTCCTGTCCAATCTCTAAGTTCTTGGACTATTTATGGCATCTATCGGAATCAGGTCTTAAAACCTCTTCCATTAGGATGCATGTCAGTGCGGTAGCCGCTTTCCATAAAGGTATAGAGGGTGTCCCTATTTCAGTACAACCCCTGGTAACACGCTTTCTTAAAGGCTTGCTCCATCTGAAGCCACCCTTACGTCCTCCGGCCCCATCTTGGGACCTTAATCTGGTTCTTGGTCGTCTAATGAAACCGCCTTTCGAACCTCTGCACTCCTGTGAATTGAAGTATCTCACATGGAAAGTATTATTCCTGTTGGCTATCACTTCAGCTCGCAGGGTTAGTGAGTTACAGGCCTTAGTCACCTATCCGCCTTACACTAAACTCCTGCAAGACAGGGCGGTACTCCGCACTCACCCTAAATTTTTACCTAAGGTAGTTTCTGAGTTTCATATCAATCAATCCATAATACTACCTATCTTTTTTCCCAGGCCCCACTCCAACTCCGGGGAACAGACTCTGCATACCCTAGACTGCAAACGGGCTCTAGCTTTTTATCTAGACCGTACAGTTGCTCACAGGAAGGGCACTCAATTGTTTGTCTCCTTCCATCCTAACAAGTTAGGACAACCTGTGGGTAAGCAGGCTCTTTCCTCCTGGTTGGCGGACTGCATTTCTTTTTGCTATCAGCAAGCTGGCATTCCTTTTCAAGACCGTGTTAAAGCACACTCTGTGAGGGCCATGGCGACTTCAGTAGCACACCTTCGATCGGTGCCGCTTCCTGACATCTGCAGGGCTGCAACCTGGAGTTCTCTCCATACCTTTGCAGCCCACTATTGTTTGGACAAAGCTGGAAGACAGGACTCCATCTTCGGCCAATCTGTCTTGCGTAACCTTTTTCCAACTTGATGTACCAACACCCTTCCACCTTCCCGGTAGGGTGCGGATGCCCTTTCCCAAATTCCACCCCAGTTGTTGTGCCTGTTGCACGTCGTTGGGTGCATTTGGTGCAAGCCAGGACATCCTCAGCTCGGTACTCACCCATTTGTGAGGACAACCATCCTGCTTGTCCTGTGAGAAAGCAAATGTTGCTTACCTGATGTAACAGGTGTTCTCACAGGACAGCAGGATGTTAGTCCTCACGAAACCCACCCGCCACCCCGCGGTGTTGGGTTCGTTTTAGTTTTTACTTTTTTGGGCACTGCCTGTAGCTTTGAAAATCAGACTGAAGGGAGACCCCTGCTGGCTGCAGGGTCAGTGCCTTGCTGGGCATGCCCAGTAGGGGCCAGTCAAAGTTCTGTTAAACTTTGACAGAAGTTTTCCGTGGTGGGCTCCATCCTCGATTTCACCCATTTGTGAGGACTAACATCCTGCTGTCCTGTGAGAACACCTGTTACATCAGGTAAGCAACATTTGCTTTATCCCTTTTATAGTGCTATAAATCTGTGACTGAGCACTTTGGAAGTAACTCTTGATTGGATGTACAGAAATAGTACTTTAAGTTGACCATTCATGAAGACCTTATAGCACATGAATACCTTCTTAGATATTGCCTGCCAGCTGCCTCTAGAGTTATTTATTTAAAATTGCTTACATTACACTTTTATAATAACATAAACAATTGTAATTAGTAATACATATTTTATTTATTTAAAACTTCTTATATACCGTCACAACAAATGGAATTTGATCAAAATGGTTTACAAATAATTCTAACTTAAATCAAGAATAAAATAACATTCAATTTTTTTTAAGATTGAGGAAATAAAATGCAGTTAGAGCAAAAATATAATCAATAACATATCAATATAAATAAAATGTGTTATCTATAGAATTTAATAAATCTATTTTAATAACACAGACAAAATATATCAACTGAGAAGGAGAAAGAAAAATACCTTGCTTCTTATTCTTTGTTTTTAAACGCTTCTTTAAAAAGATATGTTTTTAATGACTTTTTGAAATCCTTACTATTGTAAATTTGGCGTAGTGAGTTTGGTAGGGCATTCCAATGTATAGATCCTGCGACCGAAAAAGCTCTCTGTCGGGTAACATTTAGTCTAGCTAGTCTTACAGATAGTATATCTAAAAGGTTCTTGTTGGAAGATCTGAGTTCTCTTGAGGGTTTGTAGATTCTTAAAGTAGAACAGAGCCATATGGAATTAGAACTGTTTAATAAAGAGTGAATTATGGTTAGTATCTTGTATAAAATCCGATATTTAATGGGTAATCAATGTAAATGATATAGAATAGGGGAAATATGTTCTTTTAAAGATGTGCCACTGAGAACGCGAGCTGCAGTGTTTTGTATTGACTGCAATGGCTTTATAGTTGCTTCTGGTAGACCCAAATATAGGCCATTGCAATAGTCTAAGCCTGAAAATACCAAAGACTGTAGGTCAGAGCGAAAATCTTGCGCATATAGCAAAGGTTTTAGACGTTCTAATAAGTGCAAGTTAAAGAATGCATTTTTAACCACTTTAGAAATATGACAAGATAATGAAAGAGTAGAATCCAATGTGACTCCTAGATTACGAGTTTGTTTATTGATTGGAATGAGTTTATCAATCATAATATGTGAAGTTGGACTGTTGATTGGGTTCTCCACAAAACTTAATAGGATAATTTCAGGGGTTTTTCGCATTTAATTTAAACAGCTGTGTGCCATCCATTTTTGTATATTTTGTTTTATGTAAATTTGAACTGCAGAAAGGGTTTCTGACCAGGCATACATGATACACAGGACATAGAATACAACAATACAATAATACTGGATTCAAAAAATACCACTAAAATTAGGTCTCTATTAAAATTAAACAAGAACAAGTAATAAAATAAGAGCTCAAGGGCATGCCTGTTAGAATAAATATTTTAACATATTTTTTTTTTCAGAAAGCCTTACAGTCACTCTTATTGAAAAGCTCAACTGGCAGTTCTTTCTAGCCTTGCCACTGAGAAAAACATGGTGGTTAGTAATTTGGAGATGAATCTCCTTAATTGACGGCAACCTTAACAGGTGTGTGTGTACGCAACCAAAGCAAATGTCTGCAAACATAAATTGACACCAAATCGGACCTTTACCCATAAGGGATTTGAATACCAGAGTTACCTTAAAGGTAACTGTTTGGGTTATAGGTAGTCACTGTGACCGTTACAAGATAGGGGACATATGGTCTGTCAATGAACGTGTACTGTTAAGCGTGCTGTGGCATTCTGTAATAAATGCAAAGCCAAACATGACATTTGGGCATCCCCATATAGAGGGAATCTCATTAATCTACTGTTAACAATAAAAGCTTGAATGACCTTGAAAGTTTTTCTAAATAGTCTGCTCATTCTAAGCTTATAAAATGTTGGTATTAATACTGCATGCAGCTGTGGTTTCATAGTCAGTCCAGTACAATCCCGGAAAATGAAAGCAGTACACCATCAATTCGCAATGTTAAAATATTTTATCTTCTCTGTATCCTATCCTTATTTAGCATTAAGCACAATCTCCAGTAGACTCCTTACTTTGTCCCTCCTCCTCTTGCACATGCACACAAAGTACTGCAATGACGTTGTGTTGAAGCAGGAAAGGGCTGTCTTAGAAAGTGCCTTGCAGCACTTAACTACTGCTCTTACAGTGCCAGTTATCTCTGTCCTCAAGTCAGAGGCTCTAAGTGCCGCCTTTAGCAGCGCAGAGCCCTGGCTAGCATGGAGGACATGATACGGAGCCAGGAATGAACCCAGATTGTATGCACTGCTTGAGCACTTAGCTTCTTGGTATACTATACATTTTCTTCATAGCCCAGGCAACCTCTTAAGGGCCACCTCTTCTTTCAGAGTTTGTGCAGTCAATCTTGATATACCACCTTTCTCAAAATCAAAGCAGTTTTATATAAAAATAAATAGATAATACAAAGCACCTCTAGAGCAGTGATTCTCAACCGGTGTGTCGCGGCTCCCAGTGTACCACCGGAGGCCAGGCCGGAGGCGGCTGAAGTGTGGCAAGACCTTGCATGCCGCCAGCAGAGGCCAGGCCAGTGGGGCCGAAGAGCGGAGAGACACTGCGCACTGCCGCCAGATGCCAGGCCAGTAGCGGCTGAAAAGCAGAGGCCAGGCTTATTGTGCCAAACAATAAGAAGAGGCTCCACATGAGCTTGTGTGTGTGAGTGACAGCTTTGTGTGCCTGTGGTAGAATGAGTGAGTGTGTGTGTGGTAGAATGGGTGCCGGGGTGTGTGAGTGGCAACTCTGTGGATTGTGGTAAAATGGGAATAAGAGCATTTGAGTGTGATTGAGAGTGAGACTGGTCGGAGGTTATGTATTTCTGTGAGAGAGAGACAGACTGGTCAGGGAGGTGACTGCTGTGTGTGTGTGTGAGAGACAGACTGGTCAGGGAGGTGACTGGTGTGTGTGAGACGGACTGGTCAGGGAAGGTGAAGTGTGGCTGAGAGAGACAGACTGTATGTGAGTGACTGGTTGTGGGCCCTAAGGAAGAGGACTGTGAGGACAGAGCTTCAGCAGCCCTTGCTGCTTCTGGTGAGTGCTTTTGGCCTGCAAGGGAAAGGAGTAGGACAGTTTCCGGAGAGAGTAAGTAAAGGTGGCTTTTTAAGTTTATTTTTCTTGATTGACTGCCATTTTAATTATTGGGTATTATGTGATGTTTGTTTTGAAATATTTTATTGTTATTTGGACAATTTTTAATTTTTATGAGTTTTTATTTGTTGGATGATGTTCTGTTCATCAGCTGTTTGGTAACATTTATTAATATAATTTTTTCTGTGTGGGGATCTATAGCAGCTTGGCTTATTCTGTTTTCCTAATAGGAAGTGTATTAGTGTTGAGGGCCTGGTTTAATATTTGTAGTATTGCCGTTTCGTAAGTTGGGTTGTTATTGTTTGAGTGTTCCATAATACAGGTGTAACTTTGTGCGGATTAGTTTGTGTGCATTATTGCAGATCTTGGGATTGTGGTAGGTGCTATATTTCTTTTTGCGTTTCTCCAGGTTTGCACTGCATGCAGAATGGCTGTTTTGGTTTTCCATTCATTTGTCTCCATATTTATACTTTGTGGTCTTTCTGTTCTTGGTGAAGGTCAGTTATGGGTGTGTGACCGAGGTGAGGTATTTTACTAGCAAGTAGGCATTTGTATCAATCTTATTTGTTGTGTTTTCTCAATAGGACGTGCATTAGTGGTAAATTACTATCTTTTCATAAGGAGGGGTATTGTGCCTGCTAGTAAAGGGAGTTTGTTTTGCTTTTACTGAGATGTCATCAGAACCAGAATATCTTTTTTGTATGGTGAGTTATATGGGTAATGCCCTGGTTCTGCTCTGCACCCATTGTTGGGGGTCGAGGGGGTTCCTGAGGATGCAGAATGTATATGTTTACATTTAGCTCCATGACTGTCACATGTTCAATGTGTCACAATGTGAGAACCATCTGTCAGGTGTGTCCTGGCCGAAAAAAAAGGTTGAGAACCACTGCTCTAGAGAATAAAATACAATACAATCTAGACATCAATATTACCAAAATTCTAAAAATAAATGAATTCCTTCTTAAGGTATTCTCCTGGATCCAAAAAACGCAAGCTACTCGACTAGAACAAGCACAGTTGAAAGAATCCTCCCAGAGTAATTCTGTAATACTGTAGTGGATCTAGACCAATCGGGAGTGTCTCTGAAGACTTGCGGGGTGAGGGAGACAGCTTGCAAAGTAAAGCTGCAGTGCAGAAACTCAATCGGGCAAATGAAAAGTACAAAGCCAGCCAGCAATTATTTTGGTTTTGAACCAGGAGGTTCTTTTTTTCTCCTCCTCTGTGAGCTTCCAGCTGAATTGGATCCAGGGCTGGGATCTGGTGCCGTGAGTCTTCGTTTGTAAGTTTCTGGTGATATTCTTTCCCCTTGTTTTATAGTCCCTTCTACCTTAGTTTTATCCGCTCATTGCTGTGCCAGTCCTTGGCTAAGGGCCATGCAGCAGTACTTCTGAAACCTCGCTGTTAAGGGCTCTACATCCAGCCACTGAGCGAGGGCCGAGAGTCCTCACCACCAGGAGCTGTGAACATTACTTCAACAGCATCCCCAGCTTCAACTGACCCAGGGGAGTGGAAGACCTGAGCTGGCCTTGGTGTAAATTATTGAAATATTACAGCATCACATTGGCAGTACGAAAATAGTGCGAAGGAGCACATTTTGATTTGTGTTCGATGTGATTTGTAATGGAACCACTTGTGTTATAACTTCAAAACAGGTGCTACATAAACATTTGGTACTTGCTGCTTTAAGAGTCCCATGTATATATTATCAAAGTAAAACACAAAATAGAAGTTTAGAGCTCCCCTTCAAGCCTACTTTAAGATTTTTTCAAATGAGGGGCCCTTAGCTGGGAGCCACACATTGACACATCTGCAGCCTGAAGATTGTCTTGTGGAAACCCTTCATGGATTTCACTGAATCCTTTTTCATGTTCTCAGTAGAAATTGGCTAAAATGTGGTGTTTGCATTGGGTTTCTGTGGAAGGGATTGCTTTCTTCATAAAATTGATTGATTTGACTGTAAACTTGATTTCTATCCTGAGACATACAACAATGAATTTGGGCTCTAGTTATATGAGTAATCTTTGATTGAAAGATGTTGAAAGTAACTATTTACCTAAAATGTGAGGCGCAGGTATGAAAACACTTGGACGTTGGGTTTTTTTTTTTTTAAAGCCCCTAGGCAGAACTGGTTCCACCTGCCAAGGGCTGGAGAGGAGGTCCCCTCTGGAACTAGCAGAGGATTCTTGCAGCTGCAGCACTCGTCCATCCTTTCCTCCTGAGCCTAAGCCAAGGGTGTCTGCTGCTGATGGACAGAAACTTAGGGACAGGGGGGCCCCATAGATTGACTTTTATGTGCCAGCCAATACTCATCAGAATTTTACCTGAAATCCTTGGAAACGAGTGGGACATTAACATTGGTCTACTAGATAGAAACAAAAAGCGAAATGCAGATGAGGTTGATCTGGTTTGATGATCTCCCTGATTACTTAAGCTAAAGCGTGCCTAGCTTTAGCAGAAGTGACCTATGTCTAAATGTAATGAGTTGTGATTTGTTTGTGTTGCAGTGGTAGTAGTGGAGGAAGTGGAAGTCGAGAAAACAGCGGAAGCAGCAGTATTGGCATTCCCATTGCCGTGCCTACCCCTTCTCCACCCACCATCGGGCAAGGTATTCATCTGCTGCTACTGTTGTGTGTCTTTGCATCCTCATGACCAGAAAAGCTTGATCATCTTTCCAACACATCTATTAAAAAAAAAAAAAAATCCCCCTGCTTTTGCTGAAAACGTTTCCTTTATTAAAATGAGATTCGCTGTTACCCACTCGAAATACCTGAACGTAATCTGCTTTGAAGTGACAACAGACTATAAATAAAAAAAAAAAATTAGTCTTGTGAACATTAGCAAGCTGATCAAAAGCAAAATGTGAATATTTGATTTATCCATGCCATTGACAATGCACATTTGTTTTTTTTAATAGCTTATCTTATTACCTGTAACAAGCCCTACTTAGCGATGGGGAGTCTGTTTTAGCACACCATAAAGAAGGAGCAACCTCACTGGCTGAAGTCTTGAACAGCATGAGCAATGCACAGCGTTTTAAAAAATGAATGTGCACCAGTTCCGCTCCCCTCTGGCATCCCACCCCCCTTTTTTAAAATTTTTTTTTTACTTTTATCCATAACTTTTCCCCTTTTCTCAATCTGAACCAGCCCTTACTTGGACTGCATACCTTAAGCCTTCCTTCATAGGTACCCATCATTATTTTTAATCTGTATTCTCTTCCCCCCACCCCAACTCTGCCGAGAGCAAACTTTTTGGAATGGCAGGTTTTAAATGCTTTAAAATAAACACCCCTTTATCTGTCCCAACCATTGCTGCAATAATCCTTTGGCAAAGGGCCACCGACCGTGGCCTCTCAAAATCCACACACCTGCACCTGACCTAGGTTTCTGGGACTTCCTCCACCCGGGGGCTGTGCATGTTGTCCGTTTGTTGTTGTGCTGACGGGCTTGAATGAAAGAGAACATCTCAATGGACTGCTTGACAATAGCATCTGCTCTATTTCAGCTGAGAAACACACTAAAGGAACAAGTCTAAATGTTTAATTTCAAAAGCGGCCATAATTTCAACTTCCAATGTGTATCTACTAAACTTTTAATAAAGTACAAAATGTAGACTGCAAGCGAGGCACCCAAATTACATTTCTCTTTTGGAACAATTTCAAAATAGTCTTATCTGCCATACATGTGATCTTGATGTGAGTTTTCATTGATGAACATTTAAAACCTTTTAAAAATGACCTTATTAGGTGCCTGTATGTACCTGGAATTGACTCATTTCATACTTTTTCGCAAGCTCCAAAAGAAACCGGCACTGCCTGAAATTTTTGTCTGAAAGGGCTTAACTACTATTGTACATATTTTATCCTAACTAGAAATATAAACTATTTTATTAGCACAAAATGTGGCTCCGGCTCTTCCTCCGCCAGCCCCACCATTGCCACCGGCATCCCTGATGGGCGGTAAGATAGGTGAGACTTGTCTGTCCTGGAGATATTGCTGTCAGTTTGCTCAATCAGTTTAATTTTTTTCTTATGCTAATGGGTGGATTAATGAGATTTGCCTTTACAATGGGATACTTTTGATTGGCATGAGGAATTGTAAGCAAATCTAATCAAAACTAATTTCTTGTGGTGAAAGGACTCTGAAAGCGAAAACTTGATGGAGAGCATGAGATTGTTCTGTGGCTGTGACATTGCAAAGCCTCCCATTCCTTTTGATTTGTGAGACTTTTCAGTTTGTTTTTTTTCTATAGAGTAAGTATGCCTTGTTTTTTTGGTGCAAGTGCTCTTTTGGCAGGAAAGACGTGGGCAGCTGTAAGCATGGAGCAAGTTCAGCTTTAAAGTTGCTGCCTTTGCTAACAACCTTTTTTTCCCCCCAAAAGGAACATATGGAAGTGGGTCAAGACTAAAGGACCATCATTCCCAGCTCTTGGATTTGTTAAAAAATGTGTATAGTTATGCTGCACACATGCACTTAGACGGTTCATGCACTTACATGGTGTTTCTCCTAAGGGAAAAGTAGTTTTGTTTTTAGGTAGTTTGTTGTAAGGACACATTTACCTTATGGAGCTTAGAAGTAAAGGCTTAGAGGCAGGGCCATTGCAAGGGGTGTGCCAGGCTGGGAGGCGCCATGCTGCCCCCTAGCAGTGCCAGCCCAGAAGCAAAGGTGTGCTCTTGGCCTGTGGAGCTGCTCTCAGCTCTCAGGTTTGTCTGTGTCGTCGGGGGGGGGGGGGGAATTGCTCCTCTCCCCCCCCCTCTCTATTGGGCCAGCTGCATCATCAGAGAAGGGCCTCCATCCTCCCACCGCCTGGGACACTGGTATGTCTAGTGGTGATCTTGCTTGGGGGTTTCCTCTTGTACATTGCTGTGCAGAGGAAATAAGGCAGAAAGAGCTGACCTAATGACCGTTTTAGCTCTTGATTGTTATGTGGAGAACAGAAAGAGGGAGTAATTCAAGGAGCTGTGTTCATTGTCTTATTTGTGAGCAAGGGTGTTGCATAAAGTGACTACTCGAGAGCAGTCTGGTGGCTAGGGGAGAGCTTCTTAAAAGCATGTTACTATGAGAGCTACCTACAATAGCATTAACATGTAGTCCTGTGAGAGGCAATTCTCCCCACTACATGATGGTGCTGAGGCACAACTGCTGCTGGGCTAGGTTCAAGAGAAGCAAATTGAGTGCCAGCCACATTCCCATGATATTAGAGGCTTTAATCTGGGTAAATCCTTGTACACTTTCCTTCTCTGCACTCTTCAAGAAAAGTGACTAATAGCACTGGATTGATTTTACCAATTTCAAAACATACATGAGTGGATGCACACAGATGTTAAAGCATTAAGCCATAGAATCTGTATTTTTGAGTAAAATAGAAATTTTCATTAATAGACAGCTTTATACCCTGTACTCTCCTCTCTTGCTCTTGTCATGTGGACAGCTCTATCAGATGTATGCAGCATGGACCTGCTGTTAATATCACATCTAAGACTCACTTCGAGCTAAAACAGACTGCAGTTCATCATACATAATGCATACTGCACACAGCCAGCAGGGACAGCCTGAGTACTGCATGTTTGTCTCTGTATACAGGGCAAAGTGAATGCTTTCATTATCGAGATAAATTGATCAAGATAGGAGAGCCAGTAAGAAAAGTGTACAAGGAAAACATCACTGTGACTTTCTTGATTGAGCATGACTTTTGCACATCTAACATCAGCTCCCCTTCTGGTGGATGGGCTTATTAAAGCTTTTTAGTGATATTGTACACAGTGTATTGTCCAGATCTTCCTTGCTGTGCAAACATAGAGAAACCCGTTCATCAGAACCCAAAGTTCCATTTCCAAAATGATTTGCATACGTAAACAAGGATTTTTTAAGGTCTGTTTTATTACTAGAATAGGTTCTATGCTGCTAATTTTGTTTTTGCTTTATTCTTTATAATGGTACAATAAATATTCCACACTAGGGGAAAAAAAATCTTAAGCATGTCCCACAGTCCCAAACTGTTACAGAGCACCAATGACATGCTGTTGTATTTGCATATAACTATAATGACTGATACTTTATTTGCATATTTTATGCATTTAAAATTTTTTTTTTTATTATAATGGTCTTTTTTTCCCCTGCCCTTCCTATTCCTCAGGTTACTGCAATTTGACTATTCATCTTTTTTAATTTGACATGCGAGCCAAATTGACATAAGCCTTGCTTTTTAATTGGGGCTGAGGCAAAAGGTGGTGGACAGGTTAAGAGTAATACGGTAGGAGACATATCAATGACAGAAATCACTAATTGTGAAACATTTTACCAATATTTTGAGGTATTGGATATTTTCATCTAGAGCAGGTTTGAAGCTAACAAGTTTTTGTTTTCTTCAGTTGCAAGGCTTTGGTCTGTTTTCTGCACTCGGTACTAAATCATGCAATGCTCAAGTCCTCTGTGTGGTTCCTTTTGGCTAATTCTTTTCAGCTGGCCCTGGTTCAACTCCTGGTTCCCAGTATGGCACAATGACTAGGCAAATCTCGCGACACAACTCCACCACTTCTTCGGCCTCCTCTGGTGGATACAGACGGACTCCCTCTGTGACTTCTCAATTTTCTGCTCAACCTCATGTTAACGGCGGGCCTCTCTATTCTCAAAACTCAAGTAAGCCTCTGTGCTTTGCATGCTTGCTGCAGGAATTCTATGGTTGCTGTTGTATACTTTGTGTACAATGTATGCCATTTTATCAGTGATAGGCAACAACCAGCACACCTCTAACAGATTTCAAAAAGGAATAATGCTGAATGTAGTTCTAACAATGCATTTAACTATATTATATTGATTAGCTTAAATAATATATTAAAGCAACAGTAGTCAACTAGCAAGTTTCTTGGTTCTGTTTCTACCTTTCTAGATCTTATTCCTTGATCTCCTTTCTTTTGTATCCTAATTATTTTTCCTTGAATTTTCACACTTTGCTGCAATTCAAGGTCTTCAGCTATAATTATATCCAGAAGTGCCACTTTCATAAATTTCTCTTCCTGAATCTACACTTCAGCTCTCTCTGCTTTATTCATACTTTACGCTTTTGCATTATCTCTGCATTTAGTTCTTATGGGTATCTGCACACTATTGCCCTAATTTACTTCTCTCCATAATTGTGGGATATGTTAAGGAGGAGCTCCCAAAAAGTTTAAAAATGTATTTCTCCTCAGAAGTGAAATCAAAATGAAAGAGGGATCCTAATTTTTATTGGCAATTGAAATGCCTAAGCATTAGGGATGTACATTTTGTTTAAAACGAATAAGGAATCTGAACTGAGAGAACCTTTTTTTTGGTTCAGTTTGTTTTAAACTAAATGAATTCCTGAGGGTGCTGAAAAATCTGAAAACGTTTTCAGTTGTTTCAGGAAATAATAGTATATACTATTTGTAAATAGTGCATGCTATTATTTCACAAAACAAAACCCCCCAATGAAACAAAATTTGGCCACACCCCTCACCAATGAAATGAACCAAACAAACATTTTTCTGTGCACACCCCTATTAAACATTTAATTTTTGTTTTAAAACAAGCCTACAACTAATAGCTATTAGATTCTGACAATCATGCACATTGTAGTAAATATGCATGGGTTTATCATTGCCAGTGTTACCTATCTGTGACGTCTACCTACACAATTGTGGGCAAACTATACTGGCACGCAGATTGGTATTACATTATTAGTGACCCAGAGGAAAGCAGACCAATTAAAAAAAATGCTTCTTCAAGCAATACAAACTATATGTTGAACTTGGTATGCATAGATAGCATCTGATTTTACCATCACCATTTTTTTTTAATACATTGTAATCCGATCCACCAGTTCCTCATAGGATAGTGAAATTACTAAAAATATTCAGTGGTGCCTTATTAGGCATCAAGCTACAGAAACCTGATCATCTTAGCAGGGAAACTGTGCTAAAATATCAAATCTTCCCTTTGTGTAGTTTTAAATTCTCCTCTTATCTTTCCATAACAGCCACTATAAACATTGTCCACGATACATGTATTTTAGTATTGATGTATTTACAAACAGTAGTATCACTTCTTAGTCTCCTGCATAAAAAACAACTTTTGCTTCTCATATGTCCATGAATAAATAGCACTGAAGTTGATCTGAACTAGCCAGAAGAGCTTTTCAGCAGCTTGGGCAGGTAATATGAACCAAATGGCTCTAGATATTTGGCCATTTACAAAGTTTAGGAATTTTAGAAGACCATATTAAAAATTTTCCTTAGCCTAATGTAGTTCTATGCTGTATGTTTTCAACCCCTTTTCGGTACATAAGTTGAGTAACCATTATTTTTTTCTATCATGCTATTTTATCTCTCAAATGTGTGTGAATTTATATTTCTCCAAAGATTAGTGGATCCCTAGTCAAAGTGTCATGTGACCACCGTGTACACCAACAGATATTTCCAGAGCTTTCTTACAGAGGCCTGAAGGTTTTGTTCTGGTCATGCTCTGGGCTTCATATATGTTGATTACTGCACAGCTGTTTTCAGTTTGTTTACCCCTTTGATGCATCCCCTTTGGCTCCCTCTTTGGTGCTTAGCAAATATTGTCTGCTCCTCAGAATGTTTTCCTCCAGTAGCCTTCCCTAGTGGCATGTTAGTACATTTTATTGATTCTTTGTCATTAATACTCTACTGGATGCCATGGCTATTTTTATTCAGTAGTTCCTCACTTTTATGGGCCTCTCCATGCATTCTTTTTCTTCCACTAAGCCTCTTTCCATAAAGAGAATTTGTCCATTGTCTTGTCTCATTAATTTTCCTCATATGGCAGAGAAGCAGATCAGTGGCTGTAAAAGATTTCCCAAGAACACTCAGTAGGTGTCCATCATATTGAGTGCTGCAAATGTTTGGGGATGGCTCACATCTGTCTGCGTGACCTGCTCCAGGCGGTCACCAAGAAGGATTTGGGCTTCGAAATACAGACTTTGTTTTGCTTTTCAGTGAATTTAAGCCCAACAAGAAGCTGGCATTGAAGGCTTTGACACAAGACCCAGGGAGCCAGCCATAGATATGCTGATGGCTAGGCCTCGCAGCAAATGCCCTCAACCTCTTTGGTGCCTTGCATCAAGTGTATGTCTGAGATTCTAGCCAAACCTCAATCATCCCTCAGGTCAAGAGGGAGAGGATTTCAGAAACTTGAGATAAATAGACAAGGGCCAATGCCAAGCCTCATGCGGCGGCACTGATGTTAGTAGGGCTCTGAAGTGGTGATTGGCTGCAAGCACTTGGACATAGTTGAGCTTCCACATGCTCTGAAGCAGCCATGCCTAGAGCCTAAGAGGTCCATATTCAGATGCTGTGCAGCTTGGTAAGTTAGATAAACCTATCTGGCTAATTTATCCTATATATTCAGTGGTACGGCCACGCCTCTAAATGTATCTGACTATCCTAAATGTTGCTGGATAAGATTATCTAGCTAAACTTAGGACAGGTCTATAGGAGACCCAGATTTAGTTGGTAACATATCCGGCTAACTCTGAATATCATAGTTAGCTGGATAACTTATCTGGCTAACTCAGCTTCTCCCAGTTGTGCCCCCAGAATGCCCATGACTTATCTAGCCAAATTTTAGCTGGATAAATATTTATCCGGCTAGAATATAGCCGTATTAGTGCCTAAAGATTCATTTAACCTGATAAGTTTGAAGTTATCTGGTTAAATGCTTCTGAATATGGACCTAAAACTGTACTTGCTAAGCAGACTGGATGGATCATTTTGGGTTTTATCTGCTATCAATAATGAGGTCCATATTCAATTTTAGTTTGGATAGCAAAGTTAGTCAGGTAAACTTATCTGGCTAACTTTGGAAATATTGCAATCACACTTTTAAATATAGCAGAGTGCCCTAAAGTTAGCCAGATAACTTTTTATCCCGCTAACTTTTAGGACAGCTCGGTGGTGCAACCAGCCTTAGCCAGATAAGTTTTTAGGATTAACTCTGAATATCGGACTTAGCTGTATAACTTCTCTGGAATGCCCCTGGAATCCCTTGTTTTATCTGGCTAAAGTTTAGCTGGATAATAGATCTGGTTAAAATGCCCAAATAAGTGCCCAAATAGTTATTTAGCTGGAAAACAGGCGAGTTATCCACAATGCTAACTCTGATTTTTGAAAGGTTATGTGTGAAAAAAATTTTTTGTGCAGTTCTTTTTATAAAGCTGAGTTCAAATGTGTACACTGTGCGCCAGTATAATGCAAATATCTGGATTTCTTGTGCACGCTGTTTTGCTGTGTGGATGTCCACAGCTTAGAGGGAACAATAGTTATCCAGCTAAATGCCTCTAAGTATGGACCTTCATGTTACTAAGTACTTCCTGTACTCAAGAGAGTTATCAAGGACTTTTGAATTGTCTAAGAGCCCTGCCTAAGCTGACTGTTGTTCCAAGCAAACCTTAAACAAAAAAACAGCAATCCCTTCAAAAACATCAAAACAATAAAAAAAATAAAATAAACAAGGGGGATACCTGTAAATATATATCTCATAAAAAAAAAATCTCGGCATTATTAAATTAGTGTACAGCCTCTCGCCACGCAATGGGTCACAAGCGGTATCATGTGCTGGTTCTTTCAGTACTCACAATTAATATATCCAAAAATTATTTATTTCAAAAAAATTGATACACTCAAAAAGTAACATATACACTTCCTAACCCAAGAAAAACTCTAAACAAAAATGAAGAAACTCATCTTAAAAATTCGCCGATGACAACCTCAGTGTTGACTCCAGAAATGGAACACATGACGTGCTCACATTTTGGCGGACTGCACCGCCTGCCTCAGGGGTGACCAATTGAACAGATATTTAAATATGCTTTGCAAAGCTTATACATCAGTTCAAAACCTGCAGTGTTCCTTGCTTTGTCTAGCACCCAGCACCTCCTCAACTTTCCCCTTTCCAAGCTTCCTTCTTTGAACTCTTCCAGCCTCTGTCTTATCTCCGGTCTGAGTGAGACAGGAATAGTGTGCATTGAGCAATGGATGTGACTCATTCTAAGTGTTGGGAGCAGCAGCAGTGGAGGAGCTCTGAGGTAGCCAAGGTCTCTGAGATAGCTGCCCATACCACACCAGCTTCTCCCTTCTTCTGGACTTTTTATTTAGAGGGAATTTCCTATTGTGATGAGTTCATATTCAGGGCTGGATAAAGGCAACAATTGCCTATAGGCAGTGGGGGGGGGGGGGGGGGGGGGGGGGAGGGGTGTTATCCTTCCCTTTCCTGCGGAGGAGAGGGGCAAGATGGGTCCTTCCTGCCAAAATCACATTCCCCCTCCTTCCTCACCTCCAAGTTGCTGTGTCTGAAGTTGAAGAAAAAGCAGTGTGGGGCCTTCAGCAGCCCTCACGGTACTGATGGAGCCTGCGATGCTCTGCTCTTAGCACGGGTTTCTATGGTAACAGGAAACCTGTGCAGGAAGGGGTGGAGTGCTGCAAGATCCATCGGCGTGTGAAGGCCCCCCCCCCTCACTGCTTTTTCATCTTTAGGCTAGAGGAGAGAAACTGTGCCGTGGCTGCAGGCTCAGATTTAGGCATGGTAGCTGTGGTGACATTCTGGCACCTATAAAAACTTGGTGCCAGAAACACTTGCCTGTGTCTAAATCTGGGCCTGTTCATATGTGTGTCTGTGCCATCTCTTCCTTAATTTTGGAAGAAATTGTTGGGGTTTTCAATGCTTTCCTTATTCCTCCTTTTGACTGAGTCCTTTCCATGACCATATTGCCTGCCACATGGAGGTTAGTATATTACACGACAATTTGTTAATGTAGGTGTGCCTAGGGCTTGAAAAGGTTGGGAAACACTGATTTAGCTTCTTTAGTCTTGCAAATTTCCAGCCTGAGTCAGTACATTCTTGGCTCTACCCCCTCCTTGATACGTCATAGAAGATTCAGTCTGAGGAGTGGATGAACGCGAGATTCCTTATTTTGTTGACAGTATTACTGAAGTGGACTGTCCTCCAGACCTCCTCTCTCAGTCCTCTTTCTAACCAGCAGGATTTGTATTCCAGCTGAGAATACTTCCTTTTCCATTTCTCTACGTTCTCATCTCATCTGCCCATGCACACCCCAATGAGGGAACTTGGTTCCTTCCAACAAGCCCTCTTATCTGTATTTGTGCCTTCAGTAGCTACAGTAAGGCTAGCCTATCTGAGGCTTTGTGCATTCAGTTTTTTGCACCAAACTCATGGAAAAATAGCCCCCAGGACTTGCACAAGGAAACCTGTTGCTCTTCTTTTTGAAAAAGAATCAAAACCTGGCTATGTAGTGAAGCCTTCTCCTGAACATGTATTTCCACCAGTCTTACTGCTAGTTATCCCCCTTAACTATGAAAACAGTATTCTGCTTTTATGTGCTATGTTTCTCTTGTTGCTGGGCATCCTCCTTTATACTGTGAAAAAAAATGTACATTGTGTATTGCTACCTATACAGTTTTGCATTATTCAAATCCCAGTTTTGTTTTTGTCCCTTTGCTAAACACCCCCCACCCCAATATATGTACTGCAATTCACACCTTTCTTTGTAATCTGCCTACTGCTTTCCTAGGAAAAGGCAGAGTATCACATGGAAATTAATAAATGAATACAAAAGATGGCTGTTTTGTTTGGCATGCATGTGCGGATTGGCCTATGGATTTTATAATATGCATGCGCCGGCACACGCACTTTATAAAATCTGCTCGTCCGCGTGCACTTTTAAAATCTACCCCTTAGTGCTTCCAGGATGTGAGTCAAAGACTCTGGAACGTTTTGAGAGAAAGCATTGCTTTAGTCTCATATGCATCTTACCAAATCTACATGATCGAATATCTGCATATATTGTACTCCTACCTCAAAAGACATAGGATTCTAAAGCCCTTTAAGTAATTCATGTGTTTCTTTACTTGGACCAGTGACTTGAGCTCATCTGAAGTAGGGAGAGATGAATTATTGCAAGCCAGCATATGGATGTTGGTGTCACTGGGGTTCATCAAACTACCCTAAGTAAAGCCGACACTTCATTTGGAGTGCATATGAGCTCTGCTAAACAAGATGGTTCAAAATATCCAGATACCTTCTGGGAAGCTTGATGCAGTCATACCACCATTTAGGACTGTAACCACCACTTCATGCAGGCTACTCCAGTGCCTACTTGAAAGCCCAATTCTGTCATGTTGTTTGCTGCTCTCTGCTGTAACTGCTGCTTCTTGCAGGTTATCCCCATGCATCTTTTCCATCCTCTTATCACAAGAAATTCTTTGGGCTTATCTCATTCTTTTTACGAATTTTGTTGCTGGTTTTGTCTCCACCACCTGCTCTGGGATTCCATTCCATGGCTCTACCATCCTTTTTGTGAAATATTTTCAAATGATGCTTCTGAGCCCTATTCCTTTGAGCCTCCTCCTTTGTTTTAGAGCAATGTTTCTCACAGGACAAGCAGGATGGTTGTCCTCACAAATGGGTGACATCGAGGATGGAGCCCACCACGGAAAACTTCTGTCAAAGTTTAAACAGAACTTTGACTGGCCCCTACTGGGCATGCCCAGCAAGGCACTGACCCTGCAGCCAGCAGGGGTCTCCCTTCAGTCTTCTTTTTTCCGCGCAGCAGTTGCCACGCGGTGAAAGGAGCTCTCTAACCACGTTCCTGACAGGAATTTGGAAGTTAACTTCCTATGAAAATTTGCCCCTCAGGGGTCTCCCTTCGACAAATTTTTAGTCATCTTACGGAACCCGGTAAGTTTTTTGCCTTTTTCCATCGACTACCGTCGATTTTGGCCCTTGAGGCCTGTTGGCACTTACCGATCCCCAGCCTAAATTTTGGCTTCAGGCCATGGCAACGGGGTTCCGCCGTTGTCCGGATTGTACCCGGACTATGTCCATCACAGACCCCCACAGGGTTTGTGTAATGTGTTTGGGTAGTGAGCATGATGTCCTGACTTGCACCAAATGTGCCTTAATGACACCCAAGGGTCGCAAAGCCAGGATGGAGAAGATGGGGCTCCTCTTCCATGCACCCACCCCAACGCCATCGATAGCATCGACGTCATCGGAACCGGCACCGTCGAAGTTGTACCATCATCGTCAACCCTCCGGTGACCGTCCGCCATCGATCGCTTCTCGGCCGTCGACTCCCGTCCCTTCCCCGGATGGGCGAGGGGATCGGAAGGAAAAGCACCGCCATCGACGGCACAAGTCTCGGCCTGTCGAGGATCCACAGCCATCGACCTCTGCTCAAGCCGAGCCACCGACAAAGAAGCCGCGAACAGACCGGACACCCTCCACGTCTCGTTCGCCGGCATCGAGGAAACCCTCACCCTCCCGGGGTGCGGGGGCCGTGATCCCACCGGTTACGGTGGTCCCTCCGGCCCTGCCTCAGCCTCCCTCTCCCGTCGAGCCGGGTATGGTTACCCCTGGTCTCCGGGCAGAACTGGACCGGCTGGTCCAGGAGGCCATCGAGAAAGCGATGAAAAAATTGCAACCTCCATCGGCACCGTCTCCGGCACCGGCACCGGCTTCGCCACCGAGGAGGGAACCGACCACCGAGCCGTTGATACAAGCGCTAGCACCGCTACTGAGCCGCATGGAGGCGCTCATGACGGCCCTTCCATCGGTGATTCCAGTACCATCGACAACACCACCGTCTCCGACTGGATTTTCATCGGCAGGAGAAACACCGTTCCGGATTCCCCCTTCCGGGGTGGTTCCATCGGTGCCTTCTGGTATATCTCCACCGATATATCCTTCGGTTCCATCCATTCCACGCCAGGCACCGATTCCATCGGCAGCACCGAAGCCATCGATGCCATTTCTGGTTCCACCTACGGCACCGATTCCACCTCGGTTTCCATCGATGCCTTCAGAGCCTCAGCCAGGTCCATCAGGGCTACAAGCCCCACTTGATCCCTACGATACCTGGGGTGATGATGATGATACATCTTCTGACACAGATTTGCCTTCGCCACCATCTCCTACAGAGAGTAGAAAAAGATCTCCTCCTGAGGATCTATCTTTCATTAATTTTGTGAAAGAGATGTCAGAAGTTGTACCTTTTCAACTACAATCTGAAGCTGATGACAGACACCAGATGATGGAACTCCTTCAATTTCTGGATGCTCCAAAAATCATCGCTTCCATCCCTATACACCAGGTGTTTTTGGATCTGCTCAAGAAAAACTGGGAATCTCCTTCATCAGTGTCCCCAGTTAACAAAAAAGCTGACTCCACCTACCTTGTCCAGTCAGCACCAGGTTTCCAAAAACCTCAACTGGATCATCGCTCTGTTGTGGTTGAGTCCGCGCAGAAGAAGGCCAAGCGTCTTAAGCCACACTCTTCTACCCCACCTACCAGGGACAACAAGTTCCTAGATAGTGTTGGACGGAAAGTCTATCATGGAGCTATGTTGATTTCACGCATAGCTTCATATCAACTTTACATGACTCAGTACAACAGAGCCATCCTTAAGCAGATGCAAGACTATGCTGACACGTTGCCAGACCAATACCAACCGCAGCTTCAAACCCTTCTTCACAAGGGATTTGAGGCAGGGAAGCACGAGATTAGGACTGCCTACGACATATTCGATGCTTCCACAAAAGTTTCAGCCACAGCCATCTCAGCCAGACGTTGGGCTTGGTTAAAATCATCCAACCTTCGCCCAGAGGTTCAGGATCGTCTTGCTGATTTACCCTGCTTAGGCGATAATTTGTTTGGAGAGCAAATTCAGCAGATTGTGGCGGAGTTAAAAGACCACCATGAGACGTTGAAACAACTCTCATCTGTCCCACCTGAGCTGACCTCCAAGCAACCGCAAAAGAAAGACTCTAAGAAGTCATTCTTTCGACCACGCCGTTATTACCCTCCATCGGCCAGGCCTCGTCCAGCTCGATCCTCTACTAGGCCTCAGCCGCGTCAGCCTAGGAAACAAAGGCCTACTGTAGCCCCTCCTCCTGGGCCTGCGGCTGGCCTTTGACTCCCCTGTAGGGAACACATGCCAAACCCCTCTTCCGGACATCCCTGTAGGAGGTCGACTGTACCATTTTCTACAACCTTGGTTGCAGATCACCTCAGATCAGTGGGTGCTAACAATTATCGCACAGGGTTACCACCTCAACTTCATAACTCTTCCGGCAGACTCCCCGCCTCTTCAAGCGTGGAGTCTATCCACCCATTTGGCTCAATTACAACAGGAAGTATCCCTTCTTCTGCAATCAAATGCTATAGAACCCGTTCCTCCCTCTCAACGAGGCACGGGATTCTATTCCAGATACTTCCTAATACCAAAGAAATCAGGGGGACTACGTCCCATTTTGGACCTTCGAGCCCTCAACAAATACCTTCAAAAAGAGAAGTTCAAAATGGTAACCCTAGGCGCACTGCTCCCTCTGCTACAAAGAGGGGATTGGCTGTGCTCTCTCGACCTCAAGGACGCTTATACCCACATTGCGATCACACAATCCCATCGCAAATATCTGCGGTTTCTAGTAGGCCATGACCATTATCAATACCGTGTCCTCCCTTTCGGTCTAGCTTCTGCCCCACGAGTCTTTACCAAATGTCTCGTAGTGGTAGCAGCATTCCTAAGGAAGGAAGGTGTCCACGTCTACCCATACCTGGACGATTGGCTAATCAGGGCCTCCACCCAACAGATAGCTCAATCCTCCCTAAAATTGACAATTCAAACACTCCTTTCCTTAGGGTTTCTCGTCAATTACGAGAAATCTTGCTTAGTCCCGTCTCAAACCTTATCCTTCATTGGGGCAGACTTGGACACCTTACAGGCAAAGGCTTACCTTCCTCTTCAGAGGGTCCTCACCCTAATGTCCCTGGCTCGCCAGCTCCAGTCTCAGAACACTGCCACGGCTCGCCAGTTCCTCATTCTCCTAGGGCACATGGCATCCTCGGTTCAAGTCACTCCCATGACCCGACTAGCCATGAGAGTAACACAATGGACTCTACGACACCAATGGATTCAAGCTTTTCAGCCTCTGTCCTCCATAGTCACAGTCACGCAAGCGCTGCGCCTATCCTTAACCTGGTGGACGACTCAGGTCAACCTCCTTCAGGGCTTACCCTTTCTTCCACCGGATCCGCAAGTAATCCTAACCACCGACGCTTCTCACATCGGTTGGGGAGCCCATGTGGACGACTTTCAAACCGAAGGGTTATGGTCCAAAGAGGAAGCCGAACACCAGATCAATTTCCTGGAACTTCGAGCAATCCGCTATGCGCTCCGCACTTTCAAAGATCATCTCTTTCATCAGATAATCTTAATCCAGACGGACAACCAAGTGGCC
This sequence comes from Rhinatrema bivittatum, assembly GCF_901001135.1. Taxonomy (NCBI): domain Eukaryota; kingdom Metazoa; phylum Chordata; class Amphibia; order Gymnophiona; family Rhinatrematidae; genus Rhinatrema; species Rhinatrema bivittatum. Next base: position 136,327,328 of record NC_042616.1, read on the forward strand.
ATGTGGTACATAAACAAGCAGGGAGGCACAGGCTCCTTCCTTCTGTGTCAGGAAGCTGCGCAGATCTGGGCGGAAGCCCTCTCCCACTCCATGTACCTCAGGGCCACTTACCTGCCGGGAGTAGACAATGTATTGGCAGACCAGCTGAGCTGTGTCTTCCAACCACACGAGTGGTCACTCGATCCTCTGGTAGCGACCTCTCTGTTTCACAAGTGGGGTTCTCCCCGCATACACCTCTTTGCGTCCCCTCAGAACCACAAAGTGGACGATTACTGCTCTCTCATTCGGAGCCAGCACTCTCGGCCGAGGGATGCATTCTCCCTCAAGTGGACAACCGGTCTGCTCTATGCAATCCCTCCACTCCCTCTTGTGTCAAAGACTCTCGTGAAGCTACGCCAGGACGGAGGAACCATGATCCTGATAGCACCTTACTGGCCACTCCAAGTATGGTTTCCAATACTCCAGGATCTCTCCATCCGCAGGCACATTCCTCTGGGAAAGGACCCGCATCTGCTCACTCAAAACGACGGATGCCTCCTCCATCCCAACCTCAAAGCCTTGTCCCTGACGGCATGGATGTTGAAAGGTTAGTCCTTCAGCCTTTCAACCTTTCAGATTCTGTTTCTCGGGTCCTGATAGCTTCACGAAAGCCTTCCACAGGAAAGTCTTACTCATACAAATGGAAAAGGTACACATCATGGTGCACTTCTCAGTCCCTTGATCCCCTTTCCTGTCCAATCTCCAAATTCTTGGACTATTTATGGCATCTCTCTGAATCAGGTCTTAAAACCTCTTCTATCAGAATGCATGTCAGTGCGGTAGCCGCCTTCCATAACGGTATTGGGGGTAATCCTATTTCAGTACAACCCCTAGTATCACGCTTTCTTAAGGGCTTGCTCCATCTAAAGCCACCCTTGCGTCCTCCGGCCCCATCCTGGGACCTTAACCTGGTTCTTGGTCGTCTTATGAAACCTCCTTTCGAACCTCTGCACTCCTGTGACTTTAAATATCTCACTTGGAAAGTGTTATTCCTTTTGGCTATTACTTCAGCTCGCAGGGTTAGTGAATTACAGGCCCTAGTTACCTATCCGCCTTACACTAAGCTCCTGCAGGACCGCGCGGTACTCCGCACTCACCCTAAATTTTTACCTAAGGTAGTTTCTGAGTTTCATATCAATCAATCCATCATACTACCTATCTTTTTTCCCAGGCCCCACTCCAACTCTGGAGAGCAGACCCTGCATACCCTAGACTGTAAACGAGCTCTAGCTTTTTACCTAGACCGTACAGTTTCCCATAGGAAGAGCACTCAATTATTCGTCTCTTTCCATCCTAATAAGTTGGGACAACCTGTGGGTAAGCAGGCTCTTTCTTCCTGGTTGGCGGACTGCATTTCTTTTTGCTATGAGCAAGCTGGCATTCCTTTTCAAGACCGTGTTAAAGCACACTCTGTGAGGGCCATGGCGACGTCAGTGGCACACCTTCGATCGGTGCCGCTTCCTGACATCTGCAAAGCTGCAACCTGGAGTTCTCTCCATACCTTTGCAGCCCATTATTGTTTGGACAAGGCTGGAAGACAGGACTCCATCTTCGGCCAGTCTGTCTTGCGTAACCTTTTTCCAACCTGATGTACCAACACCCTTCCACCTACCCGGTTGGGTGCGGATGCCCTTTCCCAAATTTCTCCTCACTTATTGTGCCTGCTGCACACCGTTGGGTACATTTGGTGCAAGTCGGGACATCCTCAGCTCGGTACTCACCCATTTGTGAGGACAACCATCCTGCTTGTCCTGTGAGAAAGCAAATGTTGCTTACCTGATGTAACAGGTGTTCTCACAGGACAGCAGGATGTTAGTCCTCACGAAACCCGCCCGCCTCCCCGCGGTGTTGGGTTCGTTTTATCCTTACTTTCTAGGCACTGCCTGTAGCTTTGAAAATCAGACTGAAGGGAGACCCCTGCTGGCTGCAGGGTCAGTGCCTTGCTGGGCATGCCCAGTAGGGGCCAGTCAAAGTTCTGTTTAAACTTTGACAGAAGTTTTCTGTGGTGGGCTCCATCCTCGATGTCACCCATTTGTGAGGACTAACATCCTGCTGTCCTGTGAGAACACCTGTTACATCAGGTAAGCAACATTTGCTTTCTCAAACTGGACCTGGAGTTACCCCCTAATCATTCTGGTTTTCAGGATATCCACAATAGGTATGCATAAGATGGATCTGCAAGCAGTGGAGGCAATGCATGCAAATCTCATGCATAATCATTATGGATATCCTGAAAAATCAGACAGGCTAAGAGGTTCTCCAGGACTGGCTTGAGAAACACTAGAGCATTCTTTCCTCTTAAAAAAAAAAAAAATAAAAAAAAAATAAAATTTGCTTCTTGTCTGATTTATATCTTTGAGGTATTTAAAGGTCTCTTATCATATACCCCCATCTTTCCTTTCCTCTAGTGCACCTCTTGTCTGCAAGGGCTACCAAACTTCTTTGGTTATCAGTATATCGCTAACAAATATATATGCACTTGATTTATATACAGTTGTGGCAGTGCGCATGAAAATTTCTCATTAGGGTTATCTTGAAAACCTGACTGGTATGCAGTCCCCCGAGGACTGGAATTGGACACCTGCTATATGGCTTTCATTGCCGATCCTGCACCATTTCGATAGCTGTTGTCTGGACTGCCTCCAGCCTTTCTATATCCTTTCAGAGAAACAGCTTCCAGAATTGGACACACTATTCTAGCTGAGGTCTCACCAACAATGTGTGGGGAGATGATATCCCTCCTCCTTTCTTCTGGTTATGCTTTTCCTTATGCAGCCTAGTATCCCTATGGCTCTAACAAATTCTCTTAGTTTTCCTTTTTTTTTTTCATTCAAATGCAACATTCTTACCTAAGGAATTCCCACTTGTGTGACTATTGATCTGTTTGTCTTTAGAGAAAATAGTTTTTTATATCTACCAGGTAGAAGATGACAGATCAGTCATACAAATCTGCCCACCTCCCTATTGGTATTGTCCCCTTTCTTCTACCTCATAGTTTGTTTTTTTTTGTTTTTTGTTTTAATTTTTTATTTATGCAATTAAGTAATTTACAAATCAAGAAAAAACGTGACTATCGGGAAAATATATGAAGTTCAAAACACAATACAAAACATCATATAAACAAAGGAAAAATGTCATATTTTTTTTTTTTTTATAATTGAAATTTTTATTGAAAGTGTGCATTAATAAATACAGCTTTGGCATTAACAAGTCAACAAGATACAATAATGGTAAGGTAACAAAACAATCTAGCGCTCAACTCGTGGACCTTCGCACACCAACACACTTGCCTTTCAATATCCCTCCCTCCCCCCTCCCTCCCAATCCCCCAGGTGCTTAATAAGTAATAGTAATAATAAGAGTAGACTGTGTATATGGAAAGCATTAATTAATAAAAACTGCGGTACAATTGTGATGAGGATGAGGAATCTATGAATGTTGTCGTGCTTGCCAATCTCTATATGGCTGCCATACCCTCCGAGATGAAGCTACTTCACATTCTCGAAAAGTGTTGACGCTGTCGTGTAACAAACTGAGAGTGCGCAATCTGTTATGAATTTTCCCAAAGGCTATAGGACCAGGCAACCTCCATTCCAGGGCTACCTGACATTTGGCAGCAGACAAGATATAGTTAATGAGTTTTCCCTGTAGTAGTGACAACTCAAACGGAAGATTCAATAACACCTGCTCTGGTTGAAGGACTATCGCGGTCCCGAGAATTGCTCGGATGAGTAGGGCCAATTCATCCCAGAATTTGACTAGATAAGGGCATGTCCACCACATATGATAGAACGTACCTTCTTCCCCGCACCCCTTCCAACATCGGTCGTCATAGGTTGCCTTAAACTTATGTAGTCTAGATGGGGTATAATACCAACGTAATAATACTTTGTACCTGTTCTCTATCAGCTGCGAATAGGGGAGACCCCGTTTCGTGCAAGAAAATATCTGATCCCACGTCTCATCCGACAGGGATCTGTGCAAATCCCTCTCCCAAAAATGTCATATTTTAAGTCCACAATTAACGGAATCCAGTACCACAATTCCAAGAAATATATATGCAAAAAATAAATCAGCACCTCAAAGAGGGGGATTTAAACATAATGAGGAGAGATAATACCCAGCTATATTGGGAGACATAATAATGAAATTCATTCAGCACTATCTTGAAAGATTGCAATTTTGTCGCTCAGGAATTGTAGTAACTGAGGGAAGAAAAAATATATATGAAAGTTCCGTGTACTTGATAAAACACTTACAGGGGAATTTCAATAAGAAAAAGGCACCTATTTGCAGGACCTCTGGTCTGAGTAGCAAAAATTGCTTTCTCTTCTGTGTCTGTTTAGAAACGTCAAGAAAAATTGTAACTTGAAGTTGCAAAAAGACTCTGATCTATGCCTGAAAAAGAGCTTCAATATCCAGTCTCTATCAGGTTCTAATACAAAAGTTACAATTAATTTTGCTGGAGTAACTTGAGCGGAATTGGAAGTCTCTAAGAACTCAGACGTAACAGGTTCCGCAGGATACTCAAGTGGAGTTTCATTAACAGTCCTAGCTTGATTTTCTTCTTTCCCCTTTCTCAATGGGGGCAAATAAAATGCCTGTGATAATGGGGAGACTGCTTCTTCAGACATTCTAAGAATCTCCATTAGGTATTTCTTAAACATATCTTGGAGATATGTAGGGCATCTTAGGGAAGTTCACAAGGCGGAGGTTTCTGCCCCTGATAGTATTTTCTAAGTTCTTAATTTTAATTAATAAAGTATTATCTTTTATATAAGATTCCTGTAGAGATTTAATGGAGGTTAAACTGGTCTTGAACTCATTAATCTACTGAGAGGTGACTTTAGTAGTATTTTCCACAATTTGCAGATGCATATAATTTTCATTTGACCTTAAGGCCAAAGAGTTCAACTGATTAATAAGTAAATTCCCAAGTCCTTCAATCGGCTCCCATATGGAGTCTAGAATTACCTGTTCAAGTCTTACCAAAAGGCAAAGGGCTAGAAGAGCCCCTTAAATTCATCGAGGATTGTTCTCCCATGGCAGCGTTGCTGGAAGACTCATCGAGCAAAGCTGCTTTGGCGTCTGCACTACCTCTCCTCGGAGGAGAACTCCCTGCCTGGACTCTTTGACAGCCTGCATCATCGGCAGGTGACGTAACCAGGTTCTCTTCCAGGTCCCTGAGTGCAGCAGGGTTTGCTGATGCTACTCTCCACATTGGGATCAGAGATGTATCTGAGTCTGGTAGGGAAACGTCCACCTCCTCCATAGTTCCCTTCTGATGTGACTCCTCTCCCGATGGTAAGCCCTCTCGGACGTGGTCATTTATCGGGCCAGTCAATGACGCCACCGGAGTGACCCCCAGGGTAGGTCTTCTCCCTTGCACGTCTTTTCCCTGCTGAATGGGGCATTTTCAGGCAATGAATTAGAAGAAATCAACAGAAGGAAACTGCCATGGCGTTCAAGCTGTAGGTGCTGACGCCATCTTGGATCTCTCCAAACCAATGTATATCTTCTACCTCATAGTTTAACTAAATGGGAAACTGAGATAGCTGTAAATCTGCTAATGCATGGGAAGCCTCATGCATAAGCAGAATAGACTTTGAGGTCCAAGAAGCTCTGGAAATCATTTATCAGTGCATGTGGTTGTCATGTGACTCACTTGTGTAATTGATTTGATCCACTATCAGTAGTTCCCAACCCTTTTTTGTGTTGTGGCACACCTGGCATTGGGCTCATTTCATCATGGCACACCATCACCTTCTCTATCCCCTGTTTCCCTTGGCATTATTGTTCTCTTTTCTTTCTTCTCCTCCCCAACCCCTTCCCTTCACTCCCCCCCCCCCCCCTTCTATCTCCTGCATAATCACCTTCTCTTCCCTTTATTCTATCCTCACCCCCTGGTGTCACTTCCCACCCCTTTCATCATTACCTTCCCTCCCTTCTTTCTCCCCCCCCCCCCCCACCTGTATCATCACAATCAATATCCCTCCTTGCTCTCTCCCTCCACCTTCCTGGCATCATCTCTATCACCTTCCCTTTCCTACTCTCTCCCTTTCATGGCATTAGCACTTTCTTTCCTTCCCTCCCTCTGCCCTAGCAAATTCAGCTGCCCCTTCCAGCAGCACTTACCTGGTGCTGCTTCTTTCTCCTTTGCCCGTTTCTTTCTGCAATAGGGACTGCATGGGGCCAGCAGGACTTGAGTCTACAGGGCCCAGTGCAGTTTCAATTGTGAAGGAGAGGAGAGCCGGCAGAGGGGAAAGCAGCAGCACACAAGCGCTGTTCTGACTCCCCCTACTGGTGGGAGGATATCCTGCAGGCCAGCTGTTGTAGGGGAAAGAGAAAGTGTAGACTGCTGCAGCACACTGGTTGGGAAACACTGCACTATCTTTAGTTTGCATGTTACAGGTAGCTCTGCTCTGTTTTTATGGGAACAGGGATGTTGGCAGGTAAGCACCCCTTGCTCCACCCAGTCTGTCCATTTGTTTCTGCCTACTGTGCTGTCACAGGTCTTGCTCATTCTGGTCTTCCTTGTCTTTCCCCCTGTTACTATGGTCCTGCAGTGTGTCTTATTTATGCTTGAATTCTGCCACTGTTTTGGCTAAATTCAGATCATGAAGTTGTTGCCTGTCACTGATTTACATGTTTTTTTTCCTCCCATCAAACTATATGGTAAGTAATGAGTTAAGGGTTGTTTTTATGCTATTTGTGATCTTTACCTTTCCCTTTGCTGGTGTCTTGTCAGCTGTTTTGTTCACTTGCAAAAATGATTCCAGGGCTTGAAATAATTCCTCAGATTCACTAGGTTTTCCTTGACTTTGCATATGTCAGCACTAACGGTATCTGCTGTGTCAGATACTTTTAGTTGAAATGTAAATCTGGAAAATGAAGACTGAATTTTATTTATTTACATTTCAGTTGCAAAAGGCTATTGCTGTCAGCTCACAATGTGGGATTTTTTTTTTTTTTGGACCCAGCAGTCTCCTCCTTTGTGCTTCTAGCTCAGTCCGAACCAAACTGTATTGGGCTGAAGTTTAGTGAGCCTTCATTTGAAGCAATCTGGGGGTTTTCCCGATTTAATACTCTTGCCCAGCCACCACAGTCCTTGCCCAGGACCATATAGTGCAGGGCCCTGCAGAGCCCCATATGAATGCACAGAGTCTGCCCACTAGGTGTTGATGTCTTCCCCCAATACCAGCGAACGCTGTCGCTGTAGCATCTCTGGTTGGCTTGAGGAGGACTCTGCACGGAAATCAAATCCAGGTGACTGTATGCAGCTCTGCCATTGAGCCTTTGGACTGGCTCCTATTTTAAATCAACATAGCGGAGAGAATTAAGGACATTGTGCTTAGTCATGTTTTTCCAAAATAGTCCTACACCAAAGTACGTCATACCATGTTACACTCGCTCTGCAACACTCATGCTGCTGCTTACTGTAAAATGACCAAAATGCATAAAATGTTAACATTAACAAAACACAAATTGAAGGATTTTTTTTTTAAATAAATGAGTTCTGTAGAAATGCAGAAAACTGTTTTATATTGCACTTAGTTTTTGTTTAAGGTAAGGTACAGAAACAAGTTGCATTAATGTTTAAGGGCTAGTTTACTTACAGTAAAATATTTGTGATTATGAGAGTTAATACTGAATCGATTTTTCAGGCAGTCATGCTTTTGAACTAAAATGTTTACTCTGGGAATGTGTAAACCTACAGTGTGGTTAAATATCAGAGTTCTGTACATTATTGGAGGGTATGCAATTCTAGGCCATATTTAAGTTGAGGGTACTTTGGCAGTCATTTATAGTATGAAATTATTTGAAAGTAAGTGAATTTGTTTGGTTATCCGATCATTACAGGCTAATACACTTTAGTTAGGAGCAAGTTAGTGGCACCAGTTTGATGGGAAAAAACTAGACTTTCAAATGTTTACCTCCCCTCCCAAATCATAACATGTGGTACATCCATGTCAATTTTGTTTGAAATTATATTGTAGGGCAGACCTGCTGTGCACCTTGAAAGAAATGCACTGATCTGAATTTTAGAATATGAATCTATTCACAGTCATTCGATTAAATTAAAACCATTGCACATAAACTGTGTGATTGTTTTGGAGGGGTTTGCTGGAAATCTGGTGGTTTTGTGACCCTTGAGGATCACAGTTGAACCCCACCGCCCCCTTCTGCAGGAGGCAGTACTAGTAGTCTTACATCTAAAATGGAAATACAATATGTATTTCAAATATTTGTATCCTCTAAATTGATACCTAGCTGCATTTAGGTTTGTCGAATATTCAGTCTAAAAAACAAAAACATGTTATCTTCACTGTGTCCAATGTATCTGCTTTTCATCAGCAAACAGCCCAAAAGGAATAGAGGCACAACGATTGTGTGTTTTGTTTCTACAGGTTGGGAGGAATATTTTTTAAAATGAAGTATTTTGTCTTGGACTTAGGTCATATCCCTTTAGAGTTGTTTCAGCTGTGAGTTTTGGTGTCTACATGAGGAGGAAGAAAATTTCTGAATCAACCTAAATTTAGTCCACAGGATTGGCAAGCTGATTCCTGCATGTTTTTCCAACTCCAGAGTATTCTCATAAATGCTTGGTGTTAACAGATTGATGTATTAAAAAAAAAAAAAGTTTGATACCTTCTCCAATACTTTTAGTAATTAAATAAAGCCCTTATTGAAGAGGGTTGGCACTTCTAGTCCTCAAGGGCAGAATATGGTCAGAATCCTAGGTTAGCCAAGACCTTTGCAGATTGTGTTTCTGTTCTCTGTCTGAACACTTAGGCCATTCATATTCATTTTGGATTATCCCTATCCTACAGGCTGATGCAATACCACGCTCTTAGGCTAGCACATAGGTTAACCTGCAGTTGGACACGTGTTTTGGACACACGTCCATAACCCCTTATGCAATAAGGGGATTAGCATGTCCAAAACATGCGACCAAACCAGCATGTAGCTAATAGCTCTCATCACGTATAAATGCCATGTTGATGAGACTATTAGCTAGTACCCCTTTATATTTAAAAAAAAAACAAAATAAAAAACTGCCTGATGTGCACATTTTTACCTTCAAAAATTGCTAGCCCCGGAGCTGGCGTTGTCTTGACGAGCCCCCAAAGCTTATAGAAAAGTAGAAATTACTGCTTTTCAGTGGTTCCTCTGACTTCATATCATGGCAATATTAAGTTGGAGAAACCAACAGAAAGCAGCAATGTGGGGGGGGAAAAAGGTCTTGCCAGTGGTGAGGTTAGGAAAATTCTCAATTTTACGAGCGTCCGTTTTCTTAACCCGTTAGTGTTTTAATGTGGACATTTTTACTGATATTTGTAAATCTGGTGGTTAATTTTAATGTGCAGTGGGATCTGTCGTCTTAAGCATAACACATTTCTGCTGCCTTGTATTTTCCCAGAAAATTGCTTGGGGTTGAAATCGACTTCGTTTTTTTTTAACGAAAGAGCTGAGCTTAGTTTTGCACAAGACACTGCTGTTCGTTTTTATTGTTTCAGTGGACTAAACAGCACATTAATTCAACAAACTTGGGGATCCATTAATTTATTGCTTTGTTAAAACTGTTGCTTGCTTAAAAGAAATAGAACCTCCTTCAAATATATTTGCCTTGTAAGGATAATTTTTGTTGAGCTGAATTTATTAAAAAGCAGATGCTGTTAAATAATTAAAACCTAGAAAAGTAAACCGAATCTGAATAAATGAAACCTATCTTAGAAGCAGAATTCAAATTGTTTGCCACGTTTAAGGCCACTCGTTAAATCAGACTTCTACTTGATGCTTATTATACCAGTGATGTGAAAACTAAGGCGACACTTTGTTTTTCCCTTGGTAAAGTTGAAGGAGGTCCTGCAGTTTGGAAGTGGTCTTTAATTTGTGGTCCTTGTTTACTGACTGCTGCTTCTGTTTGTCTCCCTTTCCCTTTATTTGTTTTACCTCCCCAACGCGCTGTTACTGCTCCCAGTGTCTATTGCTCCCCCTCCTCCCCCTTTGCCTCAGTTGACTCCACAGATACCGCTCACAGGCTTCGTGGCCAGGGTGCAGGAAAACAGTAAGTTCATACCGAGCTGTCAGGGTAGAAGCTATGTTTGCATAACATGCACGGCTTGAAGGTTATGATTTTTGGTGTAACCTGCTAACCTTGTTTAAAGAGCTTCTGCCAGTGTGCCATCCGATTTTTGGATTGTTTTATGCTTCAGTGCCACGTGCATGATTACTGGCATTCTGTCTTGGTATATTCTGAGAGGGACGATTTGAGATGTAAAAGGCTGTAGTAACTATTTGGGCATGCAAAATCCTTATTTCACCATAAAAATATATTTTAAAATAATAAATGCAGCAATGTATGTATTGAAAAAAAAAATGATAAAGTTGGGCAGACCTTCAAGTCATAGCAATGTTTTGAATCTCCTTGCATGATGGAGCCAGCAGGTTTCAAGCACACTGCAGAGGTGATGTGATGAAGCCTAAACAAGAAGAGAGCAGCTGCTGCTATGGTAGCAGTCCCTGCCAGTACAAAGAGCAGCACCGAGAAGGCTGTCTTGGAGTTTTTATTTCATCCCTTGGCTGACCAGGAAATTCAAAGTTGTCTGGGCAAATTGGGGAAGAGGGGAAAAATGTGGGATGCGGAGGAAATGATGTAGTTTAAGATTATCACTTTACTACAGTTTATAGAATAAGAGTGAGTATAACAAAATCACAGGTTTAAATCAGGAACATGGAACTAGAGATCTGTAGACCAAATCTAAAGTCTGTACGGGATTACCAGTGATTAGTAGTCCTATATGAGCAAGTGCAACATTGATAATTTTCACTGTATCAAAACAGAAAACATAAGTATGCATAATTTAAAAAATGTATAGAAACAGAATATAAGCACTATAAAGCCCATCTGCTTTGTCCAATCTGACAAGTTCAAGCTGATTGCTTGCTTATTGCTTAAACATACAAATCTCCCCTACACATAAAACAATCAAAGATGTTGGGGAGAAAAACAAAATTCATATTTCAGGTTGCCAATGCCTTAACAATCTGAGTTTTGGGCAAGCAAGATCCCGCTTCAAGAGCAAATGGGAGCTTACTGCAAAATAAAAACTGCAGTCTATATGTGTATACTGTAGTCAGTGCAAGAGGATAATGCACTTAGGCACCCAAAGGTTTCATCACACGCATTCTTAGTTTAATTTTCTAAATAAAAATCATTTATTATATGCTGCTTAAACTTTAGGCACCTTTCCAAGTATCATTGTTGAAGCTTAACACAAATGAGCTAGCACAGGCGTGATGCTGTGGAAAGTTCCTTGTTAGTGTGTGTTGGTTTTGCCACTTGATAATTTTCCTTGTTGCACTTACTTGTGACTTCTATATTAACCATAGAAACCTGTAGAAATCTTAGAATATTTAGATTTTGTCCTAGCGTCTCTTTCTAACCTTCTAAGTTTCCTTCTTTGCTTGAGGAAGGAATGTTAGTGGTCCTAATGACTTGCATTGTTTAAAAATTAATTCATTCCTTGGTATAATAAAAGTTTAATGGCAAGTACTGCTGACTTTTTTTTCTGTGTATAGTAGAGCAAAAATCAATGATAACTTGAGAGCAGTGTGTATGTGTGTGTGTATATAGCATTTTTTCCACTATAATAGTACATTGTGAAATAGTTTCGGCAATTATGGCCGAAGGAAAGATTTAGAACATTATACTGATCAAGCAGCCACTGCGCTCTTGTTGGGTATTAGACTGTTTAATACGAACACACAAATATATCACATATTGTGACATGAATTGGTAACTTTTGTTAAACCATTTTTTGCTTTCCCCACTGTTCCATTAGATATGTGCAAGACCAAGATGATAGAGCACAGTAGATAGACTGGTCCACGAATGGACCACTGTGTAAAAAGTTTTCTTTGCATCATTTTGTATGTCTAATTTTAAATTGAGTCAGTACTTAGCTAAAAAGACATTTGGTTTCTTACATTATAATTGGTAGTCTGTGTTCACAAGTCTCCGGTGTTGGGTGTTAAAAACTGATATTGCACATTAAGTATAGATGACCACATCCACACAACAGTGGAAAGTGTATTGGCCCTCTCAAGTGAATAGTGTTCTTCAAAGGCAATATTTTTCACAACCTTTGCCACTGGTCACTGATCATCGTTCGTATTTTTTTTTTACTGTTACTTTCTCAGGTGCACATGCTTTATTTTTAAATATAGTATATATGTGGGTATTAACATGACAAGTGTTTTAAATGATTCCATTATGTCTTTACCAGTCTGTACAATGTAAATGTATGGTACAGCACTTCTTATCATAAAGAGCAAACTTGCTTAACATAAAGATAGGCATAGTTTAATGGGACAAAACCAACCAGAGATTTAGCCAAGGGAAGTCTTGCCTCATAAATTTGCTATGGTTTTTGAAGGTGTAAATATATGGATAAAGGTGAGCTAGTTGATATAGTGTATCTGAATTCCCTGAAAGCATTTGACAAAGTCCCTCATGAGATACTTATTAAGAAATTAAAAAGTCATGGGATAGGGGGCAATGGTCTATTGTGGATTGCCAACTAGTTAAAAGATAGAAGACAAGAGTAGGGGTAAATGGTAAATTTTCCCAATGGAGAAAGGTGAAGAGTGGAGTGCCCCAGGAATCTGTTCTGGGACCACTGCTTTTTAATATTTATAAATCACCTAAAAATGGGAATAAGTGCGGTGATCAAATTTGCTGATGTCACAAAATTATTAAAAGTTGTTAAATCACAAGAGGATTGTGAGAAATTGCAAGAAGACATTGCGAAACTTGGAGACTGGGCATGCAAATGGAAAACTAAATTTATTGTGGATAAGTGCAAAGTGAGGCACTTATGGAAGATAACCTAAATTATAGCTACATAATACAAGGTTCCATATTAGGAGTCACCATTCAGGAAAAGGATCTAGGCGTCGTCATTGATAATACATTGAAATCTTCTGCTGAGTGTGCAGCAGCAGCAGCCAAGAAAGCAAATAGAATGCTAGGGATTATTAGGAAAGGAATGGAGAATAAAACAGAGAAGATCATAAAGCCTTTGTATCGCTCCATGGTGTGACCTCATCTTGAGTATTGTGTACAGTTCTGGCTACCACATCTCAAAAAAGATATAGCAGAATTAGAAAAGGTACAGAGAAGGGCAACAAAATGATAAAGGGAATGGAACAATTCCCCTGTGAAAGGCTAAAGAGGTTAGGACTCTTCAGCTTGGAGAAGAGACAGCTGATGGGAGATATGATGGAGGTCTTTAAAAAGAGTGGATTGGAACGAGTAAACAATCAGTTTAGTCTTTCAAAAAATACAAAGACTAGGGGACACACAATGAAGTTACTTGGTAATACATTTAAAACTAATAAGAGAATATTTTTTTACTCAACCATAATTAAGTTCCAGAATTCATTGCCAGAGGAGGCGGTGAAAGCTATTATTGTAACTGTGTTTAAAAAAAGGTTTGCACAAGTTCCTAGAGGAAAAGTCCATAAACCATTATTAGTTAGAGTTGGAAAAAAGCAGCTTGGAAGCTAACTAACTAGGAACTTGTGACCTGGTTTGGCCACTGTTAGAAACAGGATAGTGGGCTTGATGGAACTTTTGGTCTGACCCAGTATGGTAAATCTTATGTTTTTATGATAGACTGTCAGTTGTCTTAGGAAGAATTCCCATGATGCCTTTTTCTTCTTAGAATCCCTACTGCTGCTGTTCCTCTTCCCACACCCCCATCCCCACTAAGTCTCTCTTTGGTATGTGGGTTTGCAGAAGCAGGATCTTCATTCTGTAGGCCTCTATACTGCAGAAGGAGATTGTGAGACTAAGAGACAATTTAAATGACAGATAAAATTGAATTTGCAAAGGAATACATGTAGGGAAAAGTAATCTCAACTGCAAGTACACAGTCCGGGATTCTGTATTAGGAATGTATCAACCAGGAAAAGACATCGGAGTTCTTTAGGTCAATACTTTGAAATCCTCAGCCCAGGATGATGGTGGCCAAAAAAAAAAATCAAATATTAGGAATTATTTGGAAAGGAATGGAGAATATATCATACCCATACTCTTCACGCTTACCAGTTGGGGTTCAGAAAAGGCCACATGAGAGAATCCATGAGGCTTGCCCTAGTAGACATCCACTTCTACACAGGCTGCAGTGGAGACTTGCTCTCTGCTTATCTCTCTCTCTCTCAAGCATTAAACATTGTTAATCCTCAGCACCTGTTACTGGGCTTTCAAGAAATTGGTATAGATGGACTGGCCAATAAATTCTCCCCTAAAAAAGTCTTGCGTGCAGAGTTCCTCAGGGTTTGGTCCTCATCAGTTTTGGGGGGGGGGGGGGGGGGGGGGTTATTTTATTTTTTTTAGCATTTACATCCAGCCACTCTGCCACAACATTCAGACCTATAACATTGAATGTTATCTATTTCCTAATGCTATCTAGCTGTGTGTTAACACAGAAATGACAGTGTTGGTAATCTTAACTGTCTCTCAGCAGTAGCCCAATGATTCAGCAATTAAACTTAATCCAATCTGGGTGACCTCTGTTATTCCCACATATTTCAGAGACCACCTACCAAACAGGCTCTGTATGTAGTCTGTGGGTCCATTTTGACCACCAACACTCAATGGAAACCCACATATCAGCCATTGTGAAGTCCACATTCTTCTTTTTACATCAGCTTTATTCTAAGAAGTTAATTCATACTGTGTATTACTACCTATACAGTTTAGCATTGTTTAAATCCCAGTTGTATGTAGTATGCAGGGGTGGGTGGAGGGAACAATCTATGAATCGTCATTCAACTAAAATTAAAAATACAATGTTATTGATGTAAATGCATGTATATACAGTTTCACACTTCAAACTTACGAATAAAATCATTCATAACACGATTCATTTTTGCAACACTAGTCTTTCTTACCAAACCACTGCTTCCGTGTCCTTCAGTTTCTGTAGACAAAAAATGGCGCCATCAAAACTACTACAGCTCCTGGTATACCCAGGTGGTCTCCCATCCCATACTAACCAGGCCCAACCCTGCTTAGCTTTCAAGATGAGAAAATCAGCATATTCAAGGTGGCATGGCCAGAGATTAATGAAATAACTCTAAAAAAGCAGGTACTTATGTAAAATGACGTCAATTACAAATTTACATCAATAAGATTTTAATTTTAGTTGAATGGCGATTCATAGATTGTCCTGATGCAGCTTAGCAAAAGATGTACATGTTCACCAACTAAGGTTACGCCATTTACTTTGTGAAGAGAGAGTAGAATCTGCTGTTTGGGTAGACTATTGCGCTGTTGGAAAACCAGCAGTCCTTTTTGAATTAAGGAGATAAGTAATTTGTGACAGTGTTCAAAGAATCTCTACTTCTAAATAAGGAATCCAACAGTTCTCACTTCCAAGATATGATGGATTGAATTTTATGAACTTTGCACTTTAAGACTCAACGACATCTGCCCTTTATGATTGAGAAAGAGATTAGCCCTTGTGAAATGAGGACTTTTGCATCTTCCATCTCCTCTCAGGAATTTAGGTCATGGTGTCTTCCGTTTAGTCCATAGGGACTTTTTTGAATTGTATCAAATTGTTAATAAAAATTTATCAAATTGTTAAAAACATGATAGCTTCTATAATATAAAGGAAATTTTATTAAGTTGAATTAGTGAAGGTTATATAATAACATTTACTGATGAGCACAACATCCTCTTCTATAGAAAAGACATGGTATTAATCCGTGCAGGATTGTGTCTGGATTGTCAGGAGAAGTCTTGCTTCCAGCCATCTCAGGAACTCTTTCATTGGGAGTGAGGTTTGTTTCTCACCAAGGATTTAACATAAGAACATAAGAAACTGCCATGCTGGGTCAGACCAAGGGTCCATAAAGCCCAGCATCCTGTTTCCAACAGATGCCGAACCAGGCCACAAGAACCTGGCAATTACCCAAACACTAAGAAGAAGCCATGCTACTGATGCAATTAATAGTAGTGGCTATTCCCTAAGTAAACTTGATTAATAGCCGTTAATGGACTTCTCCTCCAAGATCTTATCCAAACCTTTTTTGAACCCAACTGCACTAACCATATCCTCTGGCTACAAATTCCAGAGCTTAATTGTGCATTAAGTGAAAAATTTTTCTCAGATTAGTCTTAAATGTGCTACTTTTGTCATTTACGAATACAGAGTAGGTATTTTCTATGACTATTCCAATGTTATGGAATGATCTTCCTTTATTGATCAGGGAAGAGGCTAATTTAATGCAGTTTCTCAATAAGTTGAAGACTTGTCTGATGTTTTCTGAATTATAGATCACAAAGATTTGGATGGACTCAGCATATTTTTTTTTTTATTTTAATTTTAGTAGGAAGTTATGTTAAGCTGAATTTTTATAATTTTGTTCTATAATTTGTGTGAATTTTTTTTAATTGTATTTGTTTTTGTATAATATTGTAAATTGCTTTGGAAGAGTTAAATGTAAAACCTGGAAAACTATTTATAAACTTTTTAAATTAAATGTAACATACCAGTAGATAAGATTAATCGGCTGGTGGAGGTCCAGTACAAAAGATCTTGGTCTCAAAGAGCAATGATGGTAGAATAGTACCTAAATTTATTAGGCTTCATGGCAACAACTGTGCTGCTACCATGGGCTAGATTCCATATTACAGCATTAAAATGTGTTACTAAAACAATGGAAGATGTCAGGCGAGGATCTGTGAATTATAACTTTTCCATTCTCTGACTTTCACTTGAAAATAATTTATAGAAAGGAAGGTGTTTGCTGAAAGAAAATTGAATATTAATTTCTGCAGATAGAAATTTGCTTAGATGGGGAATATCTGAGTATTTCAGCTCTCAAATGCTTTTGTCTCAAGGGAGAAACCACACTAAAAGAATAGAAATGAGAGCAGGTAGGCTTTCCACAAATAGTTATACTATATATAAAATATGAATTCCATAATAGTACTGTACTTAGAAGATGAGGACAGTCTCCAACATAAACAAAACTGCAATGATTCTGATGGGAGCAGCACAATTCATTGACAGTTCATGTAGCCTGGAAGATGAATTTGTATGTGGACTAGCTGAGCCTTTCAAGCTTCTATAATCAACCAGGGCCTATCCTTCATCAAAACCCATGTTTACTGTTCTTGATGGCTTTGAAATTGAGAGGATTTCCTTAAAGTAAAAAGACTATTTAGGCAGAGTAGCAAAAGGTTTCCACAAAGAAAACTGGTAGTATAATTTGGATAAAATTTGCTTTCTGGTGTTGGGAGACAAACATTTCTGTGACTAAATCCTCTTTGAAATCTAATTTTGATTTTTTTGTTTGGTTTGCCTTGATAAAGGTTTAACAGTGGCCACAGTAAGATGGCAAGTAGCAGCACTGTCACCGGTATGATGGCCAACTGGAGGGAGAGAAACATAGAAGCAGAAAATATTACAGCAGATAAATGGGCCGATACAGTACAGTGTGCTCCAGAGCGCACTGTTAGCCGGCATTTGGACACGTGTTTTGGACGCACTAGCTTTACCCCTTACCCCTTTACCCCTTTACCCCTTATTCAGTAAGGGGTAAAGCTAGTGCTAGCTAGTATTCAGAAAGTTTAAAAAAAAGTTTAAAAAAAAAATTTAAAATGGGTCGAAAACCAGACGCTCAATTTTGCCAACGTCCGGTTTCCGAGCCCGTGGCTGGCAAAATTGAGCGTCGGCTGTCAAACCCGCTGACAGCCTCCGCTTCCGTCAAAAAAGAGGCGCTAGGGACGCGCTAGTGTCCCTAGCACCTCTTTTTACTGCCGGGCCTAATTTAAATAAATTAAGATACTGTATTGCGCGCACAGGAGAGCGGGCATTCGCCCGCTCTCCCGCATTTTTACTGTATCGGCCCGAAAGACAGTGAGGCCTGTCTAGTTTGCCCAATTTGCTTTTGCATTGCCATGCTCTACAGTTGGTATGTGGCTTTCCCTTGAGATGTAAAGATTTTGAGGGCTTAAGTTGTATAACTCTCCTTTTAGATTTCTGTTATCAAGTTGGATTTTAAATCTGGTTTTGAAGGCTCTAATAAAACCACCTTTGGAATTGTTAACTTAAATTTCCTTTTATTTTTTTGACAAAATAGATCACACCCAGAAAAACTATTTAGCAGGAAGTCAGCCAGCTGCAGGCTCTGGGGTTCCTTCTGTGTAACCCAGGCCTTCGGTTGTAGGTACAGTTCTTAAGGCTATCTTAATTGCTACATACCTAAAGTGAATTAGCCATTTAATTTGAAGTGGGAGGTGGTATTACTTACTTTTATGACCAGAGCCCAAGACTGGTAGAGAAGTTTGCATTCTCTGGATGTTGTGGCAATGTCAGAGTAGTTCATTTAGTTTCAGGCAGCCAAGAAGAGTAAGCCAGATTCTAATTCTTGGATGGAAAAAAATTTGTTTTTTCAAGGTTTCTGAGGTGGGGATCTTTTTGGCCTCAAGCTTTAAAACCACTTACTCAATGAGAGCTGTGGCAACCTCACAAAGTGGATGTGTCTGTGGCAGAGATTTATAAGGCTTCCACTTTAAAGTCAGTACGTACCTTTAGAGGGCTGGGCATGAGTGGATGTGTTTGGTTTTTGTTTTGTTTTTTAATATAACAGGAATAGGGGCATTGCTGAGGTATTATATCCTTACATGATGCACACAGGAAGAGACCTAGAAAAGAGGAATTCCTCTTGCTTGCTAATTCAGTTTTCATCTCTGAATAGTTTGGTTCAAATCTGACCTGGTAAAAAGTGTGTGGACTTGTGCCTGTAGTATTGTTGGGGAAGCATATGTACTGAGAGAGGAGGGACAGCAGAAAGGAACATGGGAGGAAAGCTGGTGGTATGGGATTTCTTCTTAAAACTAGCCTTGATCTGTGAAGCTACCAGCTGGAATTGTTGCCAGCATAGGCCAGACTGCCAAGAGAATTAACATGTAGGAGCAACTCTTTTGATGCATACGTTCAAGTACCGTACATTTTGTATCCAAATCCCTTCAGGTGCACCTTGTAATGTGTGAGTGTATTTACACCTCTGAAGAGAACATTTAGGTTTTAGAATAATCAGCTTCATTTTTTTATATAGTGACCAGAAATCCATTGTGTACATAGGATCCATAAAAAGTAGTTTGAGCATGATACATACATGAGCAAGTATCTGCATATATTTAAGCTGTAGAATCTCCTTTCATTTTAGACTTTGAAAATATTTCAGTTTTCACAAACTCAGAAAATGCATCCATGATGTGCAGCTGGTGCTTCTTTTCTGCTGATGAGCCTTCTTGTTAGACAAGAGGTCCAACATCTTAACTTTGTGTAGTATTTAGTTGGTAATAGGGAGAGGTGGTATGAGACCAGAAATGAAAAGCAGTGGGAAATAATAGTAGGTGATTTGTGCTGTGAACTCATTGGTTCTTGTAGTATAATCATGACAATACAATGAGATCAGATAATGCACTGAAGAAATTTTCATGTATACACAGTACAATATTATATTGAACTATCTAGTTGGGCTATTTTATTACAATTTAATATTTTCTTAGTTTTTTCATGCAATGGCTGTCTGTTCGCAGCATCCCAAAGGCCAATGATAGCAAAAGTCCAACGGAGATGGCCATGAAATCTACATTTGAGTGAACGCAACACTTTAAAAAAAAAAAATGTTGCTCTAATGATAACCTAAGTCATTTTACATAGTGACTTATCTTTGTTTGCTGGTCTATGACTTACATTATATCTTGCTAATTTGTCTAATTTGCATTTTTTCCAGCTTTTTTTTTTTTTGTATTTTGGCATCCTTTCAGTAGGAATGATTTATTTATTTATTTATTTATTGTTTTTGTTATACCGAGTTTCATGATAGGCATCACATCAACCCGGTTTACAAATAACAAGGAGTGTAAAGCATAACGTAACGTAAAAAACAATATTTTCAATAAGAACCTTGAACTTTAAATACAGTGAATCAGAAAAAGGGAGAGGGAAAGTTACAAAAAACAATGATGCGCTGGATGAGCAAGGCAAACAATGATGCGCTGGATGAGCAAGGCAGATATCTTGTGCATTATTTCTGTAGGACAGATGTTAACAGAATTGGGAGTATGGCCGGAGGGAAATTTTATGTATATTTATTTATATCTATAACATGAAAATACTCCTGACTGTCCCATTTTCCTTTAAGGTAAAGTAAAGCTATAGTTAGAGGGCATGGAGGCTTTAAAGCTCAGTTAAGAGGTTTTCTTTGTTAAATATAGGAAGTGCTGAAGTAATTTACTGATTAAAAGCTTTCAATGAAGCATAGTTGTTGCAAGGTTTTGTTGTTTTTCTGTCTGCCAAGCACAACAGAAGAGAATCCAATATATGTGATCTTCAAAAGTGATTTATTGTATTTATTTAAAATGTCTTATTGACCGCTTTCCTGCTCAATAGAGCCATTGCAACAAAGTAGAATTGAAATTACTGTTCTAACATGAATGCAGCTCAAAAACTAAATCTACATAGAAGGCAATCTAAGCATGCACCTGTTAACATGGGAAAAGTTTGGTCCTTATTGGTGTATGTCATTTCTGTAACTAATGCATGCTCTACCTTGATTGACATTTTTTTTTCTTTAAAATATCTTGCTTGTACCAGATGAAGGGCATGACTGGTGTAGTTCTTGTGTAGATACTAATAAACATTTTTGAATAAGATACTAATAAACTTTTTTGAATATTTTTTTATAGTTGCTGATAGTCCTACTCCTCCCCCTCCCCCTCCACCTGATGATATGCCAATGTTTGATGATTCTCCCCCTCCTCCACCCCCACCACCAGTTGATTATGAGGATGAAGAGGCTGCAGTAGTGCAGTACAGTGATCCTTATGCAGATGGTGATCCAGTTTGGGCCCCAAAAACATATCTTGAAAAAGGTGAGAAATGTCTAAATTCTTCTACATGAAACTGAGACCTAGAGTGTATAGTCTACCTCATTTTTGTTTTAGCAATTTTGTTTAAAGGGCACAGCTTTCA
This sequence comes from Rhinatrema bivittatum, assembly GCF_901001135.1. Classification (NCBI taxonomy): domain Eukaryota; kingdom Metazoa; phylum Chordata; class Amphibia; order Gymnophiona; family Rhinatrematidae; genus Rhinatrema; species Rhinatrema bivittatum. Next base: position 136,348,432 of record NC_042616.1, read on the forward strand.
TTTTGCTTTTTGTGTATAATCCTTGAATCCCACTTACCCAACCAAGTTCTTATGTCCATGTATCACACACAACCCCATGTACCTTGTCCACTCCTCCCTGCCTACTCCTACTCTTGAGGTGGCAGAAGCTGGCTGTGAGTAAGCGCATACAGTGCATTCCAAAAGTATTCAGACCCCTTCACATTTTCTACATTTTGTTAGTTATAGCCTTATTCTTAAAAGGATAATATGCATTTTTCCCTCAATTTACACACAGTACCCCATAATAACAAAGCAAAATCAGGTTTGTAGAAATTTGTACAAATTAAAAAAAAAAAAAACCCCAAAAAAACCCCAACCTGAAATATCACATTTACATAAGTGTTCAGACCCTTTACTCAGTACTTTGAGGCAATTTTGTTGAGGCAGCGATTACAGCCTCAAGTCGTCTTGGATATGATGCTAAAATCTTGGCAGACCTGGATTTGGAGATTTTCTCCCATTGATCTTTGCATATCCTCTCAAGCTATGTCAGGTTGGAAGAGGAGTGTCGATGCAGTTATTTTCAGGTCTCTCCAGAGATGCTCGATTGGGTTCAAGTCCAGGCTCTGGCTAGGCCACTCAAGGACATTTACAGACTTGTGCCGAAGCCACTCCTGAATTGTCTTGGCTGTGTGCTTAGGATTGTTTTCCTGTTGGAAGGAAGATGAATCATCGCCCCAGTCTGAAGTCTAGAGCGCTCTGGAGCAAGTTTTCATCAAGACTTTCTCTATAGTTTGCTCCATTTATCTTTCCCTCAATCCTGACTAGTCTCCCAGTTCCTGCAGTTGAAAAAACATCCCCACAGCATGATGCTGCCACCACCATGCTTCACTGTATGGATGGTATTTGCTAGGTGACGAGTGGTGCCTGGTTTCTTCCAAATAAGATACTTGGCATTCAGGCCAAAGAGTTCAATCTTGGTTTCATCAGACCAGCGAATCTTGTTTCTCATGCTCTGAGTGTCCTTTAAGTGCCTTTTGGCAAACTACAAGCGGGCTGTTGTGTTTTTTAATGAGGAGTGGCTTCCATCTGGCCACTTTACCATAAAGGCCTGATTGGTGGAGTGCTGCAGAGATGTCCTGGAAGGTTTTCCCATCTCCACAGCGGAACTATGGAGCTCTGACAGTTACCATCGGGTTCTTGGTCACATCCCTGACCAAGGCCCTTCTCCCCCGATTGCTCAATTTGGGCAGGCAGTCAGTTCTAGGAAGAGTCCTGGTGGTTCTGAACTTCCTCCATTTAAAAATGATGGAGGCCACTCTATCATTCAATGCTGCAGTAATTTTTTTGTACCTTTCCCCAGATCTGTGCCTCGATACACTCTTGTCCTGGAGGTCTACAGACAATTCCTTCAACTTCATGGATTTGATTTTGCTCTGATATGCACTGTCAACTGTGGCACCTTGTATAGATAGATGTGTGCCTTTCCAAATCATATCCAATCAATTGAATTTACGAGAGGTGGATTCCAAGTTGGAGAAATATGTCAAGGATAATTAATGGAAACACGATGCACCTGAGTTCAACTTTGAGTATCATAGCAAAGAGTCTACATACTTATGTAAATGTGATTTATTTTTAATTTGCACAAATTTCTACAAACCTGATTTTGCTTTTGTCGCCATGTGGTACTGTGTGAAGGCTGAGGAGGGAAAAATACATATTTCTTTGTGTCCAGTCAGATGAATCCAGAACCAAGTGAATTATGCACCTCTACCAGCAGATAGAGATGGAGCAAACTGACATTTCAGTATATATACTCCTGCAGTGACATCAGCCTGCCAGTATTCTCAGTCTCCAGTAGATTGATATGCATCTCCTTACCGAGGATTGTTTCGATTTAAAATAGGAGAAATAAGGAAAATTAAAATCACCCCGCTCTCCCGTGGTGATACCAAAAGGTCCCTCCCCCAGTTGAAAATTCCTGAGGAGATTTCAATGGTCCCTCAGATGAGTGCCTTGGTTTGGTAGCTGGTTTTTCAGCTAGCGTGGATTTAGCTGTTACGCAGCTGAAAGGCAGTGGGTGCAGGAAGCCAAGTGCAGTGATAACTGCAAATGCTCTCTCCTCCTGCAGCCAGAGACCATCTCTGTACTCACCTGAACTCAGCCTTACCTGGCTAAGTTTAAAAAAAAAAAAAAAAAAGAGGATGACAGTTTTTGCTGTAGGGCTTCCTCCTTCCCCTGGGCTCCATGCTCAGTGCGCTTTTCTGACATTCATCCTGCTCTGTGGGAGGTCAAGGGACATGGGCAGTCTGGCGGGTTGAGCAGAGGCTAGGCCCCGCTCTGAGGCGCTTTTGCTGCATGCCACATGGTGGTCCTCAATGGCATTTTGTGCGTTTTCTTTAGGCTGCCATCTACAGGATTGTTCGTTCGGTGTGTGCATCTAGTTGTGTGTCCAGTTTTTGGACACTTAGGTAGGCCTAGTAGTCTGTTAATCCAAATTAAGTGGCGCTTTAAATGCCGACTGCTTACCTATGCGCACAAGTTGAGTGTTGCTGTGCGTTTATTTTTTTACAGCGCCTATCCTAGGAATGCCTCAAAAAAAAAAACCTAGATGTACACTGATCAGCATGCTGCCGGTCTAATGCGCCTATATCTAAGAAACCTAAGCGCCTTTCTCTTTACACTGCCTGTCATATTCAGGCTTTCAACCAGGAATGCTTGTTGACTTGTACCAGTGCTGTTTGGAGGGTCAGGGAGAAATGTCTTCCTCTGATTTCACTAAGCCTGTTTCTTCCCAGGCGGATATAGGTCTGGGTAAAGACTTTTCAGGTGGGGCACCTGAGTTTAGAACTTACCTAACTGGTTCTTTAGCAGGGGAAGGCAGCTCAGTGAGTATGCCTCAGGTACCTCCTGGACTGGATACTTCTACATTTTCATGGGTAGAATTCTTCCAGGGATTGCAATCCTTTCTTCAGGCCATGCAATCTTCAGTTCCCTGTACGTACCTGGATCAGTCCAGACAGTGGGTTATGTTCCCCTTCCAGCAGATGGAGTCAGAGAAAAAAAGCTGAAAGGACGGCCCCCTATTGGCTGGAGCGTCTCACGTGTCCCTTTAGTATTTCTCTCTGATTCCAGCAGATGGCAGGGGACACCTTCGGCTCCCCAGCTCTTTTTTACTTTATTTAGTTTTGGTACGGAGCAACTTTAAAAAAAAAAATTTTTAATAAATAAAAAGTAGGAGGAATATATTAAGGGTGCTAATTTACCTTTTAAGGGAAAGTTACTGTTTGGGGCAGAGTTGGATCAACTTATTCAGTCCCTTGGGGAGAATAAGGTTTACAAATTGCCAGAGGACCGACCTCGGGGTTCTAGAGGTTTCGGTTCTTCTCGTTACCGATTCAGAGGTCAGCTGCGTTTTCGACAATCCTCTCAGACTTGCAGACAGAACCTGTGGGGTTCTTTTCTTTTGTTTCCTTCTTTGCTTGTTGGGTAAGTGTTCAATTTTCTTCCTTTACAGCCTTTATTGGGTGGATGTTGGTGGCTCCAACCTCTTCCCCCCCCCCCCCCCCAGCCGCTAGCCCTGAGAAGCTGTTTACCTCGGGCCCTTTGTCTGCAGAGAAGCGCCATTCCTCTGCCGTGCTCTTGTGAGAGCTGCTGCTGTTTCTTTTCGGGAGTGAGGACTGACACCTCCAATACCTACAGTACCTGAATGTAAACCGGTGTGATATCTCAATTGAGATGAATGTCGGTATATAAAGATAATAAATAAATTAAATAAATAAATAAATTGTCTACGCCTGCAATGTGGGAGGCCTACATCAACCGTCAGGGAGGAACCAGAAGCCAACAGGTGTCTCTGGAAATAGACCCCCTAATGTTGTGGGCGGAAGTGAATCTCCAGGAGATCTCGGCCGTCCATATTGCCGGGAAAGACATCACCACGGCGGATTACCTCAACAGAGAAAGTCTAGACCCAGGGGAATGGAAGCTCTCAACCACAGCTTTCCAACTGATAGTGAACCGTTGGGGATTACCAACCATGGACCTTCTGGCTAACTGGTCCAACGCCCAATTGACCAGTTTCTTCTGCCACAGGTGGGAACCTCAGTCCCAGGGAATTGATACCCTAGTACAGACCTGGCCACAGGAGACTGTGTTATATGCCTTCCCGCCATGGCCCCTATTTGGAGCAATCATTCACAAGATAGAACACAGGGGACCAGTACTTCTGGTGGCCCTGGACTGGCCAAGAAGACCATGGTATGCAGACATGCAAAGACTACTGACAGGTACCCCCCTGCCACTGCCTCCACACAGAGACCTGCTCCAACAAGGGCCGATCCTCCACGAGGACCCAGCTCAATTCTCTCTTAAGGTCTGGCCATTGAGAGGGCTCACCTGAGGAAGAGCGGATACTAGGGGGCTGTAATTGACACCCTACTCCGAGAACGCAAGTTCTCCACATCTCTAATACATAAGGATTTGGAGAATATTCGAAGCCTGGTGTGAGGACCACGACATCATACCAAGCTCGGTCAAAATTCCTGCGATCTTGGAATTCCTACAGAACGGCCTACAGAAGGGATTGTCTCTCAACTCCATCAAGGTACAGGTGGCCGCATTGTCATGCTACGGAACCGAGAGCGACAGCATAGCCTCTCACCCGGATGTTTCCCGCTTCCTGAAAGGAGTCAAGCACATCCAACCACCTCTAAAGTGGCCGGTACCTCTTTGGAACATCAACCTGGTCCTAGATTTCTTAGTAGGAGCCTCCTTCAGACCTCTCCGCAGCCTGCCTCTCCGACTATTAACATTGAAGACAGCCTTCCTGCTGGCAGTTGTTCAGCACTGTCCTGCCGTGAGCAGTTTCTCAGGCTCATCCCGGGAACCATCCAGTTGCGCGCGGTCCCCTCATTCCTCCCCAAGGTGGTGTCTCACTTCTATCTCAACCAAACCATCTCGCTACCATCGCCAGATGAGCATAAGAATTCGGAAGAGGCTTGAAGTCTTCGCCACCTCAACATCGGTAGACTCCTATCCAGATACCTGGAAATGTCTGATCCCGTACGAAAAACGGACCACCTATTCGTCCTTCACAGCGGGAAGAGGCAAGGGGAAGCGGCCTCGCGAGCAACCATAGCCCGCTGGATCAAAGAAGTCATCAAGGCGGCCTACATAGAAGCAGGCAAGCCGCCACCTCTACAAGTCAAGGCCCATTCTGCTAGAGCCCAGGCAGTGTCCTGGGCAGAAACCAAGATGCTGTCACCCGCCGAGATCTGCAGGGTGGTGACATGGTCCTCCATCCACACCTTCTCCAGGTTTTACCGCCTGGATATTCAGGCTCGGGAGGACACAGAATTTGCAAGGGCATTACTAAGCAGGTCACGGGCAGCCTCCCACCCGTTGGGGAGTAGCTTTTATACATCCCATTGGTCCTGAGTCCATCTGCTACACACTAGGAAATGGAGAAATTACTTACCTGATAATTTAGTTTTTCTTAGTGTAGACAGATGGACTCAGCATCCCCGGGAGTGAGCGATTCAAGGATAAGCCATGCTTTCCTTCATCTAGGACACTCTTCCTACTGGGTGTCAACGTTTCTCAGTTGAGGGCACTGGTGGTCTCCAGCTATAGCCAATTCAACCAGTTCAAATTAATCAAGTTAACCAAGTTATAAGTTAAACAAGTTATTCAAGTTATTCAAATTAGTCAGTCACATGTATATCCACAATGCTTTTCGAGGTGAATACTGAAGAGCTGCACTTCCTGTAGGGGTATATGTACTAGGGCTGACGTCAGATTGAAATCTGATCTGTCTCCAACTGCTATCAGGAGTACACTATACCCATTGGTCCTGAGTCCATCTGTTTACACTAAGGAAAATGAAATTATCAGGCAAGTAATTTCTCCATTTGCTTATATCTTTGAGGAGGAGGAGGAGCTTTGTGCCAGAACCTCCTTAGGAAGGAAGATAAGACAAAATGGAAAAAGTTCATGCTAATGACCTACCGTAATTAAATTGCTGGGCAGACTAGATCAACCATTTGGTCTTTTTCTGCTGTTACTATGTTATATTAACTAGCAAGTGCCTGAAATTTTGAGTCAAACACTTTGAAGGAATGTGTATTAACATAATTTGTAAGGGTGAAAGAAAAGTAGAGATTCATAGAACCATACATTTTTTATGAAATTATTTTAAACTAAAATGAAGCTTGGTGTTCAACTCCAAGAGCATTTTCAAGTTCATCTTTTGAGGGTGCTGCATTACTTACTATTTGGGTTCTGATTTCCATCCACAGTTGTCGCAATATATGACTATTCAAAGGACAAGGATGATGAGCTGTCTTTTATGGAAGGTGCAATCATTTATGTTATAAAGAAAAATGACGATGGCTGGTATGAAGGTGTCTCCAATGGCGTGACTGGCCTTTTTCCTGGGAATTATGTTGAAACTATCATGCACTATGCTGATTAATATTGACATTTGATCAGTGAGATGGGACCTTTAATTCAATCATACTACATTACAAATTGTGATTATTTAATGGAACCTGTAAAAATTGAGAAGTATGTTTCAAATTAACAATGTTGGATGTTCTTTAGAGACTTGCCTTTTTAATGGTATGATTGAATGTCTATCCATAAGTGTTAAGTTGCAGAAGACCAGGTCTTACTTTGCAATTACTATCTGGCTGCTTAAGGATGCTGAAGACTTGAATCAGCCAATCTGATTGCCTGATTTAATCCTACAGAATTTTTAAGCATACTTAAGCTGCCAGATATTGCTTGGTGGATAGAGCTCACAATGTGTAGCTTGCCTAATGGTAATTCTTAAAACAAACTGTCTACATTTGGTTATGCTTATGTATTTACTTATGCATTGTTAATTTTATGGCCAGCCTAAATATTCTAGGGAAGTAGGGTATAGTATTTAATGAAATCATGATTCATATTGTGCCATTACATTTTCAGTGCCGCATGGAAACCAAGTTAAACTAACATTCAATTCTGGATGAAACCTTTGCTAGTGCTGGTCATATTACCTTTGTTTAGACTCTTGCTCATTCTTAAACTAGAATATTTGTTTAAAGCATGCGTACAAACTTATGTACTAAAATATATTTTAAAAAATCCAAAATGCTTCCAATTTGTTGTAACTATTGCCTGGAGTACTCGCACTTAAGTTTGATGAGGAATTGAGTCTCTAAGGTGTCCATGTGAAACAAAAATGGGTGGTCTTAATATGTATGTTGTAATTTGTACTTGTTTTTTTAATGAGTGAATTTGCATTATGAATTTTTCCATTCCTAAATACATAAGTGAACCAAAGTTGTTAATTTTACTTTGTTGGTTTGTGTGGAAAAAGAATTTGAAATGTTGGCTTTGCAAAATCCCATCATTTAATATCAAACAAAATGTACTGAAAAGAAAATCTATTGTAGACATACCTGTAATATTTTGATTAAAGTGGTAAAAATATGCAAGTTAGAAAATTGGAAAGTTTTATCTACTGTGGAGGTCTCTTAATCTGTCCTAACCTACCTTATGCATTGCCCTTTTTAAAATTCTTAACTTCAGAATACCTTCTGTAAAGGGATACAAATATGGGGATTAAAATTGTGTGTGAACAGCATTGTCTATGAGGAGGACCCTGTCCAGCTCATTGTATATCCTAGCGATAGCTCTAATGGGAAATTTTTTTATTTCAGTTTTTGAAATTGAATATTTATAGCAACACTGAGTTAGGTTTCTTAAAGCTGACATTTGTAAAAATTTTAATTACATGATGGACTAGTGTAAGAACTAGCTCATTTTGCATTACTAGAAATGTGCCAAGTTTACATAATTAGCAGACAGGGGGCCAAAAGTAATAGTAGTAACATTTTTATATAATAGGAGCAACATGTTTTAATCCAGTTTCCTTTTGAGATGGAGAAAAGGGATGTTAAGCACATTTTAATACCGTCTTTGAGATAGCGTCTCCCTCCTAACACGTACACCCTTCCCACTCCCCCTTCAGGTATTCTGCGTGTGCTGTTTTGATTTTCACCTGTATTGCTTGAAACATCCAAGTATAAAGCTGAAGTTAGGAAGAATACCATAGATGCTGTTGCAGAGGTACTACAACTTTAGAGCCCTGTTTCCTGAAGCATTTTGCAAGGATTTATTTGGGCTTCCTCAAATGATCTATTATGTTTCTGTCATTGGTTTTAAACCTGAAATTCTGTAACTCAACTGCTACTAATTCCAAAAGCTTTGAAAAGAGCATATTGATGGAGGGGCTTTGTACTGGTGGTTTGGGCTTTCTACAGTATCTGCTTTATCGTATATAATTAGGAGGACTCTTTACTTTCCCAATCTAAATCACGGAACCTAACTTCAAATGCTTTTCTCTTGCTAATTATTTTCTGAACTGCAATCTATTTCACAAAATGGGAAAATTCCTTTAATTTGTATATAACCTGTTAATTAAAATTTATGTACAGTCTTTTATAATAAACCATTCTCCTATAAAAAAAAAAAAAACAAAACAAAACCTGTATTGTTGAAGTTTGATGTGGACATATCTTTTTCACTTTTATATGTGCCTCAAGGCTGTTCCAGGAAATGTGATATCTGAAGATGAACAGTAATTTGAATACATTGATCATATTTATTTTCAGGTTGGCCTCTGTGCATGTAAACAATGCCACGCATAACAGGAAAGCCATCTGAGATAGAGTATCAATACAAGTCTTGATTTTGTGATTTGGGTTTGAACATTTATACTTTAGCTTCCCTCAATTAAAACCTCCAGCATTTTAAAAAAACAGTACATAACTGCCAATGACATGTCCAAGGGTTTAAAATGATAGGTTTGTTTTATAATCTGTTGGAAGCAGGCCAGCTTCCATTTCTTTAATAACTCTTTAGGCACAGTCTGGTGGGTAAATAGTTGCCAGGAGTGGAAGGAGTCTGGATGATCTCACTTTTCTCGTGTCAGCACAGTTTCTGTGAGCTGTATGAGGGCCTCTCTCTCAGGGGATGGATGTAATTTACTGATCTCAGCTACTGCTTTGTGGCAATAGCGTTGGGCGAGGTAGATTGCTTGCTGGAAAACCATCGCTCTGTTGGGAGGGAGGGGGGGGAAACAAAAGTGATTATATAATCATGGGTAATCCACAGTTAAATGGAAACTCATAAAGAGTAAAGGGAGACATAACCGTCCCTTGGGGTATGGGCTTAGCATTTTTTTTGGGCTCAGAAATTGAACTTAACTCCTGGGTCAGAAATGGAATATAATGCGCATTTCTGGGGCTAGTGCTAGTATATAGCGGTCAGGCCTGGATTTGATTATTCAACCAGTAGGCAGAGGTTGCAGGGCAGGGGATTTTGCCCCTGGAAATCAAAGAGAAGCAGGGGGAGTCGCTTTTTGGGTGCCTTCAGAATTTGGCACTCTAGGCACTTGCCTATGTTGCCTGTGCCTAAATTTGCCTCTGAGTTGTTGTGACAGAGTGGTCCACGCAGGAGATCTGAGTCTAGGACCTTACTAGCACAGCACCATATATGAACACCGACCCCAGAAATGTGAATTAACTTTACTTCATCTCTGACCCAGCAGTTTAATTTCCAGCATTAGAAACTGTGTATTAAAGCCCTGAAGGCGTAACACATCTCCCTGCATTAAGTAATAGGAGTAAATGCTTTCATTAACACGGGATTTACATGGAGGTGCACTAACTTGTGTGTGTAAATTCTTATTAAACTGTACGTTAATTTATACCTGTGCAGACCAGGTAGATTTTAAAAGGGTTGCATGCAACAAAAGTGGGAGATACGAGCGTGACTCAGATGTACACGGATTTTAAAATGCCCGCGGCCAAGCATGTATCTCCCGGTACATGGATAATAAAGGTTTGCCAAAAAAGGGACGGGACTGCACCATACAGTTATGTACACTAGCGCGTGCCGGGATCCCACAACTGCATAACTTGTTTTTGCTATGGGCTGCATGTAAAAAAAAAAAAAATAAGTAGTTAGCGGGATTTTAAGGTTGTGGTTAGTAGGGTAAAAGGGAGGCAGGTTAGGTAGAGGGTTTAGGAAGTCCTCTCTTTTACTAGGGCTAACTGGGAGGGAAATTGAAAACAGGCCTAATGTGTTGCTGCACGCATCTACTAAAATCCCCCCCTACTTACGCGTTCGAGACGGCATGCACATGCACACATCGATATATAATCGTGTCCACGTGTACATATGGGTAGCCGATTTTATAACATACGCGCATGCTAGGAAACGTGTGCACATGCGTGTCACTTTGAAAGCTACTGCTGCATTGCATCAACCTGAGCAGAAGCTACTTAATGAGCAGCTGCAGATACACAGTTTAACACACACATGCCTTTTAACAAGAATTATAATCTATTAAAATTGTGCTGTATATGTACCAAAGGTAGTACATTTTTAGGGACCTTCTCATTTATTTTTTTTCCTGGGAATTTCAATGTTATAACAAAAAACAAATCAACGAAAAAATGAAAGTTGTAACAAACAGGAGAAAAATCAGTCATTTGTCAACAAATTTCTTTGTTATATTGAAATTCCTATAAAAAGAAAACTAAAAATGGAAGTCCCAATACATATTCTTACCTGTTGAACATATTGCCAGGTAAGTTCAACATCTCCTGGTAAACAGAATCTTCTCATTATCATAACATTTAGTTCTGGAAACTGTTAATAGAGCAAAAGTAATAATGTCTCAGTTGTACTCTATTCACATATCTTCCTCCTACTTTCACAAATCAAAAATAAAACAGACTTAATATGTAGAACTGCAACATATTCATATTATAAGCACTGCACAACAGCAGAAACAGTATTACCTGTATGCTTTTATGTAATGTTTGCAACAAAGCTAGGAAATACATGCAAAGATGTAGAAGAAACATCTGTTGGCACACAGCCATTGTTCAATATCAGGAAAGTGCTGTTTCAAAGTAACATTTTCTGAGGACAAGCAGGATGCAAAGATCTCATAGCTGGGTGATGAAGCTGGGCTCGGTGAAGTTTATTTAATAGCTTATAGAAGCTTTTCACAAGCTCTGAATGGGGCCCTCTTCAGTCCTCATTTTTCAGTTGAGCACAGCAATCAAGATTATTCTGTGAAGAAAAAATGTCATTTGTTTGCAGGTTTCTTCACAGGGCCTTCCTGGGTCACCCTCATCTGTCTATTCACGGTCAGTAGGAAAGTTCTTTTTCAAGTTTTACTTTTTTTTTCTAGGGCCACCAGTATTGGTGCATTGAGCAGCATCAGTTGATTTAATTTTGTAGGATTCAGTTGTTTGATTTCACCTCAGTTATTCTGAGTCCAAAGTACCTAAAAGAGAAGAGGACCAACAGCTTCAACAGGTGTCCCAGGTGCAGTTGCAGCATGTCAGTCACAGATCCCCATAATAGATGCGTGCTCTGCCTAGGGGATGGCCACATCTTGGGGTGTCCACAGAAAATGTCATTCCCATTTAGAGTTCTTTGAGAAAAGCAAGTCCAATCCATCAGTAGCAACAAAGGGCCTGGGAAACCTGCCCCAATGTTGGAAGTGCCTCAATAGCAAGGAAGCAGCTCGCTCCTCCCACTCACTGAAAATGGATTGTTTCAGTTTACCGGCCTTGAGGATTACAAATACAGAGTATTGGCATCAATCCCTGTCTGAGCTGTGGGGAGATTCTAGCTGCTGCTGTAAGTTCTATTAATATGAAACAAGAACTGGTAATTATGTGGTAAAATATATATGAAGGTAGAAAAACCACATAGAAGATGAATGCCAGTGATTATGAGTCAAGTGAAACCCTCATACATGAGCACAGCATTTAAATGCAAGCCGTTTAAATTGTTCACTTGTATTAATGCAACTTCAGATTGCCATGTGTAGCAAAATTGCTTGAAACAATTTAATCACAGGGTTTATCAATTGATGCAATTATAATGTGTTACACTTTTGTTACACTTGGCAATCTGAAGTTGCATTAATACAAGTGAACAATTTAAATGACTTGATTTAAATGCTGTGCTCATATATGAGGGTTTCACTTGACTCATAATCACTGGTAAGTTCTATTAAGCCATGAGTGGGGACATTTTGGTCTGGTTTTCAGGATACCCACAATGAATATGCTCAATATATAATTGCATCCAGTGGAGGCAGTGCATGCAAAAAATACTTCATACCTATTTGATGTGCATATATATCCTGAAAACCAGACCTGTTTCTAATACTCCAGGGACTGGAGATGCTCATCCCAGCCTTAAGTCTTCTAGTAGAGAGAACAGTTGGATCTCTCATCAGTCTCAAATTATGACAGCCTCCAAGAGTCCAGATACCAGGCATCTATCTCCCTCAAATGTCCAAGGAAGAGGTGCTCACGCCTGCTTTCTGTATGATAGTGACAGTTTTTGAGGAGTTGGAAAGAAGTATCCAAGCAGTATTGGACTATAACGTTGCAAGCAACTGTGCATCAACAATGGTAAAAGCCTTACAAACTAAGAGCCAGCTTTTGCTAGAGGCTCCCATGGCCTTTGGTAGAAAGAAGCTGCTGTTGGTTCCAGGGGAGAAAGCTTACAGAAGGCATAGAATTTTATCAGGGTCTAGGTTCCAAGAGAGCCTTGTCTTCTAACCCAATATACACACAAACCACATGGTGAACCTATGAGCCTGGCTCAGTTTGCATATTTGTAGGGTTATGTCTATAGATCTGAAAACTATTGAGATCTGGAGAAGTCAACCACTCTCCTCTTGGACCCATCTCCTCCACAAGAAGGGAGAAAATCTTCCTTGGATGATTTCATATTTGCTGATTATATAGAGAGAGATGGAGATGGACTCCAGGGTGTAAAATGCTCTCTAATTCATGGATCCCTCCAAGGGAATCATGGCAGTTCTTGTCCACAGGATCCTATGGGAGACACCACCTGTGTTGCTTGTTAACAAGAAGGTGGACACAATATACTATGAGCAAAAGGCTCCTAGACTTAAGAAGCAACAACTGCCTCATCAGTTAGTTGTAGTTGATTCTGCTTTCCAAATGGCCAACTGGTCTACAACCCATTCTTCAGTGTTCCTGGGAAAGGATTCATTGGAAGGAAAGCTTATCAGGGTACAATGTTGAATGCATATGCACATCATCCTACCACTTTTTCATGAACCAAGATATGTAAAACATTCTGAAAGAGGTGAAGGGTATGTTACAATATTTGCTTCAGGAGTAGGCTGAGACTCTTGTTATTAACAGATAAACAATGTAGAGTGTGGAAAACAAATGTTTATATCAAGTTAATGTTTTTGAAATAGCACCCATATGCAGCAATAGACAGTGATGTGCAGGCTTACATGGTTGTGAGCATCTGACCTTAGACAACATGTGAGGAAAGACTTGCCAACATGTCCTACAATGGAAATGATCCTTTGGCAATAAGATCAATGACACAGCTCAATTAAGGACCACTTGCCACTCCAGTCCCACTCTCCTCATTTAGGAGGTATGTCACTAGAGTGTTGAGGTAAACCTTATCCTCTGCCTCCTTGTCCATATTAACTATTCCAATTCCCATTTCAGCCCCTTTTCTCAATTGGATTTAATAGTAGCTATTCTAGATAGAGCTCAACTGTGAAAGCCTTTTGACTACACAAAGAATTACTACATAGATGTCTGCAGTGGAAGAAGTGAAATAGGTAGGAGCATGGCCTAGGTTGAGGTTGCTAGGCTTAATGCATCTAAAATTGAAATTACCTCCTTAGCATATCTCCATATGAGAAGTCTAGTGAACTCTAAAATTGTGGTAGACGCAAGCCTCTTGGGCTCTTCAAAACAGCATCCAGGTTAACCAGCAGCTGAAAGACTCTGTCCTGGTGGCTGAGTCAATCAAAACTAGCTAGAAGAATCTCCTTCCAAATTAATCAAACTCAAATTATTCTAACTACAGCTTTATTTTCCAGTGAGCTGGAGAACTCCTGTAGGGAGGCTTTCTGTTCCCAGGGCCTTTGGTCTGCTCAGGAAAAAACTCCATAACACATTTCCTAGAGCTAATTGCAATACTGTACATTATTTTTTATTTTATTTATTTATTTATTTATTTATTTAAGGTTTTTATATACCGGCAATCATGAGCACATATCTTGCTGGTTTACATGGAACGGGAGTGCATTAAATACAACAACTAGAACTGTGGTGATCGAAGGAGCAGTTACAAATAACAAGGGTAGCAGAACTTGGATAAGAAGGAAGAGATAGGAAAGAATAAACGGTTGAACGGTATACAAATAAATTAAATGCTATGTAAAAATGGCATGATTAATGGCTGAATATTTGAAGTCCTTGGTTTGTATCTATGACGTGATATTAGATTGTGTCTGGGAAAGCTTGTACATTATAAAGGATTTCAGAGATCAGCTGGCTGACAAAGTTGCCATATTCAGTTTGAACATTTATTTGATTAGGCAGTGCGGGAACAGGCTTTGTACTGCCTGTGTCAGAAAGCTATCCAGATGTAGACCTGGGCCATTTTTCAAGCAATGGGCTTAATAGCCATGTCCCTAGCAGGCAAGGGGAATGTTCTGGCCAACAGAAATCCTGGATGGGTGAGTAGCAAATCAGATAGTTTGAAGTACACTTGCACTGGATCTTTGTCTCTTATGAACCAAAAAGTCCCAATTGTCTGTTCTAGGAGAGAGACTAAAGGCAAATTAGCCTTGGTCGCCTACTTCCTAGATTGTGGAGAATGTGTTCTCTGTTCTTATCCTCTCATTATTCCAGTGGCAAAAACTTTGCTAAAATTCAGAAGGGACAAAGAAACTATGAGCCTCATGGCCTCTTATTGGCAGAGACAGATTGGGTTTCTGTTCTTGTGGGAGCTGTCAGTGATCAGAATATAGTTTGAGGTCATTATTTAGTTTTAAAAGGAGATTCCACTCAGTATTTGAGAGATCTGATTATGCCTTATGTGCAAGCTCTATTCTCCATTAGGAAGGTTTACCTGCAAGAAATTTGTTGGGCTTTCTCAGTTGTAGGCCATTGTTGTGGAATGCCATTCTGGCTGAGTTGCACACTGTGGATGTTTTTAAATAGTTCGGCAAGCCTTTGATTAATTAGCCTGGGCTGACTGTACTCTGAGTATTCTTTTAGATCTACTTTTTATAGCTTTTTGTGTGTTAAAGCTAGTTAATGTTTTAGTTTAGCTGCTTAGCATAATTTTATTGAAATAGGTGGAATATTAAAAAATATACATAAATTGGGGAACCTGCCTGGTTCTGGAATTCTCCCAACTCTCATTATTCAAAACCAGACAATGTTATATCATCTTCACGATGGCGCACACATGCTCAGTATGTGCCAAACGCTGCTACAAGCTATGAAGTAAAACAAAAAACCTGGGCTTTGTCAGATGTAGGTCCTCAGAGTTGGGTACTGTCATTCTTCTGTCCTCCGCAAACACCTGTTACAGGTAAGCAGCTTTTGTTTTCTGTGCAATGGTGAATAAATAAAAATCAGAGAAGAATCAAGTTTGCTTACCATAAATGGTGTGTTTTGTAGATAGCAGGATGAATTAGGCATGTTGAATGGGTGATATCATCAAGGTGGCATTTGGCAGAGCTCTCTCTCAAAGGTAAGGCTTTTTTTGCCCTACTGGGCATGTGTGGTAGTTACCGTGTGAATGAGCCTTTCAGGTGTCTTCTCAGTTTGTCAAAGTGAAAAAGATTTCATCCATAATATGTAGGGATGCAGTCTAGAGAGGAAGGGTGGCAATGCATTGCTATTTCATCCTACAATCTATGGAAAACAGTTTACAGTAAGCAAACTTGCTTCTTTTCCCTCAATGAGCAGGCTGAATTAGCCATGCTGAATAGGGAATCTCAAGCTAAGGGTTGTAAATGAAAAAGTCAGTTCATTAGAGGCTATCTATGCTTGATAGTTCTTTTCTGTTGCCTCTGAATTTTTTTTTCTTTTTTTTACACAACCTGGACTCCTGTGTGGACAGCTTGGTTGCTGGATGCGATATGATGAACTGCTCTTCCCACTGATCCATCTGCATTAGCTTGCTTAACTAGACAATGCAATGTGAATGAACAGATGACCAAGTGGCTGCTTTGCAGATGTCCTCAGTAGACACATTTTCCAGGTGTGCCAGAGAAGTCACTGTTGCTCTGACCTGTGTGCCTTCACGGGATGTATAAGAGTGAGGGATCTTGATTCATTGCAATGTTGAATGCAATTTGTAATCAAATTGGAGATGATTCTTTTTACAACTGGTGTTCCCAATCTCTTTGGGTCATAAGACATGAAAAGTTGAGATGATTTCCTATGACTAAGAATATAAGAAATTGCCATAATGTGTCAGAACAAGGGTCAATCAAGCCCAGCATCCTGTTTCCAACAGTGTCCAGTCCAGGCTCAAGTACCTGGCAAGAACCCAAACACTAAGTAGATCCCATGCTACTGATGTCAGTAGTAGTAGTGGCTACTGCTTAAGTCAACTTGATTAATAAGTTAATGGACGTCTCAGAACTTAACCAAACCTTTTTCAAACCCAGCTACACTACACTAACCACATCCTCTGGCAACAAATTCCAGAGTTTAATTGTACACAGTGAGAGAGAATTTTCTCATTAGTTTTAAATGTGCTACTTGCTAACTTCATGGAGTGCCCCCTAGCCCTTCTATTATCCAAAAGCGTAAATAACCGATTCACATGTACCTGTTCTAGACCTCTCATAATTTTAAAGACCTCTACCCTATCCCTCCTCAGCCGTCTCTTCTCCAAGCTGAACAGCTCTTACCTCTTTAGCTTTTCCTCATAGGGGAGCTGTTCCATCCCCTTTATCATATTGGTCACCCTTCTCTGTACCCTCTCCAGTGCAACTATATTCCCTTTGAAAGGTGGTGACCATAACTCATTCAAGGTGTGGTCCCACTATGGAGCAATAGAAGCAATATGACATTTTCTGTTTTATTCACCATTCCCTTGCTAATAATTCCTAACATTGTTTGCTTTTTTTGACTGCTGCAGCCCACTGAGCCGATGGTGCCTAGTTCTTTCTCCTGGTTGGTAACTCCTAATATGTAACCTAACATTGTAAAACTACATTATGGGTTATTTTTCCCTATATGCAACGTTGAGTTTGACATTTATAATAAGCCAAGGCTCTCTTGCAGTCTAAGGAACTCAAGTTCTTCTCTTGATTGTGTGTATGCAGTTTCAGAAAAAACATGGGAAGCATTATAGACTGATTTAAGTGGAGACCACCTTTGGAAGGAATTTCGGGTGGGTTCTCAAGACCATTTTGTCGTGGAAGAACTTGTAGCTAAGGTGGAAAATGAATTACAGCTTGAAGTTTGCTCACTTCTTGCTTACGTAATTGCCACTAAGATGACAACCTTCCAAGCTAAGAACTTTATCGAAAGGCTCAAAAGGTGAGTCCATTAGAACTTGCAGTACGATGTTGATATTCCAAGGAACTGGAGGCTTCTGTATGGGGGGATGGGGGGGGGGGGGGGCATAACTGTAGCAGACTTTTCAGAAGAAACTAGAGGATGCTGTGATATGGAGATTCCCTCTTCCAAGACATGGTAAGTTGCTATAGCACTTAGATGTACTCGAATGAGAAAATGTTGCGAGATCAATGCAGGATAGGTAGTTGAGGTAATTTAACATCTATCATAAGAAATTGCCATGCTGGGTCAGACCAAGGGTCCATCAAGCCCAGCATCCTGTTTCCAACAGAGGCCAAACCAGGCCCCAAGAACCTGGCAATTACCCAAATACCAAGAAGAACCCATGCTACTGATGCAATTAATAGCAGTGGCTATTCCCTAAGTAAACTTGAATTAATAGTAGTTAATGGACTTCTTCTCCAAGAACTTATCCAAACCTTTTTCAAACCCAGCTACACTAACTGCACTAACCAAACCCTCTGGCAACAAATTCCAGAGCTTAATTGTGCGTTGAGAGAAAAATAATTTTCTCCAATTAGTCTTAAATGTGTTACTTGCTAACTTCATGGAAGTCCTTCTATTATCGAGGTTCACATGTAAATGGATTTATGGACCGCTGTTCACACCATGTGCTGTATCACTTCTATTTAAAAGAATAGTTTTGGCAAGTGGATTGTTTCCTTATGGAGACTGACATCTTTGACTTCAGATGACAGGTTGAAGCTAGTTAGCATTGAGTGCTCAATTTCCATGCTGTGAGCCCCTTCCTCTGATTCAATGTCTGGCTGCTGCTTCTGCTTTGGGGACTTTGGATCTGGCTGCCATGGTGAGTGGAGAAGTCACCACGGCCTCAGAGGAGGTGTCGTTGAGTCCCCTTGACATCTGTCCACCGGCTGCATGGGTGGGGCCATAGCTCGCTGCGCTGAGCCCTGAAGTGGTTCCTTAAGCAACGGATGCTGAGGGAGCAGCTTTGTTGTACTCACCTGTGCTGAGAGCTTCTACGATCTGCGCCAATGGTTTGGAAACCACCCCCCCCCCCCCCCAGTTTGGTGAGGAGATAGAAGTTGGCACTTGTCTATGGAGGGAGTTCCTTTCTCGCTTAAGAAACCCCCGGTGGTAACCCTGGAATTGTTGTGGAACCTTGTTTCTATGATGAGCAAAGCTTTTTCAGAGTGCTCCTCTAAGATTTATGCTTTGTCACAGCAAGTTGACTTACTCTGTAGAAATAATACATCTCAACAGGAGTTTCATAAAAAATTTAAACAAATAGAAGAAGAAATACATACTATTAGAGGAGTACAAAATTCTTTAATTCAAGGCAGTGGCTCATTGAACAGAAGAGAAGAATTTGTTGAACAGAATGAGGCACTTAAATCTTCGATTCTTGAATTTTCCAAGGGTGGTGGGAGAGTTACCGCATTTAACCTTGAAGAGGTATTTCCTCGCACTTTTGGAGTTTTCTTCTGATACCCCCTCGATAAAGTATGTTTTTTACCATCTAGCCCAGGCTCTCAAATTCAATCACCCACTGTTGATATGGTGAATTTGACTGAATACCTCGAATCATCTCATTATAAAGTGGTAGAACGAGCTACATTACTGGTATCATTTTTTTGCTGATAGTGATTTAAGCTGAGTAATGAAGTATTTTAAGAAATCTAATGTACCATTTATGGGACAGTCTGTGAGGATATTTCTGGACTTGGCCAAGGTTACACAAAGAAGGAAGGGATTCCTGGCCTTAGGGGCATCCTTCTTTTTGAGATATCTGTGTAAGTGTATAGTCAAGTATAATAATGATAGCTTTGTCTTTTTTTTTTCACCTGAGCAACTTAACATTTTCCTGGAATCATCCGAAAGAAGTGAAGTTTAAGAGACATCTAATATACATTTTGGGAGCCGAAGTAAACTAAGTCTTTTTTTCCCTTTTACTTAGATTTCCTTTATATCTACATATTAGGTTGTGGTCTAATCAGGGCTGGTGCAAGGGTATTAGGCACCCTAGGTGAACCTTCTACCTTGCGCCTCCACTCCCCCCTCCCAGTCACGCCATCCCACAGTCTCAGCCCTGACTCCTACCTCATTCTCAATTGTGCCCACCGAGCGTGTGGATTTCTGGGCCGTGAGCAGGTTGGGTCCTGCTCATAGCCCGCCACATCGTCACTCCTCTTTGCTGCCCCATATGGCTCATGCCCAGTGGCGTACCAAGGGTCTCTGGTGCATTTGTGTGCCTCTCCAGCACCCCTCCCCCCCCCCAAATCCTTCTTGTACTATTGCTTAAGGCCACAGAAAATCAGTAGCATCTCTAGACAGAAGGGGGGGGGGGGGGAGGAGCCAAAGTGACATTTCCTCATCACACCCACCTCCATAGCATGGCCCCTGCTTTAAAATTGGCTATAAAAAAAAGTCTTAAAGACCAAAGGGTCTTCTGTGTAATTTTAAAAAGTTGTCCAGTTTCACACCTCTAGTAAAACTATTAAAATTTTTTGATAGCTTTATTCAACTAATTCTATATGGCTATGAGAGTGAAGTCTGGAAAGTATACAGGAAGGAAAATGTCAATATAAATCCTGCACCTCCATTTCTGTAACATGGAAATTCACCCAGCAATGGAGCTTGAGTGTTTCCCTTACCACTCATCAAACAAAAACATATTTTCAAATTCTGGTATCACCTCACAGTAATAGCAACACAAACACCTTCCACTGCCAGACACTTATGTTTTCGAGGTGTTTGGTGGATTCTTAGGGCAACAGTGATGGAGACTCACACGGGGAGGAGCCCCGCGGGGAGCTGTAGCACCAGGCTAGACTCATGCACAAAACACAGATAACTTTATTATGCAGCTTGTAGCGTTCACCAGAGGTGGCAGTAGAGAGGAGTTTCCGTAGTAGCAGTCTGGGATCCTCTGTGGAGGAGACCCGTCCCACAATGGTGGTGTGAGGCTCCGATGCAGGTGTTCGGCGAGGAGCTGTAGGTGAGACAGACTGGAGACGTTAGTACTCACTCTCTAGTAGCTGTAATGTAGAGTTCCCAGCAGGCAGCAGAGTAGGTAGCAAGCACCAGGATAGACAGCGCAGGCCCTTCAGCGAGTACCTGCATTCAGGATAGGCACCTGTAAAAGAGTAAAGGGCCCCCGAGGAGCGGGTACCCACGTTAGTAGAACCCCGGAGGGTGTAGAGAGCTTCCAGCAGCAGCGAGAAGTGGCAGAGCAGCTTAGACCGGAACGAATCCAATCCTTGCTAACTCAATGGTGGTTAGCAAATGGGCAACCTAAATATTTGAAAGCAGTGACGTCACGCAAGGGGGATGCCCCCGAGGTTCGCGCCAACACTGCAATAAAGATGTGAGGCGTGCGCATGCACACGCCCTAGGAGGCCCTCAGGTAAAACATGGGACGCTGGAGGGTGCAGCAAGGAGATGCTTCGGATGCCATTCTCCCAAGGCTGGTGGCGAAAGCTGAAATAGAGGTGAGGCACATAGGACGAAGCCGTCTGAGTCCGGACGCAACAGACACATTGTGAACTAACACAAAAGCCTGCAAAAAAGGCACTCAAAATCTATACAGCAAGCCTATCATAACATAACAGTAATATCAACAAGGACTCAAACAATGACCCTACCTGTGAAAAAGCAGCACAATACCAATACACCACCTACCGAGGAAACAAAACAACTCCGATTGCTATAGATCCCTACATAGACACGCTAGCAGAATCTCTCATCATGGTAACACACACAGAGCAGAGACAGACCCTCACCAAATATAGAATGAAGGATCTCAAATTAGACAAACTGAAATGGAAACCCCAAGAAGCCAGATTCTGAATGTAACAATGGAAAAACAGAACCACCATTCCTCATAAAACAAAATCAAGAAAATAAAGAGCCCGCAACTCTGATTTGGGAGCGGGGCACAATGGGTGCGGGCAGAAGGCTGCAGAATCGAGAGGGAGGGAAGAAGGAAATGATGCAACGGCGTTGGGGGAGGGGAGGGATGTCGGCGGAGGGAGGTGCGGTGTTTGGTTGGCACAATTAAACTCTGGAATTTGTTGCCAGAGGATGTGGTTAGTGCAGTTAGTGTAGCTGTGTTTAAAAAAGGATTGGATAAGTTCTTGGATGAGAAATCCATTACCTGCTATTAATTAAGTTGACTTAGATAATAACCACTGCTATTACTAGCAACGGTAACATGGAATAGACTTAGGTTTTGGGTACTTGCCAGGTTCTTATGGCAAGTACCCAAAACCTAAGTCTAAGTGAGAGAGAGGGAGGTTATGGTGGGTATAAGAACATGTATGTGTGTGTATGTGACATACACTGTCACACACATGCCCACGTGGTTCCAGCAACGTTTTTCTTCCGGGGCCACGCAGGCAGGAAGGAGGAGGAGCACCTGCAGGTTTGAATGTGACCTTTTTCTTCGGGCCGTGGTGAGATAAGCTCCACCATGGCCCTGCCGATCTTCCTGCTGTGTGCATCCGGCACACAGCACAGCAGTAGTTCCTTGCTCACCCGCCAGTGAGATGAGGTTCACTGGCGGCAGCATGGGCCTCCCATGTCGGCCATCAGCGCCCCCCTATGGCCCTGCACCTGGGGGCATTGGCTCCCCCTGTCCTCCCCTCTGGATACTGTACTCCCTAATGCTCGGCACCCTAGGCCTAGGCCTAGTTTGCCTAGTGCTTCCGCCGGCCCTAGGTCTAATGAATACTGTGATTTTGTGATTTGGAAAAGTTTCTTTAATTATTATTTCTATGTAAACTATGTATCGTGTTTCTGAAGTAAAGAGGATTCTTTGTGTAAATTTTTTTTAGCTTTAATAAATAATTTAAAAAAAAAAAAAAGAGAGAGGCAACCTCCTATCTCCTGTTCCTAGAGGTGGGTAGGCACACCTTCATTGGGAGGCTGGGGATGCTCCACCACTCAAGCCTGTGCCCCATCAGGCTGCTTGGGACGAAAGGACTGAGACCTACCCAAAGGTAGAGTCCTCTGAAAGGCTGCTCCTCTGTAGGGTTGAAAATACTTAAACCCCCTATTACGGACCTCTCATGCTGAAGGAGCATGAAGCCTGTTTCTTATCCTCTGATAACAGAGGAAGATGGGAATCACCCCACTTATTGGCCATTTTCTCCAACTCTCTCCCAAACACGAGTGAACCTTTAAAGAGCAACTTTGTAAGGTTAGACTTTGAGGTTGTATCGGCCAACCAATTTCTCAGCCTTACCTGATGCCTAGCTGCTATTACCAATGCCATCCCTCTGGCCGAAGTGCGGACCAAATCGCAGCCTGCATCTGCCAGAAAGGTGGCTGCTGGTTCCATCACTGCCCTAGAATTCACACCAGATTCATCGACTTTCTGAGAGAGAAGTAAACAAGAGCAAGCCACCATGGAACACAAATCTATCTGCAAATTAATTGCCATTGCTTCAAAAGACTGCTCAAGTATAGCCTCAATTCTTCTATCCTGTGCAACCTTAAAGGCCGTTCCCCTTTCTACGGGGATAATTGTCTGCTTGGTAATGGCACGCACAAGCGCATCCACCTTTGGAAAGTGCAATTGCTCTCTCGCAGCTGGATCCAGGGAGTATAGTTCTTCCAAGACTCATCCTCCTTTAAAATTAGCTTCCGGGGCACCCCATTCAAGATCAATCAATTCTTGAATGGCCTCCATAATAGGGAAGAAACAAGAGGCTTTACGCAAAGAAATCAAAATGGGATCTTTCTTTGGCTCAGACATGGATTCAGCCCCCCAGAACTCCTAGTATCTTCAATGTCTGGAAAAGCTGAACCTGTAACTCGGCTCTATGAAAGAAACACAACATAGTTCTATACGGAGGAATTTTCCCATCCTCAAGGGAGGAGGGATCAGCTTCATCATCCATGTCATCTGGATCCCTAGCAGGAGACCCGCAGCAGATCTAGACTTACTTAGCACTTACCCGCAGCACTGGGCATGCGGGAATTCGCAGCCTGCGATCCTGACACGTCAAAATTGGCTGGGGCTGAAGACTGAGCCTGAAGAAAATACTGCAGTCCTTGAAAAAATTCTCCCAAGGAAAGGCAATGAGATTGATGCCAAACCCAGGGGGCATCTGACCTGCACCCACTGAACTACCTTCCCTCGCTGATGAACCAGTTAGGGGAATTCCAAAACCAGCAACACCTCTGGCAGTTCTATTTCCATTCTCACACCAGGCTGGGAAGAGCCGGGCTTAGTCAAATCAGACCGAGGCAATTCTCCCTAAGCCTCCAAACTGCACTGACCCAAGTTAGAGGGAACGCCAAGCTGGGATGCGCGAATATGACAAGCAACACATAGGGCAAGGTGCTTAGGCTTCTTTGCTATGGGCGCCATCAGTCTGTCAATACGCCCTAACAGTGTCTGATAATAGTGCGCCCATCTGTGTTCGCGCTGCAATAACTGGTTGAATTTTAAATCCCCAGGAACTTGATTCTATTCATGTTTCTAAAGCACAGATTGTTTCAGTTTTGTGAATTCTTCTATTAGTCTTATGGAAATCTCTGATCATATTTTGATATGGATAGATCAGAGATTTTTTTTAGAATAATGGGTAGGTTTTCTGTGGAGATTCCCTGGTTTCTGATGAAGCAGAAGAGTTAGGGCATCCTAAAAGTTCCATTAAAAGCAAAAGTAGTTTCCTAGCATGTAGCAGATGGACTCAGGACCACTGGGTATAGTGTACTCCTATTTTTGGAAGTGGATTCACAGGTGTGTGGGGGTGGTGGGGACATGGAGGATGTTTGCTATTTTGTTGTGAAAGAAATGGGCGAGTTCTTCACTTTTACTTTTGGCTTCTTTGCCAGTGATAGGGTGGGGGGCAGATTTAGTGAGGTCTGTGACATAAGAAAATAGCATTTTAGCGTTGAACTTGTATTTGTGTATTTTAGATGCATAGTAGTCACATTTCGTCTTGAGAGTGGAGTGTCTGTAATTGTGGAGGGCAGATTTGTATATGGAGACTTGTTGCGGGGTAGGATCTTTGCGCCAGATTCTCTCTTTCAGTCTGAGGTCAATTTTCATTCTTTTTAGCTCGGGGGTATACCAGGGATTTTTGTGGGGGGTTTTTGTGCTTGGTGTAGCTCTTTGCTAATGAGAGGACATATTTAATTGGCAATGTTATTAGTGAGGTTATTCCATGAAGTGAGTGCTGCATCAGGAGTGGAGCAGTCTAGATTGTTGAGAGAGTTGGAGAGGGAAGAGATCAGATCCTCTGTGGAGCAGGGTATTCTGAAGATAATGGTGTTACTATGCTATGGGTTGTGTGTAGTTGGGGACTTTATAGAGAGAAGAACATTTATGAGTGAGTGATCTGACCAAGGTACCAGCGTGCAGGTGGGTGAGTTAGGGGATTGAATGCAAGAGTTAACAAAGATAAAGTTGAGTGTGTGACCTGCTTTATGAGTAGGGGATGTGATGAGTTGTCTAAAGCCAATGGCATAGAGTGAGTTGAGGAAAGTTTCACAGGAGGAAGAGAGGGGGATGGAGTCTACATGGAGATTGAAGTCTCCTAAGATGATGGTCAGGAAGTCTATATTGATGTTATCCAAGATGAATTCTATTAAAGGGGATGGGTTATGTTCTAGTAGATCGGGGGGGGAGAGTATATAAGGCAGATTTGAAGTTCTGGGGATTTGAATAAGCCGATTTCGAATCTTGGGGGGGGGGGGGAGGGGAATGTAGAAGTTTAGCAGTCTCAGTTTGAGGTGTTTTTTAACCACTAAGAGGAGACATCCACCTTTTTTTTTTTTTTTTTTAGGCCTTGGGATGGAGAATATATCATAGGAGTAGATGGGGAGCTGATTTAATAGGATAGTGTCCGAATCCTTAAGCCATGATTCTGTGACGGCACAAATTTCAGGCTTGCAATCTAGGAGTAGATCATTAAGGATGGGGTTTTTCTCTTTAGGGATTGAGCATTGAAGAGAGCTATAGATAATGTGGTGAGTCCTAGTAGCTGTGTCGGGGGGGGGGGGGGGGGGGGAAATTATGATAGGAAGGAGTGATTTGTGCTGGGCAGGGGGTTGGTGAAGGAGTGAATGGTGTGTGTGTGAGAATGGTAATAAATACGGGGAATGGGGTAGGTTATGTTTGGGACAAGGGGTGAGGGGCAGGATACAGTGATATTGTCAGAGAACAGCAGTTAACAGCAAGATACAGGAGCTTAGGGTGTTACACAGTTTGCATTGATTAGCTAGATTGCCATAAGATAGAAAAACTGTTGGAGATAGAGCTGAACAGCGATACTTTGAAGGACTGTCATTACTGATGCTGGCACCTGTGTCAGTAGGTGCAGTGTGGCTGCTTGCATGGAAGACAGCCTATGACAGTGTCCAGCCAAGAAAGATCTGCGAGTCAAGGATCAGGGAGGTTGATGAGAGATTGCTGATAAATTGAGAGGATGACAAGCCTGCCGCATGCACAGGTC
This sequence comes from Rhinatrema bivittatum, assembly GCF_901001135.1. Lineage (NCBI taxonomy): Eukaryota > Metazoa > Chordata > Amphibia > Gymnophiona > Rhinatrematidae > Rhinatrema > Rhinatrema bivittatum. The sequence continues at coordinate 136,374,302 of NC_042616.1, forward strand.
CGCACGAAGGGGCGCACTAAGGGGCAGGCCCCTTAGTCACGCTCCTTCAACGTGAGATGCTGAAGGCCGGTGTTCCTACTTTTAAATGCCCTCCAGGGCCAGAAGTGAGGTAGGTGGAGGGGTGGGCCGATCGCCGCGTGGATCTCCAGTTGGGGCCTGGCGAGGGGAGGCTGCAGGGCTCGGACCCCAATGGGTCTACAACACCGAGTGCGTCGAGCCGGATGGATGTCGGAGCGATCGGGGGGACAATAAGTAAATCTACAGTTCTAACACTAAATTTTCAAAAGGGAAACTTTGATAAAATGAGGAAAACAGTTAGAAAAAAACTGAAAGGTGCAGCTGCAAAGGTTGTGTTCAACAGGCACGGACATTGTTTAAAAATCCAATCCTAGACGTGCAGTCCAGATGTATTCAACACATTAAGAAAAGTGGAAGGAAGGCAAAACGATTACCAGCATGGTTAAAAGATGAGGTGAAAGAGGCTATTTTAGCCAAAAAAACAAACAAACATCCTTCATAAATTGGAAGATGGGAGACCCTCAGAGCCCTTGGAGGACTCTGAAGCATCATTCTCCCAGGGACCATAGGAGTCCACATTCTCACTATAAGGAACAGGGGATGGGTCCCTAAGTACTCAGCCTTCATCTAGAAGTACAGACACCAGTAAAACTGGACAGGGGGGGAGGCGCTGTAGGCCTTGGTGGAGCTTCCTTGGAGGAGGACCTGGCAATGACCATCATATTGGTAGGGGGAGGTCTCCTCACCTTGCTGCGGGGTCACTTTGGGGTATCGTGGCGTGAGCTGGTGCATCCACGTACCTGGCACCATGCATAGATGGGTTCCAGTACCAATACTTTGGCTCCCCTTGATGTTTGGCCCGGTCCTCCCCCAGTGCTGAGGCTGATGACAAGGAACCAGAGTCCTTGGCCTTGAGGAGATAGAAGGTGGTCTGTCTCTGGTGGCCCTATATGCTGATGGAACCAACAGTTCTGCTGATGTCTATGGCATGATGTTTGTTGGTGTGGTTCCTTGGTCCTTCTATGCTGATGCTGCCAATGCTGATGGCTCAGATTTCTTCATGCCGAAGAGCTGCTTTATCTTGTTGAGTTGAAGCAGACATCCCTTTGGGGGTCATCTAGCTGCATAAGCTGCAATCCCAGACATCAAGCGATGTCCCCAGGCAGAGGACATATATCTCAGTGAGAGCCATAGTCCTTGGGCACCGGATGCATTGCCAAAAACTGGATGTGGCCATGTCAGATGAAACAAGGGGCACAAACTGAAAATGGCGGCAGCAGAGTGGAGATGGCCAGTGAGTACTGATGCACCGATGCCACAGAGAATCGATCGTGAAAGGACACTTACCAGAATCGCTGAAAACCCTGACAAGGAGCACTACGAGAAGGCACCAAGAAGGACCTGGTGACGGAACAACAGAAAAAAACATAAAAGACAGGAGAGAGAAGTTTTTCCACAAGGCCAAAAACAGCCAAAAATGAGCTCACTCATACTGCGAGGCTTACAACTTTGCAGAAAAAGAGAAACTGGAGAGGGACCCTGCCTGGACACATGGTATAGGGCATGCTGGGCAAGCTTAGTGTGCCTAGTCATTGGGGCTCCATCTGATGATATCACCCATGTGTGTGGACTACCATGCTGTTAAAAAGAGAAAACACTTTTTTCACCAACTCTCTCCATACTTTCCAATCAAAATGCTGTTGCTCCTTGTGACCTTAGGCAAGTCACTTTACCCTCCATTGCCTCAGGTACAAACTTAAGATTGTAAGCCCACTGGGGATAGGGAAATACCTACAGTACCTGAATGTAATCCACTTTGAAGTGCTGATAAAAGTGCGAAAAGTGGAATATTAAATAAATAAATAAATAAATAAATAAATAAATATTTCACCCCACTCACATTCTCCGCCTTCCTCCCTCACTTGCAAACCTATCTACACAGCCATCCCACTCAAACTTCTCCAAACAGGCACCCCTCCACACAGATATTCATCGGAATTTTAGTATTGTGTATGTAGACCACTTTTCCTTGCTTGCTTTTTAAAGTTTGAATTTATCCCAGAATGGTTTTCACTAACTGGGATAATGTTTCGGCTCTGTTCTAGGTAAAGCCAGTTGAAGGAACCCTTGTGAACATTCCACAATAGAGATGTGAATCGTGTGATCGATTGTCTTAACGATCGATTTTGGCTGGCGGGGGGAGGGAATCTTATCGTCGCGGTTTTGTTTTTTTTTAAATAGTTTAAATCGTAAATCGGGGGAGGGCGGGAAAACCGGCACACTAAAACAACCCTAAAACCCACCCTGACCCTTTAAAATAAATCCCCCACCCTCCCGACCCCCCCCCCCAATATTTTAAATTACCTGGGGTCCAGTGGGGGGGGTCCCAGTGTGATCTTCCACTCTCGGGCCATGGCTGCGTTAATAGAAATGGTGCCGGCGCTACCTTTGCCCTGTCATATGACAGGGCAAAGGTAGTGCCGGCGCCATTTTGGTTCCTGTCCCCCGACGTCATGAGCGCAGGAGATCGCTCCCGGACCCCCGCTGGACCCCCAGGGGCTTTTGGCCAGCTTGGGGGCCTCCTGACCCCCACAAGACTTGCCAAAAGTCCAGCGGGGGTCCGGGAGCGACCTCCTGCACTCGTTGCCGTATTGCAAAATTAAACTAAATCAAAGGAGAAAGTAGACAGTCACTCAGCAGTGCATGGTTCGGAGGGAGGTATCTTTGAAGGATACTCATGAAGCACTAGAGTTAGGGCATCCCAACAGAGAGGTTCCAATAATAAGAAAAGAAATCCATGTGCCTATAAGTAAAGACTCACCTGAGCTAAAAGATTCCAATTTATCACTGTCAACTGAAAAGCAGAATGAAAATACAAAAAACAAACAAACACAATTTGAAATGTTTGTATACTAATGCCAGAAGTCTAAGAAGTAAGATGGGATAGTTAGAATGTATAGCAGTGAATGATGACAGATTTAATTGGCATCTCAGAGACATGGTGGCAAGCGGATAACCAATGAGAGAGTGCTATACCAGGGAACAAAATATATTGCAATCATAGAGAGGAGTAACTTGGTGGCTGTATGCCTGGGATGGCACAGAGTCCAACAGGATAAAGATGCTGCAAGAGACTGAATTCATAATTGAATCTTTATGGGCAGAAAGTCTTTGTGTGTTGGGGAAGTGTATAGCGATAGTATACTACTGTCCACCTGGCCAAATGATGAGACAGACAGTGAAATGCTAAGAGAAATTAGGGAAGCTAGCCAAATGGGTAGTGCAGTAATGGGAGATTTCAATTACCCCAATAGTGACTGGGTAAGTGAAACATCTGGACATGCTAGAGAGATAAAATTCCTGGATGGAATAAATGACAGTTTTATGGAGCAATTGGTTCTGAAACTGACGAGAAAGGGAGCAATTTTAGATCTAATTCTCAGTGCAGCGCACGATTTGGTGAGAGAGGTAACAGTGGTGGGGCTGCTTGGCAACAGTGATCATAAGATCAAATTTGAATTAATGACGGGAGGGGGATAGTAAGTAAATCCATGGCTCTAGCACTAAACTTTCAAAAGGGAAACTTTGATAAAATGAGAAAAATAGATTTAAAAAAAACCTGAAAGGTGCAGCTACAAAGGTTAAGAATGTGTAACAGGTGTGGACATTGTTAAAAAAATACCATCTTAGAAACATAGTCCAGATATATTCCACACATTAAGAAAGGTGGAAGGAAGGTCAAACAAATGACGGCATGGCTAAAAAGTGAAGTGAAAGAGGCTATTTTAGCCAAAAGATCTTCATTCAAAAACTGGAAGAAGTATCCGTCAGAAGAAAATATGTGGGGAATTATGAGCTTTGCTCCTGATGGCCAGCAGGGCATGTCAGGGGTTAACTCTAACTTCCCTTCTCTCTGACCTTTGCACTGAATGCAGCAAGACTAGCACATCTTAAATCTCTAGCTTATAATTAACCCTCACTGCCTAAGGAGAGGATACCTAGCTGCCACGTATTCAGCTGCAGGCAAAAGACAGACACATATATGGTATAGGCTTCAGCAGCCAATGAAATGATTTGTACGCACCTCCTGAGCCAATGGTCTAATGACACGTCTGTATGCTATGGCGAGGAGAGCCAATGATGTGATGGCACATTTGTATGCTATGGATGTATGTAAAATAAAAGGGGACCCACGGGAGTGTTCAGCCCTTTTTCCCTTTTTGCCATGAATCCTGCCTGATGTGTCTTCATTGCCGCAATAAAAATAGGATACAGCATAAGCGCTGGCAAGTTAAATGTAAGACATTGATAAGGAGAGAATTTGATAAGAGAGAATTTGAAAAGTAGATGTAAAAACTCATAATAATTTTTTTAAAAAATATATCCAAAGCAGAAATCCTGTGAGAGAGTCAGTTGGACCGTTAGATGATCGAGGGGTTAAAGGGGCACTTAGGGAAGGTAAGGCCATCGTGGAAAGACTAAACTAATTCTTTGCTTCAGTGTTTATTGAAGAGGATGTTGGGGAGATAGTAGTTCCAGAGACTGTTTTCAAAGTGACAATTCAGATGAACTGAACCAAATCATGGTGAACCTGGAAGATGTGGTGGGCCATATTAACAAACTGGAGTAGTAAGTCACCTGGATTAGATGGTATACACCCCAGGGGTTCTGAAAGAATTAAAAAATGAAATTTCAATTAATTTGTAACCTATCATCAAAATCATCCATTGTACCTGAAGACTGGAAGGTGGGTAATGTAACCCTGTTATTTAAAAAGGGCTCCAGGGGTTATCCAGGAAACTACAGACCGGTGAGCCTGACTTTAGTGCCAGGAAAAATCATGGAAACTGTTATAAAGAATAAAATCACAAAACATTTAGATAGACATGGTTTAATGGGACACAGCCTGCATGGATTTAACCAAAGGAAGTCTTGCCTCACAAATCTACATTTTTTGAAGAGGTGAACAAACATGTGAACAAAGGTGAAGCTGTAGATATGGTGTATTTGGATTTTCTGAATGTATCTGACAAAGTCCTGCATAGAGGCTTCTAAGAAAACTAAAAGGTTATGGGATAGGAGGCAATGTCCTTTTGTGGATTGCAAACTGGTTAAAAGACAAGAAACAGAGAGTAGGATTAAATGGTCTGTTTTCACAGTGGAAAAAGGTAAACAGTGGAGTGCCTCGGGGATCTGTATTTGGACTGGTGCTTTTTAATATAGTTCTAAATGATCTGGAAAGGGGTACAAATTTGTGGATGACACAAAATTTTGCAGAGTAGTTAAATTTCAAGCGGATTGTGATAAATTGCAGGAGGACCTTGCGAGATTGGAAGACTGGGCTTCCAAATGGCAGATGAAATTTAATGTGGACAAGTGCAAAGTGATGCATATAGGGAAAACTAACCCTTGCTGTAGTTATACAATGTTAGGTTCCATCTTAAGAGTTATCACCTAGGAAAGAGATTTAGGCGTCATAGTGCATAATACATCGAAATCATTGGCTCAGTCAGCTGTGGTGGTCAAAAAAGAAACCAGAATGTTAGGAATTATTAGCAAGGGAATGGCAAATAAAACAATGGATGTCATAATGCCTCTGTATCGCTCTATGGTGAGAGCACACTTTGAATACTGGGTGCAATTCTGTTCACCACATCTCAAAAAAAGACGTAGTTGCACTGGAGAAACTGCAGAGAAGGGCAACCAAAAATAAGGGGTATGGAACGGCTGCCCTATGAGGAAATGCTAAAGAAGTTTGGAGAAGACATGACTGGGGGGGGGGGGGGGGGATATGATAGTTTACAAAATCATGAAAGGACTTTAACAGGTTAATATAAATTGGATATTTACTCTCTCAGATAATAGAAGTACTTGGGGGCATTCCCTAAAGTTAGCAAGTAGCTCATTTAAAACAAATCAACGAAAATTCTTTTTCACTCAGTACATAGTTAAGCTCTGGAATTCATTGCCAGAGGATGTGGTTATGGTAGATAGTGTAACTGTGTTTAAAAATAGTTTGGATAAGTTCCTAGAGGAAAAATCCATAAATTGCTATTAATTCCTATGTTCCTTGTTTCTGTCATCCAGCCTCGCCTTGTCTCCCTTGCTCACTTCATCCAGTGTTTTTGTCCACCCTTGGTTTGCCTCTTCAGATCTTTACCTTTGCCTGAACCTGCGAGTCCAGGTCCTGATTCCAAACTATTAGTCATGGCTTCATCAGTGCGGCCAACATCCATGGTGCCATCTTCTCTCGCTTCCTCCCTTGATGGCTGCTTGGCCCTCAGCATCACACCAGCAGTTGTCTGGTCTGCTTACAGCAGCGGATTGCTAGATCGAGGGCGGGAGCACAGCCTTTAGGCAGCCAAAGGCAAGCGTGACAAACACTTCCTCCCAGAATCTCTCATTTCATTTTAATACTTTTTAATTTTAAACTTTGAGAAATTTCAGTTTTCACAAACTCAGAAAATGCATCCTTGATGTGCTGCTATTACTTCTCTTCTCTTGATGAGCTTTCTTGTTAGAGTCAAGAGGTCCACCATCTTAAATGTATATAGTATTTAGTTGGTCATAGGGATAGGGAGAGGTGGTGTTAGACCAGAGATGAAAAGCAATGGGAAATAATAGTTGATTTGTGCTGTGAACTCATTGGTGCTTGTATGTGATGATAGTTGGCAATGCAATGAGGTTAGATATATGCACTGAAGTAATTTTAATGTATACAAAGTACAGTATATTGAACTGTCTAGTTGGGCTATTTTATTACAGTATATTTTCACACAATAGCATAAAGAAGCAGTCACCGTTGTTTGCAGTATCCCAAAGGCCCAATGATAGCAAAAGTGTAACCGAGACGGCCTTGGCATCTATATTTGAGTTAATGCAACATTGTAAAGAAAATGTTGCTCTAGTGATAACCTAAAAGTCATTTTACATAGTGACTTACTGTATCTTTACTTGCCGGTCTGACTTAAATCATATTGTGTTAATTTGTCTAATTTGCATTGTTTCTGACTTTTTTTTTGTATTTTTGCACTTTCAGTGGGTAAGATGCACTGGATGAGCAAGGTGGATATTTTGTGCATTTTTTCTGTAGGGCAGATGTTAACAGAATTGGGAGTAGGCCCAGTTGGAAAATATATATATATTGGGGCAGATTTTCAAAGGGTTACACGCATAACCCCTGAAAAGCTGCCTCTGCTTGTGCCGAGTCTATCTTGCATAGGCTCGGCTGCGCGCGCAAGCCCCGGGACGCGTGTATGTCCCTGGGCTTCAAAAAAGGGGCGGGAAGAGGCGGGTCTGGGGGGCATGGTGGCGATCCTGGGCGGATCAGTGGGTGGGAAGGGGGCGTGGTGGCGGTCTGGGGGCAGTCCTGAGTCCTCCTGCACAGCGGCCTGTGCCGGGGATGGCGCACCGGCACACGCAAGTTACGCCTGCCTTGGGCAGGCGTAACTTCTGAAATAAAGGTAGGGGGGATCTAGTTAGGGCTGGGGGGTGGGTTAGATAGGGGAAGGTGGGGGGAGCGGTAGAAAAGTTCCCTCCGAGGCCGCTCCGATTTCGGAGCGGCCTCGGAGGGAATGGAGGCAGCCTGTGCGGCTTGGCGCGCGCAAGTTGCACAATTGTGCACCCCCTTGCGCGCGCCGACCCTGGATTTTATAACATGCGCGCGGCAGCACGCGCATGTTATAAAATCGGGTGTAGATTTGTTTGCGACGGGTTGCGCGAACAAATCTGCGCCCGCGCGGTTTTAAAATCTGCCCCATTATATATATATTAGTTTGTACACCGCTGAGGCCATTCATGTTAAGCAATAAATCCATTTTAATAAATGAAAAAAAAGAGAAAAATATTTCTCTCTCTCTCTCTCTATATATATATCTATCTATCTATCTATCTATCTATATATATATATATATATATATATATATATATATATATAACATGAAAATACTCCTGACTGTCCCATTTTCCTTTAAGGTAAAGTAGAGCAATAGTTAGCGGTCATCGAGGCTTTAAAGCTCAGTTAAGAATTTTTCTTTGTTAAATATAGAAAGTGCTGAAGTAATTTACTGAGTAAAAGCTTTCAATGAAGCATAGTTGGTGCAAGTTTTATTTCATTTTTAATTCTTGTGTTACTGTTCTGTCTGCAAAGCACAAAAGGAGAGATTCCAATATATGGGATCTACAGCAATGGTTTGTTGTATTGATTTAAAATTTCTTCTTCTTGGCACTGTGCCTGCCTGGTATGCAGCAACCCAATGCTTCTTTTTTCAGAAAGTTGGTCAAGTATCCAAGACTTCTTTGGACCATGCTCAGTCAGCATACAAAAGTCTGTTAGATTGTTTTTATGCATTGGTCTCACAGATCTCATTAAGAGAATGGTAGATGCCATTCTAGTTAGGTTGCAAAAGAGAGAAGAATTCAGAACTAGGATGCTTGACATCTTCCTATTTGTGGAGAGCTCTAAGGACATCTTGGCAGTTCTGTCTATGAGATCCTTTAGAAGGTGCAGAGGAGGATGTGAGCGTCCCCTCTCTGCCTTCAGTGAATAAAAAGGCAGACATGATTTATTGTATCCAGAAGGCTCTGGGATTTGAGATGCAGCAGCTGCCTTGCCAGTCAGTGGTGGTCAAATCCACTCAAGGAGGCCAAAAGGACTGTAGCCCATTCTTTGGTGCTCCAGAGGAAGGACACTCCTACTATAGACTGACTTGAGAGAAGTTATTCAGAGGGCTATGTTCAGTACCCACATAGCATCAGATTAGTTCTTCTTGACTCAATATACAGGCAGGACATTCTGAAGAGTGTGAAGCACAGCTTCCTCTGAAGTAGCTCGATGACTTAAGAGTCATTGGTGGACAAGAGTGTAGAGTGTGGAAAGCACATGGTTCATTTATTTATTTATATTTTTATTCTCCTCTTTTCAGTACTTCAGCGTGTACATCAAAGCAGATTACATTCAGGTACTGTAGGTATTTCCCTATCCCCACAGGGCTTACAATCTAATTTTGTACCTGAGGCAATGGAGGGTAAAGTGACTTGCCCAAGGGCACAAAGAGCAACAGTGGGATTTGAACCCTGGTTTTCCTGGGTCGTAGCTCACTGCTCTAACCACTAAGATACTCCACCCTTTGATGTTCTTGAAATGGCATCTAGAGCCTTTGCAGTGGGTCTATCTCTGATCCGTAAACGCGCTTTTTCAGTTGCAGGTCCAACAATATGGAACGCTTTGCCTGACTATATCCGATTGACCTCCAACCGTAGAGATTTTAAAAAATCACTGAAAACTTACCTATTTACCCAAGCTTTCCAGCTACAATAGTTTGTATAAATTCATGATTTTCAACTAACTTTTTAATAATTGTCTGTATTTTAATTTGTGTATGTTTTTGACCATGTGTAAACCGCCTAGATGGATATATATTTATCCATTGAGCGGTATATAAAAACTTTTAAATAAATAAATAAATAAATATTAGCACCCACAGGCTCACTTGGCTGTGGACCTCAGACCTATGACTGGATGTCCAGGAAAGACTTGCTGAAGTGTCTTGCAATGGGGAGAATCTTTTGGGAGATAAGTTCAAGGAAGCAGCGGCTCAGAGTGAGGAACACTGTGTGATGCTTCAGACCCTTTCTACTGCCATTCCAGACCCACCCTCCTCAACCAGGAGGTACCAGAATAGGGCACCAAGAAGGCATTTCTATCAGCCCCAAAGACACTTCTCACTGCCCCCTCAGCCTTGTCAACAGCAGGACCCACATGCTTATCTTCCACAGCAGAGGACCACAAAGCTACAGCCCGCACTGCAGCCACAACATGAGATGGAAGCCCGCACTGCAGTCAAAAACATGAGATGGAGTTTTGACTGGATCACATGAAGCATAGCCAAAATCTGAATGTCCATGCTAAAGGACCTTCCTATTGGAGGCAAGCTAAGGATATACGTAAACTGTAGGCCTCAAATAACTTTGGATACTTGGGTCCTTAGCATAATTTAAAAAAAAAATAAAAAATTATGCCTATTGGACAGATCCGCTTGGTCTGTCTCAGCATCCGTAATAACTACAAAAGGCGCTCTCCTCCCGCTTCGAGGCCAATGCAGCCAAGTCACTTCCGCCATGGGGAAAAGGGTGGGGATTTTATTCCAAGTAGTTTCTGATCCCAGAGAAAAGAGGGGCTCTTTCCTATCCTAGACTCGAGAGCTTTGAGCAAGTTCTGAAAAGGTCAAAGTTCAAAATAGTTTTCCCAGTCACCTTGATTCCTTTTCTCAAAAAAAGTGTCTGACCATGCTGTTTAGATTTAAAGTATACTTACACCCACATAGAGAGATTTCCAGGCCACAGGAAATATCTTAGATTCATAATAGTAAAACACCACCTTTAATATTATATACTGTTCTTCGGTCTGGAGTCAGTGCCTTGCATATTTGCAAAATGTCTGGCGGTGGTAGCGGTGCATCTGTGAAAAGTGGGGTTTCATGTGTTTTTCTACCTGAATAATTTGACTGGTCAAGAGCAGGCATCAAGGTGGTGCTACAGAATCAATGAACAAAACCATCAGGGTGTTGTAGTTATTAGGGTTCATCATCAACTACCCTGAGTCCTACTTGAGCCCATCATTTCAATAGGGATTTATAGGAGCACTGCTATACCTAACTTGACCTTTCTCCCATGAGAGAGGGTTATCACATTGATATCTGCAGTGGAGAAGTTAAGAATGAGCCAGCAGGCATCAAGTTGAGGTTATCAGGCATCCTGGCAGCAACAGGCCATGTTACTCACTTGGCACATCTTCTTATTTGAAAAACCCAGTGGATACTTGGATAGCAGTGGAATCAGGCCATTCAAGATCTTTAGGACAGCATCTGCAGTTTCCAGTCTGTGAAGGACTCCTTGTCCTGATTCATTGCAGTCTGGCCAGGGCTAGTATAGGGATTTCTAAGTATAAGCTGCAGCCTATGGCCTGACACCCTTCTCCCCCTCAGGTCTGGGGCAGAGAATCTGGAAGAAACTTACTACCTTTTATATGTGATCCAAATAGCCCAGGAATTCACCACTGTTTGTCTCAGGATAAAAATGATTTATTGTAAGGCATTTAGATTTACCACTAGGAATAATACAAACCACTTAGCACTCTTAGATAAGGAACTTATAAGATAGTCCTTAACACAGTTTATACTTATAGTGATTAAAGTTTAGCATTGTTAGGGATAAACTCATAGACATACACCTCATAATAGCCTAAACTTGCTTAATATGTTACTAAGAAACCTAGCTAGATATCCCAGAAATATACTCAGGAGATTGCCCAGTCTCACCACTGAAGCTTGTCTCTGTCACAGAGCAGTGAGAGAAGCCAGAGTTCATGAAGGCAATCTCTGTCACAGGAAGCACACATTGGTATCTCACTTGCCAGCTTGGTTTGGAGAGAATGTGTCTAATTCCTAGAGAGGAAAATGACACGTTTTGACTCAAGCTGCTAAATAACAGGCAAGAGACTCTCTTACATCTAGTGCTCTCCAAGATACTGAGGTTCTTCATCGGCTTGGTTGCTGGGAGGGGTAGAGAATGATGGATTGGGCGTCATTTTGTAATGGTGCAGATAGATCTTGATAGTCGCCGGTCTTCTTCTGAGTGGTGTTAATTGGTCTTCATTGCTACTTCTTGAGCCCCTCTCCCATGATGTTTTGAACAGCCAGGATATGCATATTCAGGAGCTCATGCATATTAAAGCAGGGACCTGAAATTTGAATTCTTCTTCACTTTAAACTGCTGGACCCCAGGTTTGAGCCCCCCCCCCCCCCACACCCACGTCCACCATATGACAGAGGTGACCAGAGAACTGACCTGTCTATTGAGGCCTCCTTTCAGGATTGGAAGTTCCAGTTTCCAGGCATAACTGAGCTCTGCTGAAGGCTATAATCATACACACGTGGCCTGGCTTAGATCCTGTTTGCTGAGAGAAGATTTCAGTCTTTGAGAGGACTAGTTAAACAGTGTTTGCTGGCCAGATCATATAATCCAGGCATGTTTTACCACTCTGGAGGAAGTTCATCATTTCTGTAACTCTCTACTGAAATACAGGCAGAGGAACCATTTTGTGAAGTCAGAATCCATTTTGCTGCATACACAACAGTGAAACAGGGGGCTTTCTCTAAGTATACCCTTTTAAATTACTCAAGTGCAGATTGTTCTAACCATAGATTAATTCAACCTGGGCAGGGGAGTCCACATAGAGAAAGTGTGCTCAGGAAAAACTTTATCTGATAAAATTCCTAGAGCTAAGGGTGGTACTGTACTTTGAAGGCTTTCAAAGATCAGTTGGCCAACAAAATCAAGGGGCAATGTTCTACATCAACAAGCAGGGATGAATAGGATTGAACCTTCTGTGACAGAAAACTCCAGATGTGAGATTGGTCCATCTCTCAGGGGATGCTTCTTAGAACCACATTTATTTGTCAGGCAAAAATGTTCTGGCATGGCAGGCTGAGTCAAGTCCTAGAGTCCCACAGATGTTTCCTGGACAGGGCATAGCAAACTATATATTCCACAAGCAGGGCATAGCAGTAGTAGATCTGTTTGGGTTCTCTTTGAAAAGAGAGGTCCCACTCTTTTGCTCCAGGAAAGAGACAAAAGGTAAACTAGCTTCTGGTGCCTTTGTCCTGAATTATAGTCAGGATCTATTGCAAACGTATCCTCAATTTCCTCTAGTAGCAAAGACCTTGCTGTAACTCAGAAACCAGGAAACTGTACTTCTCATAGCATCCTATTAGCTGCAACAGATTTGGTTTCCACTCCTGTGAGAGATGTTCATCAGGAATCCAGTCACACTGGGGAATTCCCAAACTCTCCTTACTCAAGATGAGGGGCTTTTGCATCATCTAAACATCAGATCTCTGGCTCTCGCTGCCTGGGCTTCCTAGATCTAAATTCTGAATTTTGAGATCATCGGAAATTATTTTTAAGATATGTTAAGACTAAGCTTGCAGTTCAAGGGGCTGGAGACATCATCAAAGCAGGTACCTTGCCCTCTGGACTTCAGCATATTACCATAATTTCTTTATGATGTATTCTGTAATCCACTTTATTTGAAAGGCAGAATATAAGTAAGTGAATAAATATTTACTTACATCTGATGAGGAGCTTTGTGTCAGAACATCCTTAGGAAGGAAGGAAAGACTAAATGTAAAAGATGCATGCTAATGACTTATTTTGCTACAAACTGAATATTCTTTACAAAAAAAATGTTTTATTACCATAATTAAATTGCTGGGCAGACTAGATCAACCATTTGGTCTTTTTCTGCTATTAACTAGCAAGTGCCTGCAATTTAGAGTCAAACACTTTGAAGAAATGTATATTAACAATTTGTAAGGGTGAAAGAAAAGTAGAGATTCATAGAACCATACATTTTATATGAAATTATTTTAAACTAAAATGGAGCTTGGTCTTCAACTCCAAAAGCATTTTCAAATTCATCTTTTGAGGTGCTGCATTGTTACTTACTGTAGGGTTCTGATTTCCATCCACAGTTGTCACAACATATGATTATTCAAAGACCAAGGATGATGAGCTGTATTTTATGAAAGGTTCAATCATTTACGTTATAAAGAAAAATGATGATGGCTGGTATGAAGGTGTCTCCAATGGTGTGACTGGCCTTTTTTCTGGGAATTGTTGAAACTATCATGCACTAAGCTGATTAATATTGACATTTGATCAGTGAGATGGGACCTTTAATTCAATCATACTACATTACAAATTGTGATTATTTAATGGAACCTGTAAAAATTGAGAAGTATGTTTCAAATTAACAATGTTGGATGTTCTTTAGACACTTGCCTTTTTAATGGTATGATTGAATGTCTATCCATAAGTGTTAAGTTGCAGAAGACCAGGTCTTATTTTGCAATTACTATCTGGCTGCTTGAGGATGCTGAAGACTTGAATCGGCCAATCTGATTGCCTGATTTAATCCTACAGAATTTTTAAGCATACTTAAGCTGCCAGATATTGCTTGGTGGATAGAGCTCACAATATGCAGCTTGCCTAATGGTAATTCTTAAAACAAACTGTCTACATTTGGTTATGCTTATGTATTTACTTATGCGTTGTTAATTTTATGGCCAGCCTAAATATTCTAGGGAAGTAGGGTACAGTAGTTATTGAAATCATTCATATTGTGCCATTACATTTTCAGTGTCACATGGAAACCAAGGTAGACTAACACATTCAATTCTGGATGAAACCTTTGCTAGTGTTGGTCATATTATCTTTATTTAGACTCTTGCTCATTCTTAAACTAGAATATTTGTTTAAAGATTATGTACAAACTTATGAACTAAAATGTAATTTAAAAAATCCAGAATGCTTCCACTTTGTTGTAACTTGTCTGGAGTACTTACACTTACTTGTTGAGTCTCTAAGGTGGACATGTGAAATAGAAATGGGTTGTCTTAATATGTATGTTGTAATTTGTACTTGTTTATTGAATGAGTGAATTTGCATTATGATATTTCCCTTCCTAAATTCATAAGTGAACCGTTGTTAATTTTACTTTGTTGGTTTGTGTGGCAAAAGATTTTGAAATGTTGGCTTTGTAAAATCCCATGATTGTTTAATTGTACTGAAAAAAAAATCTGTAAAAATATGCAAGTTAGAAAATTGGTAAGTTTTATCTACTTTGGAGGTCACTTAATTTGTCCGAATCTACCTTAAGAATTTGAAAAAAAAAGGGCAATGCATAAGTTCAGAATACCTTCTGTAAAGGGATACAAGTATGGGGATTAAAATTGTGTGTGAATAGCATTGTCTGAGGACAACACTGTCCAACTCATTGCACATCCTAGCAATAGCTCTAATTGGAAATTTTTTTATTTCAGTTTTTGAAATTGAATATTTATAGCAACACTGAGTTAGGTTTCTTAAAACTGACATTTGTGAAAATTTTAATTACATGATGGACTAGTGTAAGAACTAGCTCATTTTGCATTACTAGAAATGTGCCAAGTTTTCATAATTAGCAGACAGGGGGCCAAAAGTATTTTTTTTTTTTTTTTTATATAATAGGACCAATATGTTTTAATCCAGTTTCCTTTTGAGATGGAGAAAAAGGATGTTAAGCACATTGTTAATACCTTCTTTGAGGTAGCACCTCCCATCCCAACACGTACTCCACGCCCACTCCTCCCTTCATGTAGTCTGCTTGTGCTGTTTTATATTACACCTGTATTTCTTGGAACATCCAAGTAAAAAGCTGAAGTTAGGAAGAATACCATAGATGCTGTTGCAGATGTACTACAACTTTTGAACCCTGTTTCCTGTAGCATTTTGCAAGGAGTTATTGGACTTCCTCAAATAACCTATTATCCTTCTGTCATATATTGGTTTCAAGGAGAAATTACTATTTACCTGATAATTTCCTTTCCTTTAGTAATGGGTAGGTCAATCTCAATGAATGGGTTATGCACCTCTACCAGCAGATGAAGACAGAGCAAAAGCTAAGGTCATGGCTATATAGTCCTGCCCTGACATCAGCCTGCCAGTATTCTATGGAAAAGCCAAATTGTGACAAAATTGATTATACTTGAACATTATTAGAAAGGCAACCATTCTTGTTTCTCAACCAACAGGAACACTGAGCTCAGCCAAAAAAATGAACATATTTAGCCAACTAAGGGCTAGAGAAGGCACTTACCAGTTGTCAACGAGGAGCAGGAATCATACTCTGCATAGCTCACCCTAAGAGAGGCTAACCACAAATTCAAACCCCAGCAGCTGAGGGCAGGTCTGGGACTGACCTACCCTTCACTAAATGAAAGGAAATTACCAGGTAAGTAGTAATTTCTCCTTTCTTAGCATTTGGCTGGGTCAAACTCAACCAGTGGGATGTAGCAAAGCTAATCTTGCAATGGACAGGAAGCTGCCGGCGATCCAGACAATACCGCCCATGCAAACACAGTGTCTTCCCAGCTCTAACATCCAAGCATTAATGCTTGGAGAAGGTGTGTAAAGATGATCATGTTGCCGCTCGGCAAATTTCAGCAGGCGACGACAAAATAAGTTCTGCCCATGATACTGCCCGAGCCCTTGTGGAATGTGGTCTAATCTGTTTCGGTAAGGCAACCTCAGCAGCCACACAAGCTGCGGTAATGACTTCCTTAACCCGGTGGGCAATCATTGCCTGTGTTGGCTGTGCTCCCTGCTTACCTCCACCCTGGAGCACAAACAGGTGATCAGACAGTCTTACTCATGTCCAAGTACTGCAGCAAATGATGCTTGACGTCCAATTCATCTCTGTCCCTGACCAAGGCAGGCAGAGAAAAGGACTGATTCAAATGAAAGTCCGAAACCTCTTTGGGCAAAAAGGAGGGCACAGTCTGAAGTTGAACCACAGCCAGAGTCATATGGAGAAAACACTCATGGCAGGAAAAAGCCTGCAGCTCAGAGATCTTACGTGCCAAACAGACTGCTACCAGAAAAATTATCTTCAAGGTAATCAGCCACAAGGAAAAAGTATGAAGCGATTGAAAGGTTGGACCTGCCAAAAACATGAGGACCAAGTTAAGGTCCCACAGAGGCACCAGATGCTGCAATGGGGGCCAGAGATGCTCAACTCCCTGCAGAAAATGGACACATCCGGATGGGAAGACAAAAGCCCTCCATTGACTCTTCCTCTATAACAAGCCAGGGCTGCAACTTGAACCTTCAAGGTGTTGAGAACCAAATGCTTAAGCAAGCCATCTTGTAAAAATTCCAAAATCAATGAAATATCCACCTTGAGCAGCTGAGTACCTCGCTCGGAACACCAAGCCTCAAAGACCCTCCAAATTGCCACAGGTGAAAAATCCTGCTTCCACAATGGAGCCCTTTCAATGGCTAAACCTTAAGGCAGAATCGACTCGGATCCTCGTGTAGAATGGGACCCTGACCTAATAGATCCGTTCGAAAAAGTAACCTGAAGGGACTGCCACCAGAAATCTCTGGAGATATGCTTATCAAGGCCTTCAAGTCCTTTTGGAGTCACTAAAAGGACGGTCTTGACTTGCAATCTTCTGGATCAGTCTGCCTATCAGAGGCCAGGGTAGAAAGCATAAAGCAGGGCGCCATGTGGCCACTCCTGAACAAGAGCACCGATGCCTATTGCTTTTTGGTCCCACCTGCTACTGAAGAAGCATGTAACCTTTGCATTTTTGAAGAATGCCAACAGGTCTAGATCTGGTAGGCCTCAGCGGTTCACCAGGAACAAAAAGGCCTCATCTGCCAGTTCTCATTCTCCTGGGGCCAAGTTTCTCCTGCTGAGGAAATTGGCTCTGATATTGCCCATTCCAGCAATGTGAGAGGCGGATATGCTTAGGAGATGCTGCTCTGCCCATACCATGAGCACATCTATCTCCTCCGACACTTATTGACGCTTTGTTCCACCCTAACGATTGATGTAAGCCACCGTGTTCATATTGTCATACATTATTCAGATTGGTCAAGCCTCTAGCCACTTGGCAAACTGCAGGCACACCAAGCAAACCGCTTATGCCTCCAGTCGATGTTCCACTGCCGCTCTGCTGCATTCCAGCGCTCTTGCACCACCAACTCCTCACAGTGATCCCCCAGTCCCTTAGGCTTGCATCTGTCTTGAGTACCATTCAATTCAGCAACAGGGAAATTTCTTCCTGAGATGGTCCTCTTGTAACCACTAGTCCAAATGGGATCTCACCTCTAATGGAAAGAGCAGCCTCACCACATTGTTCTGTGACGGCGGACTCCATTGGGAGAGCAAGGCACACTCAAGAGGGTGCATATGTGCCCTTGCCCAAGGACCTCTTCTAATGTGACAGACATCAACCCTAGGACCTGCATATAAGACCACACAGTTGGAAGAACAAAATACTGGGATAGAATTTGCAGCATCAACGTGTGTATCCGAGATTCCAGCAGAAACACTTTACCCTGCCTTGTACTGAATCGAACCCAGAGATACCCCAGGGTCTGAGATGGCTGCAAATTGCTCTTGGCTAGATTCACACCCAGCCTAGTTCCTGTAGCAAGGAAACCACCCTGTGGGAAGCGTAAAGACTCTCTTCCAATATCTTGGCTTGAATCAACCAGCCGTCCAGATAGGGGTGAACTAGAATGCCCTCCTTGTGAAGGGCTGCTGCTACAACCACAATGACCTTGGAAAAGGTCCTGCGCACAGTGGCTAGTCTGAAAGGCAAGGCCTGAAATTGATAATGACAATCAATAGCAAATCTGAGGAACCATTGATGTTCCTGCCGGATGGGAATATGCAGATCTGCCTCCATGAGATCCAGAGATATGAGGTACTCTCCTTTTGGACAGCCATTATGACAGAGCACACCATAACCATCCTGCAATGTGTGAATTGTAGATGATGGTTGACGCTATTGAGATCCAGTATGGGCCGAAATGACTCTTCCTTCTTGGGTCTGACAAAATAAATGGAATATCAGCCCATATTTTGCTGCGATTTGGGAATAGGAATCACCGATTTTGGATTCAACAGCCATTGTAATGCTGCTTCATTCCTACCGTCTTCTGAGAGGAGTTGCATAGCAAAACCATGAAGGTTTCCGGTGGAATGCAAAGAAATTCTAGAGCATACTATTCCAAATCACTGGACCCACCTGTGATAAAACCAGGATAGGAAGCCACCTATCTCTTGCACCATCAAGTGAGTCCATCAACCTTCATTGGGAAGACTGAGGAGCTCCAACTCTGGAGCCTGCATCCTTTTGAGGACCTCTGGGGCAAAAGGACTGAGACCTGTGGAAGGGACTGGATCTCTGATAAGAACCTACTCTCTAAGGCCGAAAATGCAGGTAGTCTTGGGAACGGCCAGTTGCCCGAAAAGACCGGGCAACAGGTTTCTTGTCCTGTGGAAAACGAGGGATCTGAGTCTCTCCCCATTTACTTGTTATTTTTTCTAATTCACTGTCAAACAAAAGCAAGCCTTTGAAGGGCAGCTTAATAAGGCTATATTGAAATAGACCAGTTGCACAGCCACAACTGCAACCTGGCTGCAATAACTGAAGCAGCTCCTCTGGCAGCTGTTTGTAGTAAGTCAAAGCCCACATCACCCAAGAAGGCAGCCCTGGTTTTACCATAGGTCAAAGATCAGAACCAGCGCCACCAGATTCATGACAAGGACACAAGGTAGCCCCAGCTACCAAGGTGCAACAAGAAGCAATTTGCAAGTTCATTGTCACTGCCTCAAAGGCTTGCTTCAGGATAGTCTCATTCCTCCTATCCTGCACATTCTTCAGGGCCATACCTCCTCCTACCATGATGATGGTATGTTTCGTGACCGAACACACTAAAGCATCCACCCTAGGGAAACACAATTGCTCTCTGGCCTGCGGATCCAAGGGATATAAACCTGGCAAGACATGTCCCCCTTTAAAAGATGCCTCTGGCGCACTCCATTACAGATCAACCAACTCCTGGATAGCATCCAAGAGGAGGAAGAAACAAGAGAGCGAGGGCTAAAGCCTTCACTGTTGTGCCTCTCTCTGCCTACAACCGCTAAATGGGATTTAGGTCTACACCAATCAAGGCTACCGGACTGAAGGCACTCTACTGCAGGAGGCAAGTGGTGCTTCAGACAACTCGTCTTTGATATATCCTTTCCAATTTCTTTTTTTTTACTCACAGGTAATCCCCCAAAGGGAAATGCTTGTCCGCCATCTGCTGGAGATGCAGAATACTGGTGGGCGGGAAGATATAGCTGTGATGTCAGCTTTTGCTCTGCTTCCATCTGCTGGCAGAGTTGCATAACCCATACGAGGGTGGCCCTTAGTTGTATATGATTTTGTGAACCAAAATATTTTTCATCTCCCAACCCCCAAAATTGTTCCAATCCGTGTAAAAGTACTCTGTAATATTTCAGCTCAATCAGATAATAATAAAATTTCCCCCAAAGGCCCTGAAGTTTCAGACTTTAATATAAAAAAATATCAATTTTGTTAAACTGTTTTTTGCCTGTACAAATTTTGAGAAAATGTTTGATCATGCTTTACCCTACCTTCCATGTCACCATCACATCTTCGAATTAGTCTTGAGAAGTAGTTCTGATGCAGTAATGGGTGCAACTCCTTCAGGCCCAAATGTGAATTTGTTTAAAAGATTTAGGGAAACCTGATCGGCTATAGACAACATAAAATACCGTAGTGGGATAGAAGATGTCACCGAAGATGTTTGTGTCAGTATGCTGGAATTTCTACCAGAACAGTTACTGTGAAGTATTAGAATTGGCCATGACCTTCCTCAGTGGTACGCCCCCCCAAAAGGAGTCTCATTGCTTGTTCCTGGAGCTGTGAGCAATAGTCGGTAGATAGAAAAGGCTTTTTATGCCTTAAAATATTTATTCCAAGATCAATTTAAACTGACCAAAAAAGAGAGCGATTCAATCGGAAGAACATGCATTTTTCTTATCAGACTATTTACAAGCCTGGTTCTTAACACAATTGGCTCTGAAAGCTCCGTATCTAGTTTACAATTTTAAGGATGTAGATCCAGAAATTAGTAGTTCTGTTGTGAAAAAAATTGCAAAACATTTATGGTATCTATCACCAGAAACTGCGGTATTCACATTCTTTGATGATTAAATTCCACTAGACATTAAGCAAAAAATGGCTACTATAATGATGACTACAGAAGACAGATGTAGAAAATCAAATAAAACGATACACTGTTAGTAGTGAAGACCTCAACCGTTTAAAAGAAAACCATTTCTATGATTTTATTTCTGCAGAATCAAAGATGTTTCTCAAGATTTTCAATATACACAAATTTTCTAAAAAAAAACTGCCCATCTACTTGGAAAGATGTTGTCAACTTCCAACGTGGGTTGGAAACATTGAAAAGCATAGTGGTAGTTAACGACATGGCTGAGAGAGGAGTGAAGCTAATACAAGAATATCAGAACATTCTGAACAAGAACGAAAAAGAAAAGCAATACATTGTGCAGATTGTTAGTAAATACAGAAAAAAGTACCCAGATGCTACCAAAACTGGCCTAATTAATGAAGCAGTAAAATCTGGTCTCTTATTACATTTTTATTATTTCCATTTTAGATGTTATTTTGCGAAGTATGTATTTTTCTTTTGGTTTCAATTTTTGCTGAATATCTTAGCTAATTTTTATTTCATGTAAATAACTGTATGAAGAAAATAGTTATAAAATTGTCTTTCGATTATGCTTGATTATTTTCCCAAACATCTGAAAATGAAATACAAAAGTTTTAAATAAATACTAATTTTCGGTGAAATATGAAAGTTTAAGGTCTTTGAGGGTCATCTTAAAATAGTTCAATTGAGCTTAAATTTGGCAAGGAGCACTTTTTCATACATTGGAGCAAGATTAGAGGTTGGCAGCAAAGAATTTAAAAAGCTGAAAAATAAGGGCCATCCTAACCCACACATTGGAATTGACCTACCTGAACGCTAAGGAAACATGAAATTCTATAACAGCTACAACTAATTTCAAAAGCTTTCAAAAGAGCATATTCATAAAATAGCTTTCTATAGTATCTTTATCACATAATTAGGAAGACTCTTTATTCTCCCATTCTAAATCATTGTACCTAACTTCAAATACTTTTTTTTGCTAATTATTTTCTGAACTGCCATTTGTCAC
This sequence comes from Rhinatrema bivittatum, assembly GCF_901001135.1. Classification (NCBI taxonomy): domain Eukaryota; kingdom Metazoa; phylum Chordata; class Amphibia; order Gymnophiona; family Rhinatrematidae; genus Rhinatrema; species Rhinatrema bivittatum. The sequence continues at coordinate 136,395,972 of NC_042616.1, forward strand.
AAAAATGGAAAAATTCCTTTAATTTGTATATAACCTGTTAATTAAAATTTATGGAGTTGCCTAAAATAAAATGAGGGTAATGGTGCAAAAAAAATAACTAATGACACAAGAAAATTTGTACCTGATTATACATTGCACACAAAATATTTTTAATTTTAAGGAGGAAAAAGACTTCAGATGCCAAATGCTAGTGAATCATCACTGATTTGGTAATGGGCAAAATCATGAGTCTAAAAACCTCCTCTGTTTTTTGTGGTGCTGTGCCTATCCTACTTGTTTAGCAAACAGACCTTTATTATCAATGTAAATATTTTTTAATTTTTAAATATTTTCCAATAATATAAAAAAAATCTGGAAGCAAAGCAATTCAATTTTTCAGGAGCCTTTTCTTTATTCTGTTCCTTTATAGATTAAATGCTGCTTAAAAAATGAATATCCCCTGATGCTGAAATAAATACTCAAAACATGGCGCATGTCAGGAGAATAGACAGTATTAATGGCAGCATATAAGTGTGTGTACATATATTTGAAAGTTTTTTTTTAATGCTGATCAACCAAGAATAAGCTAAGTAATTTTGATTTAGCATTGTATAGTCGAGTTGAAGGCTGCATCTGAAAAACTGAATTGCATTGCTTCCAGATTATTTTTTATATTATTGAAAAATTTAAAAATATATACATTGATAATAAAAGAAGGTCTGTTTGCTAAACAAGTAGGATAAACACAGCACCACAAAAAATAAGGGAGGTTTTTTGACTCATGATTTTGCCCTTTACCAAATCAGTGAGGTTTCACTAGAATTTGGCATCTGAAGTCTTTCCTCCTTAAAATACAAAATCTTTTTTGTGTACAATGTGTAATCAGATGCAAATTTTCTTGGGTCATTAATTAAAATGTGTCCAATATAAACTGTTGTTCCTACTTATCATACACTGAAAGTAGTTGGACCATCATAATAAGCACTACCGGTCATCAGTCCCTTACAATATTCACTTTTTCTTTATTTTTTTTGCTGCATTTAAAAAAACTCTCTCAAATATATATATATACACACTTATCTTATATGCTGCCATTAATACTCTAGAGTTTCCTCACACACACCATGTTTTGAGCATTTATTTCTGCATTGGGATATTCATTTTTTAAGCAGCATTTAATCTATAAAGGAACAGAATAAAGAAAGTTAATACAGAATTCAGCTTGTAGCACAGGAAGCAAAACAGCAACTCACCGTCCATTTGAGGCCTCCTTTAGATTTGATTCCAACTCATGGAAGTGCATGTGGTGTTTAACGTAAAATGCTTTTTTAGAAAGTCACCAATGAAAATGTCAGACCTCAATGACATCATCAGTAACCAGGTATTCTTATATTTCTTGGTACAACCAATCAAATTAAAGCAAATTGGAATGTATTCTGACATCATCTATAGCTATCTCTTTTAAATTAATGAATACCATGCTATTTCAGCATTTAGACCAGAAGGAATTAGAGTTCAAAGTCTATATCCAAAACTGTTCTCTATAATTCAATACAGTCTCCAAAGTGCATCCACAATTTGAAGGCAAAACCTGGTCAATAATCCACCATCGTAGATCCTCAAAAGTGTGAGAACTGCAGTGTCACCATTGGTGCTGACAGTCTTATTTTATTTTGAATGCAACTCTTCTGTTCTATGAGCCGAGTTTTTATCATCTTTTTTGTCCTTCCAATACATCGTAACCCACATGGGCACTCTATAGCATAAACCATGTTTTCTGAAGTACAATCAGTGTAATAGTAATAGTTTATAAATACGTGCTGAGTTCAAATCCTACCACATTGTAATCTTCAATGTAGTTTTACACATTGAACAATGCCTCAGGGTTTTGGCCCATCAAATGGGCACTTTGTTGATCAGACTCAAGAGATAAATAAAACCTGACACTAGATCTCTTAAACTTTTCCCTTTTGTAAAGGCTATTAAGGGATGGTGTTGAAATACCTGATGTAACTGAAAAATATACCAATACTGGTATGAGCAATTTCAGACAACTACAGGAAAAATATATCATCTATAAATTTTGACCATACGTTTATACTTTTAAAAAAATGGGATCCATAAACATATTCCGTTTCAAAATGTGCTCCATAACGATTTGCCACACTGGGGGCCATCGTAGTCCCCATAGCAATGTCATGTTTTTGTAAATAAAAATCCTCTTGAAACAAGAAATAATTATGTGTTAGTGCAATCTGTGCCAATAAACTCAGTCGGTATTCTGTGAGGTCTTACTCTCATCTCTAAAATTGACTCCACTATTGTCAGTGCTTCATGTTGGGGGACATTTTTATATAAAGGCCTGTACATCCAACGAAGCCAGATAACACAATCGTATGTCCCCAATTTTTGACAATTTTGTGAGCATACGTTTTGTGTCCCAAATATATGATGTGGTTGTTTTTACTAATTCTTGCAAAAAAAAGCATCCATAAAGACAAACAATGATTTTAAAATTGACCCCACAGATGAAACAATAGGATGGTCTAGCCTTTTATGAATCTTTGGGATGGTATAATATATTGGAAACTGGATTTTTTTATTTAAAAATTATACTCATGTCATCTCAAAAAAACCCAATTTGTCTGCTGACTTAAGTACCAAATCAATTTGTTGCACTATCTCCTGGTAATATTTCATAATAGTCAGGTTTAGACAGTTGTTGCATAATTTCCCCAACATAATCCATTCTATTTTGTACCACTATTGCTCCTCCCTTGTCCACTGGTTTTATAACTGTTTCAACACCATTCTTAAGTTCTTTCATAGCTATACATTCCGGTTTAGTAATGTTATGGTGAAAGCTGAATTTTTTTTGTTCAGCCTTTAATTCAAATAACCTGAAAAGGGTGGTCAGAAAATGGATGGAGAGATGGCTGTTTTGCTACCTAGGCTACAAGCTGAATTCTATATTAACTTTTTTTATTCTGTTCCTTTATAGATTAAATGCTGCTTAAAAAAATGAATATCCCTGATGCAGAAATAAATCCTCAGAATATGGCACCTGTCGGGAGAATCAAGAGTGTGTTAGTGGAGGCATATAAGTGTGTGTGTATATGTATTTGAAAAAGTTTTTTAAATGCAGCAAGATAAAAAAAGTGAACATTGTAAGGACCGATGAGTATGTATAAAGCAAAGGTGGTCTGTTGACCGGTAGGGCTTATTATGATGGTCCAACTACTTTTGGTGAGTTATAAGTGGGAACAACTGTTTATATTGGAGATATATGGAATATAAGAAATGACCCAGATAGACAATTAAAATTTATGTACAGTCTTTTATAATAAACCATTCTCCTATAAACCCCCCCCCCCAAAAAACAACTTTTTCACTTTTATACATGCCTCAAGGCTGTTCCAGGAAATGTGATATCTGAAGATACAGTAGTTTTAATACATTGATCATATTTATTTTCAGGTTGGCCTCTGTGCATGGATAGATTAACAGTGTAAACAATGCCACGCATAACAGGAAAGCCATCAGATAGTCATAGCATATCAATATAAGCCCTGATTTTGTGGTTTGGATTTCAGCATTTATACTTTAGCTTCCCTCAGTTAAAACTTTCAGCATTAAAAAATAAAAAAATACAGTACGTAACTGCCAATGACATGTCCAAGGGTTTAAAATGATAGGTTTGTTTTATAATCTGTTGGAAGCAGGCCAGCTTCCATTTCTTTAATAACTCTGTAGGCACAGTCTGGTGGGTAAATAGCTGCCGGAAGGAGTCTGGATGATCTCACTTTTCTCGTGTCAGCACAGTTTCTGTGAGCTGTATGAGGGCCTCTCTCTCAGGGGATGGATGTAATTTACTGATCTCAGCTACTGCTTTGTGGCAGTAGCGTTGGGCGAGGTAGATTGCTTGCTGGACACCATTGCTCTGTTGAGGAGTAAAAAACAAAGGTAATTATATCATGGGTAATTCACACAAATGGAAACTCAAAGAACAAACTTATGTGAAGGGAGACATAACTGTCCCTTGGGGTCTAGGCTTAACTTTTTTTTTTAGACTCAGAAACTGAACTTAACTCCTGGGTCAGAAATAGAATATAATATGCATTTCTGTGGCTAATGCTAGTATATGGTGTGGTCAGGGCTAGATTTGATTATTGAACCAAGATGCAGAGGACTAGGGGCAGGAGTTTTCGCCTCTGGAAATCAAAGAGCAAGAGAGAGTTTTAGTTTTTGGGTTCCTGCAGTATGGCATATCTTATGTTCAGAATTTGGCACTCTAGGCACTTGCCTATGTCTCACCATCCTAGATATCTCTGCTGCGTTTGACACTGTCAACCACCAAATCCTTCTATCCAGACTATCAGAGATAGGCATCTCCGGAAGAGTGCTCGCATGGTTCACTTCCTATCTCACCCACCGAGAATACCTAGTCAAAATTGACAACTCCGAATCCCCATGCATGCCACTCGTGCAAGGTGTCCCCCAAGGATCCTCCCTATCTTCCACCCTTTTTAACATATATCTCCTACCTCTCTGCTATCTACTTTCTGATCTAGGTCCTAATTTCTTCATGTATGCGGATGACGTCCAGATCCTCATCTCCATACAAAAAACCCTCAAAGACACCCTGCCTAGTTTCCATCAACATCCTTTTAGCCAACCTCCAACTTGCACTTAACACAGTCAAAACGGAAATCCTCCTCATATCCAACAATCCTGAAATCATCTCACAGGTTATACCCAAGCTACCTACCACTACCCACCCCCTCCTGCCATTTGTAAGAGACCTAGGTGTTGTATTGGATCAACACCTCAACTTCCAACCCCATATTAAATCTCTGCTAAAAGGAGGCTTTTACAAACTCCACATCCTCAAAAAAACTCAAACCCCTGCTCCACACTCAGGATTTCCGTCTAGTTTTGCAGTCTACCATCTTATCTAAATTGGATTACTGCAACTCCCTTCTCCTAGGCCTCCCCTATTCCACAATTAAACCACTACAAATCCTACAGAACTCCATGGCAAGAATCATCACAGACACACGCAAAAGAGAACACATCTCCCCAGTCTTAAAAAATCTGCACTGGCTTCCCATCCCTTTCCGTATAAAATACAAAACCCTCACAGTTCTTCATAATGCGCTCTACAAAAACAACCTTGCTTGGCTCAAGGAAATGCCACGTTTCCATACCTCCAATCGTCCATCCAGAGCCACCCTTGCAGGCACCCTCCACATCCCACCCCTTAAAACTGCACATCTCTCCACCACAAGAGAAAGAGCTTTTACCATCGCTGGCCCTACCCTATGGAACTCACTACCCATGTCCCTCCACCTTGAACCCTCTTTACCCAACTTCAAAAAAGGCATCAAAACCTGGCTTTTCCTACAGGCCTACCCAGATGCCAATCAAACATAAACCCCTTCTATTGCCTCCTCCCTATCTCGACCTCTGCTCTGCTACCCACCAATCAAGGATGCATCTTATGGAAACATTGACTATGTAATGCTTGATATGTTATGTATATATTAAGGCCTTTTTAATGCAGTTCCTTTATTTTTTTCTCTCTCCCTTTCGCTTTATAACCTATGTTCTTCACGCTACTTATACGCTTGGCTTTGCACCCGCCCCCCCATTCTCTCCTTATTCCACCCCTGCTCCCCTTTCCCCTCTCCCTGTTATTTGTAATTTCCCTTTCCTACTTTCAAAGTTGATTGTAAACCGGCATGATATGTTCTATGAATGTCGGTATATTTTAAAAGCCCATAAATAAATAAATAAAATGTTGCCTGTGCCTAAATTTGCCTCTGAGTTGTTGTGACAGAGTGGTCCACGCAGGAGATCTGAGTCTAGGACCTTACTAGCACAGCACCATATATGAACACCGACCCCAGAAATGTGAATTAACTTTACTTCATCTCTGACCCAACAGTTTAATTTCCAGCATTAGAAACTGTGAATAAAAACTCTGAAGGCGTAACACATCTCCCTGCATTAAGTAAGAGCAAATGCCTTCATTAACATGGGATTTTCATGGAGGTGCACCAATTTGTGCATTAAAATTCTTATTAATGCCTAAGTAAATTTATACAAATGCACATACATGTGTGGACTGGCTTTGCAGGGCTTCGAGCATACCCCGGTTGGGAGGACCAGCATATCATGTGGTTAGTGTTGGTTGCAGCTGCAAACAACACCGAGCTCCCAGTCGTGCTTTTTACATAAAAGACTTCTCATCAGGGGTATCGTTAGCCCTGTCAGTGCACCACTAAGGAGGAGACTGCAACACGGCTATGTTGGCGGGGGCCCTGCAAGGCACAAAGAGGTGGTGGTTACTGTTGGCGGGAGGCTCGAGGAAGAGGTCTGTAGTTGGGTCAGTGGGGCTTTGTGGCCCAAGGAGGAGGTGGTGTCAGCTGGGCCACGTGGATCAAGGATGCAGGGCAACAGCCCAAAGTGGAGTAATAGGCTGCAAGGCCAGAGGAGGAAAGGCTACAGCTGTATCAACCATGCCTGTGCGGCCCAAAGAGGAATTAGCTGCTGTACTGGCTGGGCGCAGATTGAGAATGTTTTGTTGGCTAGCCTGTGGGACAGAAGAAATAAGGCTGCTTCTTTTTGCATTCTGAACACTCTGGAGGAAAGAGCATTTATGCTTGTGTGGGTTAGAGTGACAGCATGAGTGTGCATGTGAGGCAAACAGCTCGAGTGTGCATGTATGTATATTTGTGCATTTGAGAAACATAAGTGTGTATGCACGTGTGAGAGATAGCATATGTATGAGCGTGTGTGTGTGTGTGTGTGAAAGTATAAGTGTGCATGTGTGAGTGAGAGCATGAGTATACATATTTTTGTGGGTTAGCATGAGGGTGTGTGTGAGAGCATGTGTGTATGTGAGAGACAGTAGGTGTGTGTGAGAGAGATAGAGACCATATGTGTATGTGTACGAGACAGCATGTGTGAGTGTATGAGAGAGAGTCTGTATGTGTGTGCATGTGAGATGCTGCAAGAGTCCAAGGTGGAGGCTGCTGTTGCCTGTATGTTGAGGGAGAGAGAACACGTGTATTATGTGAGAAAGCATGTGAAAGAGCACGTGTGTGTATTTGAGAGAGTGTGTGTGTGTGTGTGTGTGAGCGAGTGTGTACATGTTGGAGAGTGTGTGTATTTGAGAGAGACAGAAGGAAGTTTGTGTGCTCCCTTTCCCCACTAATCCATGACAATCTGAGGGTGACTGGAAATCAAAAGTTTCCAGGTATGGAGAGCAAGGGAATTTTTTTTTATCCTTAATTTGTCTGCTGTTTTAAATATTTTATTAGTGCTTGGGAAATATTTAAAACATTTTTATACGAGAACATAAGAAAATGCCATACTGAGTCAGACCAAGGGTCCATCAAGCCCAGCATCCTGTTTCCAACAGTGGCCAATCCAGGCCATAAGAACCTGGCAAGTACCCAAAAACTAAGTCTATTCCATGTTACCATTGCTAATGGCAGTGGCTATTTTCTAAGTGAACTTAATAGCAGGTAATGGACTTCTCCTCCAAGAACTTATCCAATCCTTTTTTAAACACAGCTATACTAACTGCACTAACCACATCCTCTGGCAACAAATTCCAGAGTTTAATTGTGCGTTGAGTAAAAAAGAACTTTCTCCAATTAGTTTTAAATGTGCCCCATGCTAACTTCATGGAGTGCCCACTAGTTTTTCTACTATCTGAAAGAGTAAAAAACCGATTTACATCTACCCGTTCTAGACCTCTCATGATTTTAAACATCTCTATCATATCCCCCCCCTCAGTCGTCTCTTCTCCAAGCTGAAAAGTCCTAACCTCTTTAGTCTTTCCTCATAGGGGAGTTGTTCCATTCCCCTTATCATTTTGGTAGCCCTTCTCTGTACCTTCTCCATCGCAATTATATCTTTTTTGAGATGCGGCGACCAGAATTGTACACAGTATTCTCACCATGGAGCGATACAGAGGCATTATGACATTTTCCGTTTTATTCACCATTCCCTTTCTAATAATTCCCAACATTCTGTTTGCTTTTTTGACTGCCGCAGCACACTGAACCGACGATTTCAATGTGTTATCCACTATGACACCTAGATCTCTTTCTTGGGTTGTAGCACCTAATATGGAACCCAACATTGTGTAATTATAGCATGGGTAATTTTTCCCTAGATGCATCACCTTGCACTTATCCACATTAAATTTCATCTGCCATTTGGATGCCCAATTTTCCAGTCTCACAAGGTCTTCTCGCAATTTATCACAATCTGCTGGTGATTTAACTACTCTGAACAATTTTGTGTCATCTGCAAATTTGATTATCTCACTCGTCATATTTCTTTCCAGATCATTTATAAATATATTGAAAAGTATGGGTCCCAATACAGATCCCTGAGGCACTCCACTGTCCCTTCCACTGAGAAAATTGTCCATTTAATCCTACTCTCTGTTTCCTGTCTTTTAACCAGTTTGCAATCCACGAAAGGACATCGCCACCTATCCCATGACTTTTTACTTTTCCTAAAAGCCTCTCATGAGGAACTTTGTCAAACGCCTTCTGAAAATCCAAGTATTCTATATCTACCAGTTCACCTTTATCCACATGTTTATTAACTCCTTCAAAAAAGTGAGGCAGACTTGTGAGGCAAGACTTGCCCTGGGTAAAGCCATGCTGACTTTGTTCCATTAAACCATGTCTTTCTATATGTTCTGTGATTTTGATGTTTAGAACACTTTCCACTATTTTTCCTGGCACTGAAGTCAGGCTAACAAGTCTGTAGTTTCCCGGATCGCCCCTGGAGCCCTTTTTAAATATTGGGGTTACATTTGCTATCCTCCAGTCTTCAGGTACAATGGATGATTTTAATAAGTTACACATTTTTACTAATAGGTCTGAAATTTCATTTTTTAGTTCCTTCAGAACTCTGGGGTGTATACCATCCGGTCCAGGTGATTTACTACTCTTCAGTTTGTCAATCAGGCCTACCACATCTTCTAGGTTCACCGTGATTTGATTCAGTCCATCTGAATCATTACCCATGAAAACCTTCTCCATTACGGGTACCTCCCCGACATCCTCTTCAGTAAACACCGAAGCAAAGAAATAATTTAATCTTTCCACGATGGCCTTATCTTCTCTAAGTGCCCCTTTAACCCCTCGATCATCTAACGGTCCAACTGACTCCCTCACAGGCTTTCTGCTTCGGATATATTTTAAAAAGTTTTTACTGTGAGTTTTTGCCTCTACAGCCAACTTCTTTTCAAATTCTCTCTTAGCCTGTCTTATCAATGTCTTACATTTAACTTGCCAATGTTTATGCTTTATCCTATTTTCTTCTGTTGGATCCTTCTTCCAATTTTTGAATGACGATCTTTTGGCTAAAATAGCTTCTTTCACCTCCCCTTTTAACCATGCTGGTAATTGTTTTGCCTTCTTTCCACCTTTCTTAATGTGTGGAATACATCTAGACTGTGCTTCTAGAATGGTATTTTTTTAACAATGACCACGCCTCTTGGACATTTTTTACTTTTGTAGCTGCTCCTTTCAGTTTTTTTTCTAACAATTTTTCTCATTTTATCAAAGTTTCCCTTTTGAAAGTTTAGCACGAGCGCCTTGGATTTGCACACTGTTCCTCTTCCAGTCTTTAAATCAAATTTGATCATATTATGATCACTATTGCCAAGCGGCCCCACCACCGTTACCTCTCTCACCAAGTCCTGTGCTCCACTGAGAATTAGATCTAAAATTGCTCCCTCTCTCGTCGGTTCCTGAACCAATTGCTCCATAAAGCTATCATTTATTCCATCCAGGAACGTTATCTCTCTAGCGTGTCCAGATGATACATTTACCCAGTCAATATTTGGGTAATTGAAGTCTCCCATTATTACTGCACTACCAATTTGGTTAGCTTCCCTAATTTCTCTTAGCATTTCACTGTCCATCTCACTATCTTGACCAGGTGGACGGTAGTATACCCCTATCACTGTAGTCTTCCCTGACACACAAGGGATTTCTACCCATAAAGATTCAATTTTGTATTTAGTCTCATGCAGGATGTTTATCCTGTTGGACTCTATGCCATCCCAGACATAAAGCGCCTCACCTCCTCCCGGGTGCTCCTCTCTTGTCATTGCGATATAATTTGTACCCCGGTATAGCACTGTCGCATTGGTTATCCTCTTTCCACCATGTTTCTGAGATGCCAATTAAGTCTATATCATCATTCACCACTATACATTCTAATTCTCCCATCTTACTTCTTAGACTTCTGGCATTAGCATACAAACATTTCAAAGTTTGTTTTTTGTTTGTATTTTCTTTCTGCTTTTTAATTGATAGGGATAAGTTCGAATTTTTTTAGCTCAGGTGAGTTTTTAGTTACAGGCACTGGGACTATTTTTCTAATTATTGGAACCTCACTGTCGGGATGCCCTAATTCTAATGCATCATTAGTATCCTTTGAAGATACCTCTCTCCGAACCATGCGCTGCTGAGCGACTGTCGGCTTTCCCCTTAGAGCAGCTTTTAAACTAGAACAATCTCCTTTTTAAAGGTTAGTGCCAGCAGTCTGGTTCCACCCTAGTTAAGGTGGAGCCCATCCCTTCGGAAGAGACTCCCCCTTCCCCAAAAGGTTTCCCAGTTCCTAACAAAACTGAATCCCTCTTCCTTGCACCATCGTCTCATCCACACATTGAGACTCCGGAGCTCTGCCTGCCTCTGGTGACCTGCGCGTGGAACAGAGAGCATTTCAGAGAATGCTACCCTGGAGGTTCTGGATTTAAGCTTTCTACCTAAGAGCCTAAATTTGGCTTCCAGAACCTCCCTCCCACATTTTCCTATGTCGTTGGTGCCCACATGTACCACGACAGCCGGCTCCTCCCCAGCACTGTCTAAAATCCTATCTAGGTGACGCGTGAGGTCCGCCACCTTCGCTTTAGGGCCTCGTGTAATATTTGTAATGTTGCCTTTTCAGATGTAGGATTGTTATTTTTTGAGTGCTGGCAGTTTGTGCTATTTTGGTATGGGAGGTTTACTATATTGTAATTCAGTTTATGCAAATCTTTCCAAAGGCCAAGTTGACACCTAACCATAAGCCTAATATAATATGGGTTGCAAATGTCTTTTGCAGGGTTTTGTGGTTGGCACCACAGTAGTGCATGTAAATATAGTATACATGTGTCAATGTTTTAGCGCAGAAGACTTTACTTTGAATGTTCCTTTTCAGATAAATCAATTTTTAATTGTGTGGGGAGTGCAAAGCCTAATACCCATGCACAGGCCCTGGCTACACTGGTTCCATGTAGGAAAGCAGGAATCCATCTTGAGCTTTGTGTAAGTCACTATCCCCAGTCTCAGCCACAGCAGTGATGCATACAGTCTTTGCATGGCTAAATTTTGTTTGTTGTAATCCCAGAGGAATTCAGTGGCATGGATTACTTCTTGCGGGTGTGTGTGTATATATGTGTGTGGCAAGCTACAGTTACAGAAAGAAAGTGAGCTAGGAGGAAATACTTGTTTAGTGAGGCTTCTGTCTGAGGTTGCTGGGCGGACCTCAGAGGGACAGATGGCTGTGGAACCAGTGAGTCTCCTGGAAAGTGGGGATGCTGAGAAGGGGTGGGGAAGGGAGGAGGTGCTGAAGGCTGGTGAAGGGCTGGCAGCAACCAAGAACTTTACATAATGATGCAGGGGCCACTCACTAGAAGGGTTATTTCCAAAAGGATTTACACACTTAAAACTGGGTTTTACACATGTAAATGCTCTTTACACCTGTAAGTGGACCTTTGGAAATTGCTACAATGTATCATTGAACTATCAATAGTTCTTAGATGCGTAAGTGCACTAATGGACTTTTGAAAATTGCTATGATAGTTTGTTACATTTACACATATAACTCCTATGAAAATTACCTCCTTAGTGAGCACATGAGCAGCAGAATTTGTCTGAGCCACTGGTTGCCAGTGTGGTTGCCTCATCACTTGGCAACTTGCTCAAGAGTTGATTGTTTGGCAACAGAATTTAATAGGTCAGAAATCCAGGATATACAATATATACACGAGACTGTATCTCAAAAGTCACAGCCAGGCAATCAAAATAGTGAGGGGTCTGCATTAAAAGCCATATGAGATGAAACTGAAAGACCTGAATATGTATACTCTGGAAGACAGGAGAGATGGGGAAGATACAATGTAGACCTTTAAATTCCTGAAAGGCATTAATGATACACAAGAATAAAACCTTTTCCAATGGAAAGAAATCTGTAGAACTAGGGTCATGATATGAAACTCCAAGGGGATATTTCCCCAAGGGTGGTGGATGTATGGAATGCATTCCTGGAAGAAGTGATGAAGACAAGACAGATAATGAAGTTCAAAAGCGTGTGGGATAAACAAAGAGGATCCACAGTAGCAAAAAGACAGAGGTAACCTGCATGGAGCAGCAGTTATTGCCCCAAAAGAAATAAAACAAACAAAAAAAAACACTTTCTGGGCAAACTGGAAAGACCACGTGGGTTTTTTTTTTTCTGGTGTCATTTACAATGGCTCCGGCGGAGTGCACTGTTAACCCGCGATTGGACACGCTAGCTTTACCCCTTATTCAGTCAAAAACACGCGTACAACCCCCCGACTCTATTAGTGCCCGCAACATGCAAATGCATGTTGATGGCCCTATTAGGTATTCCCGCGCGATTCAGAAAGCAAAATGTGCAGCCAAGCCGCACATTTTACTTTCAGAAATTAGTACCTACCCAAAGGTAGGCGCTAATTTCTGCCGGCACCGGGAAAGTGCACAGAAAAGCAGTAAAAACTACTTTTCTGTGCACCCTCCGACTTAATATCATGGCGATATTAAGTCGGAGGTCCCGAAAGTTAAAAAAGTTAAAAAAAAAAAAATTGAAATCGGCCCGTGGCTCGCAGGTTGAAAACCGGACGCTCAATTTTGCAGGCGTCCGGTTTCCGAACCTGTGGCAGTCAGCGGGCTCGAGAACAGACGCCGGGAAAATTGAGCGTCGGCTGTCAAACCCGCTGACAGCCGCCACTCCTGTACAAAAATATGCGCTAGGGACGCGCTAGTGTCCCTAGCTCCTCTTTTTACCGCCGGCCTTAATTTAAATATTTTAGTTTACTGAATCGCACGCACAGGACACTGGCCTGTGCACGCACCGGGAGAGCGAGCGCTCACCTGCTCTCCCGCGAATTTTACTGTATCTGCCTGTTACTGTGTTAACCAGACTTGAGAGGGGTATGGGGCCAACCAGTTTTATGGATGAAAGGGGCACTGCAATTCAGTTTATTCATCCCTGGTCTAGGGTGTGCTCTACTTCTTAGTTATTCAGGAAAAATGTGGAATTTACATTAGAGATATTTTGGCTCCAGATTACGATGGACCTTTCAAGGGTCAGCTTTGCATGCTTTTGGGAATTGGTGAAACATGTGCTGCACAGACAGCACATAAGGGTGTTGGGCATATAACCTGTGGGCTTATTTTGAAAAAAATCTCCTGGGCTGATATTTTCCTACAATCCGCCCCTGTGCACATATTGTATCAACCTAAGCATAAAGCTCTGGATACTTAATGAGATAATACAGACAAGCCTTTTAACAAGAAGTATAATCTATTAAGTTTGTGCTGTATCTTTAGCAAAAGGTACTACATATTTAGGGACCTTAGTTTTTATTTTTTTTCCTGGGAGTCAATGTTATAACAAAAACAAATCAATGGAAAAAATGGCTGCTGTAACAAACAGGAGAAAAATCAGTCATTTGTCCACAGATTTCTTTCTGTTATAATATTTAAATTCCCAGGAAAAATAAAATGAAAACTGAAAATTAAAGTCTCTATACATATTCTTACCTGTTGAACATATTGCCAGGCAAGTTCAACATCTCCTGGTAAACAGAATCTTCTCATTATCATAACATTTAGTTCTGGAAACTGTTAATAGAGCAAAAGTAATAATGTCAGTTGTACTCTATTCATACATTCTCCTCCTTCTACTTTCACAAATCAAAAATAAAAAGAACTTAATATGTACAACTGCATCATATTCATATTATAAGCCCTACATAATGGCAGAAACAGTATTACCTGTATGCTTTTAGGTACTATTTTGCAAACAAAGCTAAGAAATACATGTAAAAATATAGAAGAAACATCTGTTGGCACACAGCCATTATACAATATCAGGAAAGTGCTATTTCAAAGTAACATTTTCTGAGGACAAGCAGGCTGCAAAGACCTCATAGCTGGGTGATGAAGCTCGGCTTGGTGAAGTTTACTTAATAGCTTGTTAGAAGCTTTTGGCAAGCTCTGAATGGGGCCCTCTTCAGTTCTCAATTTTCATTGGAGTACAATAATCAAGTTTCTCTGAAGAAACAATGCTTCATTTTTTGTAGTTTTCTTCACAGGGCCCTCTTGGGTCACCCTCATCTGTATCTGTTCAGGATCAGTGGGCAAGTTCTTCTTCTGTTTTTCAAGTTTGATATTTTTTTCTGGGGCCAACAGTACTGGTGCTTTGAGCAGCATCAATGATTTAATTTTGCAGGATTGAGTTGTTTGATTTCACCTCAGCTATTTTGAATCCAATGTCCCTGAAAGAGAAGAGGACCAACAGCTTCAACAGATGGCCCAGGTGCAGTTGCAGCATGTCAGTCATGGATGCCCAATAATAGATGCATGCTCTACGTAAGGGATGGCCACAATGACTTGGGCTGCCCCCAGAGGATGTCATTCCAAATTAGAGCTGATGGACAAGATCTTTGAGAAAAGTCCAGCCCATCAGCAGCGGCATCAAAGGGCCTGGGAAACCTGCTCCAATGCAGGAGATGCCTCGATATCCAGGAAGCAGTTAGCTCCTCCTACCCACTGAAAGTGAATTGTGTCTTGATACAGAGCATTGGCATCAGTACCTGTCTGCAATGTAGGAAGATTCTAGCTGCTGCTGTAAATCCTACTAAATCAGGAGTGGGAAACTTTGGTCTGGTTTTCAGGATACCCACAATGAATATGCTCAATATATATTTGCACAAAACAGAGGCAGCACAGTCAAATATACTTCGTATTTATTCACTGTGTATATATATATATCTATCTCTCTTTCTATATATATCTCCTGAAAACCAGACCTGTTTCTGGTACTCCAGGGACTGAAGATTCTCATCCCTGCTCAAAGTCTTCTAGCAGAGAGAACAGTTGGCTCTCGCATCAGTCTCAAATTATGACAGCCTCCAAGGGCCCAGATGCCAAGCACATATCTCCCTCAAATGTCCCAGGAAAAAGTGATTACTCCTCCTACTTTCTGTATGGTACTGGCAGTTTTTGAGGAGTTGGAAAGAAGTATCCAAGCAGCATTGGACTATAAAGTTGCAAGCATCAGTGCATCAACAATGGTAAAAGCCTTGCAAACTAAGGTCCAGCCTTTGCTGGAGACTCCTATGGCATCGGGTAGAAAGAAGCTGCTCGCAGGTCTGGGGGAGGAAGCTTACCGAAGGAATAGAATTTCATCAGAGTCTAGATGCCAACAGACAAGAGAAACCCCAACAGAGTTTCTTGTCTTCTAGCCCAATACACACACGAACTACACAGCCAAACTATGAGCCTGGCTCAGTTTGCATATTCCTGGGGGTAATGTCTATATCTAAAAATTATTCAGATCTGGAGAAGTCAACCAATCTCCCCTTGGACCAATCTCCTGCACAGGGAGGGAGAAAATCTTTTCACTCACCACATAGTTAAGCTCTGGAATTCATTGCCAGAGGATGTGGTTACAGTAGTTAGTGCAGCTGGGTTTAAAAAAAGGTTTGGATAAATTCCTAGAGGGAAAATCCATAAACTGCTATTAATTATTAAGCAATAGTAGCTTGAGATCTATCTAATGTTTGGGTACTTAGCAGGTACTTGTGCCTTGGATTGGCCACTGTTGGAAACAGGATGCTGGGCTTGATGGATTCTTGGTCTGGCCCAGTATGGCATGTTCTTATGTTCCTTCCTAAGTTAGTGTTACACTTCCACTAAATTTTTTTAACAGGCCACAAAAGTGAACAAGCCTTACAGTCTAGATTGCAAAAGAGCCTTACTTGGCCTTCTATTTGAAGCAAACTGAAGCCCTCAAAGTCTATCCACAGCTTTTTGCTTCTTTTGACTCCCAAGAAATCTGGGAGTTACTGTTTCCTAATGTACCCTTGCTAAATGGACAGCAGATTGCAGCTTTCTGTTATGCCCAGGCAGCTCTCACTCTGGATGGGTAAAGCAAGGCTTTTAGTGTTGCATTTATGGAGGCTGTGGTGGCTCACTGAGATCAGCTTCCATTGAAGAGATCTGCAAAGTGGTGAGAGGGAGTTCAGTGCATACACTGAAATGTCATTATTTTCTCTGGATAAAGATGTAAGTGTGACAGGTTTTGTCAGACTGTCCTGTAGGCTTTATTTGACGTTTAGAATCTAACTCCCATCTCTTCCCCTAATCCATTACTATTTCCAGGCCGACTCCCCCCCCCGCCCCATTTTTAGTGAGAAAAATGGCATGTTAACACTAAAAAGCAGTTTTGCCAATTGGCATTTTTCTGGTTTGTATGTGTCCCTTGTTTTTGGTTAGGGGCAGCTGTTTCCCTTGCTCCTCATCCATGCCCTCCCCGTGGGAGGAGAGGCTCCTGCACCCGCACTGCCCGGCACGTCAGGAGCGGCAGACCCTCCTGAAACCACTGCGCCTTTTAACTTCACGACCCTTAGAGATGTGGGAACATCGGCCGCGTGGCTACCTTGGGGGGGGGGGGGGGGGGGCAGTCCCTGCCTAGGTCTGACTGGCAAGGCACCACCTTGCAGAGACCTGGAAGCCAAAAAGGCTTTATGCATAATAAGGAGAAAATCTAAAGAAAAGGAATCAGAATCAACATCCTGATCTGGAAAAGCAGGGTCCTCCCGTAAAAAAACCCACCTGATCCCGAGCTGCATTCTCATCAGGCGTTGCAGGGACTGGATACAATGTTGGAGGAAGCTCCCCCTCCCCCACAGCCCTTGCCTGAGCTGCATGACATGTGCTTAAGATGGCTGCCGCCCCTGCACTGAGGGAGAAAGGTCCCGGTCTGAGCTCCTGCGGAGGCTGACGTTTTTGAGCCCCACGAGGCTTGGCTATTGCTGCAGACCTTGAAAAAGAGCTGCCCACCCCCCCTGAAAGGCACCTTGAGCAAATCCCAGTCCTAGAAAACCGCGCAGCACGGTGGGGGGAAAAACAAACGGCTCACAAAACATGAAATCAGCCAAAAACACGGCGATTCAGGTGGGCAGGGGTCCTGGATTGCAGCTAACCACAACATTTTTTTTTTATTTTTACAGTTCTTAGATACACACGGTTGAAGAGAGGGACTGGACCACCAGTAATCACTTCTCCAGCTGCTTACCTTGCTGGAGCCTGCAATGAAAAGTGTGGGTAAGCTGTGCCTCCGATGGTCTTTTTTTTCCTCAAAGAGACGAGCAGAGGAATGGGAGCCTCTCTGCTAAAAGACCTGAGGCAGGAGCAAAAAGGGGGAGTGACTGGACCACCAGTATCACCCCTTTAAGCCAGGAAAGTGGTCACCGGGAAGAGGGGTCCCAGACTGAGTACTCAAGGGGAAATCCCCCCTGGGACCCTGTAAGAGCTGTGACACAGAGCTGTTTCAATAGACAAGAAATTTGATTTCCTTCAAATTCTTTTTTTTTTTTTTTCATATAGAAATTAATCAATACTTGCATGATCCTGGAAACAATCAGAAGGAGAAAGAAAGAAATCACCACAGTGTGGAAAACAGAGAAAGCTAGGGAACCGCAGGTTCAACTGCCTGCCTCTGCTGGGAGACAGAGAAATACCGAAGGGATGCAGGGTGAGCACTGTCCTGATATAGGATACCTTTTCAGTTTCTCTCTGTCTCCCTCTGCTGGACAGGAGGCTCAACCCACTGTCTGGACTGATCCGGGTACGTACAGGGAACTAGGAATCGCCCCATTACTTAGAACGTCACAACCTGTTTGTCCTTTGAGAAAGTAAACGTTGCTTACCTGTAACAACTGCTGCCCTCAACTGCTCACCTCCCCTTGAAGTTGTTTCCTATTTGTTGTTAGCTATACCGAGAACTGAAGCAAGCCCTATGTGCTGCATGATGGTACACACATGCTCGGTGTGTGCCAAAAGCTGCTACAAGCTCTGAAGTAAAGCTTCAATAAAAACCTGGGCTTTGTCAGATGACGGCACCCAGCTCTAAGGACATATATTCCTCTGTCCTCCACAAACACCTGTTACAGGTAAGCAGCTTTTGTTTTCTATGCAATAAATAAAATCAGATAAAAATACATTTTAATGAATCCTAGCTGTAGTTCTCTAAAAACAAAGGCATGAACTATTAAGTCTGGTACAGTAGCCATTTGATGAAATAAAAATTCAGAAAAGCGAGAAATTAAACGTATCTGCATCATCTTAACATCCTCCCACCTACATAAAGACTGGAGCAGCTAAGAATGTTGCTTCCTTCCCTAGGTGATCAAAGCGGCGATCATGAACACCATTTATTATACCTGAAAAGTCTATATGTGGATCAGTTAGCCAATATGTTTATAACTTGGTAATAAAGGAAAGATGAATCCAGAAAAAGTGGGTTATGCACCTCTACCAGCAGATGGAGCAAACTGACGTCACAGTATATATATCCCCTACAGTGACATCAGCCTACTAATATTTTCTTCAAAAGCAACTGTGGACAGGCTAGCAAACAACTTGATTAAAAACTGATAACCATTTCAATACTCAGCCAACAGGAAACACTGAGCTCAGACAAGAATGTAATAACACTACTCTAGGGACTTGAGTAACACTTAACAGTAATCCCTGTAACACGTAGGCACACAGGAGGATCAATATGCAATCATTCAGCAGCCAAGGGAGGGAAGCTGGGTTCATCTGACTGTCCTAAAGAAAAGGAAATCATCATCAGGTAAGTAGTAATTTCTCAATTCTTAGCGTCTAGTCAGATGACTCCAGAACACGTGGGATGTATCCAAGCTACTCCCGGGATGCTGCCCGCACTCCTGTCAAAGTCTCACGTGCAAAGGCTGCATCCTCCTGGGCCTGCACATCCTGACAATATCATCTGGAAAAGGTGTGAAGGGAGGACCTCGTTGCAACTGTCAATGGGAGACAACAACCTAACTTCTAACTAACTAAAGAGTAGCAAATCACCTGGACTGGATGGTATGCATCCTAGGGTACTGAAGGAACTGGAGGGTGGCCAATGTAACCCCAATATTTAGAAAAGGCTCTAGGGGCGATCCAGGTAACTATAGACCGGTGAGAGCCTGACTTCAGTGCCGGGAAAAATAGTGGAAACTATTGTCAAGATCAAAATTGTAGAGCATATAAAAAGATATGGTTTAATGGAACACAGTCAACATGGATTTACCCAAGGGAAGTCTTGCCTAACAAATCTGCTTCATTTTTTTTGAAGGGGTTAATAAACATGTGGATAAAGGTGTATTGTAGATGTAGGTGTATTGTAGATGTAGTGTAGTGTAGTGTAGATGTAGTGTATTTGGATTTTCAGAAGGCGTTTGACAAAGTCCCTCATGAGAGGCTTCTAAGAAAACTTTAAAGTCATGGGATAGGAGGCAATGTCCTTTCGTGGATTACAAACTGGTTAAAAGACAGGAAACAGAGAGTAGGATTAAATGGTCAATTTTCTCAGTGGAAAAGGGTAAACAGTGGAGTGCCTCAGGGATCTGTACTTGGACTGGTGCTTTTCAATATATATATATAAATGATCTGGAAAGGAATACAATGAGTGAGGTTATCAAATTTGTGGATGATACAAAATTATTCAGAGTAGTTAAATCACAAGCGGATTGTGATACATTACAGGAGGACCTTGCAAGCCTGGCAGATTGGGCATCCAAATGGCAGATGAAATTTAATGTGGATAAGTGCAAGGTGTTGCATATAGGGAAAAATAACCCTTGCTGTAGTTACACAATGTTAGGTTCCATATTAGGAGCTACCACCCAGGAAAAAGATCTAAGCATCACAGTGGATAATACTTTAAAATAGTCAGCTCAGTGTGCTGCAGCAGTCAAAAAATCAAACAGAATTTTAGGAATTATTAGGAAGGGAATGGTTAATAAAACAGAAAATGTCATAATGCCTCTATATCGCTCCATGGTGAGACCGCACCTGGAATACTATGTACAATTCTGGTTGCCGCATCTCAAAAAAGATATAGTTGCGATGGAGAAGGTACAGAGAAGAGAAACCAACATGATAAAGGGAATGGAACAGCTCCCCTATGAGGAAA
This sequence comes from Rhinatrema bivittatum, assembly GCF_901001135.1. Taxonomy (NCBI): domain Eukaryota; kingdom Metazoa; phylum Chordata; class Amphibia; order Gymnophiona; family Rhinatrematidae; genus Rhinatrema; species Rhinatrema bivittatum. The sequence goes on from NC_042616.1 coordinate 136,416,273, forward strand.
GGCTAAAGAGGTTAGGGCTGTTCAGCTTGGAGAAGAGACAGCTGAGGGGGGATATGATAGAGGTCTTTAACATCATGAGAGGTCTTTCACGAGTAGATGTGAATCAGTTATTTACATTTTCGAATAAAAGAAGGACTAAGGGACATTCCATGAAGTTAGCAAGTAGCACATTTAAGACTAATCGGAGAAAATTCTTTCACTCAACGCACAATAAAGCTCTGTAAATTTGTTGCCAGAGGATGTGGTTAGTGCAGTTAGTGTAGCTGGGTTCAAAAAAAGGTTTGGATGGGTTCTTGGAGAAGTCCATTAACGGCTATTAATCAAGTTAACTTAGGGAATAGCCACTGCTATTAATTGCATCAGTAGCATGGGATCTTCTTAGTGTTTGGGTAATTGCCAGGTTCTTGTGGCCTGTTGGAAACAGGATGCTGGACTTGATGGACCCTTGGTCTGACCCAACATGGCAATTTCTTATGTTCTTATCCTCCCACCAGGCCCCAAACACTCGCCAAACCCACATATAGGTCAAGGACGTGAAGAATTTTCTAGCTCTTAGCAAGGTGGAAATCACTGCCGTACAGTACCCATATTTCAGCAAGCGAGCCCTTTCAAGGGCCATACCATAAGACAAAATAGAGTTGGATCTTCATGAAGAACAGGTCCCTGATGCAACAGATTCCTGTGCACTGGAAGTCAAAGAGGCGAATCCACTAGGAGCCTCCACAGATCTGCATACCACAGTCTCCTGGGCAATATGGAGCAACTAAGAGCACCATCCCTCTGTGGCGTTCGATCCTTTGAATCCACCTGCCCTACATGGGCCATGGAGGAAAGTCATACAGCAACTTGTCTTCCACCCACTCCTGCACTAGGGCATCGATCCCCAATGACTTTGGATCTCTTCTTCGGCTGAAGAATTGCGGAACTTTCGCATTGCGCAAAGTTGCCAACAGGTCTAGGAACAGAGACCCCAGCAATCCCGAATCAGCTGAAATGCCTCGACTGACAACACCCACTCTCCTGGGTCCATACTCTCCCTGCTGAGAAAGTCTGCTCTTATGATGTCTTTGCCTGCAATGTGCGAGGCTGAGATAATCTGGAGATGCACCTCTGTCCATTCCATAAATTGATCTATTTCCTGTGACACTTTTGGCTTTTGATACCTCTCTGCCAATTGATGTAAGCTGCAGTCGTTGCATTGTCTGACATTATTCGGACCGATCAACCCTGAAGTCTGCCGCTGAACTGTAAACATGCCAATTGGGCCGCCCTGCTTCCAGCCGAGTGAGAAGGCTGAAGGCTGTTCTTGGCTAGGTGCACCACCCAGCCAAGCTCCCGCAACAGGGAAATCATCTTGTGAGTCACCAGGCAGCTCTTTTTCAGCGACTTGGTGAGAATCAGCCAGTTGACCAAATACAGGTATACTAGGATTCCATCCTCTCTCAATTCTGCTGCAACTACCACCATTACCTTGGAAAAAAGGTTCTGGGAACAGTGGCTAGACCAAAGGGCAGTGCCTGAAACTGAAAGTGGCATCCCAGAACTTCAAACCGCATGAAGTGTTGATGTTCTAGTTGGACGTAATGTGGATGTACGCCTCGGACAGATCCAGAGAGGTCAGAAATTCCCCTGAATGCACGGATGTTATCACTGAGCACAATGTTTCCATGTAAAAAGGCTTCACTCGCAGATGATGGTTGATGCCTTTGAAGTCCAGGATGTGATGAAAAGAGCCCTCCTTTCTTTGGCACAACGAAATAAATGGAATATCACTCTGTATTTTCTTGAGACGTGGGCACTGGGACAACAGCTCTCCACTGCCCACTTCTGCGGGGAGTGGCAGGGTGACTCCATGAACACATCTTGAGGAACACTGCAAAACTCCATTGTATATTCTTCTCGTATCACCTCCAGGACCCACTGATCCAATGTGATTTTGACCCACCTCTGATAAGAGAGAGAGGTGTCTCCCTTTCTCCTGTTCCCAGGATGGGTCAGCAAACCTTCATTGGGAAGTTCAGGAGATTCCACTACCCGAGCTTGCGTCTCTTCTGGGTTGTTGGGGACAAAAGGACTGAGACCTACCGAAGAGTTGAGTCCTATGAAAGGTAACTCCTCTATAGGATCAACAACACTTAGATCCTCTAGCACCTCTCATGTCAGAACATAAGAACATGCCATATTGGGTCAAACCAAGGGTCCATCAAGCAAAGCATCCTGTTTCCAACAGTGGCCAATCCAGGCCATAAGAACCTGGCAAGTACCCAAAAACTAAGTCTATTCCATGTTACTGTTGCTAGTAATAGCAATGGCTATTTTCTTAAGTCAACTTACTTAATAGCAGGTAATGGACTTCTCCTCCAAGAACTTATCCAATCCTTTTTAAATACAGCTATACTAACTGCACTAACCACATCCTCTGGCAACAAATTCCAGAGTTTAATTGTGCGTTGAGTGAAAAAGAACTTTCTACGATTAGTTTTAAATGTGCCACATGCTAACTTCATGGAGTGCCTCCTAGTCTTTCTATTATCTGAAAGAGTAAATAACCGATTCACATCTAGACTTCACATTCTAGACCTCTCATGATTTTAAACACCTCTATCATATCCCCCCCCTCAGCCATCTCTTCTCCAAGCTGAAAATTCCTAATCTCTTTAGTCTTTCCTCAGAGGAGCTGTTCCATTCCCCTTATCATTTTGGTCGCCCTTCTCTGTTCCTGTTAAGGGAGCACTGCGCTGGACTGATCTGTGGTACTACAGGAACGAAAATTATCAGGTAAGAACTAATTTTCCTTTCCCTGTATGTACCCGGATCAGTCCAGACCATGGGATGTCCCAAAGCTTCCCTATAGAGGGTGGGACCCAGACAGTCCCGCTCGAAGAACCTGTCGACCAAAGGAAGCAAAGGCTGGAGCCTGAACATCGAGTCGGTAGTGATGAGCAAAAGTATGAAGAGATTTCCACGTAGCCGCCCTACATATTTCTTGCGGCGACACCGATTGAGACTCCGCCCAAGAAGTCGCTTGAGAACGTAAAGAATGAGCTTTAAGGCCTTCAGGAACCGGTCGGCCCTTGCAAATATAGGCTGACGAAATCGCCTCCTTCAACCAGCGAGCAATCGTAGCCTTAGAAGCTTGCTTCCCCCTGTTGGGACCACTCCACAGAACGAAAAGATGATCGGAAACGCGAAAATCATTAGTGACCTCAAGATAATGCAACAAGACTCGCTTGACGTCAAGACGACGGAGATCACTATTAACAGAAGCCGCTAGATCCTCTGGTGAAAAAGCAGGGAGTTCAATGGACTGGTTAACATGAAAAGATGACACGACCTTAGGTAAGAAAGAAGGTACGGTCCTTAGGGAAACACCTGAGTCCGAAAAACGTAAGAAGGGGTCCCTACAGGAAAGAGCTTGAAGCTCAGACACTCTCCTGGCGGAAGAGATAGCAACCAGGAAAACAAACAGTCTTGAGAGTCAAGTCTTTGAGAGTGGCACGATGAAGGGGCTCAAACGGAGCCGTACAGAGAGCTCAAAGCACCAAGTTCAAACTCCACGAAGGACAACTAGACCGAACAGGGGGCTTTAAATCCTTAGCGCCTCTAAGAAAACGCACGACATCCGGATGAGAGGCGACCGGCCGACCCTCAATGGTGCCCAGGAGAGAACCAAGGGCAGAGACCTGAACGCGTAGAGAGCTAACTGAAAGACCTTTGGAGAGATCACGCTGAAGAAAAGAAAGTGAAACTGCAACAGAAGGCGAGCGAGCCGAAACACCCAACTCTTCACAAACATTCTCAAAAACCTTCCAGACTCTCACATAAGTGAGAGAAGTAGATTGCGGGACCTGAGAAGGGTGGCAATAACTTCATCTTTATAATCTCTGCGCCTTAAACGTCTCCGTTCAAAAGCCATGCCGCTAGACAGAAGTGATCCGCCTGGTCGGAAAATACGGGACCCTGTCATAGAAGATGGGGCAGATGACCGAGACGAAGAGGTCCGTCCGCCGAGAGATTCACCAGATCCACGAACCACGGCCGTCAGGGCCACTCGGGAGCCACGAGAATGACCGGACCACGATGGAGTTCTATTCTTCGAAGGACTTTCCCCACTAACGGCCACGGAGGGAACACAGAGAAGGACGTCGGAGGGCCAGGGAAGAACCAGCGCGTCCACCCCTTCTGAACAATGCTCCCTCCATCGGCTGAAGAACCGGGGAGCCTTGGCGTTGGCTAGAGTTGCCATGAGGTCCCGGTGAGGGGGACCCCACCTGTGCACGATTAAGTCCATCGCCTCGAGTGACAGCTCCCACTCGCCGGGTTCGAGATGTTGACGACTGAGAAAGTCGGCTTGAATATTCTCTTTGCCTGCTATGTGGGAAGCTGCCAGTCGATCCAAGTGCTTCTCGGCCCAGAAAAAAAGCTTGCTGGTCTCTAACGCCATTAGACGACTTCGAGTTCCCCCCTGTCGATTTATGTAAGCTACCGTGGTGGAATTGTCTGATAGGACTCAGACAGCTTTGTGACGGATCAGAGGAAGAAAGAACTTGAGGGCTAGAAAAACTGCTCGGGCTTCTAGACGATTGATGTGCAATCGAGATTGGGAAAGGGACCAAAACCCTTGCGTCGTTTGAGATTGACAGACCGCTCCCCAGCCGGAGAGACTGGCATCTGTCGTTACTATGACCCAAGGAGTCAAAAGAGGATTCCCCTGAGAAGATGGGCCAGGGAAACCACCATTGAATGCTGGCGATGGTAGAGTCGGAGAGAGGAAGAATCTCCTGATACTGTTCGGATACCGGCTTCCAACGGGACAATAATGCTTTCTGTAAAGGACGCATATGAGCAAACGCCCAGGGATCGAGATCGATCGTGGAGGCCATGGTCCCTAGAATCTGGAGGTAATCTCACGCCGTGGGAAGAGGGAGAGAAACAAATATGTTCAATTGATCTATCAGATTGATTGTTCTGGAGTCTGAAAGAAAAACCTTCCCGATCCGAGTGTTGAAAAGAGCGCCTAAGAATTCCAGCTCTTGTGAGGGCTGGAGGGAGCTTTTGGAGAAATTGATTATCCAACCGAGAGATGTGAGAAGTGCCAAAACTCTGTCCACTGCAAGCGTGCAGAGAGAGACATCCCGTAATGCTGTGGCACCCACCACCAGGATGGTAGTGTGCTTTGTCACCGCGGTGACAGAAGAATCCACTTTGGGAATTTTTAACATGTCCAGGCAGTCCTCAGGGAGCGGGTAAAGTTTATCCATAGCTCTCCCAACGCTGAGACCCGTCTCAGGAGATTCCCATTCCCTGAGGAGGAGCAAGCGATGCATAGGATGAAAAGGGAAAGTACGCGGTAAGGCCCTAAGTCCCGTCAGGAACGGGTCCGCATTTGGCGTCATCGCTGCAGCCACAGAATCATCTGGGGGGGGCATCAATTCCCAGTTCTTCCAGAACAAAGGAAATAAGAAGCTCCAACTCTTCTCGCCGGAATAAACGGAGTACACGCGGATCATCACCCTCTAAGGGGGGGGGGGGGAGTGGAATCATCCTCATCATCCCCAACATCAGGCGGGTCCAAGGCAGGCGGGGGAGGAGGGTCCGCCGCGGGAGGGGGGCTCCAGGGACTAAACGAACCCTAACAGGGCCCTGAGGGTCAGAACCAGCCTCGGGGGAAGGCCTAGGAAAATTAGGAGGGATTGGAGTGGGGGGTCCACCTCCCTTTGCAGACTGGCCAGATAAGACTCATGCATTAAAAGGATAAATTCTGAAGAAAAAACGGGCCCGGGCCGAATTTTTTGCGGGGAGGAGGGGTGAGGTGAGGGGGAGTCAGAGCCAGCACCCCGGGAGCGAACCGGGCTCAAATTGGGGGGTAAACGCGAAGAAATTAAGTCTCCTGCCCCCGGAGAAGCAGGAAGAGAAGTATCTGAAAAATTCAAAATGGCCGCTGCAGCTGCGCGGTCCCCGGACTGAAAAGGCTTTGCAGCACGTCGGGGAGTCCTTCCCCAGGGCTGAATTGAAGGTGATTCAAAAGAGGAGCCTTCACCCCCAAAAAGGCACCTGGAACAAACACCTTCATGGGAAAGTCGGGAGGCCGACTCTCCACAGGCAACACAGCAAAGTGGCTGGGGCATGAAGGGGGAGCAGCAATGTAATTGCAAACAGCTGAGCTGGGAGCCCCAGAGGAGGAAGGCGGGAGATTGAACCCCGCTCTCTCCTCACAAAAATCAAAACTGCTGCAAATAACTGTTTGTTTGTTTTTTTAAGGAACAGTATATAAAGAAAAAGTTCTCTGTGTTATTTTATTTTATTTTTTTTTAAGAGATAATAAATCTGAAACACAGAGTCAGGGGAATGAAACTCGTCCCTGAAAGCACAACCGAGGAATGGACATCTCGGGGCACAGCAGCAGGTAAGTGGGGATAGGGACTGGCACCACCAGTATCACCCACACAGGTCACCGGGAAGGGAACCTAGGCTGATAAATATCAAGGGGCAAAGCCCCCCTAGGAACCCCAAGAGCAAGGGAGACAAAAATGTCTAGCCTAAACACAGAACATAAGAGAAAAAAATTCAGTTTTGAAAAAAAATGTATTTATTTATTTTTTAAAAGAAAGCAAACTATAAAGGTACTTGCGTGAGCTTGCCCTTAAGAAAGCAGAAAGAACCCAGAAGGCAAGCTAAACAGGGAACAAAGGGTGAGGTGTTCCACCTGCTGGAGACAGACGAATACTGAGGGTTCCTGGGTAGGTTCTGTCCTAATATGGGCAGCCTCAGAATTCTGGTCTGTCTCCACCTGCTGGAACGGGGGCTTAACCCATGGTCTGGACTGATCCGGGTACGTACAGGGAAAATGTCAATCTCAGAGGAATACCTGAATGGATTAATTTAGAAAGAATGTCAGCAGCCTGATTATATATATATATATATATGTATATATATATATATATATGTATATATATATATATATAGTTTCTACTCTCTGCTCTGTACCAAACAATTGAACTGTAAATTTACTGACTTGAGTTTTTTTGACTCTTGCCTCATGTATGCCTTGAAAATCCTATACATAAAGAGTTTATTAAAAAATAAAAAGGATTCATAGATTGATCGAAGTAGGTGGCTGATGCCTTCTACATCCAGCAGTGGCTGTGGATAATAGTTGCTTTGCTCAATGGCAGGTAGAAAGGCTTCAGTTTTAGAATGCAATCATGAATATACTGCACCATCTAGAATTGATGACAGTAATGCGAGTGAATAACTTCAATAAAATTTTTCAGAGTGCAATGCTATCTAGAATTTTGTGGTCTTTTCCAGCGGAGAAACTAAATGAATCTCTCTCTTCTTTGCCTTTTTCATAGCAATCAATCACTACAGACTGGTGAGGCAGCTGGATGATTACAAAGCCCAGCAATTGCTGGACTGTATTTGAGGTCCTGCTTTCTAGCCATAGGAGTGACCAAAATGGGAGTTCTGAATGTTATGTTATGAATTGGAAAGGCTGCTGGTTCAGTTGGAATATTGCCAAGGAACTCAAAATGAGAGTCTTTGTCTTGTGGACATGGCCAATCAGTGCTGTACTCGTTTTTTACACAAAATTAATATCAGTAAGATCCTCTGGTGGCAAGGTATGGTCCGGAGGATATGCTGGCATTGCTTCATCTGAACCTAAAAAGTACTGGCTCACTTATCCAGGATTCCAATGTTGAAGAGGGCGAACAGGGAGGGGCTTCCAGTTGACTGAGTAGAAGCAGCCTGGACTAAAATGTCTAATCTACAAGAATCTGCTGCAATAGACAATAAAGAACCCTAATCAGGATTCCAGCCTTGCTATTGCTATAGCGAACAGTGGAAAGGAGAGGCTGGGTTCCAACCATCTCTTTGATTAGAGAGCTGAAAAAATTCTTCACCAAATCTGTGATTTGGTCAAGCGACTGATGTGTCCTCTGGCCTGGTGTAGGTGATGGGATATCCTCTTCTGAGACCAGGATATTCTCCTGTATGAGAAGGGGTGGCCTGTTAGAAGTGGTACTATAGAGGATACTAGTTCTGCAATCTCCGGGCGAAGTCCTTCTGCACTAGTCTAGGCTGAGTGAGTGCCTTGGTTACTGGATAGGACAGGGGCAGCCTGAACCCTTCTCCTGCAGATCAAGAATAGGATATGTAGAGCTGGGATGGCAAAGTAGCCTGATAAATTGAAACCAGAGGTGAATGTATTGATGGCTTCAATAGGGTAGAGAGCATTTGGATGCCTTGGATATCTTGGTTTGCTTCAATGGTTCTTTGGAGATGCACGTTGAGAAATCCTGTGCAGGTAGATGATATTCTGGATGCATTGGAGCTGCACCATGTGCCCTTGCACTGTGCCTTTCAGGATCATGTGGTATAGGATCCTGAGCATTGTGAGACAGAAGAAGAGAGGCATCTGTCTGATTTGAAGCTCCACGCTTCAACGGTAGTGGAGCTTCGAGTGCACTGGTGGATCACGTGTCGAGTGCTTTGATGCGCCAAATAATTTGTTGGAAGATGTGTTGCATGAGTCGAAGCATTATGCATCTGGAACGCCAACGGTGGCTATGCCAACAGTACCAATGCACCCTGCTTAGAATGTGTGTGTTTTTTCGACACAGGCTGCGAAGACTCCAGCAATTGCTGCTGTCTTGACACAGGATGTCTGGTGGAACTCGACCTTACAGTTCTGGCCTGAGTGGACAGGGGAGTTTTAGAGGAGTGCCTGTTCAACTCTTATCTCGGCAAAGCAGACAAAACTGCACTGCAGGACGAGGAGCAACTGCAACTCTGGAGAGATTTATGTAGTTCCTTGAAGCGAAGCACCCTAGAATACAGTTAGTATGAGGACATCCATTTAGAGGCATAGCAGTTCTTCTTCTTGTGTTCTGAGCCAAGGCATCAGTAACACAGCTTGTATCCGGAGAGGACAAAGATCTTTCCACAGATGAAACTTTTAAAATCGCTCGCCGGTGACTACTTCTTCTAGCCAGACATGATGGAAGAGAAAGCCATGTTTCTTTGTTTGGAAGTCCTAAAAAGTGCTGTGTAGGGCTGCAGAGGCAGCGAGGCAACTTAAGAATAGGTTGAAGAAAAAATATCAAATTTAAAAGGTTTTAAGGATTTTTAGAGAAAAATTATTAGGAGAGACTGAGTTCATATCTGTGATGTGCTTGGACAAAAAAATGACTGAAGGCAGCTTACAAGGCAATGCCTGCATGGGAACTCCTGCACATGCTCAGTAGAGCTTAAAGATCTTCTATAGCCTGGACAGAAGAGTCAGCTCCGTTTTGCCAGATGTCACCCACATATAATGGCTAATTCAGCCTACTTAACGATAGAAAGAGAGACCATACAGCCTATCTAGTCTGCCCATTATTTATACCATACTGAACGACAGGAAGTTGCTTAATGTCTGGTGTGTGCAGTATTACAGAAATCCTTCCAACAATACAGCCTGAATGATTGGAGTCCATATTCACAATTAGTTTGATTGTGACAGAGTGATAGCCAAGGTCAGATCAGATGCAGAGAAACTCTGGCTCATTTCCTGAATAGAGGATCTCTCTTATTTCTGATAAGAGTACTTTATTCTTACCTGTTGGCAGGCAAATAAAACAGGGCCCGTAGCTAATCCTAGTTTGAGATCTGCAGCTGTTGGTTTCCCCATTTGGTCAGAACAAGATGTAAAATCCAGCACATCATCTATCAACTAGAAATCAACAGATGATTAAAACAAAGAACTAGCAACTACTCATTCTAAAATCCAGCAATTGCTAAAAACAGTCATGTTTCAAAAGATTATGCATAATAAATATAACACTAAAAGGAAAGATTTTATTTTAAAATGTAATTTTGAAAAGTCATCATTTTATAGCGACTACAAATTTAGTAAAAATACACTCCATACCTGAAAAGCTATGCCAACATTCTTTCCATACTGATATGCAATTTCATGAATCTTAGGATCAGGACAGCTCAAAACTGAGACCTAAGATATGTTAAAAAAAAAAAAAAAAAAAAAAGTTGAGCAACTTATATGGTACAATATGTTTTTCTGGTTAGAGGATTTCTCTTCCAATGTTGTAAAGACACTTCATGCATGCTGAATTAGGTGTTCAGATATTTGTTTTACTTGCTATGGTTTTCTGCTGCGATGTTTACTAAGGCGAGCCCTGGCATGCACATCAAATGACTTAAAATAAAGTGGCTGATGCTTCCCTCCTTGCTGGGTTAGCAGGCCTTAGGTGATGAAGAAATGTGTATTCAGGAGAATAAAAACTGGAGAAATTACTTACCTGATTATTTCGTTTTCCTTAGTGTAGACAGATGGACTCAGGGCCAATGGGTATAGTGTGCTCCTGATAGCAGTTGGAGACGGATCAGATTTCAATCCGACGTCGGCCCTAGAACATATACCCCTGCAGGAAGTGCAGCTCTTCAGTATTCTCCTCAAAAAGCAATTGTGGATATATGCATGACTGAATAATTTGAATAACTTGATTAACTTTATAACTTGGTTAACTTAATTAATTTGAACCGGTTGAATTCGCTATTGCTGGAGACCCCCAGTGCCCTCAACCGAGAAACATCGATACCCGGTAGGATGGGTGTCATAGATGAAGGAAAGCATGGCTTATCTGTGAATCACACGCTCCCGGGGATGTCCCCCGAGAATTCCATGAGTAACGGCAGCCATGGGTGGGATGCTGAGTCTATCTGTTTCCACTAAGGAAAACGAAATTATCAGGTAAGTAATTTCTCCATTTCCTAGCGTGTAGCAGATGAACTCAGGACCAATGGGATGTATTAAAAGCTACTCTCGAATCAGGTGTGAGGCTACCTGTGACCCACTTAGTACTGCCCTTACAAATGCTGTGTCCTCCCGAGCCTGAACATCCAGGCGGTAAAATCTGGAGGTGTGGATGGAGGACCATGTTGCTGCTCTGCAGATCTCAGAAGGTGACAGCATCTTGGTTTCCACCCAGGACACTGCCTGGGCTCTAATAGAATGGGCCTTGACTCAAAGGCAGTAGCTTTCCTGCTTCTACATAGGCCGCCTTGATGACTTCTTTGATCCAGCGGGCTACGGTTGCTTGCGAGGCCGCTTCCCCTTGCTTCTTTCCGCTGTGAAGGACGAATAGATGGTCCGTCTTTCGTACGGATTCCGACCTTTCCCGGTATCGGACTAGGAGCCTGTCGACGTTGAGATGGCGTAGACTTTGAGCCTCTTCCGAATTCTTATGTTCATCTGGTGATGGTAGCGAGATGGTTTGGTTGAGATGGAAGTGAGACACCACTTTGGGGAGAAACAACGGAACTGTGCACAACTGGATGGTTCCCAGGGTGAGTATGAGGAACAGCTCTCAGCAGGACAGTGCTTGTAGCTCAGATATACGACGGGCTGAACAGACTGCCAGCAGGAAGGCTGTCTTCAATGTTAATAGTCAGAGAGACAGGCCGTGGAGAGGTCTGAAGGAAGTTCCTGCTAGGAAATCTCGGACCAGGTTTAGGTTCCAAAGAAGCACCAGCCACTTTAGGGGTGGTCGGATCTGCTTGACTCCTTTCAGAAAGCGGGAGACATCCGGGTGAGAGGCTATGCTGCTGCTCTCGCTCTTGGTTCCATAGCATGACAATGCGGCCACCTGTACCTTGATGGAGTTGAGAGACAATCCCTTCTGTAGGCCATTTTGCAGGAATTCCAAAATCTCAGGAATTTTGACTGAGCGTGGTATGTTGTGGTCCTCGCACCAGGCTTCGAATACTCTCCAAATCCTTACGTATGTTAGGGATGTGGAGAAATTGCGTGCTTGGAGTAGGGTGTCAATTACTGCTCCCGAGTATCCGCTCTTCCTTAGGCGAGTCCTCTCAATGGCCAGACCGTAAGAAAGAATCGAGCTGGATCCTCATGGAGGATCGGTCCCTGTTGGAGCAGGTCTCTGTGTGGAGGTAGCGGAAGGGGGCTCCCTGTCAGCAGTCTTCGCATGTCTGCGTACCACGGTCTTTTCGGCCAGTCCCAGGCCACTAGAAGTACTGGTCCCCTGTGGTGGTCTATCTTGTGGATGATTGCGCCCAATAGGGGCCACGGCGGGAAGGCGTATAACACAGTCTCCTGTGGCCAGGTCTGAACCAGGGTATCAATTCCATGGGACTGGAGTTCCCTCCTGCGGCTGAAGAAACTGGGTACTTGGGTGTTGGACCGGTTTGCCAGGAGGTCCATGGTTGGCGTTCCCCAATGGTTTACTATCAATTGGAATGCTGTGGTCAACAGCCTCCATTCTCCTGGATGTAGACTTTCTCTGCTGAGGTAGCCCGCAGCGACGACGTCTTTTCCTGCAATGTGGACGGCTGAGATCTCTTGAAGATTCACTTCCGCCCATGACATTAGGAGGTCTATTTCCAGAGACACCTGTTGGCTTCTGGTTCCTCCCTGACGGTTGATGTAGGCCACTGTTGTGGTGAAGTCCGACATTACTCTGGCTGCTTTGTCTTGGAGTCTGTGACCGAACCTTAGGCAGGCTAGTCTGACTGCCCGGGCTTCTAGGTGATTGATGTTCCATCCCGACTCTTCTTCGTTCCATTGCCCTTGGGCATTGTGCTCCCCATCCTCGTAGGCTGGCATCCGTGGTGAGTAGGATCCAGGTTGGTGAGAATAGTCTTGTTCCCTGGCTCAGATGGGCTTCTTGTAGCCTGAACTCTGTCCGGGAGCTGAAGACGTATGGTGTAGTTCTGTGACAGTGGATTCCATCGTGATAGTAGTGAGCAATGTAGGGGTCTCATGTGAGCTCGTGCCCATGGCACTACTTCCAGTGTGGATGCCATGAGGCCGAGGACTTGTAGGTAATCCCATGCTGTGGGGCGAAGTTCGCTGTACAGGGTTCGTAACTGGGTCATCAGTTTTGATCTCCTTGCCTGGTGGCTTTCCTCTGGGGATTTTGCCCTGACAAGCCAATCGTCTAGATAAGGATGCATGCGGATTCCTTCCTTCCTCAGTATTGCTGCCACCACCACCACTATGATCTGGAGCTGAGAGCATACTTCCATCAGTAAGTGGCGGTGAATCGAATAGTCTTGAGATGGCGGGTTCCAACATGAGAGCAGGAAGCGTTGAAGTGGTCGCATATGTGTGCCCTCACCCACAGCACTACTTCCAGGATTGCCACCATCAAACTGAGAACTTGAAGATAGCTCCACACCATTGGGCGTATATGCTCATCAACCATACACTTGGGACATCAACTTCTTTATCTGCATAGTCGGAAAGAAGACTTTGCCCTGCTTGGTGTCGAATCGGACTCCCAGATATTCCAAGGACTGGGAGGGTGTGAGACTCCTTTTGTCCAGGTTTACGAACCAACCAAGTTCCTGAAGTAAGGAGGTCACCCTGTTGGTCACCTGGAGACTCTCTTCCACGACTTTGCCTGGATCAATCAGTCATCCAAGTATGGGTGCACCAGGATTCCCTCTTTTCTCAACGCTGCCACTACAACCATCGTAATCTTGGAAAACGTTTGGGGGGCAGTGGCCAGGCCAAAGGGCAGCACCCAAAACTGATAATGGCGACCCAGTATTACAAAGTGTAGGAAACGATGTTCTTGATGGATTGAAATATGTAGGTAAGCCTCAAATAGATCCAGGGAGGTTAAGAACTCTCTCGATTATACGGCGATTGTCACGAAGCGTAGGGTTTCCATGTGGAAATGAATCACTTGTAGATGTCTGTTGACGCTCTTGAGGTCCAGGCTGGGGCAAAAGGAACCTTCCTTCTTGGGTATGATGAAATAGATGGAATAATGCCCCGTATTTTCCTGGGGCGCAGGCACTGGGATTATAGCCCTCATCCTGAGGAGCCTTATCAGGGTAGTCTCCACTGCCTCCTTCTTGTGCTGGGAGTGGCAAGGAGATGATATGAATATGTCCCGAGGAGTGTTGTTAAATTCCAGTGCATATCCTTTTTGTATGACCTCCAGTACCCATTTGTCCGAAGTGATCTCGACCCACCGTTAATAGAAGAGGGACAGTCGAACTGTATCTCCTCGTTCTGAGGATGGGTCGGCAAAATTTCATTGCGGGGGTTTGGGATGAACCTGAACCCGAGCCTGCCCCTCTCTTGGGCTGTCGGCTCCAAAAGGACTAAGACCTCCCAAAGGACCGAGACCTCTGAAATGTCAAATTTCTGCAGAGGCGAAAGATTTGGGAGCCCCTTAGATCGACTCCTCAGACTAGGGGCGTTGTAACTGCTTTCTCTTATCTTCTGGTAGCCAGGGAACTGGAGATTCACCCCATTCACTACCCAGCTTTTCCAATTCACTTCCGAAGAGAAGTGATTCTTTAAAGGGCATCTTTGTGAGATTTGTCTTGCAGATTTTGTCTGTTGACCAATTTCGCAGCCATAGGTGTCTTCTGGCCGCCATAGAGGCCACTCCTCTGGCTAAGGTATGGACTAGGTCTGAGCCTGCATCAGCGGGTTCCATAATTGCTCTGGAATTAGCCCCCCCGAGTCATCTACCTCCCAAGAGAGTAGCAGGCATGAGCGAGCTACCAGGGCACAACAAGAAGCAATCTGTAAGGTCAGTGCTATTGCGTCAAGGACCTGTTTAAGGATGGACTCCATCCGCCTATCGTGCGCATCCTTTAAGGCTGCTCCTTCCTCCACTAAGATAGTTGTTCACTTAAAGATGGCACAGACCAGCGCATCCACTCTAGGGAAATGCAAATGTTCTCTCGCTGCTGGATCCAGTGGGTATAGAGCTTCTAATGCTCATCCATCTTTAAAACTTGCTTCTGGGGCATCCCATTCCAGGTCAATCAATTCCTGGATGGCTTCCAGTACTGGAAAGTGGCAAGAGACTTTCCATAGGGAAATCAGAATGAAATTCTTCTTTGGTTCTATCATAGAGTCTGCTCCAGGAACTCCCAGCATCTTCAGGGTCTGGGAAACCAGGACTGGCAATTCGTCTCTATGGAGAAACCGTAACATGGTCTGATATGGTTCTAAACCAGGGGGAATCTCCCCATCTTTCAAGGAATCTGTATCCTCCTCTTTGTCTGTGCCTTCTGGGTCCCTGCCAGGGACAACCTTGGTGAGGTGAGGCATGTCTCGATGTCTGCCAATAGGACTGGGAGAGGGAGGACTTACCGGCTGAGGTTCCATCCTGACATGGGCAAGTGAAGTAGCAGACTGCACCTGTTTGAAGGCTTGAAAAAATTCCACCTAAGAGAAGGCAGCCAGATCCATGCCTAGGCCAAGAGGTACTGGGCTAGGTGCTGCCGAATTTCCCTCTCCCATGGATGGCCCAGTCCTGTGTGTACTCAGATCTGGGGTACTTCAAGTTAAGGCTGTGGCTGACCCATCCTCTGAATGGGAGGAGCCAGGGTTAGCAAGGTCCAGGGAGGCCAGCTCTCCCTGGGCTTCCTCACAGTGCTGACATAAGCAAAAATTCAGGTCAGCCTGTGCAGCCCTAATATGACAAGCAGCACAGAGAGAAAGGAGTTTCTTTGCTGCTGGAGCCACTAGCGACGTGTTCGGTCGGCTCATGCTTAAAATTTTATACGCACAGATTTTGGGCACCTACGTGGACCACAGCGAGGAATGCGCACAGCCCGTGCGCCCAGCTTTACTTGTATTCTGCACCTAGGACGTCGTGCTTGAACATATGCATGCGGCATTATGTGCACAGAGCAGACATGCACTGAGCATACCAATGCTCTAAGGCGGGCAACACAGCATGCACAAAGACGTTCACAAGATGGCCTACCACGCAGTGTACCGACCAAGCATAAAGTGGAGCCTAGGCCACCAGGTTGCTAAACCCGCTTAGAAACCCATTTCCCCTTATCCCAACGGGATCAGGAACGACGTCAATA
The DNA here is from genome assembly GCF_901001135.1 of Rhinatrema bivittatum. Classification (NCBI taxonomy): domain Eukaryota; kingdom Metazoa; phylum Chordata; class Amphibia; order Gymnophiona; family Rhinatrematidae; genus Rhinatrema; species Rhinatrema bivittatum. The sequence goes on from NC_042616.1 coordinate 136,432,143, forward strand.
CGGCGCACACAGAGCAAGAAGACCGGAGGAAGTCTTACCGAAACCCCTCCAAAATATATCTCAGAATCAGGAGGTAAATCCTCTTTTTTTTTTTTTAAACTTACCTGGAATCAGCGCTTACCGGCTGAGTCGAGAGAGGGTATTCTGGCTGCGGGGAAAGAGAGGGCTTTGGCCATCACCACTGCACTCAGTTTCTTGCACCCACTGCCTTTCAGCTGCTTAAGCAGCAAAGTCCATGCTGGGAATTGGCTACTGGACCAAGGCACACCTCAGAGGGATCTTGGAAATCACCTGAGGAATTCTCAACTGGGGGAGGGACCTTTAGGAATCACCACAGGAGAGTGGGGCTCAATCTTTTCTCCAATTTAAAAGAAGAATTTCTTCTTCCAAAAAGTACCGCGATCCCCATAGGGAAAGCACATCCACCATCAAATACTGAAGGGCTGAGGTCACTGCAGGGATGCATATAGGGTGACAACTTTGAAACCTGACTCAGTTTCCATCTGCTGACAGGGTGGCATAACCCATTGGTCCTGAATCCTTCTGGCTACACGCTAGGAAATTATGATTTGTGTCAAATTCATATCTCTTGGGTATGTGCCCCGGTCCAACAGAGCTTGGAATTCTGCCGCCAAAGGCGCCAAGATGTGCTCCAAAAGAGACTTCTAGAACTCAGCTGTGTATTTCATAAGGACCCGGTGCTTTTAAAGACTTAGTTTTTCGAATACCCCCCTGAATCTTTAAAATCCCCCTCTATCACCATTCCAACATCTAAATGGGGATTAAGAGCCTATATATGCTGTCAAAGAAAACCAGGTCATAATTGTTTGCCTTCTGCTTTTTAAGGGAGATGAGAATTTTGAAGCACTTAATCACTGAGCCAATGCCACAAATATTCCATGACATAATTTTTACTTCATTAGACATGTCCTACCCCACAACCCACAGAAAGTGTAATCTGAAATATGAATACTGAATCGAATGGACATGTGAGCCTCCCCAGCAGGGCCCCAACAGAAATTCCAAATTACCCATGTCCCTATACTATCCAATAGAAACACCAAGCCCTGAAGGTCCCTGTATGTTCCCTCAACTGCTGATAGCAACCCCACCCTCTCCACTCTCCCTTTAGCACACAATGCCTCCCCCTATTCTCCTAGAGATCATGTTTCGCACTAAAGCCAACCTATCTCTCCCAATCCACTCACCTCATGCGGCTCTCTCCCAACCCAATTACACATTCTATATTCCCCAACTTTATTTACTGCAACACCCACGGAAACTAAGTAAGCATATATGCAGAACATTCAGCTCACATTCCTCCTTTCTTGGGGGTCTAGGGTAACTAAGAAAAAGGAGCAATAAACAAACTGAAAACCTTACTAAAGGACAGAGTAAAAAAAAAAAAAAAGTAAATTATTAATGTAACTGCTTCTGCGGTTAGTTAGGGAATAGCCACTGCTATTAATTGCATCAGTAGCATGGGATCTTCTTGGTGTTTGGGTAATTGCCAGATTCTTGTGGCCTGGTTTGGCCTCTGTTGGAAACAGGATGCTGGATGCTTGATGGACCCAGCATGGCAATTTCTTATGTTCTCCGAGCTTCTCTACACGTACCAAGGACAGTCTGCAGGCGAACATTTGCGGCTTACATTTCCAAAGCATAGAAGGCTGGCTCTGAAAACCAATATGGCAAAGTACAAAATCAAATGTTGTTGCCAGCTAAACAACAAGCCAGATTTATACTCCCCTGTTTGAAAAGGAAATTACATGTTGCGAAAGCGGTCCTTGGAAATTAAGCTCTAGCCTTCTCCAGATTTATTTACTGCTACCACCATGGAAATCAAATAAAAATATGTGCAGGACTGTCAGCTCACACACCCCCTTTTCTTAGAGGTCCAGGATAATAGTGGAAAAAGAGAAAAGTAATCAAACAAACTGAGAAACTTGCTCTGCTAAACTTCCCTGCACGCCTCTTCACATGCCTGCGACAGTTTTCAGATAAACATTTGTGACTGACAGGACCAAAGCATAAGATGCTGGCTTCAAGAGCCAGTATGGCAAACAAAAATAAACATCACTACCAACCAGATAACAAGCCATATTCACATTCCCCTACTTAAAAAAAACAAACCCCAAAAATAAAAAACTAAACCAGGTCAAAACACCACAAAGGCAGCTCTGAAAATGTAGAGTTCCTGCCTGTTCCAGCTCCTCCATGAAATTTTTGGCCTCCAACACAGTAAGGCACCAGCGCAATTTTGTACAGATTGGGGTGAATTCCCAGCACTTTGCAGACAACTTCGCAGAGTAGTCCTGGAACACCAGAATATTTTTTCCATGTAAGCTCAAAAGCTTACTCGATCTCAGAGCTTGCAGTATTTCTACCTTATGGGAAAAGTACAGGAGCTGTGCTATCGCTATATGTGGTCTGTCTATATTCTCTTTGCGGGGGCCTAGACGGTGCGCTCGTTCTATGTGCAATGGCCCAAGAAAGGCTGAGAGGTCCAATTCCTGCAGAAGTCACGTCTCCAGGACCTCCAGTAACTCTTCCACTCCCAGCAATTCTGCAGCCTGATAAAGTGAAAATTACTCTGGGACCTGTTTGAGGTCTTCCAGCCAATCTTGTTTCTGCATCTCCGACTTCAACGTGGTTACCTCCAACTGGATAGTTGTCAGGCCACCTTGTGCATCTAAGATTCACTATTCCACCTCCATGAAATGACGCTCGAACCCAGTTATTGTCGCAGAAACCTCATCTAACTTATCAATTATTTTCCTGAGCTCCGGCTCGAGCGCCTCCACCACCACTGATTTTCAGTCCATAAGAGAGGTTTAGTTTGACAGTCTCCTGTTTGGCGTCCGAGTGTGTGTCCGCCATCTTAGGGCTGGGGGCCTTAGGCCTCTTTTTGTCTTTATCCTTCTTTGCCACAAGAGATGACATACCCAGAGAATCACGCTCAAATAGCTGCACCAGCTCTGCTCCCACTGCATAGGAAAGAAAATGCAGGTAAAAAATGCCCTGTAAAAGTGGATTGGGAGCGACTGGGGTCAGAGGGTGGAAAGTCATATTCTTTCCCTCTCACAGCATCATGTGATTTCACTGACCAATTTTTTTAGCCATAGCATGCGCCCTGCCATAAACTTGTCACTGCCTGCTTCCCTGTTATTCTGATCAGATCATACAGTGTTTCTGAACAAATGATGATTCCAAAAGGTCTGGGTCAGGATTATTTCCTTGTGACCCTGCTCCGGCTGACCTTATTATAGTCAAATCATCAGAGCCCTGGCAACGTATCCCCCACATACTGCTGCCTGCAGGGTTAGCAAGGACAATCGAAACTCTTTTTATAAAGTGTTTCCACCTTGTCTTGGGGGTCCTTTAGTGCCACCTTCCCTTCCAATGGATTAGTTTTCTTTGCTACAGCAGAAACTGCAGCGTTCACTTTAGGAAATTGAAGAAACCTGTTCCACCACAAACAATTTCTGCATCGTCCTTCTGCTTCTCAACCTTGGCTATAGAACTTCCCATTCCGCTGTCATTTTTTTACTGTATCGCTGATCTGGGAAACAAGGGCTGGTAATTCATCCTGGTGGAAGAAGCGAAGCATGGTTCGGTATGGTTCCATTCCTGGAGGGATTTCTCCTTTTTCCAGGGAGTCACCATCGTCGTCTGAGGTGTCTGGGTCCCTGTCAGGGAAGCTCTTGGATAGGCGAGGCATGTCTCCAGGCATCCGAGCAGGGCCAGGAAGATCTCGTGTTTCCAGCACGGGTTGAGCCCGGGGCGCCGCCGGGGCTGATTGCGCCTGGACAAAGGCTTGCAAGTCCTTGGAAAAATTCTAACCAGGAGAAGGTCCCTGGGTCCATCTTAATCCCAGGGGGGAGTCTGAGTAGGGGCCCCAGAGGTGCCCTCTTGTGGAGAAGCCATCTCGGAGATGCACAGATCCAGGGAGCGATCAGTGCTCCGGACCCATCCCCCAACAGTAAGGGGGTCCAGGCTTTGGTTCCCCCTGGGCTTCTTCGCAATGCTGACAAAAGGCAGGACTCCAGTTCAGGCTGCGCAGCTCTTACGTGGCAGGCTGTGCAAAGCGAGTGCCTTCTGGCCTTTTTGGGTGCCGGTGCCATTGTCCCTATGTGCATGCGCCCGTGTAGTTAAGCGCACAGATGCGCTCAGTGTTGTGCGCGTCGAGTGCGCTCAGTTGTGCGTGCAGCTGTACTGGACGCGTGCAAGTTAGGCGCCTCGGCCACCCGGCCTGCCCCGCGCGTACCACCAGTCGAGGAGGGAAGATGGTGCAGACGACCACCGTGCGTAAGATGGCGCCCCCCCCCCCCACCCGGAGGGTCTCCACCTGTGTGGACCCTTGCACTGGATCGGGGCCTAGCCCAATCAAGGCTGTTCAACTCGATCGGTGCTCCCTTTTTAACCTTGTCGGAAGAAGGAATCGGCATGGCAATCCGAGCTTTGGAGATCGGAGACCTGAATTTAAAGATTTTTGCTTACCGGGGCTCGGTGCTTACCCATCATAAGCCGGACTGTCTCCAGCTGCGGAGGGAGAGGGAATTACCTTCACCACCGTGCTCGGTTCTGCACCCGCTGCCTTTCAGGCACACTGGGGGCTAAGTCCACACCGAGAACTGGATACCGGACCAAGGCACACCTCTGAGGGATATCAGAGGTTTCCTCAGGAATTCTCGACTGGGGGAGGGACCCTTAGATATCACCGCAGGAGAGCGGGGCTCGATCTTCTTTAAGGTAAATTTTGTTGTTTCTTTGCTATAATTCTTAACACTATTCTCATGTGTGGGATAGTGTCCGCATTCTGCTAGGACAGTGGTCCCCAACCCTGTCCTGGGGGCCCACCAGCCAGTCGGGTTTTCAGGATACCCACAATGAATATGCATGAGAGAAAATTTGCATGTTATGGAGGCAATGCATGCAAACTCTCTCTCATATGCATATTCATTGCGGAAGTCCTGAAAACCAGACTGGCTGGTGGGCCCCCAGGACACGGTTGGGGACCACTGTGCTAGGAGACTGAGAGATACTGGAGAGCTGAGGTTACTGCAGGGGTATATCTAGAGTGACGTCAGCTTTGAAATTTGACTGCGTCTCCCATCTGCTGGCAGAAGAGCACATAACCCACTGGTCCTGAGTCCATCTGGCTAAACGCTAGGAAATCCCTCACTACTAGGAGCATGAATCCCACCCTTCTGGCAGAAAACCTGCCCTCTGAACCTGATAGTCACAGAGAGAAAATGCCAAGCCACTCCATTATGTCTGGGTCTTTGAGTCTTCATCATCATGCAGCTTTTTTTTTTTTTTTTTTTATGAGGAGCCTGTACGGAGCAACTGTAACCACCCTTAACTAAAGGCAGGGGGTATCCTGCCTGGAGCAGCCCCTCAAAACATCACCATCATCAAAAGCTCACTGTTCTCCTATATCATGGGAGACAAAGCGAAGCACGGATGAATCCACAAAGAGCCGCAGATGTAAAATGGCGGATAATCTGTTCTCTTGACCACCAGACTCTGCACATTTGTTCTCTCCTTGGGACCTCTCAGCCTTTCATGCTGCAGGTAAGCTCTGCTGCCCATTTTGTGGTAATCTGATGGAGAGGTGACAGTACCTCATTAGTCACAAAATGGCCGCCACTCCCAACCTGGAGCACAAAACCTCAACAGAAACTGGCACTGCAGGAAAAAGTCCCTCAAACTTCTCCACACAGCACGGCTACAATGAAGCATTGATCCTGCCAATACTGCACACAGCGTTCATTTTCTCTTTTCTAAAATACAAATATCAGCAACGAAGAGCTCTTGCCGCATTCTGCTGGCAGAACCATGCAGTTTTCCAACATCTTGTCCTGCACAATCATGGACCTAGTCACTCTGCCGGCCCCCCCCCATGGCACATTTACTGTGAAAGAATTAATGCTGCTGACCTATGCTGAGTTTAGTCTTTTTTTTTTTTTTTTTTTTTTAATGACAGCTCCAGAAAATAACCATCCAGAGGAAAAAAATCAACTCGGGGTGAACAGCAGATAGGAATAGGGAAACCAGAAGGGAGGAAAAGAAAAAAAGACCTCTGGAAGCTCCTTGGTCCTACCTTACTCCTCAGAGGGAGGGAGCCACTGCTATCAACTCTGGAACACTTCTGAGTGAGGCAAGCCTGTAGGAGATATCCTTCTTCCCTGCATGTTCACAGGCTAAAATTAGGCAAGTGCTCTGCTCAACTAATGGAGAGAGATTCATCTATCCACCTCAGGAGCCTTGTACCAGAATCTTCTTGTTCATCTGGTCTAACATGATCTCAGCTTCCAGCAAGGAAGCATGAAGATCATATACTCGAGACAGAGATTACTGGCAGGCTGTCAGAACAGAGCTATATGAAGGGTGACATCAGCGAGCTCTTGATCTCTGGCTCCATCTGCTGGTAGGAATGCATAACCCACTTGTGTTGTGCTAGTCAGACTGGATGAAGAAGGAACTGCATTTTTTTCAATTGCCATCCTCCCATTGTTTATTATAATCCTATAAAATTTCCATGGTTAAACAATAGAAATTCATTTTGCTGCCACACAGCCAGAGGGCTCTGAATTGCAGTCATGGTTATTCTGAGCCAAAGCTAGCTTACTGAAGAGATAACAGTACAAGCACAACCACTTTCAAAGGACATTATCGGCCATCAAAGATTATTTTTAAAACAAAATCTAACACCAGACATTTGTTTCCCAATGAAGCTGAAATTCAGTAGAGTAGGAAGCTGTCTGATAACTCCCAATTAATCAACATGTAGTAATGTCCTTCAATGTACTCTTAGGAATGCAATCCAAAACAAATTATGACAAAGAGGTGCAATATTAATTTACCTTGAACAATACTGCTCCTCTTTTCCAAAAGGCTTGCTCACACTTATAAGTGTCCCGCGTTTCCACAGGCAGTTGTGCTGATAAATGAAGACCCAGTTAGTTATGTTTTGGTTTTTGCAGCACCAGACACCCAGGAGCGGATTGAGGGAAAATAGTGGCCTGGGGGATTTTTCTCCATACTGGCCCATGGGTACCCAATTACATATACAATATAATTTACATATATATGTACACTCCCCTGTATTTCGGCTCGGTCCTCCCGTATCAACACAGTACTATTTGCCAAAACTCAAAGAATAACAACCCCACCTATGAAAAAGAATACCACAAATATTACACCAGAATCTAAAATATCAATACACCTCCTATCAGGAAAACAGAACAGGCCAAGCTACTACAGATCCCTACAGAGAAACCACATGCTAAAAGAATGCTTCATCTCAGTCTTTGCATGCAGAACACAAACCCTCACCAAATACAGAATAAAGCCACATAAAGTATAAATAGAAATGTGCAGACAAAAACTAAACTGTAAAACGTATCATGCCAGACTCTATACAGTGCAACAATGGAAAAACAAAAATGTCACTATTCCTCATGAAACAATCAAAATCAAGATATATAAATCATGAATCATAATTATAAAATCATACTAATAAAATAATTTCAAAACAGCTGATGAATAGAATATCCATTAATTAAAGACTCAAGCAAATTTTGAAACCTTTACCAAACACCAATAAAATATTTCAGTCAGCAGATACATCACATACTACCCAATAATTAAAATGGTAGTCAATCAAGAAAAATGAACTTAAAAAGCCACCTTTACTTACCCTCTCCGCCACACCAGATGCAGCAGTAGCTGCTGAAGCTGTCCTCACCCTTAGGGACCACAACCAACACACACACACACGACCAGTTTCTGTCTCTCACACACCAATCATCTCCCCAACCAGTCTCTCACACACACAAGCACACACATACCAGTCATCTCCCTGATCAGTCTCACACATACACACGTCACCTCTCTGGCCAATCTCTCAATCACACAATGCTCTCGCTCTCTCTTACTTACACAAAGGCTTTCAATCACACACAAACTCTCAATCACACACATGTTCTATCTCACTTACAAACAGGCTCAATCACACACATGCCCTCTCTCACAGCCACAAGCCTGCCAAAAACATGCTCCATCTCTCTTGCGCACACACATTGACACACAGAAGCACCCTCCCTGTCTCACATACACATTACACTCTCACAGAAGCACCTTGCTTTCAGACTTGCAGCATTTTTCACTTTTACTAAAAGTGAAAGTGATGCTCCCAACCATTAAATAAGAAAACCACATTCCTATCAGAAGGCGAAATGACACCCTTCCTTCAGGTTCTGTCCTCCCAAGGGACAGCCATCCACACCGTACAGCTTCTTTTGTTTTGCGCTTTCAGGCAATAAAGCAAGTGTCTTTCTTCAAATTATCAGTCATATGATCATTCATGTGGGAGATATGGAACCGAAAGACATCCTTAGTCAACTTCCCTTTTAAATGGGAAGATTCCAGTCTTAGTCATTTAAAAATATACATTTTCTAAAGGCTTAAAAAAAATAGCAAAACCGTTTCAGAGTGGAACTATTCTAGTCTTCATGCTTAAATTATGCTTAAAAAAAAAACCCCACCTGGCATCAGTATCTTAAATTTGTGATTTTGCTGAGATGAACATTTTAAATAGTTTAATTTTTTTTGCTTTAGTATTTGTCTCTACCCACTTTGCTAAATTTTATTTTCCAGAAGAGGGATGCTTAACATTCAGTAATTTCATCTTTCATCCAACTTTTCAAAAGTTGCACTACCAGCATAAAAGTTGAGGTATATGTATTATCACATTTCATTTTTTTTAAACTGGCAAATTCCTCTCTCACATACATAACACACACACACAGAAGCACCATTCCTTTCTCACATTCACACACACACACACAAGCACCGTTCCTTTCTCACATACACACAGAAGCACGCTTCTGATCCAAGGCCCACGCTGAACAGCTGGTCTCCGGCGGTGGTTAGCAGCACTGGTGTTCACTTCTTCGGCCCCTGCCGGCCTCAGTTTTAATTTCTTCGGCCCTCTTGGTCTCCGGCGGGGGCCGAAGAAATTAAAATCGAGGCCGGTGGGGGCCGAAGAAAAGAAGATGGATGCCTCCCAGCCAGCCTCAAGCGGGGGCTGGCTGGGCAGCGCCTATCTTCATTTCTTCAGCTGCCGGTCTCGGTTTTAATTTAGTCGGCCCCCATCTTCATTTCTTCGGCCGCCGCCGGCCTCGGTTTTAATTTAGTCGGCCCCCTGCCGGCTTGGTCTTCCACGGGGGCTGGCTAATCTTCTTTTCTTCGGCCCACGCTGGCTTGGTCTAATGGCGGGGGCTGGCTGTGAGGCGCTGAGGAAGAGCCACACGGTCGAGACCACGTGACCAGCTAGACTGGCCCACCGGGGGATGCCCGATCCCCCGATAGGTCAATCCGCCTCTGCAGACACCCAACATCTCACAAAAGCACAGAATCAATGCAAGTCTTGACATCTCTGGTCACTGCAAGTGAGATCAGATTTCTGCCACATTGTTTGATCTGAACTGGTTGCCAATCCAGTGGTGAATAACCTACACAGTGACAATGTTGGTGCATAAATTGCTGTTTCTTGACTGTCTTCCACGGATTAATGCAATTCTCCACATCTATAGTCCAACATGGTCCTTGCTATTTTCTTAGAGGGGCCTTCTGGATGTTTGTACCATGTGTCAGGCCTGCTCTGCAGAGACGAGGGAAAGAGCATTTTCAGTGGCTCCGCCAATATTATGGAACACTCTTGCCCAGGAGTTGTGCCTTGCAACATGTGTGTTGTGGTAAATTATTAGTACCGAGATATAAACATGAGATTTCTGAAAGATTTGCAACATTCTGAATTGTCTGCTGGATGATCCCCCTGCAGTCCTACAAAAATGCCACACTCCCATACTGAACCTACAGAAGCCTTAAGGACTTCGAAATGCTGTAAAACAGCAAGTATGAAAGATGCACTGCTACGACAAGTATACAGGCGTGGGATTGGCATTCTTGTATACCTGGCAATGACTACCCCACCAGCGAGAAACTTGGCCATTGCAACTACCATGTCACACTCTCAAATCATACCAAAGCACAATATTCCACCTTTCTTCATTTTGCCTGTGATGGACAGAAATGATCTCCTCATGGGCTGTTCTTGCTACCTTTATATAAGAATGCCTAAAAATGGGCTCCAAACCTAACCTCTTAACAACTAGGTGGGTATCTGCTATGGTCCTCCACCTAACAGAACCGGAATGGGAATACCTGCCCACCTGCATAAACAACCAAGGAGGAGGAGTACTACTCATTTTATCCAGTCCTGAAGGCTCAAGGCCCCTTTCACTATGGAAAAAAACACCCCAGAAAGCTAGGCACCTTGTACAGTTATTGGTAAAAAAAAAAAAAAAAAAACCAACAAAACTATTCATTACAACAGAATAAAAAAAATGGAACCTCCATCAGGGTATGGAACTGAAATGTTATTTTTTTCCCCTATGGGCATGATCAATTGCCAGCATATGCTGCCATTATGTATCAAGGCCAGGTCAGGAGGGAGGTGGCTGTATTGGCAGATTGGGGCCAAGAAGGTGGTGGAGACACATGAAGGAAGCGGTGGCGACAGTAGCAGCAGATTGGAGCATGGAGGGAGGGAAAGAAAGGCAGCAGTGGTGGGTGGTCTGGCAGATCAGGGTCTGAGAAGGAGGAGGTGGCAACAGCAGATTAGAGCCCGGGCGGGGATTTTGTGTACTAGTATGGCACAAGAAGAAAAGTGAGAACTTTCTTGAAGAGAAATGCAATAAGTAGGATCCCTGGTCATGATGCCACACATTACAGTGATAATTATTTCATACTCTGATTTGCTGTAGCACTGCTGATAACTACGCAAAATTAAAGGCAGCACAATGCATTACCACCGCCAGTGGCCACTGATGGAACACAGACTGCTATCCTGCAAGAAAAACTGGTGAACCGGGAGAATACTCTTACACAGCATGTGCACAAGTCCACACCTCAACTAGAGGTACATATGGATTCCTACTACTCAGTAGAGCAGCTGTAATCAAAAATTTAGTCTGTGCACTTGGTAAGTTTGGAAGACAGAACGTACATACTGCTTTACAACTGTTGGCTATAAGACTTGCAGTCTTCTTAAAGGTCTTTTCGAGGTAGTGTGCAAATCTCTCATCCTCATTTTCTTTAGAGCCCAGCTGAAGAAATTCACCTAAATAAAAAAAAGGAAATGAAAACCCAAGATTATTAACAACTTCCCTTTAAATTTTTACCATAATAATGAACATGAAAATACAAAAACACAAGTCTTACCACGCACTAAATCTTCAAGGACCTGAGATAATAGCGCTACAACAGTGGTATTTCCAATTCGTGCCAATGCAACAGATGCTGCAGAAAGAATAAAGTCACCAGCGAGAACAGCCTACAAAGCAAGGGGACAGTTTACAGACTGGCATTCTACTTGCGAGAGCACGTTAGGATTCCTTTAGCAGAAGATTTTCCATAAATCCAGAACAGCAGAAAACCTTGCAGAAACATTTTCCAGAATTCATAACACTATTATAATTTTGCTACAATCTGTAAAGTGAAACTCTTGTAAACATATACACTTGATTCATAAAATGGATTCCAACAACTCATTTCTTTGGATATCCAAACAGTAAAAGTGCTGCATATTTTAGGGTTCTGAAGGTGGGAATGCAACTTCTCCTCCCTTGCCCCAATGCAGACATTTTACTTTTTCCTTTTCTACTCCTATCTAAGATGAGGATGAGTGGGAATATGAGCATGGTTGGGATACATCACCAGAAGGGGGGAATGAGTGGATTGGAGTGAAGTTGGGAGGGAGAACAAGGCAATGTCACTTAATGGAGTAGGAGGGAGGGGAAACTTGGTTACTGGGAAATGGTGGCATGGGGTGTGGGCTTACAAGAGAGGGCTCCGGACTGAACTCAGAGGGGTCACCAGAGGATACAAAGGTGTGGAAACATCATCAGGATCATGGGGTAGAGCCATGGGGGGAAGTATCTACAGGTGGCTTATGAAGGAAGATGAGGTTGAAGGGATCAGCAGGGGAATGGGAAAGTGTCACTTCACTAGGAGGCAGTAGTAGGGCTTGGCAACATTTGTCGGTGGAGAAGGGGTAGAAGGTTGGAGGCATAGCCCTGGTCAAGGAGGTGAGGTGATTAAGTTATGAGGGGGCAACACTGTGGCAAGTAGATGGTGAGGACAGGATGTATTATTGTGGGGGAAGATGCACACAGGCAGCCTCTTCTTTCCCTCTATTCCCAAATATCCACCAGCATGTGGGGGAAATGCACGTCTGCCACACTTCCATGCATTCTCCGTGCTTAGTGGCAACAGACAAAAGAAACAGGCAGCTTGGTGTTAAGGTGCAAAGCTATACCTGAAGAAACCTAAGAGAGAGAGGCACTCCACCGACCACCAGCTTAGTGCACACCTCTAAATCCACACATTTAAGCAAGGTGAGGGAAAGAACGATCTCAATTCCTGGGATGAAACTATGGAACTCAATGCCAGTCAAATTACATGTCCAGAAGGATAAAGGAAAATTGGTTCTTACCTGCTAGTTTTCGTTCCTGTAGTACCAAGGATCAGTCCAGACAGCTGGGTTTTACCTCCCTTCCAGTAGATGGAGACAGAGAAATTTTCACTGACTCTGCCACTTAACCCGAGGTGCCACCTGCAGTCTGCCAGTATTGAACTGTACCCAAGCCAGATACAAAAACCTTTACGAACCAATTGAACTATCTTACAAAAAGCAAATGTTGCCTGCATCAAACCCTGTGTAGCAGTAACAAGAACCTGAGCCATTCTTCATAGGAAAACAACAAGTGATCAAGCAGGCTTTGCAGAGAAAACAGGCAACCGAGCGGACTCTCCAATACCCTCTTCCCAAACTAGGCGGGACTCTGGACTGATCCATGGTACTACAGGAAAGAAAATTAGCAGGTAAGAACCAATTTTCCTTTCCCTGTATGTACCTGATCAGTCCAGACAGCTGGGGTGTACCAAAGCTTCCTTAAAGTGGGTGGGACTGCGAGAATCCCGCTTGGAGTACACTTTCACCAAAACCACCAGGCTCTAGAACCTGGACATCCAAACAGTAATGCCTGGCAAAAGTGAGTAAAGACTACCAAGTAGCTGCTCTACAGATTTCTTGCGGTGATACTTGCTGGAATTCGGCCCAAGAGGCTACTTGCGAACGAGTAGAATGCACCTGAAGACCGGACGGCACCGGATGACCCTGAGTAACGTATGCCGAGTTAATGGCCTCCAACCACCGCACAACAGTAGTCCTGGAGGCTTTCTGCCCCTGTCTAGGGCCACTCCACAAAACAAAGAGATGATCAGACAAGTGGAAACTGTTCATCACCTCTAAGTAAAGCAAGAGAGCCCTCTTCACATCCAACTTCCATAACTCTTTGGACTGAGGAGTGGAAGGGACCAAATCTGGAAAGGATGGCAAGTCAATACCACCTTAGGCAGAAAGGAGGGGACTGTTCTCAAGGACACTCCTGAGTCCTTGATTCTCAAAAGGGCTCCCTGCAGGATAAGACCTAAAGCTCCGACACCCGCCTGGCAGAAGATATCGCCACCAGAAAGATCACCTTCAAAGTAAGATCTTTCAAGGTCACCCGTTTCAAAGGCTCAAACGGAGACGTACACACAGCTTTCAGGAATACATTAAGACTCCAGAACGAACAAGGATTCTGAACTAGAGGCTGCAAATGTTTCGCTCCCCAGAGAAAACGTACTACATACAGATGTGCCAACAAGGCAACTCCTCGCACTTTGCTACGAAAACAGCCTAGGGCCATCACCTGAACTCTCAGGGAATTAAAAGGATAAATCTTAACGAGGCCGTCTTGCAAAAAGGACAAGACATCCCCCACAGAGCCCAGAAGAGGATCCAGTTTGAGCTCAAGGCACCAAGACTCAAAAATCTCCCACACTCTGACATACGCCAACGAAGTGGAAGTCTTCCTGGATTGGAGCAGGGTAGCTATCACACCATCCAAATAACCCTTATTCCTCAAATGCTCCCTCTCAAAAGCCAAGCCGCTGGACAAAAGCGATCTGCTTGATCGAAACAAACGGGGCCTTGATGCAAGAGATTCGGCAGGTGCCTCAACCTCAGGGGACCGTTCACCGCTAGGTTGATCATATCTGCGAATCACAGACGTCTCGGCCACTCTGGAGACACGAGAACCACCTTGCCCAGGTGGATTTCTATGCGGCGCACTACCTTGCCTAATAATGGCCATGGCGGGAAGACAAACAGGAGAACATGTACTGGGCCAGGGCAGAACTAGAGCATCCACCTCTTCTGCACCCATCTCCCTCTGTCTGCTGAAGAACTGAAGAGCCTTGGCATTGTGAAATGTCGCCCATCAGGTCCATGCCAGGAGCGGACCATTTGGGACAAATGAGGTGAAACGCTTCGCCCGACAACGCCCACTCCCCGGCTCAAAAAATCCGCCTGCGAATTGTCGACACCTGCGATGTGGGATGCTGCCAATCTCTCCAGATGTAGCTCGGCCCAGGTGACCAATTCCAGGGCTACTGCCTGGCTCTTGGGTCCACCTTGATGACTGATGTAAGCCATCGCGGTTGCATTGTCCGATATCACCCTCACTGGCCTTCCTCTGACCAGAGGTAGGAGGGCCTGAAGAGCCAGGTGCACTGCTCTGGTCTCCAACCGGTTGATCGATCATAAGGCCTCCTCCGGAGACCATTGGCCCTGCATCGATCTCTCCTGACAGACCGCTCCCCAACTGCAGAGGCTGGCATCCGTGGTAACAACTGTCCAAGATGGGATATCCAGGTCTACTCCCCTTGGCAATTTGTCCAGCTGAAGCCACCACTGCAGGCTGGTCTTTGCCAATTCTGGGAGGGGGAGAGGCAAATGAAAATGCTTGGACATCGGATCCCAACGGGATAGTAAGGCGGACTTGTAGAGGCCTCATATGAGCAAACGCCCATGGCACCAACTCCAAGGTAAAAGCCATAGATTCGAGCAATTGCAAGTAGTTCCATACTCGGGGCAATGTCTTGTCCAACAGTGATTGAACCTGAGCTTGCAATTTGGCAATCCTTTCCTCGGTGAGGAAGACCTTCCCCATGCTCGTGCTCCCAGGAACTCCAGTGTCTGGGAAGGAATCAAGTGACTTTTGGCTAGTTGGCTATCCAACCCAATGCCTTCAGGCGCTGGAGGACTCTAGCCACTGCTCCTTGACACGAGGATTCAGACTATGTTCGAATCAGCCAGTCATCCAAGTAGGGGTGGACCAGGACCCCTTCCTTGCGGAGAGTCGCCACCACCACCACGACCTTGGGAAAGGTCCTGGGAGCAGTCGCCAATCCGAAAGGCATGGTGCAAAACTGGTAATGCTCTCCCAGAACCATGAACCTCAAATATTTTGGTGATCATGCCATATCCCGATGTGCAGATATGCTTCTGTCAGGTCCAAAGCGGCGAGATACTCCACTCTGTGTACCGATGCAATGACGGACGGCAGTCTCTCCCATATGAAGCGGGGGATTCTCAGAGTCTTGTTTACCTTCTTTAAATCCAGAAAGGGACGGAAGGTAGCTTCCTTTTTTGGTACCATGAAATAGATGGAGTAACAACCCTGCCTTCGCTCTTCTGGAGGCACCACCACAATGGCTCCCATCTCTCGGAGGTGGAGGACAGTATCCCAAACAGTCACCCTCTTCTGCTCATAAGAGCACGGGGAAACCAGTAAACAATCTCTTAGAGGCTGAGCAAATTCTAAAGCGTAGCCTTTTTCTATGACACTTAAGACCCACTGATCTGATGTGATCTTGACCCACTCCTCGTAAAAAAGAGCCAACCGGCCCCTATCGCTGGCACTGAGGAGTGAGCTAGGTTCGCCTCATTGGGGAGATTTAACTCTGCCCTGCCCCTGGGAGGGGCCATCATGCCGAGAACTGCATCCACGAAAAGACTGGTTCCACGACTGCTGCCTGCCAGTGCCTTGACATGAAGAGGACCCTGAAGATCTGGAAGACCTGAATCGTCGATTTCTGCGAAAGCGAGAGCGATAGGAGAAAGTATTCCTAGCCGTTGGTTTGTCCTCTGGCAGCTTATACACCTTATTCTCCCCGAGGGACGATCATTTCTTCTAAGTCCTTCCTGAAGAGCAACTTCCCTTTAAAAGGCAGTGAACCAAGCTGTGTCTTGGAAGAAATATCCGCCCAATTCCTCAACCAGAGGAATCTCTGAGCTGATACTGCCGCCACCATGGATCTCGAAGAAGTATGGAGAAGATCATAGAGCGTATCCGCATTATAGGCCACAACAGCTTCCAGTCACTCGGCCTACACAGACTCCATAGGTGAAAATGTCCTGTCCATCTGTAATTACTAAACCCAGCGCAGACTTGCTCTCAACATAAAACTGCTACAAATAGCAGCCCGGGCTCCCAGCGCAAACACCTCAAAAATCATTTTGAGGTGACCTTCCAGCTTCCGATCCTGAAGATCCTTGAGTGCTGCGGAACCGGTGACCGGAATGGTCATTTTCTTAGTGAACACAGAGACCGAAGCATCCACCTTAGGAATCCTCAGAAGATCCAGCACTTCCTAGTGGATACAACTTGTCCATGGCTCACATGACCTTCAGCCCTGTGCCCAGAGTATCCCACTCCCAGAAAAGCAAGGCAGTCACGGACTGATGGAATAGAAAATCCCTGGTTGGACCCCGAAGCCCCACCATAACTGGGTTCACTGTTCCCAACTCTGAGCTCACAGGAGCGTCAATATCCAGCTCCTCCAAGACCATGGGTATTAACTGCTTAGTTCTTCCCTGCGGAACAGCCGGACCACCTTGGGCTCATCATCATCGACAGGAGACGCCTGTGAAGAATCATGGTCTGGGTCCTGAGGATCCAGGACAGAGTCTGCCCCATGAGGGTCCTGCCCCTCTGGATCATCCTGTAGTGAGCCCTCGAAAGAGGTGTCTGCCACTGGTGGGAGTGGGGAAGACCTCAGCAGCCGCTTGGCCTTTGGGTTCCAGATCCTTCAGAAGAGAGCCCTCAGCCTGGAGGGAAAACAGTTCTATATTCCCTCTTCATCCCGAGGCATGAAAAGGTTGAAAATTATTCTTAAAACTTTAAATCTGGTTCTATGAATTGAGACAAATACTCACAAGAATCAAACATTCAGCTGTTAAAATCTAATCATAGTTTAAATGTAAAACAGAATTAAATATATTTGGTACATTTCTGTACTGTTGTAAGGACGTTTTACAGCATTTTTTGTAATAAAATATCACAACTAATATTAGATGTGTGGGGCAGCACAGTATCACAAAATTCTACGAATATCAAATTCTGAGTGTTTTTACCCTATACATCGTTATGCTTGTAAAGAATGATTAGCTCACCTTTTTTTCACCCCAGATTTGATTAATTGTGCTTTTCCCTCTTCGAGAATTGGAGCCATCAATAACATCGTCATGGACGAGGCTAGCAGTATGGAGCATCTCTACAATTAATGCTACTGAACGCTGGCTTGCAAACACCTCCCTGCAGAGAGACAAGTGTAGAGTACAGCAAATCATGTACAGTATAGGTATCCGCTGACAAAAACCTCACCCTGCAGCTCTGCCTTCCGTAAATGATATGCCAATGCTACAGCAAAGTCAGCACACCTGTACTATAGGGCTGTATAATAAAACTTATGTTTTTACTGCATTTGTACACAGCAAATACAAGAAGCTGACCCAGTATGGCATGCTCTTATGTTCTTGCAGACAACAGCTCCCGACACGACAGAACCTGTAGTTCAGAGATGCGACGAGCTGAGCATATTGCCACCAAGAATACAGTCTTCAGCGTTAACAGGCATAGAGATAGACTGCGCAGTGGCCGGAAGGAAGGCCCTGCTAAAATGTCCAATACTAGATTAAGGTTCCATAGGGGGGACCAGCCACTTCAAGGGTGGTCGGAGGTGTTTAACCCCTTTTAGGAAAAAGGCCAAGTCCGGATGTGTCGACATGCAGGCTCCATTCACCTCGCGGAAACAGGAGAGAGCTGCTACCTGGACAGTCAAGGAGTTGAGGGACAACCCTTTGTTCAGGTCATCCTATAAAAATTTCAGAATCATGGGGATCTTCACTGTCCGAGGGGGCACCCCGCGTTCCTCACACCAGGCCTCAAATATTCTCCAGATCCGCACATATGTTAAGGTCATCGAGAATTCCGCACCCAGAGCAAGGTGACAATTACTGCCACCGAATACCCTTGCTTTGTCAGATGAGCCCTCTCAAGGGCTAGACCGTAAGACAAAACTGAGTTGGGTCCTCGTGAAGGATTGGACCTTGTTGGAGAAGAACCTTGTGCGGAGGGAGGCATAGGGGGCTCTCCACTAGAAGTCTCTGCATGTCTGCACACTATGGGTGTTTGGGCCAATATGGGGCCATCAGAAGGACTAATCCTCTGTAGCATTCGATCTTGCGAATGACCTTGCCCAGCAGAGGCCACGGAGGGAAGGCGTACAGTAAGTCCTCCTCTGGCCAGGTCTGGACAAGGGCATCAATCCCTTGGGAACACTGATCTCTTCTGCGACTGAAGAATCGGAGGACCTTCACATTGTGAGTTATGGCCAGTAGTCGATAGATGGGAGGCCCCAACCATCTACCAGGAGCTGGAAGGTTCTGGTCAACCATGCCCATTCTCCTGGATCCAGATTTTCCCTGCTGAGAAAGTCTGCTCTGATGTCTTTTCCTGCGATGTGGGAGGCCGAGATCTCTTGTAGATTTAACTCTGCCCGTTCCATAAGGGGGTCTATTTCCAGAGACACTTGGTGGCTTTTGTTTCCTCCCTGGCAGCTGATGTAGGCTACCGTTGTTGCATTGTCTAACATCACGCGGACCGCCTGGCTTTGAGAGTCTGTGGCTGAATTGCAGACATGCTAATCAGACAGCTCAGGCTTCAAGACGGTTTATGTTCCAGCACACCTTTTCCTTAGTCCATCGCCCCTGGGTTGCCAATTCCTGATAGTGAGCTCCCCACCCTCGGAGGCTTGTGTCTGTCATGAGGACTAGCCAGTTCAGTGGGGACAGGCTTACACCCTTGTTTAGTTGAACTTCCTATAGCCACCACTGGAGTCGAGAACATACTTCCATCGGTAGGTGGAGGCAAATCGAATAGTCTTAAAACAATGGTTTCCAATGTGACAGCAGGGAGAGTTGGAGTGGTCGCATGTATGCCCTCGCTCATGATACTACCTCCAAGGTCGACGCCATCAGACCGAAGACCTGGAGATAACGCCAAACCCTGGGGCGCATTGTGTTCGTCAACCGATGCACTTGGCACATCAGCTTCCTTATCCTCGAGGGAGGAAGGAAGACTGTCCTGCTTGGTGTCGAACCAGACTCCCAGGTACTTTAGGCTGCTCTTGTCCATTTTTATGACCCAACCAAGTTCCTGAAGCAGGGACGTGACCCTGCTGGTCAACTGTAGGCTCTCTTCTAAAGACTTCACCCGGATCAGCCAGTCGTCTAAGTAAGGGTGCACCAGGATTCCACGACCATCATAATTTTGGAGAATGTTCTGGGGGTCGTTGTCAGGCTGTAGGGCAACGCCCTGAACTGATATAAAGCAGCCCAGTACCACAAAGCATAGGAAATGCTAGTTTTCTTGACAGATTGGAATATGAAGGTCCAGGGAGTTTAAGAACTCTACCAGTTGTACAGCCATTATGACGGAGTGCAGAGTTTGCATGTGAAAGATAATTATCCGCAGATGGTAGTTGATGCTCTTGAGATCCAGGATGGGGGCCAAATGAACCCTCCCTTCTTGGGTATGGTGAAACAGATGAAATAACTCCCTTTATTTTCCTGGGGTTTCGGTACCAGAGTTATAGCCCTCAAACTGAGGATTCTCATCAATGTAGATTCCATTGCCAGTTTCTTGTGCTGAGAGTGGCAAGATGACATCATGAACATGTCCCGAGGGATGCTGCGGAATTCCAGAGCTTATCCTTCTCGTATGATGTCCAGTACACATTTGTCTGACATGATCTCGACCCATCGCTGATAGAAAAGGGATAGCTGGCCCCCTATCTCCTCGTCCCATGGATGGGTCAGCTAAATTTAATTGGGAAGTTTGGGCTGAACCTGAGCCTGAATTAGTTCCTCTTTTTGGTTGTCTGTTCCGAAAGGACTGAGACCTTCCCGAGGGTTGAGATGTCTGAAAGAACGAGTTTCAGTAGGGCCGAAAGTGCTGGGAGCCCCTGGCCCTCATAGGTGAGGGGCGCTGCGACCGCTTTTTCTTATCTTCTGATAGCCGCGGCACTGGAGATTCACCCCACTTACTGGCCAAACTTTCCAATTCGCTTCCAAATAGGAGAGATCCCTTAAAGGGCATCTTTGTGAGGTTTGCCTTAGATGTTGCGTCTGCTAACCAATTTCGCAGCCATAGTTGTCTTCTGGCCACCACCACCATAGGCCACTCCTCCGGCCGAGGTACGAACTAGGTCAGAGCTTGCATCTGCTAGAAAGGCTGTAGCAGCTCCATCGCCTCTCTGGAATATGCCCCTGAACCATCTGCCTAGCGAGAAAGAAGCAGGCACGAGCGAGCAACTAGGGCACAACAGGAAGCAATCTGAAGTGCCATTGCTGTCGCATCAAAGGCTTGCTTAAGGATGGACTGCCTATCACGTACATCCTTTCAAAGCTGCTCCTCCTTCCACTGGGATGGTTGTCGCTTCGAGACATGCAGATCAAGTCGTCCACTTTGGGGAAACGCAGCGTTCTCTGGCCGTCGGGTCCAGGGGGTACAAGGCCTCCAATGCCTGACCTCTTTTAAAGCTGGCTTCCAGGGCATCCCATTCCAGGTCAATCAACTACTGGATGTCTTCCAGCAATCCTTGAAATATCATCCCATGATACAGGAAGCCAAAATACCTTTGTTGACACCATCTATGCAGCCATTCATTTATCTCTAGAATGTGAGTTTTCCCTGCCCGGACCTTTATCCTTGACTGGGAGGATGGAGGAGAATACTACCTGAGCACTTACTGCTTTACCCTCTCCCCCACAGCCATGAAGTCACTTTTGATATGCTCTGTATGGTATCTAGCAGTATCATTCGTGCTAACAAGGATGAGCAGCATTGGATAGCGGTCAGTAGGATTAAGGATTTTCAGCAATCTCTCCTTAACGACTTGGATTTTGACACCCAGTGGACAACATACTTCTTCAGACAACATGTTTGGTTGACAGATGGATGCCTCCATGTCAACAACCACCACTACCCTCTTCCTCCTAGATGCAGTGGTTGTTGTGCCTGCAGCTTTGGGGTTTGCATGTCTTGGTTGATCCTCATCATGGGATGGAATCTTCTCCTCCACTTTCATGTCTGCATACTGGATCTTAAATTAAAAAAAAATATGTATCAGAGCCGTGATGAACTGTCTAGTAGCCATAGTATTCTGAGTCTAGCTGTCATCTCATGGTCCAGTTTCACTTCTCTCTCTGCTTGAGGTCTCCAACTTAGATGCCTTGATAAGCATTTCATCCATGTAGTCCTCATTTTCCCAGATGCTTCTCAGTCTCCCCACCTCTGGTAGGAGTGGTTTGTATACTATCCTCTAAGTTAAGCAAGAGATTACTGTCTTTCATGTACGTTTATAGTGGGGACCTATGTTAGATGAGGGTGATGATGATTGTATGGTTTTGTCTGAGCAGCAAATTTGGGGGTTTTGGGGCACATGCTCGCTGGCTTGAGCTATTTTCTTAGGAAGATGGACAAGAAATATAATTACATAAATACAAATAAATAACTTCTAAGCCTCCTTTAATCCTATTTAGTGCTTGTAGATTGTATTAACTCAGTATTGCTTTAGCTTATGTCCCTGCCTCAAGTTATACTCCCTACTGCTGTCATTCCATGCCTATTCTGCTGACCATCTACTAATGTGTTCCATTTCAACCCATTTTGCTCTACTCATCTCTTATGTTTACAGCTGTTCCTTTCCATTAAACATTTTTACTTTCATTCTGTACCCCATTAAAATAAAGTTTGAAAGAAAACCTGCAAACTAATTTTTCAGAAACTCATGTGAAAGTATATACCTTTATTATATTTTTTTGTGTTTCAAAATTACAAACATTGTTATTTATATATACTGTTTGATGTTTACACTTTCAATAAAATTCTAAATTATAAAAAAAAAAAAACCCAAAACCCCCCCCTAATTTTTCATAAATGAATTCTTTGCATCCACCTTAAAATTCTACAGGCCCCTCCCTCCCTTTAACATGATTAATTCTGGTCGGTTCAGAACTGCAGTGCATTCAACATCGCCTTGGAAGGAAAACAAGGGACCAGAAAAAGATAAAAGGCCTGATTTACTAAGGCTTTGGCCATTCTGTGTGTATGGGGGAAAATAAAAAGCCTAGTAAATCTGGCCCCAACTGAGAGGATAAGAAGCAGAGAACTTACCTACAATTATTGAAATGAATATTGCACGCTCTCGCCATTAGCACCACTAATACTGGCCGTAAAGCTTTCCCTCTTCCGTCAAAATAATATTCACAAAGATCCTTAAGCTCTGCTGTTGAAATGAACAGTTCCTGCAACCATGAAAAACAACCTCCATCACAACAGTGCATCTCAGATTAATGTGGTCAATGCCATGGAGGAACACACTTGAAGTGTCACAAAGTAGATAGCATATTAAAAGAAAAAAGACTAGCAAAAGAGCTGGGCAGAAATGAGTCCTTAATGTTTAAAGATGAAAGCTCTTCAGACTACTCAGGTCCTTTGCTCAAGTCATGACTTTTTCTCCAGTGTTTTGAAGAAAAAAAGATTACTGATGCTAGTTTCTCCTTGCATAGTTGCTGTCATTTTTATCATGCACAACTAAGCTATTTTTACCATGTAAACACATTACAAGAAAAGAAGAATCCCAGCAAAGTAGCACAAGACACTTTAGGACTTAATTGCATTTCTTTTCATTGCTATACATTCAGCTCATGCTCCTCCTTGGGTTAGCCCTCATCTGATGGGCAGCTCAATTACTGCAGGCAACGTAATGGCAATTAGTACACTGAAAGCTGCATTTTGGTACAACCAAGTGAAGTACAGGATACAGAAAGAGCAGCTGCAAGTGCATAGGATAAAGCATAAACATAGGCAAGTTAAATGTAAGACATTGATAAGACAGGCTAAGAGAGAATTTGAAAAGAAGTTGGCTGTAGAGGCAAAAACTCACAGTAAAAACCTTTTTAAATATATCCAAAGCAGAAAGCCTGTGAGGGAGTCAGTTGGACTGTTAGATGATCGAGGGGTTAATGGGGCACTTAAAGATGATAAGGCCATCGCAGAAAGATTAAATGATTTCTTTGCTTCGGTGTTTACTGAAGAGGATGTTGGGAGAAGGTTTTCATGGGTAATGATTCAGATGGACTGAATCAAATCACGGTGAACCTAGAAGATGTGGTAGGCCCGATTGACAAACTGAAGAGTAGTAAATCACCTGGACCAGATGGTATACACCCCAGAGTTCTGAAGGAAATAAAAAATGAAATTTCAGACCTATTAGTAAAAATTTGTAACCTATCATTAAAATCATCCATTGTTCCTGAAGACTGGAGGATAGCTAATGTAACCCCAATATTTAAAAAAGGCTCCAGGGGCGATCCAGGAAACTACAGACCAGTTAGCCTGACTTCAGTGCCAGGAAAAATAGTGGAAAGTGTTCTAAACATCAAAATCACAGAACATATAGAAAGACATGGTTTAATGGAACAAAGTCAGCATGGCTTTACCCAGGGCAAGTCTTGCCTCACAAATCTGCTTCACTTTTTTTGAAGGAGTTAATAAACATGTGGATAAAGGTGAACCGGTAGATGTAGTATATTTAGATTTTCAGAAGGCGTTTGACAAAGTTCCTCATGAGAGGCTTCTAGGAAAAGTAAAAAGTCATGGGATAGGTGGCAATGTCCTTTTGTGGATTGCAAACTGGCTAAAAGACAGGAAACAGAGAGTAGGATTAAATGGACAATTTTCTCAGTGGAAGGGAGTGGACAGTGGAGTGCCTCAGGGATCTGTATTGGGACCCTTACTTTTCAATATATTTATAAATGATCTGGAAAGAAATACGACGAGTGAGATAATCAAATTTGCAGATGACACAAAATTGTTCAGAGTAGTTAAATCACAAGCAGATTGTGATAAATTGCAGGAAGACCTTGTGAGACTGGAAAATTAGGCATCCAAATGGCAGATGAAATTTAATGTGGATAAGGGCAAGGTGATGCATATAGGGAAAAATAACCCATGCTATAATTACACAATGTTGGGTTCCATATTAGGTGCTACAACCCAAGAAAGAGATCTAGGCGTCATAGTGGATAACACATTGAAATCGTCGGTTCAATGTGCTGCGGCAGTCAAAAAAGCAAACAGAAACAGAAATATATTTCCACCTATACTAAGCTAAGTTCAGAGAAGAAATTCATATTCTCAAAACTGACATAGTATGGCCCTTGTACTCCCCCCTCCATCACCCCTCACTTGTCCCAAATACTCAATCATCCCTTCAACATGCTCATAGCCCTGTCCAACATCCGACACCTTCCACCTCTGCATCCTCTTCCCCATGCTCAACTCTCCTTGCCCTTCCCTCTCCCTACCCAGCATACCTCTAACCACCTTTTTCCCACCCCTTCCTGCTCAGCAGCCCCTGATCTCCCATCTCCTCCAACCCAGCAGGCCCCACACCTCCATCTCTCCCATCACTCCTCCCTGCCCAGCAGCCCCTCTTTCCTCCACCTCTACTTGCTCAGCAACCCCAACCTGCTTTCCTCTTCCCCTTCCTACCCTATAGACTCCTAACTCCCTATCTCCCAAGGCCTTCTGCCCAGCACATTTCCCCCTCCTCCTGGCTCCCAGCCAGTATAAGCCTTCAGTCCAATCCAGAGTCTCCTTCCCACTTTACCAGCAGCAGATGAGAGCAAGAAGCACTGAGGAGAGGAAGAAGATGAGGCAGCAGCAGCGGAAGTCAACAGTGGATCCTATAGAGCACGCACCTCTCTTCCTCATGCTCCTGCTTTCATGATCATGGAGTGAAGAAAGAATCAGCAGCTTCTCTGCCAGGCCAAGCAGAGGAAGATAAAGTTTGTGTCCTGTCGGGCTCATATGAACAGGAGTTGGAGATACCTTGCTCTGATCTGGGTGAAAGAGAAGGGAATAACCTCCCACTGGGCCAGGAAGAGGAGAAGGAAGCAAGAGCAGCTTCCTCTCATACCCAATAAAGGAGAAATCAGCCAACTTCTGCCCAGACTGATGAGGAAAGAGCAGCCTTCTGCTGGGCCTGCGACATGTTCTGTGACCTCGCGACACACTTGTGTGTCCTGACACACCTGTTGAAAACCACTGTTCTAGAGAGCCCAGCAAATGATGGAGAAGATGCTACATGATAAATTACAGAAACAGAAACTTAGAAAAAAAACATTTTTTCTGTCTTCAAATAGAAGCAAGCTTGCTTACCGTAAACGGTGTGTTTTCCATAGATAGCAGGGAATTTAGCCATGCATGCTGGATGACGTCACCCAGCATGCATGGCTAAATGCCCTGCTTATCGACGGAAAATACTGCACCATATAAGAGTGATGCACAGCTAAAAAGGAAGTCTTTTAAATCAGTCCACTATTTAAGCACTACTACTGAAATCCTACATTTCCAGCTGATTAATAAACTGGCTGACACTACAGAATGAAAACAGTGCAATTTCCTTTGAAATCAGTTGCTGTACCCTGTCTTGGAATACCCAGCGCAGACTCTCACCTTTTTAATATCCTCATAGATGTTCTTCAAGTCTTTCTGACCAAGCTGAAAAGGATCCACATATTTCTCATCGCTGTGTGTCTTGCCGCAGCAGTACGTCCTCTCCGTTCTATGATGAAAGCTAGGAAATGTACTAGAAAAGGAGGATTAGGAATGTTGCACGCTCTGAGAATAAGATACTCCCTGCATCATTCTAACCAGGAAATAAAAAAGATACTTCTTACAACATATTTTATTTATTTTGAGTTTTTCTATACCGGCATTCACGATGGGAATCGCATCATGCCGGTTTACAATTAACAAGAGGTGAAAGAAGATAACAAATAATAAGAAACTTTAACAGGTGCTCAAAAAAGATTGCAGTTACAATAAAACAAGGGAATTACAAAACTTGGGGCAGTGAAAAGGAGATAGGAATATAACAGGAAGAGTAAAATTACCAATTAATGGTGTGAACCAAGTTATGGAGTTTGCAGAGTTATTGAATTACCATGTTGAGGTACAGTTATTAATTACCCTCTTAAGAAAAATTCTGAGCGTCAGTTAGTGGTGAATTAAGGTTCAAATGGGGTCTGGAAAGGCTTTCATTTTCATATTAAATGAAATATTAAATAAATCATATTAAATTTCATATTAAATGAAGCATTTTATTTAAGCAGACTCCAAACTGAATGTGGACAGCCCCAAACACACATTATACCATCAGAAAGAGATAGTGTTAAAAACAAACAAACAAACCTTTATCTTCCCCATCATTTGAGCATAATGTGTCTGTTCTCTCCTCAATAGTGTGCAGAACCCCACCAAGCTATAACAGACCCATGTATACCTGTCATAGCTCACAGGCTCAAAAGGAGGGGTAGGGGGATAAGACAGCAGCTAAGGATGTGGCACCCAAAACAGGCAGAAAAGAACTTTTACAGAACACCTACCTTCTCATCTAGAAATGTTACACACTCCCTCCCCCCTCCCTCCATAGGAATCTTCACTTAACTCCCATTTTGTATCAATAAAAATGAAGTAATTCTTTAACAATTACAGCATAAATACTTTTCATCAATGTGTGTGGAATTTCCTACTTCTGAAATATTTATTCTACAAGAACTGAAAATGTAAAATATAAATATATATATTTTTTCAGAACCTTCAGAAAAAAATACATGCACACATTTGAAGCTTGTGAGCAGTAGCACCAATTGTCAAGGCTACAAGAGAAACACTACTGCTAATTATACTTTGTAAATAGCAGTGCAAAAGAAACCTGTCCATCATTGTAGTGTGTTCTTAAGATACTCATGACAGCAAGGATGAAAAAATTTTGGAACTCTTTATAGTAAAAAATATTTAGAAACCATAGAAAAATTGTATGAGTTTTGTTTTTTGCTGTTTTTGTCCTGGAATTTTTTTTAAATTGTTGATTGTGCTGGGGTTTTTTTGTCAATTAATTTTTGTTTTGCTATATCTTTACTTTTACTCTCCCCTTCACTTCCCCCATTCCATTCCTCTAGGCTCTGCAGCCAGTCTTCCCTCCCAGCCTCTGCACTTTTAGGCAGCAGCTACTGCTGCCACCACCATTCCATGGCACTCTGCTTGGGCCAGCTGCAACAGCAGTATCTCCCAAAACACAGGCCCAGTCTGGCCACATCTCCTTTCAGGCCTAGGTCAGCACTAGGCACTGAATTTCAGGCATCTGACATTTTCCCATCCCTGCCAAACAGAAGAGTCTTCCTCTACGTAAAGTGATAATAGGAATGGTGCACCCATGTACTTGCCAATTCCATAACTAGCAGAGTGCAGTTGAAGATATCAACATCAACCAAGTAATCTGGAGCTTTGGTATTTTTTCTTACAATATTGACATGGTTAGGGCTGGCTTCCTTTCAAGAAAGAAACACAGACTCTCATTTTTGCTACCTGTGTATACTATATACAGCCAACAGCAAAGACTAAAATTCCTGCCTTCTGCCTCCACCTCCCCAATAATTTGATTTTGGGGTAGCGAGAAGGGAGGAAGTGGCAGCAGGAATATATGGCGAGTAAACGTCCCTCCAAATCTCTCCCCGGTGTAACCCATTCACGCTCCTTCTTAACTTCCGGTGTGAACTCAGTAGGGGACCTTGTATGAACATCTACGTATGATGGCCAAGTATTAAGGAGAAAGACAACCAAAACTGTCTTGTCCTTGAAAGCTAATGCCTCAATAAATCTGTTAGTCTATAAATTGTCACCAGCCTGTTTGTTACTACAGTCTGACATGACTCTCCTTCTACATAAAGAGTGATATCTTGCAAATGGTCACACTCTCTGGCTGGCAGGTGGGATAAATCTTTAGCAATGCATATAGAAATAAAAATTACTACTCATCAGATAATTTCCTTTTCCTTAGTACAGACAAGTGAATCCAAAACCAGTGAGTAATGCACCTCTACCAGCAAACGGAGACCGAGCAAAGCTGACATCATAGTATATATACCCCTGCAATGACATCAGCCCACAAGTATTCTCTGCAAAAGCCAACTGTGGACAAACTAGCAAAATCTGATTATTAACAGATAACCATTCCAGCACTCAGTCAACAGGAAAACACTGAGCTATGAAAGAGTGTAATAACATTAATCTAGGGACTGGATTGACACTTACCAGTACTCCCTGGAACACACAGCCACACAGGAGGACCATAGCACAACCATTCGGCAGCCAAGGATGGAAGTTGGATTCACCTGTCTGTACCAAGGGAAAGGAAAGTATTGGGTAAGTAGCAATTTCTCCTTTTTTAGCATACAGCATGCGAATCCAAAACCAGTGGTATGTACCAAAGCTACTCCCGAACAGGGCAGGAGATTGCCTGTGGTCCAGTCAAAACTGCACGTGCAAAGGCTGTATCCTCCCGGGCCTGCATATCCAAGCAATAATGCCTGGAAAAGGTATGTAAGGAAGACCATGTCGCAGCACGGCAAATGTCAATGGGAGACAACAATCTAACCTCTGCCCATGACACTGCCTGAGCCCTAACTGACTAGGCAATGGCTGCTAAACATCCACACACATGGCTGTGACTACCTTCTTAATCCACCGGGCTACTGTAGCCCGCGATGCCAGTATACCCTGTTTACTCCCACCATAAAGAATAAAACAGCCAGTCCATCTTCCTGAGAGGTTCAGAAACCTCTAAATAAGATATGCCTTTTAACATCCATGGGCCATAACAAGAGATATTCCTCCGCATCTCTTGCCCTATCCAGAAATGGCAGGGAAATAGACTGATTCAAGTGAAAATACGAGACCACTTTTGGCAAAAAGGAAGAAATAGTACGCAGCTGCATTGCCTCTGGATTCACTCATAGAAATAGCTCCTGACAAGACAAGGCCTGTAGTTCAGATACGCGACATGCAAAACAAATTGCCACAAGAAACACCGTTTTTAATGTCAGTAACCTCAAGGAAAGGTTATAAATCGATCGAAAAGTAGGGTCTGCTAAAAAATCCAAAACTAGATTAAGACTCCATAAGGGCACTGGTAACCGCAAGGGAGGACGAAGATGCTTCACTCCTTTCAAGAAATGGGTCACATCTGGATAAGCCGACAAGGCCCAACATTCACCTGACCTCAGAAATGGGCAAGAGCTACCACCTGTACCTTTAAGGATTTAAGAGCCAACACTATACTCAATTGATCATACAAAAATTCCAAAATGAGCGAATTCTTAACCAAATGAGGAAGAAACCCTAGATCTTCACATCATGCCTCAAATACTCACCAAACCTGCATATAAGCTAAGGAAGTGGAGAGCTTTCTCACTCGTAGCAAGGTGGCAATCACAGCAGTAGAATATCTACGCTTCAGCAACTGAGCCCTTTTAAGGGCCATACCGTAAGACAAAATCAATTTGGATCTTTGTGAAGAACAGGCCCCTGCTGTAGCAGATTACTGTGCGCCGGAAACCAGAGGGGACAGTCCACCAGAAGCTTTCGCACATCTACATACCATGGTCTCCTGGACCAATCTAGTGCCACCAGAAGCCCCATCCTCCTGTGACCCTCGACCCTCCAAACTATTCTGCCTAACATGGGCCACAGGGGAAAAGCATACAGTATCTTGCCCTATAGCCATTTCTGCATGAGAAAGTCTGCTCTTACATTGTCTTTTCCTTCAATGTGCGAGGATGAGATCTCCTGAAGATGCACTTCCATCCATTCCATAAATTGGGCTATTTCCTGCGACACTTGCTGGTTCTTGGTTCCTCCCTGCCAACTGATGTAAGCTACTGTCAATGCATTGTCTGACATTATCCGGACCACAAGCATGCCAACTGGACAGCATGGGCTGCCAGCCGATTGATGTTCCAGAAAGATTCTTCCTCACTCCAGTGCCCTTGCGCCATCAGCGCCTGACAGTAAGCACCCCAGGCTTGCATCTGTTGCGAGTACTAGCTAGTCTGGTGATCTTGGAGAAACTCCCTTTCTTAGATGATCCACTTAACCACCACTGTAGTTGAGAGCAGACCTCCATTGGCAGGTGGAGCCGAATCATAATCTTGAGGCTGTGGGCTCCAACAAGACAGCAAGGTGCGCTGAAGAGGACGCATATATGCCCTCATTCAAGGCCCCACCTCCAGGGTTGCCGCCATCAATCCGAGCACCTGAATATAGGACCATACTGTAGAGCATATTGTGTTTGTCAATAGACATACCTGCGTCATCAGCTTCAGTTCCAATCTCGGAGGAATTTCCCCATCCTTCAGGGAGTAAGGATTGGTCTCATCATCCATGCTATCTGGGTCACTATCGGGAAGACTGGCTTCAAGCGTACCCACACGCTTACCCACAGCACCAGGCGTGCGGGATTTCGCTGCTTGTGATCCTGACTTTAGATTGGCCGGGGCAAGGGACTGCACCTGAAAGAAGGAGTGCAGTCCTTGAAATATTTCTACCCAAGGAAAGGCAGAAGGAACCATGCCAAAACCAGGAGGGCAGCTATCCTGTGCCTAATGAACTACCTTCCCCTGCTGATGAACCAATTAGGGGAGTTCCAAAATCAGGTGACCCTTCTGGCAACTCTTTTTCCATTCCCACACCAGGCTGGGAAGAACCAGGCTTAGTAAAATCAGGAGGTAGTAATTCTCCCTGAGCTCCAAAGAGTGCTGTCACAAATTTGAGGGAACGCCAGCTGAGATGCCTGAGTATGACAAGCAACACTTAGGGCAAAGAACTTAGGTTTCTTCGCTTTGGACACCATCAGTTAGCCAATACACCCTAACAGGCATATTGGCAGTACACCCAAAAAATTAAGCATGCACAGATAAGGCGCACAACACTCTGCCTAGTTAAGTGCCCAACCTGAGCTCCCTCAGGACGCTCAGATAATGCACGCAAAAAGGAATATGCGTATGCATAAAAAGATGTATACATGCATGCACAAACGGGTGCCCTGGTAGGTGCTCCTATGCACCTAACTGGGTGCTCAATCAAACGCACAATGGGTCACAGAGTCGAGCGCACAATCACGATGCGATGGAAACTGAAGAGGGCAGACTGTGGGGCACAAAAATGCACGAAAACACCACTGCACTTACCACATGGCAAAACAGATGAGCCTTGGAGTAGGGCCTAGTTGCAAGGACTGCTCATAATGCCAGGCTGCCCCCCTTTCTCCTGAACTCTACCGGAGGCTGGAATGACCACTGGATTGTGTGCTGAGCACAGAGACTGGGGAGGAGGGGGGGGGGGGGGTGGGAGGGGAGTCCTATTCAACTCCCCTTCTCTTCATCTTTTTCTTTTTTAAATTACCCTTAACCTGAGCTCAGCCCATCCTGGCTGAGTAGAAGATCGATTACTAGCTGAAAAGGGGGGAGTTATAAACCTTCACCGTCGTGCTCAGTTTCCTAGACCCACTTACCTGAGCTCAGCCCGTCCTGGCTGAGTACAAGGTCGGTCGCCGTCTGCGGGGGCATAATCCTTCACCGCCGCGCTCAGCTTCTTGCACCCGCTTGCCTTTTTTTTTTTTTTTACACAGCTAATTCCACTTCAGTTGAAAAACCAGCTACCAGACCTAGGCACTCATCTGAGGGACCACAGAAATCACCTCAGGAATTTTCAACTGAGGGAGGGACCACAAAGGGATCACCACAGAAGAGAGGGCAAATTAAATTTCCTTCTTCTTCTAAACTGTAAAGCAATCCCTAGTAGGGAGATGCATGCCCAGCATCTGCTGGAGACGGAGAATACTGGCAGGCTGATGTCACTGCAGGGGTACATATACTGTGATGTCAGCTTTAACTCAGTCTCCATCTACTGGAGTAGGTACATAACCCACTGGTTTTGGATTCACCTTTCTGTACGCTAAGGAAACAACTGGGCAGACTCGATGAGTTAAGTCTTTCTACAGTCAACTAGTATGCTTCTCTCTGTCCCTTTACCACTAATCCCAGCCAGGTCCAATTCTTTCTCCTCCCCCAGACCTCACTACAGCATTCATTTTCTCTGCTTCCTCTCCCTCACTTTCTCCTCCTCAAACATTCCCTATCTCGCTGTCTCACCTCTCCTTCCTCTCTCCTTCTGGGCTCCGACATCTCCCCTTGCTCCCGTACCCCAGTCTAGGCCAAAGAAGTTTTAGCCACCTTCCGCTCCCCAGACCATCTCACCCACCATGAAAACGCACTTGCCCTAGGTGAGTGGGTGAGTGCATTTTCAAAGCCTGAATCAACAGCTAAGCATAGACTTGTGCAAGTCTGGTCGTTGAGGGCTGTGAACAGGTGGTTGGGCTTTCAGGGTAACTCAAGTACATAAATAAATATTTCTTGGGCCTAATGAATTTAATTTCATTCTGGATATCCCGAAAACGTGACCAACTCGCAGCCTTTGAGGACCGGCACTGCCTAACCCCCCATGACTACAGATGCAGGTTTATGAACTGGTGTTTCAACTTAGATGATCTTATCTATTCTACCAACTGAGGTGCTACATCAGCAGACCTTTTATTAGTAAAAGAGAGCTCAGAACCTGCTACAAAACTGCAAAATCTGATCATTTTCCTGGCTGGTCGCTCAGGAGAAAGATAAAGATTGTGGGGTTTCTTTCCAAGACACTTTTCTTTTTCCCAATGAAAACCTAACAGACTATTTATTAACGGACAGTCAATCTCACCTCAGGTCTTTAACCCAGACAATACATGCCCCATTCCACAAGATATCATTGTATTATAATGATCAACATTTGTTCTGGACCTCTTTGAAGGCTAATTTCATGCTCCCTTTTTGAATGAAGCCCGGGGTACACATTTTCCAACCAGCTACCTTGGGGAGTCAGCATTTCCAAAGGATGAAGGGCCCCGTGTCTTAGCCAAGCAGATTGCTCAGAACCAAATATCAACATAGAATATTCAATCTTATGTTCTTACTCACACAAGCAGTTTTGTTAGTGCAAATTAAAAAAAAAAAAAAAAACTTACCGCCAAAATAAGTTACACGTTTTTGGAAAGAATAAGGTTGAACTTGTTGAAAAACCAAAGCCCTGCAAAGGAAAAATAAATAGCCATTGCTTAAAAAGAAAACAATGCTAGAGTCAAAGAAATTAATCCTACTTCAAATTCTTAAGATATCCTTAAAAAAAAAAAAAGTTAATGGTTCTCCCTATTCAAATGACTGATGGTGGATAGTCCTTGCAATCCTCTTGATAACTAAGAGCTTTTGCACCAGTCTCAGCTCGACTTTAAATCTTAGGAAAGGGAAGCAGAGGATGCAGTCTACTGCTTCTTCTTCCAGGGATGAGAGGATGCACGAGGAAGCAGGATGACGACACACCTTGGATCGCAGGCCCCAATCATCTGCACCCTGCACCCCCCCCTTTTTTATTTTTTTACTGGCTCTAGAAGAAAATGAAAAAAAACGCAGAAACTTTCAGAAATATCACAGTTTGTTATTCTTCAAAGTCTAGAATGGGAAAAATTCCAAAAAGCTGAAGTCTACAGCTTGCTTGCATCAGCTCGAATAAAAGTCAACTATGTCATCATTCTTCAACTGAAGGAAGCAAACCGGGCATAGAACTCTTATTATTCATGTAATCTGATTTGAAGTATCTGAAAGGCAGAATATAAATAAAATAAACTACATATTTGGGGCTAGCAAGTCTGGAAAGAAAAGTGCAGGTGAAAAAAAAAGTCACTAAAAACCATGAACACCCCAATTAAAGGGCACTGGAGAATATGACAATCACCAGCACCTATTCACATCTGTTCCAGAGGAAACGTCTGGGACTTGCATATGTAAAACACCTGTTACCTTTATAAAGGCTCACCTAACTACTTTGCTGGATTTTTGTTTAGCTAATTTTATTTTTTGGCAAGTTTCCAAGGAATTCCCTTTCCTCTAGTACATAATGATTATGCAAAAGCACATTGAGCAACTGGACTGAGCCATCTGCTTACACAAGGGCTCCTGCTGAGTTGCTGCCTAGTCTTAATTTACTGAACACTTTTTTTTTTGCTGCGGTCCTTGGATTAGAAAGCGAGGTCAGCTACTGTGGTGGGGGGGGGGGGGGGGGGGAGGAGGAGACGGACACCCTTGCACATTTTAAATTAAAAAGTTAAAAGTAAAAGAGTGCTGGAAGAGCTGCTGGTGCAGACAAAACACTGAATCTGTGTGGGGTGGTGACTGGAGGAGGGTCCCATGGGGGGGGGGATGACTGCTGCAGTGGAATAAACAGATGTCAGTCCTTTAAATCCCAGCGTGCTGTGGCGCACAGCTGAAGTCACATGTTAAAAGAGGCACACTCTTAGTCTGGATTTTGCTGAGTTCCTGATTATGGGTAAGAAGGGAAAAAGGAAGTCCAAGGGTCCATTGTGTGTCTTCACACTGGTAGGAGGGTCCCCTGGACTTGTTGTTATAGCAACCTAGTGCTTCTGGTGTTGGTAATTTCAACCAGAAGCACTGGAAGTTTCTCTTAGGTCTGGCTCCAAATCCTCTTCAAGCACAGTCTGATTTGCATGGGGTATGATCCCCAAAAGTGTTGTGGAATAACATTTAATCAAACTGAACTTCTTTTCCTTTGAAAACTACAACAATTCGGTCACATATTTTTTAAATAATTCATATGTGAAAGCAACCTAGGCTTAGGAAAATTTATCAATTGCAAATCCCTAGCTCTTATCATATTTTCTAATATTAAACACTTATGATATAAAGATAAGTGCCATAGCATGCATGTATCAAGGGAGCTGAGGGTTAGTTAATAATGG
The DNA here is from genome assembly GCF_901001135.1 of Rhinatrema bivittatum. Classification (NCBI taxonomy): domain Eukaryota; kingdom Metazoa; phylum Chordata; class Amphibia; order Gymnophiona; family Rhinatrematidae; genus Rhinatrema; species Rhinatrema bivittatum. Next base: position 136,467,201 of record NC_042616.1, read on the forward strand.
ACAAATATAAACATCTCCATTTTCTCCTGATGGAGAAACATACCTAACAATTTCCACATTAGATCTTTTATGCGCCCTCTATGACAAAGAAGGTTAATGAAGAAGATACTTTAGATGATCTTGTTCCTTTTGATAGGTCCAATTTATGAATTCTTCATAATTCAAATGATATCAAGACCAGAGATATACGTATTGCAAATTTTGTCTTAGAGTCAGATAAACATTTGATACTCTTACAGTATTTTAAATGTATGAATGAACAGTTTTGTGGCCCCAAACTTCTAATTATCCTTGATATTTCTAGAGACACCCAAGCAAGAAGAAAATTCTTTCTTCAATTTGCTTTGGGGGTCTCTTTCTTTTTAAAATTTCTGTTTAAGTGTGTTATATCAGGGGAACAAATGGAGAAATTACTTACCTGATAATTTCGTTTTCCTTAGTGTAGACAGATGAACTCAGGACCACTGGGTTATTGCTCCCCTGCTAGCAGATGGAGACGGAGGCAGTGACCTCAGCAATTCAGTATTTTCTTCAAAAGCTATTGTGGACATACTATTGAAAAACCTGAATACAATTTAATAACTTGATTAAGAACTTGATTAAAATTGATTAAAACTGGTAATCGTAACTGTACTCAACCAAACATAAGCACTGAATCCCAGCAATATTATAGATGCCCAGATCTAGGGATAGGGTGATGGCTTACCTGTAACCTCTTTGGGATCGAGATTCATGTGGGATTCCTTGGCACTGTGTTCATGGGCAGTTGTGGGCTGCATGTTGAGTCCATCTGTCTACACTAAGGAAAACGAAATTATCAGGTAAGTAATTTTTCCATTTCCTAGCGTGTAGCCAGAAATACAAAAGCTACTCCTGAATGGGGTGGGAAGCTGCCTGTGGTCCGGTTACCACCACCCTCGCAAAGGCTGTGACTTCTCAGGCTTGGATGTCCAGGTGATAGAACCTGGAGAAGGCGTGCAAGGAAGACCACGTTGCTGCTCGGCAGATGACGGAAGACAGGAGCTTAGCTTCTGCCCTAGTGGAATAAGCTTTAACTTGAAGGGGTAAAGGCTTTCCTGCCTCTACTTAAGCTCCCGTGATCTCTTCCTTGATCCAGCAAGCTATGGAGACTCACGAAGCTGCTTCGCCTTGTTTCTTTCTACCGTGAAGAACAAACAAGTTGTCCATCTTGCACCCTGGTTCTGTACGTTCTAGATACCATACTAACAGCCTAATGACTTAAGTGGCGTAAGAGGCGGTAGTCTTCTGAGTCCTTGCATCTACCTAGAGACTGTAAGGAAATGGACTGGTTAAGTTGAAACTCAAGACTACCTTTGGCAAGAAGGAAGGGACAGTGTGAAGCTGCAGCGTTCCTGGAGTCATGACAGCGCCTGTAGTTCAGAGATGCGACGAGCTGAGCATATCGCCACCAAGAATACAGTCTTGTCTTCAGATAACAGGCTTAAGAGACAGAGCACGCAGCGGACGAAAGGAAGGCCCTGCTAAGAAGTCCAATACTAGATTGAGGTTCCATAGGGGGACTGGCCACTTCAAGGGTGGTCAGAGGTGTTTAACTCCTTTTAGGAAACGGGTCACGTCCTGATGTGTCAATAGGCAAGCTCTGTTCACCTCACCTCTGAAACAGGAAGAGCCACTGCCTGGACCTTCAAGGAGTTGAGGGACAAATCTTTGTTCAGGCCATCCAGTAAGAATTCCAGAATCATGGGGATCTTGGTCATCAGAGGGGGCACTCCGCGTTCCTCGCACCAGGCTTCAAATATTCTCCAGGTCCGCACATATGCCAGAGACATCGTGAAATTCTGCACAAGGAGCAAGGTGGTGTTTACAGCCATCAAATATCCACACTTCATCAGGCGAGCCCTCTCAAGGGCCAGACCGTAAGACAAAACAGTTGGGTCCTCGAGAAGGATCAGACCTTGTTGGAGAAGGTCCCTGTGTGGGGTGGGGGGAGGGAGGGAAGAGAGACATAGAGGGCTCTCCACCAGAAGCCTCCGCATGTCTGCATACCACGGGCATCTGGGCCAATCCAGGGCCACCAAAAAGATTAATCCTCTGTGGAGTTTGATCTTGCGAATGACCTTGTCCAGCAGAGGCCATGGAAGGAAGGCAAACAGTAAGTCCTCCTCTGGCCAGGTCTGGACAAGGGCGTTGATCCCTTGGGAGCTCTGATCTCTTCTGCGATTGAAGAATTGGGGGACCTTCACATTGTGAAATGTAGCCAGTAGGTCGATGAATGGGAGGCCCCAGAAATCTACTGGGAGCTGGAAGGCTCTGGTCGACAAAGCCCTTTCTCCTGGATCCAGACTCTCCCTGCTGAGAAAGTCTGCTCTGACATAGTCTTTTCCCGCAATGTGGGAGGCAGAGATCCCTTGTAGATTTAACTCCACCCATTCCATAAGGTGGTCTATCTCCAGAGACACTTGGTGGCTTTTGGTTCCTCCCTGGCAGTTGATGTAGGCTACTATTGTTGCGTTGTCCGACATCATGCAGACTGCTTGTCCCTGTAGCCTGTGGCTGAATAGCAGACACTCTAATCTAATAGCTTGGGCTTCCAGGTGGTTTATGTTACAGGGTGCCTCCTTCCTTGGTCCATCGCCCCTGGATTGTCAATTCTGGACAATGACCTCCCCACCCTTGGAGGCTCGCGTCCGTCGTAAGGACTAGCCAGTTCGGTGGGGACAGGTTTACACTTTTGCTTAGATGCACTTCCTGTAGCCACCACGGCAAAGGGCAACACCCAGAACTGATAACGGCAGCCCAGTACCGTAAAGCGTAGGAAACGCTGGTGGTCTTGACAGAATGGGATATGAAGGTAGGCTTCCAAGAGGTCCAGGGATATTAAGAACTCTCCAGGCTGTACGGCCATGACGATGTAGCGAAGAACATCCATGTAGAAGTGAATTACCCACAGATGACGACTGACGCTCTTGAGATCCAGGATCGAATGAAATGAAACCTCCTTCTTATGTACAATGGAATAGATGGAATAATACCCCGTATTTTCCTGGGGTATAGGAACCGGGGTTATAGCCCTCAAACTGAGGAGCTTTATCAACGTGGATTCCACTGCCAGTTTTTTGTGCTGGGAGTGGCAAGGTGATATCATGAACATGTCCCGAGGGATGCTGCGAAATTCTAGAGCATATCCTTCTCTTATGATGTACAGTACCCATTTGTCCGACGTGATCTCGACCCACCTCTGATAGAAGAGGGATAGTCTGCCCCCCTATCTCCTCATCCCGTGGATGGGTCGGCCAAACTTCATTGGGAAGTTCGGGTCGAACCTGAGCCCGAACCAGTTCCTCTTTTTGGTTGTCTGCTCTGAAAGGACTGAGATCTTCCCGAGGGCTGAGATTGTCTGAAATGAAGAGTTTCTGTAGGGTCGGAAGCACTGGGAGCCCCTGGCCTGACCCCTCATGTGCAAAGGGCAATGTGACCTCTTTTTCTTATCTTCCGGTAGCCAAGGCACTGGAGATTCACCCCACTTACTGGCTAGCTTTTCCAATTCGCTTTTGAATAGACTGGATCCCTTAAAGGGCATCTTTGTGAGGTTTGCCTTCGAGGTTGCGTCCGCTGACCAATTTCGCAGCCAAATGTGTCTTTTGGCCGCCATCACTGGGACTACTCCTATGGCCGAGGTACACACTAGGTCAGAGCTTGCATCCGCTAGGAAGGCTGCTGCGGGCTTCATCGTCTCTCTGGAATTCGCCCCTGAGCAATCTGCCTCTCTCAAGAAGCAGACCTGAATGAGCCACCAAGGAATAACAGGAAGCAATCTGCAGCGTCAAAGGCTTGCTTAAGGATGGACTCCAACAGTCTATTGTGTGCATCCTTCAAGGTCAATCCTCCCTCTACTGGGATAGTTGTTTGCTTCGAGACAGCGCAGACCAGGGTGTCCACTTTCAGGAAATGCAGGCATTCTTTGGCTGCTGGGTCCAGAAGGTACAAGGCCTCCAAGGCCCGACCTCCTTTAAAACTGGTTTCTGGGGCATTCTACTTCTCAACTCCTGGATAGCTTCCAGCATCGGGAAATAGCAAGAGGCTTTCCTTAGAGACTCCAGGATGGGATTCCTCTTTGGTTCTGACATAGGGTCTGTGCCGGGAACTCCCAGAGTCTTCAGGGCCAGCAATTCATCTCTGTGGAAAAACTGTAGCACAGTCCGGTATGCCTCCAGGCCTGGAAGGATTTTCCCCATTCTCCAATGAATCTGCATCACCACTGTCATCCATGATGTCTGGGTCCTTATCAGGGATACCCCTGGTGAGGCGAGGCATGTCCCGAGGCATACTGATAGTGCTGGGAGGACGAGGCATTCCCAGCTGGGGCTCAGACCAGGCAGGGGCATCAGCTGACTGCGCCTGAACAAAGGCTTGAATGCCCTGAAAGAATTCCACCCAAGAAAAGGTCGCTGGGTCCATACCTAGCCCAGGAGGAACTGGGGCAGGGGCGCTGATCTGCCCTCTCTTGGGGAAAACGGAGCCCCAAGATTGCTCAGATCCAGGGTGCTACCAGATAAGATCGTGGCTGACCCGTCCTCCGACTGGGAAGGGCCAGGCTTGGAGAAGTTCTGAGAGTCCAGCCCTCCCTGGGCTTCCTCACAGTGCTGACACAGGAAGGATTCTAGGTCAGACTGTGCAGCCCTAATATGGCAGGCCACACAATGGGAGTGTCGATTGTGCTTCTTTGTTGCTGGAGCCATAGTTAAGTGTAGCTTGTGCGTTCAGCTGGTTAGCGCCTCAGCTCGAATGCTCACTAATCCGCCCCAACGCGTAAGTATAAGCGTCCGGTTGTGCGCGAATGTATGCATGTACTTATGTGCACGTTAGGCGCACAACAGGGCCGGCCTGCACTGCGCATACCGACGGTCAATGGGGAAAAATGGCGCTGCACCAAACCGCGCGCAAGGTGGCTCTGCCGCGGCCTGCCACGTGGCGTGCCCACTGAGTACGAAATGGTGCCTAGCCCATTGGGAGGCTGCTCAACCCACTTGGAAATGCCCTTCCCTTATCCTAACGGGATCGGCGTCCGCCGAGCAAGGAGACCAGAGGAGAGACTTACCAAAGCCCTTCCACATCTCTGAATCGGAGGAGTTCTTCTTTACTTTCCTGGGCTCAGCGCTTACCGGCTGAGTACAGAGACGGTCTCCGGCTGCAGGGGGAGAGGGCTTAGGCCTTCACTGTCACGCTCAGCTTCCTTCCCTCCTCTGCCTTTCAGCTGCTTCAGCAGCGAGTCCACGCTGGAAAACCAGCTACCGGACCAAGGCTCACCTCTGAGGGATCTCGGAAGTCACCTCAGGAATTCTCAACTGGGGAAGGGACCATCAAGTATCACCGCAGGAGAGCGGGCCTTGATCTTTCTCCAATGTAAAGGTAAAATTTTCTCTTCTAAAGAGTCTGTGTTCCCGATAGGGAAGGCACAATCCACAACTGCTAGGAGATTGAGAGATACTGGGGTCACTGCAGGGGTATAGCTAGGGTGACGTCAGCTTTGAAACCTGACTCCGTCCTCCATCTGCTAACAGGGGAGCACATAACCCATTGGTCTTGAGTCCATCTGGCTACACGCTAGGAAATGTGTTTTTCTTGATCCTGCTCATTTAGAGAGGTTTCTTCAGAGCAAAATCACCCATAACTTAATTAGTAAGATGCTTTGGGGGATCTGGGATTAGTGATTGCTTTGCCAGCTAGGTCTTTGAATTATGTTGGTGTGTTATTTTATATTTTTTTTTCTTTATATGCCCCCTATTTTGGGGACTTGGTAGTGTATCATAATTAAATTGCTTCTTTATTGCTTATTTGATGATATCATTACCATTCATTTTTTTCCCTATTTCATTTCATGTTTATTTAAAATATTAATAAACTATAAATTTAAAAAGTTGAAAATACCACCACTGGCACAGCAATATACTGTAGGGAGAAACAAAACTGAAATAGCAAAGATTCTCTCTTGGAGACTGTCAAATTCCTATTTTCCTATGTTAGTGAGGAAAAGGGTACTTTTTGGTTCTAGAACGATTGTCGATAACTGGATACTACTAATTTCCCCTTTCTTACTATATAACAGTAATATTACATCAATGACTATGTTTTGAAACCATATGGGTAACAGCCTCGTGCCCTGGAAAAGAGTGAAGGGGCAATAGGGGAGCCTTGCATCATCTGATGTCAGCAGAGCAGCAGTGACTGGAGATTGGCCCTGCCCAAGGGAGAACCCAGAGGCCCCTGATAGCAGGTACCCGTGTGTGTGATTTTTTTTTTTTTTTTACTATTTTGGCTGGAGCCAGAGTTTATGGCTGGGGATAAAAGGAGTAGAAGGCGGTGCTGGGGATCTCTGGAGGATGGTAGAAAAGCATAACTTGCAGACCACACAAAAGTAGTGGCTAGAGATTTAATCAAAGGCATACATACAGCTGTAATATGAAGGTGGCATTGCTAGTGGGAGATTTTAATCTGTTAAATGTTGATTGGATCATCCCATCTGCACAATCTGTTCAAAGCAGAACAATAATGGATTCCCTTCAAAGGGTGCTTCTCCAGCCTCTACAAATGAGTTTGTAAGGAGGAGACTGGTAATTACAGGCCACTTAGGTCGGACATCTGTGGTGAGTTAATTAATGGAATTGCTACTAAAACAGAGAATAGTGCAGTTTCTGGAATCCAACAGATTACAAGATCCGAGGCAGCATGGTTTTACCAGAGGTAGTTTTTTTTTTCAGATGAATCAGATCAATTTCTTTGACTGGGTGTCCACAGGGTTGGTTCAGAGGAGAGTGTCGGATGAAGTGTACTTGGATTTCACGGTTTCGCATAGGCGACTTATAAACCGAGTACCCTTAATATGGGCCCTAAAGTGTAAATGGGTTAAAAACTGGTTGCGTGGGAGGCAACAAAAGGTAGCAGTAAATAAGAGTTCATTCCTAGGAGAGGCTGGGGGGGTTGTTACTGGTGGTGTGCCTCAGGGATTGGTCCTTGGACCAATATAGTTTTCAATATTTTTGTAAGCAATATTGCAGGAGAATTATCGGGAAAGGTTTGTCATTTTGCAGAGGATACTAAAATCTTCAATGGGGTAGGCAGCCAGGAAGGTGTGGAAACCATGGGAAGGCATCTAACAGAACTTGAGGAATGGTATAGGGTTAGGATGCTAAGATTTAATGCTAAAAATATGCAGTCTTACATTTCAGCTGCAAAAATCCAAGGGAGTATACAGCATAGATAGAGAAATTCTAAACATGAAACAAGAGTGGGGTCTGGGGATCTTACAATTACCAATGCGAGTATCCCTTTCCCAACTATTTCAGTCTCCTAATTATTTAATTTCTTTCATGTCAAGATTTCCATTGTTTCCTGTGCAAGGTTCTCACCCTTTGTTACCCTGCCATTAACAATTCTGGTTTACTTTACATTCAGTCTCCCTTTACCCCCATTTATTTTTATTAGGATTTAAAAATTGCCTAATCATAAAAATTCACAGAAGTACCATAACAGTTCATAATCAGGAAAATGAATTATGCTAGCAAATATTCAAAATCCCAAAAAGGCTAGTAATAAGCCTGTTTAAATAGCCAATATTTCAACTAAGCTTTCACTCTATTCAGTCACTCTTCTACCTCATCCCACCCTCTTCATTCTCTTCTCAATTTGCTGTTTGTATTCCCACAGCAACTCCATCTCTGCACAGTTTTCCACTTTTCTTCCATCATTCCCTTGAATGACTTCTTAGGTGAAGTTCTGGTGGGGGGGGGGGGGGGCATGCCCTAAAATCCTCCCTCTCTCTATTCTTTAGACATATATGCGGCTTCCTTTCATGTTTTACAGGCAGTTGGCAATCCTGATTGGTAGGAAATGCTTCTCTCTTTATTTATTTATTTACTATTTTTATATACCGACATTCGATCTCAATCAAGATATCACACCGGTTTACATTTAGGTATTGTAGGTATTTCTCTATCCCCAGAGGGTTTACAATCTAAGTTTTTGTACCTGAGGCAATGGAGGGTAAAGGGACTTGCCCAAGGTCACAAGCAGCGACAGCAGGACTCGAACCCTGGATCACAGTCCACTGCTCTAACCACTAGGCTATTTCTCCTCCCTGTTTACTGATATAAAAGTTCTGCAAGGTGTATCACCAGAAGCATGTAGACCAATATGGCCAGGGAATAGCTACCAAAATGATGCAGACTCTACTCCACAACTCCAATGAAATGAGACATTCAGATATCTCCCATGAGGACAATTTCACCACTATCAACTCAGCAAGCCCCTCTCAACCTACCAACTTAAACATCAATCTCTCATCTGACGTAAGAAATCTAGGAGCCTGGCTCGACAACCAACTAAACCTAAAAAAAAATTTATAAACAACACTACAAAGGATTGCTTTTACAAATTACAAGTCCTAAAAAACCTAAAACCCCTCCTTCACTTCAATGACTTCTGTTTGGTGTCCATCATCCTAACCAAGATCAACTATTGCAACTCCCTTCTACTCGGACTCCCTACCAGCTCCATCAAACCTCTACAGATGGTTCAGAACGCCGCCGCCGCCAGAATTCTCACAAATTCCAACAAAAGACAACACATCACCCCTATCCTCCGCAACCTACACTGGCTGCCTATCAAATACAGGATCCTCTTCAAAGTTCTCACAATTATTCACAAAGCAACACACAACCTCTCTCCCATAATGTTAAGCACACAACTCTGACCACATACTTCATCAAGACCCATTAGAAGTGCATACAAAGGCACACTGTATGCCCCTCCTGCTAATACATCACTAAGGAAGCGCGCATTATCTACAGCAGGTCCCCATCATTGGAATGCACTCCCACCAGATCTACTACTAGAACCATACCAAGTGGAGTTTAAAAAAAAGCTAAAAACCTGGCTCTTCATCCAAGCTTACCCTGACACTTAAAACTGCCTTTGATGTGAGGACAGACTTAAGTTCACCTTCCCATCGGTCAAACGTTCAGTATTCTCTAACTGGTTAGATCTTTTCTTTCACCAGCTATTATGTTCCATATTCATTACACAGCCTTATGTATTCAGGCACTTGTTACAGGTTCCCTTTTTCACTCCCTTGTTATATGCACAGTAATCATTCTCTCTTGTTATATTTACATATTTAACATATTCTACTGTTCTATGTACAGCCTCTGGCTAATGTTCAGTTTTATGCACAGCCTTTGACTAAGTTACAGTTTTATGTAAACCGGAGTGATTTGTATTTTCATACAGGAACCTCAGTATATAAAAATTAAAAATAAATAAAATCTCAAAAGGTGTAAATAATGCACAAGCAGCAAGCACTTTTCCATGGAAATTAAGTTGTAGACCAAGAGGTCATGATATGAGACTCATAAAAGATAAAGAAACATAAGCAAATATTTCTTTTTCTTCCCACAGATAGTGACTGAAAGCACTGAACAGCCTTCCAGTGGAAAAGGCCAAAATAATAACTGAATGCGAGAAAGCAGGGATAAATACAAACGATCTGGTGATGCAAGGGTAAATAAACATGGGATAGGCTTTGTGATATTAAATCAGGAATGAGGAGCCTAAATAAACCTTGCTCGTTTTTCTAAGTCGGCCAGGCATATATCAGCTTTGGGCAATGTTTTAATCTGCTGCAGCAAAAATGACAAGAGGCGGGTGGCATCTTATAGACTAACCAATTTGAGGCATGAGCTTTCGAGGACAGAGACCACTTGAGCCTCATGGCTCTATAAACTGTTTAGTCTATAAAAGTGCCACCCGCCTCTTGTCATATTTTCTCTTCTTGCAATTGCTCTGGGTGTTGCATCCACAAGTAGCATCTACTCTGAAAACTACGCGCAGCCTGCCATTCACTCGCTCATCCCCTCTGAATACATACCAAGATATCTAACTCTACATTTTCTAATTCGTTCTCCATTGATTTATGCACTATTTTACACAATGCATGGACTGTACTAAAACTAAAAGCCAATATTACCACGCATTGGGTTGCCATCGGACCCCATGCAGCTCCGACAGATTCAAGTTGGGTTTTGCCCCTTTGCATCCGTGTACTTAGTCCAGACTTTCCTGAAGAAACTGGACCAGTCTCGCAAGACTGACATCGGTTCCACGACATTCCCTCCCTCGGGCACAGTTGTCCCGCGCCCCACCCGCCCCTCCCATTCATTCGGGTGCCTCCCGACCATGACCTTCCGCCGCCCTCTCACCTCCGCACCGCTTCGCCGGCCCAGGGGTGGCTTCGAAGCCCGGCTCTGCGGAAGCAGTAACCTTCGCCACCTCTGCTCCTCCAGCACCGGCGGCAGCAGCAGGGAGCGGCTCTGTGCGTAGGAAAGTGCCGGGCAACTGCTGCCTTTCCTACCGCGGCAGAGCCGCCGCCACACTACCGAAGCCATCTTCCTCTGCACCCGGAACCGGAAGCTCCCATAACCCCGTTGTAAGAAATGAGGCAAGCGGGAGCATCCCAGGCCAAGCGGGAGCGGAAGTGTCAGCCCTGAGCACCGAAAAGAAAGAGAGGGGCGGATGTGCTTGAGGAGTAGAGAGCCGGGAGCAGCTCGGGGGGGCGGAAGTGCCTCGGGGTTAGGGAGCAGCGAGAAGGGGGCTGATAAAAAAAAAAGCGATTTGATGCGTGGGCTGGGAGTAGAAGCGGGACGGGATTAATGCGTAGAGCTGGCACCGCACACGTTAGAGCCGTAATGCATAGGCTGCTCGCGGCTTTGATTTTAGTTGCTCTGTGTCGGGGGAGTGAATAAAACTCCTAGGAGCTCGGTTTCTGCGTTGATTATTACACGTAGCAAATTGGTGCCAGCCTCACTGAAAGTATTTTGTTTTAGGTTTGCTAGAGAAAAATGTTAAACGTAAGAGCGGTGTAGCGGCTTGGTTTAAAAGTAAAGACGTCGCAGGACAGATCAGTATTTATCTGGGAATACACTTGCAGAGTGCGTGGGGCTTTCGTTTTCTACCCTCCGTTTTTGCCTCCCGCCCGAGCCCTCACCCACTATGTTTTCTGATATCAGTTTTACATGAGCCTTGCAGTTGTCTGAGATCATTTTTGTTGAATAAATGAATTTGAGAAACACAAGAGCAGTAAAAAAAACATTTCAGTTGCTACTGAGTATCCTGTTTATGATGAGTATAGTGTGTTAGATGTAATAAACATTTTTATATTGCACGACGGTGGAGAACGCCAAGATGAAATATTGGTTGCTGGTGGTGTTCTCCTGGATGCTGCTCATTGGCTATGCTGAATGCTGCCAGATGGATCCTTTGCTTGGTCCAGATGTCTTCAGTTATAAACACTTTTACATGAATAAATCAAATAATGGCTTAGGCTACTGTGAAAGAAGAATGAAAATCACTTCTTTGGATCGGTGGCGTTTATCATTAGACGTCTTTATAGGTATAATCATCTAATCATTTTCTCTTTTTTTTTTTTTTTAAATATGTGTTATTCTGTAACCACATATAAAGCAAACAGATAAGAGAGCCAAACTTGAGCATTGAGCATACAGGCCCTAGTATCTTAATATAACAGTACAACTGACATGATACATACCTGAATTATATACATCGCCACACCTTTTATTTTTATCTGACTGTTTTCTCTTACTAAAGTTGTGTTTGCTGTGTAAGTCCATTTGAATATGAAGAAATAAGAGCAGCTTAAAAAAAGATTTCACCTACAGCTTGTTTGTTGCCTCATATTTCTTCATATCTGTTAAATACATTTTATTTGGAGTAATGTGGGTAGGATGATTGTATTGGAATCAATACTGAAACTTCATTTAACAGGTTTAGCTACTCTGTCAGATTCATTTGTTTGAAATATTTTGTCATAATGATAGAAAAGAACATTGGTGAAAACTAGAATGAGTTTTGGTCATTGTTGATTTGTGGACAGTTTGGATGTGAGGATATAAATCAATGGGTCCATTCTGGATAATGAAGATGTGTAGTGACAGTGCCTATGCTGTATTTGATAGTTGCTTCACTTTCTAAGAGCTGAAGTATGGGAACAGCCATCAGTTTCTGTGCTAAGACATAAATATTTGTGCAGAATTCTTTATTTTTATTGCCATTGTTTATTCTTTATTAAATCAATATGATATTGCTGTGACCAAATTAGCCAAATATCCCCTGAGCCAGTGTAAAAAATAAAATAAAATATAGGTGTGTGTATGGGGAGCTTCAAAGTGGTTCCTTACTAGAGACTTTAGTGTTTCAAGGTCACTAGGTGGTGAGGAAAGAGAACAGATAACTAACTCCTATTCTGAAACTCCCCATTGGGAGAGGTGTCTTTCAACCTTGAGTGGTTTAACAAAATTCATGTGCCGCCTTCACCACGAGTTTTCAGGGGTGGTTTCTCCAAGGGAGAGGACTGCTTCTCTGGTCTCCTCATCTGTGGATGGGGCTGTGACCCAAGGTTAGGATGCCCAGGCCTTCAGGATTTGGGAGTTTCTATGTCAGGGAACAAGTTAGACCACTGAGACTATTGAAGAACCAGAAGGTGATCTGGGGCTAGAGGGGAATTGGTCTAATAATTCTCCTTTGCCTTGGGAGGTCCTTTCAAAGAGAGAGAGTGGAGTTTCGAGTTAGTCAAGGGAGGACTTCCCGACTTGGTGGTTTGTTACGGAGCTGCTGCTTATAGGGAAGAATCGGCAAGGAGTTTCTGCAGATTATCAGCAGAAATCCCCAGTGTCTACTATGAAGGAGTCTTCATTCAAATTTGCTGGTACTATTGAGGAAATGTCCAGGGAGCATCCCTTATGAAGAGTACCTACTTCCAGAGTGTGCAGATTTATCAGTGACTGTGTCTGTGATTTTCTTCTGGACTTTTATTTTTCTGTATTGAAGTACACTCAACCATTGTGTCCCAATTATGTTTTTATTCCTACAATCACATTTTCTGTAAAATGAATTTTTTTTAACAGTGTGATAGTATGGGGTACAGTAATGGTCTTCAGTGACCGGGAGAAACCAAAGAACAGGAACAGCCTGGACTCCACCTTTCAGCAAAAACTTTTATTTATGTACAAAATCAAAAAGGCATAGAATCAGCTTACTTCAGTTGCTTAACAAAAATCATGTGTATTCGCAGATAAGTCTTTGGAATTCCTTCTCCCACTTTGAGCCTAATGTCCTTCTTAGGCTTGGACATTAGGGAGGGTTTTTTTTCCCTCCCCAGGGAGATGCCTTCTGATCTAATTTCCTGTCTTCGATCTTGCTTAAGGTCAACTGGGCTAGATAGCTGAACTTTGGTTCTTTAAGGTATTCTGATGGTTTGGCCTATTCATCCCTTCACATATCCTCCCCCTCAGCTTAACCTCCTTGGTTCGAGTGCTTGTATCTGCCAGAACAATCTCTCAGAAGAGAAAATCAATATTTAGATTTTCCTTTCCTGCTGTGTGTTGCACTTGAAAGGTGAAGGGTTATAGAGCCAGAAATCACCTAATTATTCATTCATTTATCTCTTTGTTTCTGGCAATCCAGACTAGAAGCTGGTGTACAGTTCCCAGGGTGAACTTGCTTCCTAACAGATAATTGAGAACGTTTCCAAGACCCATTTTACGGCCAACACTTACTTCTCAACCACTGAATAACATTTCTCCCTAGGGAGTAACTTCCTACTTATGGATGCGCTTAGCCCTCCTTTTCTTGTCATGACTGCTCCTAGTCCCATCTCACAAGCATATGATTGAGCAATGAAATAATTATTAGTGTCAGGGTTCATTAAAACCTATTCTGAGCACAGGGCTTCCTTCATTCCTTGGAAAGTCTCTTCTGATGCCGACCAATTTAATCTTTTCTGGTGCTGTCTTTAGCAACAATCAAGTTGGGAGCTCAACTTTTTCTGCAAAATTCAGGATGAACCATATGTAATAGTCCATGAGCCCTAAAATGGCTCTTGCTTTTTTTGCCTGGAGAGTAGGTTCCTATGTAATTTGCTTCTATCCACCCTGTCTGAAGATCGACTTGGTCCTTTACCAGGGAATACCCCAAGTACTGTACCTCTTGATTGCCTAGTAGGCACATCTTTGGGTTGGCTGTTAGTCCTGCTTCTTGTAAGCTTGTAAGAACTGCCTCTAAATGCTTTAGGTAGGTTCTTCAATTTCTGCTCTATACCACAGTATCGTTGAGGTACTTTGCAGCATAGCTGTTAAGTGGTCGACAATCATTAGATTGTAGCTGGAGCATTGTGAAGTTGGAAGGGAAGGACAAATTGTAACAGTCCTCTGGAGTAGAGAGGACTGTTTTTTTCTTTCTTCTGCTAATGGAGTGTCAGTATCCTTTTGTGAGGTCCAGTGTAGATATAAACTGGGCAGCTCCCAGTCTCTTAATGAGCTCATGCACTCGGAGCATCGGATAGGCTTCCAGCTGTGAGACCTTGTTGACCTTCCGGAAATCATTGCAGAAAGGGAAACAAGCACTATAAGTGAGGACCAATTACCGCTGAACTCTTCAATCACACTGAAGTGGAGAATTTCCTTCACTTCCACCTACACAGACCATGATTATTCATAAACTTATGGAAAATCCTGAATATCCATGGACCAGTGCCTTATTAAAAATTACATACTAACGCGATTGCTGCAATCAATTCAATCCCAGCTATAAACTGTGCCTGATTTAAAACTAGCCCATTTAACTGTAGTGAGGGAGTCTGCATTTTCCTTTTGCTAGCGCAGTTCTTTGGAATGCACTCCCTGACCTTTTAAGAATTACATCTTGCATAGAAAGTTTTAAAAAATTACTAAAGTCTCATCTATTCACACTGTATCCAATGCAGTGATCTTGCACATTTTTGTATTTATTAAGATGTATCTGATGATACTAGATAAGAACATGAGATTGCCATACTGGGCCAGACCAAGGTCCATCAAGCCCAGTTACCTGTATCTAAAAGTGGTCAGTCCAAAACACGTACCTGGCAAGTACCCAAACATTAAATAGATCCCATGCTACTAATGCCTGCAACAAGCAGTGGCTACTCCCCATTGATTAATAGTAGTTTATAGACTTCTCCAGGAACTTATCCAAAACTTTTTAAAATCCAGCTGCACTAGTTGCCTTAACCACATCCAGAGCTTAATTGCACGTTGAGTGAAAAAGAATTGTCTCTGATTTGTTTTAAATGGGCTGCTTGCTAACTTCATGAAGTGCCCCCTACTCTTTGTATTATCTGAAAGAATAAATGTTTCACGTTTACCCATTCAAGTCCATTCATGATTTTGTAGACCTCTATCATATCCCCCTTCAGCCGTCTCTTCTCCAAGCTAAACAGCCCTAATCTCTCTAGCTGTTCCATTCCCTTTATCATTTTAGTCGCCCTTCTCTGTACTTTCTCCAGTGCAACTATATATTTTTTTGAGGTGTGTCAAGCAGAATTGCGCAAAGCTTTCAAGGTATGGTTTAACCATTGAGCGATACAGAAGCATTATGACGACATCTACTATTTTTGCTATTCCATTCCTAATAATTCCTAACTATTTGCTTTTTTGATTTCCACAACACACTGAGCTGACAATTTCAATGTAATATCAACTATGATGCCCAAATCTTTTTCCTGGGTGGTAACTCCTAAAATGGAACCTGACATCATGTAGCTACACCATGAGTTATTTTTCCCTATATGCATCACCTTGCATTTGTCCACATTATATTTCATAGAAATGATCGCAGAAAAGGACCAAATGGTCCATCCAGTCTACCCAGCAAACATGGTAGTATCTGCTGCGCTGTGCAGGTCACCCACATACTTATCAGTTTCCCAGACTATAAAAATCAGGGCCCTTGTTGGTTGCTGTCTGAATCCAATTCACTGTTAACTTTCACCGTTGAAGCAGAGAGCAATGTTACTGTTCCATCCAAAGTATCAGAATTATTCATTAAGGGTAGTAACAGCCACATCAGCAAGTTACCCCCATGCTTATTTGTTTCCCTAGACTGTAAAAGTTGGGGTCCTTGTTGGTTGCTCTCTGAATCCAATTCCCCTTTTCCTCTTTTCCCACTGCCATTGAAGCAGAGAACAATGATGGCGTTGATTAAGGGTAGTAACTGCCGCACCAGCAAGTTACTCCCATGCACTCATTTCTTCATTTCCATCCTCTAACCTTTAGGGATCCACAGTGTTTATCCCATGTCCCTTTGAATTCTTTCACTGTTTTGTCTTCACCGCCTCCTCTGGAAGGGCATTCTAGGCATCCAACATCTTCTCCTTAAAGAAATTTTTCCTGACATTGGTTCTGAGTCGTCCTCCTTGGAGTTTCATTTCGTGAGCCCTAGTTCTACTGATTTCTTTCCAAAAGAAAAGGTTTGACCATTGGCATCATTAAAACCTTTCAGGTACCTGAAGGTCTGTATCATATCTCTGCTCCAGGGGTATTTATTTATTTATTTATTTATTTATTTATTTAATTAATTAATTAAACGTTTTTATATACCGGTATAAAGGCCTTCAGGCCCTTTACTCCAAACCTTCACACTGTGCTGAAAGCCCTAAAACTCGAGATCCCTAGACTTGCTCCTCATCAGGACTTTCAGCAAAACTATGTAGATAACACACGAACACATGCCAGGATCTACTTTTTTAAAATTTGGAATTACGCATGTAAGTCTTAGCCCAGCCCAGGAACGCCCATGCCCTACCCATTCCCTGCCCCTTTTCCACCCTCTTATTCTTCACACGTGCATGGGTATGTACGTGCATACTTTGCGGATTCTTAAAATTAACATTGCTAAATGCGCGGCCCGCATATGCATGTATGTAGCCATTTTTGAGCAAGCAATGATTTTAAAATCGTTTTACCTACCTTTTGGCTTCCTTTTTTTTTTTTTTTAACAAACATACACACACACACTAAAGAATATACCCAATTGTTTATATCTCCCCAAAACCTTTTAAGTTCTAAAATTTCCCAAAGCAATACGTACTGATCCTCTTCAGCCACCAGCAAAATGATGCTTTCTTCTCAGTGTTCCCATTGGATCGTTTTTACTATTGTTTTCATGTCTTTTCATGTGATCAGATTTTAACTATTGTGAATTTTTTACTTTTGATAAGCCGCATTGAATCTTACGACTAGGTTGTATAGAAATTTGTTAAATAACCCCACAGCCAGTCGGGTTTTCAGAATAGCTGCAGTGATATGCATGAGATAAATTTGCATACATTGGAGATCCAATATATGTAAATTGTTCTCATGCTTATTCATAATGGATATCCCGAAAACCCAACTGGCTGTGTGAGATCACTAGCGGGCCGATACAGTACAGTGCACTCCATTAGAGCGCACTGTTAACTCGCCATTGGATGCGCGTTTTCCCTTACCCCTTATTCAGTATGGGGCCGAAAACGCGCGTCCAACCCGCCGAACCTAATAGCGCCCTCAACATGCAAATGCATGTTGAGGGCCCTATTAGGTATTCCCACGCGATTCACAAAGCACAATGTGCAGCCAAGCCGCACATTTTGCTTTCAGAAATTAGCGCCTACCCAAAGGTAGGCGCTAATTTCTTCGGGCCCGGGAAAGTGCACAGAAAAGCAGTAAAAACTGCTTTTCTGTGCACCCTCCGAAGGGTAAAAAAAAATAAATTTGAAGTCGGCCCGCGGCTGTCGGGTCGAAAACCAGACACTCAATTTTGCCAGCGTCTGGTTTCCGAGTCTGTGGCTGTCAGCGGGCTTGAGAACCGACGCTGGCAAAATTGAGCGTCGGCTGTCAAACCTGCTGACAGCCGCCGCTCTGGGCCAAAAGGAGGCGCTAGGGACACGCTAGTGTCCCTAGCGCCTCCCTTTGCCCGTTTCTACCACCGGGCCTCATTTAAATACTCAATCGCGCGCACAGGCAAGTGGCCTGTGCATGCGCCGGGATCGCAGACTTTACTGAATCGGCCCGTAGGACAGGTTTTAGAAGCCCGACTGCACCTCCTGTCAGCCAGGAAAGGCCTTATTTTTATTTGTGTGTGCCTCCAGCTAGTTTTGAGTCCCTCCACAGACATGGTACCTAGAAGTATAGTGGTGAGAGGAAATGCAGAAACCTCCAATGGAGTATGTCAAACTTTATTTTGGTCAATTTATTTATGCTAAGTATGTTTTGTTTTTTTTCAGTTTCAAAACTTTGTTAAAAGTTGTTTCCTTTCAGATATGTTTCCCATTGATCCCATCCGAGAAAATTATGTCCGAAGAGTGAGGCACTGCATTTTTTCCGCTGTTTATCCTACGCCTTTTAAGTCGAGAGTTCGGCTTGTGGCATTTTCCCAGGTCAGATCTTGCTTAAGGCTTGACGTGTTAAATATTTAGATTTTATAGATACATATATGTAAATTTCACCTTCCATCCAAACAGGATTTCCATGTGTTTTACAGGTTAAAAGAACTGTCGGCAGCACAGGCTGTAATGTGGACTGTGTAGAATAGAAATGTAACTGTACAATCAAAATTTCTCCATTTCCAGATTTTGTGGACTAGTTTAAAATATGCTACAGCAGTGGTGGAGTGAGATTACTAGTGATTAAATATGCATGGAAAGCACAGTTCTCCTTTTAAAGAAGAAGTTGCTACTCTTTTTTTTCCCATTTTTACAAAAGCTTTCATTGTAGGGCTTAATGGTGAAAGTGCCAATGCAATGATACAAAGTAAATGGTGAAATGTTGCAAAGCAATGGCAAAATCCATGGGCTGTTATAAAGCTTCTTTTGTACAAAGTGTGAAAAGTAATGTTTTTATTTTGCAAAATATTTGCAAAGGGGTACACACCACTTTCCTCATCTGATGCTAAAATGTTTCTGGCTCCACTGGTGCTATTAGTGATGCTGTGTATTTTGTCTCATTTATTTATTGAGACATTTTGGGATAGATTTTCAAACCTACGCGTGGGCATACATGTGCGCGCGCAAGGGGGTGCACACTAGTGCACCTTGCGTGCGCCGACGCCCGTGGCCTTCCCCCGTTCTCTCACCTGCTGAGTGTCTGTCAGTGTTTGCTCTGACTGCTCCTTTCCTTCCTCTAGCTTGGACATGGTGGTGGGAGGGGTCTGCCTTTTGAAATAGTCATTGTACTTTTATTTTATTGGCTTTATCAAAGGGCACAGCTATCAGGTTACTACCACTGGTTTATTCATTTACTGGTTGTTTCCTTTGACAAATGTTTCAAGAGTCTGTGGCAATTATGTAGTAAATTTGCATAATTTTGCATAAAGTTTCCCATCTTGTACAATGCAAAAAAGTCATATTTTTATGGAAAACTTTCACATTGTTTTTAAACAATATTTAATCTATATAAAAATGCAACATTTACCGTACAGAAATCAACTGTTTATCAAGTAAAGACATATAAAAGGTACTGGTACCTATCAAACAGCTTTAGCAGTGTATTGTCCACATGTACATTGCACACACAAACTTTACTAAGTATTTTCAAAGTGAACTTGTGTGTAGTTTCAAATACACATCCCTAACAGATAAGTGACTTGCTTAATAAATGTTTAGAGAGAAGATTGGTAATGAGGAGCTTCAGAGTGAATGTATTTGTTGGTGAGTGAGAGAAACCTGAACTGCAGATGAAAGCGGGTGGCCGTTGTACTACAATATCAATATGGAGCTGTAATTGCCAGTATTTGCAGGCAGATCACAACCATATGTACACAGTCACCCAATTACAGTTAAATAAAGGCACAGTGATGAGATATCGGGAAATGCAAGATTTTCAGCTTGCCAGTGACATGAAGCCCATGCTTGTTCAGTTATGTCAATTAGAACTGGGTAACTTGGATTCCTTACTTATTGACCCTTGATATGAAAATTTCAAAGCACAGTTCAGTCCATTGGGAACAAAAAGAACTCAGATCTATAAACACGAGCTTTATGTCATTGGAAAGCTGATAATCTTGCATTTCCAATGCTCATTTTCTGTTTCCTCACTGTGCCAATAAATGAGGGTTAAGATTGCCCACTTCCAGTAGGTATGAATTTAAGGACCGTCTTTTCAAATGTGGGGCTTAGTGTTTGTAAAAGTGTGCATATAAACTAGTTTTGCATGTACTTTTACGCACACTGGGGTTGGGGATTCTGGAAAGTGAAAATTTTTATTTTCAGACGTATTCACTTAAATTCACCCACCCAAGATTTATCCTATTAAAAGCAAATAAAACTTTTTGCGAGTAATTTTGTGCATGGTTCAGGCCACTTAAATGTGAATTTTTGAAAATTACCGCAGCATTCGTAGTTATAAAATGGTTTAGTCATCATGGGTAAATATTTCACAAAACTTTGAAACACCTAGAAATATTAATGAGTCTTCAAAAAACTTGCTGTTACTGCTAAAAGTAGAACCACTTTAACTGGCAGTGGCTTTTTAAATTGCTTTTATTCGAGGCCTCCCTCTCCCTCCAGCCAGTGGGGTTTCCAGGATATATCCCCAATGAATATGTTTGAGATAAATCTGCTTGCACTCGGTCACCAATGTGCGCAACTTTTCTTCATGCATATTCATCGTAGATATTTTGAAAACCAGGCTGGCGATGGGATCACCAGGATAGGTCTGGGAAACTGTCCATGGAAATGTGGGAGAATAAGAACAAGAGAGAAGGCTTAGTTACAGTGCTTCAAATCTGGAACATACTGCCCAGAGAGTTAAGATGGCAGTAAAATATAATAACATAGTAAATGGCAGAAAAAGACCCAAGTGGTCCATCCACTCTACCCAACAAGCTTTATTTATTTAATTCTTAGGGTAATTATTGCTTTATGCAGGTTACTCTAGTCAACATGGGTTATTCTTTTCTGTGTCTCCATCATTTATCCGTTAGGAATCCTTTGTGCTTATCCCACACCCAGTGATTTCAAGGGGGTCACCAAAAAACTAGTCCTTGTCCTCACTACCTTTACTGGGTGGGCATTCCATGCATCCACCACCCTCCCTAAAGAAATACTTTTCTGACGTTGGTACTGACTTGATACCTTTGGAGTTTCAGATCATCGTTTATTTATTATCATGCTTTTCCACCGTGAGAGTTCAAAGTGTGTGACAGGGAACTGAATTACAATGAACAGGAACTGATCTACATAGAGCATGAACTGACCTACAAAGAACAGAATTTAGAGTGGGGAAACAAATATTCATGAGCAATTAAAAGTAGATTACAATATACAGATCAATAACCAAACTTAGGAAAGCAGTTTATAGTATACAGTTCAAAATCCAATAGCAATGCAGAGTGGGAAAGATCCTATTGGCTTGTTCTACAGTTTTCTTTCCATCAAAAAGTTTTATTCTTGGGCATTATTAATTAATTAATTTAGGTGTTTTATATACCATCTTTCCAAAAGAAGATCACACCTGTTTACAAAATCAGTATTCATATTCTTGGTTAGCATTCGCATTCTGGTTTAACATTCATTCGGCATTGACCTAGAAGATGTATGAATATTCATATATCTTCTAGGTCAACATAAAAGTAACAGTAAATACAAAATCGAATTCTGTTATCAACTATTAATACCTTTCAGCTATTTAAAAGTTTGTATCGTATCACTCTTGTCTTTCCTCTACACCAGTGTATACCTGTGACCGACACCTTACCTAATGCCATTAAGATCTGGGAATCTGCCCTCATGGCTATCAGCAACCTACTAATCAATATCAGCCTTGCACTCAACACTGCTAAAACTGAACTCCTAACTATTTTGCCTCCAAACATCAAGATCAGCTGCCCCCCGCTCTACACACCACCTGCTACCATCTCATTCTCCCAACATGTACGCAACCTTGGCGTTACACTGGACAATCAAATTAACTTGAAAAATTCATTAACTCCACCCTAAAAGACAGTTTCTTCAGACTCCACACTCTAAAAAAGAAACCTGAAACCCCTACTACATCTCAACGACTTCCGCACTGTCCTCCACTATACTATCGAAACTTGATTACTGTAATGCCATCCTGCTAGGCCTTCCCAAAAACGCAACCCAACCACTCCAAATACTACAAAATGCTGATGCCCGTATTCTCACCAATACCCACAGAAATGATCACATCAACCCCATCCTCAAAGAATTGCACTGGCTACCAATCACATGCTGGATCCTATACAAGACCCTTACCATCATCCACAAATCCCTACACAACCGAATCATGTACTGGTTCAATGAGTCTCTACTATTTCGCACTTCTGCAAGACCCATCAGAAACTAACAATTGGCAACAGAGCCATGCCCTTTCCATAGCAGGGCCTGTACTGTGGAACTCCTTGCTTTCTGAGTTACGCCAAGAATTCTGCCCGAAGAAATTTAAACAGAACTTAAAGACCTGGCTACTCAAGCAGGCTTATACATGAACCGCCTATTCTAACCCCTGCTCGCAAAGCGTCCTTTACGGTACCCCTCCCCCCACTCCTACCCCACCTCTCGCTACTGTTCTTGCCGCATCCCCCCCATGCTAACCTTTTTATAGCCCTTTACCCCTTGGCATGCCGCTCCCCAATGCTATTTCCCCCCATCGAGAAATCCTGTCACCACAACATTCTGACTGTAATTACTGTATTAAGTTATATGTATATATTTATACCTTGACTTTTGACAAGCTGTCACCCTTTACTGTTCGATATTGCTAGTGTTTAAGCTGTTCATCTTCTAGTTCCTAGTTCCCTGTAAAGCCTGTTTGCTGCATTTTGTTCTATGTAAACTGATGTGATGTTCCCAAAGAATGTTGGTCTATAAAAAAATGTTCAAATAAATAAATAAATAAAAATAAAACATTTAGGTCCTTCAATCTCATCTCATAACTCTTTAGGTGCAGTTCCCACACCATTTTGGTCACTTTTCTCTAGACCGCTTTCATCCTGTCTCTATCCTTTGTGAGATACAGTCTCCAGAACTGAATACAGTACTCCAGATGAGACCTCATCAATGTACAGAGGCATTATGATGTCCTTTTTCCTGCTGGTTATGCCTCTCTCTGTGCAGTTCAGTATCCCTCTGGCCTTAGCCACTTCTTGTTACATTGCTTTGCCATCGTTAGATCATCAGTGCTGTCACCCTGAGGTCTTTCTCCCAATCTATGCACATCAGACCTTCGCCTCCTATCACATACAGCTCCTTTGGATTTCTGCACCCCAAATGCATGACTGCGCACTTCTTGGCATTGAATCTCAGCTGCTAAACCTTTGACCACTCCTCAAGTTTTCTTAGATTGCTTTTCATTTTCTTTTCTCCTTCAGATGTGTCCACTCTGTTGAAGATCTTAGTTTCCTATAGTTTAGAAGGGATCTTAAAAGGCCAGCAGAGCTCACCTTTACGCAAGCAATTATCCTCTTCCTGGGTCCAAATTCATCTCTTGTGTTGTACATTTAAGTCAACTGGGGCACTGCTGTACTGAGCCTCGTCAGCCCTAAGCAGGCAGCACCACACCTATAAATGTTAATGCCAGGAGAGGAAGGCTTTATAATGCAGAGTAGGGTTGCCATCTCACCCAGGTTAACCAAAAGAGTCTGAGCCAGTCCTGGTTTTGTCTGATTGCATGCATAGAGATTGTAGTTCTCTTCTCTGTAGGGGAAATTTAGATCTCCAGCTCCTTGCATGCCATAGAAGAAATCCAGGATGGGATCAGTATCCTCTGGTTGATCTGGGGGAGGTGGAAATGCTATTGAAAAGGCGAAATGGAAGAAATAATAGGAAAAGAATCTTGGGAATAAATCCAAAAGAGGGAGCGGTAAAAGGCAATCAAACAGTCAAATCAATGGTTGGAAGAATCTCGCTAGTACTTCTGCATTGTGTTGGGGTGGAGGCAAGACTAAGGTACCAGAGAGCCTTTGTTTGAGGTTTTTCTCACTAAAATAAAAAAAAATGGGCTGCCTGTGGGTAGAGAGACAGCCTTATTGGGTCATTTCTTGTAAGTGGGAAGAGGAAGTTGCTCTAGTGTAAATGAAAACCCAGATGTGTGAGAGTTCTGCAATTGCTTCACTTTGCTTTCACTCCCAGTGGTAAAATGATCCTAGGGTAAGCAGCCTGTCTGTATTTTAAGTTTGAGCTTCCCCTTATAGATAGGAAATAGAAAAAGCCCTTTAGTAAAGCTGACCTATGAACTTCTTGCAAGTCTCTTTTACAAACTAAGCCTTTTTTTTTTTTTTAACAATATCTCTATCCAAGTGTGGCATGTTTTTCTGCTATTGGGTTTTGCTTTGATGTACACTAATTCTGGGGAATTGTCTTGACTTGAAGTGCATTTGTGATCAGTTGTCATTTGATTTTTATCCTCATTATGCATCCTCTCTGTAGCAGAATCATAGGAGGGAGCACTAAGGGGACACTCCCGATTTCCGGGGAGAAGTGTGCCCTTGGACCTCGGCGAACCAGGACAGGAGCTCCAAGGAAGCACCGAGACAGGTCCTCCTCTGGGTGAAGACTGGTAGCCCAGGCCCCCGCCAACCTGCATGGCCTCGGTGAGGCCAACCACGCAAGGTTGGTCTCTGAGTAGTCCTCCGACCACTCCAAGCCCTTTCGGACCTGCCGCTGGGTAATGGACAGGAGACAAGGGCAGACGAAGACACTGGCGATGATGAAGACAAGACTCTGGCGAAATGAGGATAAGACTCAGGTACTGAAGACAAGATAAGCTAAAATCATGTGATAAAACTCAGGATGGAGTGGAATCCGGGTAGCACGCTAACACCCTCAGCCGGAAGGGAGGCTGCAGTGGCCAGAATGACCCTCAGGCTATCCACTGGAGCACAGTCTGCCAGAGGCTAGGCGTAGCCGGAGTCCAAGACATCGGAGGAAAGTTAAAAGTCAAGACTCCAAGGTGAAGGTTCAAGACATCCAAGACGGAATCCCAGGACACTCAACGAAGGGCAGCTGGGAAGAGCGAAGCAGGACATCTAGATGACTCCAGACCGTGGAGGTGGCAGGAAGGGACATGGAAGATCCTCAGCCCCGATGGATGGAGAAGACCCACCGATGCCCTACACACCTACCACTGGGCTGCTGCACACCCTACTCAACCCAGCCGGGCTGGTCGAGGACCACACAAGGACGGGACAGTGTGGAGCCTTGGAAGATGCAAGACAAGACGGACATCAGGACATCAAGACTGGACCATGGAACATCAGGATGGATCACAGAACATCAGCAGAGATCAGGAACATACAATGACGAGGGATCCCACGAAGAACATAGAAGCCAGGCAGGAGCAGGAGACGAGAAGTCCTAGAGAAGAACTAGCTCCTTGCGAAGGCAAACAGAACTGGAACCAAAGCCCTTAAATAGGGCTGAAGATGAGGAGATGCCCAGGGAAGAGTTCCAGGTGGGACCCGAGGCATATCCAGCCGTGAGCCCTTTAAATATCTTGAAGAGGCGCGGCCTCGCCCCTTAGGGGAAGTGGGCAGAACCTTGGACAGTGGCGTCCCTGCTGCTGCAAAGGAGGAGCTGGACCAGGCCCCGAAGGAAGCCCCAACGTCGGAGGTGGTTCCTGCCGCTGAAGGACTGAGGGTGGCTCCTGCCGCAAGGAAACTGCGGTGGCGGCCTCCGGACCGCGAAGAGGGGCTCCGGATTGGCCTCCTGGCCACAGAAGAGGATGGTGATGTCAGCGGCTCCTGCTGCGGGAAGCAGGAAACTTCAAACGGCCTCCAGGCCGCAGAGAGGAGGAGTTAGCGGCTGCTCCGTGCCGCGGACAGCGGCAGCAATGGCGGCAGCCTCCAGGCTGCGAAACGGAGGAAGGACATCGGCGGCGTCTCTAGCCACTCAGGGAGGTCCGGGAATGGTGTTGGGGAAACAGGCTGGAGGTAAGAGGCTGCTCGCGGTAGAATTACAACACTCTCCCTGCACTCTGATTCTAATTCTTGGCCAGGTGAGCTTAACTAGCTCCCTTATTTATTTATTTATTTTTAGATTTTTATATACCGGTGTTCCTATATGAAATAAAGATCACATCGGTTTACATTGAAACAGAACATGAAAATTGCCAAAAGGCATTACATAGAACAAGGTTATGAAACTTGGAACAGTGTACATAAGAATCCTGGAGAAAAATACCTTCTTCTGTATCCCTCCCCTGCTCCCATCTCTGCTAGATGAAAGAGCACAATGGGTCTTGAGCCTTGGTCTTCTTTGTGGCACACCATTGTAATTGTATCATTAGGCAAGCTCTATGTGTGTGTGTGTATCTCTCTCTCTCTATATATATATATAAATTGCAGTTCATGGTATGCAATCATTGTTATTGTTGTTTGTCCCGGCCTTCCCTTGCTTCCCTTCTCCTACCTGACTAGTAGACCTTCTTGATTATAAGCCTTCAACTATGACCACCACTGGGTTAATCTTCCTTAATGGGTTCTTACTAGATGCTTGCCTTATTTATATATGCATTTGTACTTTTGTACTCATCTCTATTCCTTCTGTCCAGCCCACCAAGTAGACCTCACATTATAATCATCTACCTCATGTCCTTCACCTTATCTCTATATTTCCTTTATGTAAATGTTCTTTGTTTTGATTGTAATTTGTGAAGCAACTTTAATTGTAACTTTCATTATAATTTAAATTGTAATCTATCTTGAGACTAATGGAAAAGCAGAGAATCAAACATTTATAAAACACACACACACACTTACGTACTTACTTACGTACTTACTTATTTACCTACTTACTTACTTACTTCCAACAGGGGCCGAACACTAAGAAGATCCCATGCTACTGATGCAATTAATAGCAGTGGTTATTCCCTAAGTAAACATAAATAATAGCCATTAATGGACCTATCCAAACCTTTTTTGAACCCAGCTGCACTAACCACATCCTCTGGCAACAAATTCCAGAGCTTTATTTTGTGTTGAGTAAAAAAGAATTTTCTCCAAATAGTCTTAAATGTGCTACTTGCTAACTTCATGGAATGCCCCCTAGTCCTTCCAATTATTTGAAAGTGTAAATAACCGATTTACATCTACTCATTCAACAGCTGTTCCATCCCCTTTATCATTTTGGTTGCCCTTCTCTGTACCTTCTCCATCGCAACTATATCTTTTTTGAGATGCGGCGACCAGAATTGTACACAATATTCAAGGTGCGGTCTCACCATGGAGCGATTATAGAGGCATTATGACATTTTCTGTTTTATTCACCATTCCCTTCCTAATAATTCCTAACATTCTGTTTGTTTTTTTGACTGCTGCAGCACACTGAGCCGATGATTTTAAAGTATTATCCACTATGATGCCTAGATCTTTTTCCTGGGTGATAGCTCCTAATATGGAACCTAACATCGTGTAACTGCAGCAAAGGTTATTTTTCCCTATATGCAACACCTTGTACTTGTCCACATTAAATTTCATCTGCCATTTGGATGCCCAGTCTTCCAGTCTTGCAAGGTCCTCCTGTAATATATCACAATCCGCTTGTGATTTAACTATTCTGAATAATTTTGCATCATCCACAAATTTGATAATCTTACTCGTCGTATTCCTTTCCAGATCATTTATATGTATATATATATTGAAAAG
The DNA here is from genome assembly GCF_901001135.1 of Rhinatrema bivittatum. Classification (NCBI taxonomy): domain Eukaryota; kingdom Metazoa; phylum Chordata; class Amphibia; order Gymnophiona; family Rhinatrematidae; genus Rhinatrema; species Rhinatrema bivittatum. The sequence goes on from NC_042616.1 coordinate 136,494,708, forward strand.
CTCTGGTCCAAGTACAGATCCATGAGGCGCTCCACTGTTTACCCTTTTCCACTGAGAAAATTGACCATTTAATCCTACTCTCTGTTTCCTGTCTTTTAACCAGTTTGTAATCCACGAAAGGACATCTCCTCCTACCCCATGACTTTTTAGTTTTTTTAGAAGCTCTCATGAGGGACTTTGTCAAACGCCTTCTGAAAATCCAATACACTACATCTACCGGTTCACCTTTATCCACATGTTTATTAACCCCTTCAAAAAAATGAAGCAGATTTGTTAGGCAAGACTTCCCTTGGGTAAATCCATATTGCATATACATTTTTCAGATGGAGTAACATAAAAATTCAAGTTCACTATAACATTCATTCAAAAGAAAGACTGCATATGGAGCAGACAGTGTCCTTGTAATATGTGTTAAAACTGAGGAGTTCATTTATTAAGCAGCGATAAGTGTTTAACGCGCAATATACACTTATTACGGTGATATCATGTGATATTTTACCTAAAAACTAACCCTTCCTCTATCAAAAAGTCACCTGACCCCAAAGCAACCCCCCAGACCCTTTCCTTACAAACAACAGAGTCCAGAGGGGCTTTTTGAGGCTAAGAGGGAGTTGGGGGGGGGGGGGGAGGGTCCTATAGGCTTCAGGGAGTCTTTCTAAGGAGGGGTGAGGGTATGGATTGGGGGTGCGTTTTCTTGGGTGGGCAGGTGACTTTTTGTGAAAGAGAAGGGGTTTGGTAGGGGGTGCAGGCCATCTCTGCACAATTGTAAAATTTTATTTTTACTTTTGGATTGCCTCTAGAGGCAGGGTGGCGTGGAGCTCTACCCAGATCTTTGGGGGGTCTTTAGGGCTGATGGTGGACCTTCAAGGCAATGGCAGCCCTGGGCGAAGGAGGCCACCATTGCGTGTATTTTCCCCATTTCCTCACGGTATTCTCGTAGAAGTTTTCACAAGAAAAAATACCAGGGAGGGGACAAATATCATGGGAATGCTTCTATGTGGTGTTTTACCACAGCCCATGGTATTTGTCCCCTCCTGCGATAAAATACTACAGCATAGTAAATGACCCCAAGAGTCTGAAGTGCAATATTTTGGCTCCAAAGGTAATAAGGTATATTACAGATTGCTGATATTTAGCTGTGTTTATATCCGTTTTATGCAGGAAGTCTTAGAAAATATTTTGGACCTTCATTCTTCCGTTGCAGAAACAGATGACTTCCTCCAGATTGTCAGTGGTGGGAGAACTGTCCCTGGGTCTCTTCCCTTGGCACACAGATATGGCGGCCACCAGGTAAGAGCAAAAAATATAAAAACCAGCAGCTCTTTCACTATTGCAGGATTTTATTATCAAAAAATGATGGTTCCATGGTAACTATGCACCAAAACATTTCACATACAAAAGGTTCAAATCAAGTGCTTCTCCACAGACTCAGGAGAGAGGATCCAAGATGGCCGCCGAGTAGGGATGCTATGAGAGGCTCCTTGCTGCGTTTTACCTATTGAGCCCTTTTTTCCTCCTTCTAAATACACACGAAAAGGAAGGCGAGATTCAGAGGGTTGACATCAAGTGCACCCTCTCTTGATCCCTCCCAAACACGCATCAAAGAATTCTTCGCAGATAATGTGGCTTTAACGCCGAGAGGTACGGTTGCTGGAGGGAGTGTGGAAGAGCGAACACCCTTCCCCTTGACTCTGGATACCACGCTGAGCCCCGGCGCGCCGAACAGACCTGTTCTCCTTGGCCATGAGGAAATGGAAAATCCTGCGATTGCAGAGACTTTCCCCGAAATTGTCCGGGGAGGCTCCGAACAAGAGCAACGGTGGAGGTCCCCAGGAGAGAATGTGGGGTCCCGAGTCCTGGATGGGATGAGTTCCATAAGGAAAGAAGGAGGAAGTGATCAAATCCCATCTGAAATGCTGAGACCAACTAAGCTGATAACAACAGAACAAGGTACAGTGTTGGGAGCAGGCACCAGTGTGGGTATGGGAAATGCACAACCTAATGCTCCAGGAATTGAACTTAGTCAACGCGGTCCAGGAGCAATGACCATGGAAGGTATATGGACAGTCTTAAAATCCATAGAATTATCTTTATCTACTTTATCAAAGCGGCATTAGAAACGAAGAACCAAGTCCTGGTTAATACTAATTTGATATCATCATATAACTTACAAGTTGAAGATATGGATCAACGAATTTCAGCTATGGAAAAAGTTCAACAGAAATTGGTTCAGACAGAGTTAATTTATAACAAGAGATTGAAAAATGCCTTGAGAGCACATAATTTAAGAATTCTAAATTTTCCAGTGGTTAATCTTATTTCCCCTTTGGAACTTTTCAAAATGTATATCCAACAGGTATTAAAAATTCCTGAATCTGCATTGCCCATTGTTACAAAAATATATTACCTTCCACAGACCATATAGGCAGATCAAGAAGGCGTAATACAACCACCATCATCACTGGATTTATCAGAAATTTTGGAACAATCACAGGAAATTGAAATTACACAGAGAAGATCCTTATTGGTATCGTTTGCTTTCTTGAGGGATCGTAACAATGTGCTGAAGTTATTTTTTCACAACAGGCAGTCTTTAGTCGGAAGCTCTGGATGTATCCGGACTTGACTAAATCTACACAGATTAGAAGAAAAAACTTTCTATCTATGAGAGTTGAAACGTATCAATTGGGAGCTAAATTTGTCCCGCGTTATCCATGCAAGTGTTGCATTAAATATCAGAATGTAAATTATATCTTTTTTGAGACTAACCAACTTAGAGCATTTTTGGATGGGCACCCCCGCGTGATATCCACTACTTGTTCGACATAGGGGTAGATTTTCAAAAAACGCGAATAGGCGTACTTTTGCTGGCGCATCAGGCGCAAGCAAAAGTACGCTGGATTTTAGTAGATACGCGTGGAGCCGCGCGTATCCACTAAAATCCTGGATCGGCGCGCGCAAGGCTATGAATTCTGTATAGCTGGCGCGCGCCGAGCCGCGCAGCCTACCCCCGTTCCCTCCCCTCACCTTCCCCTCCCTTCCCCTACCTAACCCACCCACCCGGCCCTGTCTAAGCCCCCCCCTTACCTTTGTCGGGGGATTTACGCCTCCCGGAGGCGTAAATCCCCGCGCGCCAGCGGGCCGCTAGCGCGCCGGGATGCGACCTGGGGGCGGATCCGGAGGGCGCGGCCACGCCCCCGGACCGCCCCGGGCCGTAGCCACGCCCCCGGGCCCGCCCCCGGAACGCTCCCGACACGCCCCGAAAACACAGCGCTGTTCGGGCCCGCCCCCGACACGCCCCCCTCCGAAAACCCCAGGACTTACGCGAGTCCCGGGGCTCTGCACGCGCCGGTAGGCCTATGTAAAATAGGCTCACCGGCGCGCAGGGCCCTGCTCGCCTAAATCCGCCCGGTTTTGGGCGGATTTAGGCGAGCAGGGCTCTTAAAATCCGCCCCAGAGTGAATAGCCACATAACCTCTCGGTGTCCTTAGAAATGACTAGATTTTTCGCTTGTTTTTCATTGCCTCTCTTCCTTTTTCTTATATTGAGCTACATGTTTAATACGTAGCTTTAATGTGCAGTGTAATCTTGCAATTTCATTCATGCTATTACCAATATTTCTTAAACAAGTTATGCTTGTGAGAAATGTAAAAGTTTTGAAAATTCATTAAATAAATAAACAAGTGCCTCTCCTAAAATGTTAGTTCTGGCTTCCTTCCTTCTGCTTTGGGTTTCCAGCTGATTTGGAATAGTCCTGAACTAGGGGTACCATGAGCCTTCATTCACAACTTCCTGGGATTTTCTACAGTTTTCAACCTTCTTCCTTCCTCTTACTGCCTCTGGCTTTGGCCAGTTCAAGGGGCAGAAGCCAGGCTCTGATCTCCAATGCAAAGTTTTCCACGTAGCAGCACTCAGCAGTGCCACTGAGTCCTCAAGGACGCCCAGGCTAAACAGCTGTAACATTCACAGCTGTTCCTCAAAGTGACTTGACTTAAAAGACTTTTGCAAAACAAATTACACCCAGTGATTTCAAGTGGGTCACCAAAAAACTAGTTTGCAAAAAAACAAAAATCCCCCAGGGAATCCTCAAAAGTTAAACGGGAGCAGTGTACCAAAGGTAAATCTAGTAGCTGAATAACTTACTAAAGCCAGTCACACTGCAATTTGTCTCTTATAGCGAGCTGATTGTTTCTTACAATTTGTAATAAACTCTGCTTCCAAGCTGGTTTCACAGTCACCCTGGCTGTTAGCTGTGTTTTTTTTTTTTTTTTAAATCTCATTTCACACATTCTATGACTGTACTCATTTGAGCAGCTTGCATTTTCAGAAACATTTCATTCAGAATGCCATTTCTAAGCTGGCAGCTGTGAAAATGAAAACAATAGGGATGTGCATTCATTTGCCACGAAATAGAAAATATCGTCTATATTTCCTATTTCGTCGTGTTTCGGGCGGGTCGACGAAACGCTAAGAAAAACCACACGAATTTCATGAGTTTTCCTATCATTTTGGGGGGGGGGAGAAAGGGCACATTAAAAAAAAAAAATCAAAACCCAAACCCAGCCCAACCCTTCAAATTTAATTAATTGCAAACCCCCCCCCCCCTAATTCTTACCGACAGTCCCTGGTGGTCCAGCGCAGTCCCGGGAGCGATCTCCCCCTTTTGGGCCGTCGGCTGCTACTAATCAAAATGGCGCCGATGGCCCTTTGCCCTTACCATGTGACAGGGGCTATCGGTGCCATTGGTCGGTCCCTGTCACATGGTAGGAGCAATGGATGGCCCGCGTCATTTCTACCAAACAAACGACAGGAGGACAGGAGAAGGATCTCCAGTTTCTTCAGCTCCAGCAGGCCTAGGACAAGAGAAGAGGCATCCAGTGAATCCTACCACTATCACCAGCATCATCTCCTCAGTCTGCAAGGAAGCGGCAGTAGCTTTCGTTTTCTTTTACAAATTTTTCTGTAAATCCATTATTTATTTATTTATTTATCTATTTTTACTGTGTAATATGTCCTTGTTTGTCTTGTTTTGTGTAGTGCTGCATATATACAGAAAAGCTATGAGAGGTTAACTGTAAAGTGAAGAGTTGCATGTGTTGTGAAGGATTGGCGTGAGTGATGCTTATATTAGTTTATGTGATACAGATTTTGGGCTGGATTTTCAAAAGGTTACACGCGTAAATCGGCCTTACGCGCGCCGGGCCTATTTTAAAAGGGCCAGGCGACGCGCGTAAAGTCCTGGGTCGCATGTAAGTCCCTGGGCTTACAGAAAAGGTTGGGGAGGGGGCGGGGTGGGGTTAGGCTCCCGGCATATTTGCTGCGGTGCCGGGATTGCGCGCCGGCACTTGGCCAGTGCGCGCAACTTACTTCAGCCCAAGACTCAAGTAATTTTGGAGATAAAAAAAAAGAAAAGGTAGGGGGGAGGAAGGGGAAGGGAAGTTGGGATGGGGGAGTAGGGAACGGGGGAAGGCTGCGCGACTCGGCACGCACAAGTTGCACAATTGTGCACCCCCTTGCTCGCCGACCCTGGATTTTATAACTTGCACGCCCAAGTTATAAAATCGGGTTTACATGTGCGCGCGCTGGGTAGCGAGTGCACATTTACGCCCGCGCGCAACCTTTTAAAATCTACTGTCTTTTGTCTTTTGATCTCCCTACAGTCCTTGGAACACTTATAATGGAAAATTAAACATGAAGGAGACCTGTACTGACCTTCTTCACTTCTGTTCATTCTAGTTTGGCATCTGGGCAGGACAGCTCGGGGATGGAAGAGCGCACTTGATTGGGGCGTACACCAATAGGTACATTGCTCTGTTTGGAGATTATAAACATTTTTGCTCATTTGTATATATATTTTTTTTTATATCTCCATCTTGGTTCAGAATTTTAAATAGTTTCGTATTATTGCAGGTATGGAGATCGATGGGAGCTTCAGTTAAAAGGGTCTGGAAAGACGCCATACTCTCGGTAAACCATGGCCAAAACCAATCCCCTTAGTTTATGCTGGCAGTCTGAAGGTAGATTCTGTGGCAACGCTTCTAGAATTTAGTAGCCAAAATATAAAATTCTGCAACCCGTAAACACTGAGATACCATTGCGCTTGGAAAGAAAATGTTTCTTTTGTTAAATAGATATGCAAAAACATATTACAGATATTTACTGTAACTATTTATAGCTAAAAATGTCCATGCTCCTTGATGGCTGGTTTCACTAAGGCTTTTCTCCTATTCTGTGTCTATGGGAAAAGAAGTTTAGTGAATCCATTCCTGAATGTCCTTTAGCAATATTCTCTCTCATATGGTGCTAGATAGTGAGTGAAGGTTGCTTAATATCCTATCATTTCCATATTTAAAATATCATTCCTCATGTTATGTATTCATACTTGGTGGTGCTTAATTTTAATGCTTTATTTAATAGCATTTATGAATCTCTTTCCAAACCAAACCAGGATTTGCCCAAAGCAATGTGCACAGTCTCACATAAAATTACCAAACATAAAATTCAATCACAATACAATTAAAAACATCATAAGAACTTAAGAAATTGCCAAGCTGGGTCAGATCAAGGGTCCATCAAGCCCAGCATCCTGTTTCCAACAGAGGCCAAGCCAGGCTACAAGAACCTGGCAAGTACCCAAACACTAAGAAGATCCCATGCTACTGATGCAATTAATAGCAGTGGCCATTCCCTAAGTCAACTTGATTAATAGCCGTTAATGGACTTCTCCTCCAAGAACTTATCCAAACCTTTTTTGAACCCAGCTACACTAACTGCACTAACCACATCCTCTGGCAACAAATTCCAGAGCTTAACTGTGCGTTGAATGATAAAGAATTTTCTCCAATTAGTCTTAAATGTGCCACACGCTAACTTCATGAGTGCCCCCTAGTCCTTCTATTATCCAAAAGTGTAAATAACCAATTCACATTTACCCTTTCTCGACCTCTCATGATTTTAAACACCTCTAACATATCCCTCCTCAGCCGTCTCTTCTCCAAGCTGAACTGCCCTAACCTCTTCAGCCTTTCATCTGTTTCATCCCCTTTATCATTTTGATCGCATTTCTCTGTATCTTCTCCAGTGCAACTATATCTTTTTGAAGATGCGGTGATCAGAACTGTATCCTAAAACATATAGCAGCTGTTGAAACTATATTGTCCCTCATCAACTATCACTCCCTTGGGATTTTAACTATGTTTTTAGACCTTTTCGGAATCTGTTGATCATTTTCCTCTCGTAACGTGAGAGGACGCTCATTCCAACGTTTCGCTAGTTCTGCTGAAAAAGCCTGGTTCTGTAAGTGCACACGCTTAAAAGCTTTCCCCGCTGGGAGTTGTAGTTGGTATCTATGATTTACTCACAAGTTACGACAACTAGCCCCCACCTCAAACTTTCTCTCAAAGGTGGGGGATGCAAACCCCTTCACCACCCTGAAGGACAAAACCAGGCATTTAAATCTACAATGCTGAATTATAGGTAGCCAGTGTGGCTGTCTGAGTAAAGGTCTAACCAAAACACATCATGACTTGCCTATAGTAAGGCAAGCAGCCATATTCTGTATTATCTGCAAGTTTTTAGTCCGTTTCCCTGGCAATCCCATTGCAGTAATCCATTTGTGACATAACCAATTCATAAAAAAAAAATCATCTTTAGAGCCGTACGGTCCAAAACAAGCTTCAATTGTCTGATTAAATTCAATCTCAAATAGGCATTTATAGCAACCTGGGAAATCTGACTTTCCAATGAAATAGTGGAGTCTTAATATCATACCCAAGGATTTCATTCCTCAGATGGGACTAGCAAATTACCCCCTACAGTAGGGAAATTCAAAGAACCCTCCGATCCAATTCACAATAGTTTAGTTTTATAAGCATTCAAAACGAAGCCATTGGTTTTTCAATCACTCTCCCAATAGACCAAGGCATTTAAGTACTCCAACGTTCCCAGACTTTAGTTTTTGAATTGATCATGGTTGGTCTGCTTCTTCATATCAATACTTACTCTGAGGCTGTCTAAGAACACTGATCTTACTTCCCCAGAAGAATTCTTTTGGTTTTCAGTTGTTTATGGACATTTTCCTTTTCATTATTCAAACCGTGCAGGTGAACTTTCAATGGCGTTACACAAATAGATGTAACATACTATCATAGCAGTTCTCAAAACCCATTTATCCTCATTAAGTGTACTTATGTGCATCAAACCTATTGACAATTCTATGGCATAGATTGTAGCAAAGTTCAAATGTCCACTTATATGGATAAAGTGCATTTACGCATGTACAACTCTGTTTTAAGCGTGTAAATGCTTTTGAAAATCAGGCCTTTATTGTGCAAATAGTGCTTTTTTAAAATATGAAAATGTAAATAAGGAGAAATTGCATTCAGAAACAAATATCCAGGACAGCAGTGTCTAGAAAGCTAGCAGGCTGGCCCATGATAATGCAGAAGATAAGAATTGTGCTCTCTCACACTCCCTCCTCACCCTGGCTTTCCATGTGCTTTTGCTTCTGGCAGAAATGGAGATGGACGAGCCGTGCTTCGCTCCTCCGTGCGAGAGTTCCTGTGCAGCGAGGCAGTGCACTATCTTGGGATTCCCACAAGCAGAGCTGCCAGGTATTACCCTGCTTTCCTGTGTAGGCACTAGGGAACAGGTTGTCCAGTTGCTCCTAGGGGCTTGGACAGCTATAGATCATGGAAATATTTTACACTGTGCCTTTTCAATTTGGTGAAGTTTGCAGGCCATTTCCAATTTTGTCTTTTGAAATGGTTTCTTCTCTTTTTTCAGACCTCTTACATTACTTCCTTTCTCCATGATAATATAACCCTCTGTCCATTTTTTCTCCCTTTATCTCTCCTTTTCCTCTCTCTCTCTCTAATCCTATTCATTGTCAGTCACACTCTTATTTCTGACACCGTTTGCTACCATGTTTTCTTTCTTTTCTTCACACACGCCTTTTCTTCTCCCCATCACCTTCTTTTTCTCTCTCTTGTTACCTTTGCTGTTCCATCTTTCACTTTTCCCCTCTGCCCAGTTGGTTATTCTCGGCATCTCTCACTCCTAGATTGCTTTCCAACCATGTCAAAATATTGGTGTGTACAGGGAGTGCTTTATATTTGCTGCTTGATTTGTTCCATTACTTTGCTTTCACAATTAGGTTTTATGTTATAAACAACTTTGAGGTCCATATTCAGTAAGCTGAGGAGTGGACAAGTTATCCAGCTAAAGTTCGCTGGATATCTTGTCATGGGAATTCAGCGGGACAAGTCTCACTTTGAATAATCTTGGCTGAAGTTATCTGTGTAACTCTACTGGAGTAACTTTTAAACCCAACCTGCTATGTTTAAATATAACCAGTTAAGTTTAAAGATATCCTAGTATGTGTATCTGGATAATTTTTACCTTAAGTGTCTATATTCAAAATATAGTCAAAGTAGCAAAGGAAAAATTCACTTTAGGCCAACAGCTGATTTCTCCTCCCCACCTGGTGGTCCAGCGGGGGTCCGGGAGCGATCTCCTGGACTTGGGCTGTCGGCTGCCAGTCGTCAAAATGGCACCGACGGCCCTTTGCCCTCACTATGTCACAGGGGCTACCGCTGCCATTGGTTGACCCCAGTGACATAGTGAGGGCAAAGGGCCGTCGGCGCCATTTTGACGACTGGCAGCCGACAGCCCAAGTCCAGGAGATCGCTCCCGGACCCTCACTGGACCTCCAGGGACTTTTGGCAGGTCTTGGGGGGGGGTCAGGAGGGTGGGGGGGTTGTAGTAAATTAATTTTGGAGGTCTTGGGGGGCGTCAGGAGGGTGGGGGGTTTTGTTAAGATTTTTACTTTTTTATTAAAGACTTGTCCGTGAGCCAGATGCAGCCATCTAAAGAGCCACATCTGGCTCGCGAGCCATAGGTTCCCGACCCCAGCCTTACTGTATCGGCCTGATTGTAGGCATAAATGCCTGGGTGAGGTGTTTGAATAAACTGGGAGGGACTACAGGCTGAAGAACCATAGGGGTCTGGATGATGTAGAGTTAGGCTGGGCAAACCGGTGGACTAATTAGTAAAACTGGGGTTGTTCTTCATGTGCACATGTTTTAAAATCCACTTATGTTTGCCCTAAGGAAGATAGGCAAAGTACATTTGCTTGTGTAGCCACTTAAAATTATGTCATGCACATCTTTTCCTCCCATGGCCCCCTAGGACCCTTTCCTCCTTTCCCTCCCACTTCTCTTTTCCCTTTTGTATAAGTCTCCTTAACACACCCAAGCGTGTTTTCAGTTTAGTTATGTATTTAAATGCTTAATTTTACATGCTCTCCCACTGCAAGTCCAACTTGTAAGTCTTACTCTCTTATACCTATCCTCACATTTCTGACATATGCCGAATTGTTACTAGTTGTCTATACACGTTTCAATATGTTCGTTATGAATGCGTTTTATGTATGATGTTGGTTACAATGTAAACCGGAGTGAAGGCAGCCTGTTAAACTTCAGTATATAAAAGAATCTAAATAAAAATAAATAAATAAATAAAATTAGGAGCACACGTGTGTGATGGGTGTATTTTAAATTACTCACGCAATTGCATGCATGATTTAAAATTCCTGCATATGTGTGTTTGCGTGCACATATGCATGTTTGCATGCCCATGCACTCATTTTAAAGTTACCATCCCCGTGCATAGCAAATTGTATTAGTTCCACTTTTCCTTTAGTGTCTGGATATAATTTTACAGATAGAGTCCAAGGCTTCTCAAATTCAGCTGGTTAGCATCTCAGTAAACCCCAACATCAGGAGGCCTTGATTGCCTAATTATAATATGATTATTAACTCACGACACATTCTCATTTCCAGTCTAGTTGTGAGTGATGATGAAGTGTGGAGAGATCAGTTCTACAATGGAAATCCTAAAAAAGAAAGAGGTATGTGGCACTGGAAGGATGCTCTTGTTTTCCACAGGTCAAGTCTAAGTCTTAATATCTATCTATATATTTGTCAAAATTCACAAAACAGCTAAAATAATGCTGGCTTTCTTGAGTTCATATATTCTGTATTTCATTTATGTGCAGTCAGATCTTCCATAATTAGTTATATTTTTATGGGGAGATGGTCTTGGAAGGATATTGTTGTGATTCCACAAGATACAACAGGGAAATGATTTGTAAAACAGTAGTATGATCCCTCCTCCCATTCCAGACCCTCCTCCACCCCTTGCAATTCAGCTGGTATTCTGATTGTTTAGAACTTAGCTGGGCAAACTACAAGATTTAAAAATCCCACTGTGCTCACCGCCTGTGGCTTACCCTGGTTATATTTTTAAGGCAGATGAAACTTATGTGGATATATCAACAGTGTTCTAGGGGTGTTCTGGGGTAGAGCTAAGTTGTCTGGATAACTTTTAGTCATGCCATAAGCCTGTTATCTGCATAAACTTACCCTGATAATTTTGGATTTAATTGACTATATTCAGCAGTGTGGTTGCATTGCTCAATATCCAATTGAATGTAACAAGGCATGTTTAGCTGGTTAACTTACCCAGATAATCCTTTGCTGAATATAGACCTCTATATGTTTAAATTTTTCAACTCTTCTACTTAAAAATGCACTTTTTGTATCTGGAACATTTGTAAATGGTTTTCATGAAAAATAGATGGCTACCCCCAGCAATTTTTTTTTACATTTTCCCACATGCCAGTTGCTGCAGTGCTGCTTCCCCATCTTCCAGTGCTAGGGCACAGTAGGGATATGATTGTATAGCAGATTAGTAAAAGCAGGAGTGGGTCAAATACTTCAAGAAGCCTTCTTGATCTCTTAAGAAATGTTTACTAGTGATTATAAAATGGTAGGATCCTTTCACTGTGACTGACAGTGCTTCTGACTCATGCCAGTATTATAGTATGTTGGTACTGGCCACATTGGCATTCCCAATATACACTCTGGTAGCTATTTCCATGCCGTTGAAGGCAAAAGATGCTGCTGATATCCCACAATATACCTGATTGTGCTTTATTAATTATAACTCTCATAGCGGTGACCTAGAACAGTGGTTCTCAACCGGTGTGTCACCAAGCACCAGCAGGTGTGTCACGGCTCCCGGTGTCCCACTGCCCCACTTGTGCTTCCCTTCTCCCCAAGGGCAGGGCTGAAGAGTGGAGAGATCTGTGTGCCGCTGCCGGAGGCCAGGCCAGTGGGGCCGAAGAATGGAGATTCGCTGTGTGCCACCACCGCCGGCTGAAGAGTGGAGAGCCTTGTGCACCACTGCCGGAGGCCAGGCCAGCGGCGTCTGATAAGTGGAGGCCAGGCTTATTGGGCCAAATAATGAGAAGAGGCTCCATGTGAGCTTGTGTGTGTGTGTGTGTGTGTGTGTGTGTGTGTGTGGTAGAATGGGTGCCTGAGTGGCAGCTTTGTGTGTGTGTGTGTGTGGTAGAATGGGTGCCTGGGTGCATGAGTGAGAGCTTGTGTGTGTGGTACAGTGGGTGCGTGAGTGGCAGTTTTGTGTGTGTGTGTAGTAGAATGGGTGCCTGGGTGGTGAGTGGCAGCTTTGTGTGTGTGGTAGAATGGGTGCCTGGGTGGTGAGTGGCAGCTTCGTGTATGTGGTAGAATGGGTTCGTGAGTGCATTAGTGAAATCTTGTGTGTGTGTGTGTGGTAGAATGGATGCCTGGGTGCGTGAGTGGCAGCTTTGTGTGTGTGTGGTAGAATGGATGCCTGGGTGTGTGAGTGGCAGCTTTGTGTGTGTGTGTGATAGAATGGGTGCCTGGGTGGTGAGTGGCAGCTTCGTGTGTGTGGTAGAAGGGGTGTGTGAGTGGCAGCTTTGTGGGTTGTGGTAGAATGGGAGCAAGAGCATTTGTGTGTGAATGAGAGCTTGTATATAAGTGACAGAGCATGTGTGTGATTGAGAGAGAGACTGGTCAGAGGTGATGTGTTTCTGTGAGAGAGAGACAGACTGGTCAGGAAGATGACTGGTATGTGTTTGTGTGTGTGAGAGACAGAGACTGGTCAGGGAGGTGACTGGTGCGTGTGTGTGAGAGAGAGACAGAGACTGGGCAGGGAGGTGACTGTGTGTGAGAGACATTGGACAGGGAGGTGACTGGTGTGTGTGAGAGACAGACTGGTCAGGGAGGTGACTGTGTGTGTGTGAGAGACAGAGACTGGTCAGGGAGGTTACTGGTGTCTGTGTGAGAGACAGAGACTGGTCAGCAAAGTGACTGGTGTCTGTGTGAGAGAGACAGAGACTGATCAGGGAGGTGACTGGTATGTGTGTGTGTGTGTGAGACAGAGACTGGTCAGGGAGGTAACAAGTGTGTGTGTGTGTGTGTGTGAGAGAGAGACAGACTGGTCAGGGAGGTGACTGGTGTGTTTATATGTGAGAGACAGAGACTGGTCAGGGAGGTGACTGGGGTGTGTGTGAGAGACAGAGACTGGTCAGGGAGGTGACTGGTGTGTGTGTGAGAGACAGAGACTGGTCAGGGGGGTGACAGGTGTGTGTGTGTGTGTGTGTGTGTGAGGAAGAGATACTAGTTAGGGAGATACTGGTCTGTGTACGACAGAGACTGGTTATGACTGGTTGTGGGCCCTAAGGAAGAGGACTGTGAGGACAGAGCTTCAGCAGCCCTGGTGAGTGCTATTGGCCTGCAAGGGATAGGAGTAGGAGAGTTGCTGGAGAGGTAAAGTAAAGGTGGCTTTTTAAGTTTATTTTTCTTGATTGACTGCCATTTTAATTATTGGGTATTATGTGTTGTGTCTGCTGTTTTGAAATATTTTATTGATATTTGGACAATTTTTAATAATTTTTATGAGTTTTTAATTGTTGGATGTTATTCTGTTCATCAGCTGTTTTACAACATTTATTAGTATAGTTTTACAATTATTTCTAAGTGGGTATCTATCTATAGCAGCTTGGCTTGCTCTGTTTTCCTAATAGGAGGTGTATTAGTGTTTAGGGCCTGGTTTAATATTTGTAGTGGTAAATTACTGTCTTTTCATAAGGAGGGGTATTGTGCCTGCCAATAAAGAGAGTTTGTTTTGCTTTTACTGAGATGTCAGAACTAGAATATCTTTTTTTGTATGGTAAGTTGTACGGGTGATGCCCTAGTTCTGTTCTGCACCCATTTTTGGGGGTCAAGGAGGTTCCTGAGAATGCAGAATGTATATTTACATTTTTCCCCTTGACGGTCACATGTTCAGTGTGTCACACATGTGAGAACCATCTGTCAGGTGTGTCCCGGCCGAAAAAAGTTTGAGAACCACTGGCCTAGAACAATAGTTGTGGTATCCTACTTTCTGATTGGCTGACACCCAGCATTCTTCTTATGTCTAAAGTCCAGAATCTCACGGACAAGGATGTCAGAAAGGAACAGAAGGCTCAATGTGATATTCATGATACTCCTTTTAGGATGAAATAATGTTTTTTGTTGTCTTCATTTTAATGTTAAACCCTTAGGAAAGGGCACTGGATAATATTTATGTCATGGTGAGTTAAGGGTACTCTGCTTTGTCTCATGGTCTCATCTCATACTATAAAGGTATTAACTACCAGGAAATAGCCTCCCTGTCAGTGGAGTAGATTAATCAGGTGATTGAAATACAGGACATTATTTTCCAGGAAATGTCACAAACTCAGCTGTTCAGTCTTCAGCATGGTAATTTGATCCCAACACATAGGGATCTGCAGAATATGTAGGTAGCAACATCTCCAAAAGTTGCATTACTCTAATAGGCGGGGAGTTTCAGTTAGTTATTCTATAGATTGTTCCAAGTACCGGTAAATGCCTACCGTTTCATAATTTATTGCTTGAAGTAGAAGCTTGAATCTCCACTTTACTTTTTCTCTTAAAAATATAAAAGTTTTTCCTGGTATAACATGATTGTGTTTTGTGCAGTAGTGATTTGATGATGATCTATTTTATTTCCTGTGTTTCTTTTGAAGGCGCAGTAGTTCTGCGGGTTGCAAAATCATGGTTTCGAATAGGTTCATTAGAAATATTGGCAGTTTCGCAGGAACTGGACTTACTGAGGTGAGAACTGACTGGGCATGGAATTCCATTCATTTTTCTAGGCTATTGTCATATTCCGAGCTATTGGAACAGAATAATGGTGTTGTCCTGCTTTCTGATTGGCTGATACCTAACATTCTTCTTATGTCTGAGGTCCAGAATCTCATTGACAAGGACCTCAGAAGGGAACAGAAGGCTCAATGTGGTATTCATGTCACCCCTTTTAGGATGAAATAATGATTTTTATTGTCTTTATATTCACAGTAAAGTGAATTGCTTAGTGTTCGGAATTCTCTGCAGTATTTTTTATTGCTTTCCAAACTCTTTTTATTTGCTGCTGTTTTATTTTTTAATCTTTTTTCCTGGAGTTTACCTGCTTGGCAAATTGAGCTTATAGTCTATATATCTGAGGGGTTCCAGGCATGCTGGTAGAGAATTGGGACGATTACAGCATTGTTTCTGAGGAAACAGATGGGAGAGATGTTACGTGCATCAAAAGATGATCATATTTGGGGGTATGAATAAGGAAGCACTGGAGGGTGGATGATGATAAAAAAAAAAAAAAAAACCAAAAAAACAAACAAACAGTGCCATCTTTCAGAAGGAATAGGGTGATACTAACTGATGAGTAGTAAATAGTTAAATAATAATACTTGGAGCTTTATTCCCATTTTGTCTCTATGGGAAAAGGCCTTTATGAATTAGGCCCTCTAAGTCTATTATACGTTTTAAAATTTCATCTTTGTTACTTCTTTTGGTATAAAAGGTTTGATTTTTTTCAACAGTTTTATTTAGTTCTAATTTATTCAGAATTTTTACAAAATAGAATACATATATCACTTGTCTTCATCCTATTTATTTATTTATTTTTCTATACCGATATTCAATTCAAAATACCACACCGGTTTACATAGAACAGGATGTCTCAAAGGCAGGCCTTTGGGTGACATGATACAGTATAACAGATTAACCGAGTAAATATAACGAAACTTGTTTTACATAATCGCTATACTAACAGTACTTATGTTCTGAATTTAACTTAATATGTACAATGGCGGGGAGGGAACTGGCAGTGCCAAGGGAAGGTAACCAAAAGTGGGGGAAAAGGGTGGGGGGGAGGAGGGATAGGGAGCCGGGGATTAATTCTTTGGAGGGAATGCTTTCCTGAAGAGCCAAGTTTTGAGATTCTTTCTGAAGGAAGGCATAGAGGGGGTCGGTTCTGAGAGGAGCCGGGAGGTTGTTCCAGATGTGGGGGTCTGCTATTGATGCAGTGCGTTCTCTTGTGGAGACTCGATGAACTTCCTTAATGGAGGGAATTGCAAGTAAACCTGTGTTGGTTGAGCGGAGATTCCTTGAAGGGTTGTAGGGGTGCAGTGGTCCTTGTAACCATTTGGCCTTGTCATTGTGGATAGCTTTGTGGATGAGCATGAGGATCTTATATTGAGATCTGAATGGGATGGGTAGCCAGTGGAGTTGTTTGAGTAGGGGCGTGATGTGGTCTGTTTTTTTGCTATTTGTTAGTGATCTTGCGGCTGCATTCTGGAGTTGCTGGAGGGGCTTGAGGGTGGCAGCGGGCAGGCCTATTAGGAGGGTGTTACAGTAATCTAACTTGGCGAAGAGGAGGGATTGTAGTACAGTCCGGTAATCTGGAGGATATAGCAGGGGTTGGAGTTTCTTAAGGATTTGTAGTTTGTAGAAACCTTCTTTTATCAGTGTGTTGATATGAAATTTGAAATTTAATTCCTTGTCCAAGGTGACTTCAAGGTCTCTAACTGTTGTGAGTAATTTTTATTTGAGCGATGTTGTAGGGTCAGTGGGGGGTATTGCAGTTTTGCTTGCAAGGTGAAGAATTTCCGTTTTGCTCTGGTTGAGCGTAAGTGCCATTTGGGTGAGGATACATTTTATATCAGTAAGGTATGTTTCCCATCGGTTCAGTGTATTATTGATGCTATCTGTGATGCAGGATCTGTACATCATTGGCGAACAGGAAATAGGAAAGGCCTGCTTTGTCCAAATAGTTGCATAATGGGAGCATATAAACATTGAAGAGTGTAGGGGATAGGGATGAGCCCTGTGGGACTCCCTGTGAGAGGGGTATTAGTTCTGATGTTGTATTATTGTAGGTTACCTTAAAGGATCTGTTAGAGAGGAATGATTGAAACCATTGGAGGATGGTGACATTGAGACCAATTTCTCTTAGTCTGTGAATTAAGATCTCATGGTTGACAGTGTCAAATGCGGCAGATATGTCGAGAAGTATTAGGAGAAAGGAAGTGCCTTTGTGAAACCCTCGCAGTATTGTATCTGTGAGGGTGAGTAGAAGTGATTCTGTGCTGTGAAATTTCTTGAAACCGTGTGGAGCTGGAACAAGTATATTTTTACACATTTTTTAACCAGAAATGGATCTAAATCAAAGCTGCAGTTTTCTTGCACATTTTCCTGTTTTCACGTGGCTGTAATTGTAGAATGTTGTAAGCTCTGGTGATATATAGGACAATCTCATTACTTAATTAAGCTCTAGAGTTTGTTGCCAGAAGATGTGATGAAAGCTGTGAGTGTAGTTGGGTTTAAAAAAGGTTTGGACATGTTCCTTGAGGAAAAGTCCATAAACCATTATTAAGGTGGACTTTGGGAAATCCTCTGCTTTTCTCTGGGATAAGCAGCATGGAATCTGTTTACCTTTTGGGATCCTACCAGGAATTTGTAACCTAGATTAACCACTGTTGGAAACAGGATACTGGACTTGATGGACCTTTGATCTGACCCAGTATGGAAAATCTTATGTTCTTATGTTTATTCAGCAGAAATATGCAAATCATCTTTCCTCTTGTGTAGCTCAAAAGACACATTGTCTGCCCTTATTTCTCTTTTGAGTTGGAGTAATTCACTTAGCTTCCTGCACACAAACTTTAGATGGTAAGCTCTTCAGGGAAGGGATATTGTCACTATGTGAATTATATAGCTCTCTACTTCTAATGGCACTATATAAATTAAATAAACTGAAGCCATATTTTTGCTCATAAATGGTTGACTAGATGTAATATAACCTAATATTGTAAAGGCAATAGGAATGGACCCCAGGGCACAGTCCCTTCAATCCCAGGCCCCTCTCTAGTGTGTATGAAGTAATGAGGAAAGAATAATGGAATCATGCAAGTTTTATGATACAAGCTCACCACATTCATTGCTCATTCATGTGGCTGGTTACTTAACTCTAAACAGAAATATCTGCCCCCCATCTAGGATTTATATTATTTGAATTCAGTTGCTTCAGATGTCAGTGGCCAATTGAGTTCTTTAGCAGAATGTGTCTCTGTGCTACCACAGACCATTTCTGCAGTATCTTCTGCTCTCAGCACTCCTTGTTTTCTATTGCGATTTTCTTTCTGGAGCTTTGGTGCTGGTGATTTTGTATTCTCAAAATCTGAGTGGTTTATTCTAGTCTGATAGACAGTGCCTGACTTATGAGTGTCTGGATGCTGGGCATCTTCCGTTGATTAGCAAATTCATAGACACCTGATTGAGTATGATTGTTTTGCTTTCATACCTTGATTGGATAGATTTACCCTGCTAACATCAGAGGTCATTGTAGGCACGCTCTAATTGGATGGCAGGGACTTCCTACTTACGGAGCTAATTCATTGTCAGGACTTATTTGGCTAGAGTTCACGTCAAGCTTGGCTATCATTATGACCTGTTTAGAAAAGGTCAATGGTACTTTCTGTAGTTCTGCGTCTGCGATTAGTTGTCCAGATGTCTTCATGAGATGTGCTGAGTTTTGGTTTAATAAATGTCTGTTACAGGTCTGGCTTCTTGCGATCACCTCATGATGGCGACTTATGTTTCTTTGTGACAACCTGCTTTGATATTTGTGCCTGCACAGACATTCTTGGGCAGCTCAATTTAAACTTATTCCCCTTCCCATCAGGTTTTCAGGCTTTCAGCTTAGCTTAAATGTATGTTTGTGTGAGAGAGAGCGAGAACATAAGAAATTGCCATGCTGGGTCAGACCAAGGGTCCATCAAGCCCAGCATCCTGTTTCCAACAGAGGTCAAACCAGGCCACAAGAACCTGGCAATTACCCAAACACTAAGAAGATCCCATGCCACTGATGCAATTAATAGCAGTGGCTATTCTCTAAGTAAACTTGATTAATAGCCGTTAATGGACTTCTCCTCCAAGAACTTATCCAAACCCAGCTACACTAACTGCACTAACCACATCCTCTGGCAACAAATTCCGGAGCTTTATTGTGCGTTGAGTGAAAAAGAATTTTCTCTGATAAGTTGAGACTAATTAGGTACATAAAGCAGCTTTATGTTGGCAAAAGATAAAAAAAAGCTAACCATAAGCTTCAGTTTGAAAGGAAAAATATATGTATTGAAATAAATTATATACTGCAAAGTGTACCTAGCAGGTATAGCTCATAGGTGTACCTTACAATACCACATTTTTTCATATAGTTCTGAGACCTCCATGACCTCAGACACAAACTTAGATTGTGAGCCCTCTGGGGATAGGGAAATACCTATAGTACCTGAATGTAATCCATATTGAAGTGCTGAAAAGTGAAATATAAATAAAATATATCTTTTTATTGTACAGGAAGCTGTTAGATTTTGTCATTCAAGAATATTTTCCATCGGTAGATGTAAGTGATTCCTATGGATATCTGGTAAGTTGCCTTTTAGGTAGTAAACCAGTAAGGACCCATTTACCAATATGGTGCACTTGCTGCTTTTGTGATAGATTGTATCATCCTACTGGAGAAAGAATTTTGACTCACAGCTCCTTCTCAATATCTGGGCTCATATGTATGTATGTGAAATAGATAGTTGCTTTCTGGGTGAAGGGGCAAGCCGTAGCACACAGGCCTTGTTAAAAATATGAAATCGAAGAACTGGCAATGGCATGATTTATTTCCAGAAACTGTTAATGCATTGTGTTATGCTGAGTTTGTTTTAATCATGTGTTTTTATTATATCTATTTTAATTGTAAACTGCTACAATTTATAGAGTAGGCGGTATATAAGTAATTAAAAAATAAATAAATAAAATAAATAGAATATCTCTATTCTAGGGAGTTGTGATACTTAGTGCCATCTTTGTATTCTTCTCCTCTGTAGTGTCAGTGGCCTACTCTTAATTGCTAGGAGGGTTTTTGTTGTTGTTGTTGTTGTGAACAGCCATGTTACAGCCCTTGAGCTAAGAACATGTATCTTTCCTGTCAGGAAAGTTCAATTCATCTCTACTGCGCACCATGCCAGGTTCACATCCGTGAGCTGTTGGCACTTTCCCCAGTTCTTTCATACATCCCTATTCATCAGCATGTACATGGGAGTCTCCTGGGCTGGGTCTCCATTTCTGCCAGTGCTATTTCATCAACGAGCAGGTCTCAAGCACTAGAAGAACCATGTCCCACTCAAAAGTCTTCAAACTGTACTAGCCTTCAAGATCAAAACCTCAGTGGGATCCAAAGATTATATAAACCACTGTATGGAAAAACACATTTAAAGTCAGGAAAAGCAAAACAACTTTAATATTATATGACATTGTGCAGAACACTCATTAGAAAATATGATTTTGTTTTTCCACCAGTAATATATGCATTTTTTTAAAGTTGCTTTTGAGTGTGTGCCTCACCATGTACATGACTGCTGAGCACAAGACCCATAATACAGAGCACTTCTGCTATTATGTTGTTGGTTTCTGATGAACACCCTGTTCTTGATTTGAATTATTTTTTTTCAAAGATTTTTTGAAATTTTTTTTTTTTTTTTAGATTTTTGATTTGTTCAGTTTTTAGACAGCTGATTTTTAAGTCTTTCTTTTGTTTCAGATTTGTCTGTAGATTGTGTGTCTGTGTGTGTTATGGTAGAATTCCACAATGCTGCTTGTTTCACTTGGTTTATTTTGGTCATCATGGAGTATTGTTCTGTTAGTAATATTACTGCAAAGTTCTGTGGTATTTCAGATGTGCATACCACTTGCACCTTTACAAGAGTTTGTTTATCTTTCCATCTTTATATACGGGCCGATACAGTAAATCCCGCGGGAGAGCCGGCGCTTCGAGGCGAGCGCCCGCTCTCCCAACGCGCGCCCAGGCCACTCTCCTGGGCGAGCGATCAAGTATTTAAATGAGGGCCTGCTGTAAAAAGAGGCACTAGGGACACTAGCGCATCCCTAGTGCCTCCTTTTTGACAGGAGCGGCGATGTCAGCGGGTTTGACAGCCGACGCTCAATTTTTCCGGCGTTGGTTCTTGAGCCCGCTGATAGCCATGGGTTCGGAAAACGGACGCCGGCACAATTGAGCGTCCGTCTTCCGACCCGTGGGCACATTTAACTTTTTTTTTTTTAAATTTAACTTTTTTTTTATTTTTGGGGCCTCCGACTTAATATCGCTATGATATTAAGTCAGAGGGTGTACAGAAAAGCAGTTTTTTCTGCTTTTCTGTACATTTTCTTGGTGCCGGCAGGCATTATTTTCTGTGTCGCGCGGGAATAACTAATAGGGCCATCAACATGCATTTGCATGTTGCGGGCGATATTAGTTTCGGGGGTTGGGGGGGGGTTGGCTGCACGTTTTCGACGCGCTATTACCCCTTACCTTATAAGGGGTAAAAATAGCGCATCGAAAACGCGCGGCCAAACACGGGCTAACAGTGCACTCCACCGGAGCGCATTGTACTGTATCGGCCTGATATAGAGGGAGAAATTGATTGCTGAACTCGAAAGTTATCTATGCCATAAGTGAATGCCTTTCAGCTGCACCATGTATTTCATTTCAGGACTTTTTCTCCAGAGTGGTATCTCAGACTGCGAATCTTATGGCACTGTGGATGTCGGTAGGATTTGCACATGGTATGTTGATTGGATTGTTACACAAGCATGTTTTAGTGGAAATCGTATATGCCCCTTCATGCTAAAGTAGATGCCCGTCTCCATATATTAAAACTGGAGATTTTTTAAAATTCTCATAATGCCCTGTGGTATACTTAAGCCTTCTGATTTTAGGTTTTAATTGATAAAAAACCCAAAATACAAAAAAATAGGTGTTTATTGGATAAACACCAAAAACATCACATCCCCTTCTCACCCCTCTCCTTGCCTGACATGGATCCTTCACTCTGTTTTTGTGCTTTATCCGCATTGATGACTTTTCAGCTGCATAATATATATGTATTTAATTCAACCAGAAAAGGTACCCAGCAATAGTACGTGCACCACAAAACAGAGAAACACAGATTTTAATTGTATTCTCAAAGAACCCATAATTAGCTGGAAAGTAAACACCTAAATTTACAGTTTATGAACCCCTAAGAATAGAAGCCATAAATATAATTCAGATACTATTGATGAGAAATAAGGATTTGTTCTTAAATGTAAATGTTTATCTCATTTTTTCCCCTTTCTTCCTTCCTTTTACTTGCTGCACTGCAGCATTTAAGCCGGATAGTCTATTTAGACTAGGAGGCCGATGTAATAAGCTGTGATAACTTGGACTTTTATCATGCACTAACCTGGGCCATTAGCACATGGAATTACCTCTCCTTAATGGCCCATGGTAATCACTTGCAAATCAGTTCTGCTGTAAATATTGTGTAGTTAAGTTAGCATGTTAATGCTAACATTAATACAAAAAAACTTAACTATACCTCCCTGAGGTACAGTTAAGTTTCCATGGTAATAGATATTTGTATATATTCACATATTTTTAACATGCAACATTTAACTGTGTTCATAGGTATTATTTATTTATTTATTTTTAAGTTTTTATATACCGATGTTCCTGTATATGTTATTACCTATTTTGCATTGATTTCACCCTGATGTTTGCGCTAGCTAAATAATGCAAGTTACCAACTTAATGCGCATTAATGTGTTTGTGAACTTTGGCACAGGTTAATTCATCAGCATCTAGGTTTGGTTAGATTTTTCAGAGAAACATAGGAACATGACGGTAGAAACAGACCATGCAACCTTTCTAGTCTGCCCATCCATACAACTGCTCAGCAATACTGTTCCTACCTCTCTGTCTGAGATCCTTTGTGTTTATCCTATGCTTTCTTGAATTCTGTCTTTTTCTCCACCACTTCCACTGGGAGACTGTTCAATGCATCCAACTCCCTTTCTATAAAGAATAATTCCTTGGATGTCTCGTCAGTTTACCTTCTTTCACCCTCATGTCATGACCCCTTGTTCTAGAGTCTCATTTCTGTTGAAAGAAACCTGCTTCCTATGCATTGATACCGCTGAAGTATTTAAATAATTTTATCTTCTATCTCACATTGCCTCTAAGGTATACATTTTTAGATCTTTAACTCTGTCCCTATATGCTTAGCAATGAAAGATCCCTGATCATGTTAGTAGCCACTCTGGACCAGCTGCATCCTGTTTATATCCTTTTGAAATGCCATCTCCAGAAATGTACACAGTATTCCAAATGAGATCTCACCAGGGACTCATGCAGAGGCAATTTCACTTCCTTTTTTTCTGCTGACCATTCCTCTCCCAAGTATCTTTCTGGCCTTTGTTGTCTCCTTATTCGCCTATTTGGCCACTTTAAGATCATCTGATACTATAATCTCTAAATTCTTGTTTGTGAATAGAATTTCATCCCTGCACTGTACCATCCTCTTGAGATTTTGTGGCCCAAATACATGACTGCATTTTTTAGCATTAAATCTTAACTGCCAGACTCTAGACCATTCCTTAATGTTTTGCACACCTTCCTGGCTGTCTACTCTGTTGCAGATTTTGATATCACCTGCATAAAGACAATCATTTCCCTAATAGTTCTTCCATAATACCACTTACTGAAATGTTGAAAAAAAACCATCCCAAAGACTGAATCGTGTGGCACACCACTAGCAATGCCCCTTTTTTAGAGTGAGCCCCATTTACCACTGCTCTTTGTTGCCTCCCACTCAACCAGTTTCTAACCCAATCACTCACTTTAGGGCTCACACCAAGGGCACTCAGTTTATTGCCTTTATGGAATTCTGTCTAAGGCCTTACTAAAACCCAAGTACACTACATTTAATGCTCTTCTCTGATCCAAATTTCTGGTCACCCACCCTGACAAGTCCTGCATCTGTTAAAACTGTGCTGCTTCACATCCTGTAATCCACTGGATTCCAGAACCTGCACTATCCTCTGTTTTAGCAGTGATTCCACTAATTTATTCATCACAGAGGACAGACTAACCAGCCTCTTCCTTACTTGTACTTTTGTGAAGAAGAACCATTTCTGCTGTCTCCGGTTCTCTGGAACTATTCCTGTCTCTAAAGAAGCATTGAACGGATCAACAAGCAGAGCTGCAGACTTTCTTTAAGTTCCCTTAAAACCCTTGGTTGTATTCCATCCAACCCCATTGCTTTATCTGTTTTAAGCTAGCTCCCCAAAAACACACGTTTCTGAAAATTGAGTTTACCTTATTTCCATCTTACTTGTGTCTGTTTTCTGTGGTCATATTCCTGGTCCTTCCTCAGGGAACTCTGTACAGAAACATTTGTTAAGCAATTCTGCTTTTTCCTCATCAGCCTCTACATATTCCTTCACTTTTGAGTTTCCCAATGACACTTTGTCCTTCCCCCTGTCACTAGCAGATCTTTAAAAAGTGTTGTTCTCCTGTTTTATTGTATTTGCTATTTTTTCTTCCATTTGCAACTTTTCCCTCCTTGCTACTTTCCAAGCATCTCTTAGCTTTTCCAGATATTGTTCCCTATCTTCCTCTTTCTCTAACCTATTGTAGTTTACGAATGCTAACCTTTTTTTTTTTTATTGCTTTTTAACTGTTTCTTTAGAACGCCACACCAGACTCTCTTTAACCTTACGTTTGTTTATTTGTCTACAAAAAGGTGAATTGCCTTTACAATATCTGCCTTTAGTTTAGCCCTTTGCTGTTCTGCTTTCCCTAGAGTTTCCCATCCAGCTAATGGCCCACTGAGGTGCTTCTCTGTTTTAACAAAGTTAGACTTCTCTGAAGGACCATTGCCTTAACATGTGCCTTCATTGCCTGCTTCTAATACTGAAGCAGTGGATTCTATTCAGAGCTTTAGCCAGGCCATTTGGCACCTATGGCCAAGTGAAAAAGTGTGCTCTTACCCTAAACACAACCCAGAATGCCGGGAGCTGGGAGACTCGGTTACATGGAGGAGGCTTTCTTTTTCTTTTTGACCCAGCAATTTCCTCCTGCTCCTTTAGGGTTCCAGCTCAATTGGAACCAATGCAATCCTGGTGCCTTGAGCCTTCATTCAAGATCTGAACTGGAAACACCAAGAAGCCAGATTCTGCATGCCATGCAACACCAGAGAAAGAGAGTCAGAAATATATGTCCTCCTGTAATGTGCAAAATAAAAGATATCATGAGCTGCACATTCCCAAAGTTGACATAGTTCATTCACTAAACTGAATATACAATGCTTTTTTCTACTCTTGCTGTCCAGACTTTTTATTTTTATAATCACTTTGGTCCTTATCTCTTTTAAATGCCTCCCTCTTTTTGGTCTCCTGTTAATATTCCGTATCATCTCTCTCCTGTCTTCAGGTCATCTCCTACATCTGTCTTAGTGATCTTTCCCCTTTCTTCTCCTTTTTCTTCATTCTCTTTATCTCTGCCTCTCTAGCCACTCATCTAGATTTCATTCCCCATTCTCTTCCTCCAGTTCTCTGTGCCAATCCTACACTCCCAACTCTCCCCTCTATTGCCCCCCATCAGTCCTCTATCTCCCCTTCATTGAGTTGCTCCTTTTACTTCCAGCTATCTAGCCTCCTTGTCCTTCCTCTCAATAGCTTCATCTTTTCTTGTTCTCTTGAAAACCCTCACCCCCAAATCCGCCTTCTTCCCCTTCCCCTTCTCTCATCTTATACAGTCTTCGTCCAGCCAGTCATATTTTCCACCCTTCCCTAGGGCCAGAATATGGGTATTAAGCACCCTAGGTAAACCTTAGACTTGCAACCCCCTCCCCAGTTGTACCCTCCCTACACACAAATTATGCATTTATAATAATAGATTTTACATGAAAAAGGACCTTATGAAGTAAAAATATTACTTACAGCTTGTATATTGTATTTATATGCATTGCTGTCCTGCCAACCAGAAAACCCTGCAAAAAAAAGTGAAAAAAAAAGACATTTGGTATTAGTATTAAGTATGTGGTAACTTGTGTTGGGTGTGGGCTTGGACCTGGGAGTGCCATGAGTAAACTGAATTACAATTACAAAATAGTAATCCATACTGAAACAGCACTAAGTGCCAGCGCTCAAACAGTAACCACCCTACCTATGAAAAGCAAACCTGCAAATATTATATCAGACCCTAACACACCAATACACATCTTATTAGGAAAACAGAACAAGCCAGGCTGCTATAGACGCCTACACAGAAACTACATATTAACAGAATACCTCACCTTGATCACACATGCAGAACATATAGACCCTCACCAAATACAGAATAAAGAGACCATAAAGTATAAATAGAAAACATGCAGACAAAAAGTGAACTGGAAACCATAACAAGCCAGATTCTGTATACAGTGCAACAAAGGAAAAACAGAAATATCACCAGTCCTCATAAAACAAAAAATATAAAACATCAGTTATAATAGTACAACCATAATAAAATGAAATACTTCAAGATAGCATCATATAAAACTTTTCCAAATGGCTTTAAAAATTTTGAAAGCAGCAGACACACCAAATAACTCCCAATAATTAAACTAATAAGGATTTTTAAAATCCCCTGCTTTCCATAGCTAGGAACTTTTGATTTCCAGGTGCTCTGAGATTATCATGGATTAGCAGAGAGAGGGGAGGGAGTTGTTGCATACAAACTCTCTTCTCTCACTCTCTCGCTAACACACAGATGCTTGTTCCCTCTCTCTCTCTCACATGCTCAATCACACACCAATGCTCATTCTTTCTCTCACATGCTCAATCACACACACACAGACACACACGCTCGTTCTCTCTCACATGCTAAGTCACACACACACACACACACACTCTTGTTCTTTTACATGCGCAATCATACACATTTGTTCGTTCTCTCATGTGCTCAATCATGCAAATACATGCTCGTTCTCTCTTACACGCTCATACACACATACTGATTCACTTTCTCTCACATTCACAATTACACTCATTTGCTTTCTTGTCTCTTATATGCACAATCACACACACACACACTTGTTTGCTCTCTGTTATCTCACAATCCCAGTCACACACAGGCTCGTTCACTTTCTCTCACATGCTCAATCATATACCCACACGTGCACAAGCTTTTGCTCTCTCTCACACACACATATATACATACATTCTCATTCATGCTCGCTCTCTCTCTCTCTCTCTCTCCGTGGCCCCGCTCCTCCTGACAGCCAGTGGAGGGAGAGGGGTTTGTGGGAGGCCGATGTATCTTCTTTAGGCTCTGCTGTTCCTAAATACTAGGCCAATTCTGCTCCACATGATGTCCTCCTCCTGATTTCCAGGGATGGGAGGCCGATGTTTAGGTCCTGCTAGTCATAAATGCTGGGTTATGAAGGAGGCCAAGGCTGGTCCACATGCTGCACTTCTCCTGACTTCTAGGGGTGTGAGGTGGATCCTACTGCTTGCAGCTGCTTCTGATTGCAAGGACAGAGTGGGAGGCCGATGCTTTTGGCCCTGTAGGTCGCTCTGCTCTTGACTGCCCCAGACAGAGGGGGAAGGCAGCAGTACTGGTAATGTTTTTGCTCAATTTGACCCATTGTCTCCCAGGGAGAGCTCTGAGAGTAGCTGGGCCACCAGGAGCAATAGCTTTTCTCCCTCAGGCAGCTGAGCTTGAGGCCTCCAAACTGTATTGGATGGTGTGGAGGTGAGGCGTACCTTCCAGTAATTTATAAGAGAAATGGCACCTATAGCCTCAGCCATAGGCTAGCTATGGCTCCGATTCTATTTCAGATTGGGGAGAGAAAAAGAATTATCCTGAGCCAAATGCATGATTTTATTTCTCTCTCTCTCAAATGCACAATCATACACACTTTTTACTCTCTATCTCGTATATGCACAATCTCACACACACACACACTCATTTGCTCTCTGTTCTCTCACATGCACAATCACACACAGGCTCGTTCACTCTCACTCACATGCTCAATCATACACTTACATGTGTACATGCTTTTGCTCTCTTTTACACACACATATACATACATTCTCATTCATACTCTCTCTTTCTCTCCGTGGCTCCTGCTTCTCCTGACAGCTGGTGGAGGGAGAGGGGTTTGTGTCCATTCAGTCTGCCCAGCAAGTTATTTTTATTTAGGGTAGACTAGTAACTGCCACTTTGTGCAGGTTACCCCAGTTAACACAGGTTAACTATTTTCTTCATTTCCATCCTTTAGCACTAAGGATCTTCTGTGTTTATCCCACACCCTTATAAATTCCATTCCCTGTACGTACCCGGATTAGTCCAGACTATGGGTTGAGCCTCCTTTCCAGCAGGTGGAGACAGACCAAAACTGAAAGGGTATCCTATATGAGGACAGAGCCTACCCTATAGCCCTTCAGTATTTGTCTGTCTCCAGCAGGTGGAACAGCTTACCCTGTGGTTCTCTGTTAACATCTGCTTGTCCCTTTTGGGCATTCTTTCCATCCGTGTGTCTATCGTGTTTGGATCAAGCAAGTATTTCTGACTTATTAATTAAAAAAAAAAAGATTTCATATAAGAGGAGCCTCTGACAGGATCAGGTGCAAGCTCCTGCCTTCCCTGTTTACTCTTGCAGCTCGAGAGAGAGAATTGTGAGCGTGCACAGTTCATCCTGTGCCTCCGCTCCCTCAGCACCGGCAGCTCAGCTCTTTTTCAGTGCTGCCCCTCCCCCACCTAGCAGCCATGCCACTATCTCCTCTGTGTTTAGCTTGTGGGGATTCCTCGGTCCGGCTTTCGCGGGAGGGGCTCTGTTCTCGCTGCCTACCAGGTGGGGAAGGTTCCTCCGAGTCCCCAATGCCCTCAGGGACCCGGGCCAGGCCCCCAAAGCGATTACCCCCACCGTTCCCGGGCCGTCAAACCGCGGGAACGGCGGCCATTTTGGGGTTTTCTCCACTTTCTTTCTCGGAGCTTCCTGAAGCTCCGGACCCGATTTTTTTTTCGGTACACCCCCCCCCCCCCCCCCCCGGGGCGTTAGGACCCGTTTTTCCACTGAATTTGTGCTTTTGCTGCACAAATCATACTTAGCAAGTTTGCAGGAGGAAGCGGCCCCCCCTCCAGCTAAGGTCCCCCAGTTCTCTGTCCCTCCCTCCCCTGCGGCTCCTGATGGGCAGGGGGCGACCTGGGTCTGTGTGGTTCAGGGGGTCCCCCCTCCGTCTCCTCCACCGGCTCCTACGGCCCTCCCCCCTGAAGGGGCATGACCCCCGGGTCCTCCGTCTTTTCCATAGGGAGGAATTGGAGCCTCTTCTCCCTTTCATCTCCCAGGAATTGGGGATTGACTGTCCCCCGGTGGATGAGTTTTCGGCAGCAATGCCAGCTTCTTAGGATCCGGTCCTAGTGGGACTTAGGGCCCTGCTATGCTCCTTTCCCTTCCATCCCATGCACAAATTAATGCTCCTTAGGGAATGGCAGGCCCCCAAGGCGGGCCTCCGGGTCGGGAGGGCCATGGAAAAACTTTATCCTCTCCCGGAGGAGTGTTTAGAGTTATTGAAAATGCCTAAGGTGGACTCTTCTGTGACGGCGGTCACTAAGCATACCTCCATTCCGGTCATGGGGGCTATGGCCTTGAGGGATGTCCAAGATCGTAAGCTGGAATTCCATCTCAAGCGCATTTTTGAAATCCTGGCCTTGGGTGTTCGGGTGTCCATCTGCAGCAGTCTCATGCAGCGGGCAAGCCTTAGGTGGGTCCAACAATTACTCAGCACCCAAGACTTTCCGTCTGCAGAGGCAGAGCAGGCTGACAGGTTGGAAGGCGCCATAGCTTATGGGGCGGATACCCTATACGACTTGTTCCGGGTGCAGGCGAAGGTGATGGCTTCGGCGGTCTCGGCCAGGCGGCTCCTCTGGCTCTGACACTGGGCGGCTGATTCATCTTCTAAGGCACAGCTGGGAACTCTCCCCTTTAAGGGTAAGTTGCTCTTTAGTGAAAATCTGGACCAGCTTATTAAATCCTTGGGGGAGAACAAGGTCCATAAGTTGCCTGAGGACTGCCCAAAACAGGTTAGATCCTTCTTCCCTTCTCATACCATCTTCCGGGGCCAACGCCGATATAACCCAAGAGCAAGGGGCGCCTTCTCTAGGGGAAATTCTTCTAGGACCCAGTCTTGGCCCCAGTCCTTTCGAGGCTGTCGGCCCTTTCGAGATGCCACTACCCACCGACCTGCATCCAAGCCCGCCTCCCAATGAGAATCCACTGGCCCATCCCTCCGTTCCCAACTTAGGTGGTCATTTGTCCCTGTTTGTGGAGGAATGGGCCAAGATCACGTCGGACCAGTGGGTCCTCAAAACAATAGACAAAGGCTACGCTTTAGAGTTTGCTCGCGACATCCTGGACTTGTACATGGTTTCTCCGTGCGGCCACCGGAGGCGGGCTGTGGTGACCCAGACTCTAGAGGCTGGGGGCCATCTGCCTGGTTCCGGTGGCGGAGCACGGCGCCGGCCAATACTCCATCTACTTCGTGGTCCCAAAGAAGGACGACTCCTTCCGTCTCATCCTGGATCTCAAGAGGGTCAACTGGGCCCTCAAGGTGCCCCATTTCCGGATGGAAACCCTTTGGGCGGTGATAGTGGCAGTGCAACCCTGGGAATTCTTGGCCTCACTCGATCTGACAGAGGCCTACCTGCATATACCGATCCGTCCCGAACATCAGAAGTTTCTCCGGTTCCACATCTTGGGTCAGCACTTCCAGTTCCGGACTCTGCCCTTCGGTCTCGCCACGGCACCATGCATGTTTACCAAGGTAATGGTGGTGGTGGCGAAAGCCCTTCAGAAGGACGGTGTGCTGGTTCACCCGTACTTGGATGATTGGTTAATCTGGGCCAAGTCGGAGATCCTATGCCACCAGGCAGTGGACCGAGTACTTGCTCTTCTCTCGTCCCTGGGATGGATTGTCAATTTTTCCAAGAGCAATCTCCACCTGACCCAGGTCTTGGAGTTCCTGGGGGCTCGCTTCGATACCCGCATCGGCAAGGTTTTTCTACTGGACTCGAGAGCTTTCAAGTTGATGGATCAGCTCCAGAGCTTCCTCTCCATGCCTTTCCCCATGGCGTGGGATTTTCTGCAGATCCTGGGGACCATGTCTTCCACAATCGACCTGGTCCCCTGGGCATTTGCACATATGCACCCGTTACAGAGAGCTTTGCTGGCCCGTTGGCAGCCGGTATCTGAACAGTTTCAGATGCAGCTCCCGCTTTCAGACTCTACCATCAGCGAATTACAATGGTGGCTTTCTCTCAAGCACCTCCTCCATGGAATGTCCCTTCGGACCCCGCAGTGGATGGTAGTCACAACGGATGCCAGCTTGTCTGGTTGGGGAGCGGTTTGCCAGTCTCAGACCATGCAGGGGCACTGGTCCCCAACCCAGTCTCGCTGGCACATCAACCGCCTGGAGACCCGGGCGGTTCGTCTAGCACTCAAGGAATTTCTCCCATTACTTCGGCGACGGGCAGTCCGGGTGCTCTCAGACAATTCTACCACCGTGGCGTACATCGATCGCCAAGGGGGCACCAGGAGTCGACTGGTGGCCCTCGAAGCAAGTCGCCTTCTCGGGTGGGTGGAGTGGCACCTGGACTGCCTCACGGCCTCCCACATTGCGGGCAACGAGAATGTGCAAGGCGACTTCTTGAGTCATCAGCGTCTGGACCCAGGTGAGTGGGAGTTGTCTGACGCCATAGCCCTAATTATCAACAGGTGGGGTTCCCCGCACCTGAACTTGATGGCAACTCTGAACAACGCCAAGGCTCCCCGGTTCTTCAGCCGCTGACGGGAACACTGCTCGGAAGGGGTGGATACCCTATCCCTTCCGTGGCCGTGCGACGTTCTGCTGTACGTCTTTCCTCCATGGCCCCTCATAGGGAAAGTGCTCAGATGGATAGAGCTTCACAGAGGTCCGGACATTCTCATAGCTCCCGAATGGCCTCACAGACCGTGGTTCGCGGATCTAGTCAACCTGGCATCGGATGGTCCTCTTCGCCTAGGCCCTCTTCAATTCCTTCTCCGTCAAGGTCCCGTATTTTTCGACCAGACGGATCGCTTCTGTCTTGCGGCTTGGCTTTTGAACTGCAAAGACTAAGGCGGAGAGGATATGCTGAGGATGTCATCTCCACTATTTTGCGGGCCCGCAAAACGTCTACTTCCCTTGCCTATGTCCGGGTCTGGAAGGTTTTTGAGCTGGCCTGCATGGAAGCGGGTATTACGACATGTTCGGCTCCAGTCTTGCTAGTCCTCTCGTTCCTCCAGCGGGGTCTCTCTAAGGGTCTCTCCTTTGGCTCACTCCGTGTTCAGGTGTCTGCCCTTGATTCTCTCTTGGGAAACCTTGACGGCTATGCGGTTGCGTCTCATCCGGATATTGCCCGTTTTCTCAAAGGGATCAAACATTTGAAGCCACCGTTGCGTCCTACTTGTCCCTCGTGGAGTTTGAATTTGGTCCTTTGGGCGTTCTGTTAGGCTCCTTTTGAGCCCCTTCGCCATTCCACCCTCAAGGATTTGACGCTCAAGATGGTATTTCTGGTTTCTATTTGCTCCGCCAGACGGGTATCTGAGATCCAAGCATTGTCTTGCCGTGAGTCCTTCTTACGTTTCTCAGATTCTGGGGTCTCTCTTAAGATGATCCCGTCATTCTTACCGAAGGTTGTGTCTTCGTTTCATGTCCATCAATCGGTCGAGCTCCCCGCGTTCTCTTCTGTGGACATTGCAAGCCCTGGCGGGGATAATCTACGCCGTCTGGATGTGAAATGCGTTCTCATGCGTTATCTGGAGGTAACTAATGACTTTCGAGTGTCAGATCGCCTTTTTGTCTTATGGAGTGACCTCAACCGGGGCAAACAGGCCTCTAAGACTATGATATCTCGCTGGTTGAAGGAAGTGATCTCGTCTGCTTACATCTGTCAGGGTCGTCCGGTCCCGGAGGGCCTTAAGGCCCATTCCTTGCGTTCTCAGGCTGCTTCCTAGGCGGAGAGCCAGTCGGTCTCCCTGCAGGAGATATGCAGGGCAGCTACTTGGAAGTCTCTGCATACTTTTGCTTGACATTACCGCCTTGATGTTCAGGCACCAGTTTTTGGTTCCTTTGGACCGCAGGTACTTCGAGCGGGCCTGTCAAGGTCCCACCCTGTCTAGGGAAGCTTTGGTACATCCCATAGTCTGGACTGATCCGGGTATGTACAGGAAAAGGAAAATTAGTTCTTACCCGTTAATTTTCGTTCCTGTAGTACCACGGATCAGTCCAGACGCCCTTCCCTTTCTATCTTCCTGTCCGCTCGAAGATCCTTATGCTATGTGTCCCTTCATTGGAGGCACCAGAAGCATCCATGCGATAATTGTGGGCATTAATGCAAGGGTGTGCATGCACGGAGTTCATTCATTCATCCACTGTTTTCTCTTGTTCAGTATTTTCAGAGTTCTCTTGTTGTTTGCTCGAGTTCTTCTGTTACTTGCTTGTTCCATGGTGTTTATCTTCTCTGCTTTGACAATGGTTATACTGAAGGGCTACAGGGTAGCCCTTCAGTATAACCCTTCCCTTTCAGTTTTGGTCTGTCTCCACCTGCTGGAAAGGAGGCTCAACCCATGGTCTGGACTGATCCGTGGTACTACAGGAACGAAAATTAACAGGTAAGAACTAATTTTCCTTTACTATTCTTGTCTTCACTGCCTTTTTGGGAGTGCATTTAATATATCCACCACCTTTATGTGAAGAAATATTTCCTGATGTTCCTGAGTTTACCCCCTTGGAGTTTCATATCATGACCCCCTATTCTACAGCTTCCTTTACATTGGAAGAGGTTTGTTTCTTGTGCATCATAAATACCTTTCAGGTATTTAAATTTCTGTATCATATCTCCCCTGTCCCTCTTCTCCTTCAAGGTATACATATTTAGGTCCTTCAGTCTCCTCTCATAAATCTTCTTGTACAGATCCCATACCATTTTGGGAAACGTTTCTTAGTCTCAAGAAGGCAGAGAACTTTCTACAAGGAGCAATTGGCAGATGGAGTTTTGCAAGCTAATGATAAGACTTTAGAGGCTACTCTGGCTTGCAACACATGCAGAAAGGTAGGGAGTATAACAGTGTGGCTGACGGAACTTTGCAGCAACTCAAACTGGGGTTTAGAAGAAAAGTCCAGCAGGAAAAACCCTGTCCTTCTTTTGGTTACTTCTCTTCCTTGTAAGTTCCTTTCTCCCTAGACTGTCCTGGCTCCCATATCAGACATAAATGCCCACTATCTTCCAAAAGATGAGCATTGATAGGATATGCCATAGTCCATGGGTAAATTATTAGTGGGTGATTAAAAGCAGATTTTTCCCTAGTAGCAGGTTCACGTGATGATGGATCTGCTAAGAGACACAGCCTGTCGCGCAAAGTATGCTGCTTAACTGGATACAATGTCTGTGAAGGCCAATGCAGGCTTGACATGTTTGTGTCCAGCTAACCATGTCAACTACAACTGCATATTTATTCGAATTTCTGCAGTGTCTTGTTTATGAAACAACAGCGGTTCTTTGTCCCATACATTGCTGTAGCATCCATCTTCTTTGGTCAGAACTATCTTGTTTGGTTCACTGACTCATCACACATCTCCTTTAAAGGTGACCTGGGCTAGGCCCTACAATCCCACCGAGCAATGCTTGAACATGACTGATGGCAGGGGGGATGTGGCTGGCCAAATTTATGCCTGCCATTGCAGTTCCTAGATTTGGCCAGCCAAATTGGGTGGCTAGCACTGAAAATAACATTCTACATAGGTGAATTGGAGCAAGATCTTACAGGTCTGCCTCTGGGACCTCATGGCTGTCAGCCCTCAAATTGCAGCGGGACACTAAAAATGTTCCCAGAGTTTCCTGCTGAAGCATAGAATAATGTCATGGTCCACGCTGCTCTTAAGGCCTGGATAGTCTTCATCTTATAAGAACTGCTGTTACCCATAGGTTGAGCCTGTAGGTTCAGGCAGCCTCCAGGACTTCCGCTGGTAGCAGGAACCAGGCTGGGCTGAGTGTGGGACTGGAAACAGAAACAGGCAAAGCAGGATCTGGAGCCAAGAGACTTCCATGGGGGCAGGAACTGTGACACAGGCTTGGCAAAGGAACTCGATGATGGCCAGAGATCAACAGCTAAACCGATAGCACTTCCGTGGGGCAGATGCCAGCTGAACCGCTGGACCAGCAAAGATGTGGTTGACAGGACATCCTTATATACTGCAGTCTATTAGGGCCATACCTGTTGTTGGTCCAAAAGGGTGTCGATGTGGGCGGTGCTCCCTGTCTTTTCTTCTCCTGAACTTTACCAGGAGGTCTTTGCAGTTTCACATTCCCAGTGGCTCTGTTGACAAATACCAGCCAAGCTCCTCAATAGCAGGATCACAGCATGTAAACAACATGCAGACTCTTCTAGCCTGCATTTCACCTGCCTACCCTGTAGTTCAGAGGCTAAATGCCTGCTTTCAATCTGAGCAGAGGCCAGCCAGGACACTTCTGCCTTTATAGATATTGACCAAAAGAATAAATAAATTAATGGCAGGATTATCCACGTAAATCAGTCAGGTTTTTTTTTTGGTTTTTTTTTTTAAAGCTGTTTACTCCAGAGATAATGCAAGGCTATTATGTAATATTCTGCATAAAACTAAAGAGATGCATGCTTTGACTACAACAATTTCATTAGAAGGTGAAAAGGCTTCAAGTCAGGTGGAGTTGAGAGTATTTATTTCAGGTTTTAGATTAGTTTGGTTTTAGAAAATCTTTTGTGCAAATGATACACTGTATGGAACCCTTATGGTAAGATTATTGGTGAATAACATTCTTACAGACTCCTTTGGTGCTGGGCAGAGGTACCAGACAGGGTTGTCTTCTTTGTTGTGTCATCACAATACAAATAATATCAACTATTCTCTGTACGTACTTAGATCAGTGCAGACTCCTGGGTTTTGCCTCCCCTCCAGCAGATGGAGACAGAGAAGTTTGAACGGACTCTGCCCTTTACCCTAGAGTCTGCCAGCATTTCTCTGTCTCTCCAGCAGATGGTGGAGGTGCAAATCCCTTCCGCCTGGATTAGCTAGAAATATTTCAATTAGTTTAAAAAAAAGAGAAAAAAAGAATAGAGAGAAACTTCTTTAGGGTTTAGTAAAAAAAAAAAGGAAGAAAGAAGATGCCTCCCAGGGGGTTGGCAGGTCCTGGTGGGACCATCCCCCCTGGTATTAGAGGCTGAGGAGCAGAGGGTTGAGAACCCTGTAACCGGTCCTCTTTTCAGTTTTCTGAGGGTGATACTGAGAAGCCCGGTTCACTCACCCTCTGAGGGGGACAGGTCTTGTTTTTTGGTTTGAAAAAACAAAAAAAAACTGCGAAGGGCAGCAGCGAGGTAATTTAATCTTTATTTGCCCTTCTGCCCGATGGCCTCTCCGGACCTCTCCGTTTCTTCCCCGCCACCGACTGACTGCCAAATTGCTGTGCCTGTGTCCCGCTGAGTTTCCTTTCTATATTTAGCGCTGTTCATCATGCCATGTGGAGTGGCCTGCAGTGCCTGTGGCAGTGCATGCGCATGGGTCTCCAGAGCCAGTATTTGCTCAGAGTTCCTCCCCGGTGGGGAGGGCACCTTAGGGATGGCAGAAAATGTGTTTTCCCACAGCAGCGATTCCTGCAGTCACTGAGAGCCTGGGAAGCTCAATCGACCGTGCCAGTCTTCAGACCCGTTCCCGCTAAGTGCGGGAATGGCAGCCATTTTAGAGGTTTTTGCAGCACAGGAGCAGGCTGCTTTAGGGGAAAGGGAATTCCCCACCACCGCTATCACCACGACCTGGAGCCTCCGGGGGGGGGGGGGGGGTGTGTGGGGTGTGTGTTATGCCAGCTGATCAGGAGAACCTGTCGGGGGAGGGCCCTGGGGGTGGGGGTGGGGCGACTCTGATTCTTCTTCCTAGTTCTCCTCTGAATTTGTTTTACTCCTCCACAAGGCCTTTAAAGCTCAGAAGGCAGCAAGAAAACATGGTAGTAAGGTTACTCGTTCCACCCCAGCACTCTCAGTAGGGGGTAAAGGGGATATTCTGACCCATAAGCGTACCAAGCCCCCGGGTGGGGGGGGGGGGGGGTGGTTTCAGCAAAACCTAAATGGCCGTTCAGATCAGTATCTTGCCCCTCAGACAGTTCGTCTTCGGAGGCTTCAGATGTGGAGGAGACCCATCCCCTGGATCCTCAAGGTCTGGATGCGGATCCGGACAGTCAGCCTCAGCCTTCCAAGTAGGTGGGCACATACCGATGGTCAAGGGTGATGACTCAAAGGTGGTCTGTTTGGTCCGAAAGAATGAGTTGGGCCCACTTATTCCCGCTATTCTGGAAGAATTGGCCATA
Organism: Rhinatrema bivittatum; assembly: GCF_901001135.1. Taxonomy (NCBI): domain Eukaryota; kingdom Metazoa; phylum Chordata; class Amphibia; order Gymnophiona; family Rhinatrematidae; genus Rhinatrema; species Rhinatrema bivittatum. The sequence continues at coordinate 136,532,199 of NC_042616.1, forward strand.
GAGGTTCCTCAGGAGGACTTGCAGCTGGGAGCCGTGGATCTGGTGATGGTTGGTATCAGGGGTCCACTTCGTTCTTTCCCTTTTCGTATGTCTGTTACTGACCTATTGTTTCGAGAGTGGGACACTCCAGACTTAGTTTTGAAGGTAGCCGAGTTATGGATAAATTGTATCTGCTACCAGAGGACACTGAACCTCCTCAAGGTGCCCAAGGTGGATGTGGCGGTCTCCAGAATGACAAAGAAGACTACCATTGCGGTGACGGGAGCCACAGACCTTAAGGATTTGCAGGATCGCAAATTGGAGTTGCAGCTGAAGAAGATTTTTGAAGTGTCAGCTCTGGGGATCCGTGCCGCCATGTGCAGCAGTTTTGCGCTGAGAGCCAGCTTCCGCTGGGTGCAGCACTTACAATCAATTCTGATGCAGAAGCGGTTCAGGCCAGTCGGCTGGAGGCCGCGGTCGCTTACAGTGCAGATGTGCTTTATGATCTCCTTCGTACTTCGGGCAGGACTATGGTTTCGGCGGTCTCTGCCTGCAGGCTCCTGTGGCTCAGGAAGTGGCCTGCGGATGTTGCTTCAAAAGCCCAGCTGGGATCCTTGCCCTTTAAGGGAAAGCTGATCTTTGGCCAAGAGTTGGAGGACATGATTAAGTCTCTGGGAGAGAACAAGGTCCATAAGGTACCGGAGGATAAGCCCAGGAAGAGGGGATCCTTTTTCCCCAGCGATCGAGATTCCGTGGGAATCGCCTTTTCGATCCTCTAGATCCTACGGATCCTCGTCTCGCCAGGGTTAGGAATCAGTCCTTTCGAGGCTGCTGGCCTGGCAGAAACAGGGCTTCACAAGGACAGGCAGGACTCAAGTCTGCTCAATGAAGTGAGGCTGGTTCACTCCCCCATACCGAGGATAGGGGGCAGGCTGTCCCTTTTCCTAGAGGAGTGGACCAATCTGATGTCGGACCAGTGGGTCCTCAACATAATAGAACACGGGTTACACTTTAGATTTTGTTCAGCTGCTCCGGGAGAGATTTCTGGTTTCCCCATGCTCTTACGAGCAAAAATGTATGGCTGTGCCTGGCACGCTAGGCCAACTGCAGGAGTTAGGCGCCATACTACCAGTACCCCAGGGGAGCTCAGGCGGGGTTGCTACTCCATTTACTTCATGGTACCAATGATGGAAGGCACTTTCCGCCCCATCCTTGCCTTAAAGAGAGTCAGTCGGTCTCTAAGAGTGCCTCGATTTCACATGGAAATTCTTCGGTCCGTGATAGCGTCCATTCACGGGGGTAGTTTTTGGTGTCTCTTGCACATACCTTTGATGGTTGGGACGGATGGCTATCTGCGGTTCACAATCCTCAGGCATCACTTCCAATTCTGTGCTCTGCCCTTCAGACTGTCAATGGCGCCCAGAGTCTTCACCAAAGTAATGGTGGTCGTAGCAGCGGTTCTTCAGAGAGAGGGTATTCTGGTACATCCTTATCTGGACGACTGGCTGATTCGAGCGAAATCGGAAGACCTCTGTCTGAAGGCGGTGCAATGGGTCCTGGAGCTACTGAGCTCTCTGGACTGGGTGGTCAATCCAGACAAGAGTCATCTGGTTCTCTCCCAGTCATTGGAGTTTTTGGGGGCTCAGTTCGATACCCGCTTGAGCAAGGTTTTCCTTACCGAGGAATGACTCACCAAGGTGCAGACTCAAGGTAATGCTTTATGATCCATGCCTCGTCCCAGAGTCTGGCATTATTTGCTAATTCTCGGCTCGATGACTTCCACTCTTGACCTAATCCCATGGGCCTTTGCTCATATGAGACCTCTTCGGTCAGCATTACTCTCCCATTGGGATCTGCTCTCCGAACAGTTTCACCTTCTTCTATCTCTTATGGACTCAGCACGGGCCAGTCTAGTTTGGTGGCTCCTCCCGGGTAATTTACGATGGGGAGTGGACTTGGAAATGCCCTTTTGGACAGTGGTCACCACTGATATGAGTCTCTCTGGTTGGGGAGAGCGGTGCAAGGCCAGTGGTCAATAACTGAGTCATCCTGGTCGATAAATTGATTGGAGACCTGAGCGGTGTGGTTAGCTCTTAAGGCCGTCTTTCCCTTGGAAAAGGGAACTTCAGTGAGAATGCTCTCCGATAATGCGACGAAGGTGGCCTACATCAGTCGTCAAGGCGGAACCAAGAGTGGACCAGTGGCAATGGAGGCCCAGCAGTTGATCAGCTGGGCGGAGCAGCACCTGCACAGGATAGCAGCCTCTTACATAGCCAGAGTGGACAATGTGCAAGCCGATTTTTCTCAGCTGCCACCAGCTGGACCTGGGGGAGTGGGAGCTCTCCGATGAGGCCTTTCGTCTTCTGTGCGACCACTGGACCACGCCCTCCATGGACTTGATGGCGACATTCCGCAGTGCCAAGGCTCCCCGGTTCTTCAGTCGGCACCGGGAGCCAGGAATGGAGGGCGTGGATGGCTCTGGTCCTTCCCTGGCTGAAGAACATTCTGTTGTATGTATTTCCGCCTTGGCCAGTGGTCGGCAAGGTGCTATGTCGCATCAAAGCTCATCCCGGCGAAGTAGTGCTAGTTGCGCCAGAGTGGCCATGTCACCCATGGTTTGCGGACCTCGTGAATCTAGCAGTGGACAGACCACTGAGGTTTCGTCTGTCTCCGAATCTTCTGCACCAAGGTCCCGTTTGTAAGAGGCAGATTGCTTCTGTCTAGCGGCATGGCTTTTGAAAGGCGGAGATTGAGGCGTAAGGGTTACTCTGATGCGGTGATTGCCACACTTCTACAGTCTCACAAGCCCTCTACCTCCATTGCGTACATCAGAGTTTGGGTATCTTTGAGGCCTGGTGTCTGGACCACGATGTGGAGCCGTCCAGGGCTTCGGTTGCGGAAGTTTTGGCCTTCTTACAGGCAGGACTGGCTAAAGGTTTAGCCTTTAATTCCCTAAGAGTCCAGGTGGCAGCCCTTGGTTGCTTTCAAGGTAAGGTACAGGGCATTGCCCTGGCATCCCATCCAGATGTGGTTCGTTTTTTGCGTGGGGCCAAGCATTTGCGTCCTCCGGTTCAGAACCCTTGTCCCTCGTGGAAGTTAAATTTGGTCCTCCGTGCCCTTTATAATGCGCCTTTTGAGCCATTGAAGCGAGCGACTGTGAAGGATCTGACATTGAAAGTGGTCTTCCTCGTGGCTATCTCCTCAGCGAGGTGTGTATCGGAGCTTCAGGCTCTATCGTGTAGGGAACCTTTCCTACAGATTTCAAAGGCAGGAGTCTCCTTGCGGACAGTTCCCTCCTTTCTCCCGAAAGTGGTGTCCTCTTTTCATTTGAATCAGTTGGTGGAGCTCCCTTCCTTTGCAGACATGGATTCATCTACTCCCAAGCCTAGGGATCTAAGGAAGTTGGACGTGAAACGAGCGCTGTTGCGTTACTTGGAGGTTATGAACGGTTTCCGTCTCTCAGACCATCTTTTTGTCCTGTGGAGTGGACCCAGGAAGGGTCAAAAAGCTTCAAGGGCCCCTATTGCACGCTGGCTAAAGGAACCTATTAGTTCTGCATACCTAGTTCAGGGCCGTCTGATCCCGGTTGGTCTTCTGGCTCATTCTACTCAATCGCAAGCGGTCTCATGGGTGGAATATCAACAGGTGTCGCTGCAGGAAATTTGCCAGGCAGCTACTTGGAAATCTACACACACTTTTGCCAGGCATTATCACCTGGACGTCTGGGCCCCAGAGCCTGATTCTTTTGGGGCTAGTGTACTCCGAGCTGGACTCTCTCAGTCCCATCCTGGTTAGAGAAGCTTTGGTACATCCCAGGAGTCTGGACTGATCCGGGTATGTACAGGGAAAGGAAAATTGGTTCTTACCTGTTAATTTTCATTCCTGTAGTACCATGGATCAGTCCAGAGTCCCGCCCATTTCAGCATTGGGGATAACAGAGAGTCCCCTTGGTCATTGGTTATTTCATATTTTGCAGATTTTTCAGATGTTCTTATAGTGTATGCCCCCCTTACAGGGTGTGAGTATGGGCATGTTTTGTTACGTTACAGGTTTACATTCCCTCTGCTCTTCGGGGGAATGTTTTGTTATAGTGGAAGTTATGGTTTAACCTTTCTGCTTGGGTACAGTGTAATACTGACAGACTCTAGGTGACACCTCAGGGTATAGGGCAGAGTCCGTTCAAACTTCTCTGTCTCCATCTGCTGGAGGGGAGACAAAACCCAGGAGTCCAGACTGATCCGTGGTACTACAGGAACAAAAATTAGAAGGTAAGAACCAATTTTCCTTTTGTTCCTCTTCCAAAGAAAATACATATTTGTACCATCTATTTATTGCAGCTGCTTTAAATCAGAAATCCAATCAGCTGAATATGTTTTGAAGTTTGCTAGAAGAAGACTAGGCCTAACTCAAAGGAACAACAGAACTCCTTTCTGTCCTAAAATGGATATTGTGTTTGTGAAATTAATTACCTTGAATTTTTTTTTCTTTTTCTCAAAGCAGTTTCTACTTATTAAAACTAGTTTTGGTTTATTTGGGATGACTGAGTTTTGATTATATTGTATTTATTAATACATACTGATTTATACGGTGTTATCCAGACATGGTCCTGGCTGCCTTCAGGAAAACAGGTGTATGCACTTCAGGCAGCAAGAAAGCTCTTTGGTTTTCATAAGCCAATCAAGTCTGCTCCAGGGGCGCATTCGTCATTCTTGCATTCATTCTAGGGTGTTTTTCTTTGTCATTTCTTAGGTGTGTGCAACACAGATAACTTCAGCTTACTGTCCATAACAATAGACTACGGCCCATTTGGATTCATGGAATCCTATGATCCAGGTAAATACAGAGTATAGCTGAATGCTTCTCTCAGTGCATTATTATTAGCGTTTTCTCTTCTGTTTATGACTTGATCCTTAAGTTAATACAATATGAAGAAAATCTCCATAGTCAGATAAGGCTACAGTTGGGCACTTTCACAAAACTTAAGCAGAGCATTATTTTTAATAATACAAATTATTTGTATATTTGAAAAATTTGTAACCCGCTGATCCACAATTGTGTGCAAGTAACAATACATTCATAAAAGAAGTAACACAACATGAGACAAATTAATCTGAACAAAATTAGCATGTCAAATTAGCGCTCTAGCAGTTTACTAGAGACCCTGACAGAAGCTAAATTTAACATTCTTAAATAGCATATTAAATTTAGCTCCTGCTCAGGGGGCCTTAGTACACAATGTTGTTTCAGGCGCTGGCACTATCTACCTGTTTAGCATATGAGGGCATGTTGACATTTTATGGGCCTGCATATGAGCTAAACAAATGCACATTTTTCAGGCAGTTAAGGGCCTCAATTTTAATGCACTTTTAGTTCATAGACTCCTATATTCCTTATATGACAGGTTATGTGCTTCTAAATTAGAAAGATTTTAAGTATTAGTTTTTCAAAACATGCAGTGTCTGAGTCCACTTTCTAAGAGACAACAAACAGACATGCACATGCACACACACACATGTATTTTCTATTGTGTGTGCAATTGCGCATGTAAGTTATAAAATACACGTAAATCTACCCACCAATATATTTGCCTATCTAAAAGATAAGTGGCATGTAATGTTGAACATAGCCAGATAAGCAATATTTTAACATTTACCACCTATCTTACTTAGCCAGATAAGTAGCGGTTTCTCAAACTTAATCAACTAAGTGGCAGCAACACTGCCACTTATCTGGAGAAATCAAAATGTATCTGGATCATAGGCGCAATTCAGGTCTACTCACATATTTGTCCTCCTAATTTTAAATCATTTACATGAGAAGATTTAATTTGCATAGTTTTCTTAGCAAATGTTGGCTTTTCCTCACGTACTTCCTCGAATTTTGTAATATATGCGTGAGAAGGAAATTAGCAGTTTTACCTATTAGTCCACCAGTTTGTCCAGTTTATCTGCACCTCATGAAGACCCTCCTGGCTCTTCAGCCTTAAGTCCCCTCATGTCACCCAGACCCCTCACCTAGTCATTGTTTCATTTTCAGGATGCTTACAATTGCTTATACCTGATATTGAGCCGAAATAAATATAGGCACATAAATTATAGTTGCGTGTCACTTTGGCAGGTTTCAAAATAGCAACTTACACACATACATGTTGACCCCCTCCCCAGAATGCCTGTAGCCTGCCCTTGGTCTGCTCCTTTTTTCTGTGTGATTTTGCTCGCAGTCCCTTTGTCCCGTGCACATATTGTGGTTTTTAAAATACCGTTTACTCACCCATGTACAGTTTTCCACACGCGCAGCCTTTTAAAATCTGCCTCTTAGAGTTTATACAAAATGGATTATTTTTTTCTGTTATAACCTCCTTTTCAGTTGCCTGATGAATTTAAATAAACCTTTCCCTGTAAGAAAATTATTGGAATATGGGACTACCTTCTATGCAGGATATTTATTTGATGATGTTTAAGTATTTTTAAAGATAACTTCCCCTTGAATTTGATTCTCCAGCTGTAAAGGTTTGCAGGTCAGTTATTGACCACTAGCTGGGAATGGAAGAAACTGAAATGGGTATATTTAATCTTGGAGTTTTTCTGAGAGATACTATTTCTATATTGACTGTGGTCAGTGGTTTTGAATGTGCTGAGATGCTTTCTTCTACACAGGATTCTCCAAACATTTCTCCTTGATGCAGACTGAGTGAAAATGTAGCCCACATCAGGCATGACTATACTTTTGGTTCTACTTTGCAGTGTGCTTTATTTTAGAGTTTACCATCTTCCTGCTATATGAGCATTGAAATGGTCACAGATTTATACGAATGGCAAGCAATTATCTGATACTAACAAGTATCTTAATACTCTTGGGTAACATTGGTGTGTTTCAGAGCATAGAGCATATGAACCCCTTTGCTTTGGACTCTACTGGTAGAGCCCAAAGATGTTTGTGAGATTTTGCTCCAGGAGGAGATGGTTAGTCCTGTAGTAGTGTTTACAGAATGATGATTGTGTGATGAGCAGCGGTGGATTGAGGGGGTAGGTACTGAACTCATGACTGAGTGAGTAGTTGCAGAATTCTTTGAGCAGCTTACTTTAGCTGCTGAGAGGGCTATGAAGTTATAGAGCATATTCATATATTTTGTTTTCAAGTTCTTGTATTCTACAATTTCCATTGATCAATGCGGATAACGAATTAATATCCACAAATATCATTCCTGACAGAGACAAAAATCAGTATGTTCACTACTTTGATAAAGATTGGATCTGTGAGTATGAATAAGAAATCCTTCCATAGTGTAATCTTGGGTCACATAAGATCCACCGAGTTGTACCCCGTGAGAGGGGAGATAGGTAGAGAGTGAGATAGACAACCTGTTCTTTGGAAAAGCTGAGAAGCAGTGGCATGCTTTAAAATCCCAGGTCTTTACTCTGAATAGTTTATCTGATGTTGGAGTAAGATAATCAATGATTGTCTATAGAATCATGAAACTGGGATCTCACTAGAAAGAAGTCTTCAGTGGTAAGGAAGGAAGAATATCTGTCTATTTCGGAAGGACTAATCCTAAAATTTGTGCACAAGTTGATTATTGGGAGGGAAATAATTTTTATCTAACTTTATCTTTATTAATTTCCCAAAACATATAATCAAGAGACTCTTGAAAATAGGAAAACACAAAAATATATATATAGTAAGAATCATAATAAGAAAAGAACATAAAAAAAAAAAATTAAGCATACATGTTATTACTATTGGTTCGAAGTGCCAGCACAGTGGTTTTAAGTAGCAACAGAGCAATTCTGGAAACTTTACTCCATCTCTGACCAGCAATAAAATTTCCAGCATTACAAAAATGCAGGTTAAGTAAGCACACTTCTCTGCATCGGGAATTACTGCTTAATGCCTTCATTTGCATGGGCTTTCCACGTAAGGGTGCTAAATAGTACTCACATTTTTCAGCGCACTTTTCAATACATAAAATTCCTTGCTATATTGACAGTAAGGTTTACGCTCATAAAATGTGCATTCAAATGCCGGTAAAATTGTGCATTCGATTGAATGCATCTTTCTACATCAACCTGTGAATCAGGAAATGGAAAAACAGGAGATGCCTAATGGAAGGACAGGACATTAGCCAAAATGTAACCTATTGGATCAAAGGTTGCATGCCTTTTGCAGTGTAACTGAGTTAGTCAGTACAATCACAGGTCACAGGGTGGCAGTATAACACAGAATACAAAGTATAAGCTGTGAATACAGGATAAGTGGTTGATATGTTAATATTGTGCTGTATTATATAGCCAAGGGGTCGGCAACCTATGCTACTCCTGGCACCCAAGAGCAATTTTATTGGCACACAGCAGTTGCCGATTTGTTGTATCAGGAGGGGGCCTCATGTTGTCATGCTGAGACATGCTCTTTTCATGCATAACCATGGCTGTGCAGTGATGATATACCCACAGGGTTTCCTTCCCCCGTAGACTGAAGAAACAACGGCAGCGGTGCTGAAGAGGCCAGGGACCCTCAGAATATAAGTAGTATTGGTGGCTGCATTCTCTCTTCCTTCACAGAAATGCATTGGTGGCAATAGGTAAAGGCAATTCTTTCTTCTCTGCCTCAGCTCCCTCCGTCCCTGTGCTGAATCCCTTAACTCACCCATTCCTGTTCTAAAACAGGAGGAAAAGATGGGGGCCATGTAGCTCCTCAGGCACTTCCTCACTCCTCCCCTGCCAGGGCCTGAATGTCATGCTTAGAATTATGTGGTTCAAAGCACAACACTGGGACCCTGAAGGGAGAAGGGAGCAAGCACCTGAGGAGCTGCAATACCCCCGTTCTACTCCAGTTTTAGGATAGCGGCAAGGTGCATGAATAAATTAGGCATCGTCTAGAGAGTGTGGCGTGAATAAACTATGGATTGCCATGGGTAGGGAGAGGAAGGAAGGAAATGAATCAATCAGGGACCCTTGGCATCTCTGTTAATTTGAAGTTCTCCTTGTCCCCCATGTGACTAGCTCAGCCAATCCGCAGGTAGATCAATCCAATCTACCTGCGGATTGGCTGGTTGTGCAGCCAAGGAGCCTCATCATGTGCTGCTGGAGCATTTGCCTTGAGTGGCTGTAAGAGTTGTGGGCTGCTGCTCCTCGATCTCAACTCTCCTGGGCCATACAGCACCTGCCTTTGAATTTCTGAGGGAGTGAGCAAGTGTGTGTGTGTGTGTGTGTGATTGCATGTGGGAGAGAGAGCACTCGCATGTGTGTCTGAAATTGCATGTGGAAGAGACTGCATGTGTATGTATATGTGATTACATCTAGGAGAGAGTGAGTGTGTGTGACTGCATGTGGGAGAGAACGAGCAGGTGTATGTGATTGCTTGTGAGGGAGAGAGTATGTGTGTGTGATTGCATGTGGAAGAGAGAGCATGTGTGTTTATTGGAGTGTGTGTGTGTACGTGAGAAAGAAGAGAAAATTTGTATGCACCCTCTCCCACCCCACCCCAACTAATTTATGATAATCTCAGGTTGACTGGAATTCAAAGTTCCCAGGTATGGAGAGTAGTTTTTTATTATCCTTATAAGTTGTAATTATTGGATGTTATTTGATTTGTTTGCTGTTTTGAAATATTGTATTGGTGTTTGGAAAATTAAAAAAAATTTGTGTATGAGTTTTTTATTATTGGATGTTATTCTATTAGCTGTTTTGAAATATGTATTCTTTTTATTGGCATGGTTGTACTATTATAATTTGTTTTATGTTTCTTAATTTTGTTTGATACTTCATGATACATGGTGATGTTTCCATTGTTTCACTGCATACAGAGTTTAGCTTGTTGCAATTTCCTCTTTAGTTTGTATCTGCATATTTCTTTATGATCACATTATTCTCTATTTGGTGAGGTTCTGCATGTGTGACTGAGGTGTTCTGCTAGCTAGTGTGTAGTTTCTGTATAGGTTTCTATGGCAGCCTGGCCTGTTCTGTTTTCCTAATAGGGGGTGTAATGGCGAGGAGCAAGGAGGAAATGAGAAATTTTTTCTCTGCTCCTTTTTAATTGTGATTTGTTCCTCCTGATGAAGCTTCGGTGAAACACGGTCCCATGTCAGGGGACCAAGGAGCATCAATATACATTTCTGATTTTGTTTTGATTTATTTACAATTGTTACTAATTACGTTTTTGACATTATCATCACGTGTTTTTAGTCACTATATGAATCATCAGACCATTAAATTACTTGCAATACACTCATTATTTTTTATACAATTTGGTGTGTTTTGCATTTTCTCCACACCTTTTGTGGTGTCTGCATGAGAAACAACATCTCATTTCAATCATATATTTTTACATAACTCTTGAATATTTTAACTAAAAATTAATGTCAATTAAAATTAATATTCAAGAGTTGTGTGAAAGGAATCTGGCAGATCAGGGTGCTGACCAGCTTGTGGCGCTTGAGGACCAGAATTACCTACCTCAGATTTAAATCTTGGCAGACCACTTCATAAATGTTGCCTACCCCTGATGTAGCCTTTTGGCATTGATGAATCTTGAGTTACATGATCTCTGAAGGATTTCTTTTTCTTTTTCATGTGTTGTTGATGATTCTTCAGTTTAGAACATAAGATTCCATACTGGGTCAGAACGAGGGTCCAACAAGCCCAGCATCCTCTTTCCAACAGTGGCCAATCCAAGTTACAAGCACCTGGCAAGTACCCAAACATTAAATAGATCCCATGTTAGTAATGCCAGTGATAGCAGTGGCTATTCCCTAAGTCAGCTTGATTAATAGCAGTTTATGGACTTCTCCAGGAACTTATCCAAAGCTTTTTAAACCCAGCTACGCTAACTGCCCTAACCACTAGAGATGTGCATTTGTTTATCACGAAATTGCCTAATTCATCGTGGTTCGTGGGATGCGAACCACGAAACGGATTTTCCACGAACTTCGGGGAAAATTCGTTTTTCGGGTTAGTGCAGGGGGGAGGGGCACATTTATTAAAAAAAAAAAAAATAAAAACACCCTCCCAATTCCTCCCCAAGACTTACTAAAAGCCCTGGTGGTCCAGCAGGGTCCCGCGAGTGACCTCTCCCTCCGGGCCGTTGGGCTGTTGGGCTTGCTATGAATCAAAATGGCACCAATGGCCCTTTTCCCTTACAATGTCACAGGGGCTACTGGTGCCACTGGCAGCCGATGGCCCGAGTGCAGGAGATCGCTCCAGGACCTCTGCTGGACCACCAGGACCTTTAGTAAGTCTTGGGGAGGGATTGGGATGGTGGGGGGGGGGGGGTTGTAATACAGTAAATGTTTGAAGGTTTGGGGTGGGTTTTTTTCCAATTCGAATTTTGTTTTTTTATTCGTTTTTCTGGTTTCAGGTTCGGGTTCCAGCTTCGTGTTTGCTGAAAAACGATCCGTGGGAAAATGAGTTTTCCCACGAAGCGCCTGAACTGAAACCCGACCCGACCCAGAAAAACGAAGCTCATCTCTACTAACCACATATTCTGGCAATGAATTCCAGTGCTTAATTGTGCATGGAGTGAAAAAGAACTTTCTCCGATTTGTTTTAAATGTGCAACTTGCAACTTCATGGCGTGCCTTCTAGTCCTCCTGTTATCTCAAAGAGTAAATAACCAATTCTAGTCCTTTCATAATTTTATAGACCTTTAATATATCCCCCCTCAGCCATCTCTTCTCCAAGTTGAACAGCTCTAAGCTCTTTAGCCTTTCCTCATAGGGGAGCCATTCCATTCTCTTTATCATTTTGATAACCCTTCTCTGTACTTCTCCAGCGCAACTATATCTTTTTTGAGATGCATTGACCAGAATTGAATAAAGTATTCAAGGAGCAGACTCACCATGGGGTGATACAGAGGCATTTATGACATTTTCCATTCTATTAACCATTCCCTTCCTAATAATTCCTAACATTCTGATTGCTTTTTTCACCACCGCAGCACACAGAGCCAACAATTTCAATGTATTATCTACTATGACAACTAGATCTTCTTCCTGGGTTATAACTCTTAATATGGAACCTAACATCATGTAACTACAGCATGGGTTATTTTTCCCCTATATACATCACAATGCACTTGTCTACTGTTGCGTCCGTCGGTGCTAGACGGCTTTGCCTCGTTTGCCTCACCTTATTTACGGCTCCTTCCGCTTACCCAAGAAAGATGGCTACCACCGCGTCTACAAGCCGACCTCTCCGGCGTCCCCAGAATGGCTATGGTGCAGCCTCAGCCCATGCTCCTCCCAGGTGCCTACTAGGGTGCGCGCGCGCGTCACCCTCGTCTTTATTCCAACCTTGGCACGAACCTCGGGGGCATTCCCTCTTGCTGACGTCATGCCATCCAGGTATATAACCTATTCTAATTTGCTAGCTCGTTGAGTTAGCAAGGACTCTAATCCGTTCCTGTCTACGCTACTCTGCCGCGTCCGTGCTGCTGCTGCTGGAAGCTCTCTCTCTGCCCTACGGGGTAACTGCTACCCGCTCTTCGTGGGCCCTCTGCTTTATTTCAGGTGCCTTACAGGGAACAGGTACTCGCTCCTTGAGGGCCTGCTCTCCCTGCCTCTGTGCCTGTACTTTCTTCTACAACCTGGTGGAATCGCATACCTACAACAAACACCTAGTGAGTACTCTAACTCTCAGTCTATCTCATCCCCAGTACTTCCTTGCTGGGAAACCTGCTTCGGAACCTTCCAATACCAATGGAGTGAGGAGGGCTCCCTCTGCCGAGGTCGCTGAGACTGCAGCTACCAGACTGTCTCACTACTGCCACCTCTGGTGGTACTCTTCAAGCTGTATAATAAAGAACTAACTGTGTTTGTGCGTTCTGAGTCTAGCCTAGTACTGTGGCTCCTCACGGGGCTCCTCCCCATGGGTGTGGCCATCTGCCACAGTACCCAAGGATCCACCCAAACACCGCTCAACCATAACTTCTACATTATATTCCATCTGCCATATAGATGCCCAGTTTTCCTGTCTCGCAAGGTTCTCATGCAATTTATCACAATCCACACGTGATGTAGCTAATCTAAATAATTTTGTGTCATCTACAAATTTGATCACCTCACTCATCGTACCTCTTTCTAGATAATTTTTAAATATATTAAAAAGCACCAGTCTAAGTACAAATTTCTGAGACACGCCACTGTTTACCTTTTTCCACTGAGAAAACTGACCATTTAATCCTACTCTCTGTTTCCTGTCTTTTAACCAGTTTGCAATCAACAAAAATGGCATCATCTCCTATCCCATGACTTTTTAGTTTTCTTACAAGTGTCCCTCATGTACTTTCATATGCCGTCTGAAGATCCAAATACACTACATCTACTTTTTCACCTTTATCCATTTTTATTAACCCCTTCAAAAAAATGTTGCAGATTTGTTTGGTAAGACGTCCCCTGGGTAAGTCCTTGCTGGCTGTGTCCCATTTTAAACCATGTCAATCTATATGTTCTGTGATTTTGTTCTTTATAATAGTCTCCACAATTTTTCCTGGCGCTGAGGTCAGGCTCACCGGTCTATACATTTCCTAATCACCCCAGGAGCCTTTTTTAAATATCGGAGCATTTTGGCCACCAACCAGTCTTCAGATATAATGGATGATTTTAATGATGGTTTACTTATTATTATTAATAGGTCTGAAATTTTTATTTTTTAAGTTCTTTCAGAACACTGGGATGTATACCAACCAATCCAGGTGATTGCTGCTCTTCAGTTTGTCAGTCTGGCCTACTACATCTTCAGGTTCACTGCGGTTTGGTTCAGGTCATCCCAATCATTTCCCTTAAAAACCATTTCTGAAACGGGTATCTCCCCAACATCCTCATTAGTAAACATGGGATCAAAGAATTCATTAGTCTTTCCACAATGGCCTTATCTTCCCTAAGTGCCCCTTTAACCCCTCAATTATTGAACAGTCCAACCAACTCCTTCGCAGGCTTCCTGCTTCGGGTATATTTTAAAAAGTTTTTATTATGAGTTTTTGCCTCTATGGCCAACTTCTTTTCAAATTATCTCTTATCCTGTCTTATCAATGCTTTACATTTAATTTGACAATGCTTATGCTTTTTCCTATTTTCTTCAGATGGATCCTGCTTCCAATTTTTGAAGGAATAGCCTCTTCACCTTGCCTTTTAACCATACTGGCAATCATTTGGCCTTCCTTCCACCTATCCTAATGCATGGAATACATCTGAACTGTGTTTCTAAGATGGTATTTTCAAACATTGTCCATGTCTGTGTTATACTTTTTACCTTTGCAGTTGCACCTTTCAGCTTTTTTCTATTTTCGTCATTTTATCAAAGTTTTGCTTTTGAAAGTTTAGTGCTAGAGCTGTAAATTTATATATTGTCCCTTTTCCAGTCATTAATTCAAATTTGATCATATTGCAAAGTGACCCCACCACCATTACCTCTCACCAAATCCTGTATTCCACCTAGGAAAGAGATTTAAACATCATAGTGGATAATACATTGCAATCATCAGCTGAGTGTGCTGTGGCAGTCAAAAAAGCAAACAAAATATTAGGAATTATTAGGAAGGGAATGGTGAATAAAATGGTTGCTGTCATAATGCCTCTGTATCAATCCATGATGAGACGCATCTTGAATATTATGTGCAATTCTGGTCACCGCATCTCAAAAAAGATATAGTTGCACTAGAGAAAGTACAGAGAAGGGCGACCAAAATGATAAAAGGCATGGAACAGCAATTCTATGAGGAAAGGCTAAAGAGTTCAGGCTGTTCAGCTTGGAGAAGAGACGGCTGAGGGGGGATATGATAGAGGTCTAAAAAATCATGAAAGGACTTGAATGGGTAAATGTGAAATGGTTATTTACTCTTTCAGATAATACAAGGACTAGGGGGCACTCCATGAAGTTAGCAAGTAGCACATTTAAAACAAACTGGAGAAATTTCTTTTTTATTCAATGCATAATTAAACTCTGGAGTTCATTTCCAGAGTATGTGGGAAAGGCAGTTAGTGCAGCTGAAGTTCCTGGAGAAGTCTATAAATTCTTATTAGTCAATAGGGAATAGCCACTGCTTGTTGCTAGCGTTAGTAGTTTGAGATCTGTTTAATGTTTGGGTACTTGCCAGATACTTGTGACTTGGATTGGCCACTGTTGGAAACAGGATACTGGGCTTGATGGACCCTTGGTCTGACCCAGTATGGCATATTTTATGTTTTTATGATAGTTTGGAATCCTTTAGCTCAGGTGATTATTTACTTATAGGCACATGGGCCTCCTTTTCTTTAATTGGAACCTCTCTGTTGGGATGCCTTAATGCTCCTGTTTCATTCGTATCCTTCAAAGATACATCCCTCTGAACCATGCACTGCTGAGCAACTGTCGGCTTTCCCCCTTGTTCTAGTTTCTCATTTGAGTAGCCTCTTTATTATTTTTTTCAGTCACTTCAGTTGGTAAGGGGTCTATCCACTGAACAATGTGGAAATTTACTTGATGTGCCTGCATGTAGGAATGCTATTTATTTGCCTACATTTTGCCCTAAGTTAGATGCCTAGCCTAACATTGGAAATCAGCACTGAGATCCTAACATAATTCCCATGACTTGACCCTTTCCCTGGCCCCTCCCACTTTTTAGCCACTTAACAGGGTCATTTATCAAAATGTGTTATGGCGTTAATGCCTGCAATAATGCCATAACGCATGCAATAGTAATGGTAGCGCATGGCACAATTGAAATTTTTCAAAGGGGCGGGATTGGGGAGGGGTTTTGGTTTGGGTGGGATTAATGAAAATGAAGGGCATTTTCACACTATGCGATAGCGTAATGCATGCTTTTAACGCTGGAAGTAACTACACCTTTTTTCCTGGCATTAAGCTGTGTGAAATGCCCGAAACAGCTAAAAGAGAATTTGTGATAAAGATTGCAAATTGCATTTTGGCAATTTTTGGGCTTAGGGAGAGTGGAGTGGAGGGAAGAGAGAGAGAGAGCCTCTGGGGAGGCCGTCACAGTATTCAACTATTTATATCACTATAGGTGGACCAGCTAATAACTCAAGGTGAGGTTTTGGTGGTGGTTTAGGGCCAGTTTTACATACAGAGTGAGACGTACGAACAGCACGGGACACCTCAGTGAAGGTTTGATGTCATTTTGGAGTGAGGAAAGTCTCACAAAATGAGATTTGTACAATGTTCTCTCGCTCTAGCTTGATCGTACCCAGGAGTCCATTAAGCTAGGGTGAGAGAACATTGTAGAAATTAGGGATGTGCATTCGTTTTGGATCAATTGGAAATTGTCTAATTCGTCCTGGTTCAGAGGACCCGAAAAATGATCGAAATTTCAGAAAAATTGGTTTTTCAGGTTAACGCGCACTAATGAGAAAAATCGGGGGTCCCCCCAAAAAAAAGTCCAAACCGCGGGAAAATGAAATTTCCTGCGGCAGGCCGAATTTTGAAACCCGAAACGAATATTTTACCCGATGCACATCTCTAGTAGAAATCTATCTTTGTGAGACTTTCCTCACTCCAAATGACATCAAATCTTCACTTAGGTGTACTGTGCTGTTCGTATGTCTCACTCTGCATGTAAAACTGGCCCCAAAACCCTAAACTACCACGAAGACCTCACCTTGAGTTATTAGCTGGCCTTCCTATAGTGATAAAAATAGTTGAATACTATGATGACATTATAAAGTTGGGATGTGCATTGTTTTTTTTTTTTTCCATCTCTGGCTTCGTTTCAGGGCCCCTCATGGTAAATTTCATTTTTCCTGCAGTTCAGGGATTTTTTTCGGGGGGGGGGGCCCCCGATTTTCATATTAGTACATGCTAATTCCCGATAGTGCGCACTAAAGGGTCAAAGTTAGTGTACGCTAATGGGAGTTAGCATGCACTAACACGAAAAATGAATTTTTCCGAAATTTCAGAAAAATGTCATTCGTTTTTTGGTCCCTCCGAACCATACTGAATTAGGCAATTTTGTTGAAATTTCGTTGAAATTGCCTAATTTGGGAAAAATGAATGCACATCTTTATTATAAAGTCTCTCTCTCCCCCAGTAAGCCTCCATTACATGGAAGTCTTTTTGCAGTGCTCGTTTGCTTATTGTGACCTTAGTGAATAAGCATGGTATTCAGTCCATGGCTATTGTGGGCCTGATTTTTAAGCATATATAACTGCTTTATCAAAAGTTTGTTTATTAGAATCATCCAGCAATCATACATTATATAATATTTCAAAGAAACAAATTGTCGAAAAATAAACAGTTTCAACATTACCTTATCATAACAGGTTTTTCTTTTTTCTCCTACATAACCCCCACATAATCCCACCCCTTCTATAATCAATTAGAAGACAGAAAGAATGGCCAATTTGAGTTATGCAGCCCTCCGATAAGTGGAATGAGTTGATAACAAAGCTACCTATCCTAGCAGTAAGAGAACTTAGAAAGGGACCTCACGGGAACAAAAATGGCGTCATGAGGATAGGACGCGGTGTGTCAGAGCTCCTGAGTCATTGGTGTAGATTATTTCTGCGAACTTAATATGCCTCATACCAAGAGGAAGGGGAAGGTAAGGGACGGAGCCTCGACACCCCCCCCCTTAAACCCACCATGACACAAACAATGATAAAAGAATTCTGCACTGCTGTGGAGAACGATTCGGGAGGCCCGCTGTAGCCTCGGAGCAGGAACAAGCTCTGACGCTGCTCGGAAGACATCTTTGAGCCTCGGAGCACTGGCGACTCCCTTCCCATCAGCCTATGCCAGCGCGTCTGAGTCAGCCATGAACTCAGGAAGGAAGGCGTTCGTGGAGGAAATGGCCTACGAGGCAGGCCCATTCGCGGAAATGACAGGACAAGTCCAAAGTGGAGATTTCCTGACCGCTTTGAAGAAACAAAACATTGGGACATTGGGTGGCCTCAGCGGTTCGCCGCTATCTTTAACCACCTAAGGAAGGAGAAATATGGAAACATCCCCAGGATTGGAAGAACAATAGCCTCATTCTGTGGTAAATATTTCTGCTAAAACATTTTTGGTTAAACCTTCGGTTGTAACATTAGGTACATTGTGGAATTCTATATCCCTGCTGGAAAATGCAGTTATTTCCTTAACTACTGTGATGGAAGATTCACAGGTTCAATTCAGTTCTTTGAATCCGGTGGTCATAGCCCATTCTGCAAAAATTGAAGAAATGGATTAAAAAATCTCTCAGATACAAACTATTCAATTGGGCCTAATTCAAGGGGACTCTATACTGGGAAAAAAAGTGAAACATTTGGAAAATAACATTAGATACCTAAATTTAAGAGTGGTTAATTTCCCTAAGTGCAAAATGATTTCACCAAGGAAACAATTTAACAAATACTTGTTAGAGATACTACATCTTTCGACTGAAGAACTGCCTATTATTTCTAAGATCTACTTTTTGCCTGAAGCCACTCGAGTGAGAATCTGAATACTAATACTCCAGTGGAAACTGCTGAGATTGTACCTCCATTAATGAATCTATCAGAATTCCTGGAGTCATCATTAGAAGAACAAGTGGAGAAAAGAGGAACTTTAATGGTTAATTTTACTCTACCAACAGACAGAGATAATATATTAAGATTATTTCTTCGTAATAGGAATGTGATGTATTTGGGGCAAAAAATATGGATATACCCAGATATTGCTAGGGCTACACAACATCGTTGTAAAAAATTCCTAGCAATGTGTCCTAGAGCCCGTCAATTAGGAGCACAGATTGTTATTAGATTTCCAAGTAAATGTGTCTTAAAAATGAATAATGCTAGATATGTTTTCATGGAATCTTCTCAACTAGAAGTATTTTTGAATTCTCAATCCAACCCTAAGGAAGGAACCAATATATTAGCCGTTGTTTAAATACTCCGCAACTACCTCTTTCCTAAGTTTATTTCATATAAATTATAGATTTGCTCCTGTGTAATTTTGTTCTCCTCCAATTTGCATTGTAACTCAGGTAGTGCAGTAAGTAATAATGTGATTACCGTGCTTATGTATCTTTTTCAATATTTTACTTTATACACTGCCTGTAATGTCTTGTGTATGCTAATTGCTGTCTGTAAAATTTATAAAATTCAATAAAGAAATAATTAAAAAAAAAAAAAAGAAAGGGACCTCACAGTTTTAGAAATTTTTATTTGTTGAGCCAGGTTACAAGTAAGTGCACACTATTTTTCCATAAGAATACGTCAGGCACATGTACCTTCACAATGTCAAACTGAGTGAATTTTTCTCAATTCATTGTAACAATATGCAATTTTTTAAATAAGACATGCTTTCCTTATCAGTATTAAAACCTCTGCATCATCAAAAACATAGTCTTCTACTATAGCTGTTACGCGTGCTGTCCGCGGCAGACCCGCAGCACGGCCCCCTCACCTTTCCACAAGGAGTCCAGCCTCTGGTTCCTCCTCGCTGGCAGCCATGGGCTGCCAGCTCTGTCCTCAGGCCTCCCCTGGTGCCTCCAGCTCTGCCACAATCCCCGGCGTTCTCAGTCCTGCTGCTACTGCTTGTCAGGCCTCTCCGTGTGGCCTGCGAAGAGACACCACTACCAGCGCCGCGCCCCTCCCTAGGCCCGCACATCGCTGATCCTTAAGTAGGGACTACGGCCCCGAATGAAGACGTCAACCTATTCATAGTATTTAAGCTCAGGCTCCACTCCATAGCGATGCCTTTGCAACAGGTCTTCTTGCTGGTCGAGTACTTGTTGCTACTAAGAGATTCGTCTCTTCCCTGTGTTCCTGATCCTCGTTCCTGTTTCCTCGTTCCTGCCTTGCTTATGCTTCGGATTGACTACATGGACTTTGACTCTGCTTTGCTTGACTATGCTACAGCCTGTCTCCAGCCTCAGACCTCTGCTTGTCCGACTACGTATTGCCTATCTCCAGACCCTGATCTTTGCTTTGTCTGACTACGCTATAGACTATCTCTGTGATCAGACCTCAGCTTTGCTTGGCACTGCCTCTGGATCGCCTTCAGCCCTGACTCAAGCCTACCATTGGACGCCTCTTCTGCCTTCTTCCTGGACTGTTATAATTAGTGAGGTTTGGGTGGACCCTTGGACACTGTGGCAGCTGACCACGCCCACGGGGGGAAGTCCCGTGAGGGACCAAAGATCAGGCTCAGCTTAGGACACACAAACACAGAGATTGATCTTTTATTAGACAATGTGAATAAGCCACCAGAGGTGGCAGTAGTGAGCAGCAGAAGTAGCCCAGCTGGACTAGTATCACTCAGGCGCTGGAACAGCAACTCCTCCAGTAGCAGTGCTGTAGTGGAAAGAACTGAGAATAATGAGTACAGTGTGATATGCACAAAGCCCCAGTATGGAGAACCCCAGGATAGGGAGAGCAGGCCCTCGAGGAGCGAGTACCTGATCCCTGAGTGCTGAGAGGCTTGAAGGTAATGTACTCACACAGCGGTTCCACGTAGGAGATGGCACTAGGGCTGAAACGGAGGCAGGCCCTCGAGGAGCGAGTACCTGGTTCCAGGGAACAGCTCTGAGGTGAAGATAGTAGTACTCACTGGTGTTGAAGATAGCGAATCCTTCCAGGCAGAAGAGAATGTAGGAGCAGGCAGCAAGTCAGGGAACATGGGCCCTCGAGGAGCGAGTACCGGTTTCCTGATAGCGACCTGAAAAGGTACCCCCGTTAGCGTTAAGAGTCCAGTGGAAGATTGGAGAGGCAGAGTAGCTGGGTATGCAGAGCGAATCCCATCCGTAAGATTACCCATTGCTAACTCAAAGGCTAGCAAACATCGTAGGCTTTAAATATCCGGGCAGTGTGATGTCATCACAGGGGGACGCCCCTGAGGTTCGTGCCAAGTAGGAAATAAGAGTGAGGGCTATGTGGCACGCGCGCCCTAAGGTTCCAGCAGAGTATGGCGGGAGGCAGCACCCAAGCCGGTCCGGGGACGCTGGAGAGGACAGCAGGCAGATGCCGCGGCAGCCAGGTGTCCATCCATAGCAAGTGGAGGTGCAAAGAAAGAAAGGTAGGCGGAGTGAAGCCGTTGGGAAGGGACAGTTGCAACATGGACGTGGATTCATCAGGCTTCGGCCTACCTTTGCTCGAGTGTCCTCTGTCTGCCTTCGTTCCATTGGCGCCCGAGTTTCCAGGACATTATCCAGTCCAGAGTAGGACTGCACCATCTCTCGCCTGCTGTCTCTGGGCTGAACCAACTTCTCCTGCAACTCTATACAGAGGCCCACCTAATTCCTGCCAGCCCCGGCACCCAAAGGCTCAACCTGCGAGGAACGAGGGCTGGTATAGGTGAAGCTCCAGCAGCCTCTGCCTATCAGTCCACTCCACTGTCCTTACCTACGGGTTGCGTCAACCCCACCTCGGCTCAAGGGTCCACCTCTGACGCAATAATAGCCAGAAAGCAGCCAGACGTGCATTCATGTGGACATGATGAGAAATATGAGAAAAGACCTCCTACCAAAATTGTTGTATATAGCAGCATTTCCACATTTTATGAATAACAGAGCCTTCCTCCCCCAAAAGGGCATGTACCAGATTTAATCATCCTAGCCAGATGTGCTCTTTTAGATAAAAAAATTCAATCTATGAATATTTAAACTGAAGCTGCAAATGCAACCAGTTTATGTATTTGCTTCAAACTACATTTAGTATCACCTTCTAATAGGTCCTTGCCTAGATCCTCACTCCATTTTATGATAAGAGGATCAAACAGTTCCTCTGTAATTTCACCCATCATATTCTTATAAAATCTAGACAACCATCCTGTCTTTAATTTTGGGGTCATCATATCTTGTTCAAAATCCGCTGCTCTAAAGATTGCAGCATCAATTTGAGATAAAGCAACAACATATAATGCCTTAACTGTAGATATACATAGGATTCTTTATATTCCAAATCAAACATTTCCTTCAAAAACTCAAAAGTCAAAACATATCTTCTGTCTTCCAGTAAGATTTGCCCTATAAAATGCAATCACTTAGCAAAATATTATTCTCTAGCCCCGGTAAAAACATTCTCTTGCCTCTCACAGGCAAATAAATAGAATTCCATGGGGAAAATCCATTTTTCTTCCTTACCCACTCCCACCCTCTACGCACTGAGTCAAGCAGTATCAAATCTTTCACTATCAAAAGAAAATAAGATGCCCTCGCTTGTAAAACATGTTAATTGGAATGTAAGAACCAGGCCTATTTAAACCCTTATATCGATTACCCCAACTTTATTTCCAGTCCAGTCATGAGCTATCAATAAACAGACCACATTATAAGTCCTAAGATCCGGTAAATTTACATCCCCCCATCCACTATCTTCATCTGCAGTTTTTGAATCTGCATCCTTGGCCGTTTACCATTCCAAATAAAAGAGGACGTTACTTCCTGCAATCTCAGGACCTCCTTCCGAGCCAAAAATACAGGTAGATGTTGTAACATGTAGAACCACTTTGTAAAATAATCACTTTAATCAACTGAATTCTACCATAGAAGGAGACTGTTAGACTCTTCCAACTGACCAAAATGTTTCCGTATCCTTCAGCAATTAATCTCCATTTAGTTGATAAACCTGAGGTATATCTTTGGAAATAAATAACCCTAGGTATCTTATTTAATATCTTCACTCACCCATGCTAAAGGAAAATACCCTTCTTATTAATCGTAACACCAAGGATTTATCCACATTAATATGAAGTCCTGAAAATAAAGCAAAATCTTGCAGAAGAATCAATTGTTTCTCTAAGTCCCTTTTGGTTGCAACAAACACACTAAAAGATCATCAGCAGACATTGCATCTTCTCCTCCTCCTCCTCTCTCAAATATGTGCCTGCAACACCATATGGCTGCTTTAAAATAACCTGGGACTCAGCTCCCATACTCCTATGTGAATTCCTGATTGTGTGCATACTTTTACGAACTCTGGTGATAAGTGTTTTGGGAGGGGGGATGGGGTGTTTTGTTTTCAAAATATGCACGCAAGTTAATCTGCACAAGCTTCACCCTGTGAAGAGCAGGTATAACCATGCACGGATATTTTGTGTGCAGTGAAGGACTAATGTGCACAAGTTTGCTTTGACATGCAGACTCTACCCCTAGCCACACAGTTTTAAAATTACTCTCCCTGGGTCACATGGACATGATGACTCTGGGGATAAGAGAACATTATCAGCTTGTATATTTCTGTTACTTCTTAGTCCCAGTATTTTGTATTTATTACATTTTTGCATAGCTTATGTATGTCCTTTTAAATATGGCCACAACCCTTGGTTTAATAAATATCTTTTCTGAATCCAGTCTTCAACACTTAAAACTTCTCTGTCAGTGTTAAGTCTATACAGGATGAAGATCAGCACAGCACTGCCCTGATTTACTTATAGTTGTAATGGTGGAAGAAGCTAAGTAGGAGGAGTTTTCAAAAACTTTAAACAAGGAAGG
The DNA here is from genome assembly GCF_901001135.1 of Rhinatrema bivittatum. NCBI lineage: Eukaryota > Metazoa > Chordata > Amphibia > Gymnophiona > Rhinatrematidae > Rhinatrema > Rhinatrema bivittatum. The sequence continues at coordinate 136,555,563 of NC_042616.1, forward strand.
AGGTACAAATTATAAATATGCATGAATCTTTCAGTGCTTTTCAGCTGTTCCCTATAAATGACCTCAACCCAGTCAGCTTGAGGCTATTTTCAACAGGGTAAATCCTAGGCCTATGGTTGGCCTTCACTCCTAAATTTGATCATGATCCGTCCACTGTAAGAAAAGTTATTATGCTTCCAAATGGATTCTCTCAACTCATAAGATGCTTTTCTAATAAAATCAGAACCTGAAAGAGGGATATTAAGGAATCTGTTAAATTATATTGAATAATTCAATTTTACTAAAAGTACTGCTTTAAATAACATTGACTGTAGCAGTGTACATTTTTAATTGACTAAGAATTGTCTGTTTAAACAACTGAGTTTAATTTGTGGGTTAAAGTAGGTAAGCAACAGTTGCAGCCATCTGGAAATCTGTGGATAAGAATGTTTCCTTTCCTTTGCAAATATGCTAATCCTGCATAAATAAAAAAATTCTTGAATTCCGAGCACTTGGCCACCTAAGAACTAATGCCCACTAGACTTAACGTTGGCTTTCTATGTAAAGATTAAAAATGATTATATTTTAATATTTTAACTTTGGTTATTTATTTTAATTGCCCTGTAGAACCACTTTAATGAATGCTCTGTTTGCCTTCATTAGATTTTGTTCCAAATATTTCTGATGATGAAGGGAGGTATAAGATAGGAAACCAGGCCAGCATTGGGATGTTTAATCTGAAGAAGCTGCTACAAGTTCTGAACCCTCTGTTGAATTCCAGAGAAAAGCAACTGTGAGTAATCCTGGAAGCTAGCTTCACACACACTGTGAGTAATCCTGGAAGCTAGCTTCACACACGCTGTGAGTAATCCTGGAAGCTAGCTTCACACACGCTGTGAGTAATCCTGGAAGCTAGCTTCACACACGCTGTGAGTAATCCTGGAAGCTAGCTTCACACACGCTGTGAGTAATCCTGGAAGCTAGCTTCACACGCTGTGAGTAATCCTGGAAGCTAGCTTCACACACGCTGTGAGTAATCCTGGAAGCTAGCTTCACACACGCTGTGAGTAATCCTGGAAGCTAGCTTCACACACGCTGTGAGTAATCCTGGAAGCTAGCTTCACACACGCTGTGAGTAATCCTGGAAGCTAGCTTCACACACGCTGTGAGTAATCCTGGAAGCTAGCTTCACACACGCTGTGAGTAATCCTGGAAGCTAGCTTCACACGCTGTGAGTAATCCTGGCAGCTAGCTTCACACGCTGTGAGTAATCCTGGAAGCTAGCTTCACACACGCTGTGAGTAATCCTGGAAGCTAGCTTCACACGCTGTGAGTAATCCTGGAAGCTAGCTTCACACACGCTGTGAGTAATCCTGGAAGCTAGCTTCACACACGCTGTGAGTAATCCTGGAAGCTAGCTTCACACACGCTGTGAGTAATCCTGGAAGCTAGCTTCACACGCTGTGAGTAATCCTGGCAGCTAGCTTCACACGCTGTGAGTAATCCTGGAAGCTAGCTTCACACACGCTGTGAGTAATCCTGGAAGCTAGCTTCACACGCTGTGAGTAATCCTGGCAGCTAGCTTCACACACGCTGTGAGTAATCCTGGAAGCTAGCTTCACACACGCTGTGAGTAATCCTGGAAGCTAGCTTCACACGCTGTGAGTAATCCTGGCAGCTAGCTTCACACGCTGTGAGTAATCCTGGAAGCTAGCTTCACACACGCTGTGAGTAATCCTGGAAGCTAGCTTCACACACGCTGTGAGTAATCCTGGAAGCTAGCTTCACACGCTGTGAGTAATCCTGGCAGCTAGCTTCACACGCTGTGAGTAATCCTGGAAGCTAGCTTCACACGCTGTGAGTAATCCTGGCAGCTAGCTTCACACGCTGTGAGTAATCCTGGAAGCTAGCTTCACACGCTGTGAGTAATCCTGGCAGCTAGCTTCACACACGCTGTGAGTAATCCTGGAAGCTAGCTTCACACACGCTGTGAGTAATCCTGGAAGCTAGCTTCACACGCTGTGAGTAATCCTGGCAGCTAGCTTCACACGCTGTGAGTAATCCTGGAAGCTAGCTTCACACACGCTGTGAGTAATCCTGGAAGCTAGCTTTACACACACTGTGAGTAATCCTGGAAGCTAGCTTCACACACGCTGTGAGTAATCCTGGAAGCTAGCTTCACACACGCTGTGAGTAATCCTGGAAGCTAGCTTCACACACGCTGTGAGTAATCCTGGAAGCTAGCTTCACACATGCTGTGAGTAATCCTGGAAGCTAGCTTCACACGCTGTGAGTAATCCTGGAAGCTAGCTTCACACACGCTGTGAGTAATCCTGGCAGCTAGCTTCACACCTCTGGGCTAAGGAGACCTGGCTGTCACCATATGCATATTACTGGGGGTTTTTTTCTTTTAATTGTTCCTAGCCAGTTTTTGGTTAGTCTGAGGATTGAACAACTAGTTTTGGAGTTGCCAGAATGAATCACAAAGTGGATAATATGAAATGTTAAGTGTCCTTGTGGAAAGCTAGGTGGCCGTGCAGTGGGGACTGCCCTTGCAGGCTGCAGTGGCAGAATTAATTAGTGGTGTAGGGGAGGGCCTGATGTTCAGAATGATATTTAGCCGGATACGTCTGATTTATCCAGTTAAGTGGTGCCGCTGAATATCCGGCTGTGGTCAGCGGGTGCCACTTAGCTGAGCAAGTGACGTATCTGGCTAAGTATTTATCCAGATAAGTCAGGGGTGGGTAATGGGCGTAACAGGGAGGAGTTGAGTTAGCCAGATGTGTTACTCTTTTTGATATTTTGATATTTGTTGTATTATTTCCAAGTTTTGTGAACCACTTTGGGTTAGACTGTGTCTACAAATAGCTATACAAATATAACTAAACTAACCCAAATTGAGTAAAATGGTGATTGGGAAAGTTATCTGGGTAAAATTATCCAGTTCTTTAGCCCGCTTCTGGGAGGTTCAGGACTCAGGTGTGGGTGTGTGTGTGGGGGGTGCTCTCAGAATACTAGGATCTAATTGGGTAGGAACTGGATGACTGGCATATGAAAAAGCTCTGTGTAATAGGCAAAGAGAAAGCCAGAGCAAAGCATGAACCAGGGTCTGCCCTTTAAAGGGTTTGTGCTCTGCCCATGAGCCACAGGGTGGATCTTTGCAAGTGGAGAAGGCTGCTTACTTGCTTCCAGCTAGACTTGCAACCCAACCCACAAGGACTCAGATTGGTCCTTAAGGATTCATAAGTGATTTCTGGGGTTATCCTATTGTTCCTGGAAACTCGAGGACTTGAGAGCTATACTCTGTGATGTGGATCCTGGATCTGGAAGATCCATAACCTTGTCTGACCCGTGTACTTGTGATTTAAGTTTGTCTGCACTAACTACCTGTGAAGTAATCCTATTTGAACCTGAATATACAGTATGTGAAAGATAACTGGACTGTTCTGATCTGGATTGGATTGAGTACTGTGAATCCACTCTTATAAAATATGTTCAAGTTAAGAACAGTCATACTGGGTCATGCCAAGGGTTCATCAAGCACAGTATCTTGTTTTCAGTAGTGGCCAATCCAGATCATAAGTACCTGGCAGGATCCCAAATAGTAGACAGATTCCATGCTGCTTATCCCAGGGATAAGCAATGGCTTTCCTCAAGTCTACCTGGTTAATAATGGTTTATGGTCTTTTCCTTTAAGAACTTGTCCAAACCTTTTTTTAAACTCCGCTACATTAACTACCTAACTAATCCTCTAGTAATGAAATCCAGAGCTTAATTATGCATTGAGTGAAAAAATATTTTCTCCAATTTGTTTTAAATCTGCTACTTGGTAACTTCATGAAGTGTTCCCTAGTTTTTTTTTTATTTTTTGAGAGGGTAAACCGAATTGTATTTACATATCCTGTTCCACTCATGATTTTACAGATCTCTATCGTATCTCCACTGAGCCATCTTTTCTCCAACCTGATCAACCTTAACTTGTTTAGCTTTTCCTTAAAGGGGAGCTGTTCCATCATTTTGGTTGTCCTTCTCTGTACCTTTTCTAGTTCTGCTATATCCATTTTGGGATGCAGCAACCAGAAATGTACACAATATTCTAGGTGTGATTGCACCATGGAGAGATACAGATATAGTATGAAACTTTTATTCTCCATTCCTTTTCTAATAATTCCATACACTGTTTGTTTGTTTTTTGGACCACCGCACACTGAGCTGAGGATTTTAACTTGTTGTCTACAATAATATTTAGATCTCTTTCCTGGGTGGTGACTCCTAATGTGGTGACCTCTGGGAGGCCCCCCAAGAACCATTGGGACCTAAGATCAACCACCCATAATTATGACCTTAATAAGACTAGGTTTGGTCTAAAAACAATCTCTACAGTAAACACAGGCGTCAACTGAAGGCACAAACTTCAAAGGTAAAGCCTTGTATGGAATGAAGGGCAAGGTCCCACTAGTTATCAGTACTAGCTGCAGGTCCCCTTGGACGTAGGGATTGGTCCTGCATCAGTACTGAGACGGAGCTGGGCAAGTCTGGAGCAGGAGCTGAAGCAGGGTCTGGACCAGACTCTGGATCTGAAACTAGCACAGAATCCAGCACAGCTAGCATAACTTCAGCACTGGCTGGAGCACCCCCTCAATCATAGGGTTTTGGGAATTTCTTCAGCACCCCTTCAAGCATAAGGTCCAGTGCAGCTTCAGGCTTAGGGCAACAGGTTGAGCTTGTTCTTGTTTTTACCCTCTGTAGAAGCACCCTTCTTCAGCAGAGCCACCATACAATCCAATAATGCCCTAATAAATTGGATCCTCTATTCTACAGAAGCTAAACTAACAGACACCCCTTTCAGAATCACAGGTGTCAGGTCTAAGACAATAAGAGTATAAGCCCAGGCTTCCATATTGCATCTGAGCTTCAAGGAAGAACTGGGTCTGGGTCTTATAGCAGAACTACTTGGCACTGGAACTTGGAGCTTGGAAATGACTTGGAGCAAGTTAAGGCCCAGAACAGGGAACAGGATCTGGAGCACTGAAAATATTTTCTCACTGGGCTGAAAACAAAATTCAAAGGAAATGAATTGCAGCTGTAGAGCCACGAGTCAAGGCAGGCAATCATATGAATATGCAATCAGCTGCAAGACTAGAACAAAGCTTGGACTGGATCAAATGTGAATCAGGATTCAAGGCTTAAAACAAACAAAAAAAAAGTAACATAAAAGTCTAGCTCTCACTGAGCACTAGCTAAACTGGATTTTTTTCTAACTTGCAACCAGGCACGGGCTAAATTCCATTTCACCTGAAAAAAAAAAGAAAACACAGTTTTCTCATAATAAATCTAGATTTATCACTGTCAAGGCTAAGATTCCACAGACAGCAAATATAATGGCTTGGATTGCATTAGGTGCACAGTGAGGTTCCTGGCAAACTCTCAGGCCATAATGGAAAGACTAAGAAGGTAACATACTGTCGTAGTAATTTTCAAAAGCCCCAATTAGTGTGCCTAAAGTGCACCTATGCAGGTAAGCCCTATACAATTATAAAACATATAGATAGACATGGTATAATGGGACACAGCCAACATGTATTTACCCAGTAGAATTCTTGCCTCACCAATCTGCTACATTTTTTGAAGGGGTTAATAAACATATGGATAATGGTGAGCTGGTGGATATAGTTTATTTGGATTTTCAGAAGGTGTTTGACATAATTCCTCATGAGAGACTCCTCAGGAAATTGCAAAGTCATGGGATAGGCGACAATGCCCTATTGTGGATTGCTAACTGGTTAAAAGACAGGAAACAGGGATTAGTACTAAATGGTCAGTTTTCTTAATGGAGGAAGTTAAATAGTGGATTGCCCCAGGGATCTGTACTGGGACGGTGCTTTTTAATATATTTATAAATGATCTGGAAAAGGGAACAATGAGCAAGATGATCAAATCTGGAGATGACACAAAAGTATTCCAAGTTGTCGAATCACAAGTGGATTGTGGGAAATTGGAGGAGGACCTATCGAGACTGGCAGATGAAATTTAATGTGGCCAAGTGCCAAGGGATGCACAAAGGGAGAAATAATCCAAACTGCAGTTATTCGATGTTAGGTGTGGGATAATGTAAGGGAAAAAAGAGAGAGACTTGTTCTTGAACCAGGGTCTGCTCTGTTGGAGGGCTTGTGCTCTGCCCTTGCGCAACAGGGTAGGTCTATGCATTTGCAGCCAAGTAGGCAGGGAAAGCTGCATACTTATTTCCAGACCAGATTCTCTGCCCCTTCCCTGAAGAATGGAATGGTCCTCAGGGGTTTATACGGGATTACTGGGGCTATGCCAGTGTTCCTGGCAACTCAGGGGATTAAGAGATATACTCTGCTGTGGATCTAAGATCTGGAAGATGACCCAAGAATCAGTGAAGTAACCTTGTCTGAACCAAATATGTGTGAAATAATCCTATTTGAAGCTGAATACCTGTGAAATAACCCTATCTGAACTTGAATATATGTGAAAGCTAACGGGACTGTTATTCTGTCCAGAGTTGGACTGTGAATGCTGTGAATCAGTTGTTATATATGTTGTGTCCATGTTAATGAAAGTGAATGGAACCTGTTAGCTTTTATGCTATGAATGAAACAAGATACCGTATTTCATATCTTGTGACTAGAAAGCTGTCAGTTGCGCCTTTCACCGTGTCTTGTATCTTGCCAAACTCTAGCCTGACCATCTGCGAGGCTACAGGGGTGTGTGGTATGTAAGGAAAAGGCAGGAGGTGAAGATAGTGAGAGGCCAGGATTGGTGGAAAATGGCACCGACTGGAAACAGGGCTAGGGGATGCCCCGGGTCCTTCCGAATAGCAGCTAGCCTTGATTTGAAGTAATTGCGGGGGGTGGGAGGCCCTAGTATACCACTAACGGGGTTTTTGAAAACTTGGGGATTGGGGAAGGGATACAGGGGGCCCAACTTTTTAAAATTTTTTATGCAAAGGAGAGGTGGGGGGGGAGCCCTTTGGCCTTGGCTCATTTTATGCGGACCGGGTTAGGCCTGGGGGTCATTGTTGTGCGAAACTTTTTAAGTCTATTTTTATACTTGTTTTGACAGGGCCACCCCAATTGATGGTCCCAGGGAGAGGAGGGGGATCAAGTTCGATTCCTGGTCACTTTTTTCATTTTTGTATCTATTTGTTTTTTGGCTGCAGGGCCCTTTAAAGCGATGGTGGCCCTGTGCACTGGGGAGCGCCATCATACAGGCATTGATTTGCCTCACGGAAAAAGATCTAGGCGTCATAGAGGATAATACATTAAAATCGTCGGCTCAGTGTGCTGCGGCAGTCAAAAAAGCAAACAGAATGTTGGGAATTATTAGAAAGGGAATGGGGAATAAAATGGAAAATGTCATAATGCCTCTGTATCGCTCCATGGTGAGACCGCACCTTGAATACTGTGTAAAATTCTGGTCGCTGCATCTCAAAAAAGATATAATTGCGATGAAGAAGGTACAGAGAAGGGCAACCAAAATGATAAAGGGGATGGAACAGCTCCCCTATGAGGAAAGACTAGAGGTTAAGGCTGTTCAGCTTGGAGAAGAGACGACTGAGGGGGGATATGATAGAGGTGTTTAAAATCATGAGGGGTCTGGAATGGGTAGATGAGAATCGGTTATTTACTCTTTTGGATAATAGAAGGACTAGGGGGCATTCCCTGAAGTTAGCAAGTAGAACATTTAAAACTAATTGGAAAAAATTCTTTTTCACTCAACGCACAATTAAACTCTGGAATTTGTTGCCAGAGGATGTGGTTAGTGCAGTTAGTGTAGCTGTGTTTAAAAAAGGTTTGGATAAGTTCTTGGAGGAGAAGTCCATTAACGGCTATTAATCAAGTTGACTTAGAAAATAGCCACTGCTATTACTAGCATCAGTAGCATGGGATCTTGGTACTTGTAGCTTGGATTGGCCACGGTTGGAAACAGGATGCTGAGCTCAATGAACCCTTGGTTTGACCCAGTATGGCAATTTCTTATGTTTTTTATGTTCATATGTTCTTTTACTGTGGGTCAAAACAATGCGGCAATACAGCCGCAATGTTTTCTCAGGTGAGAGCCACATTATCATGAGAACGCCCCCTTTGATAGTGGGGCCCCTCCCTTGATAAAACATTGCGGTTTAGTGTATCCCTGCCTAAGGGAGCTGGAGACATCTGGCTGAGAAGGAAGCTGGCTAATTGGACACATTAGGCAAGTAAGGCTACTTTATACTGTTGGAAGCAAGATTAGCCTGTATTTATATCTGTGTCTGTCTGATTTTAATGCCTGCTGACTATGAGGACCTGAGGGGATGTTCTTGCCTCCTGCCAGCAGAGGGCTTCAGCATGCCCCTTGGAAATCCTCCATACTTCCTACTGATGGCATCTTGTTCCTGTCTGGGCATATATATATATTCTGGGCTTCCAGTCTGCACTTTGCCAGAGCTTGGTCTATTGGTCCTGTATTGCTTCAGTGTATCCAGTCCCCCTGCAGTGTTCATTCACTGCTTCTTTGGGCACCTTCCTGTCTCCAGGTTTTCCTGCAGTGGTCCTGTCTGTTTCTACAGGCACCTTCATGACCCTTGGTTTGGATCTATGTAGTGTGTGCCTTGTGTTTCCTGTTTTCTTGTCCAAGTTCTGCTGGTCTCCGGCACCTGAGGGCTCAGCCCAAGGAAAAGATGGCCGACGTAGGCAGAATATACCTGTCTCTGCTTTTGTTAAATCTCATCAGACATTCTCAGTCTATGCATTGCCTGCGCTTGGGTTTCTGGTTACACCTCCAGCTGACTACGCCATCACATCAAGCTCTGGCCAAGTAGACCCCACAGAGCGTGATCTGATTTTTGTTGACTTTAGCCTGTGACTTTCCAGGTATTTGTCAGATCATAGTTGTACATTTTTTAAAGAATCATGTTAGAATGATAAGAATTCTTCCACTACTGGCAGCCTCAGCTTTGGATTTCAGTTTATTGAGAAACCAGGAGAGTGGGTCTGTATTATCTACTTTGTGAGCAATATTACTACTGCTTGTGTGGTTTTGCCAGCATCTTTGTCCAAATATGAGTAGTTCTGTAAAAGCAGTGCCAACTGCAGAAGAAAATAAATCAGTTTTGCAGTTACCAAAAATATGTTTGCACCTTCAATATTCACATTCATTAAAGCTGCCACTCATCCACCTGGGTTTGTTGAACAGTTTTGGGTCTGTAGGGTATGCTTTGTGAGAAATGAGGAAAGTGTGGCAAATTGTGTTGCTTGTCACATCCAGCTCCAGTCCCTGCACCAGTGAATCCAGCTCCACTTGTTCTAGCTACTCCAGATAAAACGGATCCTGAGGAAGCCTAATAGACATCTCCATGACCTACATTTGGCTATCCTGAAGGAGCTTGCCTCTGCCACCAGGATTCCAAAATGAGACCCTGTATCATGCCTCTAGTCCAGCTTCAAGTCATCTCCAGCATCAGAGATTTTGGTTTTGGTTGTTCCATGATTTAATTCCTGACAAATCCAGCTCCGGCTCTCTCAACAACTCCAGTTTCTGCACCAGAGAGTCCAGGATCAATTGTTTCAGTGACTCTCATTCCTGGCAACTCCAGCTCTGGTTCCACTCATCTCAGCAGTTCCAGTTCCCGTACCAGAGAGTCTGATTCCAGTCATCTCAGCGATTCCAGTTCCCACACTGGAAAGTCTAGGTTCACTTGTTCTAGCAACTCCTATTCTGACAACTCCATCTCTGGTTCCACTTATCGTAGCAATTCCATATCCAGTACTGGAGAGTGTGGTTCCAGTCATTGTTCTGACTCCAGTTCCTGTTCTGGTTTCAGGTATTCCCGCAGCAATTGTTCCAGAGACTTTAATTGCTCTGGAATTTGGGCCAGCCAAGACTGGGCCCAATTCCGACCCCATATCTATATGGGACTTTGCCTACTTGAGGTAGATCTGAGATCCAGGGGATTCATGGGGACATCTGGAGCCTGCCCTTTTAGAGGGAGTAATGTGAGGCCCGATGGGCAGCAGAGGACATTGGTAGGCCCCTTGGAAAATCTGTTTTGTCCTCCCAGCTTTATGGCTCACTTCCTGCTTGCAGCCAACTTGTTGCAGTCTGTACTTTGCCAGAACTTGGTCCTATGTTTATCCTACATTTGGTGCTAGATTGTTTTGTGTATCTAGTGTTCCTGCAGTGGTCCTACACTACTTCTCTGGGCAGGAAAACCTAGACACAAAGGCACCCTCATGTAGGTGCCCTCATGTCCCCAGGCTTGGGTTCTACATTGCCTTAGAGTGTGTGTTACCTGTTTTCCTGTCCAAGTCCTTCCAGTTGCCAGCACCTGAGAGCTAGGCCCAAGGGGAAGGAGGCTGATGGAGGTAGAAGATGTGTATCTCTGTTCTTGTTAGAACTCACCAGACTTGTCCTGTCTGTGCACCGCCCACTCTTGGCTTTGGGGATCATGCCTCCTGCTCACTATGTTGTCACACTGACTTAGCCATTGAATTGTATAGTGAACTGTGTAGTTTGGAATTTTAAGTGAGAATAAAGAGCATAGACCTGACCTGTGTCTTGTTTCATATCTGGAGAAAGATGACACATTGAGATCCACCCTAAAGAACTTACTATGGACTGCTCGATTATAGGGACCCTTACAAAATGTGCTGTGCCACAGATGTAATCTGTTGAAATGAGTCTACAGGGTGGGTGTCAAGTCAAGATGAAACTTTAATTTGCAAAATTTCTTATTTTCCCAAAATAATTGAATTATCACATTATAGAGAGCTGAAGCCTTTTTTCCCCTTATGATATATAATGTTATAGTTTATGAAGCCACAATAAAATGTATCCTTTCAATTTTCTATGAGCTCCAAGGAGTAATGCGTTAGAAATTGAAAGATGAAGAAGATTGTAGTATTGGTTGGTATGCGGGCATACATTCTTGACTGTGTAATTTTGCTACTGTGAAATCGCTAATGAGCTGATCTGCATGATTCTTTAGCTCATTAGTGATTTTGCATAATTTTTGTAAAAGCAAAATTACACTTGGAAAAACGGCATGGAAAAATTAGCAAGCGTAAATATGTACACTATTTGCTGTTTTTCCATGCATAAACACATTTATGAAACAGTTTGCACTTTAGTACACCAGCCTCCAAGTACGCTACAAGTTTTGAGATTTGCAAATTTTATATTTGGGTGTACTGCTATGAATAAAATTAATACAGACAATTTTTAAAGTTTAGTCTTATTTAAGATTTTCTACTTATTTTACAGGGCGTTGCAGATACTTGACGGATATCCAGATCTATATTACAATAGGTACATAATTCTGTAACATACCGGTATGTTTCATTATCCCTAAGAAGAGTTTTATTTTCTTTTTGCCCATAGCTCAAGGGTTTTGGATCCAGGCAGAATCTACTCCATTCCTAGTCACTGTCAAGATGATAGAGCTTGAAACTGAGGGATTCTGGAGCTTTATTTTCAACTGGCTGCATATTTATCTTCTGGGCCTGCTGTTTCCTTTTGAATTTAATGTAGAAATGTCACTAGAAAATATTAAGAGTTCCTCCTTCCTGGAGCTCACGTTTCCAGCGCTTTCAGCCCCATTTGCTGGAAAGGCAGCACTTGAGCCTGGGAACTGCATTTTAACTTGTAGGTTTCTTGCATTGTGGCCTGTCAGAGTTAATCTTTTCGGAAGACTTTTCCATTGCTTGACACATTGCCTCTGATTATGTTCAGATTTGCAGAACTATTCAGAGCTAAACTGGGCTTGCTGGGAGACAGTGAGGATGATGTCTCTTTGATTACATTCTTTCTCAAAGTGAGTTTATTATTAAGATTTTTTCCCTTAGACTTGCACTTTACCATTTGTCCATTTTTGCAGGAAAAATCTAATACTTATGTCAATATTAATCATTTTCATTAGCTCATGGAAGATACCAAGGCTGATTTTACGATGACTTTTCGGCAGCTCAGCGAGATCACCCAGGACCAGCTAATGAATCTCCATATCCCTCAGGTACCTGTAGATAATATTTCTGTACTGGAGCATTCACACCAAAGGCTTCATCAGGTTTACTTTTAAATGCACTTATGTAATGTGGAAAATGTCAGTGTTATCTAAAGAATGAGGTTTTACATTGATAAACATCATATGAAGGGTACACGTCACAAATTAAATTTATGAACATTTGCTTTTCCTTTCTCTGGACTTTGGTGATTATTCCCAGTAACATGAGGGGATGTTGAAATGTTCCCTAAGGGGCAGAAAGAATTGGAAAAGAGGTTTAGCTTGCCCAATATATATATATATATACAAGCCGTTAAGCCCGTTAAAACGGGCTACATTAAATTTTTTTTTCAGTCCATTTTCGAACACAGCACCCTTCTACACTTTTTCTTCCTCACTCCCCCTTCCCCTCGTTCACTCACCCCCTTCCCTCCACTCAGTCTTACTCACCCTCTGTCTCCCACTACCTCCTTCCCCTCACTCTCACCTCCCTCCCCTTCCCTCAGTCACTCCAACCTCTCTCCCCTTCCTTCAGTCACTCCCCACCCTCTCTCAATCCCATCCCCTCTCCCTCAGCCCTCCTCCACTCCCTTTTTCTCTGCTCCACAACTTCTTACCCTTCCACTTACATCCCTCTGTCTCTCACCTCCCCCTCATTCTCTCTCTCCACTCACTCTTCACCACCCCTACCTCCCTCCCTCCCACACACTCACCCACTCCTCCCCACCCTCCCACACACTCTCACTCCGTCCCTCCCTCCCTCACTCAGTCCCTTCCTCCCACTCAGTCCCACTTACTCTCTCCCCCCTCTCACTCAGTCCCACTCCCTCCCTCCCTCTCACTCAGTCCCACTCCCTCTCTCTCCCTCCCTCTAACTCAGTCCCACTCACTCAGTCCCACTCCCTCAGTTCCACTCCCTCTCTCTCACTCAGTCCCCCTCCCTCTCAGTCCCACTCCCTCCCTCCCCCCTCCCCCCTCTCCCACTCACTCCCCTCCCCCCTCTCCCACTCAGTCCCACTCACTCCCCCTCCCTCAGTCCCACTCCCACTCCCTCTCTCTCACTCAGTCCCACTCCCTCTCTCTCACTCAGTCCCCCTCCCTCTCTCTCTCTCCTCCCCTCTCACTCAGTCCCTCCCTCCCTCCCTCCCTCTCACTCGCTCCTCCCTCGCTGCGGCCGCTCCTCGTCGTCGCCGCTGCGGTCGCTCCTTGTCTTCGCCGCCGCCGCTGCTGCGGCCGCTCGACGCCGCCGCTGCTGCTGCCACTCCTCATCTTCGCCGCTGCCGCTGCTCGACGCCAGCACTGCTGCTGCCACTCCTCATCTTCGCCGCTGCCGCTGCTCCTCATCTTCGCCGCTGCCGCCGCTCCTCATCTTTGCTGCTGCTGCTCGACGCCGCCGTTCCTTGTCGTCGCCGCCGCCATGTTGATAAACTCAGCTGACGCTCGCTGAGACCGACGTGCTTGCCCGCACATGCGCAGTAGAGCTGCTCTCTACTGCGCATTTGCGGCACGTCGGTCAAGCTTCGTTTATCTAGTTAGATTATATATATACATTTTTTTTTTTTTTTTAAGAAAATTTTGAAAACTTGGAAAATAATTGGATGCCAAAATTGAAGATGTCCCCAGTAACATGATTTGTATTAGCACCTGGCAGATCATTGATTTGAACTTGGTAGTGTTAGAGGGATGAATCCTTTTACATGCATGAATTTTTTTACAGTATCTCCAGTAGATGAAACACAAACAGGCATTTTGCATCAGTACTGCATGAATCTACTCTGTCCTCTTTCTCCCTTCTGTCAATATATATTAGTTACTAAAAGGAAAATCTAATTTTCTTGTAATTTTGAATTTTTGTCCAGTATATTCCAGCTACAGAGTTTCAGATAGGAAAGACAGCACTCGGAGTATCAGAGCTAGCTGGATAACTTATGTAGCTAACCTAACTCCCCCCAGGAATACCCCTAGAACTCCCTAAAATATAGCTGGATAATGAAATATCTGGCTAACGTTTAGCTGGTTTAAATGCCCACAACCATCTCACGTGTGCTCGCCTCCTCTCACCTATCTATAATTAACCCCACCCTTGTCCCTTGTTGTCATATTTGTAAGAAACAACTGTCAGTCCATTCTTTGAAAAGAAGATCTTTATTGGATTGCTTTGGCAGCAGAATAGGTCATTGCATAAAACAAATTATAAAACAATTACTAACATTCATTCAATTTACAAAACATCAATTACTAAAATATTTTCAATCCCAGGGTTGAACACGCCCTTACCTGTTGAATTTTAATTCACTAAATACTCCATAGAATCCTGCTACTGCAGTGTAGCATTGTTGTGGACACAGGGCTGTTGAAACCATGTTCCAATTTCACATGTTACAGCATCATGTAGTGCCATTGGGGGACACAGGGCCATCGAAGGTTATTTTGCATTCAATCCTGATTACAGATGAAGTTCTGAGCAGTGCGCTGAAGTCCAGCTCCGTAAAAGAGGAGGTGTCACTCATTAAGCATGCCAACACAATTTTGGGTGATGCGCAGACCAATCCTGGCCGTCGAAGCTGAAGACTTGACAGTGAACTCACCTCGCTGTCACCCACCGATACAACATAGGAGCAGGAATACTATGCTACTTGGTATTCTCTACCCAGCCAGTTTTTAAGAATTGCACATGCTGTGCACTCCGGGTCATGGTCAACCCCCTGCCACAAGCCCATGGTAGAGACTCCTCACTTGCCATGGTCACTCCACCAACCCAGCTGTGGCCATATCTTACAATCACTGATCCTGCCTAGAGCTTTAACATCTCTTAATGTTCTTGTTTGATACCTTACCAGAAATGCATACTGTTCTGGACATAGCCCCATACCACCAAAATCCACAGGAAGATAATGTATAGTGCCACCCACCTATGTGATTACCTCCATTCTGAAATGTGCTGAATATCGCCATGTGCCTGTCGAGCCCTCCATCTGGAAACCTATGGTGTTTATTATGTGGGATGTGCTGTATGCAGTAACAATCACTTAGGAATAGGAATCAAAGACCTGAATCACCCCAACTGCCAGGGGTCCACTAAGCTCATTTCTAGAGCATAGATGAAAAGCACTAAATTGCCTAGTTTTTGGTGTGAAGACCTTGCCGTAAGAAATATAATAACTATTGTATAGTGTGAGGTTGCAAGAGCTGGAAAATCAAACAAAAGAACTTATAACAAATAAACTTAGCTAGTATATTAGTGAACACTGGGAGATTACTAGCCCATAATATTTCAGGGTTACTTTTCCAGGATCCTTTCAACGCTATCATGTACACGCTAGAAACTAGATTATAGGCATGTAAAAATCACCTTCCATTCATTTGCAGCAATGAGGAAATTAACTTTGAGTTAGCAACAATACTGTGCAAGCTATGATGCCACCTTGTGAACACTAGATGAAATATCCTACTTGAACAACAACCGGTCTTTTGCAGGGGCAACTCCTCCTCGAAGAGAAAAGAAATCCGGTGTACAGAGCGACTATTGCTAGGTGCCATCACAAATTAACCTTATAATTATGTGCTGTGATCTGGTCGTGGAAAATTCTGACATGCAAATGCCAGGGCATAGAAGACATCAGAAGTGAGCATCCCTTATGCACAGCTACTCAGTTCATCAAGCCTATATGACGCAGGGATGCCGAGCAAGGTATTGGACTGCGAATGCAAGGCTATCCAAACCAAGAAGATGACAGAGGTTTTATAATACTGCATTTAACTCATCTAAGTGGCCATATTACCTGCCATACCTCCAGCCATGGTCCCAGATTCTTAAAAAAAGGTGAGAGCACACGCTGTTGACAATGAACTAGAACCTTTCCTGGATGGCCATTCTTCTGACCCATCTTGCGAGATTCATTGAAGAAACCTGATGAACCAATCACTGGAAGCCAAAAGTAGCCCTTTGTGTATTGAGTCCTGGAATACCTGCTATGGCCTCTCCATGGAACTCAGAAAACAAAATAATAACTGAAGTCCATCATATCATAAGGACTCCAAAGGAATATTAAAAGGACATTGGCTAGCAGGAATATGCTGCCAATAACTGGAAACCTTATGGAACCGTCGAAGAACTGTCCTGCCTTGAAATTATCAGCCAGTAGCTGAGATAGCAGTTCCTGGAAAAGCAAGTGAAGGCAATCGACGAGTGCCTGGGTACCATAAATGACCTGCTAAAAGAAAAGAAAAGGATGACGCTCAGGATATAAATGAAGTTGGTCAATGCACCTAGAACTGCAAACAGGAATAGTATGGATGACTGGGCATCCAAACAGCAGATGAAATCCAATGTGTACAAGATGCACATAGGGAAAAACACCCCATTCTGTAGTCACACAATGCCTGGTTCCACACTAGGAATTACCACCCAGGAAAAGATCTAGGTGTCATAGAGGACATTGCACTACAACCATTGGCCCTGTGCACCACGGTGGTCAAAGCAAACAGAATGCTAAGAATTCAGGAAGGGAATGGTGAGCAAAATGGAGAATGCCACACCTGCATCTGCCTTGCTGTATGGCAGGACGGCATTCTGAGCACTGCGTGCAATTTTGATCGCTGCACTTCAAATGATATATAGTTGCACTTGAGAAGATATAGAGAAAGTAGACCAAAATGATAAAGGGCATGGGACGGCTCCCCCAAGAATAAAGGCCAAAGAGGCCAAGACCCAGCTCGGATATGCCGAGGGGGGGATAATGACACAAGTCTACAAGACCATGAAAATATCAGAAAGAGCAAATGTTAATTGGCCATTTACGCCCTCAAACACCAAGGACAAATCCAGTCCTTGGTCATTCATGCATCTGGCTTATGTAAAGAGAAGCCTCTACCATTATAGGCTATTAGGTAACCTTTGTGAATTGAGTCCTGTATGGATGAAATGGCCTCTCAACAAGATGTACATAATCCTATCAGAAGTAAAGGTGGCACATGATTGACTCTGAAGGTCTCTGGATGTGAAGAAGAGTATTTAACTACAGACCATGATGAGAATAAAAAACTCTCAGTTGGAAAATAGAGAGCCTATAGATAAGATGACCCCAAACTGCCTATCCCAGCTGATAACAAGAGGGTGTAAGGCACATATGATCTTAACCTATTAATTATATACCAAGGTAAAGTATATTGTTGATTTTATTTTCTCTGCTCTTACCATACTGCTTCTCTAACTGTATAAATTTTATGATTATTTAGTTTACTATTTTATTTATATTATGAAATTATGTATTTACTTCCTTTTCTCTTTGGAAATGCAAATATTTTTAAATGAATATTTGTTAAATAATGTAAACCAATTTGATATGTTCTCATGAAACATCGTATATAAAAATTATTAAATAAATAAATAACACATAAAATTAGAAATACAAATAGACCTCCCCTGAATTGTCTGTATGCAATGCTAGGTAAGGCAGTATAAAACAAGAGGAAGGAACAACCAGAAGTGTACAAATGGAGAGGTCAGGAGCTAAAGCTGGAATTCCCCATCCACCCACGGGCTGTTGACAAGTGGCCCACGTGGGCCTCAGTAATGTAAGAATTGTCTCCGGGCTGAGTGCATGCACGGTACAGGCTGGACTTGCCTATATAAAAGGTTAAGGCTGTTTAACCCTCCCACATGAATATGTAAGTCATTCTTAGCATAGCTGTCTATTTGGTGTGTTTCTAGTTGGCAAAGCCCGCCCCCCCCCAACACACACACACTCACATGGCATTCGTACTTCACGAGATGGGGTCATACCCAAAGTGGTCTGTGATGCAAAAGCAAGCTGCTATATACTGGCAGAGAGCTGTTTTCTGCCAAATGAGCTAAGATGGGCTGCTCTCCAGCTATCTTGCTGCCCCTTAATTTTTTTTTTCACCTAAGGCACTGACATAATGGGTGCTTATTGACAAATCCAGGACAGAATGTGAATGGCTGTCACCTTTTACTGCAGCCTGGCACCAAAGCACATGGCTACTGCCAGCCAATTGCACTTACATAGTAACAAACATACAATATATAGCAATAAATGCAGAAAAGACCCATTTGTCCATCCTGTCTTGCCCAGCAGTGTTTTGTTTTTTAAGTAGTAACTGCTGCTCCATGCATGCCCCTCTTAAGTTCTGTGTTAAGGGTAGCAGCACTGTCAAAGATCTAGCCTTTTATGTGAAATGTTTTATACAATATAAATAGATCCACTGATGAATTGCCGCTGGCCTCCCTTCAGCCCATGCTGTTACACCGCACTACAAGAACTCACTGCCATCTTAGCCAATACCACCTCGTAGAAGTGATGAAAGGACTCCTCTGGCTAACTTTGAAACAGTGGGGTGCTGGTTTTGTAGGCTGGAAATGTGGCTGTGTACTAGATCCTTAAGTTCGTCCTGCCTTAAAATGAAGACAACTAACCAGGTTGCAGCGCATCAATTGGAATAACTGCACTCGGTTTTAAAGTGCGGTCTCCAGCACTGCAGACAGTATTCCGAATGAGGACTCACGAGGGACCTTATACAGGAGAAAATATCACCAGGGAAATAATGAGGAGATTATTGCTTCCCTTCTTTCTGCTGACCATTCCAATTCCTATGCCTAGTAAACATACGTCTTGTGTCATCACTCTGTATATGTTAGGCCACCCCCAAGGGCATTGTATCCAATCACTGCCATGTTCCATCCTTCTTTGCTTAGAAGAAAATAATTGGATTACAAACTGGTTAAAAGACAGGAAACAGAGAGTAGGATTAAATGGTCCATTTTCTCAGTGGAAAAGGGTAAACAGTTGAGTGCCTCAGGGATCTGTACTTGGACCGGTGCTTTTCAATATATATAAATAAATGATCTGGAAAGGAATACGACGAGTGAGGTTATCAAATTTGCGGATGATACAAAATTATTCAGAGTAGTTAAATCACAGGCAGACAGTGATACATTACAGGAGGACCTTGCAAGACTGGAAGATTGGGCATCCAAATGGCAGATGAAATTTAATGTGGACAAGTGCAAGGTGTTGCATATAGGGAAAAATAACCCTTGCTGTAGTTACACGATGTTAGGTTCCATATTAGGAGCTACCACCCAGGAAAAAGATCTAGGCATCATAGTGGATAATACTTTAAAATCGTCAGCTCAGTGTGCTGCAGCAGTCAAAAAAGCAAATAGAATGTTAGGAATTATTAGGAAGGGAATGGTTAATAAAACGGAAAATGTCATAATGCCTCTATATCGCTCCATGGTGAGACCGCACCTTGAATACTGTATACAATTCTGGTCGCCGCATCTCAAAAAAGATATAGTTGCAATGGAGAAGGTACAGAGAAGGGCAACCAAAATGATAAAGGGGATGGAACAGCTTCCCTATGAGGAAAGGCTGAAGAGGTTAGGGCTATTCAGCTTGGAGAAGAGACGGCTGAGGGGGGGATATGATAGAGGTCTTTAAGATCATGAGAGGTCTTGAATGAGTAGATGTGACTCGGTTATTTACACTTTCGAATAATAGAAGGACTAGGGGGCATTCCATGAAGTTAGCAAGTAACACATTTAAGACTAATCGGAGAAAATTCTTTTTCACTCAACGCACAATAAAGCTCTGGAATTTGTTGCCAGAGAAGGTAGTTAGTGCAGTTAGTGTAGCTGGGTTCAAAAAAGGTTTGGAATAAGTTCTTGGAGGAGATGTCCATTAATGGCTATTAATCAATTATACTTAGGGAATAGCCACTGCTATTAATTGCATCAGTAGCATGGGTTCTTCTTAGTGTTTGGGTAATTGCTAGGTTCTTGTGGCCTGGTTTTTGGCCTCTGTTGGAAACAGGATGCTGGGCTTGATGGACCCTTGGTCTGACCCAGCATGGCAAGTTCTTATGTTCTTATGATTTTTTTTTAAACTTCTAATCACCCTGACTGGTGAATCATACACTCCCAGTCTGCATGGCCACAAACAACGCCTATTATGAGGCTGCTTCACCTCTCCTGGAGGTGCCCTATGTACACCCGCCTTCCCGATCATTGAATGTTCCCCTGCAGTAATGGCAGCAAATAAAATGAAAATAAAATAAAAAC
Organism: Rhinatrema bivittatum; assembly: GCF_901001135.1. NCBI lineage: Eukaryota > Metazoa > Chordata > Amphibia > Gymnophiona > Rhinatrematidae > Rhinatrema > Rhinatrema bivittatum. The sequence goes on from NC_042616.1 coordinate 136,575,629, forward strand.
TGCCACTGGAAACATTGAAGCAGGAAGGCATAGAGCTGTAGCCACTGTGAGCAGCCATGAGGACTCCCCAAGTTGTTGCAGACAACAAAAGGCTACCTTACCTCAGGCCTGAAGGATGTCAATGCGCATCCCCAAAACCACCATATCCCTACGGAGGGAGGGTCTCTCCATCGCCACCGACAAGCCTGGGGCCAAGCCTGGCCCCACTGCCGGATACCCATTTCCTCATAACACCCCGTGGCCTGGGCAGTTGGCCCGGACGTTATTGTGTCTGTGGGGGTAGGGAAAGACCCACACCAATTCCTGCACCAGAGCTAATGATGCTGACACAAAATGGCTTCCCCTCCTGCAATATACCATGTGGCCAAAAAACCTGCTCTTGGAAGCGGCAGGCATGTTCCATGCTTGGGCCTGCAACTGAGCGTCCCGAGTCCTGCCAGGCAACCTAAGCTGCCGAGACCACAAAGGAGGACGCTGGCCTCTGACACCTCTGCATGGCGCACTGCGAGAGCCTCCGCTCACGCCAAAGCACCATCACTGTGAGTACTGCCCATTATGGTTCGGAAAATGGGTGCTGGTTAACTGGAGCATCTGTTTCCTGAACCTGACCACTGGCACTTTTTTAAAAACCTTTTTTTAAATCTTTCATTCCTCCAACTTAATATTGCTACGATATTAAGTCAGAGGATGTACAACTTTTGGGAATGCTCAGAAATTAACGCCTGCTCTAGGCAGGCGTTAATTTCTGAACGCAAAAATGTGCTTATTGGACGCACATTATTTTTTTTAAATTTCAGGTGAGTAACTAATAGCCTCATCAATATGCAGTTGCATGTGATGAGTATTATTAGTTTCGTTGCACGTTGGACACGCGTTGTGGAGGCGGATGTGGGTGCGCCTATACAACTCGCGTCCAACTGTGGGTTAAACAGTGCGCTTGGCTGAACGCACTGTATTGCATTGGCCCCAACCAATTTACCTCTAAACCCACAGTATGCTCAATTTAAAATATAATCTAAAATTGATTTAGACTTCACCTCAATATACAAAAACAACTGCTATAATATCTAAACATTACTCATTAAATAAAATAAATACTTAGAATAACAATAACTTTTACCATAATGTTTCAACATGCCTGTGAATATTCCAATACAGAACTCATTTCACTTAAATGCATGTTAGAACAACCATGATTTTACTTCTTTCCTTAAGCACAGATAGTCTCTCTGTAATCTAGTCTCCTTGGGAAGTTATTACAGAAAGGAGGAGAATAACAGCGGTGTGCTCACTCTCGTCCTCTGCAACCAGATTTCCTCCTTTGTCAGAGCACACAGGAGTTTTTCTTGTATAGATCTCAAATTTCAAGGCAGGATGCATATGCATAGGCTGTCTGCCAAATATTCTGGATCCAATCGGTGCCCAGCCTTAAAGAGTAGTATTAAGATTTTGAATTTGTTCTGAAATTGAATTGGCAGCCATTGAAGGTTTTTCAGTATAGGAGAAGCATGGTCTTTCCAAGTTCTTGTGCTCCCTTCCAAAATCCTGACTGCTGTATTTTGTATCATTTGTGGCCTCTATCCAATATGAGTAATTCTAACTCCAGGCTAACTAACTTGGCCTCAAAGCCTAAAGGAGAAGGGCTAGAGAGCCGTACTAGGATGTACTTTTAGCTAAGCCTTGTAGAATTAGTCCTCATCCGCTTCAATACATCTAACTAAGGATAGGCCAAGGAATCGGGATAAATCCCATTCCTCTAACTCAAGTTATCAAAAAGGCTCAAAATTCTCAGCACAGAAGTTGAAGTGGGCAAGTGATCAGCTTTGAACAGAGGCTTCACTCCAGTGGTACTCCTTGATACACAGATCAGAGGGTTTGGACTTGATTGAGGTTGACCAAGCTCTGAAGTAGCTGTGCCTGGAGGATCATCCCTCCCCTCCTCTCCTTCCTCCACCTCCAACTTTGGTTTCCAGGCCTAAGGCTGAGGCACATTGGTTTCCCAAGGGCCATCCACATGGCTTCAAGCAGTTTCTCTATGCAGCCTTCAAGGATGTGCAGTCCTTTATGAGGCCTATCCCAGTCTTTACTCTAGCAGCATTTATACAGAGTTAGAAAACATTATATAGAGAGTTTGACCTTTGCCTCAGACATACTAAACTGCATGCATCAGGCACTTTGCCAATGATTAAATTGAATGACTCACCTTCTGTGACATTACCATGGTTGCTAAATACACTGTTATCAATTCCAGGTAGGTTCTCAACATTTTTTGGCATGAGTAATCATGCTAGTGACCAAATGACACTGACAAAAGTTAATAGTAAACCTGCCACCTCAGTCCCCAGTGGGATTACTATTAAACTTGTGTCATTGATCATTTGCTATGCTGCTATCTTCAAACTCTTCCTCAGCTCATAGAGGAGTTACAGTTTAAAGAGTCTGTGGTAACTGAGCTTGGTTTGTCTATTGAGAATATTACTGAAGAGGACTACTCTCCAGACTAACCCCCAGAGCCCTCTCTGCAAACAGCAGGAAATCATTCTCCTCCAGAGAATGTTTTCTTTCCCAATTTTGTCCATTGGATGGTAAGACATCTCAGAATCCAGGACCTGTTACTCGGCTTGCCGAAATATCTGGATTCACCTAAAGAGTTGTCTGAATCTATCCATCCTGTCCTACAGGATACCCAAAAGAAAATGTGGGAATACATATACTCAGTACATCAATAGAATCTGTGTCATGTTCACAAGCATTATTGCTTAGTCAGTGCCTCCCATCTGGACTCTAGGATTGACCTCAATGCTTTAGGTGGTGTTTTCCAGATAATGACTTATTCTTACCCTTCTGAGCCTCACCACAGATTGCTGTTTATCTCTAGAGTTGTTTTTCGTGATTTAAACAATGACAAAAGTACAGCAACAACAACAACAACAAAAAATGGACATGTGAGATATTGAGAGCTTATTGCAGATTTGATTTCTTTTATAAGTACAATTTAAGACCAGCACTTTTCTCTCGCTATTGCTTTTCCCAAAATCCTCCTTTCCCTCTCTTCTAGCTCATCAACTTCCCAGCACCTGCAAAAGAATGTGCTGCCGTTGATCCATTTTAATGCTGAGGCTGACATTTGCTGAAGAAAAGAGCAAATATTTAGTTTCAACCATTCAGATGCAAACATCATGTACTGTCCTTATGAGAAGATGGGTTTCCAGGTTGTCTGTGTAGCCTGTTATTGTCTTTTCAAGCGCGCTGCCAAGTCTGGTGTGTACTTTTGAGGACTCTAGTTTTATCTTGTTGTGAGGCTTGTTCTATGAGGAGAAAACCACGAGGTTGCAAGGTGGCTGCCGCCTCATCGTACGAGCGAATTTTAGATGCAACAGCATTCATACTAAACATTAAGCCAAATGGATGCAACCATCTGTATTTTATGTCCTCCTTAAGCAGAAAGGTGGTGATGTCCTTCAGTTCTTGGCGACTCTGGAGCGTCACTCTAGACAGATCCGCAAATATAGATATTTCCTGATCTTCCCAGGACCACTTAGGGTGCTGCTGAGCTGCCTGCGCAATTTTTTCCTTCACGCTGTAGTCGTGAAAGCAGACTGCAATGGTCCTCGGACAATTTGCAATAATCAGCCCTAAGGCACAGTGAACTCTGAGTTTCACAGTAGACATCAATACTTCCAATTCAGAGCTAGCAGTGGTAAGTAAGTGCTAAGAACATAAGAACATGCCATACTGGGTCAGTCCAAGGGTCCATCAAGGCAACATCCTGTTTCCAACAGTGGCCAATCCAGGCCATAAGAACCTGGCAAGTACCCAAAAACTAAGTCTATCCCATGCTACTGATGCAAGTAATAGCAGTGGCTATTTTCTAAGTCAACTTGATTAATAGCAGGTAATGGACTTCTCTTCCAAGAACATATCCAAACCTTTTTTAAACCCAGCTACACTAACAGCACTAACCACATCCCCTGGCAACAAATTCCAGAGTTTGTGCATTGAGTGAAAAAGAACATTCTCAGATTAGTTTTAAATGTGCTACATCCTAACTTCATGGAGTGCCCCCTAGTCCTTCTATCCAAAAGAGTAAATAACCGATTCACATTTACCCGTTTTAGACCTCTAATGATTTTAAACACCTCTATCATATCCCCCCTCAGCTGTCTCTTCTCCAAGCTGAACAGTCCTAACCTCTTTAGTCTTTCCTCATAGGGGAGCTGTTCCATCCCCTCTATTATTTTGATCGCCCTTCTCTGTACCTTCTCCATCACAACTATATCATTTTTGAGATGCGGCGAACAGAATTGTACACAGTATTCAAGGTGCAGTTTCACCATGGAGCGATACAGAGGCATTATGACATTTTCCGTTTTGTTCACCATTCCCTTCCTAATATTTCCTAACATTCTGTTTGCTTTTTTGACTGCCGTAGCACACTGAGCCACCTATTTAAATGTATTATCCACTATGATGTCTAGATCTCTTTCCTAGGTGGTAGCTCCTAATATGGAACCCTAACATTGTGTAGCTATAGCATGGGTTATTTTTCCCTATAGGTATCACCTTGCACTTATCCACATTAAATTTCATCTACCATTTGTATGCCCAGTTTTCCAGTCTCACAAGGTCTTCCTGCAATTTATCACAATCTGCTTGTGATTTAACTACTCTGAATAATTTTGTATCATTTGCAAATTTGATTACCTCACTCGTCATATTCCTTTACAGATCATTTATAAATATATTGAAAAGCACGGGTTCCAGTACAGATCCCTGAGGCACTCCACTGCCCACCCCCCCTCTACTGAGAAAATTGTCCATTTAATCCTACTCTCTGTTTCCTGTCTTTTAAGGCAGTGTGTAATCCACGAAAGGATATCTCCACCTATCCCATGACTTTTTACTTTTCCTAGAAGCTCTCATGAGGAACTTTGTCAAATGCCTTCTTAAAATCCAAATACACTACATCTACCGGTTCACCTTTATCTACATGTTTATTAACCCCTTCAAAAAAGTGAAGCAGATTTTTGAGGCAAGACTTGCCTTGGATAAAGCCATGCTGACTATTGTTCTATTAAACCATGCCTTTCTATATGTTCTGTGATATTGATCTTTAGAACACTTTCCACTATTTTTCCTGGCACTGAAGTCAGGCTAACTGGTCTGTAGTTTCTTGGATCATCCCTGGAGCCCTTTTTAAATATCGGGGTTACATTAGCCACCCTCCAGTCTTCCGGTGTAATGGATGATTTTAATGATAGGTTACAAATTTTTACTAACAGATTTGAAATTTCATATTTGAGTTTCTTTAAAACCCTGAGGTGTATACCATCTGGTCCAGGTGATTTACTACTCTTCAGTTTGTCAATCAGGCCTACCACATCTTCTAGGTTGACCGTGATTTGGTTCAGTCGATCTGAATCATTACCCTTGAAAACCTTCTTTGGAACGGGTACCAACTTACTGGCTGCACTGTTAACCCGCGTTTGGACGCGCTAGCTTTACCCCTTATTCAGTAAGGGGATTGGGAATGGTGAGGCAAAGGAAGAAAGATGAGACTTGGGGAGAGGGATGAGTATAGAGAATGGAAATGGAGGACTAAGGAGTGGATGAAGGACAGGAGAGAATAAGAAGCTGAGAAACAGAGGGGGGAATGGGAGGGCTGAAAATGGGTGACAGTGAAAGATGGAAAGCTGGTAGGTAGGAAAGGTAAAAAGAAAGAGTGAGATTGAGGACTGGAGAGTTAAATAGCATGAAGAGTGAATGGATAAAGGCAGAAAGAGAAATGGAAAAAATGTGAAAGGGAAAGATCAGTGTTAGAAACAGGAAGGGAAGGAGATATAGCGAGGGAAAATGGAAAGGAGACCCTGGGAAAAACATAGAAGAAGACTGAAAAGAGAGATCAGGATCAACCCAATTTTAAAAAACATTAAAAAGGTACATATTGAGCTTCTATCCAGCTGAGCAAGTTAGCCAGATAAACAAATTTGGCTAATGTGGCTAGGATATTCAGCAGCGTGGCTGCACCACTGAATATACTTGGCTATGTAATAGTTAGCTGGATAAGTTTATCTATAAATATAGCGGAATGATGAGCTGCAAAAAAAAAAAAAAAAAGGGACACAGAGGTGATAGTGAGCAGGCGGCTGCATCGCAGCAGTGCATTTTTGCCTGCCACGGTTGCGGCTGCGCTGCACACTATCGCCCCCATAGCGCCAATGAAATAGCTGTAGCTATTTCCGGCACTAATGTGCGATACATTATCGACCGCAGCGCTACAGGACCCACATTTTCCTAAACCCCGCCCAAACCCCTCCCTTTTCCCTAATTTACATTTTTGGTTCGTGAAGTGGTAGTTATCGCGCATGTTAGGGCGTTATCCAAACTTATCCGGCTAAGTGGCACTGAATATCAACAGCATATCCAGACAAAAAAGTAATAAAGAAAATAGTGTGTGTTTGAAGTGCTGAAAAGCAGAATATAACAAAATAAATACAAAATTAATTCTGTTTTTAGAACGTGGAATATGTCAGCTTTGGGAATGTGCGTTTCTTACATCTTCATATATTGCTTAGTCGAGAAGGAGATGCATCCATTTCATTTTCATGAAACACATCTCATTACGTGCTAAACTATATGTATTTGCCTCTGCTGTGACTGACTGACTGACTTTCCTTGGTATGACTGGAATTAAATAAATTGCTTATCTGTCTCTGAAAAAGGATTGGCTTTTGTTTGTCTAATCTCTATAGTCATGCTCTGCAGCTCTGCTTGTCCTTTGTCCTGTCTTACTGATGGTCTGTGTTTGTCATCCCCTCTTAACCTTGTTCCTTGGGGAGGTGGGTGGTTTGAGCACTCCTCCTACCCTTCTAGATCTTTATGCTGGTGATTGTCGTATGGAAGGCTGTATTTTCCACTGATGTGAGTAGTCTTCTGGACTGCAGCCAGATGCCACTTTGCTTCCAGCACATTTTTACTTGAGCTGGTCACAACTGGTCCTTCTCATCCACCAGTCACAAGTGCTGGCATCACTTTTGAGCCCTACTGCTTACCAAAAACTTTATTGTAGTTTCTGCTGCAAAAACACATCATGGCTACTTAGTCCCTTCAGTGTGACTCTGTTAGGTGTGCTTGTATTTCAAGAGAGAGTAAGTGTATCTGGAATTTATTTATTTAAAAGACTTATTATCCCTCACTATCACCAGTTCTAGGCGGGTAACAAACAAACATTCATAAACACACATTAACAAAAATGAACAAAAACAGGACAACATAAAGCAGCACCAAAATTAGCCTAACAGAATCATAATCTGACCTGAGTTAAATGGCTCTATCTAAACCCAAGTGAAATGATAAACAGTAGCTACCATTAAAATACTGGTAATTTACTGTCATTGTCAAATGCAGTCATTAAAAGCTTGCACAAATAAAAATGCCTTCAATAATTTCCTGAATCTCAGGAAAGACCTCTCAGACTTTAGCTCACCAGACAGATGGAACGATTCTGTAACGTGCGCTTGGCTGTGCGCACTGTTCAACATGTGCTTGGCTGCGTGTTTTCGAGGGGCGTCTATTACCCCTTACGCTGTAAGGGGTTTAGCGCCTCAAAAACACACGGCCAAACCCCCTGAAAACTAATAGCGCACATCACATGCAAATGCATGTGGATGAGCCTATTAGTCATTCATCCAGGATTCAAAAAGTAAAATGTGTGGCCAGTCCGCGCATTTTGCGCTTATAAATTAATGCCTGCTTTTCTGTACACTCTCCGACTTAATATCCTAGCGATATTAAGTTGGTGGAACCAAAAATGTAAAAAAATGAAAAAAAAAGGGCTGGCTGGTTCGGTTAGTAGAATGGATGCTCAATTTTACCGGTGTCCGTTTTCCTAACTGATTGCTGTCAGCGGGTTCGGAAAACCGACATTCATAAAATTGAGCGTCGGTTTCCAGAACCACCTCTCCTGAGCCAAGGAGGTGCTAGGGCGCGAAATCGTCCCTAGCGCCTCCTTTTAGCACGACCCCTCATTTAAATATAGGACCGCGCACCCAGGAGCGAGGTGGCTGGGCTCGTGTCGGGAGAGTGGGCGCTCAACATGGAGCGCCCGTTCTCCAGCGTCCTTCACTGAATCGGCCTGAGAGAGTTCCAAAGTTAGGGCCCCGCTACTGAAAATAAATGTGCTCTGCATTCAGCTAATCTAACTTGTTTGACCGAGACAATGTCTAAAGGATTCTGAGAGAATGTATGAGAAGGACAGTAAATTGCTATTGTCTATTTCTAATTATCACACAACTTGCCCACCTGCCCTTTTGGGAACTGTTTATTCCCCCTCTTCATATCAGTGTCAAAAAGGACCTGAGGACAGTTGGTCTCAACGACTCTCAGATCACCTGGTGGCATGAAAACTTTGGTACAGATCTAGAATTTGGTAGAAGCTTAAGGAAAGTCATGTGTGAATCCACAAATTTCTGCTTTTGGAGAACAGTACCCACAGGAAAGCATCCACCTTATTTCAGACCCTCCTTGAGATAGATGGCAGATTATCCCAGACTCCCCATTGTTGTCTAGGAGCTGGTACTTTGGGAGATTCTGATCAGTTACTAGTACTCCTCCTGCCATCCATTTGCACAATAACAAATGCAATCCTTTGTTGTCCTCGTTGGTTATTGAAGTCTGTTCTCTACCTCAGCATTTCATGTTGCTTTCATATCAGATTCAGCTGCTACTTATTTGATGATTTGTCATCATGACAGGATATGCTTAAAAAATTATATTTTAATCAACATTTATTCTATTTAGGAATTTTGGGCACTCCAGGATATTGCAGTACACACCTTCTTTTCAGATTGGGTCACTATGTATATCCTAAGGTTGCAAAAGTAAGATATACACACTTTTATCACTTCATAAATTTCAGTAATGGTGGTTAGTTGAAGGCAAAGTGGGTAATAATTCCCTGCTACCTGAGTCATATGTACTGTAAAGCCCAATTGAAGGACAGGTAATAACGGTGATTATGCTCCCGTAATGGGCAGTGAGTATTTAGGACAAGTCAGTAAAAGCTATTTGTTTGTTTATTTATTTAGTTAAATTTGTTGATTTATATTCCATTTTTATTTTTTATTTATTTCATTTAGGTTTTTATATTCCTCTTTTTGCACTTTTTTCAGCATTTCAAAGCAGATTACATTCAGGTACTATAGGTATTGTTAGAAAAATAAACATAACATATGTGTAATGAAAGTGTATTGTGTATTTAATGTTCCCCAAAAGCCCTAACTATACTACTGAATTTAAGACTTAACAGAATACCCCATGAGACCTTCAGTCATATTAGTTAATTTCAAATATCCATTTTCTAATTAATTAAAAACCCCTCACAGGCTGTCTGTGAAAGACAGATAAGAAGCACAATGTTTTCGAAGCCCAGGATATGTTTATTCTTCCAGTTCCTTATCTGGCTGGTTTACTGCCACAGTGGTTACTTTTATTGCTATTACTGGCTTCTGATTCCAGTTTTACAAAGTTTAGCAGAACTAGGCTCCCCTCTGAAGGCTAATAATATTATTTATATTGTGCCGTCAGAATATCATGGCAAAAAGTAAATCGTACACTTACAAAATCCCTGCTCCATAAAACTTTGAACGCAGAATGCTGACTTGTTCAAGGTTTTACAGTGAGTTGGAGAAATGGGGGCTTGAACTGGAGCTTGCATGTACACAGCTCTGTGCTATGATCACTATACCACACACTAGCAGCCCTATTCTAATTATAGTTCTCTTCCCATACCCTGGACAGGCCCAGCTAATCTGATTTTCACAGTAACCACAGTGAGAGAGCATGCACTACCCCCCACTGTATGCAAATCTATCTTGTGGATATTCTGAAAACACGACTGATTGGGCAGGTCCCAAGGACTGGATTGAGAATCACTGCCTAAGAGCTGAAATAAGTTGACATGTATTCCACCACAGAAAGGGCTGTGTAGCTATTCTTAAAGCTCTGTTGTGGTAAAATGTCAACTCATCTCTAAATGAAAGGTGTGACCTGCTTGAAAGCGCACGGTTGTAGGGTTAAGGTGTCCCCTTCCACTTGTAAGGAAAAAGACAGAGGGCCTCGAGGAGGAGCACTTTCAGGGCTTCAGCAGTGGGTTTCATTGACAGCACTGCCAGGAGTATGGGGTGCAGGACTGAGATTGCCCGGGTGAGTACAGCATGTGTTAGCTTTTTGCACCTGACACTGAGACCTCTGGTCTTCTGTCAGCCTATGTACCAAACCCACAGGGACAAGGAAAGTCAACTGATATCATATGCATTAAAATTGGCTGTAGAGTGCGAAATTATAACCAAATACCAGGATCCCACTTAAGCACAATTAAAGTCCATGTGCAAGTCATGTGCTCAAAAATGAATTTTTTAGGACATTTTCCTGCATACAGAAGGTGAACATAAACCCACTTATCTTAGAGTGCGCTAGGTGAGACCCTTTTGCGTCTGCTGCAGTGAGAGAGAGGGAGGGCCTTGCGAGATGAGCACCTGCCACCACTTCAGTCTCACTTCCAGGTCTTTGTGATGCTTTGGAACGTGGTAACCTGGGATAAAGCCACTGGTGCAGGCAATTGTTCATCTTGTCGAAAAGCTTGCAGTCTGGCATCCAAAGAATGATAAATGGAAAGAGTGTTAAAAACAGGGAGTCTGAAGAAAGACGCGTAGCAATGAATGTGTAAACCCCCCCCCCCCCCACAAAAAACAGAGAATAAAAAGGATATTGGAATAGCTAGAGGATATAAATAGAGCACTTTGAGCAACCATTAGCCAACTTTTACACCTTGGTTTCCTCTGGCTAGTGTATGATGACCTCTAAGATAATTTGTTTTTTGTTCACCTTTTATATGCAGAAAAATATTCTAAAAAATGTTTTTTTTGGCACATCACTTGCACATGGACTTTAATTGTGCTTAAGTGGGATTCTGGTGTACGGGTTATAGTTTCGTATTGTACAGCCACTTTTATGGCATTTTAGCACACCGTATGATACCAGTTGACTTAATTCAAACCTTTCTTTGTTCCTGTGGGTTTTATACATTTGAGTGTGCAACAAGGACAGCTTCTCTGGCTAGATAAGTAGCTTCTATCAGCCTAACAAACTATGCAGCAGTCTTCACTCCAGTTTGTACTTTCCCTGTATCACTGTAGATCCACAGAATTTGTAAAGTAATTAAAAGTATTTATTTTAATCAGAAAGAAAGCTTTGAAAGCAGGCCCCTTTTCTTTCAAGGAGAAAGGCACCTCTTTGCATGCTGCAAATTAACACTGTTATTGTTACTCCAACTCCTGAAGCACAAGCATCCTCAATGCCCGGGAATTAAAAAAAAAAAATAGGAGACATGACAAAATATATATCTGCTCAAGTGTTTACTGTTTCTGTTTTGAACATTTAGGAATGCAAGTGATTCGGATACTGAAAGAAGAAGAAGAATGACAAGTAGGTTAATATATGGTTGCATTAAGACCACTTCTTCTTTTTCTGTGCTTGCTGCCTGAAAAATACTATGTGAAAGAATGTTTCTTTTGACCAAAGTAATACAGATTTACCGTGCAGTGTTTGTACAGTGCTGATTAGTGTGTCCATGCATTTATTTCAGTCACCGTAAGATTCATTTATGAATTTCATATTCCTCGGGGAAGGATTTCACAGATTGAGCAGACAAATTCATAACTGGAATCTTTATAAGCTGGGATAGTTTCTTACAACTAAAAAAAAAAAAAATAAAACAGATGGCTGCCAGCATTGACCATGTTGGTTTCTGCTGATTCAAACCCGGCTACCCCGAGACTTGCATGTCACGCTTCCATGTCTGTCCCTTGTTTTTCTTGTCACCTCTCTGCTTGCCTCTGCTTTCAAAGCTAGCGAAGGATGGCTAGGCGGTTTGCAACTCTGCAGCCTCCCAACTCTGCTCCTACTAGTGTCCTCTGTATCTGTCCCAAGGGTGCGTGAATTCTGGCACCACTGCAGAAAGAGTATTTCCGGCATCTACCCACTTTTAGGAAAGAAGCATTTGCTCATGTTTCCTCTGAACCTTTCCCTCTCTTTCTTGTATTTATAAAACTATCTGTTCACTAAAGGACTCTACGTGAGATACTTAACATGCAACATTACATAAAAATATTCTTTGATGGTGATCATTCTGAGCAACTGAAACAAATCTCTGTGATAAAGTCATGGGATAGGAGGCGATGTCCTTTCGTGGATTACAAACTGGTTAAAAGACAGGAAACAGAGAGTAGGATTAAATGGTCAATTTTCTCAGTGGAAAAGGGTAAACAGTGGAGTGCCTCAGGGATCTGTACTTGGACCAGTGCTTTTCAATATATTTATAAATGAACTGGAAAGGAACATGACGAGTGAGGTTATCAAATTTGCGGATGATACAAAATTATTCAGAGTAGTTAAATCACAAGCAGACTGTGATACATTACAGGAGGACCTTGCAAGACTGGAAGATTGGGCATCCAAATGGCAGATGAAATTTAATGTGGACAAGTGCAAGGTGTTGCTTGCTGCAGTTACATGATGTTAGGTTCCATATTAGGAGCTACCACCCAGAAAAAGATCTAGGCATCATAGTGGATAATACTTTAAAATCGTCGGCTCAGTGTGCTGCAGCAGTCAAAAAAGCAAACAGAATGTTAGGAATTATTAGGAAGGGAATGGTTAATAGAACAGAAAATGTCATAATGCCTCTATATCGCTCCATGGTGAAGACCGCACCTTGAATACTGTGTACAATTCTGGTCGCCGCATCTCAAAAAAGATATAGTTGCGATGGAGAAGGTACAGAGAAGGGCAACCAAAATGATAAAGGGGATGGAACAGCTCCCCTATGAGGAAAGGCTGAAGAGGTTAGGGCTGTTCAGCTTGGAGAAGAGACGGCTGAGGGGGGATATGATAGAGGTGTTTAAGATCATGAGAGGTCTTGAATGAGTAGATGTGACTCGGTTATTTACACTTTCGAATAATAGAAGGACTAGGGGGCATTCCATGAAATTAGCAAGTAGCACATTTAAGACTAATCGGAGAAAATTCTTTTTCACTCAACGCACAAATAAAGCTCTGGAATTTATTGCCAGAGGATGTGATTAGTGCAGTCAGTGTAGCTGGGTTCAAAAAAGGTTTGGATAAGTTCTTGGAGAAGTCCATTAACGGCTATTAATCAAGTTTACTTAGGGAATAGCCACTGCTATTAATTGCATCAGTAGCATGGGATCTTCTTAGTGTTTGGATAATTGCCAGGTTCTTGTGGCCTGGTTTGGCCTCTGTTGGAAACAGGATGCTGGGCTTGATGGACCCTTGGTCTGACCCAGCATGGCAAGTTCTTATGTTCTTATCTCTTTGTATTTTGCACAGCACAGGAGGAAATGCATTTCTGTTTTTGTTTCTCCAGTATTGCATACAGAGTCCAACTTCTTGGGGTTTCTAGATAATTTTTTTCTGCATATTTCTAGTCTGTGGACACATCCTTAGGGACCTTTGTTTTCAGTTTTTATTTTATTTTCCCCAGGACCTTATCAGTGTTTATTTTCAAAATCAGAAATAAGTAGGAAATCAATGGAAAAAGAGTCATTTTTCCCCACTGATTTTCTCCCTGTTTTTGGGAGAAAAGAAATAAAAACTGAAAACAAACGTCCCTACTTATTCTGTATTTGGTGAAGGACTCTCTGTGTTCTGCATATGTGACTGAAATGAGATATTCTGCTAGTGTGTAGTTTCTATGTAGGGATCTGCAGCAGTCCAGCTTGCTGTGTTTTCCAATTTGCACTTCCCAATAGGAGGTATATTGGTATCCTAGGGCACATCATAATATTTGTAATTAATTCAAGAGCAAAATAAGTTTTAGGAGCTCCAGCTATGTTCACATTCTAGTGAAACTGTCAGAAGGTACTTAATGGCATTCTTTACCTATCAAGATGGTTTAAGACTGTGCTTTGAAACTTGTCCTGACTTTGCACCAAGCATAAACCAAGAATCAACATTTTAGTTGCAGTGCTGCAGTGAGAGGTGTCAATTTAAAACTGTATTAAAATCTTGATGTTTTAGTTCAGGGTAACCTTAGTCTTTTGTTAAATGTGTCATTAGTAGACGTCACTGTGGCTGAGAACTGTGAGGAGCATGCACAGTGTAGTGTCAGTGTGATTTGGATGACCATTTAGATTGGAAATGGCAATTGACACCTGCCTTATTGACCATGTTTTCTACTTTTGTTTTCTCAGTCGTGGTTTGACTTTTGAATGATGAATCCATGCATTTCTGCTATTTAGAAGAAGATCCTTGTCTTTAAAGCCTTCATAAATTGTTCTCGAATTACACCATGCACTACAAAGATAATGAGGCAGTACTAGCCGTGGCTGTCTTTGGTTTGGTGAGGGTAGATTATATCTAGCAATTAATTATATTTGTAGGAGAAATGCGGGAAGATGTCGAGCTTGAATTTAAGAGCATCAGATAAGAGCATGACAACTCAGTATATAATGCCATCTTCATGATGATTATTAAAATTATGAAAACTTCACAGGGGAAATAGAATAGGCTTGGTTTCATTCTTGTCATGGGCGTCCCATTTTCTGCGCATGTAGATCATGGCTTATTTTTCTTTTTAATATGCGATATCTCAGATGAGCGCAAAGTTGCGAGTCGTGTTTGGTTTTGATCTGTTTAAGAATAACAGGATACAAAATCATTTGCAAACTGATAGTATAAGGATTTTCCTTCTGATTCTAATTCTCTTAAAAGGCCATACAGACAGAATCCTAAAAATAGTAAGATCAGGTGGTGAAATTATATTAAATGGATAATAGTCAATGGTGACTTATTTATAGAATATACTGCAATCAATATGTACAGTGTGGCACAACACAAATCACATAGGGCTTAATTCACCCAATTTGAGTCCAGAATGGAAGCCATGACTAATAGCTAGACAGAAAGACCAATGAGTAAAAGAAAAAACACTATTCAAAGCAGGAGCAGAGGCTGTGTAAGAGGGCAATAATGAGAATATAATGAAGCATTTCGGGCTCATCTTGCTCTGAACCAGGAAGCACATTATCTACCTCATTACCCTATGTATGAGCACAATTATCCCTTTTCAGAACATGAAAGTCACTCAAATATTGGTCCCCTTTGGAAAAAAATAAACAGTTAAGCAAAACCTAGCCCACTTCCGCATATGCTCGGAAACCCCAAACAGGTATAACAAAAAGCCTCTTTCACGGCCATGAGTATTTCAGAGCTGTCTCTGGATTTGTTGTTATCATGTCATAGCACCCTTTGAATAGATATAATCCTATAATCCCAACATTATGTTACAAGTCAGTCTTTATTATAACATTCTCTAGAGCAGAGCTTTCCAAACTTTTCATGTTGGTGACACACTTTTTAGACAAACATAATTTCACGACACGGTAATTCAGTCTACTAGTAAACCAGAGGTTAAAGGTTAAACGAACGAAACATATTTCGACAATTTATGTATGTTTCCTTAAATATATACATAAATAAAATGTTTCACGACACAACCTATCTCATGAAAACCTTAAATTTATATTAAAAATATATATTCCAAGATTCATGTTATTGTTATAATTTATGAGAAACAATAATAAAACAAATTGTCTGTCCCCCACACACTCATCTCTCTCCTCCCCCCAGCACATGTCTGGCCCCCACACACTCATATCTCTCCCTCTCAAGCACATGTCTGTCTCCCCAGCACGTTTGCCCCCCACTCACTCATCTCTCTCCCCCCAGCACATGTCTGGCCCCCACACTCATGTACCTCGTCTTTTTGATTGTTGCCAGTTAAGTGCTTCACTCCCTTCCATGATCACCAGACACTGCTGCTTACAGTCAGTACTCCTCATGGCCAGGCCTCATCGGCAGCAGCAGCCAATGCAAGGATGGCTGGGCTCGTTCCACCCACCAAGCCCCCCCAAAAAACGCGATTGACAGCAAAAATCACCCAATAATAAGCAACCCATAAACTGAAAAAAAAAGTGAATCTCTAGGGAAAAAAAAGCCCAAACTCGCATCAGAGTTGACCGGGCTTGCGTGACACACCTGCACACTGCAGGCGACACACTAATGTGTCCCGACACCCAGTTTGGAAAGCTCTGCTCTAGAGACAAGTGGGTGACGTCATCCCACATCACTGAGACAGAGCTTGCAGAGAGAAAAGCCTAGGGGTTTCTGAGCAGGCATGGACCTGCCTACACACCCACTCCCCACGTGAGTCTCCTCCGTCTTTTTCTTTCCACTTTTGCCAACAGACGCGAATTTGCTCTTGTATTTTTTCCAGCAGCCCGTTGGATTTTTCCCTTTTTCTAATATTTAGTCTTTATGTTTTAACGAGTCTCCTATGGATAGTAGTTCCATTTCTCTTTCTTTTGGCATTAGCCAATATTTTTTTCCTCCAAAATTGTTTGATATTGCCTCAGTAATTTTCAAGACGTCATAATCGAAACTGGGCTTCTGAAGATGTCGTAGATGGTCTAAGAAAATGTCGGACCGATGGTCCATTTTTATTGTGTCAGATGTCTGGGTCCTTCTTATGACATGCCAGATTAAGCCATTTCTGTTTGCATATTTCAAGGGCTTTATCACTAAATCGCCTTCCCTGCATCCTCAGCATTCATGTCATTGTAAAGGAGTTCTGCTTTGATATGTCCTACTCCTGCAAACAACCTGCCAACATCTACATCCATTGTACAATATCTTGTGTATGTTTTGAACAGTGATGCCTGTCAGTACATAGAGAGGAAGCCATGTCATTCATATACAGATACATTGTAACATATGGAGGTCAAAGAATTACTGTTGGCACTCACTGTTTTTACCCTTTCTCTGTTTGTTGGTTTTGATCGCCAAAGAAATTGGGTGCCAGCTCAGGACTGGCAAGACACAGGGCACCAGCCATTAGGATGCAGCAAAGAGCAGCCATAGATGGGCCTTGCGTGGAGTCCATCCCACTCACGGCCCAGAGGAGTGGAGACTCGGCGGGCCACAAGCAGAGCCTATTCTATTCACGGCCCAGAGGAGTGGAGACTCGGCGGGCCACAAGCAGAGCCTATTCTATTCACGGCCCAGAGGAGTGGAGACTCGGCGGGCCACAAGCAGAGCCTATTCTATTCACGGCCCAGAGGAGTGGAGACTCGGCGGGCCACAAGCAGAGCCTATTCTATTCACGGCCCAGAGGAGTGGAGACTCGGCGGGCCACAAGCAGAGCCTATTCTATTCACGGCCAAGAGGAGTAGAGACTTGGTAGGCTGTGAGCGGCAGAGATTTGGCGGCCTGCAAGTAGCACCCATCCTGCTCGAGGCCGAGAGAAGCAGAGTCTCAGCGAGCCATGAGCAGCGCCTCTGTTTGTGTGTGTGAGTGAGTGAGAGGGATTGTGTGTGTACGAGAGAGCAGTGGTGTTAGTGAGAGAGAGGGAGGGAGCCTGTATAAGGGTGTGTGTGTGTGAATGAGACAAGGAACCTAAGGGGTTGATTTTAAGACTTGCGAGCATCCATGTGCGGGTGGTTTCTGGTGTGCGCCCATGGACGCAGCTATTTTATACACATGCGCATTGGCGCACACGTGTTATAAAATATGATATCCGCACGCACATGTGCAGCGGATATTAACATCTAGTCGTGCATGTGCGGGCGGATGGCCTCCACGCACGCGGCCCGGCCCTTACAAAAATGCATGCGGCACGCGCAAGGCCCAGCTACACGCATAATCCTGTCTGAGTGAATGAGGTCGGAGCTGGGGTCTGGTCTGGGGGGTGGGGGGGGGGGGGGTTCAAGGCAGAAGATTCGCTTAGGGCGCCTAATACCCTTGCACTGGCCCTGTGCCAGCTGTGTTTTAGGAAGCACAAAGAGATGTTTTTCCTTTTAAGGACTGTTAATGCGTCACCCTAGCAGCCATGCTGGGCACAATATAGACATGCGGGTTTCATATGCACATGCTCAGTGCTTGACTGAGAGCCAAGAATGACCAGTACTTCCATGATCCATAACCACTGCCGGCCTTCCTCCAACTAATCTTCCAGCACTAGTACTAGAACAAGAAGGGCTACTCCTGGAGAGGGCCTGCCAGCTCCAACAAGTATGGTCTGTTTGGTTTCCTCTCTTTCTGGGTGAGAAAGGTATGCACTTTTTTTGATGAGCCGGTATGTGCTTTAAGAGTGAGCGAGTCTTTTCTCTAGACTAGAGTCTAGACTAATATTTTGCACTCACTGAGCTGAAGTCACTCACAAATTTTCTTTAAAAAAAAAAAAAAAAGTTTTTCAAACCATGAGGCAGCTGCTTCTGGTCCAGGGATTGCATTGTGTGTGATCCCTCTTTAATATATTCTACCTTGCCACTCTTTTCTCATATTTGTAATGTAATTGTTATTCCTTTGTACTTAACTTTTTTTCCCTAATTCTTTTTTTTTTTTTTTTCGCTCTGACAACCAGAGCATGCAGCAGCCTCTTCATGCATGTATGCCTTCCTTGACATTTCTTTGTAGCTGAACAGATGCCCTCTGTTAGAGGTATAGTTGTACATGCTGCCTTTTTCTCCTGCTTTGCACCTGCTACTTTGTGTGTATTCCTAGCTGGATGTCTTTTTTTTTCTCTCTTTCAATCATTTTTTAATGCTGCGTTAGTACCTTCAGGGGCAGCAGGAGCAGGAGGCACATTTAGGCAGATGGATAACCCTGAAATTCTCAGACCTCACCCCCCCCCCCCCCCCTTCTAGGAAGGGAAAAAAATGTAAAAATTAGAATGCATGTTTGTTTTTTTTTGGAGGGAGGGGGAGGTTACAAAATAAAAATGCTTTCTTTTTGTTGTCATTTGTTGTCATTTGTTGAAGTTGAAGTTTTTATTTTTGCCAGGTTTAATGATGTGTATGTATGGGTGTGAATGCCAGAGTATGACTGCTTGTGTACAGGGTAGGGTCAGGGAGTGTTTACTTGGGACAGTGCCTGTGAGGAAAAAGGTATGCGAGCATAGAAATGTGATGCCAGAAATAAACCGTATGGCTTATCTAGTCTGTTCATCCACACTCAAGTACTCAGCCGTACAATCCTTACCATGTCTTCCGAGATCCCCTGTATTTATCCCTTGCTTTCTGGAATTCAGATACAGCCCTTGTCTCTGCCACTTTCCGCTGGCATGTATCCTTCACACTGACTGTAAAGAAATATTCCCTTAGATTATACCTCAGTCTGCTCTCTCCCTCAACCCATGAACCCTCTTTCCAGAGCTTCCTTTCTCTTGAAAGAGGCCCCCCTCCTGTGCATTGATAGTTCAGAGACATTTAAATGTCTCTAATATTATCCACCCTATTCTGCTTTTCACCTAGGGTATACATGTTTAGATCTTTTAAGTTTGTCCCCATATACTTTGGAACAAAGCCATTGACCATTTTTAGGAGCCTCCCTCTGGACCCACCATCCAGTTTGTATCCTTTTGAAGGTGTGGTCTCCAGAACTGCACACAATGTTCCAAATTAGGGGTGATGTATGGACTGTGATATAAAGCTAAGTAATTTGTATGGTTTAAACTCCTGGAGAGCAAAGTGTTTGTGTGTATCCCCTCACCCAGTTGAACCCTGTTGGACCTAATATGACTTTTTAAAGGAAAATATTTTGAAAAAAGAAAAAAGATTTGTTGACTCCGAGTGAGCACTATATTTACATTAAAATAAAGTTGGACCAAAAGGTCTATGCAGCTTGTTAGGATTGACAAGTTGTGGTCATAAAGGTCCTACAAATCACCTCTATAAAAAACTTAGAAAGTCACTACTGAGGGCGTTGATGTGATTTATTTATTTGTCCTCAGAAATTCCGAGGTATTTTTGGGCTTGTTTTTTGATTTCCAAATTAGGTCTCACCAGGGACAATATTGCCTCCTTTTTTTGCTGACCATTCCTCTCCTATGTATCCAAGCACTTTTCTGGCTTAATTCATCTCTGACCACCTTAAAATCCTCAGATAAGTTCCCCACAATCCCACTCTTGTTTTGTGCTTAAAAGAATTTCTCTCCATATACTGTACCATTCCCTTGGGTTCTTGCAAACTATATGCATGACTTTAGATTTTTTAGTACTAAATCTTAGCAACACATTCCTCAAGCTTTGGTAGATACCTCCTCATGGATTCCACACCTTTCTGGGTATCTACCTTGTTGCAGATTTTGGTATCATCCACAAAAGGCAAACCCCTTACAAATATGTTGAAAAGAACCTATCCTGGGACCAATCCTTGAGGCTTACCACTAGTAATGCCCCTCTTCTTGGAGTGAACTCCATTTACCACTATCCTTTGTCATCTCCCACTCAACCAGTTTCTAACCCACGGGCCAATACAGTAAAGTCTGCAGGAGAGTGGGCGAATGCCCGCTCTTCCGGCACGTGCACAGGCCACTCTCCTGTGTGCGCGATTCAGAATGCAAATTAGGCCCGGCGGTAAAAACAGGTAAAAGGAGGTGCTAGGGACACTAGCGCGTCCCTAGTGCCTGCTTTTGGACCGGAGCAGCAGCTGTCAGTGGGTTTGACAGCCGACACTCAATTTTGCCATGTTCTCGAGCCCGCTGACAGCTACGGGTTCAGAAACCGGACGCTGGCAAAATTGAGCGTCCGGTTTTCGACCCGCGGGCTAACTTCAATTTTTATTTATTTATTTATTTTTGTACTTTTGGTAACTTTCGGGACCTCCAACTTAATATCACCATGATATTAAGTCGGAGGGTGCACATAAAGCAGTTTTTACTGCTTTTCTGTGCACTTTCCTGGGGCCCGAAGAAATTAGCGCCTACCTTTCTGAATTTTGCGGGAATACCTAATAGGGCCATCAACATGCATTCGCATGTTGCGGGCGCTGTTAGGTTCGGGGGGGTTGGATGCGTGTTTTCGGCCCCTTACTGAATAAGGGGTAACGCTAGCGCATCGAAAAAGCGCGTCCAATCGAGGGTTAACAGTGCGCTCCAACGGAGCGCACTGTACTGTATCGGCTCGCCAGTCAGTTACTTTTGGGCTCACACCAAGGGTGCTTTGTTTATTTATAAGTCACCTATGCAGAGCCAAATCAAAGGACACGTGGATAGTGTGTTAAGATACTCATGCAATAAATAGGATCTAGCAGAACCAGTCTTCAACAAGGTGAAAAATTCTTTGGGTGTAAGGTGAGAAGCAGAGCAAAGCCCAAAAATGGAGAATATAGGTTGCATGCTCCAAATATTGTTTTTTTTTTTACTGCCTTCTGAATAATTTTTGAGTATCTCAGAATTCACTGAATAACTGCTGAATATTTCTTTGTACAATAGTAGATTTATTTATTTAAAAAATTTTCTATACCGTTGTTTAGTGATATACCATCACAACGGTTTACAAATAGGCACATAAATAAATTCGAGATGGATTGTACTTTAACCAGGGGGGTGCCGCCGTTGTTCAGATACATGATTCAATATTATAAGCTATATGTAAAGTGTATTAAAATTCCCTTTATGGGCTAACCGAAAAAACTCAATTTTCAGTTGTTTAGCTAGTGAAGGACCAAACCTCTAGGTGTAGCTCGAGCCCATAGATACAAGGTCCCTGCTATAAAGTGCTTACAGTCTGATCTATCCTTATATAGAAATAAAATATGTTCGTCCGGCAAGCAAAACTAAAGTTTACAATAGGATATTGAGCTCAGGAGAGTCTGCTGATCTATTAACATTCATGCATTACCTGCGTGGAAACTCAACCATACATGAAAAGCTGTATTGAAGTTGCCAGAATTACTGGGGTAGGAGATTTAAAGAGAGCAAGACTGTGTTTTGTTTTTAACTTTGGACGCTATTGACTTTTTGCTTAAACTGGATCGTGCTCATTTTTCATTTTGGTTCTACATTTGTTTACGATGATTACTTTTATAAACAAATTGTTTTGTAAGTCGACACTTAGTTACAACAGCTGGGCTGTCAAAGATGTTTGTTTATATAATTCAGTTAGCAGTTACCGGGGTCTGATTTCTGAGTCATTCCTGAATCATAAACCAGTGTTTATGATTTTTAGCCAGTCCCATTAAACATGCAGTGTTCCTTATCGATAGCCCATGTATATAGGCATAGCAATAACATGTAAATTAAGAATGCAGCGTAAAGAGCTGAAGAGTTTACTTATAGGAGGTTCCTGTAAAAAGGAGGTATTGCCATCATAAAAAGATTTACATCTTTTATTCCAGAAAAGAATGACGTCGAAAAGTGCATGCTAGAGGCATTGCACCGAGTCACATTCCCCCTGACATACCTGCCCAGGCGCCTCCTGCCCATGCTCAGTCCAGTTTGGCTGATCGCGGCAAGGAGATTGCGCAGTACTCTTTGCTCTCCTAGCAGCGGATAGTGGTGGGGAGTAGAAGAATAAGCCTGCTGCATACTCCATTATGGCCCCTCTCACCTCTCTTCTGTCCCTCTGCCTTACTGTTGCTGCTGGGCCCAGGAAGCAGCACGGGCCCACAAACTCCAACCTGGGCTCAGCCTGCTACAGAGCTGCCTGCTTTCTGGCTAGCTGGCCAGCGGAAGAGGCCCCTGGCCTGGCTGAACTGTGCTGCTTCTCTGGCTCCTCTTCCGTCTGGAGAACACAGGCCGGTCACTTCACTAAGGGTGTGCAGCCGTGCAAGCACAAGTCAGAAATTCATAGGGACAGACTGACAGATGGGACATGTTGTCCACAGCAAGTGCTCTTGGGCTTTTTGTGAAATCAACCTAAAAATACAAGAAAGATCATATTGTAGGGGAAAAATATAGGAGGAATAGGCTCAGGATCAGCAGGTTGATATTCTGAGCAATCCTGTTACTCTTATCATAAGCCTCACATATTAACAGGTTTAGCAACATTTTCCAAAAAATGGATTGTTTCCCATGCAGTTTATAGTTTAATTGAAACTTTGCCATTGTAAAAGTTGCTTATTATGAACAGATTTGTCAGTCATACTGTACATAGTTCTAGAGTCACTGTGAGATGAGTTGGTAGATACATTTAATGCCGCTTGAAAACTTTGTAAGTTATCATGCACTACTCTTGCTAGTATCTTATCCTCTGACTGCCTGTTTCACATATTTTCTCCCATCCTGGTGGCATCTTCTCCTCTCATCTCCCCTAAATTGCTCTGAGACTTAGTCAGAAATTTTAGATCATCCTTGCCACCGAGTCTGGTATGTTTTCCTTCATCATGTTTAATTTGTTGTTTATATATAGTATGTAAATTAAATGCAGTACAGAACATGAACACATAACTCTGGGGGTTTTTTTTATATCTGATTAACATAGCTGCTTGTTCCTGTGAACTGCCAAATGCAGTCAATCACCAGTAAAGCATCCGTTCAAGGCTGAAGGTTCAGTTGGACACAAGGTTGAAACTTCCGTCTCAAAACCTATTGTTGACCATTATCATTTCCAGTATGCAAAGAGAGAACGATCCAACATTCCAAAAAAAATTCACAATGTATAGACATAAAAATAATCAAAACTAGGATATCACAATGTATGAAAAATAATGGACCATTACATTGCAGGGTCAATAAAAATTGATTTGAAGAACAAAATTAGGATATCACCTATAGGAAACCAAACTTCATGATTCGGAATCCCATTGTTAACGATAAAAGAACATGATAAAGATTATTTCACCAAAAAAGGATGTCAAGAATATATAGAAAAGAACAAATAAAAACCTAACAATACATTCATACTCCTATTTCCCCCTCCCCCCCACCACCCCTGGTCCTAAAGTTAAATAAAAATATCGAAAGAGGTTGCATCAGATACCACAAGATAACATCCGTCAGATGGAGTTAGCCAAATATTTTTTTCTTGTAAAAGAATCTCTCATAAATATGTTGGAGGGAAACAAAAAAGATATTATCCAAAACAAACCTTTTGAATCTCAGGAAAGAATTATAAGTTAGGAAGGGAGCCCAGGCATAAGAACATAAGAAATTGCCATGCTGGGTCAGACTAAGGGTCCATCAAGCCCAGCATCCTGTTTCCAACAGAGGCCAAACCAGGCCACAAGAACCTGGCAATTATCCAAACTTGCCCGAGTTGTCTTTTAACTCCCAAGTTATTTTCTCCATGCTCATCATATCCCATATTTTACAACCATTCCAGTTTTGTTGGAGGGAAAGATCTCCAGTACATAGCTAGTAGCTGTTTATAGACAGGTCTTCCTGAAAGTTATCCCCTGAAAATCTTCTAAAAGAACACTGGATACAGTGAATGTGATTTCCAAATCCACAGTCCTTGAAATACTATAATACACAGCCTTCCAAACAACTTGGACTAGAGGACATTCCCCCCATAAATGTATAAATAAACCAAATTACAATTTCACTAATTCAAGGAAGGAGTATTAGGATCCCATTCATCTTCTGTGGAGTGATATAGGTCCTCAATAAGATCTGTACTTGGTGTTAACTAAGACTAATAAGATTGAACACTTAAAGGTGTATTGCCACAAAAGGTCTCTGGATTTGTTTCCTTGAATCATTTTCTATGAACAGGACCCTTTATCTCTCCAACTATACAAATGAGCTACCAGCCCTTGAAATGTTCCTTTTTTCAAAATCCACTTGTGAATGGGTAAAGTATGATGACATCTTTGAAATAGTTGCAACATGTCTATCTTGAAAACATTGACAGAGAGGGATCTACCACTCTAAAGCAGCAATTACATCTTAAGGTTGAAACTTCTGAGTAGTAGTACCTTCAGATGTGGCAATACAGAAACTGAATGCTTATGAGAGGTGATTGAATGGATAGGAATAGAGAATGGAGCTCTGATGGTATTATTGTATAGTGCATATAGGTTTCAAACTTGAATGAATTCACATATTTTGGGTTTGATTTTCTAAGACTTTTTTCCCATTCTGTATTTATGGGGGGGGGGGGGGGGGGGGGGATTAGTAAATGAGGTGCTTTGTGTGTAGTTACCTGATTAATGATTAGTAATCCTGTGAAAATTCTAATCAAAAAGATCAGTCTAGTCCAAGGTTGATATGCTCTAGGGGGCAGATTTTCAAAGGGTTACGCGCGTAACTCCCGAAAAGCTGCCCCTGCACGTGCGTCCCAGGGCTTCGAAAAAGGGGCGTTCTGGGGTGCGGCTGTGGGCGGGGTGCTATTCCGGGGCGGGGCCGAGGCCTCCTCCATTGCGCCCTGCCGAGGGATGGTGCGCCAGCAGCCAGCCGGCGTGCGCAAGTTACGCCTGCCCAGAGGCAGGCGTAACTTCAACGATAAAGGTCAGGGGGGGTTAGGGAGGGGAAGGTGGGGGGAGGCGGAAGGAAAGTTCCCTCTGAGGCTGCTCTGATTTCGGAGCGGCCTCGGAGGGAACGGAGGAAGGCTACGCGGCTCGGTGCGCGCGTCGCACAATTGTGCACCCCCTTGCATGTGCGCCGACCCTGGATTTTATAACATGCACGTGGATGTTATAAAATCGGGCATAGATTTGTTCATGCCGGGTTGCGCGAACAAATCTACGCCCGAGCATATGTCTGAAAATCTACCGCTATATATTATTACAGTAGATTATTATCAAGGGAAGTACATGTTGCTTTTTAGTGCCTAAAAAATTCATGTAAGTCTTTATATTTTCCTTTGTATTTGTTCTGGCTTTCAGGGGTAAATCCTAGATATGTACTCAGAAACTGGATGGCAGAATCTGCAGTCCGCAAGGCTGAAATGAATGATTTTTCAGAGGTAAAATTGATCTTTAATATTGATATTTTTTTCATTATACTGTGTAATTGAGCATGGAATGGGTTGAGTTCTGTTTTCAATGGTATTCTATTTTTAGCACAGTATTGTACAGAATGGATATTGCATGAATTTTTATGTAGTTCTGAATTGTTGAGTACATGTTTCATTTGGTCATTTAATGAAAAATCTGTGAATAGTAAATGAGTACAGCTCTCATCAAACTGATTAACAGGTGAGATAAGAAACATCAGACAATCGGCGTTCACTTATGGCTCGCACCCCACCCATAACAATGCCCATCATTCCTATAGAAGTGAATAATTATAGCCCCGCCCATTTCCCCATTGTCAAACCACACCCTTCCCGTCCTAAACTATGCACCCTATGAAGTCATAAAAAATGTCTGTTGTCGTATTTGATTGACATCACAGTTAATGGCCCTGGCCACTTTTGATGACCTAACCAGAAATCCAACCAAACCATGTTCGCAACCCTCTCCTAGACACGACTCCCTACAGTGTCATCAGAAATGGCTCCTGTCACTTTTGATGACAGCACAATTATTGGACTCTATCTGCGTATGCTAAAATGGAGAAACTATTTTGTTATGTTTGTCATTTGGATAGGAAATAATACAAAAAGAAACAAATGTCATTGTGATCTCCCTGTTCAAAATGAAAACACATCCCCACTGCGGTGTAGTTTATTTGAACATGGCAATTAAATTAAATTTATTGGATTATTGAGGTTGAAATTCAAAGGCTTTTATCTAGCTGACTTTTGGAGTTAGCCAGACAAAAGCTAAGGTTTGAATATTTTCCCCTACTAAGCAGATACATTTTATGTGCACAAGTCATTATGCGCACAAACTTTATTTGGATATAAAGATACAGCACTGGAAGTGTTTCAAGAGCAAAATTTTATGAGGACAATTTCCCAAGTCATTTACCCAGATATAAACATAAGAACATAAGAAAATGCCATATTGGGTCAGACCAAGGGTCCATCAAGCCCAGCATCCTGTTTCCAACAGTGGCCAAGCCAGGCCATAAGAACCTGGCAAGTACCCAAAAGCTAAGTCCATTCCATGTAACCATTGCTAATGGCAGTGGCTATTCTCTAAGTGAACCTAATAGCAGGTAATGGACTTCTCCTTCAAGAACTTATCCAACCCTTTTTTAAATACAGCTATACTAACTGCACTAACCACATCCTCTGGCAACAAATTCCAGAGTTTAATTGTGCCTTGAGTGAAAAAGAACTTTCTCCGATTAGTTTTAAATGTGCCCCATGCTAACTTCATGGAGTGCCTCCTAGTCTTTCTATTATCCGAAAGAGTAAATAACCGATTCACATCTACCCGTTCTAGACCTCTCATAATTTTAAACATCTCTATCATATCCCCCCTCAGCCGTCTCTTCTCCAAGCTGAAAAGTCCTAACCTCTTTAGTCTTTCCTCATAGGGGAGCTGCTCCATCCCCCTTATCATTTTGGTAGCCCTTCTCTGTACCTTCTCCATCGCAATTATATCTTTTTTGAGATGCGGCGACCAGAATTGTACACAGTATTCAAGGTGCGGTCTCACCATGAGCGATACAGAGGCATTATGACATTTTCCGTTTTATTCACCATTCCCTTTCTAATAATTCCCAACTTTCTGTTTGCTTTTTTGACTGCCGCAGCACACTGAACCGACGATTTCAATGTGTTATCCACTATGATGCCTAGATCTTTTTCCTGGGTGGTAGCTCCTAATATGGAACCCAACATCGTGTAACTACAGCAATATATTTTTCCCTATATGCAACACCATGCACTTGTCCACATTAAATTTCATCTGCCATTTGGATGCCCAATCTTCCAGTCTTGCAAGGTCCTCCTGTAATGTATCACAGTCTGCTTGTGATTTAACGACTCTGAATAATTTTTTATCATCCACAAATTTGATAACCTCACTAGTCTTATTCCTTTCCAGATCATTTATATATATATATTGAAAAGCACCGGTCCAAGTACAGATCCCTGAGGCTCTCCACTGTTTACCCTTTTCCACTGAGAAAATTGACCATTTAATCCTACTCTCTGTTTCCTGTCTTTTAACCAGTTTGTAATCCACGAACGGACATCGCCTCCTATCCCATGACTTTTTAGTTTTCGTAGAAGCCTCTCATGAGGGACTTTGTCAAACGCCTTCTGAAAATCCAAATACACTACTTCTACTGGTTCACCTTTATCCACATGTTTATTAATCCCTTCAAAATATGAAGCAGATTTTGTATGGCACTGGTTGGTTAGTGCTGCCTTGCTGCATGGACGTTTTGGCACATTCTCCAATTTTACAGCCCCAAGGATTACAAGGGTCTTTACAAAGTATGCTTTTGTATTTGCTACAAACCATAGTTGAAAAATAATTTTTGAGACACAGTTAGATGGTGGCTAATATTAGGCCCTATTTACTAAGCATTTCCCCAAAGACACAAAATGCGAGAAAACCTTTAGTAAATAAGACCCCATTGACAGGTAGTGCTGCTTAAACTCAGACACTTTCACTTCATTAAACACGATGGAGATCATTTTCAAAAGAATTTATGTGCATAAAACTGGGTTTTTGAAAATTGCTACTTTTATATATGCAGCTCCTTTGAAAATTCACTCCATAGGGCTGAATTGTCAAAAGGTTTTACACATGTAAATGCACTTCTGAAAATTGCTACAAAATGCTACTTTTATGCGCTTAACTCCTTTGAAAATTACCTCCAGTATGCATATCATGACTGTAATGCTTATTATCTATGTGTGTCATGGTATTTGATAAGGAAACACACATCTACTTTTCCTGAAAACATTCTGTATTGCATTAGGTTATCCTTGCTATATAAATTTGAAACAAATGCATTTATACAGTTATACATATATACCATTTTGTGCAATATACATTTTTCATGTTGCAAGCTGTCTCAGGTGAGCATTTATTAATTTATACCTCTGTCTGTTAAGGTTCGCTTTCTGCAGCAAGTTCTTCAGAGACCTTTCCAGGTACAGAAAAAAGCAGAAGAAGCTGGTTTTTCTCTACAACCTCCCTCTTGGGCTAGAAACCTCAAGGTCAGCTGTTCATCTTGATCAAAAGGAACAAAACAAGAAACTCAAACAGATCTGGCTTCAAGAAAAAAATTGACTATTGAAATGGCAAAATCATTTCCCACAAATGGAATTTTTATGGCTCAGAATACATTTTCCAGGAGTAGGCATTGTGTTAGCATTTTGTCTACTGTCCTATTGGAAAGTGAATGTCATTTCTGGAAAAATGTCTTCCTCTGGGTAATATCTCCTAAAAGGTTTGTTTTGCATATACAGTGACAAGAATTAACCTCACTCCTAAGCCAGAGTAATGTTGGACATGATCTCAGTCATTCAAATGTACTGCTAGTGGTCTTAGAGCTTCCTTCTGCACTGTGCTAATTCTCCAATAGTCTTGAAACTGACAAGTGCTACACTGATGTTGAGCTTGGGTCTCTTGCTTCCATTTAATAAAACAACAACTTCTGTTACTGTGAGAAGTGGAATGAGTGTGGACTGTAATATGTTCACCATATTATTAAAAAGAAGCAGAGACCTGAAAAACATGAATGCTTAAATTAGCCTCTCTATTGTACCAGTACTTCTGTAAATACAGGATTTCTAGTTATTCTTTCACCAAATACTTTAACAGAATCACAACTTCTCATGATGGAAAAAAACTACATAATGCTTATGTATAGAAATACTAATTTTTGTAAAAAATCTGGCCTTGTGACTTGTTTATAGTAACACAATATGAAAGTCTAATCATCCCATCAGTGCTACTTTACTTTCCCTACTACCTTGCCTCATCAATGATACCTTACCCACCATCCCATGCTTTGTCAGTAATATCTACACCCTTTCCTCCTCATCATCTTGTCAGGGTACCTTCCCATTACTCTACTCCTTCCCTGTGCCCCTTTGTCTTCCTCCCCTTTACTTCCTCTGACACTTTCTCTTTCTTCTTTGTCATTCTCTACCTCTCTTCTTTTCCATCTTCCTTGCCCTGTGCCTCTGTCTTCCTCTGCTTCCTATATCCCTCTCCTTTTCTGTGTCTCAGTCTCTCTCCCTGTGCCCCATAGTCCTCCTGCTCCCTCTTTTTTGCCTCTTTGACTTTTTTCCTTTCTGCTTTGTATTTCTCTGTCTTTCTCCATGTTCCTCTGGCCACCTTCCTTCTCCCCACATCTCTTATGCCTTGACCTTCCGTCTATGAAATTAAAATATAATGTTGATACTCACACATTGTGGCCATTGCTGGTACTACAGTCTCTCGCTTCTTCTGGACAGACAAAAACTGAGTAGTAGTATACAATCTGAAATCCTTCACTAAGTTCAGGAATTAAGTTTCATAAAAAAGAATTATATTCATATTTGTGTTAAGAAACTCTTGCAAGATAGAGCCTAATCTGTGGCCTTCAAGGAATTCACTGAATTCCCTACCCTACCCTCTCTCTCTCTCTTTTTTTTTTTTTTTTGCAGCTTTTGTTTTTCTCAGCAGGGGCCTGTTAGGTTGCTTTGAAAAAGTTTTCTTATGAGGCTATCATTATTGCACTATGAAATTGCATTGATCAGATTTGTAAAACTATTCAAGGTTGCAGACATGCCAAATTATGCTGAAATGCTAGAATGTATTTAAGAAGTTAAAAAGCATGTCATTCAACCTTAAGATTCATTCCTGCCTTCTGGGCAAAATTTTTAAGAAATCACAACTTACAAGAATCCTAGCCCTATTAATATATGAAATAAAATTATAACACCAACCAATTGGGAAAATGTTATGCAAACTAGCTCATTGATGTGTAAATTGGAGGTGGTAATCTATTTATTGTGTCAGCAATGCTCTGACTGCTACTCAATTGCCTTGCACTCTCCTAGAATATTCAATACTTTATTTAAATAAAGATCTTTCTTAAGCTGCCAGTATTTTTATTTTGGTAACTCACAACAGGTCATTGGTGGGGCAGCATTTTTCATACCCATTATCAGCAGCAGCACAGCAAAGAGAGAAGGAGGGATGTTGCTTTGGTCCCACCTTCTGCCCTATGTTGTGCTGCTGGCTACACTGGGCTGAATCAGGCAGCCCATGTAGAGAAAGGAGGAGAAGGTCAAGTGTGTGTTAGGAAGGAGGATGCAATGGTGCAGTAGCAGCAGTGGGAGGATCAGTATTTGTTCTTCTGGGCCATTAGGCAGGATCAGCAGCATCTCAACAAGGCTCAAAGAGTCAAGCAGAAGGTACTGCTACAGCTGCTACTTGAGAACTGGAGGGGTAGGGAGTCCTGGTTTGGAGTAAGAAAGCAGGGGATTGGGGGGAAGGGAGAGGGGATTGAAAACGCAACCCATTTTTTCGCCTCCCCCCCGAGTCCTTAGCAGTCTCGCTTTCAACCCTACCCCCCTTGAGTCTCCAGCAATCTCACTCTCAAGTTGAGACTTGAGGGAGGGGGTTAAGAGTGAAACTGCAGGGGAATTGTGGGAGAGAGGGAGCTAAGAGTGAGACTGCTGGAGACTTGAGGAGGCTGAGAATGACAATTTCAAGGTGAATGGAAATAATCAAAAGTTCCTAAGTATGGAGAGTGGGGACATTTTTTATCTTTATTAGTTTTAATTATCAGATGGTGTTTGATGGTATCTGCTGTACTGAAATATTTTGTTGGTGTTTGGAAATTATTTTAACATTTTTATGAGCATTTAGCTATAGGATATTCTGTTCATTAGCTATTCTGAAATATTCTTTTTATCAGTATGGTTTTACTATTATGATTTATATTTCTTGATTTTATTATTTGTTTTATGAGGAACGGTGATGTTTCTGTTTTTCCATTATTGCACTGTATACAGAGCCTGGCTTATTATGGTTTCCAGTTCAGTTTTTGTGTTTCTTTTTATATTTTCTTGTCTCTTTATCTATATTTGGTGAAGGTTTGCCTTGTTCTGCATGTGTGGCCAAGATGAGGTATTCTGCTAGCATGCAGTTTCTGTGCAGCTTGTTCTGTTTTTCTAATAGGTGTATTAACTGTATTGATGTGTTAAGGCCTGGTGCAATATTTGCAGTGTTGCATTTTTCACAAGTGGGATTGTTATTGTTTGAATGGTAGCAGTTAGTACTCTTTTATTGTGGGAGTTTTATTTTATTGCAATTGTAATTCAGTTTACTCATGCCTTTCTGAGGGCCAAGCCCACACTCAAAACAGTTACAATAAGTCTAATACTGGATGGTTCTAAGTGTCATTTTTGCTATTTTGCAGGGTTTTCTGGTTGGCATCAGAACACTTCATGTAAATATAATATACATATTGTTACAAGTGATATTTTTACTTCAGAAGGTTGTACTTTGAATGTCATTTTTCATGTAAAATCTATTATTAGGAAAAGACCTAGGATGGAGCTAAGGGGAGGAGGAGGACCTAGGAAGGTATTGGGGGAATGGAGGAAAGACCTAGTGTTTTTCATGTGGGATTAAATAATTATAATATAAATGAAACCAAGGAAAGCTAAATATTTTGTTTTGCTTCTTTCATTTGCAAAACAATACAATACTCAAATCTTTCCAGATTCATACCACAAACACCCCACCAGATAAATCTCACTCTTTGGCCTTCAGTCTCACCCACTGGGATAGTAAATCTCACTCTTTGGGATGGAGAGTACAGGGGGACAGGGAAAGGTAGGTGATTATACCAGCGAGGGATAGGGGTGGGTGGGATATAAGTGATTATGCTGGGAGAGGGGTGGGAGTGAGGGCAAGGCAATGTTGTGCATTTACCGAATCCCCTTCTTTGAATGTCATTGCATGCCACTAAGTCTAATTAAAACTATGAATGGACTAATTCCACTTAAATATCTTTGTAGCAAATTTTACAATGTTGATATCAAGTATCCTAGATTTATTTTTTAATAGGACAGGCTAGCCCCAATAATTGTAATAGTCTCAAACAAACCTGGGAAACAAATTTGAAGAGACTCTTGCAAGAAGAAGACTTAAGTCAGTAGTTAGCTTATTGAAGACCTAGTAATACTTGATTCCCTGCATACAATATATTGCTTAAGATGTATAAGACACCAAAAATACTTTCAGGTCAATCCTGTAAAGTGCGTCCGCGGTTTCCCCGTTCCTAACCCGCTTTCTACTCACTTTCCGGCCGCGTTAGCCCTTCCTGCGATCCCCAATCCCCTTTAACCTACTCTTACCACGTCCTTAAATCCCCGGGTAACCCCTTCCGCACGCAGCATGTATATTGCATGTAAAAGATCGAATTAGCTATTCCCTACCATCCAGTAACGCGCGCCCCGACTATCGCTTTTTTACCCTGCCGTTTTGCCGCACGTTTAACCTGCTAACTTACCGCCTACCCTTACCTCTGCGTTAGAGGCAGGGGTAAGGGTAGGCGGCAAACTTTCCCCCAGCCCCCGCTCACTTGCCCTGGCCGCGTCCATGGGTGCTGGTCTCCGGGGCAGCCCTAGTCCTCTCCCCTCCTCCCGAAGCAACAAAAGCGAAAAAAATCGAAAAAAAAAGTTGCAAGAGAGAGGGGAGAGAGGACAGGCAATCCTACGCTCAGGACTGCCCTCCTCCCGAGGCAAGGCGCGAAAAGCAGCCTTGCTCCAGGAGGAGGGGAGGGGGGACTGGCAGTGTAAAGCGACGAAGTGACTTACTTTTTTTGCAGCCCCCCTCCGGAGACGGACATCGGCGAGGACGACCGCGGCTCCCCTGCCTCCAGCTGCCCACGAAGATGGACGCCTGCACGGGCGAAAGCAGCCCCTGTTCATGCAATTGGGCCGCTCAAGACGTGACGTCACGACGTTTGGCGCCGGGCACTAACGCAGCTCTTCCTACCGCTCGTTACTGGATTGACCTGTGAGTTAAATGGCCCAATCTCTGAAAAATGCTGGAGTGGATGTAATGGAATTGAAACAGCCAGAGATATAGGGCCAGATTTTAAAAGCCCTATGCGCGTAAATCCAGAGGATTTACGCACGTAGAAGAGGGTTACGCGCGCCAGGCCTAAAGCCCCGGGAAACGTGTAAGTCCCAGGGCTTGCAGAAAGGGGCGGGGCCAGAGGCCTCTGACATATTGGCCATTTGCCGCTGTGTTGGAGGATCGCCTGCCTGTCCGGAGGCAGGCGCAAAAGGTAAGACAAAGGTCGGGGGGGGGGGGGTGTTAGGCTAGGGGGGAGGGAATGGGGAAGGCAGCACGGCTCGGCGCGCGCAAGGTGCACAATTGTGCACCCCCTTACGCGTGCCGACCCCCGATTTTATAATATGCGCATGCGCGTACATGTGTCCACGCCGGGTAGAGCGTGCACATGTTCGCCCGTGCGCTCCTTTTAAAATCTACCCCATATTGTGGGAATGTGCCAGAATATAACAACTCTGGGAGAAAGTTTACAGATTTCTAGAAAAGTAAATGAGTGCTGGGGAACTCTGTTCTTTTAGTTGGCCCTTATTTGGCCTAGATGTGTGGAGAAACATCAGGCAGAGAAATTATATAAAATACTAGATGATTGCCTTAACGTTAGCCCCAAGAATAATTATCAGAAACAGGAAAACGATATATATTTACTGAATGGGATGGTCTTGCTGACAGCAGTGTTTGAGAAGATCATTATGCAACTCAAAGATGAAGTTTCACTTTAGTATCAATTTCATAACATACAGGCTAACAAAATATTGGCATTAAGCCAAAAATGTTGATAGAAATAATACAAGCTTATTTCCATTTCAGAGAAATTAAAGTCTGCACCAAAAAATCCTGCTGTGGAGGAATCTCAATTTAAGAACAACCATTTTTATTGGAACTCCATTAAAAAATAGCACTTACAGACCAGGACATGAAGGCAGCCTGGACTTGTTTTGCTTCTGCTTTCTCTTCAAGACATGTCACAGAATACACAGGACAACCTTCAGCAAACTTGGAAAGTGGTACAGAGTCAAAAGATGGTCGAGACTTTGTGTCCGAGAGCTGAGGATAGGATGGGAGGGGAGGAAAAGAGGGGAACTGTGACAAGGAGAAGCTGGATTGTTAAAAGTGGGAAGAAAGGTGTTTAAGTACTGTATTAGAACCAGTTCTGTAATGATCCAGCCTAGGGACCTATGCAAAAAAACTTAAGCAAAATAAATTTAAGCTTGGGCTTGCAAAGAAAGTTAACATGTAGCCACTTAACAAGTAGTGGAAAAAGATAGAGGTAGATTTTCAAAGCATTGCCCGTGCAAAAATGGCCACATATGTGAGAATTTTAAGAAGCTGTGAAGTACGTGTTGCATTCCCATGCATGTGTCAAGATCAAGGGGACGGAAAAAGGGCGGGGCATGGGCATTCCAAGCAGGGTCAAAAGTTAACACGTGCAACTCCAATTTTTAAAAAAGCTGAACACGGTGCATGTCCATGTGTTATCTGTGTCTCAGCATGAAGGTTTGGGGTTTACAGGATGAAGAACCAGAAGGGTCTTGAAGACCTCAATATCAACTGGACAAATCAGTGAACTAATTTGAAAAACTGGTTTTTCCTTCTCGCCAGCATGTTATAAAATCTGCCTGCATAAACGAGTAAAATCCGCTAAAGCCCTAGCAGAACTAGGCATTGGACATTTACTAGAGCTGCCTCTTAAGTTTATGCACACACATACACGTGGTAAGGGGATTTTAAATAATATGCATGTACTTGCATGCATGATATAAAATTGCAGTGTATCTCCGCTTGTGCGCCAATACATGCATTTATGGGCACATGTGTTCCTTTTAAATTAGCTGGTTAGTGTGGGCATGGTAAATAATTTCCCCAATAGCATGTTCATGCCATTATCATACACTGAACCCTGAAAATGCACTGGCTAAATAGTGTGAGTATGGTACCATGAGGAAGGTAAATAACATGAGTATGGTAAATTGAGCATGCTCAGTTTTCTTTTTTAATTGACTCCTGCTGGCTTTCAAGGGGAATACAAATAAGCATGATATGTTACAGATTACTAGAAATAGGGCTCAATTTCATATTTGAGTTCTTTTAGAACTCTGGGTTGAAAACGATCCAGTCCTGGTGATTTGTTACTTTTTAGTTTGTCAGTTTGCTGTATAACATCTTTAATTTTCACAGCGATGTGCTTCAGTTACTCTGAGTCATCACCATCAAAGAACATTTCCAATGTGGGGTACTCATCATTCTCATCAGTAAAGACCAAAGCAGAGAATTAATTTAGTTTTTCTGCTATGACATTGTCATCTCTAAGCTCTCCTTTTACCCCTTCATCATCTAATGATCCAGCTGAATCTTTCACAAACTTCTTGCTTTGAATGTACTTGAAAAACTTTTATTCGTTTTTACCTCTATGGCAAGCTTCCTTTCATATTCTCTCTTGTCCTGCCTTATTCATGTTTTACATCTAGCTTGCCAGTGCTTATGCACTTTCCTATTTTCCTCTTTTGGATCTGGTTTCTATTTACTGAAAGATGTCCTTTTGGCTTTATTTGCCTCTTTCACCTCACTGATTTTTACGCATACGGGCCTTTTAAAACTTGGGCGTAAACTTGGGCGTAAATGCACAATCAAATCTTTATGGGTAGAAATCCCTTGTGTGTTGGGTAGGAGTCTACTGATAGGCGTATACTGTCATCCACCTGGCTAAGATTATGAGATGGACAGTGAAATACTAAGAGAAATTAGGGAAGCTAACCAAATTGGTAGTGCAGTAATAATGGGAGATTTCAATTACCCCAATATTGACTGGGTAAATGTAACATCACACAAGCTAGAGATAAAGTTTCTGGATGGAATAAATGACAGTTTTATGGAGCAATTGGTTCAGGAATTGACGAGCGAGGGAGCAATTTTAGAACTAATTCTCAGTGGAGCGCAGGATTTGGTGAGAAGGGTTATGGTGGTGGGGCCGCTTGGCAATAGTAATCATAATATGATCAAATTTGAATTAATGACTGAAAGGTGGGCAGTAAGTAAATCCACGGCTCTCGTGCTAAACTTTCAAAAGGGAAACTTTGATAAAATGAGAAAAAGTTTAAAAAAAAAAAAATTGAAAGGTGCTGCTAAAATGGTAAAAAGTGTGGAACAGGCGTGGTCATTGTTAAAAAAAAAACAAAAAAAAAACCATCCTAGAAGCACAGACAATATGTATTCCTTGCCTTAAGAAAGGTGGAAGAAAGGTCAAATGATTTCCAGCATGGCTAAAAAGTGAGGTGAAAGAGGCTATTTTAGCCAAAAGATCTTCATTCGAAAATGGAAGAAGGATCTATTAGAAGAAAATAGGATTAAGTGTAAGCATTGGCAAGTTAAATGTAAGACATTGATAAGATAGACTAAGAGAGAATTTGAAAAGAAGTTGGCCGTGGAGGCAAAAACTCACAATAAAAACTTTAAAAAATATATCCAAAGCAGAAAGCCTGTGAGGGATTTGGTTGGATTGTTAGATGACCTTAGGGGTTAAAGGGGCACTTAGGTATGATAAATTCATTGCAGAAAGATTAAACAATTTCTTTTATTGAAGAGGATTTTGGGAAGATACCCATTCGGAGATGGTTTTCAAGGGTGATGATTTAGATGAACTGAACCAAATCACAGTAAACATGAAAGATGTGGTAGGCCAGACTGACAAACTGAAGAGTAGTAAATCACCTAGCCTGGGTGGCATACACCCCCAGGGTTCTGAAAGAACTAAAACATTTCAGACCTATTTCAATTAATTTGTATTCTATCATTGAAATCATACATTGTACCTGAAGATTGTAAGATGGCCAATGTAACCCTGATGATCCGGGAAACTATATATTTAGATAGACATGGTTTAATGGGACACAGCTAGCATGGATTTACCCAAGGGATTTCTTGCCTCACAAATCTCCTACATTTTTTTAAGGGGTGAATAAACATGTGGACAAAGGTGAACTGGTTGATGTGGTGCATTTGAATTTTCAGAAGTTATTCGACAAAGTTCCACATGAGAGGCTTCTAAGAAAACTAAAAAGTCATGGGATAGGAGGTGATGTCCTTTTGTGGATTGCAAACTGGTTAAAAGACAAGAAACCGAGACTAGGATTAAATGGTTTGTTTTCACAGTAGAAAAAGGTAAATAGTGGAGTGCCTCAGGGATCTGTATTTGGACCTGTGTTTTTTAATATATTTATAAATAATCTGGATAAGGGTATAATGAGTAAAGTGGTCAAATTTGTGGAAGACACAAAATTATGCAAAGTAGTTAAATCTCAAGTGGATTATGATAAATTGCAGTAGGATCTTGCGAGACTGGAAGATTGGGCTTCCAAATGGCAGATGAAATTTAACGTGGACAAGTGAAAGTGATACATATAGGGAAAAAATAACCCTTGCTGTATTTATACAATGTTAGGTTCTATCTTAGGCATTACCACCCAGGAAATAGATCTTGGATAATACATTGAAATTGTTGGCTCAGTGTGCTGTGGTGATCAAAAAAGTAAACAGAATGTTAGAAATTATTAAGAAGGGACTGACAAAATAATGGATGTCATAATGCCTCTGTAAGGTTCCATGGTGAGACCACATCTTGAATACTGTATGCAATTGTGGTCGCTGCATCTCAAAAAAGATATAGTTGTTATGGAGAAAGTTCAGAGAAGGGCGACCAAAATAAGTGGCATGGAATGGTTGCCCTATGAGGAAAGGCTAAGGAAGATAGGGCTGTTCAGTTTGGAGACGAGAAGACTGAAGGGGGATATGATAGAAGTCTACAAAATCATTAAATGACTTGAACAAGTTAATGTAAATCAGTTATTTACGCTCTCAGATAATAGAAGAACTAGGGGGCACTCCATGAAGTTAGAAAATAGCTCATTTAAAACAAATCAAAGTAAATTCTTTCTCACTCAGCGCATAGTTAAGCTCTGGAATTCATTGCCAGAGGATGTGGCTGTGGCAGTTAGAGTAACTGGGTTTAAAAAAGTTTTGGATAAGTTCCTAGAGGAACAATCCATAAACTGCTATCTACCTTATAAATGGGCCATGACCGACGGCCCGCAAATTCGCAGTAGAGCACAGCTCTACTGCGCATGTGCGGGCAAGGACGTCGGTCTCAGCCAGTGTCATCAGAAAAAAAAAAACATGGTGGCAGGTGGCAGCGGCGTCGGGTGGCAGCGACAGCGGCGGGGGCGTCGTCAGCGAACGACGATGATGACGAGGAGCGGCGGCAGCGGCGGCCAGTAGCGAGGGAGGGAAGAGAGAGAGGGAGGGAGGGACTGAGTGAGAGGGAGGGATGGACTGAGTGAGAGGGAGGGAGGGGGAGGGAGGGACTGAGTGAGGGGGAGGGAGGGACTGAGGGAGGGAGGGGGAGGGACTGAGTGAGAGGGAGGGAGTGAGAGGGAGGGAGGGGGAGGGACTGAGTGAGAGGGAGGGAGGGGGTGGGGAAGAGTGAGGGGAGAGGGAGAATGAGGGAGAGGTGAGAGACAGGGATGTGAGTAAGTGGAAGGGTAAGAAGTTTTGGAGCAGAGAAAAAGGGAGTGGAGGAGGGCTGAGGGAGAGGGGATGGGATTGAGAGAGGGTGGGGAGTGACTGAGGGAAGGGGAGAGAGGTGGGAGTGACTGAGGGAAGGGGAGGGAGGTGAGAGTGAGGGGAAGGAGGCAGTGGGAGACAGAGGGTGAGTAAGACTGAGGGGTGGGAAGGGGGTGAGTGACTGAGGGGAAGGGGGAATGAGGGAGAAAAAGTGTAGGAGGGTGCTGTGTTCGAAAATGGACCGAAAACAAAAATGTAATGTAGCCCGTTGTGACGGGCTTAACGGCTTGTTAATTAATAATGAATAGCTTGAGATTTATTTAGGGGTAGATTTAAAAAATATAAGCGTGCACGTTCATCTGCGCACGCTACCTGGCGAGCGCACATGGACGCGTGATTTTATAACATGCACGTGCCGGCACGCGCCTGTTATAAAATCTGGGGCGGTGCACGCAAGGAGCAGACTGGGAGGAAACTTTCAGAACCCCCTACCTATCCTTCCTCACTCTTGCCCTCTCCTCCCTGACCCCTTGAAAGGTCCTACCTTTTTTTTTCTCCTTTGTTTTCGAACTTACGCCAGCAGAGCGGCAAATGGCCACTGTACCGGTCGCCTTCAGCTCCACCTCACCCCCTGGACCGCCCCTCCATCCCCCTCCCCGCCCCTTTTCTTTGGTCCAGCTCTTGTGCGCATTACAAGGGTCATGTGCGCGGCCGGGCCCCTTCTAAAATGCAAGGCCTGGACGCGTGCATACTCCCCATTTGTTATGCGCACCGGTCATTTAAAATTGGGCCATTAAAGTTTGGGTACTTGCCAGGTACTTGTAACTTGGATTGGCCTCTGCTGGAGACAGGATACTGGGCTTGATAGACCCTTGTTCTGACCCAGTATGGCATATGTAATGTAAAAGTTATACCAAGGACACAACAACAGAGCCTGTATGTTTCTCAGAATTAAAAGCCTTTATTATTATGCGCATAAGGAAGTCGGCTCTCAAAGTTGCAGAGTCCAACTTAATCCGGTGTCCATTTGACTTTACTTAAATACTCTTTCTTCCAGGATGTTACTATAAACACTTCTTTGATTTAAGATTACAAGATGAAAACATTTGTTAACTTTAGCATTCTTAACTGGCCTGGGAATTCTAACCTAAAGGCTTTTAATTCTGAGAAACATACAGGCTCTATTGTTGTGTCCTTGGTATAACTTTTACATTACAGATGGTGCATTATTCCGGGAATCGAAGAAGGGAAGATGCCAGCTGACCAGAAACCACTGGCCAAGAGCCCTTCTCTCGATCTGAATGGAATACAAGACAGGATCCCTGAAGGTATTTATCTTTTTATGTCCTTGTTCTTTTTGTGCCATGCCATTTGTATTGTACTAACACTGAGACCTTCAAGGGAGATGTGCTTACTTATTATTTTTGCACTATTATATGGAGACTAGTGTGTTCCTCTGAATTACAAGTTAAGGCCTGATATAGCCAGTGGGGGAATTCAAGGAGCAGAGCTCCAGGAAAGGAATTCAGGGGGCTTGGCTTCTGGAATAAAAAAATACCAGGCCTGGTGGATTACAGGTGAGGTAATGTCCCTGGAAATACAACCTAGGTGAGGTAATTTCCCTAGGATTACAGGTGAGGCATTGTCCCTGGAAATACAGCCTAGGTAAATAGGCTGGGGCAGCCTGGTAAAAAACTGGGATAAGTATGTGAAGTGCATCCCTGCTTATGGTATTAAAAAAAAAAGAGAAAAATATATAAATAATAATGAGAAGGGAACCCCTGATCCCATTCCTGCTTGGGAGGTCTTGAATGCGTAGAGTGTCTGTGATACGCAAGAGGCTGCCTGTTGTCATGCATGGGAGATCTACCCAGCAAGGAAATTCCAGAACCTCCATTAAAAACACTGCTCATTGACTGTGGAAAACTTATGCACCAGAAACAGTCCGGTATATGTTTAAATGGCAACATGATACTAAGGGGTTATTTGCAGCAGAAGGTACTTTTGAAAAGCTGTAACAATTAAGAGTTTGTTTGTTTTTTTTCTTTTAGATGGTTCCTGTACAATCTCCGCATTAGTTGGCCACATTTGAATCTTCCTTGCTTTGCCCAGCACATTTAACTCCTGCCAGTTCAGAAGGCAGCTGAATTGCTTCCAGCAAATCTTTAACAAAGGATCCATTTTTAATCATCTCCCCATTAGCGGTTAAGTACCCCCTCATTCTCCATATTGCCCCATAATCATGGACCAGCCCAAGGCATAATGAGAATCTGTGTAAACACTGAGACTTGATCCTTTTCTCCTAGAACAAGCCCTAGTAAGGGCTACAATTCTGCCGTTTGTGCTGATCGAGCATGAGTA
Source organism: Rhinatrema bivittatum (assembly GCF_901001135.1). Classification (NCBI taxonomy): domain Eukaryota; kingdom Metazoa; phylum Chordata; class Amphibia; order Gymnophiona; family Rhinatrematidae; genus Rhinatrema; species Rhinatrema bivittatum. The sequence continues at coordinate 136,617,275 of NC_042616.1, forward strand.
AGGGGTCCAGCTTCCACCACTGGGTACATTCAGCGTATCCAACCTTCAATGAACTGGTATCATGGAGAGTGGAGCAATCTACAAAATAAACTGTGTCAGCATTAGAAAGAGGGGCATTCTTTAAGCCTTCCCTGGGCTGCAGTTCATATTCCATTACCATTGCACAATCATGGTCAGGGGTTTCTATTTTCTAAGTCAATTATTTCTGGCAATAAGGAGGCAGAGGTGAGGGCAGAACAGTGGTGAAAGATAATATTCCCTGATGTAAAAGAAGTTCATGCTTTGTCGTGCATTCCAAGGTAATTACCTGGGTCGTTGCATTGTCTTAACCTTACCGCTAATTCATCCCCTCTAAGTTATTTCTTTAATATGTTACCTCTCCAGTTTGCCTCTTCTGGCTCGCCTTCATAGCTTCCTCTAGTTGCTGCACCTCTGTTGCACTATGTTGCTTTATGTTGTCCCTCCCCCCCCCCCCTTTTCCCTGTTCATTGTACTTTCCATCTATTGTTTGATGTAAACCGATATGATGTGCCCACTAATATCGGAATAGAAAAGCTGTTAAATAAATAAATAGATTGTTTAAAACTGTGAACAAAGCATGTAGCAAGCAGAGATGCAATGGGTGATACAGGATTAATGACTGCCTTGTGCCTTATCTCTGTCTCGCAGTACTTGGTAGGGAGGTTTAGCCAAAGAAGTAAAATCAGAAAGCCACATTATACAAAAATTTACCACACCCAGAACTGCTCGTAATTTCTTTAATGTTGTAGGGACCTGTACCTTTAAATAGCTTCAGTTCACTCAGTGGACAAGTGTTTCTTCCTCTTATACAGAGAAAGACCTAAATATTTCACGTATAATTGACATATTAGAAGTTTATCTTTCAATACCTTAAGACCTAATGAATGCAGGAAACACAGCTCTACTTCAGTATCGCCTAGGCAAAACTGGGTGAGAGAATACAAGAAGATTATAACATACTGAAGTATCTTAACTCCTGGAGATAACTGTCAGTTGCAGTAGAATATATGAAACTATAAATACTATGAGTCATGGTTAATTCTGAATCTTTAAATTTAAAATTGGCCAGGAATTATTTCTATGTGATTAACCAATTATAGACACTTAGAAAAACAGGGGTGAGAGAGATCTGGTATCATTAGGGTTAATAAGCTTGATTACCCCCTGGAACTTAGCATTGAGTCTGCTTTGAACTTGAAGGAGACAGCCAGAAAGCCAACTTCTTTGTGAAAACTAAGAAATATCTTTAATTTATCTTTATTATAGAGGGCTGGTTATATTTATCTGTTTTTGTATAGTGCCAGCCTTAATTGTCTACTTTTCTAGATATTAATATTTGTTACCTCGCGACGAGCTGGGGCGGCAAGGACATCAGGTTCCGGGTTCCTTCGGCGACGTTCTCAGGCAGCAGCGCGGGCCGACGCGATTCAGCCACTAGCTCCGCCCCCCCCCCACGGCGCGTCGGACTTTAACCCGGACGTCCCCGTGTTTACGCGGGAACTTCGGATATTTAAAGGACTGAGCCCAGCATAGCATTGCCTCGGCTACAGGCTTGCTTGTGCTGGTGCTCCTGTGAGTGACTTCTGGTTCCTGTCTGATTCTGACTTTGGATTGCCCCTGGACCTGCTCTGCCTGCCGCCTGCCTTGACTTCGGATTGTTTCTGGACTTACCTAGCTCACCCCGGCCTGAAGCACGGTGTGCCATCTCCACTGGCTGAGATCTCCCTAGGATCTACCATTCCGGAAGGTAAGATCCTTGACTACCTTGGATTCACATATTTAAATCATAACAATATTGCTGCTTTAAATTGCTGTGTGTTTGTCTAAGTAAAACAAAAAACAAAACTATACAAAAAAAAAGGGTTGGGCTAAGCAGCTATTGCAAGTGACTCAGAGCATTCCAGGGGGTGATCAAGTTCAGTCTGCTTTGAACTTGAAGGAGACAGCCCTAAAGCCAACTTCTTGGGGAGAGCCAAGGAAAAAGCTTAAATTAGCTAGCCAAAATCAATAGCAGATACAGTGTCCAGTGAACAGCTCTGGCCAAGTATTAACTGTTTAACTCCAGGCAGGCGTTAATTACTGGGCGCTAAATGTGCGTCCTAGACAAACTTTTTTTTTTTGCATCTGGAGTGAATGCTAATAGCTTCAATCACATGCATTTGCATGTGATTAGCGCTATTTGACTCATTCTACGTCAGACGCACGTTGAATAGGCGCTAATCCCCTAATTGTATCAGGGGATTCATTAGCGCCTATTCAAACCAAGTCCCGACTGCGGATTATACAGTGCGCTCAGGCCCATGGTTTCCCCTTCTATGCTGTTGAAACGTTCAAGTGTGTTCCTTTTCTTTACGCACACATAAGGAATCATCCTGAACAGTATTGAAACTTCAGTAAGATCAAAATGAAAATAGCACCCAGAACTCAGACAAGATTAAGCTCAAGAACCTATTATTCTTTATAACTGCCCATATCAGGTATTTAGATCAGGCTGATTGTTCTGTGTTTTTGATTCTAAGGTAGTTACACATTTTTTTGCTTCGACGACTGTGTTAAACCACTTTACGCTCTCTTTCAGGCCGATACAGTACAGTGCGCTCGCACTGTTAACCTGTCATTGGACGCGCGTTTTCCCTTACCCCTTATTCAGTAAGGGGCGGAAAACGCGTGTCCAACCCGCCGAACTTAATAGCGCCCTCAACATGCAAATGCATGTTGAGGGCCCTATTAGGTATGCGCTCGCGATTCAGAAAGTAAAATGTGCAGCCAAGCCGCACATTTTACTTTCAGAAATTAGCGCCTACCCAAAGGTAGGCGCTAATTTCTTCCGGCACAGGGAAAGTGCACAGAAAAGCAGTAAAAACTGCTTTTCTGTGCATCCTCCGACTTAATATCATGGTGATATTAAATCCGAGGTCCCTGAAGAGTAAAAAAAAATTTAAAAAATTTGAAGTCGGCCGGCGGCTGTCGGGTCGAAAACCGGACGCTCAGTTTTGCCAGCGTCCGGTTTCCGAGCCCGTGGCTGTCAGCGGGCTCGAGAACCGATGCTGACAAAATTGAGCGTCGGCTGTCAAACCCGCTGACAACCGCCGTTCCTGTCAAAAAGGAGGCGCTAGGGACGCGCTAGAATCCCTAGCGCCTCCTTATGCCCGTTTCTACCGCCGGGCCTCATTAGAATACTGTATCGTGCACACAGGCGAGTGGCCTGTGCGCGCACCAGAAGAGCAGGTGTTCGCCCGCTCTCCCGCAGACTTTACTGAATCTGCCTGTTTGTGTGCAATCCTAAACTCTGCAGGATAAAGTAGGGCTGAACGGATTCCCAACTGAAATAATTTGGAGGAAACAGGGGCAAACTCCCTTCGCTGCGCTGATAATTTGGATGAATAATCTTGAAATACCATGACTTTTTTTTCCCATTATAGGTTAGTTGCTTTTCAGCACGTATTGCTTGTTGAATTTCTACTTAGCTTAACTTTGTGCACAATCACCACACGCAGTCTGTCGGCATTCTCCCTCTTGGTTTATTTTTTTCCACCATATTTTTATGTAGATACATTTGTATAATTTGGCCTATGATCAAAGGCTAATTAGCCTAGGTTTGGTACTCTGAATAGCAGACTTCTCCCAAGAGAAGCAGAATTTGGAACATCTATTGTTAGTACCATTGGCATCTAGTTGTTTCGAAAATTATTTTTTTAATCCAAAAATAATCCGACACAATAAGAAATAATTTTATCTTTATTCCATACTTTGTACAGATCCTTAGCTCTAGGTCACAAATTAAAAACACATTTGAAGATTAGGCAACAGTGTTGTTATTCCATATACAAAATGCCCTCAAAGGCTCAGGAGTCTTTGTAGCTAACTGGGATGCAGACCAATACATTTCTCATGTTCCGTTGTCCCAGCACAAGCACAAAATGCTTTACTCTTGTAATGCTGATACCACCTAGTGATGCAAACATTTTAAGTCCCAAAGAAGACACGCTAACGAATAAACGTTCACACCTTAAATTTACTCGGGATAGTAAAACTGAATCATTTATTTGGAAATGTGCACATTTTGAACAGACTGAAGCACAAAATCCGAAAATGAGCGTACATTAAAAAAAGCAGCTGCTAATTACTTCTAATTTCTTTATAAGATTGCATTCATATTTGTAACTTTAAATGATATTATCCCTGTTTCAGACCCTTCCTTTGGACATCATTCAGAGGTGGCACTACACAATTAATTGAAAAATTCACCAATTTATGCATACTTTACTTTTCAATAACCTAATCATCAGGATATTGTTCCTTAGAGGTGAATTGTTGTCTTGCACACCTCAGTTCAATTCCAAAGCTACTCAGAGCAGCAATTATTTCCCTGCAGGTTGCAGGATATTAGACATTTGTAAATCTGAGCAAAATAATCCATAAAAATGAACTGCATGGACCTCCCATGGCAAGAGGCCCTTCTCTTAGTTTTTACTTTGTACAATGATTATTTCCTTCTTCCCTCTAAAAGGTGTGTGTCCGCACAGCCCTTTGGACAGGGAGAATGAGAAAGCCAAGGATGATGCCTTTTAAAGACAAATATAGCGTATATGGTCTGATTCATTCTTTCTTATCATATTAAAGGAGCAGCACTAGCTCTGGTCTTCGAAATACAGGTTTAGCTGTTTTTTTGATTCTCTGGCTTTACTCTCTTGATTTTGAGGACAACTTTCAAAGCCATTTCCGCACATCAACAGGCTGCCTGAAAACTGCCCTCCAATGAGGTGGCTAGAAGTCTGCAGTTGTTCGGCATTGTGTGGCACTTTTAGCCACAGGCAGCTTGTAAAGAAACAGACATCAAAGAAAAACAACACATGACTTCCTGCTTTGAAAACTGATGCGAAGTCTGCAGGTAAAAAAAAAAGTCCACCCGGTCTTTGCCCAGCTGCCAACAGTATGAAAATTGCCTCCTGTATTCCTAGATCCCCTTTCTTTTTTGGTCCTGGAATATTACATTACATTTGAATACTGCTCTGGAATAATTAAAAGGCGGGAACGCGCTGGCATTGACCCGACCTTGTTTCCTGAAAAGACGCCTTCCCCGAGTTCATTCTTACACTCTTCATCCCGCATGAATGCGCGGCTTGTTGGGGGGTTCTGAGGGGGCTCAGTACAGCAGTGCCCCCAGCTTGCACAGATTTTATAAACACAGGAGTGGAAAAGCTTTAAAAACCTCCTAAAAATAGAAAAGTAACTAAAAAAGCACAGCAAAAAAACGGGGAACTTCATAAATGGATGTGTTAACAGACAGTTGTACTATCTAAAATGTTCAAAGTAAAAAAAACAAAACACCTTACTGCTGATGATTTAATCAGCTTTATCAAAATATTAGCTAGCAACCAGGGGTTGAAATCAGGGCTAAATAAGATGCCAAATGCTCTTTAATTCTCTCTAGGATAACTACAGTTTGATTTATAAATTTGGATTATAACAAACAAACCTTCAGGATGTGCTTCCCTGCTTCTTCTGTAAAGCTTGCATTAGGTCGGCCATAAAGTCTGGCTGCCCACCTCCACCCCCGGCTGGCGCTGGCGCAGCTAGGCTCGGCTCCCCAGCATTTAGTCGAGGGTGATCTCGCCTCTTTGGAGGTAATGGAACAGGTTTCTTCACCGCAGGTTTAGGCTGGCTGGGGGCAGCAGGTAGAGGAGGAGGAGGAGGAAGAGGGGGATGATTGCCTGGCTGTGGTATTCCATCGCCGGTGGCGAAACAAGGAGGGGGAGGGGGCAAAAAGTCGGGAGGGGGGTCATAGAAGTCAGCAGGCGGTGGCGGCAAATCATTCTCAAATTGTGGAGGCAACGGAAAGTCGTCTGCTGCTGCTACTGGGGCCGGTGGCAGCTGCGCGTTTCCGTTGTTGTTTTTCCTGCTGGCTGGCAACGAGGCCGGAGTTGAGGAATGGACTTGTGAAGATAGCCGGGCAGGTGCCGGAGGTGCTATTTTTGATGCACGCAAAGATACCTTCTGGATCTGTTGGAGATTGGCCGCTGGTACGGGCAGCAACTGTGCTTGATCAGGATCCATGCCGGCACCAGGCTTCTTTTCCTTGAACAATATGAAAATGCAGATGAAACAGCAAAACAAGCAAGCAAATCTAAACCCACACGATATTTCAATTGAGCTACGAGGGGTGTTTAGATCTGGGGGATCTGCTGTCCCTAGTAGCACAAAGAACAAGAATGGAAGAAGGAAATATATTATCCAAATGAACAGTGGCAGGGAGCTGCTATTGAAACAAGTTGGGAAGCCCTCATGTAGTTTATGGGTTATCCAAATGTTGTTAGTGATGGTGGTGGTCAAGTCTTTAGAATTTAGGAGAACCTAAGGGGCTTGCAGAATAGATGGGCTTTACAGGAGAAATAAACAGTCAGGACAATTTTTCATACAGCCCATTGGCCTGCAAGCCCATTTTCAAAGGAAAACCACATGTGAGGGGTTTTCCTTTGAAAATCAAACCAGCCGCCAGTGCAAATTTATTTAATTATTTATTTATAGCATTTATATATCTGTTTCCTAAGTGGTTTACAATAAAACATAAAAACACTAAAACAACCATAATTAACTAATAATAAATAACAAAAAATCATAAAGCATCATGCATTAAAAAACAAAATATATGTTTCAAATACATAAAAATGTCTGTTGCCTGTTAATTTAATAAATCTGACTGTATTCAAGCCACGGCTGGTTTCCATTGGTTAGATGTTACTATATGCCTGACTAAACAAAAAACTTGTAATTATTTTCCTAAAACTAAACAGGGAAGTTTATTTTTTTCTCTGTTGGTAAAGAATTCCATTGTAGAGGAAATCATAAATATGTGCTCATCTGATTCATCCATAGAACATCTGTGTGGGGCTTTCTCTCTCCAGACCTAGCTTACACCTTTTTCACCTGTTTTTGGATTGGGATAAATGTACCTACATGGGAAAGGGACAGTTTTTCAGCATGGATTGCCTTCAGTATGTTTTACTAAATTCTGCAACATTAATATAGAATTTTAATTTGCAAACTTCACTGGTGACATTGAATTCTTTATATCTATACTTTTGACCCAGAGTATTTCACTTTATCCATCATACAACTGTTTAACTAATATTAAAATAGCAATAATACAAATTCTATGGCTTTGAGTGCATTGGAATCAGCATTTCATAGAAGGACTCTCAATTCTTTCTTTTTGCCATTGTGATTGGTGAAGTAGCTTACTTTAAGAGGGTAATTTTCAAAGGGTCTTGAAAATTGCGCAACTGATACACATGTAAAATTGCATGCACTTTTATGTGCACAGAAGAGAGGCATTCCAGGGGATGGAGTCTGGACAGAGTTGGGACTCTTATGCACACTTTTGATTTAAAAAAGTATGCATGTGAATTATCTTTGCATAATTATGCGCACTGAATAGCAGGTGTAATTGTGTGTACGTAGTTTTGTGGGAAAATTTTCCATGCAGACTTATGCGTGTATGTCTGCTTTGAAAATTGGTGTATCTTATGCACAGTTACAAAATTATGCCTTAAGTGTAGGTGTAATGGATTATACATACTCTACAGCAAGCGTAAGCCTAAAAACTAGGAATGACCAGGTAAAAGAGATAGCACATCAGCTCAGGGAAAGAGATAGACAAATGACAAAAAAGTCTGTCAATAGAGAAGAGAGACAATCGGGGGGGGGGAGGGGGTGGGGAAAAAGGGTCTCTCTGGATTGAGCTTCAGGAAGCTGAGGGTCCAAGCTCCATCCAGACTGGCTGCATCCTGAAGCTTAGAAAATTCAGGGGTTTAAAAGGAGAAGCTGGATCAGGCGGAAGACTGAGTAGTGGAGGGAGACCAGAGTTATTCTGATCAGAGAAGACTGAACTGTATCAGACAAAGGGGCCTGATGTAATTAGCTGAATGTTACAACTATGTACTGAAATTCAGTGTAGAGTTTCTTAATGCACAAACTAATGGTGTGTTTTTTAACTCCTGATGCTGTAAGCTAATGTTATGCTAATGCATCGGAAGTTAAAAAATGCAAACAAACCAGAAAATATGCACACAGAAAAACATGATTTATGCTCATAAATCTTATTGTATTACGAAAAAACATGGTTTATGTGCACCAGGCAAGCTTTCTGTGCATAAAATATGATTTATGTGCACAAAATGTACTTTCTACACAAACGAACACTTTATACACAAAGCATATTTTCTGCACATAAAATACTGACTACAGGTCCCGGCACTGGAACTCTCTCTTCTGTCCGTAGACTGACTCTAGCACTGGAAACGTTATTCCACCTCAGACTAGGACTAAAATTTCCAGCACTAAGAAAACCTGAGTTAAGTCAGCACACCAAATCTGCAGTAGGAAGTAATAGCTGATGCCTTTATTTGCATGGACTTTCCATGTGAAGGCATTATCAGTGCAGGTAGTTCTACCACACAATTTTTGGGCACAAAATTTCTTGCTGTATGGGGAGTAAAGTTTGCACACAAAAAATGTGTGCACAACTGCGGGTAAAACTGTGCGTTTTGCTGTGTGCACGATATTACATGCAGCCCAAGGTGAGAGAAAGGAGGCATCACTGCCAATGAGCAGTAGGCCAAAGACTGGAGCCCAAGAACTAGAAACGAGAAGAGATATGCTGGGCCAGCCTCAGCCCACTAGCCTGCACCTCTCCCCTCCACACTTTTGGTTATGGAAGTGGGGGAGTGGAGATCCATAGTCCATGGGGCTATAAAGCAAGGGTGGCTAGCTGCAGTCCGTAAGAGCTACAAATAAATCTGGCTCTCAGGATATCTACAATGAACATTCATGAGTTAGATTTGCATGCGCTGCCTCCATTGCATGCACGTGTATCTCATGCATGTTCATTGTGGATATCTTGAAAACCAGCCCTGTTTGTGGCTCCCAAGGACCAGAGGTGGCCACCCTTGCTCAAGGGAACGTCAGTTCGCAGTAGTCTTCAAAAGATTTTCCGAAACTAAAGTTATTGACTTGGAGGCATGGTAAGATAGCAAAGCAAGACAGTTGTGCCATAATGACTCATTTGAACGTGGTTCGCTTGTCTGATTGGTATTAACTATTTTGAGGGCTGCTGCCATGGGAACCAATGATATAAGAAATTGTGCATGGCTGTTAATTATAAAGAAAGGCTGCCACAGATTTTATTTTTCAAAGCAGAAAATTAGGGCTTTATAGGATTTGCAGTTTATGAAATTCTTTTAATCTTTTCATGCTACGCTTTAGAAAGTGTTTACCAAACAGTTCTGCTTTTGTTACCAGTTAGGAAATAATGGGGCAGATTTTATAAATTTGCGCACATGCGTACTTTTGTTCACGCACTAGGCGCGAACAAGAGTATGCGGGATTTCAATAGATACGCGTGTAGCTGCACGTATCCATTAAAATCCGGGGCTGGCGCGTGCAAGGCTGCCCAAAATCGGCAGCCTGCGGGTGCCGAGCCGCACAGCCTGCCTCCGTTCCCTCTGAGGCCGCTCCGAAATCGGAGCGGCCTCGGAGAGAACTTTCCTTCGGCCTCCCCTCACCTTCCCCTACCTACCCCACCCCCCCCGGCCCTATCTAAATCCCCCCCTACCATTGTTGTAAAAGTTACGCCTGCTCGAAGCAGGCGTAACTTGCGCGCGTTGGGCCGGCCGCCAATGCGTCATGGTCCGGTCCGGGGGCTGGTCCGGAGGCTGCGGCCACGCCCCCGGAACGCCCCCGATGACGCGCTGGCCGCGACACGCCCCCTGACACGCCCCCCAGGAAATCCTTGGGACTGACGCGCATCCCCGGGCTTGCGCGCATCGCCGAGCCTGCTCAACGTAGGCTCGGCGCGCAGGGGGAGTTTGGGCCAGGTTTTCGGGGGGTACGCGCGTATCCCTTTGAAAATCTGGCCCAATGTGTCTGTTTCTTCCTAAGATGTATAAATCTGATGTGTCATCCCAGGACCTTAGGGCAACTTTGCCGCAGCATGACATTGCTTGATACGACCGGATACACTTAACCTCTGATTTAAAGTGAACCATTTTCATAAATAGAAAATTATGTGCAGCACACTGGGGTTATTGAGTTCTATATTGGGGAGGGGAGGTTTAGCCAAAAAATTTTAAAAAGTTTGTGCAGGAATCATTGCAAGCTATAACATAGAAGAAAGGAAGGAAATGGAATGAAATTAATGTTCAATTTAGAAGCCTCTCATATTGGTAACATTCCTCTGTAAAAAGATATTATAGAGTTTAGAAATTAATATGCACAGAGAACTGGCCAATTAAAACTGCCATCAGCCTGTAAATATTAATGGTTAGCAGCAGTGAGCCTGAATTTTGCCACTGAAGTCAAAGGTGAATTGACATGAGCTTTCATGACATACGGCTCTAGACTTACAACAGTTTTAAAGGGCCAATGGACTAACAAGCAAAGGCAGAGATTTCAGAACTTCAGAAGGTCTATAAGTACAATATCGCAGTCAGGGGTGGTTCTATCATGAGGCAGGGTGAGGCGGTCGCCTCAGGCAGCAAAGTTTTGAGATGCAAACTCTCTGTCTGTGGGCGCTTCACCATGCCTTTAGGCGCAGTTCTGCCAACAAGTCTGAGGGGTCCCCATCAGTCGCTGGTAGGATGAAAACAAAAATTAGCGGCATCAATTTGATGACTGGCCCATGGGATCCCCATCCGCCATAGGCAGGAAGAAAAACCCCAGCAGTGACATCATTTTGATGATGGGCCCGTGGGGGTCCCCACCCCTTGTGGGCAAGAAGAAAGGAACTGCAGCCGCCGATGACCACTTTTAATGATGTGCCCGCAGGGACCCCACCTCTTGCAGGCAGAAAGAAGGAACCAGGGAAGTGGCGGCGCGGTTCTGATTGACATGCCTGTGGGTGTCCGTCCCCCCCTGTGGACAGGGAAAAAGGGACCATGCTAGCAGCAACGCACTGTTTGATAACCTACTCCTGGGCCGAAGTAGAGCCATGACGCGCCAAAGATGACTGCCAGCAGGATCCCCACCCTCCTGCGGGCAGTTACGACATGGGGAGGAGGAGAGGCAATGCACCAGGCAGTGAAGGGAAGAGAAGATGCTTCCCCATCTCTTCTCTGTGAGAGGGGAAGGGGGGAACTGTGCTGAGCTGAATGAATGAAAGGGGAGGGCATAGAAAAAGAAGGGAGTGAGTGAGAGAAGGAAGAGGATTGCTTAAGAGGGAAGGAGTGAGGTGAGAGGAGAAGGGGGAATAGGGGTGAGTGAGTGGGGAGGAGATAGGGAAGGAGCAAGCATCTATTGTGGGGGATGTGAATGAGAGACGGTCCAGGGCCAGTAGAAGTAGGTGGCTGCCTAGAGTGCCACAGTTTTGGGGGTGATACAATGGGGGCAGGACTGCGACCTTTGCAACTTCCCTGTTCTTCCCAACCATGTGGGCCCAACATAGGAAGTGGTAGAGAAGGGGGCGGTGCTGCTGGGCAAGGAGTTGGGAGAAAGAGGGGGGAGGCGAGGAGCGGAGTGGGGCAATGCTGGGCAAAGGGTTGGGGGAAGAGAAAGACGAGAATGCAGGGCAGGAGGAGAAAGAGAGGGGGTGCTTGGCTGGAGCTGCCATCACCAGAGGGGGATAGCTGTGCCTCCATCACCAGAGGATACAGAGCTGTGCTGGAGCAGCCACTGGTATGTCGAGGGGGGGGGGGGGAGGGGGAGAGGGATGTAATTTTGAATATCTGACTGGAGTGCCAAAAGAGCTGGTCTTTTGGAATAAAAATTGATGAGTGGCACTGAATTTCTTGTCAGTAATATCAGCCTTGCATTTCTACGTTACCTCTGCGCGTTTCCGTGCCTCGGGAAAGGCTGAGCTGATTGGGGTTGCAGTCTGGTGGATCTGTCCATTTGCCTGAACCGCCCCTAGTACAACACAAAAAGAGAGATTGAGCTTCCTTCAGCTGAAGCATCAGTTGGAACATGAAATGCTCTGGACACAGTGATTAATCTGTTTGTCAACCAAAGCGAGATGACAATACACCACACATATGGCTTCAACAGAATTTACAGATTTTTAAAATACAGTGGAAGAATTCTTTCCTTTTTTTTTTTTTAAAACAGTTTCATTATGGGTTCGTCAAAATAAAATTACCAGCCATATTTCTTGTATTCTTGAGAGTTTACATTAGTGTGCAATATTAAAATGGGAGGGAACTGGCAAAATGTGGAGAGAGTCATCAGTCAAACCAGAAAATGCAACATGCCAGGCAAATCCATTCATTTACACCCTCGAAGCTAACACCTTTTGTGAAAAACCCCATAATTATTTGCAATGGTGAAGAAGCTATAAGAAAATTCAGCTAAAACTGAATAGAAATTAATTAAAATAAGGCTTCATTCTTTTATATAAAAGACAATGATAAGTTGAGGGTAATTTCTTGGTAATTGTACTGTGTTTTCCAACATGTTCTGTATTGTCAGGTTTAATTAAAATATGAATTCTAAAGCAGTCTGTTTTGCCAGTGATGACATACTCATGGCCAGTCATTCTCAGCTGGAACCTATTTCCTGGGCTTGGCTCGCCTTCCTCCATGCCTCTGCTCAGTCAGCACCTGCCCCAAAAGGCTCTGAAGCGGAGTCTCCTGGGTCTACATTTATTGCCAGCAGGGCCATTGCAAGGAGTGGTCAAGCAAGGTGGATACCCTGGGGAGCTGCCAAACCAGAAGGGCATCCCACTGTGCCCTTTTGGATCAGTCTATGAGTCTGAAAACATGCAAAGAGGAAGGGGGCACTGAAAGCGACCCTTACCCTGAGTGCTGTTTTGTCCAGTGACTGCCCTGGCAGCTACTTAAACAAGTTTCCTTGATTAGGCCCCATGCAGGGAAATTTCTCAGTAGGGGCAACAGACTGTGGATCCCTTCAAAACCTGGCACTTACACATCCTGCAGGTGTCACTGTTGCACAATGGCTGGGATTCCCTCTCTCTAGGGGCAGTGAACACTGCCTCCACATCACTAAAACATTTGGGGAAATTTTCAGTTAGGACACGTAGTTACAAACCATAGGGGTGCTTTAAGTGTGCGTACGTCATGCAAATTTTCAGAGAACCTCCCCCCCCCCACCCCCCCAAAATCCTGTGGAAGCACAGTTGTAATTTTTATCTTCCTAAATAAGAACAGGCCGTAGGAAAAGGTTACTAGCTACAGTTGCCACTAGCTAAAATGTAAGCTTGCAAATGTTCATTTTTATCTGTTTGAACATGTGTAAAGGTTATTTTTTTCCTCACAGTAAATATTTATTCTGTATAGCAGAAGTGCTGTTCCCCCTGCTACTATCAGGGAGAAGATGATGGTAGTAGATCTAATTACTGTTATTTCCAGTTAGCTTACAGGTTCTGTTTTGTATTTTGTCGTAATTTAGCTTTTTTTTGTCTTCTACAAACACATTCTCATTGCTCAAGCACTGCACGATTAAAGGACTTTGAAACATATTCTTGGACGTGGAGGGATAGGAGGGTGCAAATAGAAGGGATTGGGTGTGTAATCTTGATGAATCTTGAGCCACTGGTAACCTACAACTCATAGATAGCAACAAATTAAATTCTCCGTGGTTGTCACAAGTAGTTGCCATGAATACGTTCTTTTGCAGCAACGTTCATCCTTTCTTATCACAGTTCTTCCCGTTCTTCAAAAGAAGCTTTATTTTAAAAATGTCTTAAGAACTGCAAATTCATTAAAACAGCAGCAGCAGCGATAAAAAGGTGGCATGAGGGAGATTTATAACGGATTATGAGAAGTTTCATAGCCCTTCCTCTGTTAGTAATAAAAATGACATGCGTGAACAGGACTGAAAGGGAGGGAACAAACCCATCGATCCCTCTGTCCTCCCTGTTTGCTTTGCAGTAACATCAGCCACGAACCTTCCCTATGAGACAGCACTGCTCATAGATAAGTGGAGTTCAAGGTCTTCAGCAGAGTATAAACGGTGATATGTGCAGTGTCTGACAGTGTTTTGGACGGCGTGGCCTCTCTGTGAATTCTGCCGTGCTGGAGAGTTGTTCCTCACATTTTCTGCCCATTTGACAGGTCCAATACTAGATGTGGCATGTATGAATGCAAAAACATTAATTTAGAGTAACCAGACCGAGAGCGATATGAGATCATCTTTCATGAGATGATTGATGTATGGAGTTTCATTGTGTCCATGTAATCATTTTATGTGCAGAATTACATTACCATCTGACGAACATATAGTTGCTAAGTGCGACAGGGTGCCCAGCTCTGCCCTTTAATAGCAGTTCTGCCCCTAACAAAAATGGCAGCATTGGCTTCAGCTGGACTGAGTGTCCTCAGTGTGTGTCAGAAGTCTCAAACAGACCCTGCCCCTGTCTTGATGTTAATGTACTGTCAGTGCATGGAGGAAGAGTTCCCCCCTCCCCACTGGGAGGAGTTGTGAGTAGGTATAAAAAGGTTGCATCTTCGGAGTCAGAAGGATTTCAGGAGCTGGAATTTTAAGGGGTGCCATCTCTCCACAGAGTGGTGCCAGTGGGCCTAGCCCTTCCGCAGGGAAGGTTCAGGCAGAAGGAGGAGAGAAGAAGTGCTCCTTCGCAGAGAAAGTAGTTGAGACCTGAGGAGAAGGTTGACCAGGCCTTAAGTGGGAGGAAGGAGAAAGGAGTCCCATGTTCTCTGAGAAGAAGAGTTTTGCGGAAAAAACAAATCCAAGGCTGAAGGAGCCCATGGAAGAAGGGAATTCTTCAGAGTTTGGTGGATAAGTGTACTGAGAAGGTTTAAAGAAGAAGCAGATTGCCTTGGGAAAATCCAAGAGTTGCTGAATGACTCAATAAATCAGCCTGGAGGCACAACAGCACGCACATCTCCCTAAGCGTGGGCCATCCAGTGGACAGCCAGCGCCATCTTTAAAAATGGCGCCGGCCATCCAGTGCTCCTACCATGTGACAGGGGCCGGCCAATGGCACGGTTACCCTGTCACATGGTAAGGGCAAAGGGCCATCAGCGCCATTTTTATTAGTGGCAGCTGATGGCCCGAGAGTGGGAGATCGCTCCTGGGGCCCATTGGACCACCAGGTAATTTAAAAACCTTTTTTGGGGGGGGGGATCGGGGGGGTGGTGGAGGCTAAGGGAGCGGTTTTAAAGAGTCTGGGTGGGTTTTTTGTTTATTGGCCGACAGCCCGAGCGCAAGAGAATGCTCCTGGGACCCCCGCTGGACCACCAGGTAATTTTAAAATGTTTTTGGGGGGGTCGGGAGGGTAGTGGAGGCTAAGGGAGCGGTTTTAAAGGGTCGGGGTGGGTTTTTAGGTTTGTCCTAACTCCCGTTAGTGTGCACTAACCCGATTAACGATTTTTTCACGATAAATCGGTGGAATTTCTATTGAATCGCACTCTTTAACGATTAATGACGATTTAAAAAATATCGGATGATATTTTAAATCGTCAAAAAAACGATTCACATCCCTACTGTGGAGTATCAGTAAAGAATCACAAACTGAGGCAGACTGCCAGGACTGAATTCAATAGGATGGGCCAAGCCTGTTTTTTCCAATCTGCATATCTTTGCAGCTGCATCACAGAGGAAGGTGAAAGTAAAATCAAAGATTCCAGCAGAGATGTAATTATGAAGTTACATATCTCTGATCACATAAATACATTTAATTCAACTCAGTCTGAATGAAAACAAAACAAATTTAATTTAATTTGGAACTCAAAGCTTTTATCACGTTTACAAGTTTGGTCTTTTTTTTTTTTATTGTATTCTTCCTCCATGCTGCAGCCTCAAGTATATGCAAATTGAAATGCCAAGATTGGCCCTTGTTTTTTTTGAGTACCACCAACGCTCTAAAAGAAATGTCAACTACTACAGTACAACCACCAAGACTCTTAACCACTTTAATGCCATCAAATCTGTGTAAAAGATGATAAATTCCCCTACCCCTCCAAAAAATGAACACTTAAAAATGCAAGGCACCCGTAAAACAATCTACGATCTAATATGGGCACACAGAGATCTTTCATGTCTGTCTCTTTATAGTAGCCTTAATGGGTGGGCCTTTCTGGAGAGGTCCTTTATTACCAGCCATCTTTATGCTAGGGTACCTGAAGATGATGTTCTTGCCGTGACGGCCGGGTCTGCTTTAGTGAGGTTCGGCCAGCGGGATGCCAGCCCCATCCGCTGCACTGCGTGCTTATGGTTGTCGTAGAGAGTCTTTCCATACTTGAGAGGAAAAAAAGACAAAAGGTTCAGAAAGTGACTGGCAGTGCGCTCAAATCAAACACGTATTGCAATAAAAGCTTCGAAAGTAAAAGGGCTCACACTGACAGATCTTTCTCCAGCTATTCAGGCAAGCACAGTAGTTGTTTTCAAGCATAAAACGCAGGTACTTTTAAAAAGGCAAAGAAAACGTTCTGCATTAGTTCGTGCGATAAGATCATATATAATAATGTTGCAGCAAGTCACAACAGGGTGTGCAATGATACCCCAGAGCTACATACCCTGTACTTCTTTGATCTATGCCATAAAGGTTACTTCCATGCTCTGGGGAAGAAGGCTGCGACAGTGGCATGTTGCAGGTCGCATGGCCAAAAGTAGGCCTAATGACCATGGGAGGGGGAGCGAGAAACAGGACAGCTGGGGCAGTGGATAACAAGGGGCGGAGCACAGCCATCTGTTTCCTGGTTCGCCATCTGTTTCTTTGTTCTAGAGGACTGTGGATGATAGGTCCCTGGTTCATAATCAGGCAGAAACTTAGATGTTCCTTTGCTGTGGTTCTCCCTCCTGCTTTCTGCTGCTTCAGCTGCCTTACGAGTCTGTGGATGGCTTTGCTGAGACTCCTCTGCGCTTTGATTCCCCAAGCTGGCTGACTCAAATCTGGCTGCTTTTTTCCTTTTGTCTGTCTTGGCTGTTCTACTGCAGTGTTGGGATGTCTGCTAGGGTTGGCTCTGCCTGAATCAAAGGAGATGCTGGGCATGTTGCAGCTATATCATCGATGTATGGCATCCATGGAAGAAAGGGGAGGTTGTGTATATTCTTAGAGGCCGATGCAATACAGTGTGCTCAGTCGAGCGCATTGTATAACTCACAAATGGATGCAGATTGTATAGGCACTACTTAATCCCCTTATGCAATAAGGGGATTAGCGCTTCTACAAAGCGCATCCAACGTGGAGTGAAACTAATAGCGCTCATCACATGCAAATGCATGTGATTGAGGCTGTTAGCTATTCACTCCAAATGGAAAAAACAAATGTACGTCTAGGACGCACATTTTAGCAATCAGAAATTAACACCTGCCTGGACCAATGGACCAATTGGCTATGGGTCCCTTCACTATCCCTTCACTGATAGTGAAGAGACCAATCGGCAATAAGTGAAGGAGTACATAAATTAATATTAAGTGCCCGATATTTTAATATTGATTCACACTCTCCTTAGGTGCCGGTAGTCAGGTACGGAGAATGGACGATGAATTTATCAGCGTCCATTTTCCTAACCTGTGCATGTGAGCTGGTGAGGAAAACAGACGCTGACAAATTCAGCATCCGTTTTCTTAACCGGTGGACAGCCGCCGACAGCAGATCTCTCTTGGACGCATGCTGTCAAAGAGGCGCTAGGGGCACGCAATCGCTCCTAGCGCCTCCTCGACAGTGCAAGCCCTAATTTAAATATTGCATCATGCCCCCAGGAGAGGTGCCTGGGGGCGCGTTAGGAAAGCGAGCGCTGAACACTCAGCGCCTGCTTTCAGTGCAACTTTTTTGCATCAGCTCTTTAATGTGGCCGGACCTGCCAGTTCACCACTAGATGTCCCTATGATTCTCAGTAGGTTGCTGGAAGAGCTTTTGTGCACTTAAAAATCACCATGGGAAGTTCTGCCAAATTGCTGAAGTAAAGGATACCTACCCAGGAGAAACACTTATATCGGTACCATATTCATCTGTAACTTCATATTTAAGGCTAAAATGGATTTTAATTTTAACTTTTAAAAATCAGCAAATTATAATTTAACACCCAGTGCCTTGTCTTGCCTGGTTTGTCCCAGCATCTCACGCCTTGGGATGCAACAGCTATCAAAACACACAGGGAATAATGCACTACTGTCTGGGCCATAAGCGAGAGTTCCCCCCCACAGAAGGATCCACCTCTGGGATAGAGAGTACAAGCCATGGGAGGAGCACTAGCCAGAGAAGCCCCAAAGGTATACATAAGTTTGTGTGCTCTTGGCTTATCATCGCAAAGCACCATCTATCCTTGTGGATTTTTAGTTCAGCTTCTGTGGAAGCAGGTTGCTTTTAGTTTCCAGCTTGCAAATTTGTCTTAAGTTATGGGAAAGGAGAAAGGAAGTTTTCACATTTAGGAGTCAGCCTCCCGTTGACTTGTCTATCCAGCCTTTAAGCTTGTTTGGACTCTTTTAAGACAATTTTGGAGACTTTTGCAATGGATTGGGGCATCTGTTGTGTAAGTTTAGATCATGTGTTAGGGAAGATTCTGGCAGACTTCTCTCTCTCCTCCAGATGATAAACTTGTCTGGGGACCCGATGCAGAGGATGCATATTTTGAATTAAACTATTTTGCACTATCTCCTCTGTGTGAAGGCAAGGAAGTTTTATTCCACCCTTCCTACTTCTTGCTTGATTTTTTCCCCCCCTTTTTGAGTTCAAAAAATATTTTTGTTCCACTTGGAGCCGACGGCCCTTGGTATCCAAGACTCAGCAAATCAAACACCTTAGAGAATGGAGCCTTTCATCCTGAAAGAAAAAGAAGTGCAGAGAGATTCATCTAAAGGAAGGGATCCCAGCAGCGTGCATTAAAGGAAGGACGCTAAAGGATACAAAGCAAAGATAACAAGAACTTCGTTGCTGCTGGGTGAAGTGTTACAGAAGGGGAGAGTGAGAAGTGCACTGCATAGGGAGGTTTCTGGAAGAATATTAAATCCGGGACTAAGCTCTGATAAATAATCAGTTCTATATATTCTAACCATCTTCCGTGGGAAGAGCCGAGAATTAAATTGGGGAATGAAGAAGGATTTAACCAACTTCAGTCTAACAGAATATTGGATTTGATGGAAGTGGATAAATGAAGGAATTCAGTGTAAAAATAGAGCTTCCAGGAGTCACAAGACTATTATATCTTTCTTCTGTCTTATTTATTGAATTAAACCAGAAACTAATTGAAGTGTAAATATCATTCAGGCATCTAAATCAACTATCAGTAAAGAAGCTGGAAACCACCATTCTCATGTGTATTTATTGGATGAAGCAACAGTGTTAATTAGCAGTGCTGTGTACCCAGGACAAAACACGGGTATAAGAACTATTGTTCGTCCCCACAATTGGAATCCTGGAACTAAGAAAGTAAAGCTATCTGTCGTGGAGAGTGAGAGACTGAGAGACATTTAAGGACTGGTGTGCAGAAAGGGCCCATCTCTTATTTCTTTTCCTATGTGCCCCTGGGTGCCAATAAAAGAACCTGTCCCACCCAGGGGTTACACATATTTTATGTTTAATGAGCAAAGGAGGAGCCATATTGGACAAAGTTAGAGGTCAGGGGAGTTTCAAGGATAGCAATTAAAAATCTGAAACCAGACTTTCTAACTTTTGAAAACTAAGGGATCCATGACCATGAGAGCCTCCTATGAGAGGATTATTTATGAACACAGGTAAACAGTGATTTACCTGTGTAAAAAGCCCAAAGGAAACCATAGACCATGAAGGAAGATAAAGGCCATATGACCCATCCAGTCTTATCATCCACATCTCCTGAGGCTGCTCCGATTTCAGAGCGGCCTGGAAGGGAATGGGGGAAAGGCAGCCTGGCTCGGCGCGCGCAAGATGCCATATGGCCTTCCTTGCACGTGCCAACCCCCAATTTATAACATGTGCAAGGCTGTGCGCGCATGTTATAAAATCGGGCATACATGTGTGCATGCCAGGTGACGCGTGCACATGTACGCCCACGCGTACCTCTTAAAATCTACCCCAATATGTTTATGAAATGAGTTGGATAATAATCTGCTCCTGTATGAGATTTTAAATAATAAAGACATATTTTTAATGCAGCCTCTGTCAGACTCAGGGGCTCTTTTGGCAGTTCAGAGGCCTAGTTGTGACCCATGCTCCCAGGGTTTTTCTTGGCAGGGGGGGAAAGAAAAAGTATGGAATGTCCTCTAGTACATCTCAAAGGCAATAAACACACTTCCTCAGGGTCTGGTATTATTCCAAAAGCGTAAATCATTTTCCTGGGGTATTTGATGTAGACAAATAACTTGGCACACAGTTCACTTGCAGCTAGGACAATCCTTACAGAAAGCAAATAAATTCAGAATCACAGTCAATGATAACAGCCACAGGAATACCTTCCTCTAACTCCCTCAAAGTGTCCTCACTAAGATGCTCCTACCCTTGGAATTTCCTTGTATTTGGAAAGCTGCTTTATGGTGTGCAGATCTTGATATTCTGACTGATAAAAAGTGTACAACTCTTCTGAACTGATAGAAATGAGCTCCTTTTCAAACAGCATCTCTGAAGCAAGTTTTCAAGTCTGGCAATTCTTCCTCTGACTCCAGCCTGAAACTCTACTTTTTAAACACTTAAGGCAATTTGTCAAGAAAACCAAGGAGTTTGTGTCTAACTCCCCTTTCACTACTCTTTAATTCTGTTACTCTCACTCTTAGGATCCTCCTAGACCCCAAGAATTCTCCCTAATCCTGGAGGCCTGGGATCTTCCCCCTTAAGTCCAAGCCACCTTCCTAGGGTAGGAGATGACAGATAAGAACATGAGCCAAAGGTGGTTCGTGAGTTTTATGGAAACACACTCCTTGGAAGATACCTCTCACTGGGGTGTGTCTGAAAACCAAAATACTCCTTCTTTCTAACCTCATAATCCAGTGTCTGTGGAGATAATGATGCAAATAGTAGGGGACACAATTTGGAACATCATTACATTAAACACGTATAGGAAGTTTATTCCTACTCAATGTACATATTCAGAGTAGTGTTCCTGTATACAGCCTTGTTTGTAGTGATGGTAAAATACAAGTCTTCTCTGCCAACTCTCACAAACTGTTGTACTTTCATGATATGTCAACAGATTTTTATGTGCACCACAACATTACAATGCATATAAAAACCTGTTAGCACGTGCTCTCTTCATAAAATGCAAAAAAACCCACCAAACAAACAAATCAAAACAGAAGCCAAGAACGTACTTGACAACATTTTTCAAACATAATCAAGCTTTCATAATTCCCACATGTAAACTCTCAAATCTCAGCACATGTTGTACCATAGTGTTTCTGCTGATACTAGGTCAAAGACAGACAGACAGATGGTCAAAATCCCTTCATAAGTAGGGTCCTACAGAGGTCACTTGATGTAGTCAGAGCATGAGGACGTAGTCCTTGGTAGCTCTGGGGCCCCACTCCCCGTATCGACCTACATCTGCTTTTAAAATTTGTGGCTATCAGCGATAAATATATCTAACGAATAAAAGAACATAAACTGTTCTACAGAAGTGATTTTTGCAACTATTTGAGTTTTGGATGATGACAAAGGCTCTCAGAAAGGAGATGGTCAAACCTGCGGTAAGCAAGATGATGGGCTGCCCAAGTGATCCACCGTCACCAGCGTCAGTTGGAGGAGAAACAGCAGATATTGCAACTAGAATTTTAACTGCAATAGACACTGAGTTAGACAAAATATATGCTCGATTTGATTAACCAGAGGTGTTATTTACTGATGATTCCTGGCATATTGCCGATGTCAAAATGCATCTCATGAGATTGGACGAGTGGGCACAAACCTTGGAGCAAGAGATGACCTTACTTAAGTCGGAAGTGGCAAAAACAAACCTCAAATTGAAAAATCTTGAGAATCACTCTCGTAGTAATAATCTGCGGTTTATAGGTCTCACGGAATCTATTAGTGACTGTGAACTCCATGAAAAGCTGGAAGTCTGGCTGTAGGCAAAGCTGAACATGGATGCGGTGCATGGGAAACATCATAGAGAAAGCAAATGGTTTAGGAGTGCTTGGCAGGAGCCAAGGGAGGCCTAGATCTGTGATTATGTGATTTTTGAATTTCCAGCATAAAGAGGAGATACTGAGGCAATATCATCAGAATATTCAGCAGTGGTTTCCACTATGAGGAAAACTTTTGCTCTCATATGTTCTAAATTAATGCAGCAGCAAGTGCATTTTGTTTTACAATTCCTGGCAAGGAGTTACTTATATAATGTGACTCTTACATTATTATTGAAGACACATACAAAAAAAATCAGATCTACTTATCTCAATCAAGCATCTACTAAACTCCCTGAAACTCATAATCAACTTCGACAAAACTGAAATCTTACTCAAGGATAAAAAACCCAATCCAACTCCGCCACCCCTGACAATTCTAGATAAACAAATGATACCTATAATCCCTACCTCCCATACCAGGAACCTTGGAGTTACCATCAATGCTGAACTCTGTTTCAAATCCCACATAGTAAATAAAACGAAAGAAGGATACCACAAGCTACTAACCCTAAGACATATAAAACCATTTCTCAACCCTTCTGACTTCAGAACCGTCCTCCAACTGCTTATTTTCTCCACCTTCGACTACTGCAACTCATTACTTATTGGAATCCCTGCATCATCCCTCAAACCACTCCAAATACTGCAGAACTCAGCTGCCAGAATCCATATAGGAAAAAAAAAGAAATGAGCACATAACACCCATCTTGTCCTCTCTTCACTGGCTGCCTATTTCTGCACGAATTACCTACAAATCAATGACCATCATTCACAAAATCCTAAACTATGATCTTCATGGACTAAAAGGCTTAAATATAACCCCACAAAACCCACAAAGAAACCTACGCTCTAACAACGCAGGTTACTTAAACATCCCCACCATAAAAGACGCTCATCTTTCAACTATACGAGAAAGAGCATTTTCCATTGCTTCCCCCAAAATTTGGAACACCCTACCCAAAGACCCGAGGACCCAGCACAACCTGAAAACATTTAAAAAAGACCTAAAAACTTTTTTATTCCGCAAATTCTATTCTAACTATCAGACACCTGATCATCTCAGCTCTCAGCCTAACTCACATACATAATCCTCTTTCTTCATGCTCTCCTGATGTACCCCCCTACCCTCCCTTTTCACCCCTCCCTCCTCTTACGTAATATGTTAAGTTTTTATGAAAATGTTCTCTTCACTCTACTGTTTCTCAACTAAGAAAAAATGTATGTTGTTCTCAAAACTCTACTGTTCACAATTACTTTTAATTGCATTTTATTATATGATAATTGCATATTTTGTAAACCGTTATGATGGCTCTACCGAATAACGGTATATAAAACTCTACAAATAAATAAATAAATAAATTTGACATTGCGAAGGAAGCCGAGGAATTCTTTCATACTCGATTGAAAGCACCAGAGAATCGAGGAGGTGAATGAGAGACTTTCAATAATGAAATAAGGCCACAGCTATGGATGTTTTTGTGATTGAGGAGCCTAAAGAATGGAGGACAGGGATTTTTTTTCTCTCTATCTTCCTGTCCTTCTATGGGAGTAAGAGCAAATTGTGGGTTTGAGGATAAGCTTGTTATCATAGGCTCTGATATATTACCAGATGTAGCAATGTTCTCCATGATAACACAAGTGTTGAATTGCTCAATAAAAATTTTACATGCGTTTCTAGGTATCAGGGAATTAGGGCTCCAATGCAAATAGACCATGTTTCCTCTAGTTCATGTTTGAGCTAATGATGAGAGTTATAATTAGCATTCTTGGGTTTATTATGGGTTTTTGAGTGGGAATGAGGACAGGGAAGGAGGAGTGGGGAGGGTGTGAAGGATACAGTTGGGAAAAGGGGAGACAACTAGATAAACACAATGTTGTTTGACAATTAATGTGCCTCTACTGCCTAAGGTTGGGGATTGAGACTAGATGGACAGAGTTGGAGCCTATGCTAGGGGGCTCTAATTGGTTAATGATACGCTCAGAATTCTGTTCAGAATGGCAATTTCCCAAATATCTTTATAATGATTTAGAATTCCGAGAGCATTTATCAAAAAGGTGGGAAATTTTTCTTGCAAATAATGAGATGCATCAAGAAATGCCTATAATTATTTTGGGAAACTGCCAAAATAGTGTTGTGGGGTGATATAATTTCTATGTTGCAGCAAAGAAAAAAGCTATAGCTGCGAGTATCTTAGCATTAGAAAAGCAATTGCATCTTGATAACAAAGGTATGAGTGGGTTTTAAATACATTTAATAGAGAACTATTTAAGGCAATACAGTCAGTTTTAAATACATTACTCCATCAGAGAACCAAAAAGGCAATTATGTACTATAGATGTACATTTTATCAACATGGAAATAAAGTGGGGAAAACTTTGGCTAACTTAACAAAAATCTGGACACAAGTCAAATATTTGGCAATTCTATGTAATGAAGCAGGAATTATGTTAAATTCAGGAAAAGATATTAGTGCCATCTTTAAAAATTATTATCAAGCCTTCTATACAGTTGCTTCGGGAGACTCACAAGATATTAGAGTATATCTGCAAGCGATCAGACTTCCGCGTATAACTGCAGACCAAGTATTGAAATTAAACCAGCCAATACAGTTGCAGGAAATAATGCAGGGCATTAAGGATGCTAAATTACTGAAGACTCCGGGCCCAGATGGGTTTTCATTGGAATTTTATAAGCTTCTCTCTCAGAAAATAGTAGCTCCGTTGGAAAAAATGTTTGAGAACTTAGTGGAGTTAGGTTGCTTTCCATTAGCTGCTAACAAAGCTATAATCACAGTGTTACCAAAAGGGGGTAGAGATCCAATCTCTCCAGCATCTTAACATCCAATTTCTTTATTAGACTTTGATGTTAAACTTTAGCAAAACTATCAGCAAACCATCTGGCAAAAATCCTGCCCACACTTATTGGGGAAGAACAAGTAGGCTTTGCATAGGGTTGCTATACAATAAAAAATATGCATAGAATTAGCGCAACTTCAGAGAGTAGTAAAAGTAAACAAATACCATCTCTGATGCTAAGCCCGGATGTTGAGAAGGCAAATGATTGCTTAAAATGGGAATTTATGTTTCAAACATTACAGGCCTTTGGGATAGCAGGCTATTTTGTACAAGTTTTGGTGTTTTAATTCTAAACTATCTTTTCATCACCATATTAAGGGTGTAATTTGAAATGGCTTTTTTTTAGAGTCCTACATGGCCTCAAGAATCTGCTTGAATCGCACAATTTTAAATTGGTTGTTCAAGCCTCTGTGCTGCCTACTATGGATTACTGCAATGCTATATACCTTGGGCTTCCAGATGTAGTGATAAAACCCTTACAACTTCTTCTCAATTCTTCAGCACATCTAGTCAGTGGAAAGAGACGCTCAGACCATATTTCTCTTATGCTACATCATCATCATACATACTATCTAGATGATCATCAAATACTCTTCCCATCCCAATTTGGGTTCAGAAAGTACCACAGCACGGAAACGCTTTTGATTTCACTTTCAGAGGTGCTACTAAAAGCTTTAGATGCTGGTAAAACATATCTCATCGCCCTCCTTGATATATCTGCTGCGTTTGACACGGTAAATCACAACACCCTCTTTATCTGCCTCTCTGAAATAGGTATCTCTGGATCGGCACTACTATGGTTTCAGTCATTCCTAAGCAATAGATCTTATAGTGTTAGATGTGGACGAAGTGAATCCAAGCCAAGAATCCTCTCTCAAGGAGTCCCCCAAGGATCCTCTCTCTCCTCCACACTATTTAATATCTACCTTTCACCATTATGCAGGTTACTTTCAAAAATGGGTCTTCAACACTTCATCTACGCAGATGATGATCAGATATTCATTCCTATTACCAGCACAATCACAAATGCCCTGAGCACTTGGAAGACAGCTGTATTAGAAATTAAAACAATCCTCTCAGACAACCAATTGGCTATCAATACCAATAAAACTGAGCTTATTATAATTTCACCTCCTAAAAATACAACACTGATTAATTCTGGTACTACACAAGACATCTCCACTATGTCACAGCAAGTACGCAGCCTTGGTATCATCATTGACAGCAATCTCACGTTCAAAAAATTCATTGCGGATACGGTTAAAAATGGTTTCTTTAAACTACACACGCTTAAACGTATTAAACCTCTTTTATACCAATTTTTATACCGATTTGAAGCTCCAGGGAGGACGATTCAGAACCAATGTCAGGAAGTATTTCTTCACGGAGAGGGTGGTGGATGCCTGGAATGCCCTTCCGGAGGAAGTGGTGAAGACCAGAACTGTGAAGGACTTCAAAGGGGCATGGGATAAACACTGTGGATCCATAAAGTCAAGAGGCCGCCAATGAAGAGTGGGTGACTCGCCAGAATGATGGCTACTGCCTGGACACAATACCCTTATTCAATAAACATACACATGGTTACTGTGACTCCAACATCACTCTAAGCTTCAACAGCAAGAGGAAATGTGGAAAAAAGGATTTGCACTCACAAAGCCGGGAGTAGCTGGCTTGTTACGGCGGTTACTACCCCAAACCAAATGTGCCTGATACTTCACTTTCGATGCACATCCAGCATAGCTCTCTGCTCCAACGGCAGGGGAGAAGAAAAACTGATACTTCACGTATACCCAGCATAGCTTCAACGGCAGGGGAGAAGAAAAAAGGATTCACACTCACAAAGCGGGGAGTAGCTGGCTTGTTACGGCGGTTACTACCCCAAACCAAATGTGCCTGATACTTCACTTTAGATGCATATCCAGCATAGCTCTCTGCTTCAACGGCAGGGGAGAAGAAAAACAACCAATAAGGGCTGTATAACATAGTCTGGGTTAAAACAAATAAGCATGGGTGTAGCTTGCTTATTGCGGCGGTTACTACCCCTACTACCCCCTAACTAATCAAGCTAGATATTTCACTTGGATGCAGCTCCATCACTGCTCTCTACATTAATGGTGGGGGAGGAAGGGAAATAGAACCAAGAGCTAAAAGAAACAGATAAGTATGAGAGAAAAAATGTGTGAAGCTTGCTGGGCAGACTGGTTGGGCCGTTTGGTCTTCTTCTGCCGTCATTTCTATGTTTCTATGTTTCTATGTTTCTATGTAATATGATTTCCGCACAGTCTTACAAGCAACTATTTTATCCAAGATTGATTACTGCAATGCTCTGCTACTGGGTCTACCTAAAGCTACTATCCAACCTTTGCAAATGTTGCAAAATGCAGCTGCTCGCATTATCACTGACACAAGCCGCCACGAGCATATTACTCCAGCACTTCAGTCTTTGCACTGGCTACCCGTTGCTTCCAGGATAATATATAAATCTATGACGCTGATACATAAAGCCATTCAAAACAGAGATATGCTCTGGTTCACCGATCATCTTCAATTCAAAACTTCATCCCGCCCAACGAGATTCCAGCATTTAGCCAAACTAAAAATCCCAGCACCCAATCTGACCAAACTTTCTAGCACAAAAGAACGATCATTCATCATTGCTGGTTCAACAATATGGAACACCATGCCCTCCGAATTACGCCAGGAACTTTGTCACAAAAAATTTAAACAAAATCTTAAAACCTGGTTATTTAAAAAAGCCTACTATTAATGAGCTGAATCCTCTACTCTTTTTCCTAATTTCCACAGTCTACCATATATTGTTTTCATTCTATTAATACAAAGTTATACATGGTATTATACTTGTTCAGTTTATATATTACATTGTAAAGCGAAATGCTGAATTATTGTTTGAATGTAAACCGAGGTGATGTTACTTACGTACCCCGGTATATAAAAATCTGTAAATAAATAAATAAATAAATCTTCAATGGTTGCCTATTTGGTACAGGATTCAATCTAAGATTCTGCTCTTGACGCACAAAGGGCCGGATTTTCAAAAGGTTACATGCGTAACTGGGCTTACATGCAATAAGGGGTAGGGGTGGGGTCAGAGGCTCCCGGCACAGTGGCCATTTGCTGCTGTGCCGGGGATCGCGAGCGGCAATTGGCCAGCGCGCACAACTTACTTCAGCCCCTGGGCTGAAGTAAGTTTTAAAACAAAAAAAAGAAGAAAAAGGTAGGGGGAAAAGGGCGGGGAAGGGAAGGTGGGGGGGGGGGGGTAGGGAACGGGGGAAGGCAGCATGGCTCGGCACGTGCAAGGTGCACAATTATGCACCCCTTTGCGCGCGCCGACCCCCAGTTTTATAACCTGCGCGTGCCTGCACGTGCATGTTATAAATTTGGGCGAACATGTGTGCGCACTTCTGAAAATCTACCCCAAACTGCTTAGCACCTCTTCCTTTCTGTGGATTAATTTGCTTCTTCGTATTTACCAACCAGCTAGGAATCTCAGATCACAGGAGAAGGGGGCTCCTTGAGGTACCAACTGTGAGAATAGCGAGGTTGTAAACTTCAAAAGAATGTGCCTTTTCTGTGGCAGCACCTTTAATGTGGAATTTTATTCCTGCATCTTTAAGACTTATGGAGTGCAAAAAAACTTTAAAAGTTGCACTAAAAACTTTTCTGGTTAAGTTAGCATTTACCTAAACTATACATTTTTGAACCTGATTTATGCTGATTGTTGGTGACTGGGCCATATATATATTATATGTCATGTCATGTATTGTTTTATTGTTATATTGTGTATGTTTTATTTTTTAAATCACTTTGAGCTTTTGCACAAAAGCGATTAAGAAATTTTAATAAAAACCAAACAAAACTAAACTAACCCACAGGCGTAAATCTCTGTTAATTGTTATAACTCAAATATTATTGATTTAAGTAGAGGAGCAAGACATGGATGCTCATTATCCCCATGATTATTTATTCTATCATTAGAGTTGCCTCTCATGAATATTTGGAATAATAATTTGATGCAAGGTATTCCTCTAGAACAGTGGTTCTCAATCTTTTTTCTGTTGGGACACACCTGACAGATGGTTCTTACTGAACACACTGAACACTTGACCATCATAGGGCTAAATGTAAAAGTACAGTTTGCATCCACAGGAACCCCCCTGACCCACAATTATGGATGTAAAGCAGAATTATGACATTCCCAGTACAACTCACCTTACAAAAAATATATTCTGGTTCTAGTGTCATCTCAGTAACAGCAACACAAACTCCAACTACCAGGCTCAATAACCCTACTTATGAAAAGACAGCAGTTTATCACTAATGCATGTCCTCTTGAGAAAATACAACAAAAAAGACTGATACAGTAAAACACCTTACCTTGGTCACATTCCCATAATCACTTTCTTTCTCTCTCACACACACATACCAGTCACACTCACATACCAGTTTCTATCTCTCACACACCAATCATCTCCTTACCAGTCTTTCTCTTACACACACACACACACCAGTCACCTTCCCGATCAGTCTCTCTCTCTCATGCGCACACACACACACACACACACACACACACACACAGGCTTCCCACTCCCATGTTCTATCATACATATACACGCTTCTCACTCCCATGCTATGTTTCACACACACCCACACACCCAGGTTTCACACTCCTATGCTAGCTCTCTCCACATGCACAGGCTTCTCATTCCCACAATCACTTTCTCTCTCTCACACACACACACAAGTCATCTTGCTGACCAGTCACTTCTATTGTCTCTCCTATATACACACATCACCTCTCTGACCAGTTTCTCTTAATCACACATATGCTCTCTCTCACACACTTTACATAGATGATCTCAAACAAATGCTCTCACTTACACACAGGCTCTCAGTCACAGTTACACATGCACACTCTCAATCACACATACATTCTCTCACTTACACACAGGCTGGCTGGCTCTCTCATTTCCTACCCCCCCCCCCCCACCCCCCGAGCATAAATAGTAGCTGCAGCAGCCTCCTCCTCTAGCCTCCGCAGGCCAAGAAAGAAGAATCCCATCAGCCATGGGAGGCTAATTCTGCCATCTCCTGTGCCGATTTCTGGCTGCTTCTGATTTTGCTTCGGGCTCACGCTACTGCTCGGGGCTGCTGCTGCCGCTGCTACTTTTTCGTGCAGCATGGCTCATTCTTCTTCCTGCGCACCCCACTACACATCACTTCCTGTTCCAGGCCAGGGTGGGGGCAGGTGCAGGAAGAAGAAAGGACCCAGCCGCAGTTGGCAGCCTCCACTAACACTGCTGCTGTTCCCATCCGGGCTTGAACGTGCTCATAGCCCGGGCGGCAATGGCAGCAGTGGAAGATAGCCTGCCTCTCGCTCGTGAAGGAAGAAGGGGGAAGAGCAGTGGGAGACCGGTAGCATGCGACACACCTGCTGCTGCTTGGCGACTCACTGGTTGAGAAGCGCTGCTCTAGAATGCATCAAGCTAGTGGTATTTGCTGATGATATTTTACTACACATAGCGGACCCTAAACATTCTTTACAAGCTCTAGTAAGGGAAATGGATACTTATGGTAAGGTTGCTGGATTAAAATTAAATTTGGATGTGTGAGGTGCTACCTACTTTGAGTTGTGTATGGGAAAACTGGGGAGCAAATTTCCCAATGAGTTGGATGAATGATTCCTTTACTTATTTAGGGATAAAATTGCATGCTGATCCTGGGAAGGCATATAAAGTGAATTTTCAGAAATTACTAGAATCCACTAAAATGCTATTTCAGCATTGGTGGGATTTTCCTTTATCTTTAGTGGGCAGAGTGAATTTATTTCAAACAATTGTGTTTCCTAAGTGGCTTTACATGCTCCAAATGATACCTTGCTATACAGCCAGTCAAGAATATGCCACTTTTAGGAAGCTGTTAAGAAGCTTCCTGTGGAGAAAGGTGAAACAAGGTTGGCATTGATCAAATTGACTAGAAGGCGAGACAGAGGAGGCATGAGGTTAGCAGATTTATGGCTTTACTATGTGGCGTGTAATCTCAGACATGTGGCAGATTGGCTACATGTCTGAGTTCTACACACCAACAAAAATGGAACAGGAGAGGCTCTCTTCTTTTACCCTATGTTTTATTTTACATTCACCCTCTGCTATTTGGGGAAATACACAGAAAGAGAGTATTCTGGTTGCCCCATCGATTCGCACTTGCCGATATCTATGCTCAATGCTCCAATTAAATAGCTCAGTGTCACAATTGTTGCCTGTAATAGACAATCAGATTTTTGTAAAATGGGCCTCCCAAGGTTTGAAAATAGATTCTCAATTTTTAAGCGAGGAGGAAACAAAATCTTTCAGGCATTAACAGATTAATATAATTTGGATAAAAAACATTTATACGCATACTTGCAAATCAGACACTATATCCAGTCCCTTAAAGTGCAAGATTGGGCAAGTGAAAACAGAGTATTTATCTGCTGAATTTGATGTAGAGGACCCAATTCGACATACCATATCCTGTCTGAATCGATACCTGATTAATAGAAGAACAAATATAGAATGTAGAAAGCTTCGGCAAAACTGGAGCACTGAGTTTGAGTTCGACATGATGGAGGACCGATATTTGAATTGCTTTAAGCGAATAAAAACTCTCGTTTGTAATAATGAACTGGGTAAAATGCAGTATAAATTTCTTATGTGCTAGTATATTTCCTGAAAATTGGCATATAAAATAAGAATAACAGCTTCTGATGTATGTATTAAATGTAAGGCTATGTCTGGGACTTTAGGGCATCGATTTTGGGTATGTCCTGTGATTAGTTAATTCTGTGGATCAGTGGTGAAATACATTCAGAAGATTACCAAGGTAATGTTACCACTTCA
Organism: Rhinatrema bivittatum; assembly: GCF_901001135.1. Lineage (NCBI taxonomy): Eukaryota > Metazoa > Chordata > Amphibia > Gymnophiona > Rhinatrematidae > Rhinatrema > Rhinatrema bivittatum. The sequence goes on from NC_042616.1 coordinate 136,649,053, forward strand.
ACCGAATATACTGCTTTGAGCCAAAATTTATGAGGCTTTGGATCCGCAAATTGTTAGCCTTGGCCAAGACAGCATTGCATGTTAAAGCAGAGGCCTAGAGCATGAGAGAGCCTGTGTGTGTGCATGCATTGTATGTGAGTGAAGAGGAGATAGCCAGTGAATGTATGAATGCCTGTGTGTGTGTGTGCATTTATGTGAGGAAAAAAGAGATCCCTTCTTTATGAGGGAGGGCGAGAGAGAGCCAATATCTTTGTTCTCCTTTTCCAGTATCTTCAGTTCTTCAGTGGCCCTTCTCTATGTCTCCAGTTCCTATAGTCAGTCTCCAGGTCATCTTTGTCTCTTCATCTGGCTGCCTATTCTGCTCCTTGCCATCCTGCCATGTCTAGGAGTCAGGTAGTGGTATATGACCACTGCCTGACTCCTGGTCCTTCTCACTTGCCGCCTGCCTGTGTGTGTGCGTGCATTTATGTGAGGGAAAAAATAGATCCCTTGTTTATGAGAGAGGGCGAGAGAGAGCCAATGTCTTCACTCTCCTGTTCCAGCATCTTCATTTTCCTGTTCCAGCATCTTCAGTTCTTCAGTGGCCCTTTTCTATAAAGAGACAAATATGAACTGGAGACATATAGAAGAGCCACTGAAGAACTGAAGATGCTGGAACAGGAGAATGAAGCTATCAAAGAACTGAAGATGCTGGAACAGTAGAACGAAGACATTGGCTCTCTCTCGCCCTCCCTCATAAACAAGGGATCTCTTTTTTCCTCACATAAATGCACGCACACACACACAGGCATTCATACATTCACTGGCTATCTCTTCACTCACATACAATGCATGCACAACACAGGCTTTCTCGTGCTCTAGGCCTCTGCTTCAACATGCAATACTCACTGGGCCTTCACTTGTTGCTCTGTGGGCGGGAGGGGAAGTGCTGGTGGCCCTGCTAGACCTCTTTCCTCTCTCCAGCCCAACATCATCTCCCCTTCCCCCTTCTTTTTCCCTTTCCCTTTCCCCTTCCCCTCCAACCCCAGCAATAACTCCTCTTCCTCTTCCCCTTCCCCTTGAACCCCAACATAATCTCCTCTTCCCCTTCCCCTTCAACTCTAATACCATCCCCCCCAACCCAGCACAGCACCAGAACTATCACCATCTCCACTTCCCTCTACCCAGCCCAGCCCAACCTAACCCAGCCTAGCCTAGCCCACCCCAGGATCATCAATTTTTTCCTACCAGCATTTCACCTCCCTCAGCAGTGCAGTAGCACCCCGGGGCCTTCCTCTTCCAGCAGTGGTGCTGCAGCACTCCTGGACCTCCTTCGTCCACCGGCATCGGGCAGTTCTGGGCCTCCTCTCTGCATTGGCGGTGCAGCAGCACTCTCAGGCCTTCTTCCTCTGCTGGCAATGATTAGTTTTAAGACTCCTTCCTCTATCTGTGGTAGTGTGGCAGCAACGGCGGCACTTCCAGGTGACCTTCCTCTTTTCGCGGTGCTGGGGCAGCAGCAGCAGCAGCAGCAAAAATCTCAGAGCCTCTTCCTCTGTCCACAAGGGTGGAGCAACGGCAATCCCTGGCCTCTCTCCTTCACTGGTGACAGCAGCAGCAGTTTTGGGTAGCAGAGTCTCCCTCTTCCTTTGCTGGCATGCAGCTTGGCTCCAGCTTCGTGCAGTGAGTGTTTCTGCGCCTGCTCCTTATGTCACACGCTGGCTTGAGGGAGGATGAGGGGAGAGCATGAGACTACCATGGCCCAGGAGGAATCTCGTTGGCAACAGGGACGCTCTGGGCTACAGGAGATTCAGGTGTTACTGCCAACATAAGTGTTGTGCTGGGCTGCAGGGTTAAAATACGGACAATCTCCAGACATTTCAGCCCTCCGTCTGGCTTCCGGACACTGCCTTTAAATTCAGTGCCGTCTGGAGAAAATCCAGACAGTTGGCTACCCTACTTGAAATTTTGGACAATTCTTTGCCTTATTGGAGGCCTCTGATGCTGTATTAGCAAAACTTTCTACTTTTTTTTATTTCTCTGGTTTTGGACTTTGACAGAGACTGGCTCCTCAGCATGCATTTTAGGCATCGTGGCGGTACTTTTCTTCAGTGTCATAACATGGCCTTCCCAGATGTGGCAAAAACAGCACAAAAGGAAAGGAAGCAATTCCTCTTAATCAGACCTAGGGTTTTGCAACTGGGAGCTCAATTCTTTCCTTGGAAATGTTGTGTCAAATACAGAAATCCTATGTATGTATTTTTCAAACCTAATTAATTCTCTTTTTTATTAGCTGATAAAATCGTCTCTTTGCAGCCCCCTGGTGCACCCAATGTTCCGATCTAGATGACTATATAAGTTCAGCTCTCACTTGAGAGCTCCCTTTGAGCTTTGCTGATGGCTTGTCTTTTTTTTCCCCTGTGTTATGAGGTTGAAGGTTTTCTTTCTTTTGTTATCTTAAGATTGAGATCTTGAATTACCCACTATTGCGGACTTGATCTTTAGCTGAAATGTATATTTCCTCTTGTTAATTTATTGGTTCACGTTTCTTTTTGGTATCAGCTTGTGATTTTCTTTCTCAAGGTTACCTTGATGTGTGGTTTCTGTGTATATATATATATATATATATATGTTAAATTATATAAATAAAAATATTTTAAAAAATCACTAAAAAGTAAATGTCCTTTTTTTGATTCTGAATTTTCTGTCATTTGAGAGGCAATATTAATATACTTGGTAGGTTCCTTCTATATAGCCAATCCCAATCAATAATTAAAAGAATACATGCTGTAAAATGTTTTTGTAAAAAAAGCTACTAAAATTGGTATAGAACATTTGTCTTGATCAGCTTTCTTACTTCTATGATGTTTTCAGGATGAAAACATATAAAAAATAAGAAGATAATTGGCTTGCTTACAGAGCTAAGTGCAAAAGGTTGGATATAATCTTTTCCTTAGGCTTAAAATTTCATTCAAATGCTTGCCCCACCAAAATGTTCACCTGAAATGCCTCCTTTAATTATGTGACTTAACATAAATCTTCTCTAAAAAAAAAAAAAATATGTACAGGTGAATTTTCAATGGATTTAAAAAAGCATTTACATGCTTAAAATTGGGTTTTATGCATGCAAATGCACTTTACCAATGTAAGTGGCCTTTTGAACATCGCTACAATATATGCCATTGAATTGTCCATAGGATATTCATAACATATTATAACATACTATTGGTAGCAATGTTCAAAAGCCATTTATCCACATAAGTGCACTTAATGCAGGTAAATCCTATGGACAATTCAATGGCATATATTGTAGTAATTTTCAAAAGCTCACTTACACGGGTAAAGTGCCTTTACAAGTGTAAAACCCAGCTTTAAGTGAGCAATTTTCAAAATAATTTATACAAGTAAAATTAATTACTCTTGTAGCAATTTTAAAAAAGCCATTTATGAACAGCAAGTGCACATACACATGAATTTCCTGTGGATAATTCAATGATATATATTGTAGCAATTTGCAAAAGCCCACTTACACAGATAAAGTGCATTTACACATGTAAAACTCAATTAGTGTATAAATGCTTTAAAAAAAATCAGGCCCACTGCGTGTAAATGCTTTTGAAAATCAGACTCTTATATTTTACACAAAAATGTCATAAACATGCCTTAATTTAATTACCCTGCAGAATATAGAACTAAGGCTTAAATTAGGTGCAAGGCAAACCTTTGCACAAAAGAACTGTGCAGGTTGGAAAGCTGAAAAAAGTACCACAGCATTTTTTTTACTGATCCTTAGCTCTGGCTTTAGGGGTTAGAATACTAGCAAAAACAAACAAACAAAAAAAAGATGTTATACAGGAACCATAAACAGCAATAAGTAGCTTTTTGTTTTATTGGTTCTATTTGTGAATCACATTTTTTCAACCTACCCAAAGCAATGCACAACATAAATAAACATATAGCAACAATAAAATACAATGTCAATTAAACAATACACTATAGTCAGTCACATATTCAATATATGACAACAACCTCCCTTTTTATACCAGCAATCCTCCCAATAAACCAGATAACACCACACAATCTCACCATGTCCAAAAATACTGCTTGGAATAAGCATGCTTTTCTTTTCGTTTGGAACAAAATGTAAGCTTTTATCAACCTCACCTCCTAAAGGACACTATTTTAGATTTTTGGTGCTGACAAAAAATGGTCAATTTATGCTACAACAAAAAAACCCCTAACAAATATAATTTACAAAATAATGCTATAAACCAAAATGACCAAAACCAATTTATTCTGACATAATAAATTCATCAGCTCTTAGTGTTGGTTTACCTCATTTTATGGGTGTGACCCTAGATTTCTCACTCCTGGGGAAATATGGTAGTCTATGAGAAGATGTTTTAGGGCACTTCCAGGCTGTTTTAGGGCACAACCATTCATTTCATGCCGTACAGTACAGAAGAATAAATGACTTGGGGACAGGTGAAAGTTAAATGGTGGCTCAACTTACCTTAGCAATTCTTATTCCGGTTATCCACTGTTGCAGAGTCCATGAGTCATCACAGCACAAATGCTTGATATACTGGGACTCCTTCTGAATCTGAGGATGCTGCAAAGAATAAATCTTATTTTTAGAAAATAAACTTTAAGAAACAGAGGTTGATATTCAAAAAGGGTTTCATCAGGTAACTTTTGACAAACCCTAAATGTTAAATTTCCTTCTCCTCTCTGCAGCAGCATTTTAGATAGGTAAAAAGAGACAGGAGGGAGCCTCTGGGGGTAAAGCTAAAAGTTATCTGGCTAGCACTGCTAGACAGCTCGAACCAGATAAACTTACCCATGTGAGTCTGGTTAAAGAAATCACAATCCTAAAGCTACCTAGCTAAGTTTAGCTATGTACTTCCACTGAGTATCCGGCTAAAGTTACCCACGAAATGTTTCCATTCCCTCAAAATTAATAATTCAGAGGGGCAGTAACTTTAAAACAAGCACGAGGGTGCCCATACATGCACATATGAGCGCATGAGCAGATAGGCTGGAATTTTAAATCATGCATGCAGTTGTGCACACAGGGGCAGATTTTAAATTCTTGCGCGAGCGAGTACTTTTGTGCGCGCGCCGAGCCCAGCGTGGCCTGCCTGTTCCCTCCGAGGCCGCTCCGATTTCAAAGCGGCCTCAGAGGGAACTTTTCTTCGCCCTCCCCCCCACCTTCCCCTCCCTTCCCCTGCCTAACCCACCCCCCCAGCCCTATCTAAACCCCCCCCACCTTTGTTGGCAAAGTTACGCCTGCTTTCAGCAGGCGTAACTTTGCGCGCGTCGGCCGGCAGCCCCGCTCCATCCTCCGGTCCCGGGGGCTGGTCTGGAGGCCTCGACCATGCCCTCGGGCCGGCGCCACGCCCCCGGGCCCGCCCCCGAAATGCTGCGGCACGCCCCCGAAACGTCGCGTCGTTTCGGGAACGCCCCCGGACACGCCCCCTCCCCTTTTCGAAAGCCCCGGGACTTGCGCGCATCCCGGGGCTTTACGCGCGCCGCCGGCCTATGCAAAATAGGTGTGCCAGGCGCACGCGGGCCTTTTAAAATCCACCCCACATGATTTAAAGTACGCCCATCGTATTATCTACCTACTGAAATGTTTTGGACTGTGCTCCAGTCCTTGGTTGTAAGACATTTAGGGGTAGATTTAAAAAAAAAGCGCGATCGCATACTTTTGTTGGCGCAGCAGGCGCCAACAAAAGTACGCTGGATTTTATAAGATACGTGCATAGCCGCGCGTATCTTATAAAATCCTGGATCAGCGCGTGCAAGGCTGCCGATTTTGGGCAGCCTGCGCGCGCCGAGCCGTGCAGCCTGCCTTGGAGGGAACTTTCTTTCGCCCTCCCCTCACCTTCCCCTCCCTTCCCCTACCTAACCCATCCCCCCGGCCCTATCTAAACCCCCCCTTACCTTTGTCCCTAGATTTACGCCTGCTAGAAGCAGACGTAAATCTACGCGCGCCAGCAGACTGCTGGCGCGCCGTCATCTGACCCGGGGGCTGGTCCGGAGGCCTGGACCACGCCCCCGGTCCCGCCCCCGAAACACCGCATCATCCGGCCCCGCCCCGACACGCCCCCTTCAAAAAACCCCGGGACCTATGCACGCCGGCAGCCTATACAAAATAGGTGCGCCGGCGCGAGCAGGGCTTTTAAAATCCGCCCGTTAGATTATTGTCGCACATTATGGATAGGTTTACCACAAAAATTACTTAAAAGTATTGCAGCTAATACAAAATGCTGCTATTAGAAGTTTTTTGGGATTGTCTCGAAATGAACACATTACTCCAGCTATAAAATCACTGCATTGACTGCCTGTGAAGAGTAGAGCAAAGTTTCAGTTGCTGGTGATTATTCATAAAATGTTGAATTCTAAAAAGAGTTATTTGCTGAAACAGAGCTTGAGCTGGTATGGGGCAGGAAGAAAAATTCAGTTGTTAGGAGCACATTTGTTATAAGTTCCTAAGTCACAATGTTGTTTATTTGAACAGACTAGGTGTTTTCCTATGTTGTACCCACTATGTGGAATTTGTTGCCAGAGGAGCTGAGAAAAGAGAAGAATCGCAAGGAATTCAGACAATAGATTAAGGCACTACTTTTTTATGAAGCTTTTTGTATTATGTTGATTTCTTATTTTAATTAGCGATTTTATGTATTGTTTTAAGTTTTTAAAAAAATATATTTATGTATGTGCTGTTGTAAACCGCATAGAAAAATATATTTTGGGATTTTGCGGTATATAAGATTTTAAAATAAATAATAAATACATCTGCTCCTAATTTTAAGCCGCTACTCGAGCAGACCTACTTTGCCTATCTTCCTTAGGATTTTTTGTCAGCTTTAGCACACGCAGGTAAGCGGATTTTAAAACATGCTTGCGTGATGGACATTCCCAGTTTTCCCAAGCAGTCCACCAGTTTGCCCAGTCCATCTCAAGGTCATCCAGACCCCTCTTGTTCTTCAGCCTGCACCCCCCTCAGTTGACCCGGACCCCTCACCTTGTTGTATTTGGCCTAAAAAGTGATTTCTGCAGTCTTGCACCTCATCAGGAGCAGCAGTAAACATGCATGGCTAGCAAGCCCCTGCGCTGTGGCCGCCGGCTTTAAAATTCTGATTTGCGCACGTTAAGTACTAGACCTGCCCCAGAAGGTCCCTGCCCCTTTTCCTCCCCAGTACATGCGCACATATACATGTAATTAGCAGCTTTTACAAGTATGCATTGCTCATGCGCGGCCCACATAGTTGTGTATATGGACCTTTTAGTGCAAACAATGCTTTTAAAATTCACCCCAAACTGTGTAGAGTTACAAGTATTAGAAACTTATTATATTCTACCGAAAAGCAGCCAAGGACATGTAAAGTAAAGAATGTGTGTGATATCACAATGATCCACATCTAAAGTTTAAACAAACACAGTGGATCAGGTTCAAAACTCTAATTCTTTTTTTTTTTAACAATTTGAATGTGAATATAAATTAATCTTTCTGGGTACTGTCACGTCCTTATTAACCAGCTCCCTCCCCCCACAGGTCGCAAATGTAAAGGGCCTGATTCAGGCTTGCCTTTGGATATCTGTTTTCCACACTGGGGGAAAAATATGCACTGAAACAGACCAATCTGATCAATGTGATTCATCAATTTGGGCTTTCCAATGCATGTTTTCCTTCTGTGGAGAAAATGCACATCAGAGAGTGTGGAAACGGATTCAGGCCCGTTGAGTTTAGAAAAGTTCGTATTTTCACAGTTGAGAACACAAGCACCTGTTTTGGTGCTGGGCCCCTGTCCAAGGATGAGGTTGTGTGGGGGTGACAAGTCAGAGAGAAGCAGAGAAACCAAGGAGACTGCTGAAGAAATCTGTTGGAAATAACACAGAAGTAAAATTTCAGGATTGGTCAGCCGTCAGTTAAGGAAAGAGTGCATTGAATACATGAATATCTAAGTGGTGTTGCCTGCTTTTTTTTATTTTATTTTAAGTTTTTCTATACCGGCATTCACGAAGAATATCGCATCATGCCGGTTTACAATTAACAAGTGGTGAGGAAACACAAAATAATCATAATTAGTAATAATAAACTTTAACAGGTGTTTGATAAAAGGTTGCAGTTACAATAAAACAAGGGTATTACACAACTTGGAAACTAGAAAAGGGGCTGGTAGTTTAACATAGAGAACAAGTTTGCCAATTAATGGTGAGAACTAAGTTATATCATTTGCATTGTCAATGAATTACCCTTTTGAGGTGGAATACTGTTAGCTGCAACAGTATTTTGATACATCTCCTCCTCCCAGGGGGACATTGGGAGGCTTTTGGGGGTTCACAGGGGGTAGTTGTCCACTTTTTGGAGAAGTAGGAGTTAGAAATGGAGTGTTCCAGTGATATTTATTTGGGAGGTGAAGGGTGGGGGGAATCAGGCCACACAGTTTGACATTTTTTAAATTATTTTAGGGGGTGGGGGTGGGGTATTGGGCTGCTGCACCTGAAACTTTAAACTTGGGAGAGAACGGGGATCAGGCTGTTACTTTTTGGGGAGAGGGGGAGAAACAGGGTGAATAGGGCTGCTCAGCTTGCAACTTATTTTTGTTTCAATATTCATTAAGCCGGAGAGTGGTTAAATTATTTGGGTAACTTTAGTTGAGAATATTCAGCAGACAATAAGTTCCACTGAATAACTGGCTAAAGATATATGAGTAACTTTATCCAGATAACTTTGCAGCTCACTGAATATTGACCCATATATTGCCATGCAAATATATCATTGTGGATATACTGAAATCCCAAATGACTGGGGGGGGGGGGGGGGATGACTAGTTTGGGAACTACTGGTTTCAACTGTGTTTTAAAAAGCAAACAGCAAAAAGTAACTTCACTTTGATGCAGCTCCAGCACTGCTCTCTACAGCAATGGCGGGGGTGGAAGGAAATTAGAATCAAAAAGCTACCAATAAGGGCCCTGACCTCAGCGGTCAGAGTAACAGATAAGTATGAGAAAGATAAGTGTGAAAGCTTGCAGGGCAGACTGGATGGGCCATTTGGTCTTCTTCTGCCGTCATTTCTATGTTTCTGTGGGAGAAAATCAGGAAAATATGGGAGCTGAGAAGTTTAGGCCTTTTGCCGTTACAAAGATACAAGTAATTCTTTGCAAGCTTGAGCCGTATCAGTGTGGCTATTCTAACTCTGTATCAGGGCTGCACAACTCCAGTTTTCAAGGGCCACAAACTCGTCATGTTTTAATAACTTGGGAACAGCTGCTGTAGCTTCTCTCTCTTCCCTCCTTTTGCCACCACTGTTCTTCCAGATGTGTCTGCCTCCTCTAGCTCCCTCCAAGTATCCCCCTTCACACCTTCCCTCTCTTCTGAAGCAACGAGGTAACCCTGATCCCACTGATATCAGAACATGAAACTCAGGGCAGTGCTCCTTCCCTAACAGCAGGCACCTTCAGCCACCATGTGCACACAGTGACCCTACATTCCTGTTTGGAAAGTGCACTAAGCAGTGCATTTGGTAGCTTTGATAGATATAGGACCTTATTCATAAAGACAATTTTTTTCATTCTGTACTTATGGAAAACAAACCTTTATTGAATAAGACCCCATAGGATGCAGATTTCATTAATTCCACTAGATGGCATAAAATGCTTTTAGAAGTAGATAACTTGATTGATGCGGCTTTTTTCAATTTACTATTTATTAGCATTTAAATCAGTTTATAATGAAAATAATGCAAAGAAAACAGTGACATAGGGCAAAAATAAACTCATAAAAAGAAAAAGAAAATGTCCAGGCCACAATTTGGGGGGAGGGGAGAAAGGAAAAAAAAAGAAGGAGAAAACTTCCAAGCTGAAGAATAAAAACAGAGATTGGCAATGAAGAGTTCCACAAGGACCAACTCAATAACAAACCTCCAAGAGAGCACAAGCCATATTCACCCAAACAAGAGAAATAACAACATTTAATACTTTTATCGAAGAGAAACCTTTCTAAGAAGTAGATTTTCAAAGCGTTGCTCGCTCAAAAGTGGCCATGTAGGCGTGTATGCGAGCCGCATGCCAGCAACGCAAGTTTTAAGAAGCCAGGAAGCACATGTGTACATACCCATGCACATGTCAAGAAGAAGGGGGTGGGAATTGGGCGGGACATGGATGTTCTGGGGCGGGGACCAGACTTACATGCACAAGTCTGTATTTTAAAAAAGCTGACCATGTCATGCATTGGCATAATATCCGCATAACTTTACACTGGTCCTGATGAGGAGCAAGTCTGAAAATCTTGAGTTTCAGAGCTTTTAGCACAGAGAGAAGGTTCGGGGTCAAGTGGGGGGCTTTCAGGATGAAGAATCAGAGGGGTCTTGAAGACCTCGGTATTAACTGGGCAAACTGATGGAATTATTGGACAAATGTTTTCCCTCATGCAAGCATGTTTTAAAATCCACCTGCACATGCGCGTAAAAGCCGTTAAAGCCCCAGCCGAAATATGCACGGGACATTTATGCGAGCCACCGTTTAAGATTACACGCACACATATGCATGAGAGGGGGATTTTAAATGATACTCATGTACTTGTGCACATGATATAAAATTGCAGCATATCTCTGCCCGCACGCTGATATGTGCGTTTATGAGTGCATGCTTGGTCCTTTTAAAATTACTCTGACAGTGAAGAGGGTCAAAGAATACAAACTTATTCCCTTGATGAATTACAATACTTTTACAAGGAAATTAAAAAAAAAAAAAAAAATGCCCAAATGCGATCTTCTGAAGAAAAGACTTCCTTTTAAACTGAGTGACACGAGCAATTATCAGGAAAGATTTGAATCTTCTGACCACAAAAAGGAATTACTCTATGTCTGAAATATTATTTTAAAACCAAATTCCAATCAGCTTCAGAGCAAAATGAGACACGGTGTGTAGAATAAGATATTATGAAGTCTTGAGAAGTCTCTAATAAAACAGATGACTCCACATTATCCAAAGCTGTTAATGCTTCTAGATCTGCTTCATCCCCATTCTCTTGCCTCTTCATTGTTGGAATACAATAAATCTGAGAAAGTAAAATTTCCCTTCCTTGAGATAACATGAACACTTCACATACATATTTCTTAAATAACTCCTCTGTTGAAAATCTAAGAATGGGGATTCTTTGCTCTTTTTATATTTTCTAACCATTCAAATTTATTGTGGAGGCTTACATTTTCTTTAATATGTGCAGCATTGTAGGTTTGAATAATGGACGCCTGGAGTTCCATATTCAAAAGCAACTTAGAGGGATAAAGTACTAGTTATCCATCTAAATGGCTTACCTGGCTATATTTAGCCCTTATTGGGATAAATTCTAGCCCGGTAACTAGATGGGGGGTGCTCTGTGGGCGGGCAGTAGGCTTTCCGGGGAGGAGCAGAGTTAGCCGCTAAGTTAATCAGCTAACACTAATATTTGGAATTAGCCAACTAACTCTGGTCGGGCTATAAAGCTGTCCTAAAGTTAGCCAGTTAGATAAAACCGGCTAAAATTACACTATGTTTATCGGGTTAACTAGCCAAGCTGCACAACGGCTGAAACTGGACCCCTTGATCTCTAATTGAGACAACCTAGACTCCTATTTCTCAAAGCCTCCTATCCTGTTCATTCATCTTCATCTCGGTTTCATGAGAAAAAATTACAGATTTGAGATATAGGTGTTGGCAAAGTGGACCCTTGGGCCTAGGGGAGTTGGTGCTACCTGCAGGGAGGAGCCCCGCAGATCCCCACCATCAACAGGTAGAGCTGGATGAAGCAGAGGCCCAACTGGATCTTCACCAATACCAGCCCACATTCCCCTTAGGTTGAGTGCTCGGGTGCCAGGGCTGGCTGGTCTTAGGTGCGGGCCTCTGAACTGATGGAGGATTGCAGGGGTGATGGTGTTGCAGGCCAGTGACATAGGGAAGCCGGGTCATCCCCGAGCATGAACAAGTGAAGGTCCATGGCACAAGACCTCAGTGTAGTGATCCAGGCAGGTGTCCAAGGCAGGCTGAGAATGCCCAATGATGTGGTCCAGGCTGAAGGTCAAAAGGCGGCAGGTGGAGAAACTCGGAGACATGGTCCAGGCATGGGGATGGAGACAGATGGAATACAGTCAAAAGTGAGGCAAAGTCCAAGGTCAGGGGCAGGCAGAGAGTCAGCAGCGTCAGGGTTCAGAGCCAAGGCCAAGCCAGTTGTCCAATCCAAGAACACAAAAAGAGGACAAGGGACCACCAGGATATGTTGAAGATAGACGATGAGGGGAAGACTGAAGAAAGAGACTGACCACGAAGAAGATGCAGGGACAAACAGGACACATGAAGGCAGCCACACAGGAACCAGGAACAGAAGACTGAGACAGCAAAGGGACCGCAGGAGCAACGAAGAGGCAATTAGCACTACCGAGGATAGTTGACCTATTGCAGCGGTAGGGACTTGAAGCTGGAGCCAGATTTAAACAGGCCCAGGTGGTGATGTCATCGGTAGGCATAGGGATCCTATTCCCACCACTGGCCTTTTAAAAAGAGCAGAATTGGGCACACGTACACCTAGGAGGGGGCCAAAAGACTGCAGCACTGGAATCAGGGAGAGTGCGAAGGCCTGCCACACAGGCAGGAGAGAGGTTGCGCCAGTGCTCCTGCTCCACTGATGCGCAGAGTCTATCGCGGGCGGTCTTCCTCGGCATTAGGCAGTCAAGGCAGTGGCCTGGGCCCGGAGGTGAGTGCAGAGGCTTTCAGGAGGCTGCGAGCTGCCAAACGCAACAAAATATTCTCAGTACAGGTAAGCACCTTCCAGACATCCGTCCAGGTGATGCGAGAGGGATTTTGCACATCTCCTTGGCCTGCTCTTCATAGGCCTCAGGGAGGGGGAACTGCTGCAAGCATTAACAAGAAATCTATTCCTAAACAGACTTCTGCAGCCACATTCACCTTAGAATCTTTACCTTTCAGCAAATGTTTCCTTCTGCCCCAGACACGCGCCTAAATTATACTTGTGATTCAGCATTTCCCTCCATAGCTGCTTCCATCCCATTTATCTGGGCTTACAGCAGCCCTTCACTTTCTGGCATGCTCCCAGCCACAGGCATTATCTGTGGTCTATAGCGATTCAGAATAAACAATTGAGCACCGATCTCCAGGAGAAGGCTCTCATCAACTGAACCCTCTTCTCTATGGGCTTCCTCTCTGGCAGCAGTGGAGCAGTTCTAATGGTTGCACTCAGTGAGACAGCCAGGGACCCAGATGAGTCACTACACTGCCGTCCCTGCACCATGTCCATTACACAGGTGACATGACTTAGGAGCTCTGTCCCCACCTCCTTCACTGATGTCATAGGCATGAGGGGAGGGAAGGTTGTCAAGAGCCAGCTCTGGACACCTGGCTCTTGATACCTGTCATCCTGCCAGACATCAGGCTTGTTAATATCTATAGCCTTGGCAGCAGGACTGCCTCTTCTCAGTGATCCACTGGCTACTCCACTGCTTGGAAGCTCTAGCCTCACCACCCCACTGATGTTATCTGCACAAGGGTCAACTGCCAGTACTGGATGCCTGCATTGCCTGCTGCCCTAGTGTCTGTGCCTGTCATCCCATCAGGACCTACATCATCTATGGCCTTGATAGCAGCAGTGCCTCTTCTCAGTGATCCAATGGCTCCTCTACATCCTTGGAGCTCTAGCTCCACCTCCTGCTGATGTCATCTACATGGTAGGTGAGAGACAAGAGCCAGAGCTGGATGCTGGAGGTACCGCATTGCAGTTCCTTTGTGAGCTTTTTTGTGTGTGCTGAGTGAAGCAGAGGGCCTAGTGATTTTCACTGATACTTCATCACCATGCTTTTCATCTATGAGCCTTGATGAAACATGGCACTCTATCCCAGTGATCTCTGGAAGAGAAAGGTATGGTGAACTTATAATTAAATCCAAACTGAGGCGGATGTATAATCGTTCTCATTTGATACCAATTCTTTGTCATGCGAGGCCCAGACACCTCACAGTTAAAAATGACTGTATATTAATTAATGGTTAATTTATCAAGAAAAAATTTCAGTTAACTTTATGATCTTTTACACCTCAGAATCTAGATTTCTTAGGTGAAACCGAGACATGATTACTCGATTCAGAGTCCATTTTGTTAAATCAAATCTGCCCAGCAGATCATTCAGTAGTTTCTCATTCTAGAGAAAAAAGACATGACAGTGGTTTATTGATAATCTACAAGAATGTTTTTTTCAATGTCTGTTGAAAAACCTGGTCCTGGATCACCATATGAAATGCTTATTCTGTCCTCAAAAATTATTAGCTTATGCCTGGTCTATTGTCCACCTGGGCTATAACTATCAAATTGTTCTCCTATTTTTGAAATGTTTATGAACTCTAATTCCAATCTTCGTAGCATGTTCATATTAGGTGATTTTAACCTACATGTAGACGTGTTCCTCTTAGCTGCTCAGCTCGAACAATATACGGGCGCCATGATGTCCCTTGAATGGGAACAAATTGTCACAAATTAGACTTCATTTTTGTAAATTCCTCACTGCAGACTAAACAACTTTCTCAACTACAAGTGAAACGGGTTCCTTGGTCAGATCATTTCTTGCTAACATTCTGTTATCCGATATCAAGAATCACTGTTAGCCCTATCTCCTCTGTGAGAACTTTTATAAGAAGGCATCATATTGATGTTGAAAAGCTGAAGGAGAGTTTATCACCAGTGTTTGAGAATTTTGACTCTGTGAGTGTAGATACTGCAATTGGTAACTGGGCTAAGATCATGATCGATGTTTTAGATAGTTTTGCCCCTTCCAGATTCAACAGAACAATTGTGCCTTATGGTATACAGCTGAATTACGTAAAGAACGCCACTAACTTAGAAGGCATGAAAGGCTCTGGCAGTGCTCTCACACCCATATGAAGCTCTTTCTGCATATACGGTTCAACTGGACAGCTATAGGAAAATGTGTGATGCTACAAAGAAGTCTTTTATGTAGCTCAGCTACAACAGGCTGGCAATAATCTACATGAGTTATTTAGTATTGTTAAACGACTAAGTACTCTGCCCAGAGTGGCTACACAAAGCAATACCATTTGTTTCTCATGTGACGACTTTATGCCCCATTTTTCAAAGAAGGTGGCTGACATCTGAACCACATTTCCTGCTGCTTGCCACTAGGCTCTTGATTCTTTATGAGACTTCGATTCAAAGTGGGTTCAGTTTCAGGCAACATCACAAGTTGATATAGCCCAGATTGTCACTGCAATGAACTCATCATCCTGCCCTTTAAATCCCTGTGATTCCTCGCTAGAGAAGGGTGTGGAAAAGATAATCTCTCTTGCTTTAACTACCATTGTTAAGCTTTCTTTAATGGAGGGTAAACTGCCACAAGTCCTGAAGTGTGCCTCTGTATGCCCCTTGCTAAAAAAAAACAAACAGATCCAAAGACCTTATGAACTATCATCCAGTCTCCTCATTGGACAGTAGTTCATAGGGTCTGACGACCATTTCCTTTGAATGTTATCAAGTTTGCCGTTTTGAAACAGCTGGATGAGTTTATGCAACAACATCAAAGCTTGGATCAATATTAATTTGCTTTCAGAAGAGGTTTTGAGAGTAGCCAAGGGTTCGTTTTGGTCTTAATCAATGTGACGGGGTTACGACAGTCACTAACATAATCCCCATGTCATTTTTGCTATTTAGAAGCAGTAGGAGAGGTTTTGATATTGATTCTTTTCTTTGTTATAACCCCACCTTTTTGGGGATAGATTTTTTTAGGAGTATATGTTGGAGCATACTCAGTGCTTCAGTGGGTTGGAGAGAGAGTCAGGAGCTGAAACCTCCCTAGGGTTTCAAGAAAGAAAGAGCGAGAGGATTGAAGAGCAAGAGATTTCCCCAAGATCCCAAAGCAAGGTGGTTGGAGAGCTGGAAATTCACCCTGCATCTCACAGAAGGCAATTTTTTTATGAATATGTAGAAATGAGGGCTGGCAAACGCATTGATTGACACTTCTTTCCAGTGTTCAAACAGAATAACATGGCAGCCATAATATGACTAGAAACCAAGCTAATGAAATATTGCTTCTCATGAAGGATGCTTGGTCATTCCTCAAGTGAAGGAACTCAGAAATTCATCAATTTCCTTTGGGGGAAATATAGCAAGAATGGGAGGCTGTGGAGATAGCAGTACATGATAATATATCAGCTTCCTGGGAGTAGTGTTAGCAGGAATTTTAGAGTTAAACCTCCCCTTGCTTTGAGCTCATAAAAATTGGATCCCTTCTTTTTTTATGGGCTGAAGAGCCTCTAACTCTGAGTATACTTTACTTCCTTCCTTCAGCCTTGTACTTACATGTGAAAAAGGGCTGACCTCTGTGATCTGGAAACCTCATGAAGTTCAGCTTTCTCTTTTGGTCCAGTAAAACCTAAGGATTACAGTAATGAATGGTCACAGCAGTCTGCTTTTATATTTTTGTCACTTGAGTTCTGGATTTATCTGACATGAATGTATAAATGCTTTGGTGCTGCTTCATTTCAGTTGTTCCGAGCTCCTGCATGGAGGGAGGTGTTTTTGAATGTAACTTCATCTGTTGATGTCATTGTTGAGGCTTTGCTTGATGTTAGCAGGCCATGTGCTGCTAACTTCTTTTACATTATGCCTTGCTATTTTATAGTGGGTAGTAGTGAGCTATGAACAGATGCGTTCAAACAAGTATTTCTAGATGGTCCTGTGCATTTGACAAACTATATTAGTTTGTATATTCCAAGAAGATAGTTACTTTCAGCTGCTGCTGTTAATGATATGTAATCCTTCAGTAAAAGGCATTGAATATGCTGATACTAGGAACAGGACCTTTTTCAGCATGGCACATACTTTGCGGAATGCTTTACCCCCATGCTTATTAATGAGTACCTTTCTTTCAGGAAGGGCTGCAAGTCATGTTTATTTACCACTGCTTTTGTTTAATTGTTTACCCCGTGTTACCTTGATTTAAACTTGTTCTTTTGTTTTTCCTATGATGGGCTTGTTTTGATTTTTTAATTATTTGTGATTTATTATGTAACTATGTTTTAATTTGTTTTGTTTAAAATGTTTTTATGATTTTACTATTAGAATTTTTATTTTTTTGCCTGAATCCATTTTAATGAACAAGAATCTTGTGGATTACAAACTGGCTAAAAGACAGGAAACAGAGAGTAGGATTAAATGGTCAATTTTCTCAGTAGAAAAGGGTAAACAGTGGAGTGCCTCAGGGATCTGTACTTGGACCGGTGCTTTTCAATATATTTATAAATGATCTGGAAAGGAATACGATGAGCGAGGTTATCAAATTTGCGGATGATACAAAATTATTCAGAGTAGTTAAATCACAAGCTGATTGTGATACATTACAGGATGATCTTTCAAGACTGGAAGATTGGGCATCCAAATGGCAGATGAAATTTAATGTGGACAAGTGCAAGGTGTTGCATATAGGGATAAATAGCCCTTGCTGTAGTTACACGATGTTAGGTTCCATATCAGGAGCTACCACCCAGGAAAAAGATCTAGGCATCATAGTGGATAATACTTTGAAATCGTCGGCTCAGTGTGCTGCAGCAGTCAAAAAAGCAAACAAAATGTTAGGAATTATTAGGAAGGGAATGGTTAATAGGGGTGTGCGTTCGTTTTCACCGTATTGGCAATCTGCAACGTATATTACACTATTCGTAGTATTCGTGGGGAAGCAAAACGTATCGCGATTCCCCACGAATACATGAATCTTCCCCCGAATTATACGGCCACCTAAATAAAAATTTAAACAAACCCCCCCACCCTCCTGAACCCCCCCAAGACTTACCAAAACTCCCTGGTGGTCCAGCGGGGGGTCCGGGAACCATCCCCTGCACTCACACCCTCGGTGCTGGTTTCATCATAGCGCCGATAGCCTTTGTCACAGGGGCTACCGGTGCCATTGGTCAGCCCCTGTCACATGGCCATCGGTGCCATCTTGTGCTCCTACCATGTGACAGGGGCTGGCCATGGCACCGGTAGCCCCTGTGACATAGTATGGGCAAAGGCGATCGGCGCCATTTTGAATACTGGCTGCAGATCGCCTTTAGCAGGCACACGAATAGAAATCGCCGTATTAACGCATCGGGGCGCCATACGGCTGAATGAAACGTATCTGCTCCCCAACGAATCCGAATCACGAATGCAACATATGGCATCCCTCTGCACATCCCTAATGGTTAATAAAACGGAAAATGTCATAATGCCTCTGTATTGCTCCATGGTGAGACCGCACTTTGAATACTGTATACAATTCTGGTTGCCGCGTCTCAAAAAAGATATAGTTGCGATGGAGAAGGTACAGAGAAGGGCAACCAAAATGTTAAATGGGATGGGACAGCTCCTCTATGAGGAAAGGTTAAAGAGGTTAGGGCTGTTCAGCTTGGAGAAGAGAAGGCTGAGGGGGGATTTGACAGAGGCCTTTAAGATCATGAGAGGTTTTGAACGAGTAGATGGGAATCGGTATTTACACTTTCGGATAATAGAAGGACAAGGGGCATTCCATGAAGTTAGCAAGTAGCACATTTAAGACTAATCGGAGAAAATTATTTTTCACTCAACGCACAATTATGCTCTGGAATTTGTTGCCAGAGGATGTGGTTAGTGCTGTTAGTGTAGCTGGGTTCAAAAAAGGTTTGGATAAGTTCTTGGAGGAGAAGTCCATTAACTGCTGTTAATCAAGTTTACTTAGGGAATAGCCACTGCTATTAATTGCATCAGTAGCATGGGATCTTCTTGGTGTTTGGGTACTTGCCAAGTTCTTGTGGCATGGTTTGGCCTCTGTTAGAAACAGGATGCTAGGCTTGATGGACCCTTGGTCTGATCCAGCATGGCAAGTTCTTATGTTCTTATTGCTGAAGAATTTTGTGAGAAGATTTTTGGATTTTGACTAGACCAATGCCTGATGGAAGGGCATACTCCTCGTATTCCAAAGGACTGGAATCCAAGATCTTTTTGCCATTCGACCAGTTAACAGATTGGATGAAGATAAGGATGTAGACTTTTGAGCCATTAACTCAAAAAGGAGTAAAAATAGGAAGCATGTAAAAGCTAAAGAGTAAAATGTCTGATTTTTGACAAACATTTCTTTTTTTAACAGTCAGTGAGTTTTGATGCCAAGCAGCATTACCATATTTTACATTTACACACTCTATTTTTCACAAACATTGTAGTTTATTATGCAGTCATTCATAATTGCATCTTTAATTGAGTTATTTTTCCCCTGCAGAATTATTAAACAGTAATACATGACAAAGCCCCAGACCATTTCCAAGCAGGGCAGAAGGGGCTTCTAGAGCACCTTACATCATGGAACCCTGGGTCTGGCACATTGCCAGATTTGTTTATGAAGGCGGTGTTCAACTATTTACATTTAGATGCTCATCATACCTACCTTTAAGACAAAGCAGTGATCAGTTGGAGCCTTATACTTCACTTTGTATTGAGTACCATAATAGACATTTACATTGTCAAACTGTACGAAGCAAGCCAGATCTCGAGATGTCTAAAAATGAAAAAAGAGAAAATTACACATATGATGTTATGTGCCATCCATTACAGTCCTAACACTTTTAAGAGGTCAATATTCAGCTGTGCAGCAAGCAGATAAGTTATTTGGCTAAGGTTAGCAAGATAAATTGTCATGAATAATCAGCAGAGCACTGTTGATTAGGCACGCCACTGAATATACTGAATGAAGTCCTAGTTAGCTGGATAAACTTATCTGAGTAACTTATCTGAGTAACAGCATGCCCAGACTTAGTTACCTGGCTAATTCAACTCCTCTCCAGAATGCCTCTAACTTATCTGGTTAAACAGGCATTCAGAGCAGTGGGAAACTTAAAACCCATGGTTTGTCTGGCTAAGTCCCGAACTTAACCAAGCAAACCATCTGATTATTGACCTCTAAGTGTTTACAGTAATGCTCTTTAAAACAAATCTGGAGAGGTCCTTCTTTAATTTTCCAGGGGAGTTAATAGCTTTTGATGAATAATGTTCAATGCAATGAATAGCTATTCCTGTTTTGCAAATGGAAATATTTCTCAGAGTTGAAGCATGCTTACATAGACAATATGGGGTAGATTTTAAAAGGTTGCGCAGGTGTACATGTGCGCGCGCTTCTCGGCACGCTCATATATACACCTGATTTTATAACTTGCGCGTGTAAGTTATAAAACCCGGGGTCAGAGCATGCAAGGGGGTACACAATTGTGCACCTTATGTGCGCCGAGCCACACAGCCTTCCCCCGTTCCCTTTCCCCTAACCTGACCTTCCCACCCCTTCCCTAACCTTCCCCCCTTAGCCCTACTCTAACCCCCCAAAATTTTTGTTTTACCTTTTGCGCCTGCCAGCAAATGGCCGCTGTGCTAGGAGCTGCCAACCCCAGCTCACGCCCCCTCCCCACCCCTTTTTGCAAGCTCCGGGACTTACGCGTGTCCCGGGGCTTTACGCCGCCGCCGGGCCTTTTTAAAATAGGCCCGGCATACGTAACCCTTTTAATTCCGGCCCTATGGCTCCAACATAATATCAATTCCAGGCCCGCCTGAGGTTACATCTTTATTTTTAACCATGATAGCTTAAAAATATTTTTCTACTGGAAATCTGATTACATATGTAGAAAAAACTTAAAATAAAAAATTGAAGAATAACAACATTTAAAAATTATTAGCATTGTTAACCCAGAATTGTGATCAGCTGGACAAGTTCCTGGAGGAGAAGTCCATAAACTGTTATTAACTAGATAGAGTTGGGAAAAGTTACTACTTATTCCTGGGCTTTAGAGGCATGGACTCTATCTACTGTTTGGGATTCTGCCAAGTAATTATGACCTGAATTGTTCACTGTTGGAAATAGGATACTGGGCTTAATGGACCCTCAGTCTGACCAAGTATGGCAATTCTTATGTTATATTCTTATGAGGGAATGGCAGCCTTAGCAGGGGTGAGGAATTTGCTGCAGAACCAGCCAAGCCTAGTAGCAGCAATAAAAAGTATTCCTGCCCTTTAATTTAAAAGAGACTTTTTTAAGCCATAGAATGGCAGGAGTAGAAGGCAGCTTAAGGCAGAAGGAACTGAAATTTGGAAATCATGGGCTACCTTCGTTTGTTCCTCTCCTTCTACAGAGTTCTATAAGTTTTGCAGCAGAAGGAAAAGATGGGAGAGACATCCAAGGCTGGGAGTAGCAGGGAAGGGAGGATAGGCTAGAGCAGTAGAAGTACAACAGTCAAAACCAGCAGCATAGTGCTCTACATTGGTTACTGCTTCTAAGGCAATGGATGCAGTATTTTCAACAACTGATTCTGAGGAACAATTTTGTTTGGGATTCCCTAAATCAGAAATTGAAGAGCTAATAGCCAGATAAAATTTGGGAGTTTTACTTAAACCTTGAAGATTTTCATACTGTACTGCAAGCCCTAATTTTTTTGGGAATTGACTACTGCAATTCTCTTATGTTGGGCCTCCTGTACAATACTATTCATCCCTTCCAACTATTTCAGAATTCTGCCACCAGAGTTTTGACCTGCTGTTCTAGGTATGAGCACCTAACCCCAATTCTTGCATAACTCCACTGGCTTCCTGTTCCATACTGAATCAAGTATAAGGTCCTAGTATTAATTAAACGATCTTATATAGCCAGGATACATGTTTGCTGAGTGATGCACTTCATATGTACACCATATTGCGATACCTTAGGTCAGCAAATAAAGGTTTGCTGCTGGTGTCATTATTACATAAAGCACATTTCGGTTAAATCAGAAATAGGAGAATATCAGTTGCTGATCCTATCCTTTGGAATATCATGCCTGAGCAATTAAGTATGATGACTAATCCTAAAGCCTTCATGAAACTTTTGAAAACATGGTTATTTCAGCAAGCATCTGGGGAAGTCGAGTCCTGATGAAGATAGAATCAATCTAATGCCTGTATGTACCTAATCAGGTAGAAAAGAACACTCAAATTTGTTAAGATTTTTAGAATGTCTTATTGGTAATATGGGGCTGTCCCTGCTGTTTGTTGGTAGTCTTGGTCGATTTACAATTTTATGTATGTATTTTGTGAACTGCCATGATTAATGGGAGTGTGCGGTAAAGAAATAATGTTAATTAAATAAATAAACAGTCCATGGTTTCTTTGCCTCCAGTGTGGTGATGGTGAAAATAGATGTGATCTTGTTCCAAAAATTGCCTTCCTGCCACTCTGAGCTTATGCTACACTGGGCTAGAAATATGGACAGATAGCAAAACTGGGCTCTTCAATTGTTTTTTCTGGCTTGTTTTAATGAGCCTGGAATCGTTCAACTTCTAAATGCTCTGGCATTAAGAAGAAGAGGAATCAAAGAGTTGTTGTAGTTTAAAACTGTTTGTTTTACAACACTCTGCTGTTGCGACCGTCGGTCTACGACGGCTTCGCCCCGCCTACCTCACTCTTCTTGCGGCTCCTCCCGCTCACCTTGGACTACTGGCTGCCGCGGCGTCTGTCTGCCGACCTCTCCGGCGTCCCCAGACCGGCTTTGGTGCTGCTTCCCGCCATGCTCCTCCAAGGTACCATAGGGCACGTGCGCGCACGCCGCCCTCATCTTTATTTCCTCGTTGGCGCGAACCTCAGGGGCGCCCCCCTGACATGACATCACGCTGCCTGGATATTTAAGCCTACAGCTTTTGCTAGCTCATCGAGTTAGCAACCGGAATTCTACGGATGGGATTCGCTCTCCGTACCGAAGCTGCTCTGCCACTCCAGCGTTATCTGGAACTCTTATTGCTAACGGGATACCCACTCCTCGGGGGCCTCTTCTGCTTCTTTCAGGTGTTATCAGGAAACCGGTACTCGCTCCTCGAGGGCCCATGTTCCCTGAGTCGCTGCCTGCAACTACAACCCTTTCTACTTGGAAGACTTCACTAACAGTTTCCATCTGTGAGTGCAACTACCATCTATTCCACAGTACTGCTTCACTGGAACCAGGTACTCGCTTCTCGAGGTCCTGCCCTCTGTTCCGGTGCCAGACCTCTCATCTAGTGGAATCGCTGTGTGAGTAAAATACCACTGAGTCTCTCTACTCTAAGGGATCAGGTACTCGCTCCTCGAGGGCCTGCTCTACCTGTCTCGGAGCTTCTCCTATTCTACCTGGGACTCTGTATGTTTCTCACTGAGTACTTGTAACTCTCAGTCTCTTTCCACTACAGCACAGCCAAGCAGAGGATTTGCTGTTCCAGTGTCCTGTGGGATACTCGCCCAGCCGGGCTCAACATCTACTACTCACTACTGCCACCTCTGGTGGTTTCCCAAACTGTTTAAATAAAGTTTCAAATCTGTGTTTGTGTGTCCAGAGTCTAGCCTGACACCGTGGTCCCTCACGGGACTGCCCCCCGTGGGCGTGGTCAGCTGCCACAGTGTCCAAGGATCCACCCAAACATCAATAACCATAACATCTGCCTTATACCTGCCTGGCTGGAAGAAGAAATGAAACTAAAACACTATGGTGTGTTAAAGAGCTTGTTTTACAGTCAAGCTGCTGTCCTGCTGAGCTATCAGCTGAAGGGGTTAATAAATATACAGGGCTCTGTACTGGTGCGTGTGCGTATCTTTGGCAGTGAAGCAGGAAGTCACCTGTCCTTGGGAGTCAATGGGAGCTGAGGAACAAGAGAAAACACAGGCTGATTTTGATCTTCCAGTTGCAGAGTGGGAGAGTCGTTGGGGAGCAGAATGAGAGAAGATTGGAACTGTTCCTGTGTTGCAGAGCAGGAGAGACATTGGGGAGCAGAATGAGAGAAGATTGGAACTGTTCCTGTGGCTATAGAAAAAATTTCAGATTGGTATAAACAGGAGCCAGAGTCTTGTGCACAGGATGGAGAAAGCTAGGAGCTTGGATATTATATATCAGAAAGTCTTGAGATAAGTAAATAAAGGCACTGTGTGAGAATGGTGTAGCAGGGAAAGGGCATCCATTATCCCTCCTGCTGGAGCTGGGCATTACAGACTCCATAAGAAAATAAATTCCTGAATCAAGGTGCATCCAAACCTTCCCAGCTTTTTTGAGACACTATTATCTGCAAGGGATTAAATCAGAGCAGCAAGGAATGGTTTTCATCTTTTCACTTAATTAGCAATGCTAAAGGGCCCCAACAGGATTTTTTTTTTTTTTTAATTTTCCTCTCTTTTTTTTTTAATGTGTGCACAATCAGAGATTTCAGATCAAATTTCTGGGTACCCAGCATCTGCTATATAAACAACTGCCAAGTGGTTTAAAACATTTCTTTGGATACATGTTTGAATAATTATTAGGAGACTTAAGAGTGTTGAAATTGTTTATATATTGCACTCACATGTTTTGTTATAGTTCTACCAATGTATCTGATTCCCTATTACTTTCTCTCTTCCTCTAAGTACCTACAATATGTGATTGTTTTATTGGTAAAAAATCATGAGGTACATACTCAGCTGCTATGCAGCTGTGCTACAGGCCGATTCAGTAAAAGTCGCGGGAGAGCGGGCGAGCGCCTGTTCTCCCGGTGCGCGCACAGGCCACTCTCCTGTGCATGCGATTCAGTATTTAAATGAGGGCCCATGGTAAAAAGAGGCGCTAGGGAGACTAGCGCGTCACTAGCGCCTCTTTTTTTACAGGAGCGTCGGCTGTCAGCAACAGCCGACGCTCAATTTTGCCGGTGTCGGTTCTCAAACCTGCTGACAGCCATGGGTTCAGAAACCGGACGCCGGCAAAATTGAGCGTCCGATTTCAACCCGCGGGCCCATTTTTAAATTTTTTTTTAAAAATTTTAAATTATTTTTTACTTTGGGACCTCCGACTTAATATCGCTATGATATTAAGTCGGAGGGTGTACAGAAAAGCAGTTTTTACTGCTTTTCTGTACACTTTTCCGGTGCCGGCAGAAATTAGTGCCTACCTTTTGGTAGGCACTAATTTCTGAAAGTAAAATGTGCGGCTTGGCTGCACATTTTACTTAGTGAATCGCGCGGGAATAACTAATAGGGCCATCAACATGCATTTGCATGTTGCGGGCGCTATTAGTTTCGGGGGGGGGGGGGGGTTGGGTGTGCATTTTCGATGCGCTATTACCCCTTACTGAAAAGAGGGTAAAGCTAGCGCATCAAACGTGCGTCCAAACACTCGTGGAGCGCACTGTACTGTATTGGCCTGCTAGTTAGCTGGTTATACATAACCAGACAACTAGTGGTGTATATTCAGTGGCGCTGCTGAATATACTCGGATATTTTAAAGTTTGCCAGTTATGTATGCTACTGCCTAGCAGGCCGATTCTCTTGCAGAAAGTTAAACTTGTATGTCTCCCCCAACGATCTGAGGGGAATCTATACTTTGCATTGTTTCATTTTTTGAACTGTGAGGAAGGACCAAATCTGACCTGAACAGGACAAGGGGGGAGAACTTGCTCCGGAGGGGCCTCCACAGCCATATCTGTGAGAGGGACAGGACACGGGATTGAGGAGTGCATCGGGGAATAGTTGTCTGTACCTGTGGGCTCAAGGGGGGAGGGGGGAGATCATCCTGGACACTGTGCAGTGTGCACCAATAATGTATTTTGGCTGCGGGCTTCTTTTTGTTGTTTCTTTGATTCGGAGCTGAGCAAGCATCGGGAAGCTCAATCTGCGAACAGAGGGAACTCGGGATCCTCTCCGGCTGGCACCTCGGGACAATATCTAAAATCATCTTTCATGGTAGAACAGGATAATTTTTACATCACATAGAAACCAAAATGGTTAACTGAAATGACCATTACATTAACTGTCATTGTTATTATTAGTATGTTACCTGATATATTATTTTCTCCAGAACTCCTTGCAGGGTGATCTAAGAACCGAAGGTAGGAAAAGCCAGTTCCATGGAATGTCTACTAAATTAGCACTGGAATTTAGAATTGGAAGCCAGTGCAAGTTATGAAAAAGATTGGTCACAAGGGAGTTCCAGGGATGCTGGCAAATTAGAAGGGCAGGTCCATGCTGAACCAATTGAACGGGATGGAAAGATGAAGGCAGAGTGCTGAACTGATGAAAGAAGCATGACTCTGAAAAACTGGTCACATATGTTTTAGGTTACTTCAAAAAGAATGTATCACCTGGGACTTGTTTCTACATACATAGATATATATGTGGAACAACATTACCACCTCATTACTTCATTCAACGTGGACGAGATGGAAAGCAAGTGCTGAGTCCCAGCAAAGACGTAAACAACAGACTTTAACCACAGAAAAGAGGAGAAATGAAAAAGACAGGAACAGAGGGTACTGAGGGGAATGAAAATAAAAAGATGAAACATCAGAATTAGATAATATAAGATGAATTTTCAAAAGGTTGCGTGCGGAAACATGAGGATATCCACGTGTAAAAAGCATGCACTCATGTATATTCTATTTTATAAAGCTCAAATAGACAAGTGTAGATAGGGTTCACGTGTAAATCCACGAGTGTAAAAAAGGGGGTGGTCTGGGGCTAACAGTTGCTATTTTATAAGAGACTTTCATGTGTAGATTTGGCAGCTTACGCACGTATATTTACCCCTCTCGTTATCTGGCGTAGTGATATGAAACGTCTTTATTGTGAAGTGCTGAGTGGGTGGGGTGGGAGGGGGGGTCTGAAAGAAATGAGGGGAGTTCAGGCTGAAGAACCAGGAGCATCTCGAAGATTTGCATGTGGACTTAGGAAAACTGGTGGACAAACTGGTAAAACTGGTAACTTTCTTCACATGCACAAGTTACAAAATGTATGCACCTATGGGATGTGCGTGTGTGTGTATAAGTGCTATTTACATTATACACATGGGAAAAACCTTCATGCGTATATTTTTAAAACTGAAAGTAAAAATATGCATTATACAGCAAAACTGCCACTGAAGCTGGATAAGTCAGAACTTATCTTTTACGTGCATGCGAATGTTACAGGGTCGATTTAGGAATATTTTATACCCCGCGCAGGTCACTTTGAAAATCAAGCCCATAAAGATAATGGAAGAAACCAAAGGAAGGTGCCATTGTGCCTAGTAAGTGTGTGTGTGGTTAGAGCAGTGGGCTATGAACCAGGAGACCAGGGTTTGAGTTCCTGCTGTCACTCCTTGTGACTTTGGGCAAGTCACTTTACCCTCCATTGCTTCAGGTACAAACTTATAGGGTCATTTATCAAAATGCTCTCAGGTGTTTTTGCATGCATTAAAGGCTTATCGCATGCGAAAATGCCTTTAATGCATGTGATAGCACCATAAGGTATGGTGTGATGCAAATCTGAAAAAGAGGAGGAGTTAGGGGTGGGATTTACTGTTTTGTGAAGCCCTATTGCATGGCTTTAACTACACCTTTTTCAGTAGTGTTATGCTGTATTGCATTTTGTGATGTGTTCTCAATTGCTGGTTTTAGTAGTTTTGAAGCTCCTGGAGGAAGGAAGGGAGAGAGAGACTAGCCATGATGCCCTAACACTAGATAGGTATTTATATCTCTATGGGAGGCCCACCTGGTAACTCTAGGTGAGGTTTAGGTATTAGTGTAGGGGTTAGGGGCCACTTTGATATTCAAAGTGAGACGTACGAACAGAACAGCGCTCTCTTGTGAAAATTTGATGACCTTCGGAGTGAGGAAACTCACTCAAAGATGAGATTTGTGCAATGTTCTCTCAACCTAGCTTGATGGCATGCTCTCTCTCTCTCTCTCTCTCATATATTCTGGCATTTATCTCAAAGTGTGAAAAAGTTATCGCAATTTGTGGTAACTTAGCGCTTCGCATAGGTATTAGTGCAAATTGCGATAAACTGCCTACTACTATACAACAGGCCCATTTTTCTATCGCATGCGATATTTAGTACATTTTGATAAATCCAAGCCTTAGATTGTAAGCCCTCTGGGGATAGGAAAATACCTACAGTACCTGAATGTAATCCACTTTGAAGCACTGAAAAAGTGTGAAAAGCGGAATATAAAAAATCTAAATAAATTTAATAAATAAAGGGAAAATGGAATAAGAATTGAGCACTTGGGAACATTGAGAGTGAATGCACGAGAAGATGTTGAGTGACTCTTTAAAGAAACGGTGATAGAGCAGTCTGAGGGGGACAGGGCCTGAACCAGTCCAAAAGAGACAGTAGTACAGAGCGATCAATAGTATCTAAAGCTGCTACTAAGAGTCTGATTCACTAAGGCAAGTCTCTCATTCCGTAACTATGAGAGAAAGGCTTAGTCAATCAGGCCCCAAGTCCTGAAGAATTAGAAGATAGGAAAGAAAAACCTAAAGAAGAGGAAACAGAGAGGAGAGTTATTTCCACTAAGTCTAGGGGAGGGTGTAGAGAAAGGAAAGAAGTAAATGGTGAGTAGATCAGCATTTTTCAACCCGGTCCTGCAGGCTTCCTCAATTAGTCTGGTTTTTACGATATCTGCTTGCAGGATATATTGGCATATATTACTCTAGCTTTTAGACCAGACATATTGAAATTTAGCTCATGTATATTATATGTGGATGTCCTGAAAACCAGACTAGCTGGAGGGGGGAGGAAAGGGTTTAGAGGGGCTTGTAGAGGTGGATTGAGGACCACTTGAGTAGATAATATATTCATGGATCTTTCATAGAAAAGACAAGAGAGAGGGTGATAAAGAGAAGCAGCGTGCATTACTAGCGCTGCGACCATAATCTGGGGAAAAGCAGGCGAGCGGGAATATAGAGCAGGGGATAAGGTTAGGCAGAAGGTTTGAGAAAAGGCAGCCGGTTAGCATGAGGGGGAGGAGTTAGGAGCAACCGTCGAAGAATTCGAACACAGGCTCCGGATAGGGTAGAAAGATTCTTAGTCAGAGAGAGCAGAGACAGAAGCGGGAAAGACAGCAGAGAGTTAGGAGCTCACCAGTTTGTCCCACCCGCCCGCCCTGATTAAACATGTTCATGGTTGTGTTATTTGTCGCATTTTGGCGGAACACCCGAGCCTGGTTGGATGTATTGTGAGGAGGGGGAGTTGGAGGGGGTGGAGGAGGAGGACCCTGTGTAGCTGGAGGGGCTGCTGCATGGGAAGACCTGAGAACCGGGAAGTGCCGGTTCTAGGTGGAGCTTGCTCTCGTGGGGAGAGGCGGAGCGAGCAGAAGGGGGGGGGGGGTGGGTCATCTCCACCATTAGGGTCAAGGTGGTGGAGGAGAAGGGGGAGTGAAAAGTGGGGGGTAGTTATAGGATGACACATTTTTTGTTTAACTGGTTGATGTTATGAAGGCTCGGGTGAGGGTAATAATAAACTGCGGCCTATTTAACGCCATTGTGGTGTCTGAGTGTTTATTATGGGGGGATGCAAGAAGGGAGTGAGCCCAAGTCTTTTCTCCCTGTGTTATAGAAAGCACAGATGGGGAAAAAACATTTTTTTTTTTTTTTTAGGATGGGAAATTCAAAAGTGTGCTTAAAAATGGCAAAGAAATGTCAGAAAGAGATAAAAAGATAACAGCTGTATGGAAGAATAAGCAGGGTAACAGACTGGCAAATGAAAAGGATCAGTTGTGAGGTGATGTTGGAAGGAGAGGAGATGAAGGTAAAACTAGAAAAGGAGTGAGGAAAGTGAAATTCAAGGAGAGGATGAAGAAAAAGCCATGTAATGAAGATATAGGGGCCTATTTACTAAAATGCTTTCATACCTTAAATGCGTTGTTAGCATTAACAGACATATTCAAGTTAAACACTTTTATTTTTACAAACAATGAATATTTTTGCATTACATTTCAAACGAGATGATTAAAATGCCAAATTATGCAAATCAGCTCTTTTAAATGTAGCATGGATTATGTTAACACAAAAATCTGTCTTAATACTGCCATTAATGCAAAACTTCAAGTATATCTCTAGAAGTGAGTTTGTGCATTCTTTTATGGGTACTGCCAAGAGGCATTCCCGGGGGCGGGGAAATCAGTTACACATATACTTTTAATTTTCCAAAGTACTGTATGTGCATTCATGTCTGCTCCTATGCCACGCTAAGGTACATGTGGCCCTGCTCATTTTCAAAATGGAGTTACAGGTTGGGGGCAAAGTGCATGCGGACCTCAGCCCTTCAAGGGCTGTAAGAAAGCTGAGCTCTAAAAGCGCATATTAACCCAAGCTTTAATTTGTAAATTTGCTGTGTTTTTTTAATGTGCCAATCATAGGGAGGGCAATTTTCAAAAGCCATGTTTCCTATGTAAATGGCTACTTACATGAGCAGCATGTACCCTGATTTATGTAAAAAACCCAAAACAAAACATGATAGAAGTAAGACATTTTTGGAACTGTATCAAGAGGTTTTGTCACTTGGCGCATGTTTTATTGTTCGTTTCCCCTGTAGGTGTATTGTAAAATTTCAGCAAGCTACTTACACCTTTTTTGGATGCCCACAGCTTCATTTCTTCTTATATTCTAAGCAGTTGGACAGTGCAGGGAATGTAGGAGCCGGGTAACTCTGCTGGTTTAAGTGGGATTTATGTATAGACATAGGTTTGGCTTTTTGTTAATTTTCTGATTCAAATAAATACACTTTGTCACTTGTTTTAGTGCATGCTTTTAACACATGTTCACACCTAGGCCCCATAATAATAGCAATTTTGTCAACAGAGACATTTTCAAGGTCATGAAGTCAAGTTCAATGGACAGAAGGGGGAAAGGAGGGAACGTTCAGTGCTGTGAGCCACAATCAATCGGAAAATATGGATTAGTATTCAGAAGGTGTTTTTCATCCTGACAACTTCAGCAGAGTCTCTGCTACAAAATTACAAAGCTTTCAAATGCCTGATGATTGCTTGAGGGCTTCCAATTACGTTGCCATAAAGTCTGAAGGTTGGTTATTCTTATTTTTAACTGCTTTCAAACAGGAAAAAAAAGCATAGAGCTTTTATTCACTTTCATTAACAGGGCGCCACAGCCCTGACATCAGAGAGTCAATCTTTCTAGTGAAGTCATGTACAAGATACACATCCTCAGAATCACAGGATAAGGAAAATCTCCTTTTTCTGTCTTTTCCATGCCATGCATATTGAAGCATTCTTACTGGTGCAACTAAACAGAACAGAGTGAACACCTGGTAGGAAATCATTTAGTTTATATGAATTAGCTGGCTACATTGCAATAAAGCCTTCACAATTCTACAGAAATTATGGGTTCCCAAAAGCATTTTCCAAAATAGACTTTCCTCCTCAGCAAATCTAATCAAAATGCAAATGTAAATTTCATTCTCAATAAACCAGCTTATTGTTATGCCTGTCGGTCGCAGACGGCTGCGACCGCGAGTACTCACTTCCTACACTGCTCTCCTGCCTTCCCCGGGGCTGCTCGCTGCCCGGGCCTGCCTACATGCCGTGCTCCGCGGGACTTCTCTTCTCGGCATGGATGCCGCTACTTTCTACTCCGATGCTGGGCCTTCCTAGGCGCGCGTGCGCGCGTCACAGGCCCCGCCTTTGAAGCCTCTTCGGCGGGAACCTCGGGGGAGTCCCTGTTTGATGTCATCGGTCTCCCATATTTAAGCTCCACCTTCGCCCCCAGCAAGCCGACTTGGCAACAAGTTCCATCCATGGTCTGAACTCCTGCCTTGTGTTCCTGAGACGTAGCCTCCTGCCTCGCTCTTGGACCCTGTCTGGCACCCGCTCCTCGGGGATCAGTGTGCGCTCCTACGGGGACTCGCTCCCCTGGCCTACCCCGCTCCTCGGGCTGGCTCTGCACCTCTTGGGTCCTACTCTGCTTTGGCTCCAGCTACTCTGGTCTCCATTGGAACACCGCAGCAACCTGTGAGTTCCTCGTCTGGCCTTCCCCGCTCCTGGGGGTTGCGCCTGTAACCTCACCAAGACTGGCTGCGCTTGCCTGCTCCTCGGGCCGCGCTTCTATTCAAGAGACTACCTAGTTCTGTCCCGCTCCACAGGGCTGGACTTCAGCTTGTTCCTGACTGTCAGCTGTCCCACTCCTCGGGTCAGTGCCTCTGCTATACCGCTGGCAAATCCTCCACTCTCCAGGTTCCTGCCTACGTCAGCAGCTGGGTTTGGGACCGGACTATCCTACCTTGTGGGTGGTCTATGTCTCTTACCTACGTCCACCACGCTGCAGCTCTACCCCTCGGGGCTGACTTCCCAGAGAACCTCCTACTTGACTATCCCTGCGCCTACCACTCTGAGGTTCGCCTGGTGCCTCTCTCTTCAGGGACACACTCCAAGAACCACCTTCAGCCTACCACCCTGTGGGGGTTATCTCCTGGTCCCTGGGGCCTCTCCACCACTGTGCCTAGAGTTCCCCGCTGTGCTGGTACCTCGCCTCCTGATGGTGCGGACCTGTGGGGCTCCTCCCCACAGGCTGTAACAACTCTCACCTCAGGCCACGGGTCCACATACCCACAAACCATAAAGCTTCTCTTTCTGATCAGCACAAATTGATTGTCTCCTGTCCTGCGCAATACTTTTGTTCCAGAAATGTAGTTTGTTTTTTGTGCTTAAGCTATTTTTAAGGCAACTAGAGATAAATGACACAGCCATTCAACAAGTACTAGATGAGGATACAAAATTGAACCCATGCAGTCTTAAACACTTAGGGGCAGATTTTTAAAAAGTATGCGAGTGCGTACTTTTGTTCGCACACCCGGCGCAAACAAGAGTACGCTGGATTTTGAAAGATACGCGCGGCTACGTATCTTTTAAAATCCGGGGTTGGCGTGCGCAAGGCTGCCCAAAATTGGCAGCCTGCATGCGCCGAGCCGCGCAGCCTGCTTCCATTCACTCTGAGGCCGCTCCGAAATTGGAGCGGCTTCGGAGGGAACTTTCCTTCCGCCTCCCCCCACCTTCCCCTCCCTTCCCCTAGGTAACCCCCGGCCCTAACTAATCCCCCCCCCACCTTTATTTCAAAAGTTACACCTGCCCGAGGCAGGTGTAACTTTTGAAATAAAGTGCGCACTGGGCCGGCTGCCGGCGTTCCATGTTCCGGTCCGGGGGTTGGTCCGGAGGCCGCGGCCACGCCCCTGGGCCGGAACCATGCCCACGGCCTCACCCCTGGAATGCCCCCGATGACCCGCCGGCCGCGACACGCTCCCCGACACGCCCCCCCCCAGGAAAGCCCCGGGACTTACACGCATCCCGGGGCTTTGCGTGCGCCGGCAGCCTATGCAACATAGGCTCAGCATGCACAGGGGGAGCTTGGGGCAGGTTTTCGGGGGGTGCGCACGTATCTTATGCGCGTACCCCTTTGAAAATCTGCCCCTTATAGTATTAGTATATTTAAATGGAGGAAACCTCAAACATTTGCCTGTATGTAAAAATGCCTGAGTACCTTTTCTATAAATACATCTTTACTTTCATAACATGCCTGATCGAGGCAAGATGAAGGACTGTGGGTGAGACATGACAGGCTTTCCCTGTTTATCAGGTTACTTCGGTGCTTTTGAAAAGTATATTGGTGTTTTTTTTGTTATTTTGGGAAATGACTATTTTTTTTTTTATGTTGAGCATATTTTTCGGTGCTGTGAGCCACAAGCTGGAGAATGCAACCAGGAGGTCAGCTGAGGCTCTGGCACATCAATGGCATCAGTGGCGTGCAGTCAGGGCCTTCAAGGGATTCAGTGAAACCCTAGCCCTGACCAATTTCCTTTCTTTCATCTTTTTTTTCAAGTTGGGTAGTGATAAACCAAACCCCTGCCCAAGCTGATGCTGCACTTATAATTGCCACTTCCTTACCCTCACAGCTGGCAGCGGGAGTCGCGTGTAAATGAATGTCATCCTCTGCTGCTGTGGGGCCAATCTCGCAGCTTATTGCGAGATCGGCCCCGTGGAAGCAGGAGTTCATGTTGTATCAATGCGACTGCTACGGTCCATGACACAAAGAAACTGTGATTTGGCAGGCCGCCGCCCTGGAGCCCATCCTGTGCTGGACAAAGATGACAGGAGACCCTGCAACCCGGGGGCCATCAGTGGAGCCCTACCCGTTGGCAGCTGAAGAGGAGTCACGGCAGGCCACTGCGGGGGGCTGAATAAGAGAGGACTTTTGACCTGGTGGCATGATGTAGACAGGAAGAGGCCCTGAACCTGTGTGAGTGAGAGACAGCTTGAGTGTTTCTGAGAGCGAGCAAGCCACAAAATGTGAGAGAGTGCCTGTGTGTGTGTGGGTGCAAGCCCCTGACGCAGCCCCACTTCTGGGCACAACTCTGCCTCAGTCGAGCATATTTTAAGTTTTTGTATTTTGAACTGTAATTTTTAATAAAGGAATCCCTGCATCTAAGGTGATTGGTCCTGTTCTATTTTATTTGCCTCCTGACCTTTCTGGGCCACTTACCATTCTGTTGTCTTGGGTGTGCAGAGAGCCACTGAATGTGAGAGTGCCTATGTGTGTGCGTGACTGAGAGAGAGCCAGTGAATGTGAGAATGCCAGTGCCTGTGTATGTGCCGAGAGCCACTAAATATGAGAGAAAGCCTGTGTGTGTGTGTATGTGAGCGGGGAGAGCCATTGAGTGTGAATGTGTGTTTATGTGTGAGGGAGAGCCATAAGTGTGAGAGAGTGCTCTTTTTGTGTGAGAGTGCCTGTTTATGTAAAAGCCAGAGGGTAAGAGTACCTTTTTGTATGTGAGGGAGAGAGGCTGAGTATGAGAGAGTGTCTGTGTTTGTATATGTATGTGCGTTTGTGTGTGTGCAGAGAGCCACTGAATGTGAGAAAGTGCCGAAATATGTGTGTTTGTGAGGAGAGAGCCACTGAATGTAAGTCAGTGCCTGGTATGTGTGTGTGTGAGGGAGAGAACCACTGAGTATGAGAGTGCATGTGGGTAGGATGAGAGAGCCACTGACTATGAGAGAGTACCTGGGTAGGTGTGTGGGAGGGAGAGAGAGCCTGTGAATGGCCTCGGAGGGAACTTTCCTTCCCCCCCCCCACCTTCTCCTCCCTTCCCCTCCTGTCCCACCCCCCAGCCCGAAACCCCCCTTACCTTTGTTGCAGAAGTTACGCTTGAGTGCCGGCACACGATCCCCTGGCCCAGCGGCCTAGCAGAGGCCTCTGGCCACGCCCCTGGCCCACCCATTTTTTCAAGCCCCGGGACTTACATGCGTCCTAGGGCTTTACGCGTGCCACTAGGCCCGGTGCGTGTAACCCCACCTGGATTTACGCTCGTAGGCTTTTAAAATCTGTCCCTATGTGTGTGTGAGTTGGAGTGTGTGTATGGAGGAGAGAAAGAGGATAAAGTTTAGACACCCCTCCAAATGAATCCAGGACAATCTCAAGGTGACTGGAAATCAAAATTTCTCAGGTATGGAGAGCAGAGGATTTTTTTTTCTCTGTTAGTTTTAATTGTTGGATGTTGTATTATATGTCTGCTGTTTTTACATGTTTTATTGATGGAATAACTGCAGTCTGTGCTCTTTTCTGGGTAGGGTTATTGCTGTTTGAGTCCTGGGAGTTAGTGTTGTTTTGATATGGCAGATTTTTCTCTTGGGGTAAACTTTACTCTTGGCAGGCTATGATAGCTTTTATTGGAGCTATGTAATTATTATCACTTTATGTAAGCTATTGAGGCAATATAGGATCTGTCTTTAGATGTGAATATCTCTGATCTGACATCTGAAGAAGGGGCTATGTAGTTTTAAAATCTCTTACACAATATTTTTAGGTAAATGCATTTATTTTGCATGTGTTTTTAGGCAGTCTGGTTTGTTCTATTTACCTAATAGGTGGTGTATTGGTGTTTTAGGGTCTGATATATTTTTACTGTTGCCTTTTTATACATAAAGCTTTTACTCTTTGAGTGCTGGCAGATAGTGCTGTTTCGGTATGGGAGGCTTACTATATTGTGATTGTTTATTCATGGCTTTCTGAGCTCTAAGCCCACACCCAATGCATATTACAAAAATCCTAATCCTATATGGGTTCAACTGTCTTTTGTATGTTGGGGAAAGGGGACAGAGGGAGTGAGACTGCTGAAGAGTTGGGGAGGGGTGTGTGAGAGGGTAGAGGGAATGGAGGGAGCAAGACTGTTGGTGACTCAGGAGTTGGGGGGGGGGGAGTGGAGAGGGGGCTGTGGGAGCGAGACTGAATCCCCTACTATAAATGTCACCACACGCCACTGAATGGCATGCTCTACAGATCCGTAGCAGTTGCTCAACTCTTGTATTTTCCAGCTGACAAGGGTGGCCCTGCTCCTGATGATATGGATTCTGCCTCTTCATTGATTTGGTTGAAAGGCTGCTTCTAGGCAGGCTGCATGGTGTCTAGCTCTCATATTGGAGTCTCCTGCAGTAATGAGCCGCATAAGCACTTCAGTACTAGTTTATTACATGTATGTTGTAACATAAGCAGAACTTGCTTACAATACTGTAGACTTTAGAAGGATAACTTCAATCACAATTACAGATACTTTCTGTTGGAGGCAGAGCTTACTGCAGCCCGTACATTCAGTCCAAAACAGGTTACAGAGTATATCTTAACAATATAAGAACATTAAGAATTGCCATGCTGGGTCAGACCAAGGTCCATAGAGCCCAGCATCCTGTTTTTGATAGTGGCCAATCCAGATTGTAAGTAACTGGCAGATAAAGTAGATTTAATTCCTGTTACTCACTCCCAGGGATAGCAATAACTTTCTTTAGTTTACCTGGCTAATAATGTGTTATGGACTTTTTCTCTAGGAACTTGTCCAAACCTCTTTTAAATTCTGCTATGCTTGTCACCTTGATCACATCCTCTGGCAACAGATTCCACAGCTGGATAGTGCGCTGAGTGAAAAGGTACTTTCTGTGATTGGTATTGAATTTGCTGGTTGTTATAGATTCATGGAGTGTCCCCTTGTTTTAGTATTATTTGAAAGGCTAAATAACCATCCTTTATTTATCCATTCCATCCCACTCATGATTTTATAAACTTCTATCATGGCCTCTCTCAGCCGTCTCTTTTCCAAGCTGAAGAGCCCTAGCCTGCATAGCCTCTTATCATATGAGAGTTGTTTCATTCCCTTTATCATTTTTGTCACCCTCCTATGCACTTTTTCTCGTTCCGCTATCTCTTTCTTGAGCTGGAGCAACCAGAACCGCACACAGTACTCAAAGTGCGATCCCACCAAAGCTTGATACAGAAGCAATATGATTTTTTCTGTTTTATTCTCCATTCTTTTTTGGATCTTCCTAATATTCTGTTTGGTTTTTTAACTGTTGCTGCTCACTGAACTGAAAATTTCAATGCATTGTCCACAAGGACTCCAAGGTCCTTTCCAGGGTAATGACTCCCAATATTGCATTGCGTACTTGTAGTTGGGATTATTTTTCCCTATGTGCATCATTTTGCCCTTTTCCACATTAAATTCTATCTGCCATTCAGTTGCCCAGTCTCATTATTTATTTATTTATTTATTTATTTATTAGATTTAAGGATTTATATCTCACACAATCCGCTGCACTTAGCACGTAATAAGTTTACATACATAATCGTTACTTAAAAACAGCAAATCAATGAAATAAAAACCTAGCAATTTAAAAAATAATAGCTAATAAATAATAGTCTCACAAGGTCCTTCTGCAGTTCCTTGCAATTTGTTGCTGTTTTAACAAATTTGAATACTTTTATGTCTTCTGCAAATCTGATCACCTCACTTGTTCCCTTTTCCGTATCATTTATGAATATGTTAAACAGCACAGGTCCCAGAACTGATCTCTGTGGTACTCCACTAACAACCTTTCTCCATTTGGAAAACTGGCCATTTAGTCCTACCCTACCAGCTACTAATCCAAATAGAACACTGACTCCTATTCCGTGACTTTGTAATTTCCTGATGAGTCTCCCATGGGGGACTTTGTCAAATGTCTTATGAAAATTCAAATATACTATATTATCTGGCTTATCTTTATCTACATGTTTGTTTATGCCTTTAAAAAATGTTAAAAGATTGGCAAGACAAGCCTTCCCATTGCTATAACCTTGTTGATTTATCCTCATTAACCCATGTCTGTTTATATGGCCAGTGATTTTGTTTTAAGAATGGCTTCTACCATTTTGCCTGGCACCGACATCAAGCTCACTGGTCCATAATTTCCTGGATCATCCTGAAAGCTCGTTCTAAAAACTGGTGTCACATTAGCCAGTCTTCAGGAATCATGGCTGTTTTAAATGATAGATTACAGATTCCTAGTAACAGATTAGTGATTTCATGTTTTAGCTCTTTTAAAACTCTGGGGTGGATGCCAACTGGTCCTGGTAATTGTTACTGTCGAGTTTGTCAATCTGATATATTACTTCCTCCATCATAATAGATATGTTTTAGTTGATCAGAATCATCACCATTAAAAAATATTTCAGGTGTGGGTTTGTTCTCATCCTCCTCCTCCATAAAAACTAAGGCAAAGAATTCAATCCTTTTTTTTCCTGCTATTTCCTTGTCCTTTCTGAGCACCTCTTTTGCCCCTCAATCATCTAGCAGCCCAACTGATTCTCTCACATGCTTTCTGCTTCAAATATGTTGTGGAGCGCTAGGAGAGCGATCCCACTCCTGGGTGATGTGTGTCCTTGGGCCACGGCTCGACCCCAGAGGGCTCTGAAGAGGTGCCACGGGAGGCGTGGCATGCCCGAGCATGGGCTGGACGGAAGCAGGGCTGGAGTGACATGGAAGACAGGCCCTCCTCCGGACCTGCACACTTCGGAAGACCCAACAATGCAATGTTGGTCTTGTGAACAGTCCTCCGACCGTTCCCAGCCCTTTCGGACCTGCCGCAGGGTACGGCACGAAGCGGCAGGCCGGATGGAGGCCAGGACAGCGATGACTGGAACATGGATTCAGACGAGACTAAGGAACGACGTAGACTCAGGCATAGACGTGGACTCAGGACGAGGTGCAGGATCCATAGACGTGGACTCAGGCATAGATGCAGGATCCTTAGACGTGGACTCAGGCAAAGACGTGGACTCAGGAATGAGGTGTAGGATGCATAGACGTGGACAGGCACAGGCGTGGACTCAGGACTGGATGCACAGAGGAGGAATCAGGAACGAGGGCTGAAGGTAGACATGGGCACTGACCCTCAGGGCGCCCTACTCAGGCCACCCGCGGGACTGAGTCGCGGACCACCCTGTCCCATGCGCGCCCTACACAGCCCTGGAAGGCTGGTCGCGGACCACGCAGAGAGCGGGAGAGCACAGGAAAGAGGAAGCAGGTTCGCTGCACTCCTGGCAGCACAAGGCAAGGATACCCTGCTCTCCTGGCAGCACAAGGCAGGTTAAAGCATTCAGATCAGGAACAAGGATATCTGGAACAGCAGGAACATCAGGACTGGATCAAGAGACAGACCTTGGGACTGGAACGGCAGGCAGACATCAGGACTGGATGAGGAGCTCCGACAGGTAACACGAAACACAGGACCTTGCAGAAGTGCTGGAACACGGACGACTTCCTGGAGCGAAGGATCTCAGGAGTGACCAACTCCTTGCGAAGGCAAAGACACACTGAAAGCTGAGCCCTTTAGTAGGGCTGAGGTGGACAACGCCCAGGGAGGGGTCAGCAGGGGGCCACACCTGGCTGGCCCAGTAAGAGGAGCAGAGAGGCGCGCGCCCTAGGAAGCTGGAGAGAAGAGCTGGAAGCTGGTGGCGTCCTCAGCCACGTGGAGGGCCCAAGGAAGCCGCTGAGCAGCCCTGGACTGGAGCTGGGTGAAGGCAGGTCACTGGAGCAGCTCCCAGCTGCAAGGACAGAAGCAGGAGGAAGCAGAGAGAGGTAAGACTGGCTGCAGAGGAAGCGGGGGAAGGGCTGACTGCAGGAACAGCTCCATGCTGTGAAGACAGCAGGCAGAGCAGAGAGCTGAAGCAGGCTGCAGGCACTGGCAGGGACGGCTTCCCAGCCAGGCAAGGACCCGGACTGAAACAGGCACTGAGAGAGACGGCCTCGCTGCTGGCTGGAGGTCCCGGGATCGCAGCAGCACGTCGGGGGAAGGCAGGAACAGGAGGAGCCGACCGCATGGCAAGAGCTGCGGGGACAGCCCCAGCTGATTCAGGGAGAAAGCAAGGAGCGTCAGCAGCCAGACTGGCTGTCTGTGAGAAAGGTAAGAGCCTGCTCATGCTTCTTGCGGGCAGGAGCATAACAAAATATACATGAAAAAACTTTTATTAGTAGTTTTTACCTCACTGGTAAGCTTTTTCTCAAAGTCTCTCTTGGTCTATCTAACTACTGTTTTACACGTAACTTGCCACTGCTTATGGTCTTGCCTATTTTCATCATTTGGGTCTGCTTTCCATTTTGTGAGTGATGTCCTTTTTGCTTTAACTGTCTCCTTTATCTCACCATTAAACCACATTTGGTCTTCCTTTGACCTTTTTTAATGTATGGAATACATTTTATCTGGACTTCCAGAATTGCATTTTTAAACAATGTCCATGCCTCCTGCAAACTTTTAACCCTTGCAACTGCTCCTTTTAGTTTTTTTCCTAATTTACCACCGATAAATGACCGACTAGAGCAGCTAAATCCTACTATATTCTGCATTACTGAAACATGGCTGAAAGACAATGATAATATCCTCCTGAACCAAATTGGTAACCCAGCATATGATATCCTTCATTTCCTCAGACACAACAAAAAGGTGAGGGGTCTCTTAATAATCTGCAGAAAGGAACTTAAACTTAAATCCTACAAAATTGAGATAAACCCGTCCAACGAGGTTGCAATACTAATGTCTCCACTTCTAAATATTGGCTTGATCTATAGCCCACCTGGAACACTCCAAATACATCTTTCCTTTCATAACATGAGTTAGTACACCAACATTCATGTAGTATTTACTAAAGGGCATTAATCCCATGTTAAGCTGTTTGCTGCAACTGGTAATGTATGCATCTTACTGGTGGCATGAGCAATTGAGCATTGCCATCTGCAGTAATTCAAGCCAGCTCTCCACTCTCAAGAGTAAACTAACTGTTTTCTCCAACAAGGAACTTGGAGACCTCTCAAATTACTAAAAGCAAACCAGCCCCTCACTTTGATTGAAGGCCTTGGTAATTCCTACCTTCAGGATCCTCCTTCTTGCATATCCCATCCAGTGACTTGCAATTCTTCTTTAGGACAGGAGTAATCCCCACTTACTGCTGCCTTACTTGCTCTGCTTGCCAAAATGGTGCTGACTGATTCAAGGCTCCCCTTTACCATGTACAAAGAAATGTCAGCAGAAGAAGACCAAACGGCCCATCCAATCTGCCCAGCAAGCTTCCACACTTATTTTTTTCTCATACTTATTTTTTTCTCATCCTTACTCTTGGCCCTTATTAGTAACTTTTTGGTTCTATTTACCTTCCACCCCCACCATTGATGTAGAGAACACTGCTGGAGCTGCATCTAAGTGACTCATCAAGCTTAATTGGTTAGGGGTAGTAACTGCCACAATAAGCAAGCTACTCCCAAGCTTATTTGTTTACCCAGCCTGTGCAATTCAGTCCTTGTTGGTTGTTGTCTGAATATAAATCCTATTTTCTTCATTCCCCCCTGCCGTTGAAGCAGTAAGCTGCACTGGATATGTATTCCAAGTGAAGTATCAGGCTTAATTGATTCGGAGTAATAACCGCCGTAACAAGCAAGCTACACCTGCGCTTATTTGTTTATCCAGACTATTCAATTCAGTCCTTGTTGGTTGTTGTCTGAATGCAAATCCTCTATCTTCATTCCCCCCTGCCGTTGAAGCAGAGAGCTACGCTGGATATGCATTGAAAGTGAAGTATCAGGCTTATTTGGTTTGGGGTAGTAACCACCACAACAAGCAAGCTACTCCCCCGCTTTTTTGTGAATGCAAATCCTTTTTTCCACATTTCCTCTTGCTGTTGAAGCATAGAGCAATGTTGGAGTTGCATTAACCATGTGTATGTTTATTGAATAAGGGTATTAATCACCAGGTAGTAGCTGTCGTTCCTGCAAGCCCCCCTATGCCTCTTCTCTTCATTCACATCCTCTAGATGATCCACAGTATTTATCCCACGCCCCTTTGAAATCCTTCACAGTTTTGGTTTTCACCACTTCCTCTGGAAGGACGTTCCAGGCATCCACCACCCTCTCCGTGAAGAAATACTTCCTGACATTGGTTCTGAGTCTTCCTCCCTAGAGTTTTAAATTGTGACCCCTGGTTCTGCTGATTTTCTTCCAAAGGAAAAGGTTTGTCATTGACTTTGGATCATTAAAACCTTTCAAGTATCTGAAAATCTGTATCATATCATCCCTGCTCCTCCTTTCCTCCAGGGTGTTCATATTTAGATTCTTCAATCTCTCCTCATATGTCATCCGATGAAGACCATCCACCTTTTTGGTCGCTCTTCCCTGGACCGCCTCCATCCTGTCTCTTTCTCTTCGGAGATACAGTCTCCAGAACTGAGCACAGTACTCTAGGTGAGGCCTCATCAAGGACCTGTACAAGGGAATAATCACTTCCCTTTTCTTACTCGATATTCCTCTCTCTATGCAACCCAGCATTCTTCTGGCTTTAGCTTTTGCCTTGTCACATTGTTTCACCGACTTCAGATCGTTAGACACTATCACCCCAAGGTCTCTCTCCTGCTCTGTGCACATCAGCCCTTCACCCCCTATCGAATACAGTTCTTTTGGATTTCCACACCCCATATGCATGACTCTGCACTTCTTGGCATTGAATCTCAGCTGCCATATCTTTGACCACTCTTCCAGCTTCCTTAAATCCCGTCTCATTCTTCCACTCCTTCCGGCGTGTCCACTCTGTTGCAGATCTTAGTGTCATCTGCAAAAAGACAAACCTTACCTTCTATCCCATCCGCAGTGTCGCACACAAAGATATTGAACAGGGCTGGTCCCAACACCGATCCTTGGGGCACTCCGCTTAACACCGCTCTCTCTTCAGAGGAAGTTCCATTTACCATCACACATTGTCTTCTGTCCGTCAACCAGTTTGCAATCCAGGCCACCACCTCGGCACTCACTCCCAAGCTTCTCATTTTATTCACAAGCCTCCTGTGCGGTACCATATAAAAAACTTTGCTGAAATCCAAGTAGATGACATCGAGTGCTCTTCCTTGATCCAATTCCTTGGTTACCCAGTCAAAAAAGTAAATCAGATTTGTCTGACAGGACTTTCCCCTGGTGAATCCATGCTGCCTCTGGTCCAGCAATTCTCCCAACTGTAGATAGTTCACTATTCTTTCTTTCAGCAGTGACTCCATTACTTTTCCCACCACCGAGGTGAGGCAAACCGGCCGGTAGTTTCCAGTCTCCTCTCTTGTAAAGCAGAACCACCACCGCTCTTCTGCAA
Source organism: Rhinatrema bivittatum (assembly GCF_901001135.1). NCBI lineage: Eukaryota > Metazoa > Chordata > Amphibia > Gymnophiona > Rhinatrematidae > Rhinatrema > Rhinatrema bivittatum. Next base: position 136,692,289 of record NC_042616.1, read on the forward strand.
TCACTCGGCACCACTCCCATTTCTAGGGATCTATTGAACAGGTCACACAGCACATCTCTGAGCTCCCTCGGTATCCTTAGATGAAGCTCATCAGGCTCCATGGCTTTGTCCACTTTCAGTTTCCCCAGCTCTTCCCATACATTCTCTACTGTAAACGGAGTTACATCTACTCAACTCCCCTCCAGTTTCTTGTTAACTAGCGACTGTCCTTCTCCAGGGTCCTCTTTAGTGAACACTGAACTGAAGTACTTGTTTAATATTTCTGCCATATCTTCGTCTCTTTCCACACATTGATCTTTTTCACCTTTCAATTTCACTCTACCACTTTGAACTTTTCTCCTTTCTCTGATGTATCTGAAAAATGTTTTGTCACCTCGCTTTACCTCTTTGGCTATCCTTTCTTCCACTTGACTTTTTTTCCGTCTTGATTACTTTCTTCGTCTCCTTCAGTTCCACCAGATATTCTTCTTTGTGCTCCTCCCTTTGGGATCCTTTATATTTCTTGAATGCTGTTCTTTTAGCTTTTATTTTGTCAGCCACCTCCTTTGAGAACCAGATAGGTTTCATTTTCCTTTTGCTTTTCTTTACTTTTCTAACATAGAGATAAGTTGCCTTGGTAATTGCTCCTTTTATTTTGGTCCATTATTGTTCCACATCTCTCTTGTTCTCCCAGCTTTCTAGTTCTTCTTCCAGGTACTTCCCCATTTCATCAAAGTCCGTGTTTTTGAACTGCAAAACTCGGGTCTTCATGCTTCTTCTCTGTATCCTATTTTTGATATGAAACCATACCGTTTGATGATCACTGGTGCTGAGGTGGGCACTAAATCGAGTATAGCTTCCTCCCTCGAGGGTTCCATTACCATTTGTTTGAACAGAGCCCCTTGCAGGGCATCCACTATCTCTCTACTATTGTTAGAATCTGCAGAAAGGATTTTCCAGTCTACATCCGGCAGATTAAAGTCTCCAACAATCACCACTTCTCCCTTCTTTCCCATCTTTTGGATGTCTTCAACTAGATCTCTGTCAAGTTCTTCCTTTTGATTTGAAGGCCTGTAAACCGCTCCAATAAAAATGGATGCCCCATCATCTTTTTTTAGGTCTGCCCATAGTGCTTCTTCTTTGCCCCATCTTCCTTGCAGCTCAGATGCTTGGATATTGTTTCTGACATAAAGAGCTACTCCTCTCCCTTTACTGTCCTCTCTGTCCTTCCTTAACAAGTTATAGCACGGTATTGCCATATCCTACATGGGATCTCCAAGGGGAGGAGAGGTGACTATGTCTCTAGGGGTAGGGGACTATTCAGGGCAGGGAACACTGATTCACACATCAATTAGGGGATGCACGAATATGTCAGGCGGGTGCGCTCCAAACGGATTTTAAAAGCCACCCGAGGATGCACGTATCTCCCACTATGCACACAAGTACATAGTTTCCAAAAAGGGTGAGGGCAGGGCATGGGCATGTTGAGGTTTGGCCAAGAGATGAACCTGAAAATACTTACACACACTGGCATATGCCGGGGTCTCCTTCTGTGTAAATCTACTTCTGGTATGGATGATGTAAAAATTCTAGGCACATCAGTGGGATTTTAAGGGTCGGGGCTAACAGGGGAAAAGGGAGACTTTTAAACTAGGGTAGTTTGCAAGCCCTATCTGTTAACTGGATGAACTGGGAATGAACTTGGAAAACAGCGAATGGTATCGCGCGTGTCCCTTGTAAAATTTCCCCACATATGCGATAGACACGAGATTTGTGCACACATGCGTGCGTCAATTTGAAATTGCTCGCACATGTACACACATTCAGTTATTTTATAACATGCGCGCATATTCCAGAGTATGTTATAAAATGACCATGGCCTTGGGAGCGGCCGACAAATGCACGCACATGTGCGCCCGCATGTCTGTTTTAAGTTAATGTCCCAGACTGTAAGCCCTCTGGGAACAGGAAAATACCTATAGTACCTGCATTTAATCCTCTTTGAAGTGTCAAAAATCAGATAAATAAATAAATGAGCAAAGTTAATAACACTAATGAGGAGCAGTTAACTTATTTGCCTCAATACAAATTGTGAGGCTTCATATATTTTATACTGATCTATTTTAATATTAATGAGCTGATTTTCATGTGATGTACATTGCAAAAAAACATAGCTTTTTGTGTTAGTTAAAAGTTACTCATGTGTTTCCAATAAAGTGCATTAACGTGGCTTTAACTCACATTAAGTGCCAAATTTGGTGGTTAACGTCTACCAATGCACCTTAATAAATAGGGGTCAACAACTCCCGGTTTGATTCTTACCACAATTATGTAAATAGTACTCTGGCTTCATCATAACTGGCATTCCTGGGCTCCCCAGAGGCAATGCAATGGCATTTGAAAGACTTTTAACTTACACTAGCAATTTATTTTGATTGTCAATGTGACTTTGGGCAGGGATGGAAACGTACAGAATACCCAGACGACAGCTGTCGCTAAGCTCAGAGATATTTTTACAGTGACTTGGCTAGGGGCAGGTCAGTAATGATGCACATGATTTCATTGTGACTCATTCAGGGACTGACAAAAGAATTAAGTTCCATCGATTTTTGTGCACTTCATTAATTCTGGCTATGATGGGGTTGTGTCACTGCAGAGCAAGCAATTGTATGCGTTAATTAGCAAAGCCTTAAGTAAGACTACACTTTCAGAATGTAAAATTGACAAAAGCCCAAAAAGAAGGTACAACAAGCTATAAGAAATGCTTCGCGTGTAAACACCATTTGCGACTGGTTTGTATTTTAGGCTTTTATTATCTAATAGGAACTGTCAACAGCTGAAATTGACAGCATCTGTCTCATCAGTTGTGTCCCTGGCAGAAATCTTGAGACTAAAAAAATCACTTTAATATTTCAATTGATGAAAGGTACACGAGGAGATGATTTGTACAATGCACTCTCTACCTATCTTCAAACAAGTTAGGCAGAAAGTGCAACAAGCTAGATAGAGAGTGCATTGCACAAATCAACTCCTCTTGTACCTTTCATCAATTGAAATGACAAAAAACTTCAGTGATGTGTACTTTCCTGTTTGTACCTCCTACTGTGTATGTAACCCCCCCAAACCCCACTCTGAGCTAAACGTGCCTCCTCTTACAGTAGTATAAATGGAAAGTGACATGTTAATATCATGATGTGTTCTACGAATGCCGGTATAAAAAAGTTTTTAAATAAATAAATAAATAAATGTTAGGTTCTCTCTCTCTCTCTCGCTCGCAGAATATCACTACATATCGAGTTAAGTTAACTGGATAAATAGCATTGCCTGCCCTCAACTTAGCTGAATAGGTAGTTTCTGAATATCAGCTCTTAAGGATTTGACAATTGGTACTACCTCTCACAAGTTTCAAACTTGTGCTAATGTAGTCCCTTTTTTATGTCTGTTACTGTGTATTCAGTATATGCACACATATTTCTTTATGCAAATGAAAAAAGGATTATATAACCAATGTATGAAGAGTGCTGTCAGTTTAACTGTTTTATTTTTAATACTAAAATAAATATTCCAGTACGTTTTGTTCATTTGTATTAAACCTTGACAGGATTTTTTATTTTTAAAACAACAAATAGTGATATTGATTTGATTAGTTACTATGAATTGCTGGGCTTATGTTTCTGGTAGAAAGATAAGTAGGTTACTGTTTTAAAGAAGGTTGGGGCTAGAGGTGGGGATTTGAGCAGACATACACTGAACCATTCGTTATACCATCCAACTTTGGGGAAAATAATCACATCAGAACAGAAAGTGGATATAATGATGCCTCTGATCTGATGCTATGTCTGGCACAGGGGATGGGGGACAAATTGTAATATTTATCAGATAGTTTGAAATATTTGTCACATTGGTCCCAGTAAAAAAATAGGATACATTGAAGGTTGTGATATTTTTTATTGGGCCAGCAAAAAGAAATTAAACACAGATGTTATTGTCTAGCATCTGTGATATTTAGTATTATTATCAGTTCTATATCACTGTTGTTCAATCCGCTTTCTGCTTAAATTCAAAAAACGCTCACAGTGATATAGAACTGAGATGAGCAGAGGTTAAGCGGTTCCCCTGAAGAAGATGATATTTGAAACTGGGCCTTGTTGGGCTTAAGACGCTTCAGTTGCATCGATTTCTCAGGATCACAGTTTTAAGTTAAGTATGGCTTAATAAGAAGCATTACAAGAAACAAACATGAATGATGTTTAGTGTGGTGGTGGACATTTACATTCAGGTTTACCATGGACTTTTCACAACATTTTATAAAAATATTTAAAAGAAACAAAAATGGTTTTTTGATGTGAGAAAACAATAAAGGTATTCAGGGTGGACGGTGGTGTTTATGATTAAAAAATATTAAGAGTAACCTGGATGGTACCTTGAAACAATTTTATGAAACATCATTTTTCTCCCTCGAAAGATTTTTTGGTTTTTCAAAATCTTTTTGGGTTTTCAAAAAAATGTTTTTGCAAATCATGTTGGTTGTGAAAAGCTATGTATGAATAAGAAGTGGTTGAAGGGTGATCAACATTTGATTCATTAGTAAAGCAATAAAAACTATCAAATTTAAAAAAGGAAAAAAAAAAAAAAGGAATGCGGGATAGGTAGTGACATTGGATTCAATTTCCCCCATTTTTGTGGATTGGTTGGTAGTATCTGGAGAAAGGGGAGGCAGCTGCAATCTGAACTGCGTTCTGAGGGACAGAATTTTATTTTATTTGGGTTATTTGCATGCCTGTTACATTATTGCATGTTAATGCTAATGTGCATGCAAATAATATGTATTTTACAAAGATGTCAGGTAAGATACCAAATGTTGCATTAACACTCATGCCCTTTAGTGCATAATTTCCTAAGTTAGTTAAATCTTCTCTTTTCAACACCATCTGACAGGGAAGGCCTTGCAACTGCACAGGGCCTGGGTAAGGTGGGAATTGAATGGCCCTTCCAATTTTAAAATGCAATATTACAAAGACCAGGGGCCTGGGAAGCCTATCAATGTCTCTGTATACAGCTGGTCTTTTGCTCTGGCCTAAGGCCTTCCCAGCTACCTGACTTGTGCTGCTTTTCTTTTTCATGGGGAAAGAGAGTGGTATAAAAGGCCTATGTCATCTCTAACTCTATTGAGATCAATATTCAAAGCCATTTAGATGGATAACTCACAAGTTATCCATCTAACTCCATGTTATCCATCTAATTCCAAGTTAGCCATTTAATTGTTTAGTTTTGAATATTGACCATAATTGTATTTAAGCATATAACCAGTGAGCACATTGATTCTCAAAATGTATTACATGATCAGCAGGGCCGGTTCAAGGGTATTAGGGGCCCTAGGCAAACCTTCTGCCTTGCGGCTGCCCCTTTCCCGTCCCCCCTCCCCTCCTGTTCCAGTCCCCAGCTCTGGCCCTGACATCATTCACTCAAACAGAACCCCTCTCTTATACACGCCCCCTAATGGCTGGTGCCCTAGTTGACCGCCTAGTTCGCCTTGTGGGATGCACCAGCCCTGATGATCAGAACTTGTTAAAATGCAGGGACTGACAACAATCATCCTTGCCCTATAGTACTCAGACAGAAAAGTGCAGATTGGCCACATTCCTTTGATAATAATAATACTATTAATTAGAAATTATATTCTACCTTTCATTCAAACATGGTCTTAGTTGCTTTAAAATCATAACATTTAAGAATATACAGTTAGCCATCTCTTGGGAAGAAAGTCTGGCTGCTGGTAGTGATGTCTGAGGTGGCTGCCAGCTCTCATAAAGGTAGAGAATAAAAAAAACCAAAACTAATTACCAGTGGTATCAAATTACAGTTGGGTAAACTGATGCACAAGGATATAAAGTAACCTTCCCAAGATCACACAGAATAAATGGTGGGGGAACAGGCAATACAGGCAGGAAGCATCCTGATTTATTCACTGCTTCACAGTCTCTAGATCAAATCTTTTCCACGCCTTCTTTAAAGAAAGCATGTACATGAACCACTGTTCTAATTTTCTTTTTACAAATTAAGAATATACAATATTTTTTGAACGTTGAATAGCTTTGTTAGCCTATCACCCATGGAATTATGGTGACTTTGTAGAGTGATGGAAAGGATTGTTTGTGATGCATTTCCATAAAGCTTCCAAAACACAAACTGATTAAAACTGAGGGCCTGTTTTACTAAAGGCTTTTTCTCTATTCTGTGTCTAAGGAAAAAAATGCTTAGTAAATCAGACCTTGAGTCAATATAATATGATTCCCAGTTCACTTGACAATGACAGATTTCTTCTGTTTGACTTTTTTTTTTCTTTTTTTCTAAAAGAGGGACTGTTTGCAAACTATGGACCTTATTTACCAAGTTTTATTCTGACAGACACAGAATGGGGAAAAGCCTTAGTAAATGATTCCTACGTCTTGAAACCCTAGGCAAAGTAATAGCATTTCTTTTCCCCAGGAAAATGCCAATACACAAGTTTTGGAATTCTGAATGTAAAAGAAACAGAATGTTTTTACCTATCTGCAAAACAAAATATGGAAAACCCAAAAGGATTTAAAAATGTCATAGCTCAATATTTGCACAAGTGTTGTGACTAGAGGAAAAACCCTCAGATATATGAGACACGTTCTTAAAATTCCACCCTGGGATTTTTCTTTACTTTCACCTTCACAGATTCCTTTATTGTTAAAATGTTTCCTTTGACTTTCTGACCTTAGTCTTTCCTTTGGGGACGTAATAAATTCCAGAAGCCCGGAGAAGAAAATAACGTTTTTTCCAGGACTTCTTGCCATCTTCTCTTAAATAAAGAGCTCCTTCAAGCTCCGGCACGATGATCGATGTCCCGCAGAAACTTTCCTAGTCAACAAGAATTGGATTAGACAAAACAAAAAAATGGTTACAACATGTAAAATAAATGTATTATTCTTCTCTTTAACTTTCTCTCCTCCCCCAGTCTACTGTCAGTGAGTTTATATGGCAAATGGCAGGTAAAGGTGGTGGCTTTGAGTGGAAAACTAAAGAAGTTGACGGTCAGTAAATGACTGAATTAATATATTCCGGCTGGGACCTAACCATGGGGCCAGAGAAGAGCAGGAAATGAGGAGCAAGAAGAAGGAAGAGGTGAGAACAGGAAGAGCATACGGAGGGAGGGAGAGGTGAAGGAAGAACCAGGGCGAAGATAATAGGCTGGTCTGGTGGAGAGGGGTGAGGAGGACATACAGGCTGGGGAAAAGTAAGCAATGTGGAGGGATGAAGCAGAAGTAGGTGCAGTAGGATGGACAACTTTTGAATGGTATTTAAAGTCTAGAGCCTTACTGGGTCTCTACTGAGAAGACTATCCCATCAGTGCAGGTAGAGAGGAGCATACCATCTATCCTTCCACTCCCCATGTGGATTGCTGTAGTGGTTGCTGCCATCCTCTATAAAAGGCGGAGATCCCTAAAGAGTGTGTGGACTTTTGATTAGTTTTGGAGGATGCAGGAGTATTTCTTTTTAGTTCCTGTTTCTTTTCATTCTCATTATGTTTTGAGGAACTTATATTCTATTTTTTTATTCAGTAAAGGAAGATTTCAATCTACCCTTCCTTCTATTTTGGATTTGGTGGATTGGTGTTGTACTATTAGACTATTCTGAATCTCTTTCTCTCTGAGAGATTCAATTACCCATCTGAGGTTTGGAGGGAGGCTTGGACCACTATCCAATGCTCAAGAGAAGCAGCAAAGGAGAAGAACGGCACCCCACGGGTTTAGATCCACTTACGATTTCCAAAGAATATTCAGAAAAGGAGTGGGAATGGTAACCTTCAGGTACAACAAGGGATGAAGGGAGCCAAAGGAATATGAGACTTGAATACCAAGACATCTGATCAAAGGTATTGTAAACCTGGAATTGAATGTGATCCACCAAGCAGCCAGTGTAGAGATCCCTATGGAGAAAGCTTTAAAACTGCCCCTTAAGCTGCCCCTTAAGCTGGGAGGGAATTTGGTTGGTAATTGAATAAGAGACAGCAGGGTCACAGATTTACCCTCAGTAAGTTGTGCTGCGGTCTACATGAAGAATGGACTTGTACACAGAACTACACTCCTCTTTAAAATCATTTATTAGTAAAATTATATTGATATCTCATCTTGGAATCCAGCGTGATTATTACTATTTGCTGTAGAGACTGTGAAAGAACACTCAGGGCCTAGGAGAATATTCCTCCCCTCCCTCATGGAATCCTGGAGAATCTGGAGGCCAATGGACTGTGAAGGAAATAAGGAAGCTTTTGCCCCAATGTTACTGGTATTCTAAAGAGGACTTCAGCCTAGGGGGTTACAAAAGGGACAATTTGGAGCACATATGGTGATACAGCAAGTTTTAAAGCCCCATTAAAATGGATTGAATTGGATATTTTATTTCACTTGAAAACAAAAAAACAACAAATATATTATTTTTATCATAATGAGGGACGGTTCCTCCAAAAACAGGACAGTTGGCCTCCCTATATGTCAACTTATATATTCAAATGTTTTATGAGGTTTTGAAGTATATGATTGTAAAGGAATGAATATCAAGACCCCCTTAACAGACTAGCACCAGACAATTAGCCTGGTCCACCTTAAGGCATAGCCCAGAAGGGAATCCTGTCCCAGGGCATTTCCCTGAGCAGGGGATAAAGAGATAAGGCCTTGGAGGGAACAGGGAGGCCTTGGGGTGGAGGAAGGCTGATATCCTACTGAGACTGTGAATGTTGGAAGTCTTGATCTAAGCTGCTGAGATAAGCAGGCTGTTTCTGTTATTGTTCTGTTTCACTGTAAATAAAGCATTTTCTTTGGAGAAAGGCTGGAGGACAGATTATTCTGTACTTCAGCCCCCTTTTAAAGCCCAAGACTGCTTACATGGCATCAGAAAGATCTTTAAAAATGTTCCCCAAGTTGCAGGAAAAACGTTTTTTTTTAGGATGAATTTTACAATGTTTTCCTGGTTAAGATTCCTTCAGTTTCTTACAACCTGCTTATTTATTGAATTGCAAGTCCTATATTTTTATTTTTGACATTTCCACTTTGATCTGCAGTGATGATAAACATTCCTTACAAGATACACATGCTTAAAAGTGAATCGTTAAATGTGTATATGAAATATTGGTTTTCAGAGTCTTGACTGCTAATAAAAACATATTTCTCTGTTAATTATATCCATATGATGGAAAATATTGTTTTTTTCCTTAGGTATAAAACATTTGAAATTTGCTGTCAAACTCTGCTTTCTGAGCTACCAGAGGGCTCTAGTGAATTCAGACTTATGCAAGCAGAGAGCCCTGAACTGAATCTGACACAGAACCATTAACCTTGACCCTCGGGCATTGAAAGTGATGAGGATGATGAAAGGGTTCCAGCAACTTGAAGATGACCCAGTGTCTAGAAGGCTCCATAGTGCCATGCTATAAATTCCTGGGGTCCTTAATAGTCCACAGACCCTAACCTTTGAGACTGACCTCTTGTACCTGAAAATGCCACCCCCCCTCCCCCCCCCCAAAAAAGCAAATCCCATGTGGAAGATCATGCCAAATAACTGTGAACAATTTCTTTCACTGCATGATCAAAGAACTTGATCAGGAGTAAGAGATGAATATGTTCTACGGAGATTTCAGGAAGGCTTTCAACATTGTTTCACAAGGGAGGTCTAGCTGTTGATTTCAAGATTGAAAAACAATCTGACACGAAATGGCAAGAGCCAGAATATTAAAGAGTGCAAGGAGAGCTGTCTACCAAATCCTATGATTTTCATTTCATATCTTTTAGGTAATGTAAGGGATAATTCAAATACCATGAACTGCATAGTATAAAAAGACTAAACCCATCAAAATCATTGTGTTGGATTCGTGGACCTTTGAGCCAGCTGGGACAGATGAAGACTCACCGTGAGAAGGCCCACAGTGGATGTCGAAGCTGGGAGGAGGCACTGAACAGGAGACCGGAGGGATCTTCACCACTGGAAGCCCAAGGTTGCCCCAGGAGGAGCCCGTGAGGACTATAGCCGCTTGGACTTACGTGCGGTCTTCTGTGGACCGGTACCTGAAGAGGAGTTCCAGAGGATCAAGAAGAGTAAGCTGAAGCCAGGAGGCCAAATGGAACTTCACCACTGGAAGCCCGTGGAGGAGCTCCTGAGGACCCGAGCCGCTTGGACTTAGGAGAGGCCTCCTGGAAGGAAGCCGGAGTCAGAAGCCAGTAGTCGGAAGCCAGAAGACGAAAGCAGCAACTAGTAGCTCTCAACAGAGAGTGAACCTTGTTGCAAGGCAAAGTATAGGCCTAGCTGCAGGGTTTAAATACCCCTGCAGCGTCTGACATCATCCGAGGGCTGTCCTACTTCTTCCCGCACTGGCTCCTTTAAATCTTGAGCCCCCGTGCATGCGTGCGCCTAGGGGGCGGGGCCAGGCACGTCAGATCGGCGGTGTCTCCCTTGCAGAGGGAGCGCCGTGGCAGAGGCCAGGATCCGGTCTAGTTGAGCGGGGAGGTGCTTCAGCGGCCCGGGCTGGCCCAAGGTGAGTGGAGGGACTGGGGCATGGCCCGGGACCGTAACAGTACTCCCCTCCTATGCCCCCTTCCTGGGGGCCTGGGCTTTGCAGGATGATCCAAGTGGAACTGGGGGAGAAGACCCTTGTACAGGAAGTTAGAGGATAGTTCCCACGTATTCTCCTCAGGACCGTAGCCCTCCCAGGAAAGGAGGTACTTCCATCTGCGATGGTGGAACCGGACATCCTCCTGTGCCCCAAAAGCAGCAGGTTCAGGGATCTTGTTATGGAAGATGGACAAGATCAACGGCTTGAGCAATGAAACGTGAAAAACGTTATGAACCCTGAGCGTAGAGGGAAGGTGGAGTTGGTAGGAGACAGCACCCACTTGTTCTGTGACTGGAAACGGGCCAATGTACTTCAGAGCCAAGTGCATAGAAGGAACCCGCAGGTGAAGGTGTTTGGTACATAACCATACCTTGTCCCTGGGACGGAACGCTGGAGCTGGACATTGCAGATGGTCCGCGTACCTCTTTGACGTGACTGCCGTGCGTTGAAGTTTCTCCCGGGTAGAGCCCCAGAGGCTGGGTAGCTGTTGAGCTGTGAGTTGCATGGCTGGTGACGGAACAACCAATGGCAAAGGCAAAGGAGGTCGGAGATGTCGTCCATAGACAACCTGGAAGGGAGGCCTACCGGTGGCCGAATGCCTATGGTGGTTGTAGGAGAATTCTGCCCACGGAAGTAAAGCCACCCAATCATCTTGTAGGTCTCCCACGAAGGGTCGGAGGAAGGCTTTCAAAGTCCAGTTTGTGAGCTCCACTTGGCCATTGCCTTGGGGATGAAAGGTGGTCGTGTAGTCCAACTGGATCCCACATTTTTTGTAGAGTGCTCTCCAATATTTAGCCATGAACTGTGAGCCCCGGTTGGAGGCAATATGGAGAGGAAGTCCGTGTAGATGAAAGATGTGCTGGGTGAAAAGGCTAGCGAGCTCAGGTGCCATTGGTAACTTAGTGAGGGGGACGAAGTGGGCCATCTTCGAAAACCTGTCGATCGTGACCCATATTACGGTTTTCCCTTCTGAAGGTGGCAAGTCCACGATGAAGTCGATGGACAAATGGGTCCAAGGCTCGGTGGGGATAGGTAATGGTTGAAGGAGCCCCCATGGGCGAGCAGTCGGTGTCTTTTGTCAAGCACAGGTTGGGCAGGAGCTGACGTAGAGACGAACATCTCTCCTTACCTGAGGCCACCAGTAATATTCGGTCAGCAGATCCAAAGTCCGAGCGACCCCCGAATGCCCTGCGGTCAAGGAGTCATGAGCCCAAGACAACACCTTCTTGCGCAGGCGAACGGGTACGACCATCTTACCCATAGGAACCACCTCCGAAGCTGCAAGAAGGACTTTGGCTGGATCAAGGATATAATGAGGCGGATCTGGGTTATCCTCTGTTTCAGCCATGCATGAGAGGGCATCCGCTCTAATGTTCTTGGAGGCTGGCCTGCACCGGAGGAGGAAATTGAACCAGCTAAAGAAGAGTGAACAACGGGCTAGTTGAGAATTAAGGCGTTGGGCTCGGCACAAGGATTCCAGATTCTTGTAATCTGTATAGACGATCATGGGGTATTGGGCCCCCTCCAGTCATTGTCACCACTCCTCCAGCGCGAGCTTAATGGCCAGGAGCTCCTTATCGCCGATACTATAATTTCTCTCCACCGGAGAGAATTTTCGGGAATAATAGGAACATGGTAGGGATTTGCCTTTCGTGGATAACTGGCTCAGGACAGCCCCTACTGCCATATCAGATGCGTCTACTTCCACGATGAACTGACGCTGCGGATTTGATGGTGGAGACAGACATCAAGGAGGAAGGCTTCCTTCAGCTTCTGGAAAGCATCTATTGCCGTCTGGGACCAATTCTTTGCTTCGGCACCCTTCCTGGTAAGGGCCGTAAGTGGTGCTACCATCCAGGAGTAATGGGGTATGAACTGGCGATAGAAATTGGCAAAGCCCAGGAAGCTTTGTAGGGCCTTGACCCCTACTGGCTGTGGCCAATCCCGAATGGCCGCCACTTTATCAGGATCCATATGGAAACCCATGGATGAAACTATATATCTGAGGAATGGCAAGGATTCCTGCTCGAACTGGCACTTCTCTAACTTGGCAAAGAGACCATTGTCCCGAAGTTTCTGTAGTATTGCCGCACTTGTACTCAGTGCGTGGGCAAATCCTTAGAGTATATCAAGTTCGCTCAAGCATACCGTTGAAGGAGCCTCAACAACCAGCACTGACTCATCTCACCTCTCCGGTATTACCCTCCATCCCTGTTCTCCACTACCTCCCTCCCACCCCTTTCTAGTCCCTGCCCTCCCATTGCCCCCATCGGTTGCCTCCTCTGCTCCTTCCACAAAGGAACTCTTATGCTAGACACTGCTTATTTAATTACCTGCTAAGTTCAACACTTCCATGTTAACCAAATATGTTTTGCTATCTGAGTTATTGCTCTTGTTTAAACTACTTCTTCTCTTCTAATGACCATGTTTTACACTCCCTGTTTATTGTAACTTTGTCTTTCTCTATCCGTGTTAATTGGTTTTTCCCACAGTTTATTGTAAACCGGTACGATAAGACTTGTCTTGAGCATCGGTATATTAAAAGAAGTTAAATAAATAAATATCAACACGTCGTTGAGGTACACTATAACCGAGGTATGCAACATATCCCTCAAGACCTCATTCATGAGGTTTTGAAAGACCACAGGGGCATTGCACAAGCCAAAGGGCATGACTAAATATTCGTAGTGCCCGTCTAGTATTGAAGGTGGTCTTCCATTCGTCACCGGGTCGTATCCATACCAAATTGTAGGCACCCCGGAGGTCCAACTTGGTAAAGACCTTCGCTCCTTGCTGCCGGTCTAGTAACTCTGGAATCAGAGGCAAAGGGTACCTATCCAATCGCGTGATGGCGTTGAGACTGCGGTAATCGATGCAGGATCGCAGTGACCCATCCTTCTTGGCCACAAAGAAGAACCCGGCCCTGGCAGGGGAGTTAGAGGGCTGAATTAAACCTCTGTCCAAATTCTCTTGAATATATGAAGACATGGCCCGAGTTTCCGGAAGTGACCATGGGTAAACCTGCCCCCTAGGAGGCGTAGTGCCTGGGACCAGGTTAATGGCACAGTCAAAGGGCCAGTGTTCCAGGAGAAGTTCAGCCTTCTCCTTTGAGAAGACATCTTCAAAGTCTTGGTACTGTGGCAGGAGAGCCATGGGTGTGGTCAAGAGAGGCACACTGGGATGAGGAATATGCATCAGGCAGGATTCAAAACAAGATGGGCCCCAAGCTACGATCTGAAGGGTATCCCATTGTATGACTGGGGAATGTTTCTGTAGCCAGGGTAAGCCCAAGATGATGGGGTGCACGGATTTCTCCAGGATAAGAAAGGAGATCTCTTCCACATGCAGGAGGCCAGTATGAATGACCAAGAGCTTGGTGCAGGTAGTGATGCTCCCCGGCAGGAGAGTACTGTGAATCAAAGATACCCGGATCGGAGGAATTCGGGGTTGCCAGATATAATGCAACTGCTGGACAAGGTCTGCAAGAATGAAATTCCCTTCGGCTCCGGAGTCAACCAAAACCAGCATATCAAACGTACCCCCAGGGTAGACAAGGGTAACCGGTACAGTACATGAGGAGGCGGAACATGTATTACCTAGGGTCAGCTCCCCATTGATCCCTAGGTTCTGGCGTTTCCTGGCCGCTCACCATATTGGGCTAGGAAGTGCCCCTTGCCACCACAATATAGGCACAGACCTTGAGCGTGGCATCGTCTCCTCTCTTCCTGCGAGATGGGACCTCGACCTAACTGCATAGGCTCTACATCTTGGCTTCCGGGAGAGGCAGAGGAGGAGGGGACCGGTCGGGGAAATGTATGCCCAGAGTTACTGGGTTTATGACCAGACCTCCCTTCCCGAAAATGGCGTTGGATACGGCAGTCCACCGTCTAGCCAGATCAATCAGGCTGTTCAGGTCATCTGGGAGATCTCTTGCCACTAGCTCGTCTTGGAGTCTTGAAGAGATACCTTCCAAGAATATACCGTAGAGGCTGTCATCCCCCCAGTCAAGCTTGGCTGCAAGGGTACAGAATTCCACCACATACTCGGCAAGGGACTGGTTGCCTTGGCGTAGCTGAAATACCTCAGAGGCGGCAGTGGGCCTGTGAGAGAGCTCATCGAAGATATGTCGGAAGGCAGAGACAAACTGTTACAGATTTCCTAGAAGGGGATCTTTACGCTCTCATAGCGGAGAAGCCCAGGCCAGGGGCTTCCCGTCCAACAAGGAAATAATGTAACTGGTCTTAATCTGATCCGTCGAAAACTGGGAAGGCAGCAAATTGAATCAGATGAAACACTGATTGAGGAATCCGCGGCAGTACTTCGCTTATCCGAATACCGTGAGGGTGCCGGCAGCTGTGTGGACGTCGTGGGTCCAGGGTCGGCCATGGCAACTGGCACAGGAGGTACCAGTTCAGGTGTACCATCAATCCAATTGGCCAATCTCTCTACGGTCTGCATCAGGGCATCTAGACAGATTTGCTGTTGCTGCAGATGTTGGGCAATTCCGGGGATGGCCTTTAAGCCAGCCATGTCCGCCGGGTCGATGGATTTGTGGACCCTTGAGCCGGCTGGGACAGATGAAGATTCACCATGAGAAGGCCCACAGTGGATATCGAAGCCGGGCGGCGGCACTGAACAGGAGACTGGAGGGATCTTCACCACTGGAAGCCCGAGGTCCCCTCAGGAGGAGCCCATGAGGACCCGAGCCGCTTGGACTTACATGTGGTCTCCTGTGGACCAGTGTCTGAAGGAGTTCCAGAGGATCAAGAAGAGTAGAACTGAAGCCAGGAGGCCAACTGGAACTTCACCACTGGAAGCCCGCAGTCCCCCCGAGAGGAGCTCATGAGGACCTGAGCTGCTTGGACTTAGGAGGCCTCCTGGAAGAAAGCCAGAGTCAGAAACCAGTAGTCGGAAGCCAGAGTCAGAAGCCAGTAGTCGGAAGCCAGAAGACGAAAGCAGCAACTAGTAGCTCTCAACAGAGAGTGTACCTTGTTGCAAGGCAAAGTATAGGTCTAGCTGCAGGGTTTAAATACCTCTTTAAATCTTGAGCCCCTCCGTGTGCGTGCGCCTAGGGGGCGGGGCCAGGCACGTCGGATCGGCGGCGTCTCCCTCACGGAGGGAGCGCCGCGGCAGAGGCTAGGATCGGGCCTAGTTGAGCGGGGAGGTGCTTCAGCAGCCCAGGCTGGCCCGAGGTGAGTGGAGGGACCAGGGCATAGCCCGGGACCGTAACACATTGAAGCAGGACACAATGTATTTTACTACATATCAAGAGCTTCATACGCATGCCAGATATAATGACTTCTGACCATTCTACTTTCTTCAAGTGCTCTATTCTTGTCAGGTTCAGTAAATTACCCACTGAGTATTATGTAGCTTCTTGGAACTAAACATTGATGCTTTTTCTTGGCTATAAAGAAGGCAATCCATTAAATAGTCCTCAGAGTTGCAAACTATGGGGTAGATTTTCAAACCCCTGTGTGCGTAAATCCCGGGATGCATGTAAGTCCCGGGGCTTTAAAAAGGGGCAGTCTGGGGGGGGGGGGGGGGCTAGAGGTGTCTGGCACAGAGGTAAATGGCCACTGTGCCGGGGGATTGCGTGCCGGCAGGGTGCAGGCTTGCACAACTTCCTCCTGCTCCTTGGCAGAAGCAAAAGGTAAAATTAGGGGTTATTAGGATAGGGGGAGGGCAGGATAGGGGAAGGGAGGTTAGGCTAGGGGGTTGGAAAGTTCCCTCCCAGTCCGCTCCTTAATTGGAGCATGCGCATGTTATAAAATCACACGTCCATGCCAGGTAATGTGCGCACATGGACGCGCGCGCGTAAGTTTTGGAAATCAACCCCTATATGAGGGAATTTAACGTACATACTTTATCTAAATTTTCAAGTACTTGCCCTTTGAAAATTTACACAAATTCTGCATGTTATGGCTGCCTGTATACTTTGCACTTGTTCTTTTTTGTGGATGGGTAAGAGGGGGAAAAGAGCACACACACTTTTGAAAATACGTACGTGCATGACCTAAACACACCCAAAGGAAAGCCCCTTTTAATGCGGATAAAAGTATGCACACTATGACCTCCTCGCAAATCTCTAGCTGCTGTAATGGAGGGAAATTTTCAGTCAGGCCAATTTGCCTCGGTTAATTGCTATTTATCCACTTAAATGGGTTTGAAATTTGCCCTCAGAAAGGTTATGATGGAAAGAAATTGTTGTGGTCATTCTTGAGTCTTCTTGAAGCCCCGGGTATCCTAGCATAGACTTTACTTTATCCACTTTTTGCAAGTCATGCATCTGGGCATGCAGGGAGCATGAAAACCAGATTATGCAGTGGTTTCCCTCTGTAGAAAAGAGGGAACACAATTGGAGCGGACACGTCATAAGGTGCTGCCATTCGGAGGCCTCAGCTACTGAACCTGGCCTTCCACTGCCCGTTTCATGTCTCGCTGCTCAGGAATGTGCCATCTCTTAATTATCGCTAGTTTTAAGGCATTCGCTACTTGCCATTGTCCAATTTTTGTTGTTTATTAAAGTGTCAGCAGAATAAAAAAATACCTACACTTTACAGGCTGATCAAGAAGCAAGAAGTTTATGTCCAGTCACTAGCCCTGGCCAGTCAAGGTCAGCTTTATCACCAATGCTGGGCTTTACCTCCAGTAAGGATTCTTTGTTCTTCTCATTCATTTCCTTGCCTGCGTCCTTTCCTTTGTATGCAAGATAGAAGTTCTGATTGGAAAAAAAAAAAAGGCATCAAGAATAAATAAAAATTAACAGATTGCTAGAAACAATGTTCAAATAATTGAAAGTGGTTAAATATCACATGCCAAGTGTTAGAGTTCTGATCTTCAAATCTCCTCTGGGGCTGACATTTATTAAAAGTGCATCCGGGTAGGCTTATGTCCCATGGCAATCTCATACTTATTTGCTACAGCTGATTATAAACATTGTGATTATTCAGTGGGTTGGTATTTAAATGAAGGAAAACAGCAGAAAAGGTTAACGTTAAGAATGCAGAATGATGGATGTTAATACTTAGCAATGTAGAATATTTTGTTTTTCTTGCAGTATGCTGTGAATGCATTTCAAATTATATTTAAAAGCAAATGTTTTATTACCCTTGTCCTTGCATCCAAAAGCATTTTGAATTGTATTATAGAACTTCATTAGATTGTGAATGCTTTATTTTTACTATTTGGCCATTTGTAAACTAGGCTGCATTTTACTTACCAGTCCCAGTAAATCTTGATAATGGAAACAATAGCAGCACTATGAAGGCGGGAAATATATGTTATTTGCTGTAAACTTGGCTAATAAAATCTTACTGTTCTCTACAAAAAAAAAAAAAATGTAAAATTGTAATGTTGTAGTTTTCCTGAGAGAGAGAAATGGAGGTGTTGTTGATAACTCTGGTATCTGTGTGTGAAAACTCTTATTATTGCTAAGAAAATGTATTATGCTACCAGGTCAAATCACACTAGTCAGCAAAAGGTAAACTTTTCAGGGGTTTTCTAGCTTGATCATTTCAACAAAATTCTACAGAAAAGCCCTGTGCTGCACTTAAATAAGGAAATATTGATGCCAATAAAGGAGGAAAGGATGCTTGTAAAAATGAAAGTATTGAGGAGGAACAAAATTACACATAACAACGAAAACCTCTGACTTCTGATAATACTTTTTCATGACTTCTTCTGTTGCATTTCCATCAATATACTTAATGAGTAGAAGGTGCAAACAGTGATGATTTAACGTAAGTGTGCTTGATTATCTTTATAAAAAAAATACATGCATGAGTCTTTCTCTAATAAAACTGAAATTTAGACAGCATTATTGAGAGTTTAAACTTACATTTTGAAGAATAAATTATGGATGTAAATGAGGAGAATGGGTGGAAAGAGAAGGCAGTTTTTTCTCTTCTCTTGAAGGAACACATTTAGGAGGTAGGAAGTGCAAGAAGTTGGACCCATTAAAAACAGTTGTTTTCTGTACATCACTGCCAAACCCAAACCTGTCTAAGTTCATATAAAATTGACAGGTACAATAATTTTGAGAATGGCAAGAGTTCATTCCATGCTAGCAAGAGCTCTGTTGATGTGGAAAAGAATTTTGTAGTTTATTCTCTGTAACCTGGATAATAATCATTCCGTCTGTTACTATTACATATTTAAATGGGATCTTTATCCAAAGCACCATACAAAACAAAAAAAGCATTTATCCATGAGAAGATGAACTGAGACTAGAAAGGAAACAAAGTTGGAGATAAGGAAGAAAGCTACAAAGTACCCTGGGAGAAAGACAGAAGAGGGAAAGCTAAAAGGTTGAGGAGAAAAGGTGAAGCATATTTTGGTTTTTGAAAATACTGATGGATAGGTGTATGTTGCCAGACATCTGTTCCAAGAGCATGAAACTGCCAGAGGCTGAAGAACAAGATCAGTTGTGATGGGTAGAAAGACAAACAGGAGAAGCCAAAAGGATCAGCAGTCGCCATAGGAAGAATAAATGAATCAGGGGCTGAAAGAGATTTAGGAAGTGATTGGTGGTGGGGGCTGCAGGGTGGGAGGAAGAAGGCAGTCAAGAAGCTTTCCGGTCATGGTATTGTTAATGATAATGTCATAACAGCATGATATGTCTTGGAAATGTTCAGAAGAAAAGCATTAGAGAAGAGAATGATGGGAAATGAGGTCTTAAGATGAATTTTGTTTAAGCAGTGGCACCTTACAACCCAGAAGGGTCAGTATGAGGAGCAGAAACCCAGGATCGAGCGACGATGATAGACTGGGCTGGGGGGTGTGAGACCAAGGAGGTTTAGACAATCAACTGTCAGAAAATTGCCCTCCATCTATGCAGATACCAGTACATACAATACATGAGTCCCATCTAAAGGAGGCACTCCCAGGGATGCGTGTGGGGCAGGGGAGAAAAATAGCATGCACTGTATTTTCAAACCTACATATGTTATTTTCCACAGAAAAAGCAGGTACAAATGTCTGCTGGAACATTGCACCTATGGCAAATTTCAAAGCAAATATGCACTTGTTTTTAACTTTGGACATTGAGTCAAAGTCCACAAGGTACCCATGGACTGGGTGCCAAACTGCACAGTTTGAAAGTTGCTCCTTAACTGTTCTTAGTCTGTGTTCAATGTCCTACAGGGTCTTTCCTGTGATGGATCCAACAAGTAGCAAGACAAGTGTTGCCCTGTGTAGGTGAAGACATTGCACTATAATCCTGGCTAAGGCTGCAGCAGATGAGCAGTGAGTACTTCACTAAAGATATAGAGTTTGAACTAGGAAGGATTGTGAGAAAGTAGCCTCTTTTCACCAAAACTTTAATGCTCCTGTCCAACCTTTCCATCTCGGATGAATGGCCTCTGACACAGATGCTCCTGTGCGACATTTATTTATTAGTTTGTCAGCCGCTCAGAACAATGGATAAAGCGGCCTATAAATACTTTAATATATATAAGTAAATACAATAATAACATATTTATAGGCCGCAATATCCAGTGTTCTAAATAGCTTTACAATAAAACATACAATTAACAAAGAACTATACTCAAAACAGAGATGAACCTGCAGAGGCTGGTAAACACTGTCACAAACATATTTGAATTATGAAATTACTATGCTCAAGATGGTTGAGCTTGTTCATGGTTGCCGAACGACGCTTAGATGGCAATTCATATTAGAGTCTGAAAGCTTATTTACAAGAATGTGTCTTCCGCTGTTTCCTGAAAGTGGATGAAGTGGATGAGATTGAATGACTGGGAGTCAGTTTGGTGGTTGGGCACCCATTGATGCCTGAAGACTATGATTGTAGTGCTTTAGGCTGGCAACAGAGCTTTAAAGGCATTCAGAGGTTTGAATCAGTACAGCAGTTTGGGTTTGGATGACTTCTTTCAGGTCTACAATACTTTGCAGAACTCTTTCTGTATAGTATTGAAGCCCTTATAGATGGATTGCTAAATCAAAATTACAGGGCCCTTGTAAAGCGATGCTTGGATGCCGGAGCCCTCCTAACTCTGGACTTGCAACATCTGATCCGAGTCCTCTTCCTGCAGACTTTCCCATTTGGTTGTTGTCTCAGGGAACAGGTCAGTCATCCTGAGCTTGCGTGGGAAAGAATCCAGCATGATGCTATCACCCTCCTGCACCAATTCGTATCATGTTAAAGCAGCTGCGGGCTCGATGAGCACGGGTCCTTTGTATGCAGCATTTGGAGGGATCTGTGTGCAGTGCGAATTAGAACCCGCTCTATTATTTTTCCAGTGGTGATGGTGGGAATTTTTGTAGATAGTGTTTGCATTTTCTGCACCTCCCCAGATTTTGTGCCATCCTCTTTCTGGGATGGATCCCAGTGCTATAGATAACCACTGAGCATGTGCAGTAGTCAGAGGGATAAGAGAAAGCCAGAGGGTTGGTGGCAGAGATATTGAAAAGGAAGGAGAAAGTCTATGGGTTAGGAGATCATCCCTGGATCTCACAACTAGAGGAGGGTTTTTGTAGAAAAAGACTTGGGTAGATCCTCAAGGCCTAATCAAGCGAAGAAGCTTTGGAGATTAAGAGATTTTGAGAGAGGAGTTTTTTGGATCGACTCCTGAGGAAAGGACTGGATCCATGTGTTTGCGCCCAGCAAACAGCAAAGTGGGAGACAGTTTGAAGTTTTGAAGATATTATAGTTTTTCTGGAGTTCTGGTCAATTTTCTCAGTGGAAAAGGGTAAACAGTGGAGTGCCTCAGGGATCTGTACTTGGACCGGTGCTTTTCAATATACTTATAAATGATCTGGAAAGGAACACGACGAGTGAGGTTATCAAATTTGCGGATGATACAAAATTATTCAGAGTAGTTAAATCACAAGCGGGTTGTGATACATTCAGGAAGACCTTGCAAGACTGGAAGATTGGGCATCCAAATGGCAGATGAAATTTAATGTGGACAAGTGCAAGGTGTTGCATATAGGGAAAAATAACCCTTGCTGTAGTTACACGATGTTAGGTTCCATCTTAGGAGCTACCACCCAGGAAAGAGATCTAGGCATCATAGTGGATAATACTTTAAAACTTCGGCTCAGTGTGCTGCAGCAGTCAAAAAAGCAAACAGAATGTTAGGAATTATTAGGAAGGGAATGGTTAATAAAACAGAAAATGTCATAATGCCTCTGTTTCGCTCCATGGTGAGACCGCACCTTGAATACTGTGTACAATTCTGGTTGCCGCATCTAAAAAAAGATATAGTTGCGATGGAGAAGTACAGAAAAGGGCAACAAAATGATAAAGGGGATGGAACAGCTCCCCTATGAGGAAAGGCTGAAGAGGTTAGGGCTGTTCAGCTTGGAGAAGAGACGGCTGAGGGGGGATTTGATAGATGCCTTTAAGATCATGAGAGGTCTTGAACGAGTAGATGTGAATCGGTTATTTACACTTTCGAATAATAGAAGGACTAGGGGCATTCAATGAAGTTAGCAAGTAGCACATCTAAGACTAATCGGAGAAAATTCTTTTTCACTCAACACACAATAAAGCTCTGGAATTTGTTGCCAGAGGATGTGATTAGTGCAGTTAGTGTAGCTGGGTTCAAAAAAGGTTTGGATAAGTTCTTGAAGGAGAAGTCCATTAACTGCTATTAATCAAGTTTACTTAGGGAATAACTACTGCTATTAATTGCATCAGTAGCATGGTGTTTGGGTAAGTGCCAGGTTCTTGTGGCCTGGTTTAGCCTCTGTTAGAAACAGGATGCTGGGCTTGATGGACCCTTGGTCTGACCCAGCATGGCAATATCTTATGTTCTTATAGATGCCCCAGTAATAAGCACGGCAAGGCGCATGCACCACTAGTGTGTCCTGCTGGAGCATATCACCACGCTCAAAAAAGTTCTACGCACAAAAGTCATGCCTAGAACAGTGTGCAGAGCCAACGCACTGTGCACACTGACATTCTGTAGAGGGCAGAAAGCATGGACAAGCACGCAAAAACGCTGCCACAGCCTACCACACAGCATGCCGAGAAAAGCCTACCGTGGGGCCTAGCCCACCTGAGCCGCTCAACCTATCAGGCTGCCCAGTTCCCCTAACCCCAACGGGAGCAGGAACAATGTCGGAACTGCGCACCAAGCACGGAGACTGAAGGAAGGCCTAAAAACCCTCTAACTGTCTCTGTAGGTAAAGTTCTTTTTCTTCTTCTTTTTTTTTTTTTTAATTGACTGGAGCTCAGCACTTACCGCCTGAGCACAGAGACAGTCTCCGGCTGCGGTGGGAGAGGGCATCTGCTGTCACCGCTGCACTCAGCCTTCTGCACCCGCTGCCTTTCAGCTGTACAAGCAGCTAAGTCCATGCCAGGAACCGGCTACCGGACCAAGGCACACCTCTGAGGGACCATGGAAATTGTCTCAGGAATTCTCAACTGGGGGAGGGACCTTTAGGTATCACTGCAGGAGAGCGGGGCTTTCTTTTCCTGAATTTTGAATTTCTCATTTCTCCTTCCAAAATCTCGAAGCAATCCTCATAGGGAGATGCACGTCCATCATCTGCTGGAGATGGAGAACACTGGCAGGCTGGGGACACTGTGACTTCAGCCTGCTCTGTCTCCATCTGCTGGCAGGGGAGCATAAAGCCACTGGTCCTGAGTCCATCTGTCTACACGCTAGGAAATGTCAAGCTTGTTTCTTCTACAAAGAAGTGCCTTCAGGTTGGGATATCTGAGCCGTGAGTACCAATCTGTGAGAGATTCAAGAGACTGTGGAAGAGGCTTTGGAGAATTGTCACCCTTCCTGCCGGAAAACCCCAGAACCCCAGTGGTATACTGTGGAGTTTTAGACTATGATGCAGAGAGGTGACATTCGGGAGAGGCAGTGCCCCCTCCCCCCCCACCAGGGACTGTTGTGTGCCCCTATATTCTGGGAGTCAATCGAAGAGGAAGTTACAGAAGCATTGAAAAGGTCAAACAGGGCAATTGCCAGAACTTCCCTAAGCTCCCTTAAGACCCTCAGATATATCCCACCCGACTCCATTGTTTTGTCTACTTTTAGCTTTAGAGTTCCTTCATTACTCAGTCTTCTGAAAATTGAAAATTGAATGAGGTCTACATCTCTTAGATTTCTATTTGTGGTAGTATCTGTGGTCCACGTCTTTCAATAACAACTTGGACAGCTGCTTCTATTTGCCACTAATTAGATTTACTTAGGTTAATTTTCCTGGAAATAGACAATTTGTGTCAAGCCCTTCTAGGTTCTGTAGCAGAAGTGAGAATATATGGGGAGAAAAAAAGCTGTATAAATTTTTGCAGAAACAGCAGTTTAGAGAACTCTCTGGTATCTTATTACAGAGCCTTGTGGTCAGTAAAGTGGAATATTATCTGTAAAAAATAATCAGAGTTTGGAAATGCAGACAGGCTGAGGAAGTGCTGTTTTGTCTGGTACCAGTTAGTGTAAAATAGACCACCATGAAGAAACAATTGAAGATATTATCCTCACACTGTTTCTAAAAAACACATTGTAAGCAGCAAAATCTACGCACTCCCAGTACAGCTTTGCCCAGACATAATGAGCAACAAATGCAGTCCACGTCCGGGAAAAGACTATGTATTCATAAACATTCTGCAGCACACCAGAGATGTCCTGGGGAATAGTGCAATATCAACACTTACTAAAAATGTGCATACCTAGCACAATTGATTAAAATGGGATCCCAACATGTTTTATAATTATAACACTTCCTAAACCACCCGTGAGATATGGGAGCCATTCTTGATGGCAAGCACTCAGCATGGATTCATCTGAAAGACGACAGCAGAGAAGGGATAATGTTGGTAATAATAATAACTATGAATGTGATCATCATCATTATTATTACTAGTAGTATTAATAATACCAACCAATTATAACATGGTAACATAGTAATGATGGCAGAAAAGGACCATAAGGTTCATCCAGTATGCCCAGCAAGCTTCTTATGGTAGTATCTGCCACTCCGTGAAGGATACTCACATGTTTCTCTTAAAGGTAGTAACTCCTGCTCCATGCAGTTACCCCCAAGCCTTATGATAAGGGTAGTAATATTTACATTCAAAATCAAGCAAACCTATAACAAATTAGTGTTAGCAACATGTAAAAGGGATGTCGAGCCTTCTTGATAACTCACACAATGCTGCTTGACATTCTTAGCTTTGGGACTTGGCCATACATAGAAGCTGTCAAACCTAGCTACCAGTGAAGTAACTTGCCCATCACAAGGCAATCAGGGATAGCACAGGAGCCAGAATCTGCCCTGTATATTCCCAGTCCTGTGCTTTAACCACAAGACTCCATTTCTTTCTCAGATGGTTTAAAATATGGGAATTTATAAAAAATGAACTGTAGTACAGTGGTTAGAGTATGGAAATGAAAGAGGGGACAGGATTTAAACTGGGTTATAATGCTGACCCTCTCTAATGACCTTCTCTGTGCCCTCGTTCAAGTCCTATTATTTTTCTAGCCTTCAGGCATTCTAATTAACTTACTCAAGTAACACTTTTAATATTGTTCCTTCCTTGCGCATTCTACTTCAAAATATGCCATGCCCTACAGAAGTGTCAAACAAGCAGCATGACTATTCTCTCCCAGAGGCAACTGCATGCATGTTTATTTATTTGTATGGCTATAAAGACATTCAATGATCATTTACTGCATTATTATATTATTGTTAGTGATCACTGATAATTTCTAATACGCAATATACTGTTAAGCAATGCACTGTACCTTTATTTTTAACATTACGTTCCAGCCCAATAGATTTGTCTTAGCTTTGTCGCAGACAGGCTTTGACAGCTTACCTGGAAGCCTTTGGGTTTAATTGCCCTTTCTGTAACTTACTTATAAAAAACATTTATCAGACTTCCAATTTAAAGCCAGGCCGTAATTTTACTGTTTATTCTGCGATGCTGTTCAAACATTAGATGGAAGCAGAGTATTTGCTTTCTTTCTATTCCTGTTTCTGCTTCAGCTGCTTTCCAGATGAGGATGAAAGCAGCAGACCCTGTCCCAGATTACATTTTTCACCAGCGTGCTCGTACTTGCTGAATACAAGTTACCATGACAGAACATCTTTCTACTCTATTGTGGCATTTCTAAGGATATGGAGCAGTAAAACTTCTTTAGCTGATTTCTTTTTTTTTTTGTTCCAAAGTTTTCCATTCTTTCCTCTTGGAATGTTCCAAACAGACTTATCAATGGGTAAAACAGAACCAGGACCTTTTTTTTTTAGAGGGTACATGCCAGAAACGAGCACTAGTGGCTCCTTTTCTTTCAAGTGCTTGAATTACCCTGTCGTCATCTGGTGCCATCTCCGTGCCTCCTCCCTTTGCCCTTTCTTCTGTGTGGAGAAAGAACTGTGTGAAAGAGAGAATGCCGCCTGGGCTGGGAAGTGAGGTGGGGAGAAGAGGACCTGATGCTGGACCCCTGGGGAAAGGAAAGGGTATTCAGCCTGCCTGCTGTGAGGAGGGAGCTGGAGAGACAAAGAGGATCCCAGGGGGAGGGTAGGTGTGTAAGCAGTGGGAGATGACAAAGTAGTAGGAGGGGAGCAGGAAGGGTTATGTTAATGCTACTAAGCCCTCATCATCATTCTTTTGTTTGTATATTTCAGAGGGAAGTCTTATGTTGGGGACACTGAATCCCCTTCATCAACCATTTGAGTGTGGGGTGGGAGGTCTGTTGGAGCTGCTGAACCCTCATTGTTCTGAGAAAGGGTTGTTATTTGAGGTTCCAAAATGTCTAGACAACAAAAGTAGAAAAATAAAGGGGCCGATGCAATAAAGGCGCGTAGAAAGCGGGCGCTGAACAGTCAGCGCTCGCTCTCTTAACGCATGCATGGTGCCCCAAAGGGGGGCGCCATGCAATATTTAAATTAGGGGATCGCAAGCGACCCTAGCGCCTCCTTCCTAGTGCGACCCGCCACGGCTGCCTGTCTGCCAGTAATGAAAACGGCCGCTGAGTTTATTGGCGGCCATTTTCATTACTGGCAGATGGCCGTTATGAAAACCGATGCCGAGTTTACCGGCGTTGGTTTTCATAACTTGGCGGTCTGCTGTTTTTTTTTTTTAACTTTAAAAAAGAAGTACAGAAAAGCAGTTTTTTCTGCTTTTATGTACTTCTTTTACCTGCGCTCAGCTATTAACACCTGCTCCAGGCAGGCGTTAATATCTGAGTGATAAATGTGCGTCTGAGACGCACATTTATCTTTTTGCATTGGGAGTGAATGAGTATAGGCTCATTCACATACATTTGCATGTGATGAGCGCTATTACATTCACTCTGTGTCCGACGCGGGTTAAATAGGCGCTAATCCCTCTATTGCATTAGGGGGTGAATTAGCGCCTATTTATCCCACGTCCGACTGCTGGTTTAACAGTACGCTTGGCTGAACACACCGTATTGCATCGGCCCCATAGCCTTTTTCTTTTGGTTTAGTGATTAAAAAATGTCTGCTTTGGGAATGTGAATGTGCAGCATCTCTAATATCTTTGATTTTGCATGGTACAGAAGGAAATGCATTTCTGTTTCTATTTCTCCAGTACTGCATGCATGTGTGGCAGCAGATATTGTTCATGTTTTAGGAAGCAGAGGAATGGCACACAGAAAGAAGGTAGTAAATGAGAGTTTAAGAACAACGAGATTCAGTGACCAGCTACAGTGCCTGTTGGCTAGAGTCTCTGAGCTGATAGGGATCTCAAGATTATGCCTCAGACTCTGCAGCATCCACAGCCTTAGCTGTCGTGGGGAGCAGAGGCCTGGGAATTAAACCGGGGTCTTCTGCATGGCAGTGCACAAACTTGCTGCCGAGACACCAGACTGGGCCTTTAACCCCATTTCAATGCAATAAATGACTGCTGCAAGTTCCAGAATGTCACGGAACAATGTGAAAGAAAACCAAGTAGACCTGGCCTGAGGAAGCCGACCTTGCTCCAGAGACAACATGGAATGATACCCTTCTGCAAAAATATTGAAAGGTCCTCCATTTCTTTTTTTTTTTTAATTCTTTATTTTCAATTTTCCAAATAATACCATACAATGTATATTATTTATCAGACAATAACATGGGAGAGATAAAGAAAAAGAAAAAAGGAAAATAAAAAGGCATCTTAAGAATTTCTTAAGAACAGAAAATATTGCTGTTATATAAATGCAATATACAAAAAAAAATCATAACTCTCACCCTTTCTTAACTGTCAACTGGAGGGTATTTAGTTTATCAATCTGGAACATTTACCTAAGAAAATACTAAGTACAAAATGAAAACCCTAGCTCTCCCTAATCCAAATCTTTGTTATTTAACTGGGCACAGGGGAAGATGTCGGCATTCTAGTTTGCTCAAGAAATACTTTCAACTGATCTGGATCAACAAATAAGTATAAATCATTCTGTCTCTTTATCATACATTTGCAAGGAAACTTTAACACAAAAGTATATCCTAATGAGAGGACCTCCTGGCGGTAGGCCAGGAATGCCTTCCTTCTAATTTGTGTTGTAATAGCCAGGTCAGGAAAAATTTTAACAGGATACTTACTGAAGTACATTTTCATAATTACATTTATATCAGATATTGCATAAAAGGACACCAATATAGTACTCCAAGAGATAATATTCTCAGAGGAATCCTCCAAAAAGTTTGAAAGATTACCCTGGAACATTTCCATCCTTTCAGCATTTCGAGATTTCGGAAGAAAATAATAGGCGTTTACTGTAGGAACCTGATCCACTGAAAAACCAAGACTCTCTGACAGAAATTTTTTTAAGGTAATAATAGGATCTTCACCAAGAATCCTAGGAAAATTCAAAAACCTAAGATTAAAACGTTTAGAATTATTCTCTAACATTTCTATACGTCTATGCAGAATTTCTTTATCTTTTACAACTGCAGCTTTAAATTCAAGATTATTCTTTTCCTGTATCTCGAGATGTTTAACTTTATCATTTGTATCCTTTATCTGTTTTTGTATATCAATAAATTCTTGTTGTTTACTTTGGGAAATTAAATCAACTTTCCTCTCAAGAGTTTTAATATTAACTGTCATGCCCGCCATCAATTCCCACAATGTGTCCATAGTCACCGTTGATGGTCAAATTGGGACATCTATTGACTCTGAAACTGGCGGAATAGTTTGTATTTCTGCTTGAAATATTCCTTTTATGCCTCCATTCAAATCTAAGGAGGCAGACGGGTCAATTTCAATTCTCGGGCTTTGCTGACAGGGTTGAGAACCACCTGCCACAGGCTCCAGTTCTTCACAAACAGTTTCAGAGGGGCCTTCCTTCAATCTCTGAAGTGGGGGAAGCCCTATATTGGGACTTAAGGAAGCCTCCTCTGCAGGCACATGAGAGTCTCCCTGCACTCGTGGCACACCAGAGTCTTCAGCTCCTTTATTTAATGGATTAGGGGTGAGCATAAAGTTCATAATTTCCTGCTGGATGGGAGATGGAAGTGAGAGGGTAGGGAAAACTCTAACTTTCCCCTTTCTCTTCGGGGGCATAATGCCCAGCCACAAGCACAGGATCAAACAAACCTTAACTCCACACAGCTAGAGTGATTTTAAATCTAAAACTGATGACCCGGAGATGGGAGAGTTTCAAAGAAGAATTACATAGAGGACTTACTTAGTTCTTTTCAAACAGGGCGAATCACCGGTGAAGCCCGGCAAAGCCTGCTGTGCGCGCGCCCCTTTAGCGCGCGCGGCTTCAGCAGCGCACCGGCTCTGCTGCGCGCCACAGATTGGCCACTTTTATGGCCAGTTCCGGTCCCGCCTCATTGTGCCTCCAGCAGCGCAGGTCCCTCCAGGTGCGTCGGGGTAAGTCTTTCCAGGCTTGATGTTAACAAACTCCTCTCTCTCCCAGCTCGCCATCGGAGAGTGGAGCTCTGGTTGGCCGCTTTTATGGCCAGTTCCGGTCCCACCTCGTTGTGCCTCCGGCAGCACAGGTCCCTCCAGGTGCGTCGGGGTAAGTCTTTCCCGGCTTGATGTTAACAAACTCCTCTCTCTCCCAGCTCGCCCTCCCTCCATTTCTTATAATGTACTGGTATGTTCAAGAAATAGGAATTGATTTCCTCATGCAGTACTGTGATAAATCACTAACATGAAGGAAATACAACTTCTCATCCCTGGCAATAAAAAGAGCAATCCATCTTTCACCACTGTCAAAGTAATGAAAACAAGAAAGGATGACAATAGAATATTGCGCAGAAAGTCCCAGATGAGTTTTCAGATTCATTCTGGGTCTTTGTAACACTGGTTTCTCCCACATTTGTAGCACACATTGAACTGTCCAAAATATTTAAATATTCCAGTGTCCTATTTAATTCAGACAGTGTTGCTCAACGTAAGACCTTAATAACACTGCAGTACATGCCATGGGTGTACTTCAGAGTAAATATCACCATTTATATATTTTGGCCTCTGTTCTGTAAAATTTCAGAGGTAAACAAAAAGAGGTATGCCCAGAAGTACATGTTCATAGGAAAGAGCAGATTTCTCTCACATCAGATTGAACATCTATTTTGCAACATGAAACAAAAAGCCACAGGCAGAAAAATGTCTAGACAGTTGGCCATTTCCATGACTCAGAACGTTTGCAGAACTGAAGCCTATAATCATTCATTCATTCATTCATTCATTCATTCATTCATTCATTCATTTGATTTATATATCTGCACTTATAGACCCATAGTGGGGTACAGTAGGACAAATAAATACAACAGAAAAATAAAACACAACCCACAGATTAAAATATACCTCAACAGTATAATCTCAAGTACCCATACAGCTGCCTAATAACTAGTTAGTGCTCCAGAACTGACGAGCAGTGAGCTAAAGGCTAAAAAAAATAGCCAGGTTTTTTTTACGATTTCCTGAAGTCAAACAAATCAAACATTAAACAAATGACTTTAGAAGTGAATTCCACTCAACAGGGCATCACATGAGAACACTTTCTTCACGTCCTTAGGTGACAGGATCTGCAATAAATTGCCATCAGCCGAGTGAAGAGTCCTATTAGGAACATATCTTCACACCTGATCAATCAAGTACCAAGTTCCCATCTCATTCAAAATCTTAAAAGTCACAGAAATCAGTTTAAACTTAATTCTGCAATGAACAGGAAGCCAATGCAGATTCATCAGGATTGGTGAAATGTGGGTCCTAACACCACAGCAACAAATAAGACAAGCAGTAAAAGCTTCTGTGGCAAATTGACATAAAGAATGTTACAGTAGTCTAACCAACAAACAAGAGCAAACACCACCATAACTAAGTCGGTCATGGATAAATAGGGACACAACTGAAGGATGTAATGGAGCTGCAAACTCCCTGAACAATCTGATCTTCTAAGCCCAATGATGAGTCTAGAATCATGCCCAGACTCTACTTTTGAGCTGATCTGCAATGACATATCATTCACAGCAAGGCTCGGTAACCTAAAGCACTTGACTTACTGGTGCCTGAGTTAAAGCATTTCTGTTTTTTGAGAGTTAAGCCTGAGCCTTTTCTGACAAGACTAATGTACAATTTTAGTAATTCACTTTATTAATTGTTTCCTTTCAATTAATACTCAATGGAGCCACTAACTGGGCTTTGTCCACTTACATAAAATAGCATATATTGAGGTCTTGCAGAAGCAACAACAATGTGTAGACATAAATGTTAAATAGGATACATTCCACTGGTCAGGAAGCAGAGGCACAGTTTCCCACTCTAACCAACTGTTCCCTCTCAATAAGAAATAACTCATACCAATCATAGACATTTATCTATGACACCCAGTTTGGCTCATGATCCATGATCAAGGGTGTCAAAGACTGCTGTAAAGACAAACAAAATTAATAAGGAATTAAGCTCTCATCATAAGATATCGTGAATTCCCAATAGGTGGTTTTCATACTACAATAAGGTTTGAAGCCAGATTGAAAAGAATCAAGAAGATTTTTTATCTTGAATGAAGTTTAATATTTAACTATAGAGTAGACTATGCACTCTGTGACTTTCCCTAAAAAAGGCATGTTAGCCACAGGTTTATAACCATCCAAACTAGTGTTGCGCCCGTCGGTTGCAGACAGCTGTGACCTCTCATGCTCACCTTTTTTTCCCCTGCAATGTCAATCATTGGGAGAATGGTGGCCTCCGCCAACCAATATCAACTTCCCTGGCATCCCCGGGACAGTGTGTGTGCTACCGACTGCCATCTTACTTCCGGCATCACCTAGGTGCGCGCGCAGAGCCTCCTTATGAATACATCATGGCGGGAACCTCAGGGGCGTCCCCTCCCAATGACGTCTACACCCCTAGTGTACTTATACTGACTGGCCCATTGCTAAGACAAGTTAGCAAGGAGTTCTCTCGCTTGTTAAATCGGCTCTAACTTGGATCTTCTGTTCCAGACTCTCCTCCTGGCATTCGGACGCTCTGAGTACCGGCTCCTCGGGGGCTCTTCCACGTCTTGGCTATCTGCTCCTCGGAGGGCCCTCCTGCCTGGGACTTCCTGACTCACTCCTCAGGTATCTCTGCTGGGACTTCCTTGTGCGAGTATATTCTCCAACTTCTATCAACTTTACTGAAGATTCCATGGCGTACCCCGTTCCTCGGGCCACTACCGTTCTTGAGTCTGTCTATGCTATGCTATCTGTACATCAGGATACTACATCATTTACTCAAAGTCTACGGCCTGGTTCCTGTATCACCAACCTCTGCCTCCTTGGCATCTATAGTGCAGCTTCCTCGGCATACCCTGCGCTGCGGGCCACTACCGGATCTGCACTCAGAGGTATTTACATCAGCCTGTAGGAATCCCCGGGTGTACCTCGTGCTGTGGGCCACTACCAGGACCTTCGTATCTACATCATCATCCTGACTACTGTATTTGCTCTAAGACTGTGTTTATTACATTTCCCGCTCCTCGGGTTATGTACTATCTTTTCTCTTTAATAAAGTCTCTCTCACAGCTGTGTCCTATGTTGCTGAGATGACGCCCACCGACGGTGAGGCCTATGGGGCTCCTCCCTATGAGCAGAGACTCCTCTCACCTCGGCCCGGGGTTCACCAATTCATCAAAACCATAACAACTAGATGGATCTAAAGATGGCTTCTTAAGTAAAGGTCTTACTATTGCTAACTTCAGTTGATTAAAAAAAAACCACTCTGCATCAAGAGGAGTTCATAATAACTCATAGAGATTCTAGAAGACCATGCATAAATGACTGAATAAGCAGGGAGGGTATGGGTCCAGTAAGCATGTCGTAACCTTCGACTCAGACAAAATGCTTCCTAAATTAAATGAATTAACTTGGGAAAATGAACATCACCACAGTCCCATTAATATATCCACCAATTCTATGTTCATTGTAAAGCCTGTTGCTAATTTTTTGTTTCCTGTTAACCGATGAGATGTTCCCAACCACCATCAGTATATAAAAGCTGTCAAATAAATAAATAAATAAATAAATAAATAAATATGGAAGTAGACAACAGTGATATTAAAATTCTTTTTTAGCCTGGGCAATTATATGAGCATAAATTATATAATGGCCTAAACAATGGGAATTGGTCACATCATCGTTTAATTTATGCCATTTCCTTTCCAGTTGGCACCCCACTCTTTTAGGGCATGAAGCTCATCAGTGAGCCAATAACTAGATCTGCCCTTAGGAATAAGATGGTACCTAATAGGTGCTAGTGAGTCAAATGCTTTCTTAATTTCAGAAAACCATACCTCAGCCTTCTCCTCAACTGGAACCATAATTATGTTAGAGGAGAAGTCATCCAGTAATAAAATAAAATTACCAGGGATTAAATTTGTCTTGGAATAAAATATATGAAATGTCTTCATTCTCATCTGAAACTCAAAACTAGTCTACAGACTGGCAGTAATCACTGTGATTGGACCAAGATACAGGTTGAAGGGTACAGGTAGATGCAGATGTAGAATAAAATACCAGTCCAACACATACCTCTTATTCAGGCCGATACAGTAAAGTTCACGGGGAGAGCGGGCGAGCGCCCAAAATATTTAAATTAGGGCCCGCAGTAAAAAGAGGCGCTAGGGACACTAGTGTGTCCCTAGCGCCTCTTTTTGGACAGGAGCGGCGGCTGTCAGCGGGTTTGACAGCCGATGCTCAATTTTGCCGGCGTCTGTTCTCGAGCCCGCTGACAGCCACGGGTTTGGAAACCGGACGCTGGAAAAATTGAGCATCCGGTTTTCAACCCGCGAGCTGATTTAAAATTTTTTTTTTTTTTACTTTTTTTACTTTTTGGGACCTCCAACTTAATATCACCATGATATTAAGTCGGAGGGTGCACAGAAAAGCAGTTTTTACTGCTTTTCTGTGCACTTCCCCGGCGCTGGCAGAAATTAACGCCTACCTTTGGGTAGGCGCTAATTTCTTAAAGTAAAATGTGCGGCTTGGCTGCACATTTTACTTACTGTATCGCGCGGGAATGACTAATAGGGCCATCAACATGCATTTGCATGTTGCGGGCGCTATTCGTCTCGGGGGGGGGGGGGGGTAGGTTGGACGTGCGTTTTCGACGCGCTATTACCCCTTACTGAAAAAGCGGGTAAAGCTAGCGCATCGAAAACACGCGTCCAAATGCCGGTTAACAGTGTGCTCCACAGACAAAATCAAAGTACTGAAACACTACTGGTGGCAGTAAATTATTCTCTTTTAAGAAGTATGGATTCTGGTGGGGCCATTATTGCAATTTACTTAGAGATCACTTCTGCTTTTGATTCAGTAAGCCATTCCATTTAACTGCCAGATTGAAAGACTTCAATATTGGTGGTGGTGAACTGCAGTGGTTTGAATCTTACTTATCTGCAAGCCAACAGCAAGTTAAAATAGGTTCCCTCTACTCGGATTAGTTTCCTTTAGAGATGGGAGTTCACCAGGGTTCAATGTTATCATCTGCTCTTTTCAATGTTTATCTTTTACCTTTATGTTTTCTTTTAAAATCGTTGAATGCTTATTTTACAACTTTTACAAAATTTGGCTGCACATATGGGAGCTGATGAAATATGGGCATGCTCAAAACGGGTGCTCATATTGAGGGCCGGTTTTCCTAACGCGCATCCATCCACCTCTCCTGGGCGCGCGATTCAATAGGCAAATGAGCTGCCACATTAAAAAGGAGGCGCTAGGGGGAATTATGCATTCCTAGTACATCCTTGGCAAAGGGTGCCTGGGAGAGGTGACTGTAAGTGCGGATTAGGAAAACGGACGCTCAATACGAGCTTCCATTTTCTCCTGCTACCGGCATATTATACAAGCACAATATACAGATGGCTGCGACCGCTATTACTCACCTCATGTGCTGCTGCCCTCTCTTCCTTGGGTGAACTCGCGGCTGTGGCTAGCCGCTTCCGACGCATGTTGCCCTGTTCCAGGATGCCACATGGCGGCAGGGACGTCGCCGACCGCCATGCATCCTCCGGGCCTTCCTAGGCACATGCGTGCGCTGCTCGGCCCTCCTTTAAGGACATCAGGGCTAGTGATGTCATCCTCCTGATGACATCACTAGCCCTGGACTCTTAAGCACCACCAGAGCCTGGCTCTAATCGACTTGGCAACGAGTTCCTTCATTGCTGATTCCTGCTGCTTTCTCTTTGGACCATGGTTCCTGTATCCTGCACTTCTTGGCGTGAGACACTCATCGGGTACCCGCTCCTCGGGGGCCCACTCCTGTCTCTGGCTATCCGCTCTTCGGAAGGCCCTTCATCTCAGATGCCTTGCCTGCCAGCTTTCCCACTCCTCGGGGGTCACTCCTGGAACTACAATGCCTCTTGGAGACTCAGCATTGGTGTACCCCACTTTGCGGGCCATTGCCTTTCTACTTCAGTGACTGTGCCGCGCTTCCTTGCTCCTTGGGGCAGCGCCCTGTGTTCTTCAGTGACTGTGCCACGATCCCCCGCTCCTCGGGGCAATGCCTTGTGGACTCCAGTGACTGTGCCACGCTTCCGCGTTCCTCGGAGCAGCGCCTTGTGTACTTCAGTGACTGCCGTGCTTCTCCGCTCCTTGGAGCAGCACCTTGTGTACTTCAGTGACTGCACCGCTCGCCCCGCTCCTCGGGGCCGCGTCCTGTTTCACGTCAGAGACTGTGCTTATACTTCCCCGCTCCTCGGGGTAGCGTCAACGTGCATTGCCAGAGACCCCTTGGGCTTCCCTGCTCCTCGGGTAAGAGTACGTCACTTCTCCCGTGCTGACTCACCACGTGGCTCCGCCCCTTGGGGTTGCCCCCTCAGCACTCCTCCATACTCTGCCTTGCATTCCCCGCTCCTCTGGGCCTGCTCTGCACTCCACCACAGTGAGTCCCTACTCTGGCACTTGCATCCACACCCCACATGTATCATCTGCTGCTGCAGACCTCGCCTCCCGACGGTGAGGCCCAGTGAGGCTCCTCCCCGTGGGCGATACCAACTCTTACCTCGGGCCAAGGGCCCACTAACGCACGGATCCTAACATGTGGAATACATTAAGCAAAGAGTTTAAACTAATTAATGATGTTAAACTGTTTATAAAAGAGCTAAAAAGTCTCCTATTCACACAGTGTTTAAATCGAGACAAGTATGAGTTTATTTAATGTTTAAATGACTGTGTTTTTATGTTTCTTTTATTTAATTTTTATTTGTATTTTATAAACGCCTGTCTAATCCATTTAGCATGACTTTGTCACACAGGCAGAATATAAATATTCAAAATAAATAAATAAACATTCTTAATAAAGAAAGAGGAAAAACCACCTTTAAAATACAAAGTTTGTCAAGTCTATAGCTGTTGTAGGGAGGATTTATGGTGTGCTGTGAAACAGCTGCACTGTTTGCATGATGCAGGTGAGAGAGAGAGAGAGAGAGAGAGAGAGAGAGAGAGAGAGAGAGTGAGAGAGAGAGAGAGAGACTGACCTACCATAGTGCTGCCTCCCTAGACAGGTATTTGTATCCCTATGGGAGGCCCACCTAGTAACTCGAGGTGAGGTTTAAGTATTAGTGTAGGGGGTTAGGGGCCACTTTCACATTCAACGTGAGACGTACAAACAGAACAGTGGTCTCTTGTGAAGATTTGATGACCTACGGAGTGAGGAAACTCACCCAAAGATGAGATTTGGGCAATGTTCGCTAGATTGAGACTGCTTGTTGTGGATTTCATTTAAAATACATTCATAAAAGAAGACAACAAATACATTAAACATAAAAACTATTTAAAATACAATCAAAATAACAATGATGACAGATAAACACACTGCGGAGCAAGCCTAATGTCATCCATAAGGTTGCCTAAAAATCTTCACCTTTACTTTCTTTAAGAATCATAGATAGATAATGAGCTTTGTTGTTCCACTCATGGAAGTGGCTAAGGATAATTATCTTCCAAATGAATCCAAAGCTAAGGGACTATTGCTATTGCATATTTATTTAAATAAAAAGTTAAAGTTTTTAAAAAAAAACACAAAACAAAACAAAATTACTCCATGCCTGCATGCCTCCACCGTACATATATGCAAATAGACTATTCCCATTTAACTGATAGGCAAAGTACTCTCATTTTATGAAAGGCCAGAGTCTCATCTATTACTCACTGGTGATATCTACTGGAAGAACTTAGGGTGCACATGCACTGTGCCCTGGGCTCTGGAAGGAGTAGACTGAGTCATGGTCTGGGCTAGGTGGGGGGTTATTAAAATGGAGGGGTGGGGGATGGGTGGGAAACCTGTGTAGTTACAAAGGAACGCTCATGGCCCAGTAGAGATTGACTTAGATGGAGTTGAGCATCCAAAGGTGCAGGAGGAACCTAACAGGCCAAAAATACAATTTTAAAAATGTAGTTTGAGGAAAAAGTCCCGTTTAACGGCTTTCTGATGGACCGTTGCCTTTAGAAGTGCTACATTTTAAAACCAACTCTTGTGCTAGGCATTCCAAAAAGTCCAGCAGTTTTCTGTATTGTTTTTTACGTTCAATGGTGGAGTTTTGTCTTTTCACTCTGTAATACTGTTGTGAAGTTCATTAAATAATGCATGCACTACTTGCTTATATTTAATGTTTGTATTATATAGATACTGTTTTTGGCTGCTAAAGGAAAGTCCCTTTAAAATGGAAGTCAGAAAAAAGAAGTACTGTATATGTTTTTATCTTTTTTTCCTCTCTTTTTCTAATCATAATGATCAATCTCTTATGCCCCCACAGAAAGGAACTTGCAAAAAAAAAAAAAAGCATGAAAGAAAATGAACAAAAGTATTAGTCATAAATGGTATTACTTTACCTGAGGATTTTTAAAAACAGCATATTTTTCTTTTTTTTGCAGAAACAGAATTTTATTTTCACTATCTCTTGTCCAGTCTGATAAAATATCAACAACATTTTCATGGTCCTCAAAGCATCTCTCTGTGGAGACATAATTAATATTGCGAGGCATGAAAGTTGATGAAGTGAACAGAATTATGTTGTTTAAACAAGCTATAAGCCACAAATGAGTGGGTGGTGAAAATGAATATTATTATCAGTCCTGGTTGTGTGAAATGCAAAGCAAAATGTTTGTTTATTATTACTTGATTAATCGCAATTCATTACATTGGTAAAACAAAGTGATGTACAAATAAAATTTTAACAAGCTAACAATTTAAAAAACTAGCAAAAATATGGCATAAAACATATCAAAATAAAACTAATGAAAATGTAACAAAATCATAATACAACAAAACAATTTAAATGAATAAAATAACAAAACATTAAGGCAAATATAAATGAAATACAAAATAAAATCAATAAAATAATGAAGTGCAATAAAAAAGAGCAGAATCTAACACAAAAATAAAAATAAAATAAAATCAAGTAGAATTCAGATGAGGGAAGACTTATGCAAACAGGTAAAACTTCAGTGTCTCCCTGAATTTCAAGAACTCTTTCTCAAGGCAAATATTAAGTGGTAAAGGCCAGGAGCTAAATAAGAAAAACAAATTTCTCCAGATGTCTCCATCTATATGTTTCTAACAAAGGGCAACACTAGAAGCTCTAGCTGCGAAGACCACAGTGGGTGAAAATGTACATAAAGGGAAATTACAGAAGAAAGATAAGAAGGAGTGCCCCAACCCAAGGCTTTGACGATAAGGCATCTTATTTTGAACTGAATACGAAGGGACACTGGGAGCCAGAGAAGCTCAACCAAAAGGGCAGTTCCATGGTCAAACTAAAGTACTTAACCACTAATTGGGAGGTGGATTTAAAGAAATAATAAACCCAATGTATATTTTATGACTAAACATTCACTTGATTAATTAACTTCCTAAAGCAAATATGGTTTACAAGAATTTTATTTTAGAAAGGTTTCACAGATTCTGTACATAGAAGATATTGGCAGGTAAAGACCACTTGGTCCACCCAGACTGCCCATTTGTACCTGCTTCCTGTGCTATCACAGTGCCTACTGTGGAAGCCGGCCTGGCTCTGCCAATAGGTGGCAAAATTCTAGGTGGGGGGAGGGGGGGGGGGATGCAGCAGGCCGGTTGAAGATTTGCTGCCTCCCAGTTCTGCTGAATTTCACTCAGCAGAGAATGGTCTGCTTCCTGCTTCAAGCCCTCCCCCTTCCAGTGCAGAACACAGGAAGGGAAGGGGTGAGGCTGAAAGGGACAGAGCAAAGAAAACCTGCTCTACTCTCTATTCCAGTCCCTCCCCTCCTGTCCAGGAAGAAACTGGAGGAGGAAGGTGAGGCCAGAGCCCGTAGCCAAGAAAAGTCACGCTGCCCTCTAATCCTGTCCTTTCCTCCTGTCATTCAGAGAGTTAAGGGGAGGAGGTGAGCCTGGAGCAGACAGGGCAGAACAAAGAAGGCTGTACCCTACATTTTCTGCTCTGTTGTCTCTTGTCTAGGAAGGGGGAGAAAGGGGTAAAGTGGGGGCAAAGGCACCAAAAGTGCTTAGGGGCGGCAAACCCTAAATCTCCCACTATGTGGAGGAATAGCTTAACGGTTAGAGCAGCAGGCTGTGAGCCAGCGAAACCAGGGTTCATATCCCATGCTACTGCTTGTGACCTTAGGCAAGTCACTTCACCCTCCATTGCTTCAGCTACAAACATAGGCCTGGCTTCATTAAGCCATGATATGGTATTATTGCAAGTTAAACAGCATGTAATGTGTGATAAATGCTGTTTATCGCATGATATTGCCATATCATGGCACTATTGTGCAATATATCAAAAGATTTTCACTGTGTATGGAAATAAGCTGTTTTGCATGCATAAAATTGTCTATGCCTAATGCATGCAAAGCAGCTTATGCATAGGCAATCCAATGCTAATAAAATAACAGGGCTGACATAAAAAAGTCAACCCTGTTATTTTATTGTGTTTGAGGGAGGTGTATATAAATTTTCTAAGGCAGCATTGGGCCACTAACGTGGGTCCTGGATGTTGCTGTGGAAAATTTAAAGGGCCAAGGTGCCCGTTGCACATACCCCTCAAAAGCATAAAAAATCACTCCTGGGGTTGATGTCGACCCCTCCTGCCAACTTCTGAGGTGGCACTGATCCCCCAGGAAAAAAAAAATACATATGGAATATGCATGGCGATAGCCCTTTCCCTCTCCCCTCTTCCCTTCTAAGTCAAAAAATCCCATAGTCAATGGATCGCCCTCAACCCCCTATCCTCCCCACTCCATCCCATCCCAACCCCCTTTCTAAATAATAGAAAGTCACCAGTGTCTAGTAGCCACTCCAACCCCCAAAAAGAGTTTCCTGCTGGTCTAGGGGGAGCAGTACGACCCCCCCCCCCACCCAATCCCCTAATTCCCTGTACCTTGAAAAAGGGTAGCCAGAGCAACCCCTAGCCCCTGGCCAGGTCGGTGCCATTTTGAAAACTAGCGCTGACTTGATCTTGCCCCTGTCAAGTGACAGGGGCTGCTCTCAAGAGGGAAGGAATGGTACTGCAGCATGATTTTTTGCCACAATAAAAATCACACCACGCTACAGCTGTGATAATTTGTCGGGAGGGACCAAATATCGTGGGGACATCCTCCCGTGATAAACTCTCGTGGTTTGATGAATCTCTCCCTTGGATTGTAAGCCCCCCTGGGAATAGGGCAATACCTTCAGTACCTGAATGCAATCTGCTCTGAAGCGCCAAAAGGCGGAATATAAATAAATACATTATCTGTGGTATTCTTCCTCTCTTCCCCTGCTACTACATTCCCTCTGTGTCCATCTCAGGCACGCGTGAATTCAGCCACTCGTTTGGTTCTTACCCCTGTACCTCTGCTGAAAGCTGCTTCCAGAAGTAGGTGAAGGCCATCACTTTGGCAGATTCTTGGCATGTTTGGGACAGATATGGAGGGAACAAAACTGATAAACAGGTAAAAGGCTTGGAGGAAGGAGGAGTTGTTATTGAGTTGCATAAAGAATTTTATGTGTGCTTTGACTTAAATTGGAAGAATCTCTACCTGGCTGACTGGATAGAACATGATCTGCCATCATTTACTATGTTGCTATTCACCACTCTCTCAGTGAAAATGTTTTCCCCCATATTCCTCTTTAAACCGCGCTCCCTTCAGCTTCATTTGATGATCCACTGACCTTGAGCTACTCGTACTGTGGAGAATGTTACCTCCTGGTACCATATTGAAGCCAGCGAGACATTTGAATGTTTGCATTTTAGTTTTCCCTTCTGTCCTTTTTTCTAGAGAATACATTGTTAGCGCGACTGAAAGGCTTGTAATGCAGGCCATGCACCATGCTGGTGGCCCTCCTTTGAATTGCCTTCTCCTTATCAATCCCCTTTTTGTTTCATGTGCTGTTTCTAACAATTAAAAAAACCCCCAACATTTCTTAATTTGTATATAGGTAAAGCATTGCATTTTGTACTCGAAACCATGTTGTGTCACCTTGTTTTAAAGAATCAACCTTATTTAAGACCACTTGGTCATCCCTGTCCCTCCCCAAGACGCAGCTATTAGGGGACCTATTGTGGATTATAACTGGACTTTGATCTTACATTTAGATGTTTACACGCCTGCTGCTTTGAATATGAAAGCTTTTATGACCTTCCATTAAATACTCTACATTGTCTTCAAGACAATAGCTTGTTTGGAGTTTTCCTGCAAATCACCTACTCATTATGTGACACACTGTTCCTTTGGCGCTGTGTTTTAACCCCTGCCTTGTATCAGCAGGACAATAAAGTTTACAAGTGCCAGTCAGAGGCTACGCAGCTCGATCAACTCAGGAGCAGGTTGGTCCAATTGTGCTCCTTTGCCTTGTAAACATATCCACCAACACAAAAGAGAGTTTCAGCATTCCAATAATATAAATTACTTGTTTGTATAATGTACAACTTTTGAAATATCTTCACTGAAATACATTTTACTGCAATATCAAAATTATCCCAAATGGAATTTTAATGAAAGGAACCAGGGTCTTCCAGAAGTCCTTTGGATGCTCCAAATCTACCTGAAAGAACACCTGAGCACAATGGAGAGAAACGAAAATGAAGGAAATTGTTTTCATTTTTCTCTCGGGCAGCTGACTTTTCAAGACAACAGTCGAAAATTCTGTGATGCAGTTCTGCTTATTTTGATTGTCTGTTCCTTGGACCAGCAGGGCTGTTTCATTACCGGATGCACAGATACAAAGGAGAGTGGGAAGTCAAAACAAGACTGGAGCTGTGCAGTGTGGCAACATTTTCTACATGACTATATACAATAGTTTGGTTTGATCAATGTGGCCGCTTCATATCATATTAAAATCAATAAGGCACAATGAGGAACATGTTGTGGTGTGATATCACCACAACTTAGGTATCTTTCACCAACTTAAAAGTACTTATATTCTACAACAA
Organism: Rhinatrema bivittatum; assembly: GCF_901001135.1. Taxonomy (NCBI): domain Eukaryota; kingdom Metazoa; phylum Chordata; class Amphibia; order Gymnophiona; family Rhinatrematidae; genus Rhinatrema; species Rhinatrema bivittatum. The sequence continues at coordinate 136,734,706 of NC_042616.1, forward strand.
ACATCCTGGAGTGCCTTAATGTGGTTATAAAACAACTTGGGGGGGCTAAAACATCTTTTAATAAGTTTTCTTTAAAAAATGAATTTTAATGAATAACAGTTTATGGTAGAAGGATATAGCAGTGCTGAGAGGAACTGCACATTTGAGGAGAAAGGCATACCCCAAAGAAACATGCAGGCCGATACAGTACCTGCTCTTGGATGCGCGTTTTCCCTTACCCCTTATTCAGTAAGGGGAGGAAAATGCGCGTCCAACCTGCGGCACCTAATAGCGCCCTCAACATGCAAATGCATGTTGATGGCCCTATTAGGTATGCCCGCGCGATTCAGAAAGTAAAATGTGCAGCCAAGCCGCACATTTTACTTTCAGAAATTAGCACCGACCCAAAGGTAGGCGCTAATTTCTTCTGGCACCGGGAAAGTGCTCAGAAAAGCAGTTTTTACTGCACCCTCCGACTTAATATCATGGCAATATTAAGTCGGAGGTCCCGAAGAGTAAAAAAAGTTAAAAAAAAATTTGAATTCGGCCCGTGGCTGTCGGGCCGAAAACCGGACGCTCAATTTTGCTGGCGTCCGGTTTCCAAGCCCGTGGCTGTCAGCGGGCTTGAGAACCGACGCTGGCAAAATTGAGCGTCGGCTGTCAAACCCGCTGACAGCCGCCGCTCCGGGCTAAAAGGAGGCGCTATGGACGCGCTAGTGTCCCTAGTGCCTCCTTTTCCCCGTTTCTACCGCACCACCTAATTTGAATACTAAAATGCGCGCACTGGCGAGGGGCCGGTGCACGCGCCGGGAGAGCGGGCATTCGTCCGCTCTCCCGCGGACTTTACTGAATCGGCCTGATGGCAAGCAAATCGAAAGCATTAGCATGAGCCATTTGGAAGTCTGAATGGATCCTGTGGGCGGTGCGGTGTGACGCCTCAGGAGCCAGGCAAGCAGAGAGCTATGGACACGAAGCTGGAGACCCTGGAATTGGAACTGCTGCCATAAAACTAAATAACCCACTAGAATTGTACAAACTATGGGGGTAGAGTGGCTCAGAATTGCTTTTAAAGTCAGCCCTAAAGTTAAGGTCAAGCTGCTGAGTCCTAGGACTGTGTTTTGCTAGTTTCCAACTGAACCCAGGAGGAGTATGTTGTGTGTAAAGCTGGCCTTTATAGAAACATGGAAACAAGGTGGCAGAAAAAGACCATATGGCCCATCTAGTCTGCCCATCCACACAGCTGTTTAGTTCTATAATCCCTGCCACTCCTTCAGAGATCTCCTGAGCTTATCCCATGCTTTTTTAAATTCAGAAACTGTCCTTGTCTCCACCGCCTCCAATGGGAGGATGCTCCATGTGTTCACTACCCTTTATGTAAAGAAATTTTTCTTTAGAGTACTCCTCAATTTACCTCCTTTCATTAGCATTCCCATGATCCCTAGTTCCAGTGTCTCTTTTCCCTTGAAAGTGACCAGCTTCCTATATCATGCATAGAAGAATTTCACTCCCTAGGCTGTATCACTCCCTTGGATTTTCAGTCCAAGTGCATGCCTCTGCATTTTTTTTTTAGCTTTAAATTTTCACTGCCATTCCTGGAGTGCCACAAACAGGTCGGGTTTTCAGGACATCTGCAGTGAATATATATGAGATACAGTATATTTGCATGATATGGAGACAGGACTGGGGTTGCCTACTCCCGCTCTTGACTTTCATGCATGTCTACTTTGTTGAAGGTTTTGGAATCATTCGCAAAAATACAAACTCTTCCCAAAAGCCCTTCCATAATATCACATATGAAAATGTTGTAAAAAGAACAGTCCAAGGACCAATCCCTGTGGCACATCACTAGTAACGCACCTTTCCTTGGCATGAACTCCATTTACCACTACTCTTTGTCACCTCCCACTCAAGCTATATAGTATCCTGTGAATAAAAGCTGCTGTTTCATTTTTAGAACCTGACTTACTGAATGCCTTCCTTTGGCTTGAGCCTGGCTTGAACCTGTTACATAGTACGAGATATTTTTTCCACACCATCTCCCCCACTTATAAATACAATCAGTATAATAAAAAAATAAATAAATTGTGAGACCCTTCTCTATCCCAGCACATAATTTACATTTAAAAATATCAGAATCAATTACTCATTCTCCCATCCTGTTGGTTCTGTGATCTGGGTATGGACAGAAGGAAAAGGACCCATGTCTTGGAGTAGCTGCAAAGTTGCAAAGGGAAGACAGACATCAGGGATGAGGAGGATGAGGGAGGTTAAGAGAGAAATTGCATGTCTGCATGCTGAAATTTATTTATTTATTTATTTGTTTTTAATTTTTATATACCGAAATTCTTGTAGGGACTACAAATCACTCCGGTTTACATAAAACGAAAAACTGCCCAACAGGGAGAGGGGCTTTACATAAAACAGAAGAACCGATGGAACAATATAACTAGATGACAATTAACATATTAAACATAGTGATAAATAAATATTATAGTTTAACATAGTAATAAATAAAAATTATATTATATGATATAATCTATACAGTTTAACTAATTAAAGTAGAATAATGGCATATAAAGAATGCAAAATATATATAATAAAGTAAAGTGAATTTTAGAGCTCAAAGATTGTTGTCCAGTTGCAGTGTCCTGAAAGAAGGACTTGGTGCGGTGTCCATAAATAGAGGATATCTCATATTTAGGAAGTCTTTCCGTTTCAGTTGAATTGAGAGTCAGGGAAGGCTTGTTGGAAAAGAAAAGTCTTCAATCTTTTTTTAAACTCTTGATGATTGGGTTCTATTCTTAGATCAGGGGGGAGCGAGTTCCACTGGTGGGGGCCTGCTGAGGATAGCGCTCGTTTGCTCAATGATGATTTTACTTGCGGGGCATGCAGTGTTCCTCTGTAAGCACTTCTAATTGGTCTAGAAGATGTGTGCGGTTGTAGTTGAGCGCTTAACGTGATGGGAGCTAGATTGTTTATCTCTTTGTGGATGATAGTGAGTACCTTATAGAGTATCCTTTGTTTAATGGGAAGCCAATGTAGGTTACGAAGGATTGGGGTGATGTGATCTTTTCTGTTTGTGCTTGTTAGAATTCTAGCAGCAGAATTCTGTACCATCTGTAATGGTTTGATGGTGTTGGTAGGTAGACCTAGCAGCAGGGAGTTACAATAGTCGAGCTTAGATAATATGATGGATTGTAGTACTAGCCTGAAGTCGGAGAAGTAAAGGAGGGGTTTGAGTTTTTTGAGGACTTGCAGTTTGTAAAAGCAGTCCTTTGTGGTATTGTTTACGAACTTTTTTAGGTTTAGATTATTGTCAAGCCATGCTCCAAGGTCTCTGACGTCAGGTGAGAACATGTTATTTACGTTTTGAGGAGAGAGGCTAGAAAAGATTGTAAGGGGATCCTGAGAGACAATGAGCATTTCGGTTTTATTAGCATTCAATACTAGGTTGAGGCTTGAGAGTAAGTCTTTAATAGGCTGTAGGCATTCGTTCCAGTATGTGATAGTTTTTTGAAGGGATTCTGTAATCGGGAGAAGGATTTGTATGTCGTCTGCATAGAGATAATGGGTAAGTTTGAGGTTTGAGAGTAGGTGGCAGAGAGGGAGAAGGTAGATATTGAAAAGGGTGGGAGAAAGTGAGGATCCTTGCAGGACTCCTTGCTCTGTAAGGATTGGATACGATTCTTTGTTGTTTATCCTTACTTTGTAGAATCTGTTGCTTAGGAAGGAGTGAAACCATCTGAGGGCTGTGCCTTTGATCCCTATATTAGCTAGTTGGTCTATAAGTGTAGTGTGTTTTACCGTATCAAACGCAGCAGAAAGATCAAGAAGAACAAGCAGGTAAGATTGTTTTTTCTCCAGGTTAACTAGGATGGTATCAGTGAGAGATAGTAAGAGAGATTCGGTGTTTAGACGTTTTCGGAAGCCGTATTGAGCTGGGGATAGAATGTTATGATCTTCCAGATATTCTGACAGTTGCTTGTTGACAATTTTTTCCATCAGTTTGGCGATGAGAGGTAAGTTAGCGATATACCAACAAAGTAATTTAAATTACTTTGTTGGTATACTTGAGGACTTATAATATATACTTTTCAGGGTGGCGAATGCCTGGAACAGACATCCTGTGGAGGTTTTAGGAACCGTAACAGTGGCCAAATACAAGACTGCATGAGATGGAGACAGGCAGCAGTGCTGAAGCCTAGCTTTTTTTCTGGCTTTGAGTCACTATAATGTGACATGCATTCTTTTGCAGTGTGAGGTTTTGTCAGGTATATAAACATTCTTCACTGGCTTAATGGTTATTTTGCGCTCAATATGGCGGCGGTGGCGGCTATTGTTTTTGTCTTTTCTGTTTTATTTTTTTTTTGTAGTTTTGGTTTTGTATGTTTTATTTATTAATGTATTTTGTTTACCTGAGCAGTACGTTGGATTCTGTAGGTTACCATTTTTTTGAAAAATAAAAAAGAATTTAGAGGTAGAAGGATGGAGAAGACCAGAGGGCAAATAAGACCTATGAAAGCACATTAGCACATATGGCAGACTGGATGGACCAAGTGGTCCTTTTCTACTGACATTTTATCTGTCTCTAAACAGTCTGTATTAAACTGTAAATGTCATAAGGGCACACAAACTGGCACCTCTAGGAAAAGGCAGTTTCTGTTTATGTCCAGGTCAGTTGCAGTGCCGGCGAGCAAATCACAGCGCACTCCATCAGTCCGCTATGATGCCCCAGTCTTATAACAGCAAACTTCTAACAGAAACTCAGAAAGAGGAGAATGGCACATAACTCTGCAATGCACTATGCTGCTAGTTATGCCAGCACATACTGTATCAGAGGACCCCACAATCATCCATATGAGAAAAACATTCAGCATAAGAGGATCCTACTCAGGCTGTTCCTCTGATGTACTATATAGTATTCAGTGGAGAAAATGTGAAGATGCATGCTATATTGGTGAGATAGGTCAGACATTAAGGGCCAAAGGCAATTCACACACACACAAATAAGATCAAACACTATAAGGAAGACAAAGGCAACACCTCCACGGAAGAGCCATTTTTTGAACCAGACCACTGCATGAATGACCTTATGATCAGAATAATTAAAGGAAAATTAAAAACCATCCAGGAACGCATGATTTTTGAAGTTAAAAGGATCAAACATTTTGGAATGGACAAGAAAGGAATGAACAAAGACCTAGGTTTCTCATCACATTGGGGCAGATTTTAAAAGCCCTATGGGCGCCGGGCCTATTTTCAAAAGGCCCGGCGACGCGCATAAATCCCCCGGATGCGCGTATGTCCCAGGGCTTTTCTGAATGGGTGGGCAGGGGGCGGAATGGGCGGGACGGGGAAGGGCAGACGGTCCGGGGGCATGGTGGGGCGGTCTGGGAGGCGTGGCCAAGGACTCAGGGGGATCACACGCTGGCACTCGGCCAGCGCGCGCAGGTTATGCCTGCAAGTTACGCCTGCCTAAACAAAGATACAGGGGGGGGGGTTTCTTGAGGGCTGGGGGCAGGACAGGGAGGGGAAGGGAGGGGAAAGTGGGGGGGGGGGACGGGGAAAGCCAGTGGAGCTTCCTGAGGGTTCAGCGCACCCCCTTGCGCGCACCTACCCCTGATTTTATAATATGCACGCGGCTGCGCGCGCATATTATAAAATCGGGCATACATTTGTGTGCGCCGGGTTGCGTGCATAAATGTATGCCCGCACATATTTTTTAAAATCTGCCCCATTATGTCCATCACTTTTTGATCACAAATCCAACACTCCTCAAAAGCTAATAAAGAAATGTATTAAATTAGTCCAATAGAAAGGTATCACCTTGTTTAGATTCTGTTTTTATTTGACCTTTCTTTCTGTCCAGTCTTATAAACTAAGTGGACACATTACATAGCAATTCAGCCTGAGGGACTTTCTGAAGCAAAGCATGTCCGTTTGTACTAAACAATCTGGGATTTCAGGTCAGCTCTTTTTTAGGGGGGGAGGGGTTGCGCGGATACTCACAGGGTTATTTTTCTTTCTGACATGAGCTACAGTCGGATCCAGCCCTCTGGGAGAATGTTAAAGCACACTGCCTAAAAACAGGGGAGGGCTGTTAGAAAAGACGTCTCGTAAACAAGTTTTGAAGGGCAGTTCCCAAAGCCTTTGCTTTCTTCTGAGGACTGGTCAAGGTGAACGGCAGACTGCTTACCTGAACTTACTGGAATATGCACTGCAGTGGAAACCATCATTTGGTTCCAATAGCATAGACACTGATTTGCAAACACTAAAGGTCTCACAGAGTGCAAAGCATAAACATGAAAACTCTTCCCCTTTATTTTAGGTTCTTTAGGTATTTAGCTAATTTACAAAAAACTTGTTTGACCAAGCGGATTGCATGCATATTTATTTATTTATTTGTTTGGATGCTCTTCTATTCCGCAACTTCCAAGCGGATTGTTCAGCTTGGATTACAAATGTTATTCACAGTCACATTATGAAACAACAGACAGATGAAACAAAAAAAAAAAAAATTACCTAACTAAGTAAAACAGTATCTAAAAATCTTCACAATTCAAATTATATAAAACAATAAAAGCTGGCCATATGCTTGGTTAAAAAGAACAGCTTTCAAATGTTTTCTAAAATCTAAATATCAACCTCCGCTCTTAATTGGCAAGGAAAGCATTCCACATTGTCAGCCCTAAAAAGAAAAAGCTCTGGCTTGTGTCTCACATAGACGGTAATCCCGAAATGAGAGAATGAATAATTGATTCTGTCCCACGGAGTGCAATAGCCATGACGGTGTATACCCCTCTAAGACTAGATATAGTTGCACTGGAGAAGGTACAGAGAAAGGCAACCAAGATGATAAAGGGGATGAAACAGCTCCCCTATGAGGAAAGACTAAAGAGGTTAGGGCTGTTCAGCTTGGAGAAGAGACAGCTGAGGGGGCATATGATAGAGGTCTTTCAAATCATGAGAGGTCTAGAACGGGTAGATGTGAATTGGTTATTTACTCTTTCGGATAATAGAAAGACTAGGGGGCACTCCATGAAGTTAGCATGTGGCACATTTAAAACTAATCGGAGAAAGTTCTTCTTCACTCAACGCACAATTAAACTCTGGAATTTGTTGCCAGAGGATGTGGTTAGTGCAGTTAGTATAGCGGTGTTTAAAAAAGGATTGGATAAGTTCTTAGAGGAGAAGTCCATTACCTGCTATTAATCAAGTTGACTTAGGGGTAGATTTTCAAAGGGTTACGCGCGTAAGATACGAGTGTAACCCCTGAAAACCTACCCCTGCGCAAGCCAAGCCTATTTTGCATAGGCTCGGCGGCGCGTGCAAGCCCCGGGACACGCGTATGATCCGGGGCTTCGAAAAGGGGAGGACCAGGGCATGGCTGGGGGCGTGGTGGCAGTTCGGGGCGGTCCGGGGCCGGGGCCAAGTGCTCCAGCACAGCGGCCTGTGCCGGGGCTCTGGCAGGCGTAACTTGACGAAATAAGGTAGGGGTGGGGGATTTAGGTGGGGCTGGGGGGTGGGTTAGATAGGGGAAGGGAGAGAAAGGTGGTGGTGGGGGGGGGGAGAACAAAAAAAAAGTTCCCTCCAAGGCCACTCCGATTTTGGAGCGGCCTTGGAGGGAACGGGAAAGCCATCGGGCCTTCCCTAGGGCTCAGCGCGTGCAAGGTGCACAAGTGTGCACCCCCTTGTGCATGTCGACCCTGAATTTTATAACGTGCGCGTGGTAGTGTGCACATGTTATAAAATTGGGTGTACATTTGTGCGTGCCGGGTGGCGCGCACAAATGTACCCCACACACGTAACTTTTAAAATCAGCCCCTTAGGGAATAACCACTGCTATTACTGTCATCAGTAGCATGGGATCTACTTAGTGTCTGGGTACTTTCCAGGTACTTGTTGCCTGGATTGGCCACTGTTGGAAACAGGATGCTGGGTTTGATGGACCCTTGGTCTGACCCAGCATGGCAATTTCTTATGTTCTTATGTTCTTAGGTAACTCTACAGTAACTTGCTTCTGTGAATTAACTGTAATGAATTCTTCCTAATGCAACTTACCAATTTGTAGTTCTTGGTATACTTCGTATAAACACCAGTCCACGCTGCAGTCACAATGGGTTTTCTCAAAGAGATTGTCTAGGACATCTCGTACTGTCTGGCGTTCATCCACCATCAGTGTTTTCGAGCTGCTGTCATCCATAAGCACCTTGATAACAAGCTGCATCCAGTAGAGGCATCATGCAAGAAACAATATAAATTAGCTGTTAATAAAATAAGAGCTACAGCACAGCAAATTTACGTACACAAGGACATTGCTGAAAACCACCAAACAGCAGAAATCAGCATGCAGGGACCAAAGAATGTACATTCAGGAGTGAATCAGAATTCATGGGTCTGCATAATTGTCTGGTTTGATGTTATCCTTGCACTCAGATTGTCTGAGCATTGTTTTTCAGTACACTGATGTTTTATTTAAATCTCTGTATTATGCATCCACAAGTGGAATGAATTATAAAATGCCATTAAGCTCTGGAAACATAAATACAACCTAACCTATTACTGCTACACTACTGGTTATTTCAACAATACATAAGATGCACACAGCGCTGTACAAATGCACACAGGAGACAGTCCCTTCTCCATGAAGCTTACAATCTAGTTAAAACAGAAAGACAAGACAAATAAGTGGGGAAAAAGAGGAATATGATTCTAAGTCACAAAGGCGGGCTAACAGGTGGGGTTTAATTAAGGAAAATAAACTAATCAATATACAGTAATTGTACTGGTATCATATCCGCCTACTAATCACACTCATACAAGCACAAAGCCTTAAGGGGCCAATACAACAAATGACCGCAGAAAATGGGCGCTCAGTGTTGAGCACCCGCTTTCCTAACGAGCGCCCAGCCACCTCTCCTAGGGGTGCGATTCAGTTTTTAAATGAGGATTCACACTGGCAAGGAAGACGCTAGGGAGAAATGTGCGCCCCTAGCACCTCCTTGGCAGCGGGTGCCCAGGAGAGGTGGTTGTCAGCAGCTTAGGAAAATGGACTCTCAGTTTTACTAGCGTCCGTTTCCCATACTGACTGCTGGCAGTTTTGTTTTTTTTTTTTAATTTTTCTTTTAACCTTTTGGTTCCTTGGACTTAATATCGCCATGATATTAAGTCAGAGGATGTACAGAAAAGCAGAAAACATTTTTTGGGGCTGCTCAGAAATTAACGCCTGCTCTGGGGAGAATAACTAGTAGCCTTATCAACATGCATTTGTATGTGATGAGTGCTATTAGTTTCACGGGGGGGGGGGGGTTGGACGCGCGTTTTGAATGCACTAATCCCCTTATAGGATAAGGGGTTGTGGACGTGTGTCGGAAACACGTGTCCAACCATGGGTTAAACAGTGATCTTGGCTAAGCGCACTGTTTTGCATCAGCCCCTAAATGAGTCTAAAAAAGACAGGTGTAGTAATAATCACATACCAGTGTAAGTCTTGATTTTTGTTTAGAATTTTTGCAAATAAAAACAATCCAAAGTCCATGCTCCACACTTAATAGCCTTTCTTAATGCACAAAATTATAAACATTGTAATCCAGAACAAATAAAGATTTTCCACAGCAATCAGCTGAGTACTTAGCTTATATGCCGTTTACCAGGAACTGAGAGGTCTACTGACATTCATGTTCTCCCATTCACTTGTGCTCCGTCATTTGCTTGTGCTCTCTATTTCCAAAACAAGGCAACACAGGGCATTCCTAGTTTCAGCAACATAGAGTATGAGCAAATGACAGAGAACTTGCTTATTGTTCAGTCCTCCTCAAGTTTTCCTTTCAACTTGTCCATATTAGTGCCTGCATCTAACTGGGGCATCTGCACACCTTAGAGACAAAAACCTTCCCTTTCATGTATCCATCTCTTGGTGGGAGTAGTAGTGAGTTGTTTACAGTGAGTTTATGTTCACTTGCTTATTTTGTTTTGATCTGAGGACAAGAGTGTGAGTTACCAAAAGTTAGTCAACAAATGGAAACAGAGAACATGATGGAAGAAAAAGATCATATGACCCATCTAGTCTGCCCTCATGCTTTCTTGAATTCAGATACCATTTTTGTCTCCACCACATACACTGGGAGGCTGTTCCATGCACCCACTCCTCTCTGTAAAGAAATATTTGCTAAGATTATATCTGAGTCTATCCTCTTTCACCCTCATCCCATGATCTCTTGTTCTAGAGCCTCCTTTCCAATGAAAGAAGCTAGCCTTTCAGATATTTAAATATCTCTATCATACCTCCTCTATCTCACCTTTCCTCTAGGGTATTCATGTTTAGATCTTTAAGTCTATCCCCATATGCTTTAGAACAGCGCTTCTCAACCAGTGTGTGGCGACACACCAGTGTGTCGCCAAGCACCGGCAGATATGTCGCGTGCTCCTGGTCTCTCCCGCTGCTCTTCCTTCCCTGCGGCTGTTGCCGCTGGGCTATCAGCACGTTCAAGCCCAGTGGGAACGGCAGTGGTGCTAGAAGAAGCTGTGGCACCCGCGGCTGGCCTTTTCTTCTTCCTGCGCCCCCTCCCCCCCCTGTGACCTGGAACAGGAAGTGATACACAGAGCGGTGCGCGGGAAGGACAAAGGCCATGCCGCGTGGAAAAGTAGCAGCAGCGGCAGCAGCATCGGCCCCCGGGCAATCAAAGCAGTTGGTAATCGGGAAAGGAGACAGCAGCATGAGCCTTCCGTGGCTGATGGGATTCTTCTTTCTTGGCCTGCGGGGGCTGGAGGAGGAGGCTGCTGCAGCTACCATTTGTACTGGGGGGGGGGGGGGGGGGTGGGAGAGAGAGAGGAAGTGAGAAAAAAGAGAGAGAAGCAGCCAGCCAGCCTGTGTGTAAGTGAGAAAATGTATGTGTGATTGAGAGCCTGTGTGTAAGTGAGAGAATGTATTTGATTGAGAGCATGTGTGTGATTGAGAGAAACTGGTCAGAGAGCTGATGTGTGTGTATATGTAAGAGACAGTGAAAGTGACTGCTCAGAGAGATGACTGATGTATGTGAGTGTGAGAGATAGAAAAAGCATGGAAGTGAGAAATCTGGGTATGTGAGAAAGCATGGGAGTAAGAAGCCTGATTATGTGAGAGAGAGCATGGGAGTGGGAAGCCTGTGTGTGTGTGCGTGCATGAGAGAGAGACTGGTTGATAAGGTGACGGTGTGTGTGAGAGAAAGAGACTGGTGTGTGTGAATGTGAGAGAAAGAATGTGATTCAAGGAATGAGAAGCCTGTGCACGTGGAGAGCGAGCATGGAAATGAGAGAGGGAGAGACTGGTGTGTGTGTGTAACAGAGAGAAAGTGATTATGGGAATGAGAAGCCTGTACATGTGAAGAGAGTGAGCATGGGAGTAAGAAACCTGGGTGTGTGTGAGACACAGCAAGGGAGTGAGAAGCCTGCATATCTGAAATAACATGGGAGTGGGAAGCCTGTGTGTGTGTGTGTGTGTGTGTGTGTGTATGCATGAGAGAGATAAGGTGACTGGTGTGTATTTGTGTGTGTGTGTGTGAGAGAGAGAGAAAGAAAGTGATTATGGGAATGAGAAACCTGTGCATGTGAAGAGTGAGCATGGGAGTGAGAAACCTGGGTGTGTGTGAGACACAGCATGGGAGTGAGAAGCCTGGATATCTGAAAGAGAACATGGGATTGGGAAGCCTGTGTGTGTGTGTGTGTGTGTGTGTATGCATGAGAGAGATCAGGTGACTGGTGTGTGTGTGTGTGTGAGTGAGAGAGAAAGGAAATGATTATGGGAATGAGAAGCCTATGCATGTGGAGAGAACAAGCATGGGAGTGAGAGACGGATGTGTGTATGTGTGAGACAGAGAAAGTGATTATGAGAGTGAGAAGCCCATATATGTAAGTAGAACACGGGGGTGGGAAGCCTGTGTGTGTGTATGGCATGAGAGAAACTGTTCAGGAAGGTGACTGGTGTGTGTGAAAGACTGTTTGGGAAATGATTGGTATGTGAGAGACAGAAACTGGTCATGGGGGCATGACTGGTATGGTGTGTGTGTTGAGACATGGGCCCTAAGGAAGAGGACCTTGAGTATAGAGCTTAGCCACTACTGCTGCTTCTGGTGTGTGCTACGGCCTGCATGGAAGAGGAGTAGGAGAGCTGCTGGAGGGGGTAAGTAAAGGTGGCTTTTTTAGTTTACTTTTCTTGATTGACTGCCATTTTAATTATTTAATATTATGTGATGTGTCTGCTTTTTTAAAATATTTTATTGGTGTTTGGAGAATTTTTAATAGTTTTTATGAGCTTTTAATTGTTGGATGTTATTCTGTTCATAGCTGTTTTGAAACATTTATTCTGCTTATTAGTATAGTTTTACAATTATTTCTGTGTGGGGATCTATAGCAGCTTGGCTTGTTCTGTTTTCCTAATAGGAGGTGTATTGGTTTTTAGGGCCTGATTTAATATTTGTAGTGTTGCCTTTTCATAGATAGGGTTGCTCCTGTTTGAGTGTATTCCATAATATAGGTGTAACTGTGTGCGGATTAGTTTATGTGCATTACTACAGATCCTGGGAGTATGTTAGGTCGGTTCTGTGTCTGTTACCGAGATGAGATATTTTACTAGCATGTAAGCATTTGTATCAGTCTTATTTGTTGTGTTTTCTCAAGAGGACATGCATTGGTGGTAAACTGCTGTCTTTTCATAAGTAGGGCTATTGAGCCTGGGAGTAGAAGGAGTTTGAGTTACTGTTACTGAGATGTCACCAGAACAAGAATATCTTTTTTGTAGGGTGAGTTGTATGGGGAATGTCATAATTCTGCTTTACATCCATTATCGTGGGTCAGGGGGGTTCCTGTGGATGCAAACTGTACTTTTACATCTAGCCCCGAGGTGATCATGGGTCAGTGTGTCATGCATGTGAGAACCATCTGTCAGGTGTGTCCTGACAGAAAAAAGGTTGAGAACCACTGCTTTAGAACAAAGACTACTGACCATTTTAGTAGCCACTCTCTGGACCAACTTCAACTGGTTTATATCCTTTTGAAGGTGCAGTCTCCAGAATTGTATACAGTATTCCAAATGAGGTCTCACTAGCGACCTATGTGAGGCAATATCACCTCTCTTTTTCTGCTGACCATTCCTTTCCCTTTGCAGCCATGCATTTTTCTGGCTTTTACTGTTGCTTTATTCACCTGTTTGGCCACCTTAAGATCATCAGATACAATCACCCCAGATCCCGTTCTTCTTTTGTGCTTAGAAGAATTTCACTTCATGGAGCAGCTAGTACAAGAACCAACAAGTGGGGAGCTAATTTAAACTTAGTTCTTAGTGGAACATAAGATTTGGTGCAAAAGGTAATGGTTTTGGGGCCACTTGGCAATATTGATCATAACAAGATCATGTTGGACTTAATAACTGGAGGGTGGATACTAAAAATTCTACTGCAATAGCATTTACTTTCAAAGGGAGACTGATAAAATGAGAAAAATGTTTAGGAAAAAAAATGAAAGGAGCAGCTGCCAAGATTAAGAGTTTACAGCAGCATGGATCTTGTTTAAAAATATGATCTTGGAATCTCAGACTAGATGTATTCCATACATTACAAAGGATGGAAAGAAGGCTAAATGACTACTGGCATAAGTAAAAAGTGAGGTGAGAGAGGCTATTATAGCTAATGTGACCTGGCTTTTCCTGTCACGAAGCTATTGCTCTATTTTTTCTAGCATAGTAGGGGGTGGGCAATTTTTGGGGATCCTCCTTTGCACTTATCCCCAACTTTTTATGGGAAGAGGTTTTCTCTGTTTTGAAGTGAAGTTGACCAAGAGAGTAGATTTTTTGAGCTGTGTGGATTTTGATACTGTTTTTTTTTCTCGAGGAAAAGTCCATAAACCATTATTAAGGTAGAATTCTGGAAATTCACTGCTTATCCCTGGGATAAACAGCATGGAATCTATTTACCTTTTGGAGTCCTACCAGATGCTTGAGACCTGGATTGGCCACTGCTGGAAATACGATATTGGCCTTGATGGACCTTTGGTCTGACTCAGTATGGCAAATCTTATGTTTTTATGTTCTTATGTTCTCTCCCTTGGATTTTTGCATCCTAAATGCATTATGTTGCATTTTTTTGCCACTAAATCTTAGCTGCCAGTCTCTGGATTGAGCTTCGCTAGATCCCTCTTCATGTTTTCCATACCTTCCTGGCTGTCTACACTGTTGCAGATTTTGGTATTATCGACAAAAAGACAAACCTTTCCTGACAATACTTCTACTATGTTGCTCATGAAAATGTTGAAAAGAACCAGTCCCAGGATTGATCCCTGAGGGACATCACTAGTAACGCCCCTCCAAGTAAACTCCGTTTAACACTATCCTTTGTCACCACCTACTCAGCCAGTTTTTAACCCAGTCATTCACTTTAGGCTCCATTTCAAGGGTGCTTATTTATAAGTCTCCTGTGTGGAATCGTGTCAAAGGCCTTACTGAAATCCAAGTACACTATGTTTAGAACACTCTCTTGATCCAACTCTCTGGTCACCTAATCAAAAGAATTGATCAGATTCGTTTGATTAGTAAAACCATGTTGCCTTGGATCACACAACCCATTGGATTCCAGAAACTGCACTATCCTCTGTTTTAGCAGTGATTCCATTAATTTAATCAGAGGTCAGACTAACTGGTCTGTAATTTCCAGCCTCCTCCTTACTTCCACTTTTATGAATAGGAACTACATTTGCCCCTCTCCAGCCCTCTGGAACTACTCCTGACTCTAAAGAATCATTGAAAAGGTCAACCAGTATTGTTGCCAGGACTTTAAATTCCCTCAGTACCCTCAAATGTATCCCATACAACCCCATCACCTTTTCTACTATAAGTTTAGTTAGCTACTCATGAACATACTGATCTGAAAATCGATTGAGTTTTACCTCACATCTAATCTTATTTGTGTTTGTCTTATGTAGTCTTTCTCTAGGTCCTTCCAAAGTGAACACCGAACAGAAATATTTGTTAAGCAATTTTGCTTTTTCCTTATCAGCCCAGTCCATTATACCATCTGCTCAATAATTTTTATTTTATGAACCCACAGAGACTGGTGGTAAGATACCAAAACCAGCATCAGACATGCTGTTATTTTATGTTTCCTAAGAGGGGTTACACAGCTGATCAGCTCATGGTCTTTTAACTTCCTGCAACTGAACACTTCTCTGTAAACTTCCTCTTGGGTTGGACACTCCTCGTCAACTGCAATTCTGCAGCCTCCTTCTTTCTTGACTTTGACCTCACACTTGCCCCTCTGTCTATAAACTTGAAGCCACCACTGATCCCAATGCATTTTTTGTGTCATTTTTCTAATATCTGTAAATCTACAGGTCATTGTACATGGCCCCATCTCTTTTTTCCAACTGTCTTTTCCAGTGCTATCTTTCTAGGGAAAAGGAGTCACTATTCTCATGTAGGATACATATTTATTTTAGGAAACACAGGGCAAATTAAGCAGGTGGAGGAAAAAGGTGCTGGTATTCAGTACCAGCAAGCACCCCCTGAAAAAAAGCCCTGATCTTTTCTATGGTTTCTTCTCATACTCTATGTACTTGTCTTTAGTATGTCCAGAATATTGTTATTTGACTTTTAGAGTTGATTTTTAAAGCAACAACGTGCATAAAAGCCTTGTGTGCATAAGTAGCATTTTGAAAATCAACTGGGGCTGGTTGTACATATACAAGTATGTGCGAAACACAATTTTGCATTTATTTTTACCCATACTGGTGGTAGGTGTTCTGGAGGTGAGGTCAGACACTAAAATAAAACACTAAAATAAATAAATGGTGCTTTAGATTTTGTATATATGCATGTAAATCTACACACAAAGTTACACCTGTATGCGTTATGTCCACACATGCATTGGGAAGCACCCACAGTACTTGCAGACTTTAATCCTATGTGGGCTATTTGAAAAATGGCCTTCCCTATCTATTACCAAAAGTGAAATCAATTCATCCCAGTCCTCAAAGAATGTCACTGGGTTCACCAATGTTTTGAAAGTCGAGTTCAAAATCACTGTCATCCTTTTCAGAATGCTCCATGGATTGCTCCTGGTGGATATTATTTCTATTCACTATTACCCTTCTTTCCTCTTCTCTTCTAGCTCTTGTCTTCTTTCTGTCCCAACACATGATCTAGCCACAGATGATGGGAAATAATTCTATCTGGCAAGACCCATCAATGTTTCTTTGCATTCCTTTCTAATTCTCTCCTGTCATATTCATTTTTCAAGAATTATATCTTCTCCCTGCATAGGAGTATGACTATGACATTTACCTTGAAATGTGTGATCTCCTCCTTTCAAGGGAGTCATACTTTCAAGCCCTGCTGAGCACAGATCCACTCGCTGCAGCACTGGAGACATGGGTTCTGTGATGGGGACAGACTTAAACTGTAGGACTCTAATGAGGATTACACTAAAAAAACAAAACAGTCTCCAAAGATGGTGTTCTAAACAGAAAAGAGATTTATGGATCCAAAATATAGGCAGTAAAAGATGTACAAAAATCAAAAGCAGGAAAAACAGTCCATTGAATTCCACAAGCAACAAGAGTGCATGTACAGATCTTATACTGCTTAAGTGAAGCTCAAAAACACAGGATTCTCTTGGTGGTTCCAAACAAGGCTTCTGTCTCTTCAAACCCAAATGGAATCCTAAAAATTCCTCTTCTTCTCAAAGTTACTCACACATAACAGGCTTGACCAGAACAATCCTCTCCTTGATGTCTAAGGTTTGGATCTTCCTGGGTTAGCAGAAAAGAACATCCATTTCCTGCCAATTTAATGGAGCACCTAAACTGAGAGCATTCCTTTAGCTGCCTCTTGCTAGGCTCCCTATAAAATGTTTCTAATTCTTTCCCTGTTCTCTCCAGAACTCCCCCAGTGACTCAGAGACCCTATTTATACTCCCATACTACTGATCTACCATTTAGTTGATGGACTATCCTGTGACTCTTAAATTACTTCCTTCTCTTTGGAACTCCCCTTACTAGAAAATTCCTCACGTAAAAGTTTAGTGAGGCCCATCTTTACCTGCAGTAGTGATAAGACTGGACAATGTATGCACAATGAATCGGTTGATAGCGGTGAAACACCATTCCCTGAAAAGATGTAATATTACCTGGGAACCTTACCTCAACTGGATATCAGCCAAAACAGGATAAGAAACGACCACTCGCCGAGAGGATCAAATTTACATGAGGCATAATTTGCAAATAACAGCTTTATTACTGGACATTGATTATGATGCAGAGGACAGTATTAGGTCATGTGTTACGCAGGTTATAGTTGACATGTATGAGATGGAAGATGGACACTTCCTCAACAGAGACGGACATTGATTTTCAATATTAATAGTGGATTACAGGTGCTGGGGGGTTGGGAGGGAAAGGGGGGCTTACATATGTAAAAGTGGTGTTTAACAGTTTTTATTGCATTTTTATTATTGTGTATATTCCATATTTACTACCAATAAAAATGTTAAATCAAAAAAAAGTTTAGTGAGGCCTAGTCAGCCTTATAGACGTATTTTATTGCATTTTACATGCATCTTGTATGTGGCTGCAATGCATTTGGAAATAGATTTGTATGCAGGATGCTATATAAAAATGTCACTGTGTTGTATAGAACCTATGATCTACTAAATGAACAATGACTGCAGTACACTCCCTTTATAGCACACCCATCATTTATTTAAGATGTAATGTTCTCACTTTCTAGCCACTTTGTAATGTTAAAGATAGCAATCTCTGAACAGAAGAATTTGTTTAACGTAACTAATGAAAGTGCAATTGTAGTCTGAATTTAACTCTGAAAAGGCAGAAATAAAGGTCAACAAAACATGCACAAGAAAAGGTGATGCTTTTTTATTAAGTCAGCCCAATAAAAATGTATCACCTTATTGTGTATTATTTCTGGTGTTTGTTGATCTTTATTTCTGCGCATTCCAGTGGATTAACACGGTAACCAGACAACTTTATCCTGCTCTGCAAAGGTAAGTAGAAAGGCTCAAGACAAGAGAAAGCAGGGTTAATGTGTCAGGACAGGAACTGGATTCTGGCCTTTAGGATTAACTGTAGTGAAAAGAAACGAGAAGTGGTGCGGGAGAAGGTTGCATTTGTAAGGACAGAAGTTGGACCAACACCAGATCAAAGGCTCCCTGAAACCCATGATATGCTGCTGGAGCTCTGGTGGGTTTTGCCCTAGGTGTGTGCATCCACATTTGAGATGACGTTGTTCTGCACAGCTTTTACATTAGCCTTTTTTTGCGCCCTTCGGGTGAGTGAGCTTGCAGCCAAGTCTACGCAGGAGGTGAGACCTGGTAGTCTCCTGATGGGTAACGTCACCATATGGGGTAACAGGTTGTTCCTGAGGATACACAGATCCAAGGTGGACCAGGCTGATAGAGGGATGCAGTTAGTCCTGTGTGCAGTGTGACACTTGTCCTGTGAGAGATGTGGAGGATTACCTGGCTCTGTGTCTGCAAGGGAGTAAAAACTGGCTGGTCCACTTGGATTTTTCCCCGTTGATGAGGTTCCAATTCACATCCATTTTTAAGAGAAGCATTATAGCTACCAACAGTGATGGATTAACCAGATGCACACACTCCTTCAGAATTGCTATCCTCAATTAAGAGAATCAGCCATTGGCATTCCTTAGCCTGTTCCACCTATGTCCGGGAGGGAGAACCTGGGAAGAATGGGCATTAATCTTTTCTGTGTTTGCTGTTATTTGTAGGTGTTACAGTTTGGGCAGTCTGGATAGTCAGTCCCTTGTTTGTTAAGTGGGCAGAAAAGCGGGCAGCAGCCAGAGCATATATGGACGGCACCAGGGCACGGCCGCGAAGGGAGTGCATATCACCTAGATGGGCAGGAGTGAAATGACATGGCAGCAAATGATTCCTGTCATGAGGCAGTGGGTGGACACCTTGGCCAGTCCGGACTCATTATCCTTCATCTTGGCGGTAATGACTTGGGTCACCTTTCATGCATCTGGTTAATCTAGAGGGTTCACAGTGATATTTGCACCTTGCAGTCAATTTTCCCGAGCACAAAACTGCTTTGGTCAGACAGTATTCCCACACTGTGCTGGAGTGTCGAAAACTTTGGAATAGGGGTCTGGAAAAAAGTGGACAAATAAGCTTGTGGATGGAGATCCACGGCTGGGGGTGGGGTAGATAAGGCACGAGGAGCTGATAACCAATTGCTTTGGTCTCTTCAGAAAGGACTTAATCCACCTATTGGACATTGGCAACAATATCATGAATTGTAATTGGCAGAAAGCTATTGGAAAATCATTTAGGTTGGTTTAAGCTTTTGGTCCACTGCTGTGGGGGGTGGGGGGAGGTCAGGTGGCACTTGCCCCCTATCTGTGGTGGGGTGCCCGAGCCAATGGTGATATGGGGCTGCTACAATGCAGCAGGACTCATCATGTGGGACCGCTCTGACTGTGTGGGGTGGAAGCCCCCTGCAGTGGGATGCCACGAGCAGGCAAGGGTGGTGATGCCATAGGGGAGGGGCTCAAGCCCTGTTAGCAGGCCACGGTGGTGTGGCGGGACCACTTCCTGGATGCCGCAGTGTATCTCCACATAAATGGTGCTGGCTCGATGTTTCCTTTATGTTCGGACTTGGATGGAAGAGTCAGGAGAGGGGAATGTGCGTGCAGACTGCCTTTGTTAAGACTATGTTCACTTTTTTTTGGTTTATGAATTAAGGAAATGGAAGGGAAGGCTGGTGGGGGAAGAGGGATGGAACAAAGCAGAAAACTTCCAGCGCCCATCACTGTTCTTCATTCTGAACAAAGGAAAGGCCTTGAAGCCTGCCGCAGCTTCCGTGAAGAGTGCAGAGAGTGTGAGAACACAGCAGGCGTACTTGTGGGCAGTGAGGGCACAGGAGCCAGACATTACTTCCCCTTTCTCAGCATGTTTTGGATTAAGCATGCCTAACATATTTTCTTAATATTCTGAACCACGGAGAGGCTGCTGCTTTTTTTTTTTCTTCTTAACTACATTTGCTGATTTTGAAAACAGAGCAATATATGCCTTTTCTTTTCCGATCTGGAATGCTTCTCCTGTTCATGTCGGTTCTCTACTATTACTTCTGCTTTGGATATTTTTGGGTTGCCTCAGCCCAGTAATGCAAAGATGTTACATTAGGTTTTCAAAATCATTTGATGTAATTTACTTCCTCTTTTCATTATTTCAGTGTTTATAATAGTTCTCTAAACGAGGGTGCTTTGCAAATAATTACACAGAAATAAAAACGAGTCCCTGCCCCAGAAAGTTTACAATCTAAGTGGAATTTGAGGCAATGGAAGGCAAGGTCACTTGCCCGAGATCAAGGTTGGAGTCAAGGGCAGAAGAAGGATGTGAATTCAATCCGGCTGGTTCCCAATCAGGGGTGGATTGGCCTATTGGGGCTTCAGGCATGCCTCAGGGGACTGGTCCTGCCAATCACATGGTTAGTGTTGGTCGCAGCAGCCCCATGCCTGTGGAGCCGCTGCAACCAATATCAGGCCCTGCAGCAGCTCCACTTAGCTCACTCCTGCTTTACATTTTCCCAGCAGTGGCAGCAGTCTGGGCCTTTTCTCCCAGGCTCTTCTCTCTCAGCCCTCCCACCACTCACAATTCCTTCCAAATCAACTTACATCTGTCCTGAGGCTCCCGTGGCGGGAGGCAGCCAGCAGACCTCCTGCCGCTGTCTTACCTCCAACTCACTGCCTCTTCTCACTTCAGCCCTGCCTATCCTGACAGCAGGAGGGATCCAGTAGAACACCTGCAGCTCCTTCACTGTCAGCATAAGCCTCCTGCTGCTCTCTGCTACTGGTTCCCCTTATGCTCTGTTTGTAAAAAATAGTAATAAAAAAAACTGCACTGGGGCATTCCAGCCGTCTTGTTCTCACACTAAGGGACCTCCTAGATCATCAACAGGCAGCCCTGCCAACAATGGAAGTAAAAACATATTTTCTTAACTTATTCACAGATGGAAGGGAGGATTAAAGTGAGTGAGAGTGTGAGAGTGAGTCAGTTAGCATGAATGTGAATGAGGGCAAGAGAGACTGAGTGTGTGTGTGAGTATGAGAGAGAGCGAATGAGCCAGTATGTGTGCAGGAGAGAGAGTGCGAGAGAGTCAGTAAGCCAGTGTGTGTGTGTGAGAAAGCGTGAGCGAGTCATTGAGCCACTGTGTGTGTGTGTGTGAGCATAAGAGAGCGAGTGAGCCAGTGAGCATGTGTGTGATTCAGTGAACATATGAGGGAGTGTGTGTGTGAGAATGAACATGTATATTGAAGAATATGTCTGAGTAAGATAACCAAGAATACCCAGACTCCTCTGCTGTACTAGCCTGTCAGAGGTGAATGAACTTTGAGAGACTTTCTGACTATCACAGATTCAAAGGATGCAGAAGAGTTGGGAAACTGGTAAATCCTGCAAAGCTTATAATTACAGGCCAGGAAGGCATCAATGACTTGCAGAGAATCTCTGAGACAGATTTGCTGGCAACAAAAGGAGAGAGGCCTATTTTAATGGCCACATTTACTTCACAATGCAAGGATACTCGTTCTGCAGGGAAACTAGGATGCAAACCTTTATCTTGCAGATATTGGTTTCAATGACCTGAAACCAATTTGAATGAATCCTGGTGCCAAGCTCTATTCAAGACCCAGACTGGGAGGTGTTTACAATAAACAAAGAAGAACAACAGAAGACAAGAAGAGAATACTTGCATCAAAGCCAGTATGATACAGGAACTTGTTTACATTGGGAGGAGGAACAGGGTTAGAAGAATTCTTAGTTGAGGGAGGTCCTCACAAGCATTTCCTATACAGGATAGAATGTCATGACAAACAGTATCATGTGTTTGTGGGCGGTTACACTTTTCTGGAAGCTTCGAGAATGTTGGATTTTAATTATATAAGTCAGAGCAGGGCAGCAATTCATTGAGATGCTACTTATTACAGATAGAGGGCAGATTGCATCTCACAAGAACACTTGTCTTTGCATGTCTTTTGAAAAAAGCCAAAATAAACTAAATTTTAAAACCTCTTGCTGAATTGCAGTGTTCTTGTGCCCTAAGCTATGAGTCCCAAAATTAGACATTTTGGCACCCCAGATGGGACTCTAATAACTGTTGTTATTATTAATTATTAATTATTAATAAGCTGTAGTATTGCTTTTGGCGGACGAAGGTAATACTAGGTTCTTGAAGGGTAAAATATGGCTTGCCGTTCAAAGATTGCGTTACCCAGGTGGTCTGGAGGTTTATCCCGGAGAATTATGAGTTCAGAGCAGATGTGGAATGAAGTTGGATCCGTTTTGTGAGTATGTAAAAAAAAAAAAAAAAAAAGGAAAAATCTGTAAGTAGCAATGTTTTTATTTTATTTGTTGTACAGTGTATATAGCTTGTGTGTTATATCAGGTTTAGAATACTTTTTGCACAATGTTCTTTAATATATGTTAGGGAGACAGGACATGAGTTGATGATTTGATTAAAATCTAACTTAAGTTCTGGTATTTTCAGATTGAACAGTTGAAAAACAGAGGGGTAGCCAGCACTAGTCAGTCTGGGGTCTTTTGTTCTTAGACCGCATGGCTTGCGCTCAAGCAGTTTCACTTTCACTTTTACTTTACATCGGGGGAGCGGCTGTTGTAAGTGTGTAGATTCAGAAGGAGAAAGAGGGAATAAGATACAATTGGTAAGTTGAAAGTTTTATAATTAGTATGATAAGGTGTTTTTCGTTAGTGGATTTTTACCAAAGTTTAGTTGTTAAACAAAAACAAATGCGGTGCTTTTAAAACTAGAAACTGCATGGCTGGATATTATAGTTTACAGCTGTTTGTGATCAGAGGTACATAAATGCCTCCAGTTTATTTTAGTCTATGAGATTTATTGTTATCAGTTCATATTTAAGTTTGCTTTGGAGTTAATGCGTGATTGCTGTTAGGGTATCATTAACCAGAGAACTGAAGCTTTTTAGTTTTTGGTGTTTTGCTTCTCCCCCCTCCCCCTCAAGGTACAGAGCTGACTGATGTAGCCATGGCTGGCCACAAGGACTCTTATGTTCACTGTAAACGTAGAAAAAGAATAACCAGCCCAGTAAGCTTTTTAGTTTTTGGTTTTATTTCCTACCATTAATGCAGAGATGCTCATATTTGCATCTAAGTTTTTAGAATTGTGTGATTACCGAGAGTTTATTGTGCATTGTGTTTCATTTCATTTGGTAAGAACGAAAGCATGAACTTGTGTTTATTTAAAGTCATTCATAATTAGATTTGATTTATCATTGGAGAGGGATGTATGGTTTTGTTCTTTGGTCAGGGGTATAGGCAGAGAGATAGAAAGGAAAACAATCTATAGATATACTACAAGAGAGCAACTTTATTTTAATGAAATGATCTGTTTAAGGGTTTTATCACTTAACAAACCTATGCATTGAGGGTAACAGTGGTTTGGCGGGAGAGGAGGTGACCCCCCTTTAGGAATGTGGTTGAGAAGAAAAAAAAAAAAAACACCTGGGAATGAGTCACTTTTAAAATGGATTTTATAGTTCTGCTGAAAGGTTTGAGGTTTAAGTATGTTATAGGACAGAATGCACAGGTGATAGAAGAGGGACTAATGAATTGATCTGTTTAATGTGAAAACAGAAATTTGTGTTGAAAGTATGGGGAAAGTGAATATTAGGGATGAGAGATGACGTAATGTTAAAGAGGGACAAGATCTATGAAGATGCAGAAGGCTGTGTGCTGAGAAATTTAGACTGTTTTGGGTAAAAGGAGAGAAAAGATATAAGTAAGTTGCATTAAAATTGTGTGAAGATATGATTTATTTTAAATTAAACACAGGTCAGAAATAAACGGACGGCACTAATATGCATGACCTTTCTGCGGCAATATGTGTTAAGTACGTTAGTTCTTAGTTTTGATTATATCTCACTAGCTGCTAACTTTTAGACGTAAGGGAATGAATTAGGTGGTTTATTTTGATGGGAGTTCAGGTATTACATGTTTGTATTGTGGACTGGTTAGATGATATGTAAAGGAGAAAGATTGTGAGACGGTGAACAGCAGAGAGTTAAGCAGCAATGCCTATTATCTATTTATATGCCAGTAAGAAAAACTTTTGGTTAATGCATATTAGTCTGTGCCATCCTTTTATTTTGCAGACTTCTGGACTCCTAGCTGATATGTCTGTGCTTTTGGAAATGATTCGTATTTCTATTTAGGGTATTTGCAGGATTTGGTAGTAAGAACTTTGTGGAACATATGTATATTGGATGGAAATAGAATGACTTCTAATTAAGTGTAAAGTTGTTTGTTTTAAGTTTTTCTTTAGGCGAGTTAGGAGTTTACAAGCATAGGAAAACAAAAAGAGATTTTAGATTTGTAAAAGGAAGTAGCTCTTATCATAGGGGACAGCGCCTCCTAGGGGTGGACCATCAGAGAAAGGAAAGTAGCTTTATGACTGTTTTTTTTGCTGAATTAAGGTATAACAGTAGTTTGACTTTTAAAGAACCTGTAATGTCATTTTTAATTTTCATTTTAAACATTATATTAACTGTCATATATTAGATTTCTTTCCAGGGTACCAAAGCACAAAGCGCATCTGTCTCTATGCTATGGGAGATGAAGATCAGTTTTTTCCAGTTTGATTCCTTTTCAATTTTTTGAATAGATCTATTTTAATTTTCATTCTGAGTTTTTGTTTTCTTTTGTGGATCGATCCAATTCTTTTATATTTTTTAAAATACGTTTTTCTTTTTTGAGCTCAAACGTTTGACATGTTGTCTGTTCTATGTTACATGTGGAAACTGAGGAATGAATGAATGAATGTATTATGTGGTCAGTGCTGTGACATATATGTTTTAATGTACAGTTTGCGTATTTATGTTTGTGGTTTGGACCATTGCATGATGTTTTGAAATAATGTGGGGATTATTTGGCAACTTAAATATAGGGAGTACGTGACATAAAAGTATTTTCTTACTACTTAATCGGATTTGTTGCACTTTTATTTAGGTTTGAATTCATACACATGCATCCAATCTAAGGAGCTAAGAGATTCTGCCTTGACATCATCACTGACTCCTACTAAAAGAACTATATACGCCCTGAATGCAGAAATTATGGTCACAGACTTTCTTACATATTATATGGACTGCAAGGCTTACAATTTATACCTGATATTTGCTTTTTTCTATGTTTTGTGGGAATGACTTTATGCAGAATTTAGGTTTTTTCATTCTCTGTCAGCACTTAGGTGTTCAAGTTAATAATATTATTTGAAGTGATGCTGTTTTTATTAGTTTGTATGTTCCAAGTTAAGTAATATTTTCCAGTCTTAGACTTTATAATACTTATATGCAGACTCAGTTAAATGCATATGTACTAGGTTTTCCTATCTTTATCTATGGAAGCTGCTTTGATCACATAGAGGGTGATGTGTTTCATTGTGATTCAAATAGGATAATTCAGGGTTCAAGAGGGAGATCTCTTTATATTTCTCTTCCACACCAGCCTAAGTTATAAGCTATTTCTATTCTTTGGTTTTGCAGCTTGCACTTAGGATAATCACTTTGTTGATCTTTAATATCTCAATATTCTATCTCTTATTCTAATGTTTTTGCTGAACCTTTTTTTGAATATCTTTTCTTATGACACTATTTACTAGATTTTACCTAATGACTGTTTCACTCTCTTTCACAAAGATTTCTGTTCTCCTTGAAACAAATACATACCTTACACATGAGGAGCTTTGCTATAGGGATCTGCAACATTCTATTACTATATCTTTCAGCATATTAATTGCTCATTGTTCTTTTCTTTTTATTTTGGTCCTTTCACTATAAACTCTATCTGTGACTTATAAGTTAGTGGGTTTCTATTTAGGATTCCAAAGGGGAAGATATAATTTTCCTTATTTCTGTCTTTTATTTATATGACATTCCTTCCTTCCCTGTGTATAATCTTACACTGATGGTTTATCAATTTTGCAAAGTACATTAGTTTGTTTTAGATTACATAATATGTTAAAGACTTTCTCACAGAGTTAGCTTTCATTTATTGTTATGATTATCCCCAATATATTTAGACTTACCATCATTTGAGAAGGGTATGAGCCCCATTTCCCCTAGAAGTATCTGAAGACGAAGTAGTATTACTAGCCATCATCTACCTTAAAAAAATTAATACTTGCCCTACACAGTTGTATTATCTCTTAGACATATGACTGTCACAAGTGAATGAGGACTGTCCATACAGTGAGTGCTTTCACTGCTACAGGTTGTTGTCCTAATACTGGATAGCACTATAAATACCCTACAGAATTAGTATGATGTTTCAGACTTTTGCTATGCCTTTGCCTATCATGCATATGCTTTTGTATTTGATCTTCCATCACTACAGCATATGACTAGAATATGTCTTATGCTTTGCAACACTTTTACATCATGTATGCACAACACAGTATGAGTTTTTCTATAGATTCTTGGTTTTCTTCTATGTTATTGGTTTCTTTACTTTTCTGGTAAGGTGCATTGATTATATCCCTAGTTGCCATTTTAATGAATATTATCTTGGGTAGTTGTTCATAACAACAGTATTCATTGAAAAGATTTGCCCAGAATACCTAGTATTATATGAAAAACACAGTATTTTCATACTGGTCTCTCTGTGTACTTATTTTTACATGTTATACCACTATTATGTACTTACTTGATTCTGAAAGATAACATATGTGATCATGTTATTATGAAGTAGGTCCTTTTTATAATGCAGGTATCTGTATAGCTCCATTATAGAGCTAATAGTTACCTAGTGAAAATTAGTTTTGATGTTATTTTTTGATTAACTAGTGAATGCTTGTGGGAGCATCCTTCATATTAATTAAGAATCTAGAGGGACACACACCTATGCACTACACCTGATAAATACCAAGGTTAGTGGTTAGGCTACATTTTTAAGTTCCTCTGTCATGGCTTAGCATCGAAGACTGATTGATGTGACACCTATCCATTTTAAGGTGTCCCATAGAGGGAAATGAAGAATATGTCTGAGTAAGATAACCAAGAATACCCAGACTCCTCTGCTGTACTAGCCTGTCAGAGGTGAATGAACTTTGAGAGACTTTCTGACTATCACAGATTCAAAGGATGCAGAAGAGTTGGGAAACTGGTAAATCCTGCAAAGCTTATAATTACAGGCCAGGAAGGCATCAATGACTTGCAGAGAATCTCTGAGACAGATTTGCTGGCAACAAAAGGAGAGAGGCCTATTTTAATGGCCACATTTACTTCACAATGCAAGGATACTCGTTCTGCAGGGAAACTAGGATGCAAACCTTTATCTTGCAGATATTGGTTTCAATGACCTGAAACCAATTTGAATGAATCCTGGTGCCAAGCTCTATTCAAGACCCAGACTGGGAGGTGTTTACAATAAACAAAGAAGAACAACAGAAGACAAGAAGAGAATACTTGCATCAAAGCCAGTATGATACAGGAACTTGTTTACATTGGGAGGAGGAACAGGGTTAGAAGAATTCTTAGTTGAGGGAGGTCCTCACAAGCATTTCCTATACAGGATAGAATGTCATGACAAACAGTATCATGTGTTTGTGGGCGGTTACACTTTTCTGGAAGCTTCGAGAATGTTGGATTTTAATTATATAAGTCAGAGCAGGGCAGCAATTCATTGAGATGCTACTTATTACAGATAGAGGGCAGATTGCATCTCACAAGAACACTTGTCTTTGCATGTCTTTTGAAAAAAGCCAAAATAAACTAAATTTTAAAACCTCTTGCTGAATTGCAGTGTTCTTGTGCCCTAAGCTATGAGTCCCAAAATTAGACAATATTAGAGAGTGTGTATATATGAGAGAGAGGAGAAGGTAATCTTTGACAATCTCAGGGTGACTGGAATCAAAAGTTTCCAGGTATGGAAAGCTGGGGGATTTTTTTATCCTTCATTTTAATTATTG
Organism: Rhinatrema bivittatum; assembly: GCF_901001135.1. Taxonomy (NCBI): domain Eukaryota; kingdom Metazoa; phylum Chordata; class Amphibia; order Gymnophiona; family Rhinatrematidae; genus Rhinatrema; species Rhinatrema bivittatum. The sequence continues at coordinate 136,762,684 of NC_042616.1, forward strand.
GGTGTTGTGTCTGCTTTTTATTTTGTTGGTGTTTAGGAAATTAAAAAAAAAAAAATTATGAGATTTTTATCATTGGATGTTCTGTTTTTCAACTGTTTTGAAATATTTATTTTTATTAGTATGGTTTTACTATTATGATGGATGTTTTGTTTTTCTTGATCTTATTGTTTTATGTTTATGAGGAATGGAAATGTTTCTGTTTTTCTATTGTTGCACTGAAAGAGAGTTTGGCTTGTGGTTTTTAGTTCAGTTTTTGTGTTGTGTTTGAGGCATTGTGGACCCTTGGTCGCAATGGAGATGACTCCGCTCATGGGGAACCACTGCAATGGGCGTACACAGATAGCAGACACCGAATGGATAGAGTCTTTATTGTACTGCTGTATATAGATGGTGAAGCAGGAAGGTAAGGCACTGATCCACGAAGTGCCAATACGCTCAACAGGCTCAGAAATATAGTCTCACTCAGATGTTCACGATAGGCAGGAGCCCGCAGTGCAGGTAACGCCACAGCTGGTGGGTGGAGTTGGAGCGCCGGATCATAGAGGTACTCATAGAGAGTGAAGGCGTCTTCCTGGTGGTAGAATGGGGGACCAAAGGTCTGTGGTGCAGGATATGAAGTAGATGGGCCCTCGAGGAGCGAGAAGCCAATGGTCCAATATCCTGGAAATGAATAGAGAGAAAAGAGCCCCGAGGAGTGGTTGTTTTAGGTTAGTGAGGACCCTGAAGGGAAGTTGGATGCGAGAGACCCCCGAGGAGCGGGAGTCTAGAGCTTCTGCTGGAGCGAGGCCCTTAGCAAGAAAGTGGCGTCTAAGCGTGCAGCTTAGAGCAGGTAGAGTAGTGAAGCGAAGTCTTTGCTAAACCAAAACTGGTAGCAGAAGCGGAGGCTAGATATACCCGGAGGTACTGACGTCATGGGGTGGGGCCGCCCCCGAGGTTCCCGCCATGATGTGTATTTGAGCGTCGGAGATGTGCACCCTAGGAGACCACGGGAGTGAGCATGGCGGATGGGGACGCCCATGCTGGTCTGGAAACGCCGAGGCCTTCGGCACTCGGCACCGGAGACAGCCATCTTGCCCAAAGAGAGAGAAAGGGGAGAAAAAGAGGTGAGGCAGAGCGGTCGCAGCCGTCTGCGACCGACGGACGCAACATTTTGTCTACATAATTCTATTTATACTTTATGGTCTCTTTATTCTGTATTTAGTGAAGGTCTGCTTATGTTCTGCATGTATGGCTGCAAGGAAGTATTCTGCTAGTGTGTAGTTTCTGTGTAAGGATCTATAACAGCCTGCTTTGTTTCTTTTTCTTAATAGAAGGTGTATTGGTGTTTTTTTAGGGCCTGGTGTAATACTTGCAGTGTTGTCTTTTCATAGATAAGGTTGCTACTTTTTGAGTGCTGGCAGTCAATGCTGTGTTCATATGGTAGCTTTAATATATGTATATAATTGTTAGGGACGTGCATCGTTTTTTTGACGGATGAAAATATCGTACGATATTTTCTAATCTGTCATGTATCGGGGGTCCCCAAAAATGATAGGAAAACCCCACAAAGGTTTTGTGTAGTTTTCTTATCATTTTGGGGGGGAGGTTGGGGGGAGAAAGGGTATACAGAAAAAAACAACCCCAAACCTACCCCAACCCTTTAGATGTAATTATTTACAATCCCCCACTCTCCCGACTCCCCAAAAACTTTCCTAAAGTAACTGGTGGTCCAGCGGGGATCCCGGGAGTGATCTCCCGCTCTCAGGCCGTCGGCTGCCACTAATCAAAATGGCGCCAATGGCTCTTTGCCCTTACCATGTGACAGGGGCTATCGGTGCCATTGGCAGGCCCCAATCACATGGCAGGAGCAATGGATGGCCTGTGCCATTTTGTTTACTGGCAGCCGACGGCCCGAGAGCGGGAGATCATTCCCGGGACCCCCGCTGGACCACCAGGTACTTTAGGAAAGTTTTTTGGGGGTCGGGAGGGTGGAGGATTGTAATTAATTAGATTTAAAGGGTCAGGGTGGATTTTTTTTTTTCCGGCTTGGGACAGTCGAAAAAAAACAACAGACCGTGGGAAACGGAATTTCCTGTGGGTCCACGATACCAAAACCGAAACCGATTCCGGCACCTGATTCACATCTCTAATAATTGTAACTTAGTTTACTTATGACTTTGAGGGCCAAGTCCATACCCAAAATACTCATTACAATAGGACTAAAGCCATATAGCTTCCAAGTGTATTTTTTTTTTGCAAGGTTTTCTTGTTGACGCCACAGCAGTGCATATAAATATAATATACATGTTTAAGTGATATTTTTACCACAGAAGACTGAATGTCCTTTTACATGTAAAATCTTTACCATAAATACATAATTTTTTGACCTGTGTGGGAGGGTGTGCAAGGATGCACGGTTCGCCTGTGGTGCCTAATACCATTGCACTGGCTCTGGTTGCATTGGCTCCACGGGGAAAAGCAGGAGTTCATCTGGAGCTCTGCTGCTTTGGGTCAGTGGCTCTCCCAGTTTCTTCTTTTTTTTAAGCCCAGGGAATGACATGATTCATTTCTGGCTTCCCTCTCCCCTCACTGAGTTGGGAAGGGGGGACGTGAGAGGGAAGCCATAAAATCAGCAGACTGTGTAACACACACATTCAATAATAATGCGCTGGAGTGGTGGGGGGTGGCGGAGAAGTGAAGGTAAGCTACAATCACAGAAAGGAGGAGGGTGAGTCGGGAGGAAGTATCTGTGCAGCATTGGTGAGGCTACTGCCTAAAGCAGGGATGGCGAACTCCAGTTCTTAAGTGCCACAAACAGGCCAAGTTTTCAGGATATCCATAATGAATATGCATGAGATAGATTTGCCTACAATGGAGGCAACGAATGCAGATCTTTCTCGTGCGTATTCATGGTGGATATCCCGGAAACCGGCCTGTTTGTGGCACTCGAGTCCTGGAGTTCACCATCCCTGGGCTAAGGTTTCCGGGCTGAGCTGGCTGTGGAGCCAGTGGATCTCCTAGAGAGCGGGTGTGCTGAGAAGGGTTGGGAATGGCAAAGGAAAGATGTGTTGCAGAATGCAAGAAGGGCTGGTAATAAGCATAAACTTCACACCGTGATGCAGCAGTGCTGGGGCAGCGATGGGTGGGGCTGGGGGTGCATGTGTGAGCATATGAGTAGCAGATTGTCTACAACAGTAGAGTGTGTCTGAGAAAATGTGTGTGTGGCGGTGTCTTTCTCTCACTCTCTCAATGTATGTGTGTGTCTGTATCTGAGAGTGAGTGTGTGAGTGTGTGTGTGTCTCTTTGTGTGGCTCAGCGTGCATATACAAATAAAGTTACCCCAAGCTGAAAATCTGTGTGTGTACTTCATACTGGCTGGCAGTGTAGTTGTCTCATCACTTGCAACTTGTTTAAGAGCCTATTATTGGCAGGAGACTTTTAACACCAGGCTAGGAATTCAGGATATGACTACAGCTCATTTCCTCACCCCTGGTCTAGGGTGTGCTCTTAGTTAGTTAGGAAAAATATGAGATTTAATTTTGAAGAATTTATGGCTCATTTCTGCCAGGCTCCAGGTTATGATATGCTTTGAGGTTGGCTTAGTGTGCTTTGGGAGCTGTTGAAGCATATGCTGCGGATTAAGCGCTTGAGGGAGTTTGAATCCCAAGGGCCAGTTTTGAAAAAAATCCCCCAGGCTGATATTTTCTTGCAATCCGCCCCTTTGTCCCTCTCCCATCCTAAGAAACCTAAACCTTTGGGAAGGGGGCTTAGAGGAGGGGGTACTGTTGTGCGTGTGCAGGCCATGGCATTCCGCGGCCAATTACAGTCACCCGACGCAGCCCCGATCTAGTCCTGTCTCCTCTGCTGCCGCCAGCGCTGAACTTCTCCACGACTCAGGGCCGAAGCCCGACCTCGCCGGTGTCTTCCTAGGCATGTGCGTGTGCCTCTTTACTATTCTTAAAGGGACCGTGGCAGGAAAGATTCCCACGGTTCCTTCTGATGATGTCAGCGCTTCTGCCTATTTAAGGCTGCTCCTGCCTGCTTTGCTTTGCCTCACCTCAGCAACAGGTCGTGCTCCTTGTGAGTCTCTCATTGTCTGTCTCCGTCTTCTCCTGGATTGCCTCTCTGATTTTGGTTTAGACTGTCTGGATTACATTTTGGATTACTGCCTGCCCTGATTCTTGGAATGGTTATGGACTCCGCTGGATTGCTGCCTGCCCTGACTCTTGGAACGGTTGTGGACTCTGTTGGATTGCTGCCTGCCTTGACTCTTGGAACGGTTGTGGACTCTGTTGGATTGCTGCCTGCCTTGACTCTTGGAACGGTTGTGGACTCTGTTGGATTGCTGCCTGCCCTGACTCTTGGAATGGTTATGGACTCCGCTGGATTGCTGCCTGCCCTGACTCTTGGAACGGTTGTGGACTCTGTTGGATTGCTGCCTGCCTTGACTCTTGGAACGGTTGTGGACTCTGTTGGATTGCTGCCTGCCTTGACTCTTGGAATGGTTACGGACTCCGCTGGATTGCTGCCTGCCCTGACTCTTGGAACGGTTGTGGACTCTGTTGGATTGCTGCCTGCCCTGACTCTTGGATTGGTTACGGATACTGCTGGATCGCCGCCTGCCCTGACTTCTGGCTCGTCCTTGACTCCGTCGGCTTGCTGCCTCATAGAGTTGCTCTTCTCTGGAGATCCGCTCCTAGGTCCAGCCAGACCAGGCACCCAAGGGCTCAACCTGCAGGGAACAAGGCTGGTATTGGTGAAGGTCCTGTTGGGTGTCTGCCAGCTCCGCCTACCGACGACGAGAATCTACAGGGCTCTTCCCTTCGGGTAGGTGACAACCTCATCTCGGACACAGGGTCCACTTTCATAACACTGGCCTAGGCTGAGATTCAAGCATTGGGACACAACCTCTGAACTAGATCCTGGCTTCTGACCTGGGCCTGGCCATGGTGCTGGATCCCTGATGGATCAGGTAAGTGGGGGTCAGGAAATTTCCTGACCCTGGCAAAATTTAAGGTCTCCCACATGCTTGGACCTTATGTTCTTATTGGGTAATTTACTCTCAGGAATCTTTAAGTACAATAAGATTTATCAACGTGCAGTAGGAACACAGATTAATTGCAAACTTGTCATGGTATTTTGTGACAGGATTGATACAGTATAAGTCCTGCTAACAAGGCTAGAAATCATTCTTTGCTATGAAAATAATTAGTTTCTCTTAAGGGAGTTAAATGATATTCTGTATGTCACAGAATGCTGTGCAATATATTGTGTTACAATGTCAATTAATTGAGTTGTTTTGGGAAACCAGTGATGGCAAACTCCAGTCCTCGACTGCCACAAACAGGCCAGGTTGTCAGGATTTCTACAATGAAAGTACATGAGAAAGATTTGCATGCACTGCTCCATCTCTCTCTCCGTGTGATAATATCTGTAACTAAAGATGTGAATCCTGGTCTCCCTCATTTGTAACCCTCTGCTCTAACCACTAGGCTACTCCTCCACTCACTTTCCATGATCGATTTACAATTTTGCTGCCCCAGGCACTGTTGGGGCTGTCATGCCCCATCCTATCTTCTGAGGTTGGATAACAGGGAGTAGAAGGTATAACACTGCCCCATCAGAGAGGAAGGAGGCAAATGTCCTGCTCCCTCTTGCATCCTCTCTCTAACCTCTCACTCAATCTAGCATACACATACACAAGTCAGCAAATCCTCAGCTAGCCTGCTGCCCCCAGCAAGACCTATTAACAAATCCAGACCTGCTCACTTTCCTGTTTGCTTCCCCTAAGCAATACCTTCCTTTCCCAAAGGATACTGCTGTTATCCAGCTCCTTATCAGACATTTGATTCCTGATTCTACAGCTCTCTGATTCTATTATTCTTAAATATGAGATAACTCTTTCAGGTCCTTGAGCTACTCTAACTGGAACTCATTCCCCTCCTTGTGGAAATAGGCAGCCCTGCCAGAGATCTCATTTCTTCTGGCCCTCTCCAGGCCAGCTTCTCCTTCCTGTATCTTTGCAGGCTGGTTCCTGGCTCTCTCTCTTTCTCTCTCTCTGCCTCTTTGAGAAAACTCATCTTACTCTCCCCAGCACTTGCTTGATGCCATTCTCCTTTACATTTTTTGTTTTCATTTATACCTCAGATAGGAGCACTGCGAGGTCTTGGGAAGAGGCACCTCGCATATTAACATCTGCAACTGAAGACATTTACAGATGTACAATAGGTTGATTGATAATAACCATTACAGTGTGAATGTTTAGAGGCTTTAGAATGCAAAATAAGTTTACCTTTTTAACTTTGGCTTCCTTCATCTTGTCCAGGGCAAGTTTTATCTTGTCATTTTTTACCTTTGACTCTAGTTCTTCCTGAAAGAGAGGTGACAAGCTAGCAATAACTTATACAACTATTTTGTTCATTGTGGCTAAGACTGAAGGTCAATATCATCATCGGTCATGGCTGAGACCCATCTTACTTTAGAGGGCAATTTTCAAAAGATTTTACCTTGGGTAATTAAACAGTTTCTGAGGTGAAATCAAGGGCCTAAAAAATGGCCCCGCCCATGCTGGAGAGGGGGAGGGGGAGGGGGATGGGCAGAGCTGGAGCTGTTCCCCAGTATCACGATTGCTCCAGACCATTTCTAGACTGTTCTTTTTTTTTTTTAACTTTATTTTTATGTATGTCAGCATTATAATATGTAAAACACAAGTTCCATACCTGAACAGCAAGAAGAGGAAAAGAAAAAAAAAAAAAAAAGAAAGAAAATGTAAAGAGAAACATTCTTGTCACTTATAGCCAGTCCACAAATATGGGGCAGCCAGACATATATTGCAAAGGAAATCTAGACTGTTCTTTAGTTAGTATTTTTTGTACTACTAGCCTGGTTAAGCAAATATACGATATAATTTACTAGCAGTAATAATAAATATTAGCAGTCTATTATTATTTATTTATTTATTTTATTTATTTAAAAGTATTTATATACCGCTTTTTAAAATAAAATTTTATCAAAACGGTTTACAACATGTTAAAATAAAGTAAAAATAAAATATAACTAAAATAAACTTAAAATACATAAATTTAACTAAATAGCTAGATAAATGTTAGCTAAAACAAATTATTAAATAACAAAATAATAATAATTTGATAACACCACAGAAGCTCAAGCTGATCAACAGGCTTTGCCCTGAGCATGTTTCTAACCCAGAAAAGTCTGGTACTCAGCTCTTTTCAGCAGACAGGTTTTCTGCATGGATTGCATTTGCTCAGGTTTCCTTGCTCTGACTGGACAGTTGCTTTTGCTATAACTGTGTAGCATGCTGGAAGGCACTGGTGCTTTGGGATCCTCCTCACCCTCTTGGGCCAGAATCATGGACTAGGTACAGTGTAGCCTCGGCAGTGGCAGTGCAAGCCCTCCTACTCTTTTCCTGCCAACGTGCCCCCATTCTCTGCTCTGGAGGGACCACCTCTAAGGTTGACAAAATAGTTCATTCTCCATTCCCATGCAGTCTTTCAGTCTTCCTGCGGACAATTGCCTATTTGTGCCAGATTACAATACCATGGGATTTTTTTTTTTTTTTTAAAAACTGCTGTAGACAATTTTAAATAAGCCACCAAAATTTCTCAAATCATAGTTAGCTTTCAGTCTCTAACCTGAGCCAGATTTGAGTTGGTGGTCTAGAGGTCGAGTAACTTGTGCGAATCTGTCAAGCCACTCAGCCATCCTTCCTTCCCAACCCCTCACCAGATATAATAGAATTAATGAACTACAAAACAGGGAGAGGTGAACTAGTTCAATTAAGATACCTCCATCTCTCACGTATCAGGGATTGGGAGAGTGTTATGTTGACTTATTAGAACAGAAACCCTTTCGCCTCTCAATCATGCAGAAATAAAGGCTGCATAGCTAATTAATCTATCATGACAACCACACTTTATTTAAGTCACATTCATAAATAAAATCCCTATCTTTTCCACTACTAATTCAAATCAATTTTTGCAAACCACAGTTATATACTGTATGCTGGATTATAAACTGTCATTAATATTCATAAATTAGAAGAGCTTTTGCTAGGCTTAATGACATTTCTGGTATGGAAGCTCAGGCTTTGACCTTTTGAATCAGCAACAGTAAACATCAGGACTTCAGCAAGCTCAGGCCATATCTATAAGAACTGGATTTTTACTCAACACACTAGTAAATTTTTGGCTGGCTGTACATATTGTCAGCCTACTTACTAGTCCAAGCTGCTTTAAAGACCACTGGATGATTATGTTTTTTTTTAACAGTAGAAGGCAATCTTAATGTTTGAGAGTTGCTGGGTAGAGCTATGTCAATAGCAGCAGGATGGCCATTTGCATTCAAACATACCATATAAGCAGTGTCACTGTGCAGTTTGTGATCTAGTTCCAAACGTTTTCAGGATGGGTCCCGAATTTTCCTTTTTCAAAATTCCTCCACATATATTATCTATTATAATAAGTCCAGAAAGCTTGTAGATTTGCATACATTTGGTCTAACTGCCCTGTTAATCTCTATATTTTGAAAATCAGCCATGCTCATCATGGTTCTGGTTGAAAGAACCAGAGTTGCCTCCTCCTGTGCTAGTAGGATATGTGCACAAAGGAATAAAGCATAATTGACAGGAAACCATCCATCCTAAAGGCATTAGCATTAATTGTCAATCTCTTTCAGGTTTGCCATGTCAAGAATCTGCACACATCCGAAAACAAAACATGGCTCAAATGTGGAAAGCATTTTGTAGGTAGAAACAAAATGTGAGAGCCGCCCTCTGACAGAAACAATTTCTGGTATTTTAATGCAAACATTTTTTAGGTTGTGAAATATGTGTTTTCTTCTGTTAAGCACCTTGCCATTTTATCTAACACCTCGATGTAATCACAGCAATCTGATACAAACACTTCCATCAAGGATTCTAGAAATCTTGCATCCTCTCAGGACAGGCTTAAATAGAAATGCCAAACTTGATGGAAAGTGATGAGGTTTAGCTCAGTGCTGCTGTGAAGTTAATGCTGTGCTGTGTTTATTTATTTATTTTTTTTAATTTCTGTAATTTAAGGAGGTGATTCTGTTTTTCAATGTGCAGTTTCGCTTCCCAAGTTCGTTTCCTCGACTGAAAAAAAAACAAATCACCCTACAGAAGATAGTTAACATGTTTGGGCAAGATGTGAAATTCTTGGATTTAGTTTAGATGGCCTGGATGTGTGCATCTGACAGCCCAGATCTCTGTACACAACCAAGGGACAAGATTAATTTCAGAGCAAAAACCCACCCTCACCCCAGTCCATCATCACTTTTACTCCACTGTTAATTCTGCCAATTGTTCTAACAAGAAAAGATTATTAGCACATCAACCATCTGCTCTACTAGCCCTAAGCTAATCTTTTAACAGAAAATCTTTGAAGAGTAAATGCTTCAAAGCTGAAGTTACATTTTCTTTAAGAAATGTCAAAACAACTATTCTATATGAAAAATAAACTTTCAATTTTGTAGTAAAAAAGGAAAGATTTGTCAGGGATCTGCAATTCTCAATTTTTATTTACTAAGGAACATTTAACATTATCCATAGCACAAATAATCAGACTTTATTAACCTAATTGGCAATATATGTCATTGTGGCACAAGAGACACAGTGGTACTTGTGACAGATCTTATGTCAACTATATGGAACAAAAAATTCACTAATCAGAGAAGCTGTTTCTTATCTATGCAAACTGTTTGCAATCAATTTATTAAGCATCTCAAGGCTGAATTTTCAAATTCATATGCTTGCCTGTCATCAATAGTGTAAGTGGCTGTTATATAAAATTGCCTGAGGCTCATTGTGCATACGAGTCTGCACATAACCTGATGTGATGTGCGCTTTTACCTGCACTGGGGAGAATCGTTCTGGGAGGCAAAGCTGGGACTTTGTGCGCATGTTCTTTGAATTTTGAAAAGGTGCTCTTGTAAGTTCACCCGCATGAGTTAGAGCAGATCTGACTTTGTGTGGGTGGGTTTACGTGTCGTCTGCCAACTGTGGGAAGTTTCAAAGCGAATTTCTGCGCAAAAACTCATTTTGAAAATCCAGAAGAAAAAAACTGCGTGTATGAGCTAAAGGCAGACTTCACCCCAAACCACACAATAAAGAGGGCAATTCTAAATCTGTATAGGTCGGGGGTAAACTCTGTGGGTAACATTCACATGCAAACTTTATCCTGAATTTTCAAAGTAAACTTAGTTGAATACATTTGCTTTGAACATTCCCACAAGTGGACTGATATGTGCACAAACTCACCCGCATAAAGTTATGCCTAAACTATCGCAGGCGTAACTTGTGTGGGTGAACTGACGTGCAGACTTTTAAAAATAGAAAAATGCATCCACCTCCACTGCCTCCCCCAGATCACCTCTCCCTGGGCACATAAATAAAATATATATAAGTGTGTGAAATCAAGCAAAGTGTGTACTTTTATGTGTACTGAGCCCCAGACAACTTTAGAACAGCTATTTATATGCATAAAGCTGCAGGTTCATACATGTAAATGCCTTTGAAAATTCAGCCCTATAAAATTACCCCCCCTTTAGCTGCGGGGGTCACTAACAAAATCCTGCAATCTTGGGGGGCACATTAAATCCTAGCCTCTATGGCTACCTGGCATGCTGTCCCCGCTACACTCTCTTACCTCTAAAGTCAGCAGATTAGTAGAGCATGCCCAGGAATTTTGAAAATGATCATGGCCCCAGCATTATAGAGGGATTGGTGTGTCAGGAATGAGTCTTCGTGTGGCAATCCTGTGGCAATGACTGCTAGAGGTTGCCAACCCCTGTTACAACTTCTGTTGACGTTCTGCATTCAACCATGAGTAATGCTGAATGGTTTCATGGCACTCTATAAACCTTAAAGTAGTTTTGGCAGCCATGTTAGTCACTTAAATGCATCGCAATAAAGGTTAACAAATAAAATATATATTTATGTTCAATAAAAAGGTATCACCTTTTTTATTAGACACATCTTGACTAGCTTTTGAGAATTAATACTTACTTCTTCTGGTCAGATACATACATATATTTATATTCACTTGATTGAAAATTAGAAGGTGAAATAGTTAAACTCCTCTCACAAATAAACTGAAGGAATAAGAGGCCTGACACTACCTGTGCTAATCGGCTTACCTTTGAGAGGGACTCAGAAGGTTCAGGGGGGGGGCGGGGGTAGGTCTAAATCAGGCTGGGGAGGTGGAGGTGGTAAATCATCTTCAAAATCTTGAGTGCTGGCAGGAGGAATGTTTGATCGAGAATCAAAAGAAGTTGTAACACTGAAATCCGGCTGGGGGTGCATGAATGTACTTTTCTGAGAGTGAGTAGATGTTTTCTGTACTTGGAATGTTTTCTGTTCAGCTTCGTTGATATCTGCCATGAGTTCAGCCATTAATGCATCTAAGTCATTGTCTTCTAGTGAATTTAATGATTCTGTTAAGGAAAAGCAGAATATGTTTGGAAAACAAAATATAAAATATGAGATATACAATGCTTTTACTTCTTTAGTTTACTATAAGGTTAATTTTAAAACATGCACGTGGGCATCCATTTGCGAGTGCACATGAATGCGCTGATTCTATAACATGCGTGCCGACACGTGCATGTTATAAAATCGGCTACCCACGTGCACATGCGCCAGATTTCATATATGAGCTCGCAAGTAAGGGGGATACATTTTCAAAGCAGCGCTCAGCCACGCAATAGGACCTTTCCCCAGTTCCCTCCCAGTCCGCTCCAAGAAGCGGACTGGGAGGGAACCTTCCTAAACCCCCTAGCTAACCTGCCTCCCTCTTCCCCTATCTGCCCCAACCCCTAAAACCCCTCTAGCTATCTTTTTTTCATTTTTTTTTTATACTTACCTGCTCTCCGGAGCAGAAGTAGGTTGCGTGGGCTGCCAGCATGTGCTTCAGTGGGACAGCACCTAATGGCGCTGTCCCGGCCCACTCATGCTCCGCCTACACCCTGCACAAACCCCACCCCCAGGTCCTCTCCTTTTTTCTGAAGCCAGGAGATATGCCCGCGTGGCCGCTGGCCTTTGAAAAGGCCCGCGGTGTGCGTGTGACCTGGCCACACCTGTATCTCTCGGTATATGTGCGCATATGGCTTTTAAAATCGGGCGTTAAGTTTTTTCCCCATAGGCAATGAATGGGGGGAAAAGCCTTGGGGGGAGAGGGGGAGGGGGTCAATACTGAAAAGATTTACTTAGCTAATTTGGGGTTTTTAAAACTTTTGCCCCATTAATTGGGATACATTTGTGTGGATAAAACTGCAAGCCGTGCATATGTAGTCGAGTTAAAAAAAGTGGCCAAGTCAGAGGTGGACTTTCAAATTCAACTGGTTAGCATTATATTGAGCACTCACCAGTAAAATTTGGCAATTTAACCAATTTGGCAGTGCAATAATAATGGGAGATTTCAATTACCCCAATATTGACTGGGTATTGACTGGTTAAATGTAACATCAGGACTTGCTAGAGATATAAAGTTCCTGGATGTAATAAATGACTGCTTCATGGAGCAATTGGTTCAGGAACCAACAAGAGAGGGAACTATTTTAGATTTAATTCTTAGTGGAACGCAGGATTTGGTGAGAGAGGTAACGGTGGTGGGCATAACATGATCAAATTTAAATTAATAACTGGAAGGGGGACAATAAGTAAATCTGAAGCTCTAACACTAAACTTTCAAAAGGGAAACTTTGATAAAATGAGGAAAATAGTTAGAAAAAAAACTGAAAGGTGCAGCTACAAAGGATAAAAGTGTTCAACAGGCATGGACATTGTTTAAAAATTCAATCCTAGAGGCGCAGTCCATATGTATTCCGAGCATTAAGAAAGGTGGAAGGAAGGCAAAACGATTACTGTCATGGTTAAAAGGTGAGGTGAAAGAGGCTATTTTAGCCAAAAAACATCCTTCAAAAATTGGAAGAAGAATCCATCTGAAGAAAATAGGATAAAACATAAGCATTGTCAAGATAAGTGTAAATTTAACACAATTCCATAGCCAACCTCAAAATTGCATATGTAGACCCCTTACTCTAAGGGTCTGTGATTGACCACAGACTCTAATACGGTATAGGGTCACCTTAATTTTTATTACAACAACTATTTTAATGTATTTTTTTATATTTTTTGTCCATTTAATAAAATCTTTGTCACCAACGTGCTGCTGAAAATTTTTAACACCAACTTTGGCTCACAGTTTGCTATGTTTCAAAATACCAGAAGAACTCAAGTCATTTTGAATACTGGCAGCAGATCACCTTTGCCCTCACTATGTCACAGGGGTCGACCGTCGGTACCTGAGACATAGTGAGGGCAAAGGCGATCGGTGCCATTTTGAGTCTGGCATCGGACGGCTGGCGTGCAGGAGGTCACTCCCGGACCCCTGCTGGACTTTTGGCAAGTCTTGTGGGGGTCAGGAGGCCCCCCCAAGCTGGCCAAATGTCCCTATGGGTCCAACGGGGGTCTCGGAGTGACCTCCTGCACGCCGGCCATCCGATGCCAGTACTCAAAATGGTGCCGATAGCCTTTGCCCATACTATGTCACAGGGGCTACTGGTGCCATTGGTCAGTCCCTGTCACATGGTAGGAGCACAAGATGGCGCCAATGACCATGTGACGGGGCTGACCAATGGCTCCAGTAGCCCCTGTGACAAAGGCTATCGGCGCCATGATGAAACCGGCATCGGGGGTGTGAGAGTGCAGGGGATGGTTCCCGAATTCCCTGCTGGACCACCAGGGAGATTTGGTAAGGCTTGGGGGGTCAGGAGGGTGGGGGGGTTGTAGTTAATTTTAATTTTAGCTGGGACATGAATAGAAATCGCCGTATTAACGCATCGGGGCGCCATACGGCCGAATGTAACGTATCTGCTCCCCGACGAATCCGAATCACGAATGCAATGTATGGCGTCCCTCTGCACATCCCTAGGATCTTGTGTCCTGGTTTGGCCTCTTTTGGAAACAGGATGCTGGGCTTGATGGACCCTTGGTCTGACCCAGCATGGCAATTTCTTATGTTCTTATGTTCTTAAACTTGGCTGTATAAATGGCAGGACTGTGTCTACTCACTCAAAGTTTGAACAGGTAGATTTAACCAGATATTCAACATTACAATTACCCGCCAAATATCTAGTCGAAGATAACTGGCTAAATTTATAGTTATCTTACTTGCTCTGCGTTAAATATCAACCTCTTGCTGAATAGAGTCCTAAATTTGTGTCAGATTGGTATTGAACAAAACGTGTTATCAGAGGGTCCTTTAAAAGTCTGTTTTAAATGGGATTTCTATTTATTTGACTTATTTTTAACCCACTTGCCACAAAGTGCTCCAGGCAAGGAATAACATTAAACAATTACATACATTAATTGCATGAATCATCTAAAGCAAGAATAAAATAAACCCTACACTAAAATAACTGTAATTTAAAATGAATGCTTATATAAAAGTTGAAAAGCCACTAAATTATATGGTAAAAACTCATAAAATGTCAAGCAGAGATTTAAAAAAACAAAACCAAACCATCTTTCTCCAAGAAGATATGCCTAAAAGCTTGCTGAAATAGTCAGATCTTAACCAGCTTTCCAAATACTAAATGATCCCTGGATATGTGAGCTTCCAAGGCCAGGGTATGATACTTGGAAATGCCTGCTCTTGACTAATGACCAATTTTATCTCCTTAGGAGAAGATTCCTGTATGAAATCCTTGAGAAGATCTTAAAGGATGACAAGGACTAGATGACCTGTCCTTTAACTAAATAGCATCGGTCCCTCCCTTGTAATGCTTAGGGAGCATCATTTTTTAACAAGTCGCAAAGGGCTAAGCTCTGTGGGTACTGTAGACCAAATTTTCAAAGCTGACTTATATGAAATAATCCACTTTAAAAATGTACAGGTTTGGAAATACGTGCACAAAGTTAAACCTGTCCCCAAGCAGTTACAGCTTTGTACAAGCAGATTTACATGCATACTTTCAAAAATATAAGTGTAAGTCTTCTCTCTGTTCCAACTCCAACTCCCCCCCGAAAAAGCTGCTTTGACTCTGACTGAAAGTACAAGCAAAATCGGGTTTTGTTAATTTTCAAAGCGAGATTTACATGCCTGAAACTCTGTTTTATGTGCGTAAATCGCGCTTTTTAAATCAGGCTTTAAAGTCAAACTTAGTGCCAAGCATTTTTTCCATAGACACAAAGGGGCCAATGCAAAACAGTGCGTCCAAAATGCCCCGGCGATATTAAGTCAGAGGACCAAAAAGTTTAAAAAAAAACAAAGTGCGCTGGTAGTCAGGTAGGAAAAGGGACCTCAATTAACGAGCGTCCATTTTCCTAACCCGTGGCCGTGCACGGGTTAGGACAACAGACACTCATAAAATTGAACGTCCGTTTTCCTAAGTCACTGCCAGCCACCTTCCAGCCACTTTTCCTGGGTGCCCACTGCCAAGGAGGTGCTAGCGGCACACATTTGTTCCTAGCGCCTCCTTGGCAGCGTGACCCCCCTCATTTAAATATTCAATCGCGCACCCAGGAGAGCTGTTGCGTATGCGTTAGGAAAGCGGGCGCTCAACACTGAGCACCTGTTTTCCGGGCTGATTTTTTGCATCGGCCCAAAATGGGGATAAAAACCTTCAGTAAATAGGCCTCCTAAGTTCTTATGATACTAATAACCAATTGGCAATCAGTGCAGACTTCTCAAAACCAGAGTAATATTATCCTTGTAATTCATGCCAGTTAAAATATGAACTGTTGCATTTTGCACTAGTTGAAGTTTGAAAATAAGTTTTATTCATGTGGTCTCCCCGTAGTTCCAGTAGACAAATGTTCACATTGTAAAGCAGTGCCATCACAAGTTACACTAATTGGTACTGTAACTATCCATCTTCACAAGGAGAGACTTAAGAAAGTATAAAGTAAGCAATTCCAGTCCTCAAGAGCCACAAACAGGCCAGGTTTTCAGGATATCCACAATGAATATGCATGACGAAGATTTGCATTACAATGGCGGTAATGCATGCAAATCTATCTTGTGAAGGTTCATTGTAGATGTTTTTTGAAAATCAGACCTGTTTGTGGCTCCGGAGAACCAAAGTTGGCCAGCCCTGCTCTAGTGTTTCAATGTATTAGCCCTCCAAGTAAGGATGTGTAACAAAATGTGATCATTTAGCCGCACCTTGACATGGACTAATATAAGCAAGTTTTGGGGCCAATGTAATAAAACCCATGCAAAACTGCGCAAAATTTTTGTGCCGATTTGTAATGCTGCGTGTTTTAAAAACATGCAGCCTTGCTCAATGCTAATAACTAATAGTATGCAAATCAAACCGGTGCTAAAAATCCACAAAAATCTTGAAAAGCGCACCACAAATAGCATTGAAACTGACATGAAGAAAACCATGTAAAATGATAGTAAAAAAGTGCTAATTTGAAAAATGATGCAGTATTCCCTATTGGTGGATAGAAACGACCTAGGCTGACCTGTGGTGTGATTGGTGGTGCACAGATGTCCATCACTTTTCTTGGACACTCTTCCTTGCATGGAAATAAACAGCCTCTTTTTCCAGGGCAATTCTGTCAATGCTGGGTTGTTTTCGGTAGCTCTGGACGAGCAGTTGAGGTTTTGTAGATGTTGGAGTTGGTGGTTGTTCAATTGCAATTTCTAAGTGGTGTCTTTTGTTCTTATTTTTCCCTTGCTGTTTCCCATCCTTATGTCCTATGTCTATGGTTTTGAGGTAATCTTTAGAGTTCATCTGATTGTTGGTCTGTGATTGTCTTTTTGTCCACTTTTGTGTTTAGGTTCCAGAAAGAGTTCAGTGGCTGTGGAGAGAATGGAGTGTGAGAGAGGGGTGCAAGTGGGTGAGTGGATGAGCGTGACAGGTAGGTGAATGGCAACAGAAATGATAGTTCAGTGCATGAGTATGGACAGGGAGAGGAGATGGGGCAAGAGGATAGTAGCATGCATTGATCTAGAAGGGGTAGTTACAGGGGGGAAGAAAAGAAAGCAGGTGGAGGGGTCAGAGCAGGAGGAGGACAGCAGGTAATGGGAGTAGTGCTCAGGGAGTTAGGGACCCACCCCAATCATCATTTGGGAGCGATAAGCAGGTGGGAACCAGCAGCCACCAGTTGGAGGAGATGCAGTGTCAACGTGACGTGTGCTTTACAGAGGAAGAGAAGGATCTTCTGGTACAGTAGGTCTGTGAGAAGCACAGCACGATCTTCGGGTAGAAGACAACCTAGAAGAACAAGAGGAAGATCTGGGAGAGCACTGCCAAGGCTAACAGCAGCCTGTTAGTGATGACCAGGACAGTGGAGCAGTTTGAAACATCGATAGTGGGACACTAGGATGGCTGTCAAGGCCAAGCTGACGCTCATTGAGAGGTCCAAGCACTAGATGGGAGGAAGCCAACTGTTTGGGACCCTGACCTTGTAAACGACTTACTAGCTCCTGTTGACATAGCAGCCCCTATTGCAAACACGCTACCTGAGCTACCTGACCCACGTTTACTCACGCTCGCCCCTAATGCGAACCCGCTTCCTCAGCTACTTGACCCAAGAGTGAATATGCTTGCCCCCTTGCCATTGCCCCCCATTACTGCCATTCCCACCACTGTTGCTGTATTGCAAGTCACTGTGATCCCTGTGGCTGAGGAAGTTTTATGCGGTGTCACTTCTTTGGCACACAGCATCCCCATGCCAGTCAAGAATAAAGTATGGAATCACGAGTTTATTGACATATTTTCCCTACTAATAACGGATTTGGACGGTGAACCAGTAAAAGGTGGATCGAGCGAAGGAAAAGGCAAGCGACCCAAAATTCCCATGAATATTCACAATTGGATCAAGGCGTTCCACATTTTTATGAGCGTCATTGTAGAGCGCAAGCCTGAGCAGTCCTCTTTTCTCGTTCGGTACATCGATACCATAATAAAAGTCCAGAAGTGGGGTGGTTGGGCTTGGCTAAATTATGACATCAGATTTAGAAAACGTATGGTGCAGGATCGCGCAATTCTTGGAAACATAGATTATTAGATCTATGGTTAGACGAAATGACACTCCGTAAGTCCATTTGGCAGGATAGATCCCTGTCATTCCCAGGCAATACTCGAGATAGGAGTTCTTTTCAAGGCAGTGGGAGGCGTGATTTGTGCAGACAATTCAACACTGGCCACTGCACATGGGCAAGCTGCAAATTTAAGCACCTCTGCACCACCTGTGGTTTCAGATCCCACCCCACGACACAATGCTGGAATGCAAGAGATCGCAGACCGATATAACAGACTCCCAGCGGCCATCCAAATGAGTTCTCTGGCCCCAACGCCGGTCAGTGTTAGTGCCATGCGCCCCTGGCTTCAATGCTATTCTTTCCCCAACAAAACTGTGGAAATTTCTAATGGCTTCACTTACAGCTTTAGAATTCCATGTCAATACGTCCCCTCTAACCCCCCTCATCCCCCACCATGCAACTCTCATTCCCTATTCTTACACGAGGAGGAAGCAGTGAAGAAATTCATTGGTTTTAGGGCAGGTAGTGGGCCCTTTCACCTACCCCCCATTTCCAAACATGGTGATTTCCCCTCTGGGCATGGTACCCAAAAAAGAGCCGGGCCGCTACTGCCTGATACACAATCTTTCCTTCCCCCCTGGTAATTCGGTCAATGATCAAATAGATCCTCACCTATGTTCGGTGTCTTATACCTCTTTTGACTCTGCCATTAGTATCATCAAAAATGCAGGATGCACACAAATGGCAAAAGTGGACATCGAGTCCGCAGTCCGACTTTTGCCAGTGCACCCGGAGTCCTTCCACTTACTGGGTTTTCATTTTAAAGGGCAATTCTATTACGACCGTTGTATCCCATGGGCTGCTCAATCTCCTGGGCATACTTTGAACTTTTTAGTTCCTTTTTGCAGTGGGTCATCGAACAACAGTCTGGCTCTCAGCAGTTGCTTCACTTACCTAGATGATTTCCTACTGGTGGGGTGAATTGGTGCTGATTGCAACAACCTGTGTTCGCAGCGCAAGCGGTGGCTAGAAACATTTGGCATCCTTTAGCAGAGGACAAAACCGAAGGCCCAGCTAGAAGAATAACATTCCTAGAGATTGAGTTAGATGCAGAAGCTCAGATCTCTCGACTCCCCTCCGAAAAAGTTAGCAAGCTGCGTGAGGCTATTGTTGAGATGCGCAGCATGAAAAAGCCACCTATGGCAATTTCAGTCTCTCATTGTTTGCTTTGTTTTGCATCCAGAGTTATACTGATGGGAAGGGCTTTCCTGTGCAGGCTTTCCTTAGCTACTGCTGGTGTTCGTAAGAAGCATCACCGTATACGGGTCTTTAGCGCAATCAAGCAGGATTTAATAGTTTGGGAAATATTCTTGAAGGAGTTTAATGGTATCACCTTTTGGCAGTATCCTCCTTGGCAGAATAATGAACTAGAGTTTTCACGGATGCTGCAGGAGGCATTGGTTTCGGCATATATTTCAGAGGAGCTTGGTGCGCTGACCGCTAGCCGCTCCTTTGGTTGCAATCAAGATTGCCAAGGACCTTACCTTCCTTGAGCTGTTTCCAATCGCAGTCACCCTCAAGATCTGGGGGGAGTCACTCGTCAGGTCTCATATTGTTTTTAGATCAGACAACATGGCTGTCGTTTAAGTTATTAATGCGCTTTCTGCTCGCACATTTGAGTTTAATGCGCTCATAAAGCAGTTAGTGCTAATTTGCTTACAATTTAATATGACTTGCTGCGCTGCGCACATTCCTGGTGTACATAATTACATTACAGACTCTCTCATGATTACAGTTTACAACGTTCCTATGCCTCGCTCCGATGGCAGATCGCCTACCAACCCCCATACCCAAGGAGGTCTGGCAACTTGGCCCCCCGAGTTTTGGGACTTAATTTTGGGATCCCTATCGGAATTTTACAAACAGGCCTTGCTAGACTTCCAGAGCTTCCTGATAATTGAGACACAAGAAATCGCAAAGTGGCCAATCTCGATGTACTCCCTATCGAGATACATACTACACTGCAAGAACCAGGAAAAATCCAGAGCCGCAGTGGCAAACCGCCTGGCTGGCCTGTCTTTCTTTTCCAGAATACTAGGATTCCCCAGCTGCACATCACTATTCCCAATAAAGAGGGCTATGTTAGGTTGGCATAGTAAGACACAAAATGCCAGGAGGCCCATAACTTTGGATATTCTGAGAAAAATCTTTCGGCCCCTGGACATCGTCTGCTCAGATAACTTTGAGTCTCAGTTATTTAAGTGCGCATTCTCCTTGTCATTTTATGTGGCCCTCCGCATTAGCAAGCTGACTGTGCACTCTGCTAATAGGCCTTCCTCCGTATGTTTACTGTGGGAAGATTCGGTGCTCGAATGTAAAAAACTTACCCTACGAATCCGCAGGTCAAAGACCGACCAATTGGGCGTTGGTTCCAATATCATCCTCTGAGAATGGTCTGGGGAGACCATTTGCCCTGTATGGTCCATCACGTTATACCTACATCACCGCCTGCCTTGTGGCGGGCAATTGCTTGTACACAAGGGTGGTAACGCTCTTACCCGATACCAGTTTAGTCGAGTCCTCCACAAAGGCACTGCATGCAGTGGCTATTGTAGTAGCAGGTTACTCATCTCACTCTTTCCGTATAGGAGTGCAACCACGGCTGCAAGCTTAGGATTGCAGGACAAGAAGATAATGGCAATAGGCAGATGGTGATCAGGAAGATTTAGCCGTTATGTAAGACCAAATAATTATTTTGCCAATTGCATATAACATGACTCATCATAACTGCCTTTATCTGCCGACAGATCGGGGGCCGCACGTCACATGGATTATAGGGCACTCTTATGTGCGCTGGGTACATAGGAGGGCCGTCGAACAGCCTCCGGGCAAACACCTTGGTATGGCGGCGCATCAAGTTTCGTTGCTTTGGAAAGGGATCCCGGGAATGAGGTGGGACCAGCTGATGCCGACTGTCCTTGAACTAATAAAAAACAACCCCCCCCATCTGCTATAATCTTACATCTGGGGGATAACAACCTGCCTCTCACTACGAGTGTTACTCTCACACAGAAAATATAAAAAGATTTGATCACTTTATATAACATGTTCCCACAGTCGGTAATCGTCTGGTCCTATATCACCCCCCGTAGGATCTGGAGCAGTGAGTGATCACACCGTGCTATGGAAAAGGTTCGGAAGTAGCTTAATAAGTGGATTGCAAAGTTCATGCCTACAATTAATGGTTTATAGTTGAAGCATGATTTGCTGGATGAAAGCCTAGGTTTATTTAGACCAGATGTTGTACATCTCTCCGATATAGGGTGGGATATCTTTAACAGTGATCTCCAAGATGGTTTCGAGGCTATCTTGCCTCTAATGGCCGCAGCCGATTGAGAGGTTGGGGGGTTTCCCAGTAAGCGGATTCGCTACCAGGGAACCTTGGCGTGGTGACCAGCAAAGCGACACCCCTGCCTTTAGGTTATGTAGGTCACGGCCCTCAGACCACTGGAGCAGGCGGCTCCGACTGGGCCAGCGGCCCAACACAGACCCTCGAGGCTTCAACGGCCAAGAGGGGTGAGGGACAATATGAGTACTGAGGCGATTGGACCAAACGACTCTGACTTCTATGGTTGGGTCACCGATAATGACGCCTTGGCTTCCATGGCCAAGGGGTCAGTGGCAGCTCCCCGGCTTCTACAGCCGGGGGTGGGGTGGGGGGTGTGTGTGTGTGCATGCGCCTCAGCGAATTATGTGATTGCCACTTGTTAGCGGGGGAGCGCTGTCACTAAAAGCTAATCTTTAGCTAAGTTAACAAAGTTTCAGGATTGTTTATTATTGATAATGTTGCTGTATTGATTTATTATTTTCTATTACTTGTTAATGTAATGCATATGGGCTGCGGCCATTAATTTGTCCAATATAATAAAAACTCTCGTTGTCAAATATTAAGCTGCGTGAGTCTTTGGAGATCAACTTCCGGGGGTGGGAGAAGGTTATAGACATAGCCTTTCCACTGCCCGCATTGTGAGTTTTTGCCTCTGCGGCCAACTTCATTTCAAATTTTCTCTTAGCCTACCTTATCAATGTTTTACACTTAACTTGACAATGTTTATGCTTTTTCCTATTTTTTTCAGATGGATCCTTCTTCTAATTTTTAAGTATTTTTTTGGGCTAAAATAGCCTCTTTCACCTCACCTTTTAACCATACTAGTAATCGTTTTGCCTTCTTTCCACCTTTCTTAACGCATGGAATACATCTGGACTGCACTTCTAAGATTGTATTTTTAAACATGCCTGTTGTACACTTTTAACCTTTGCAGCTGCACCTTTCAGTTTTTTTCTAATTATTTTCCTCATTTTATCAAAGTTTCCCTTTGAAAATTTAGTGTTAGAGCCGTAGATTTACATATTGTCCCCCTTCCAATCATTAGTTCAAATGAGATCATGTTATGATCACTATTGCCAAGTGGCCCCACCAGCATTACCTCTCTCACCAAATCCTGCATTCCACTAAGAATTAAATCTAAAATAGCTCCTCTCTCATTGGTTCCTGAACCAATTGTTCCATGAAGCAGTTGTTTATTCCATCCAGGAACTTTATGTCTCTAGTATGTCAATATTCGCGTAATTGAAATCTCCCATTCTTACTGCACTGCCAAATTGATTAGCTTCCTGATTTCTCTTAGCATTTCATCATCTGTCTGACCATCATCTGGCTCTACCATCTTAAACTTTAAACAAGACTTTGAGATGTCACAAATTTAGAAACACTTGTAATATCTATAAATGAAATAAACATCATTTCATAACAGATCAGTAAAAGTAATGTTGGAAACCGAATTAGCTTCCAATGTGCTTTTTGCTACCTAGTGACTTTAACAATCATCAGTACTGTTGTCATTACTGCTGTATACAAGAACTGTGAACTTGGATTTAAGTATTTGCAATGCATAGCACTTTGAAAGTTATTGCTCCCCCTTACTCAGGGAATCCTGGTTAATAATATATTAGAATAGACATAGCAGGGAAGTTTAGCATTATGGTCTCTGGATCCATTATCTGGGATAAACCAGCCCAGGGTTTACATAAGCAATAGAGAGGTCCATATTCAGACACAGTGATTATAGCAAAGTTAGCTGGATAAACCTTAGAGGCATATTCAATAGTGTAGCCGCACTACTGAATATAGCCATCTAACTTTAACCAGCTAACTTTAGGACAATTCTTTGTCCTGACCAGTCTTAGCCAGCTATGTTAACTGGCTAACTCTGAATATTGGAGTTGGCTGGTTAACATAGCAGGCCAGCTTAATTTCTTCCAGTTACTCTCCCGGAATGCTCCTAACTTATGTAGCTAAATTCTAACTGGCTATCTTGTTAGCTGCCTAGAATTTAGCTGGGTAAGTGTCCAAATATTCATTTATCTGGATAACTTCAGAGTTAGCTGGCTAAATGCTTTTGAATATGGACCTCACAGTTTATTGCAGTTTTCATATTTCTCACCAGGCACTTCTTACAAATCCCAAACTACCCAACAAATTATGAAACCTGAGTGGCAGGCTTTAATAAATAATTCACTCAGGGCGAAGGGTGCTGACAAGTCTCACAGACAGCAGTAATATTAGTGAATAAGCAGAAAATGCAAGCCCATTCTCTGGGTTTTTCATTGGACAAACAAGATTCTTTCATGAATTCAAAGCTTAGACATAGTAAATACCTGGGCTGGTATGAATCAAGGCCTGAAAAATAACAAGCCAGTCTCAGTGAGATCCATCTTGACATGCTCATGGAGGTCTGTCTGGCCATAGCTTGATGTCAGGGTGCACTGACCATGTTGTAACCCCAGGGACAGGAGCAGGGCTGAATGCTGGTGGAGCAGGCTGGAATAGGGACACTTTTCCTATACTGGCCAACTTCCCCTCAGGTTCTGGTGGCTGACAGGACTTAGACAAAAAGCAAGGACACACAGAGTACTGAAACACATCCACAGGAGTGGGATAAACCTGTAACAGGAATAGGAACAGAAGAAAGCCCACATGACAAGACAAGGCAAGGTAGAATACAAGGCCCAAGAGTAGGGAACAAAACAAGAAGCAAGGAGTATAGGGAACAAAACAAGGAGAAATACAGGAAACAAACAAGTAGCAAGACAAGACCGTAACTAGGACTCAAAGCTCTGGCAGAAAGATACTAGACAGACAAGAAACAAGAATGCAAAAGCAAGACCAAACGTGAGACCAAAACTAGGACTGAGAGTGAAGCAGATTCAGGACATGGCTGCCAGCAGGGCATAGTGTTACACAAGCTAGTTCATAAGGCCCACTGAGGACCCCTGCTCGTTGGAGGCAAGAACTGACCATAGATTCTCACACATAATGCTTAGATACAAGAGCTGAAACAACCTAATATCCAACCATTATTAAATTAATTAAAACACTAACCCATCCATCATTTCCTGTGGCAACACATTATACAGATTAAAAAGATGCTATAAAACATTATACAGATATTTGTAAACTATGCATGAAGGAGCAGCCTAGTGGTTAGAGCAGTAGGATGAAAAGCAGGGAAACCAGGGTTCCAGTCCAGCTTCTCCAACTGATGTTCCTTGCAACATTAAGCAAGCCACTTGCCCTCCATTGCTTCAGCTTCAAACTGAAATTTTAAGTCCTCTGGGGAAGGGACCTGCCAACTATACCTGAATTTGTAACTTACCTCAAACTCAGGTTTGGAAAGCCAGGTAATTAAATCCAATTTATATTTACTCCATGGGGATTAAAGACAGCTTTGCTGAATAAACTAGCATACTCTCATCAGAACATAAGGAACAGATCTATTTATGCATTATGTCTGATGTCACTGGCTGTTTATAGCTTCTATTTTCATAGTATATTCATTTACTACCAAAACTCTGCATCAGATACTGGTGATTTCCTTGTTCTTTCTCACAGCTGGATGGCACCTTTATGCTGCTTGCTTGGACCCTCAATGTTTATCCTGACCAGAAAATCTCATAACATTGTTTGGAAAATGATTTACTGCACTACACCCTTATATGGCAAGTTGGAGTGTTAAGCTTTGCAGATATTATTTTTATTTGCTAAAAGATGGTATCCCTCTAATAGTAACTGAAGATTAATATTCACTTTACTTACCATTTAAATCTTTAAAACCAACTGAGAAGCTGAATTCTGTATTGGGTGCGTTGGGGGATGGCGGTGGGATAGATTCCACTCCCAGACTCTGTTGAAGCAAAATAAAATGGACGGCATTAGAATGAAACATAAAACTATATCACATTCACTGGTAAGGGTTGCAATTGCTTGGATGAATGTGTTTCTCCCTTTGGGCAGCAAGGTGTAGCACTGTGTCCCTGCTGAATGCTGTGCCCGATATATATTACAAGGTTCTTCAAGTGCAGAACTTGCTTTTAATAGTTTTTTTTCTGAAAAAAGGGAAGGTGGAACTGGATTTATCATACGTGTAAAGCAGTACTTTGTAAATCAGATTCAAATGTTATATTTTTCCTTGTTCTTCAATATCAGCTGATGTTCCTTGTGTAAAGACCCAGTGAATCCTTATCTGAATAATGTATTTCTCATAGTGAGGTCATGTTGGAGATGGAAACAGTAGGTAAGTGGACTGAACCATTCAGTATGCCACGCATTCTCCTATGGGAGGTGCCACTACAGTTCATTCCTGAAATTTGCTATAGTGACCCCCAAGAGAGTCCAAGAGACAGAAGTTGGCAGAGCAAAGTTTGGAGGGACTGTGTTCTCTTTTCTTCTCCTGCAGTGGGTTGCACCAAAGTGAGTTTGTTGTGGGTGACTTGCAAAAGCCTCTTGTTTTAGTAATCCAGACCTGAAGGTTACTTTCCCATTTTTCTATTTTTTGGAGTTTCCCTCTCTAGTTCTATTTCAGCCGATATCCCACCTTTCTAGCCCAATAGGACACCCAAAAATCCTTATGGCACACTGGAAAAAACAATATCATAAAGAGAAGATTGCCCATCCTTCCATGAGTTTGATGTCAGCTTGTCCGGTTGGCATACAAGTGGGGGCGGCTCAAGGCCAACTGCTGCCTGAGGCGAGGGAGGAGATGGTGTTCACCCCCCTCCCCCCCAAGATGTGGCACGACACAGATCAAATCATCGAGATGGCAAGGTGGTGGTGTCCCCTTTGGAGTCTCGCCCTTTCAATGATTTGAAATGCTGGGAAAGTGTGAAGGCAGGGGTCAGCGATCACAGAGGTGTGGAAGATAAGAGGATTAGTGATATTTCTAGGAAGCTGGCAATCCTGCCACACTCCTCGGAACCCTACTATCTACTTTCCATCCTTCCTCAGCATTTGCACCCTTGGGAAGTGGGCGATAGTTGAATGGTGAGGGTCTGTGTGTGGCTCACTTTCTCAGGGCCAGTGCAAGAGTTTAAAACACTCTGTGAACCTTACAGCCCTGCACCCCCATATTCAAATAAAGTTATGCGAAAACAACATTCAAAATACAGTCTTCTAATGTAAAAATATCACTTCCAATAACATGCATATTGGGGTAGATTTTCAAAGGGTTACGCACGTAATATACGCGCGTAACCCTTTAAACCCCCCCTGCACGTGCTGAGCCTATTTTGCATAGGCTTGGCGGTGCGTGCAAGCCCCGGGTCGCGCGTATGTCCCAGGGCTTTGAAAAAGGGGCGGGAAGGGGGCGGGGTTGTGGGTGGGGTGCTGGTCCGGGGGCGGGACCGAGGCCTCCGGCACAGTGGCTGTGCTGGGGGATGGCGTGCCGGCAGCTGGCCGGCGCGCGCAAGTTACGCATAACTCCTTGAAATAAGGTGGGGGGGGGGATTTAGGTAGGGCTGGGGGTGGGTTAGATAGTGGAAGGGAGGGGAAGGTGGTGGGGAGCGGAAGAAAAGTTCCCTCCGAGGCCGCTCCGATTTCCGACCCCGGATTTTATAACATGCGTGTGGCAGCGTGCGCATGTTATAAAATCAGGTGTACATTTGTGTGCGCCGGGTAGCACGCACAAATGTACCCCACGCGCGCTCGTTTAAAAATCTGCCCCATTATATGTACATGCACTGTTGTGATTCCAATAAAAAAATCCTGCAAAAAAGACACTTGGAACCCATGGGTATTGGGCTTATTGTAAAGTAGGGTTAGCCCTTAGAAAGTCATGAATAAACTGAACTACAATTACAATATAGTAAACCTGCCATACTAAAACTGCAGTAATTGTCAGGACTCAAACAGTAAGAATCCTACCCATGAAAATGCAACAATGCAAATATTACATCAGGCCCTAAAATACCAATATATCCCCTATTAAGAAAACAGATCACGTCAGACTGTTATAGATCCCTACACAAAAACTACACAATAGCAGAATACCTCACTTCCATCACATAGTAGAACACAGATACACCCTCACCAAATCAGATTCAAGTGACCATAAAGCATAAACAGAAACGTGCAGACAAAAGCTGAAATGGAAATTGCGAAAAGCCAGACTCTGTATGACGTGCAACAATGGAAAAACAGAAATATCACCATAAAACATTAAAATCTGGAAATATAAAACATCAGTCAAAATGGCAAAATAAACAAATAAATAAATAAATATTTCGAAACAGCTGACAAATAGAAAAAACTTCCACAATTAAAGTCACATTTTAAAAGTTCCCAAAAAAACAATAAAATAAAAAAAGCAGACACATCAAATAAACATCTAATAATGATTAAAATTAATAAGGATAAAACTATTTCCAGCTTTCCATACCTGAGAACGTTTGATTTCCAGTCACCCTGAAATTGTCCTGAATCACTGAGGGAAGGAAAGGGGCTGTACACAAAGGGGCAGCTTTTGAAACCAGCGTGCGCGGGGTACATTTGTGCGTGCTATGCGGCGCGCACAAATGTACACCCGATTTTATAACATGTGCGCGCTGCCGCGCGCATGTTATAAAATCCAGGGTCGGCGCACGCAAGGTGGTGCACACTTGTGCACCTTGCGCGTGCCGAGCCCTATGGGAGCCCCGATGGCATTCCCCGTTCCCTCCAAGGCCGCTCCGAAATCGGAGCGGCCTCAGAGGTAACTTTTCTTCCGCTCACCCCCACCTTCCCCTCCCTTCCCCTATCTAACCCATCCCCCAGCCCTACCTAAATCCCCCCCACTGTATTTCAAGTATTTACACCTGCCTTTAGCAGGTGTATCTTGCGCGCACCGGCCAGCTGCCGGTGCGCCATCCTCAGCACAGCTGCTGTGCTGGAGGCCTTGGTCCTGTCCCCGGACCTGCGCCATGCCCCCGCCCCCTTCTCGCCCCTTTTTCAAAGCCCTGGGACATACGCGCATCCCAGGGCTTGTGCGTGCCGCCAAACCTATGCAAAATAGGCTCGGCGCACGCAGGAGGGTATTTAAAGGGTTATACGCGTATATTATGCGCATAACCCTTTGAAAATCTACCCCAAACTTTTTCCCACTCTCTCTGATATACACATATTTTCTTACACACACATGCTGATTCTCTTACACACACAATCTCGCTCATACTCTCATATTCTCACATGCCCTCACACACATATGCTCACACTTCCATATGATCTCACACACACTCATGGTCACTGTCTTCACATGCTTACACGCACACTCACATGCTCTCATACTCTCTCACCCACACATGCTAACA
The DNA here is from genome assembly GCF_901001135.1 of Rhinatrema bivittatum. Lineage (NCBI taxonomy): Eukaryota > Metazoa > Chordata > Amphibia > Gymnophiona > Rhinatrematidae > Rhinatrema > Rhinatrema bivittatum. The sequence continues at coordinate 136,791,381 of NC_042616.1, forward strand.
TACATGCACACTCACACACTCCCCTGCTTTGGGGGAGAGATGCAGGGGATTTCTGCTAGTTGTTTTTGATCAATATCTGGGGTCATGTGAATTTTAAAGTATTGAAATGGGGTGGTATTGAAAAAAAGGTTGGAGTGCACTGGCTAGGGGTATTATAGTGTGGTAGTAAATTGATGTTCCCACTGCAGAAGAAAGCAGCGCCTGTTCCCTGTCACTTTCTTCTTTCTCTTCTCTTTACGTATTGGTAAAGAGGAGAGAATAGTTGCTAAATCCTTCCTGTAACCAATTGAGTGGAATTAGGGGAAGGTGGGAGTGAGAGACCTCTGTAATCTCAGACTGGCCTGCAAGGGATTCCAGCTAGTAATAAACTTTATTAAGGAAAGAGATGGTAATTTGATTTGGTGCTGTCTTGACATCTTAACTCTACATATCCTGTTGGAGTGAGTAGTATCTGGATACCCCCCCCCCAAAAAAAAAAAAAAAGATTGGGAATTTCAGAACATATCACTTGGTTCCATTAGGAGTTTGTCACTGCAGTGCTACTACCGAAGAGCAGAGCCTGCAGCCTGCTTACTTATGCGTCCCACAGGTCTCCTGCTCTGCTTTCATCACCGCACTGCCCCGCTCCGCCCAAGTCTCTGGTCTGTGTGTGTGTGCACTGTCAGCCGCTGCCTTGAAATTGGCTCTGCAAGTTGCGACTGCTGACCCATTCTACCCCCCTTGGTCCCCACCTGAGGCTCACTAATTGACATTCCTCAGCAGCCATTTCTTTGTCCTCCAGACTCCCTCCTCTTCTGCAGGCCATCAAGCAACAGCAGAGGGGACATGGGAACCGAGGCTCGGGCTTGCAGCTTTACCGTTTTCTTTGATCTGTAGAGCAGGCGACAGGTGGAAACCGCTAAATTTAGACACTGAATGGAAGGCAGCCCTGCAGGCTGCACAGCACAGGCCACAATTGCCGCCGAAAAGGGGAACCAGTTAAGGGAAGCATCTTATTTAACCAGGCTCTAAGGCACAAGGCAGCAGCAGAAAATGATTGGTGCACCGGCACCACAGTGATGTAAGAAGCTGCACGTTGTCAGATGTGTGCAAACACCGGAGGGCAGTGTGTGAGGCAGACACTCGGGGGGTGGTGCATATATTGCCGCCTCAAAATTCTGCCGCCTGAGGCCCCTGCCTCACCCTGCCTCATTATAGAACCGTCTCTGCATACAGGTGCCGTCTTGATACCGAAGCAAAGAGGGAGCATGGAATCAGTGTCTACTGGGCTCAATACATGAGGAGCAATGAGGAGAGGAGGAGACCTAAGAAGAGTTCAACATGCTGCATCTTAGAAAATCAGGTACCAGGCCTGTCCTACAGAGACAGGAAGCCTTAGAGCCTATTCCCCAAGGAATTCCTGCTGGTGAGAGCAAGGGATTTAAGGAGAGTGATTTGGAGACTTGTGACTTTGTGAAAATATAGATTCATCACTTTGTTAAGTTACCACCACTGAGCAAGCTTTACTTCAGTAAAGTTTTACTTTGTTGGAAGAGCTCTGGTGGGGCGAATAGTCTAGAAGTGACTGTAGTTCTGTTCCTTGAAGACCTTGAAGACTTAATCTTTCTCCGTGTTCAGGATTGACCTGTGACTGGAACTCAGAGGTCCCAGTACTCCAACAAGCCCCCTTCTCTAGTGAGGACATGGGAGAGGAGTTACACTAAATAATTTGGGTAATAAGGTAGAGAAAAAAGGATTAGTTTAATACAACTACAATGCATGGATTCAGTATGGTAATCAGGGAAATGCTATTTGTTAATTGGCCAGTGGGCACTCTAGACAATGTTCCAAGAATTTTTGCCACAGTTACAAAACTCCAATCACCAATCCAACCTCTGTTTCCATCTATTATAAACATCAACAACCAACCATCAAGGAAACTCCCTGATACGTGGTAATGTGCGGTCACTATATCTGAGGGAACCCTTTGGGATACCCTCTTTCAATAGCTACCGGCTTTATTCTTCAAATTTTTGGGGTTTTTTTTCTTTGTTTCATTTCTAATGCAACCATGTATCGCTTATTCAACAGTGAACCGTGTCCGTCGAGTTCATTTAAAGTAAATGTCCTCCCCCTGGCGGTCAACCCGACCTGCTTTAGCGTTCCCACTCCTTATTTTGAATACTTATCGGTTCTGTCCAAACTCCTGTGATTTTGTGAGGTTGAAGCCGCCTGCCCGACACAGGCCATGTTTCGACTGCTTGTCTGCTTCAGGGACCATGGAGGAATCTCGTTTACCATCCTACAGTTCAAATTTCTTCACTGACTTGCGGTTATTACACCATCCCATTGTTTTTACTATATTTAAAAACGGTACATTACTTAAATTTATTCATTCATATGAAATCTCCATGTAACCACTTCTAGGGTTTCCGATTACATACAGTTTTCCTTATGACTTCCGTTTCAATGAGTGACGCCTTCAATCTGTTATCCGGCATCTTTTCTCTTTTCTAGCTATTTAAATTCACCCAGGCCAATCACCTTTTTCTTCATCAGAGCGAGGCCACTAGCACCCTTGGGTGCTACCAAAACTTTGTTGATCTTTGACATTTCGTTTGTTTTGTTTCATTCACTTTTCTTATTCATGATAAATGCTATTTATTTAATCCAAAAATATATGTGTTTTTAGAGGCAATATCCCATCTGAATTGTTGTAATTTTTTTTCCTGTTTAAGCAGACCTTGATGGAGGCCTTCTCGTTGATTCACTGTATACCGGATAGCCTCTGCCCTGTATAGGCTGGACCTGATTGACAACCGGTCCCTGCCTGCAATGTTTGTTGCCGCTCCCCCCTCCCATCAATCTTATCTGCTCAATCTAATGGTAAATGTTAACTCCAATGTCATGGCTTATTCCTTATTTATGATATGCAATGTTTTACTCTTAATAAAATTTGGTAACTACTCGTTAACTAATTGTAAATACCAACTGCAATGTTATGGCTTTTTCCTGATTTAAGATATGCAATGTTTGACTCTAACAAAGTTTGTTAACCTTCATCTATATACCCTGCCAAGTTCAGATTTCACCCTGTTTAATGTATTTCCCTGCTGTTACACGTTACATGTAAACCGATATGATGTTTCGACGAATACCGGTATAAAAAAACTTTAAATTAATAAATCGGCATGGGTCCCTTCTCTTTTTTTACATAGATCTTTTGTGCTTTTTTATTTTCCATTTATTTTTCTTTTTCCAAATAATTCTGTGTTGTGTATTAAGCCTTCTTCAATTGAAAATAAATACTCCATCCCCTATAGGCAAATCGCTCTTGCGTTGTTTTTTTTTTTTATCTCAAGCTGACATTGCCTCTCTTGCCTCTATTGTATCGCTTCTTTTGAGCAGGGTCACTTTGCCTCTACTATTAAGCCACTTTTGAGCTGATGTTAAAACAATGCATTTATCCCTTTCACTGTATACCGGATACCCTCCGCCCTGTGTGTGCGGGACAACCGGTCCCTGCCTACTTTGTGTATTACCGCTCAATTTAAAAACAGCATTTATCCCTTATTCATTATTTGTTGTTGTGTTCTCCTCCACCAATTGGTTTTATATTGTGCATTAGGTCTTCTTTGATCAAATCTAAGTACTCCATCCCCTACAGGTGAATCGCTCTCATGCTGTTTTTTACTTTTAAGCCGGCATTGCCTCTATTGTTACGCATCACTTCTTTTGAGCAGGCTCACTTCGCCCCTATTGTTGCACCTCTCTTTTTTCTGAGCTAATGTGGGATCGAAACACTATCCTTTATTTTTCTTTGGTTGTCATTATCTTTAATGTTATTGGGCTCCTTTCACTAAAAGCTCTGGGATGAATCTGCTGATTCTAAATTTGAGTGGTGCCCAATGGGCTCCAATTTCTCCTCTTTACCCCCCTATTTTTGTTTAATCTCTAAATTCTTAACTGATCCTCAGGTTGTCATGCCTCACTGGTCCTTCTCCCAGATCGGTATATTCTTTTCTTCTTTTGTTCAAAAAAACGACGAGTCTATTTCCCAATTAAGCCCATGAGGTGCTACAGTGCTCCATGTATAAATGAACCTCTGTTCCATTCTTGTCAATCGCAGATCCAAGTCCCCACCCCATGGGTGTTGTCTGAGCTGAAAAAGGACAGCTACAGTAAATTCCTGAACCTGATGGCCTTCTTCTTGCCAATGTTCAACAAGTGGAGCTCCCTCCTTCTGATTTTTGATACGACTGATGTGTTCTTGTACTCTGATTTTTAATTTACGCATGGTTTTTCCTATGTAGATCTTATTACACGGACACCAGAGAGCATACGTTACATGGGTTGATTCGCAAGGGTATTGGTCTTGAAAATGGAACCGTTGGCGTCCTGGTATCTCCAAATCTGTTCCTGTATGCATCTGTGCGCATGTGCTGCACCTGCCACAGGTGCTTTGTCCTCCTGTAGAGTGAGATTCTGTTGTTGGTGAACTTTAAAATTCTTAGCTCCTGTTAACGCAAACATTGGTTTTTGCTGAAAAATTGGATACATCTGTAGGAGAGACCAGTGTTTTAAAATGCTAGCTTTTAATCAATATGTATGTGGTGTATAGGGCAAAACATATACAATCCGATCATTTGGTGGTTCCACTCGCTGTTGTAGCAGTAGGTCCCTATTTGCCCATCTGGCTCTCTTGTAAGCTCTCTTGATGATTGTTTCTGGGTATCCCCACTGATGAAATCTCATTTTCATTTCCTCCACTTGAATCTGAAATTCTTCTATTGTGGAGCAAAGTCTCCTCAATCTTAAAAATTGTTCTACCGGTAGATTGGCTTTCAAATGATCTGGGTGAAATGATGAATAATGTAGAATCATGTTCCGGTCTGTAGGCTTTCAAAAAATTGAAAAACTAAATCTACCATGATGTAAAGAAATTTTTATGTCCAAGAATGTCACTTGTTGTGTACTGTGTTGATCGGTGAATATTAAGTGTGGGTTCCGTGTATTTATGTTAGGAATCTGTTAGCGAGTTGCTAGGGAGTTAGCAATCTGTTAGGAAAGCTCTGTGTTAGAGCTGGGAGTTAGCAATCTGTTAGCGATTTGCTAAGCAGTTAGCAATCTAATGTATATCTGCTGCTCGAGTTGGCAATCTGTATGGAGAAGATGCTTGATGGGAGGAGCAATCAGATAGGAGGAGCAATCTGTAGAGAAAGCTCTGATATAGTTGTGGGTGGATCCCTGGGCCGATGGCAGATGACCACGCTCTCGGGAGGATGCCCCGAGAGGGACCACCGGCTAGGTTGGAGTATGGAGACAGACACACATTAGTTCTTTTATTAAACAGGTTATTAGAAACCACCAGAGGTGGCAGTAGTGAGCTGATATGCCCGGCAGGGCTGTAGTCCCTCAGGTACAGGAACAACGATCCCAGGATGGCTGAGTTTGTTGAGAAACTGTAGAAAGTGAGTAGGCAGAGTAGGCAGAGTTCATGAATAGAACTAGATGACAAAACTCACGTAAGGTCTCGAGTAAGCTCAGGAGCTGGAAAGGATTAGGCCCATGAGGAGCGAGTACCTGGTTCCAGGGAAAGCTCTGAGAGAGCGATGGTAACTCACAGTTGTTTGTAGCAGTGATAGCTTCCAGGCAGAAGATAATCTTCAGAGTGTCCAAGAACATGGACCCTCGAGGAGCGAGTACAGGTTCCTATCTGTAATCTGAAAATAAAGAAAAGAGTGAGGCCCCCAAGGAGCGGGTACCTCTGGTAAGTCCGAGGAGGCAGAGTAACTTGGAACGAATCCCTTGCGATCCTATTCGTATCCTTGTTCGTATCCGTATCCGTATCTGTATCCTTGCTAACTCGGTTTGTTAGCATTTTCAAAGACCTTTAAATATTGGAAGCAGATGATGTCATCTCAGGGGGACGCCCCTGAGGTTCGCGCCCTTGCTGGTACAAGAGTCGGGACGCGCGCGCACGCCCTAGACATCAGGACAAGATGGCGGAGTTGCAGCGTCGAGCCGGTCCGGGGACACTGGAAGGAGACGCATTGAGACGCCATGTTAGCCAGCCATCCATCAGACCCGGAGGGAGTCACCACAGAGGTAAAGAGGGCGGAGTGAGGGTGTCGAGCAGCAACGGATGCAACAATTTAGCCATTCCATAAATTATTTTAACATTTCTTCATTTCCATGCCAAATCATGAAGATGTCATCTATGAATCTTTTCCATGTGTGTATATGTTGTTTAAACTGGCAGTCCTTAATCCATCATTCCTCAAACGTGGCTACATACAGGTTAGCCACATCTGGAGCCATTGTGGCTCCCATTGCCATGCCTTTAATTTGCTTGTAGTATTTTCCTTGAAACACGAAGTAATTCTGTTGAAGAGCTATAGTAGCTAACTCTACTATGAACTCCGTTGATGTTCTATGATGGTTCTGTTTTCCTGACATGGCTGCTGTAATTACTGTTAATGCCTCATCCTGAGGGATGCTGGTATAGAGTGCTGTGATGTCGATTGTAACTAAAAAGGTTTGTTTGTTTATTTGTTTATTTATTTATTTGAAGCTTTTATATACCGACATTAGTGTGCAACATCATACCGGTTTACATTATCAACTGATGGATGGAAAATACATTGAACAGGGGTGGGGGAAACAGGAGAGATAATAATATACAACGACAGAAAGGGCAGAAAGTAAAATAGATCAACTTTGTTAAACAATTAGGCAAAATACCAAGAGAGCTTGGTAGTAACTTATATACAAAGTGAGCAGGGATTGGGGAGGAGATTTAAACATTTGCGCGGAAGGAGCAATCCAAGGGTAAAAGAAGGAGGTATAGGCGAGTGCGAGAGAGGAAGGAAACAGGGGCTCAGAAAGAGGGGAAGCAGGGGGATAATGGAGGCAGGTGGACAGAGTTCGGGTATTAATCAGGGAAGGCTTGCCTAAAAAGCCAAGTTTTTAGTTTCTTCCTAAATTTAGAGGAGCAAGATTCCAGTCTGAGAACTGCCGGGAGTGAGTTCCAGTGCTTAGGACCAGCGATGGAGAAAGCACGTTCTCTAGTAGTGGTGAGGTGGGTTTTTTTGATGGAAGGTATATGGAGGGTGCCTTTATTGATGTCCCTAGTGGGTCGGTCAGTGTGTGTAAGGTGGAGCGGATCATCCAGCCAGTTGGAGTTATGGCGGTGTAAGGATTTGTGAATTATGGATAAAGTTTTAAAGATAATGCGTGACTGGATGGGGAGCCAATGAATGTCTTTGAGGATGGGGGTGATGTGGGCCGATTTTCTTGTATTCGTGATGACCCTAGCTACTGCATTTTGGAGCATTTGTAAGGGTTTTATAGTGGAGTAAAGGAGGCCAAGAAAAAGTGCGTTACAGTAATCAAATTTTGAAGATAGAGTGGTCTGGAAGACGGTCCAGAAATCATGATAGTGAAGGAGAGGTCTAAGTTTTTCCAGTACATTGAGCTTGTAGAAGCCCTCTTTGAGAATAGAGTTGATGTGTTTTTTTAGGTTAAGCTGCTGGTCTAGGAGGACTCTGAGGTCTCTAACATATAGATGGGCTGATAGGGCATTGAAGATCGGGTCATTATATATCGAGGGTTTGGGAGTTTGGTGTTGAGTTATAAGGAGGAGTTCAGTTTTGTTTGTGTTTAGGGCTAAGTGCAGGTTTGAGAGGAAATTGCTTATAGAGGTGAAGCACTTTTCCCACTGCTTTAGGGCATCAGAGAGTGAGTCATGAATGGGGATGATGATTTGGACATCGTCCGCATAGAGGTAAAATTTAAGTCCGAGGTTCGTTAAGAATTGGCAGAGGGGGGTAAGATATATATTGAATAAGGTGGAGGATAGGGAGGAACCTTGAGGTTCGCCTTGAGATAGGGAGTAGAGAGCGGATTCAGAGTTGCCTATTTTGACAGTGAATTTTCTGTTGGCTAAGTAAGATTTGAACCATATGAGAGCTAGTCCGGTTATGCCTATTTGGGACAGCTGGTTTAGGAGGAAGGTGTGGTTGATCATGTCAAAGGCAGCAGATATGTCTAATAGTGCCAGGAGATAGCAGTTGCCTTGATCCATGCCTCTGATGATGTGGTCAGAGAGGGTGGTCAGAGAGGGTGAGTAGGAGGGTTTCAGCTTGCGAAAGCCAAACTGGGCCGGATGTAAGATTTTATTGTTTTCAAGGTACTCGGAGAGTTGGAGATTAATATTTTTTCCATTATTGAAATGGGACGGAAGTTAGATGGATCTTTGGGGTCCAGGGAAGGTTTTTTAAGGAGGGGTTTGACAACTGCTTGTTTGAGCATGTCTGGGACAGCGCCTGAAGCGAGGGAGGAATTAATAATGTCTGCTATGGGTTTGGCGATGATATTTGGGATGGAGAGGAGGGTTTTTGTGGGGATGGTGTCTGAGGGGTAAAAGGCAGGTTTGATACTGTTGAGGATCGTTTCAACTTCTTTAGCAGACGTGAGTTCCAGCGTTTCGAGGGGGGCATGTGTTGTAGGGGGATAAGTGGGGGATGAGGAGGCAGGTTGTTGGAATCTTAGCAAGATGTTGGCAATTTTATTATGGAAGTGTTGAGCAATTTCTTCGCATCTGGAGGAGGCTTCGTTGTCTGGGATAGGGGGGTGGGATGATTTAGTGAGGTCTGAGACATAAGCGAAAAGGGCCTTTGGGTTGTATGTGTATTTGTGAATCTTGGAGGCGTAGAAGTCCCACTTAGTGTTGAGGGTGGCTGTTCTGTAGTGGTGGAGGGCCGATTTATAGCTAGATGTGTGTTGGGGTGTAGGGGTTTTATGCCAAATTCTTTTGCGTTGTCTAAGTTTGTTCTTTAGTGTTTTTAGATCAGATGTGTACCACGGTTGGCAGTTTTTAGAGGAAGGGCAAATTTCGCGTTTGGAGATGGGACAAAGTTTATTGGCTATTTCAAGTGTGAGGTTACTCCAAGAGTCCAGAGCGGCTTCAGGGTTAGAGCAGTTGAGCTCGGGGATAGCTCTGGCGAGAGCAGTGGCTAGATCATTGGAGGGGCAGGGTTTCCTGAAGATGATGGTGGAGTTTTTTGAGCGATTGGCAGGGAGGGGTGTATTGGTTGTGAGGAGTGTTTCGATGAGGAAGTGGTCGGACCAAGGTACCGGGGAACACTTAGGGGTATGGGAGGGTAGGAAGCAGTGGTTTATGAAGATGAGATCTAATGGGTGACCTGCTTGGTGAGTGGGGGAGGTGATAATCTGTTTGAGGCCTATGGCTTGGAGGGCGGTGAGGAAAGTTTCACATGATGAGGAGAGGGGAGTAGAGTCAATGTGGAGGTTGAAATATCCAAGAATGATGGCTGGGGTGTCAATGTTAATGTTGTCGGAGATGTATTCTATGGCGGGGGAGGGGTCATGTTCAATGGATCCTGGGGGGGCATAGATTAAACAAATCTGGAAGGTGGGGGATCTAAAAAGGCCAATTTCAAGCTTGGGTGGGGAGGCAATTTGGGCTAGCTTGAGGTTGAGGTGTTTTTTGAAAGCGAGAAGGAGACTGCCTCCTCGTTTTTTGGGTCTTGGTATGGAGATAATCTTGTAGGAGAGGGTTGGTAGTTGGTTAAGGAGTACAGTGTCAGTATCCCTAAGCCATGTTTCAGTGATGGCGCAGATGTCAGGTTTACAGTCGGTGAGTAGGTCATTGAGGCTTGGCGTTTTTTTCGAGAGGGATTGCGCATTAAAAAGGATGATAGAAAGGATGGTGAGTCCCAGTATTTGGGTGAGGGGAGTGGTGAGGATGGGAAGGAGGGACTTATGAGAGGGAGGAGGTTTGTATATTTGGTGGTATAGGGGTCTGTTGTGGGGAAGGTGAAAGCGGGGAATAGAGCGAGGATCCATAGGTGAGGGAGATGGCGAAAAGGGTGAGGGCGGGAGATTCAGGTGAAGTTTGCAGGTGAGTCACTGATATGCGTAGAGGAACAAAGACAGAGATTGCGAATGAGGTTGAGATAGAGAATAATGTCAATCTGATTGGTCTTTAAGTTGAGGTAGCAGAGTTGAGTAAAGACAGGTGGAAGGGTGCGCGCTAAGGGGCGCGCCAAGGGGCCTGCTCCTTGGTCGTGCTCCTTAGGCGTGCGACGCCCCGGGTCGCGGGCTTACTTTAAAGGGCTGGTGGGTCCCACCTCCGGTGATGATGCAGCTGCTGATTCTGCTTCCTGAGCTGTGCTGGGAGGCTCCGAGGACAGGAAACACGTGGGGCCTGCTCCGGACCCCATTGGGTTTCAATGTTTTCCTGTTGGTACTCTTGTAGGAGAGTGATCAGATGTGCAGAGTCCCGAATGTATGAGGGTATCTGTGGTATAAACTGTCGAAGTGCTCTATCTATGAACCTGGACAAAGTTTCTAGTAGTGAACCCTTTGAGGATACTATTGGGCATCCTGGAGGTGTTTGTATCTTAGGGACTAGATAGGAAATTGGACACACCGGGTGAGCCACTGTTAAAAACTGGGCTTCCTTCTCTGTAATCCATCCTACTTCCGACGCTTGCTGTATGATAGGGTCTATCATATTTTTTATGTTGGAAATGGGGTTAATTAACAATTCTTGATAAAAGGTGTTATCACTCAGTCGGTGATAAAGGGTGATAAAAGGTGTTATCACTCAGTCGGTGAAGAAATTTGAACCGTAGGATGGTAAACGAGATTCCTCCATGATCCCTGAAGCAGACAAGCAGTTGAAACACAGCCAGTGTCGAGCAGGCGGCTTTGACCTCCCAAAATAACAGGAGTTTGGACAGAACTGATAAGTATTCAAAATAAGGAGCGGGAATGATAAAGCAGGTCGGGAGGGGAGGGGGGAGGACATTTACTTTAAAAGAACTCAATGGACACGGTTCACTGTTGAATAAGCAATACATGGTTGCATTAGAAATGAAACAAAGAAAAGAAAAATTAAAAAAAAAACCAAACCAAAAACAAAATATTGAAGAATAAAGCTGGTAGCTATTGAAAGAGGGTATCACAAAGGGTTCCCTCAGAAACGCATCAGTAAAAGTAAGGCAAAAATATACAAAACCCCCTTCCGACAGTTACTTTGCAAGAGTAAATTGGACATAGCACATCTGCTCTACAAGGATTTAATTTTCTGTAATTGCAGTGAGGAAAAAAAATCTACAGAAAAAAAATTAGGGAAGCTAAAATGTCTACAGAAAAGTACGGTGGGAAAATGCCTCATTTAAGATGTCAGCAAAAGTCCCACTGTGCTTTTTTACAGAAGTTTTTGCTTGCCCGATTTCTCCTTGGGTATTTTTCTTTGCTAGAAGTTGCAGGAAATGAAACTTGTGCTGAAGTTGTGCTCTTTCAAAACTATGTATACAAACTCACTTGCAGACTTTTAGCACTTTTTTTGCTCAACATTTGCTCAGAACCCAATGCTCTAAATATGCATTCAATAGCCACGAAAATATTTTACAAGATCTTTTGAACTGCCAGTCCTTCCACTTCCTTATCAACTTTTTCGTACAGATTGTAATATCATTGGTGTTGTGTCCAAGGGGGTCAATTACACTTTAATTTATAGATAAAATAAAGCCTGAATGTGGTTCTGGAAATGTTTTGTCAATGAAAATAATAACAAACCCCAATTTAAGGAAAAAGGAACAATGACTTCCAATTATTTATAGCAGGAGGTTTAATTTTTTAATGCATTTTGTTGAAATGGCAAATCTCCAAACTGAGATGAACTGAAGTGTCTGCTTTTATTGGACCGCCATGACCCAGAGGATAGAACATTGCTGATCCCACAGCATATCTCAGATGGTCAAAAACAACAAAAAACAAATTTTCTTTTAAAGTGGCAGCTTTGAGTTATCACCTAAAAGGTGGCAAAACAGCAAATAAAAACAAAGTGAAAGCAAAATTATTAACAAAGTGGGATGAAGAGTAAAGAAGGAAGAACGATTTTAGAGCGGGAGTGGTGGCATTGTGCGTGCATTTATTTGTGGCAGGAAGAAGGAACCAGCTTTCTCCGGCACACTACATATATGCAGTATGTCTGCAGTGACATTGACCTAGGCATACTGAACCATTCTTAGATCAGTGGTTCTCATCATTATTTGCAACTCCCCCTCCTCCTTTTTTTGACAATGCACAACATTTCAAGCCCCTCCTTCCCACAGGTTAAGCCAGAGGGTCCCAAACCTGTCCTGGGGACAGTTAATCTCTAGACAGAAGTATTTGGGGTGGTGACAGAGTAGCAAGCTAAGTATGGAGAGGGGGGGGGGGGGGGGGCAAGCTAAAGTGATATTTACACACATCATGACCCCCCCAGCCATTAAATTGGCTATAAAACATACAATAAGGAAAAGTTCCAAAGTCTTTCTGTGCATTTTAAAAAAGAACCATAAAATAACCATAAAAACAACCATTAAAATTATTTAATAGCCTCATTTCTTCTATATGGATTAGGGTGACCAACTGCCCTGTTTTCGACCGGAGAGCCTGGTTTTGCAGCCTGTTGTACAGTGTCCAGTAACAACGTAACTGGACACTGTAAAACCCAGTCAGGCAAGGCCGGGGGCCAATCAGCGGGTGGCAGCCTGGCAGCGCTCCAATCACCTGCCTGTTATTGGGGCTCGGTCTGACTCTCCTCCTCCTCTACCTCTCCCATAGCTGTGCCGCATCTTCGGGACTGATATAGTGTATTTGGACTTTCAGAAGGCATTTGACAAAGTCTTCCATGATAAACTCCTCAAGAAATTACAAAATCATGGTATAGGAGGCAGTGTTCTTTTGTGGATTGGTAACTGGCTAAAAGGCTGGAAACAGAAGGCAGGACTAAATTATCAGTTTTCCAAATGGCGAAAGGTTGTTAATTGAATACCACAGTATTGGGACCTGTGCTGTTTAACATATTCATAAATGATCTGGAAAAGGGAACAATGAGTGAAGTGATCAGATTTGCAGATAACACAAAATTATGAAAATTTGTTAAAACAGTAGCAGATCGCCAGCAGCTTTTAAAATAGAACATAGGGGAAACCTGACAGTTGCTCAGCAGCACGTTTTAGAGGGAGATATTTTCAAAGGATACTAAAATAATAAAGGAGTTAGGGCATCCCGAGAGAGAAATTCCAACAAAAGCAATAGTAGCCAATGTGCCAATAAGTAAAGAAACACCTGAGTTAAAAGAGTCCAAAATTCCCCAATCAAGTGATAAGGAGACTTAATATCAACAAAAACCAGAAATGTCTATATGCTAATGCTAGAAGTCAAAATAGTAAGATGAGAGAGCTAGAATGTATAGCACTGAATGAAGAGGTAGACATAATTTTCATCTCATAGTCCTGGTGGGAGCTGGCTTTAGAGGCAAAAACTCATAATAAACATTTTTTAAAATATATCTGAAGCAGGAAGCCTGTGAGGGAGTTGGCTAGACCATTACATGATCAAGGGGTTAAAGGAAGCACTTAGGGAAGATAAGGCCATTGCGGAAAGACTGAATTAATTCTTTCCTTCCATGTTTACTGAAGATGATATTAGGGAGATACCTGTGCCAAAAACTGTATTCAATGGTCACAAATCACTGTGAAGCTAGAAGATGTAAAAAGGTAGGCTGACAAACTAAAGAGCAGCAAATCTCCCAGACCAGAAGGTATATACCCCAGAATTCTGAAAGAACCAAAAATGAAATTGCAGATCTGCTATTGGTAATTTGTAACCTATGGTTTGGATTATCTGTCATGTCTGAAGACTGGAGAATGGCTAATATAACGCCGATCTTTAAAAAGAGCTTCAGGGATGATTAAGAAACTATAGACCTATGAGTCTGACTTCAGTACTGGGGCAAATCGTGGACACTATTCTAAAGAACAAAATTACAGAATATATAGAACGACATAGTTTAATGGGACACAGCCAGCATGGATTTACATAAGGAAAATCTTGCCTAACGAATCGCTACATTTTTTTTGAAGGGTTTAATAAATGTGGATATTGGTAAGTCGGTAGATGTAGTATATTATGAATTTCAGAAGGCATTTGACAAAGTGCCCCATGAAAGATTCCTGAGAAAATCAAAAAGCATGGAATTGGAGGCCATGTGCTATTTTGGATTGTAAACTGGCTAAAAGAAAGGAAACAGAGAGTAGGACTAAATGGTCAGTTTTCTCAGTGAGAAGGGCAAATAGTCAAATGCCTCAGGGATCTACTCTGGGACCAATACTTTTTAATATATTTATAAATGATCTGGAAAGGTAAACAATGAGTGAATGATCAAATGTGCAGAGAATACAGAAATGCTCTTTAGTTTGTCAGCCTACCTTTTTACATCTTCTAGCTTCACAGTGATTTGTATTTTGAGTTGTTAAATCACAAGAGGATTGTGAAGAATTGCAGGAAGGCCTTGCAAGATTGGATAACTGGCCTTTTCCCATCTTGCTCTTTTCACCTCTCTCCATTCTTGTCCCAACCAGGCATGCTTGAATTCTGTCACATTTGCTTATCACCTCTGCTGGCAACCACCAGCCTCTCCTCAAATTCCTGTGCAGTTCTAGTACTGAACAACTATTTACTTTTTGCTGTAAAAATACAGCACATAATTAAGGGTGGTACCAATTTTAATCAGTTTTGGAACAGAGCATGGAAATTAATTTATCATTTCATCACTGCTGCACTTGGACCACCACTATAGTTTTTTAAAGTTACTTTTTTCCCTTTCTATAGCATTCCTCTTCTGAAAGATCAATATATGTGAAAAATCATGACTGAAGTCTGTTAAGGAATTGGATGGACTTCTGAGAAGTTGTGTTTTCCTATAGAAGGCTGCAGCTGTTCCACAAACTCTGATCGGGTATGATGTCAGTGCTGCAGGTTTGTAGGCACTAGGGTAAGGATGTTAAGATAGACTGAGGCAGTTTTTCTCTTTAGAAATTTTTTTTTTTTTGTCTACATGGAAAATTGCTCTGTAAATTTGAGTGGTAATGGCAGGAAAGGAGGTGTAAAGAGCTTAGGGGGGGGGGGGGGGGTGTTAACCGTGGATTTTTCTTACAAATGTTCTTAAACTGGTTAAAAACTCACCTGTGTCAGGAGGTCCATTTCCCCTAGCAAATTGCTGAACATCTGGTCTATATCGTCGCATGCCTGCTCCATCTGAAACAACAGCATAGATAAGAACTTCATAAGCCCTACGAAGATTTCTTGACATTTGAAATTAGCAAAAAGAAATTAGCAGGGCTGGTAGAAGACCATTTGGCACCCTAGGCATAACTTCGGTCCTGTCCCCCTCCCCCAATGTATCTATTGACAGCAGGTCCAGCTCAGCCCTCCCTGATTTCACCGGCAGTGGCTCCGATACAACGTTCCCTCCCATGGTGGCGCTGGCTCTGGCACAGCGTCCCTCTGGCTCTCTCGCTGGTGGGATTCTGCTCCCCCCCAGATGTTGCCACTCTAATTAACCACCTAGTTTGCTTAATGGAAGCGCCAGCCCTAGAAATCACATATTTTTCAGCATCTCATTTGTAAAGACTTCTCTGCTCAGTATTCAGGGAGATATTCTGAGCTAGGGATGTGAAATTGTTTTAAAATGAATGGGTCGTCCAGACCGGAGAACACATTTTCATTCTAGTTTGTTTTACCCTGAAACAAATGCACAAGCTCCCTCAAAAAAACTGAAAATGTTCAGGTTCATTCATCTCGAACGGTAGCACGCATTATTTGCACATATGCGTGCCTTTTGCCTATTACAATGTATTTTTCTATTACGATATAATTATCTTAAATGCATGGTGTATGTCCTAAATGTAATCCTTGAATCAGCTCAATTTTAAGTCAGGCTTCTTTTTAAAGGTGATCAATCAGATGGTGTAGAGAACCTGCAGGTGAAATCCCACTCAAAATAAGGGTGACCAATCCTCTCTATAACATAGGTTATACTGTGCTAAGACCCAGGATATAAGTCCATTCTACTCCAAAAGCTATGGCACCAAACAGATCTATTTCCTTTACACTTGAAGGTATTTACATATTGCTTTTATTTGTTTAAGGTTTTAAGTTGTTTAGGTTCCTTTTTTAAAATCTTGGTTTTAATATTGTTTCGAAATGCTTGTTTTAATTTTGAATTTGTTTTATGTGACCTTTTATTTTTTAAACTGCTTTGACAACTTTGATTAGTGGTCAATAAAATCAAACAAACAAACAAATAATAATAATAATGGGTAGCAAGGTTCTCAGTTCATTTGCAGAGCAAATCAGATTGCCAGTTTTTCACAGCCTTTAAAGATCATAGGTTTCAACTTATTTCCCTGTAATCAGCTCCTGGACATATTTGCAGATTATTCAACATCTACCGCTCCTAGTCCTCCTCAGGTGACAGATATTCCTCCTCTTTTTTTCATTAATGACTTATTTCTAATAAAACTTTAACCCAGAACATTTTGGCATCCTGGTTTCACAATTCAATAGATAGGTATCCACTCCAGCTTTAAATAAGTAAGTTCAATTATAAGAGAGCTCTAAAAGTCCCCGTCCTTTGCTAGCAATGCAGGAGTCAGACAGGAGGTGGAGGTGTCTATGATGGAGGAGATTCAGTGTTGTGGAGCAAGCTAGGTTTCTCTGTTCTCTTTTCACAGGCAATCTAGTCCCAGGTACTGCAGGAGAAAGAGACAAATGGTTGGAGCAGCCATGAGGGGCTCTCAGCAGAATCTGGTGGTGACTCCTAGTGAAGGAGTATTCCCCATACTCCTTGTTCCAGTGGAGATTTCACCTAAGATCTGTAAGAGAAGTGGATTTGCATTCAGAGGCAGAGCAGGCTCCCAGAGTGTTGCTCTGTAGCTGAAGAGATTCAGCACCCATGGCAGCAGGAACTTTAACATGTGAACAGCCAGAGAATTCTCAGAGGAGAGCCACAGGAGCGAGAAAGATCTCAGTCTTGTGCAAAGGATCTACTTTGTGACTTCAGAGGAGGAAGAAAAAACTATAAGCTTCTTGCAGGTACCAAAAAGGGGAGTACGACAGCCTGGGAGGTTCCTAGGGAATATCCTGAAAGGGGTTGTAACTTTGCTATGGATATCGCCAAAAGGCGATGCACCTCCTGTCAAGTCATACACATTTTACAAGTACCTCAGTGAACTTAGGAGGTAATTTTCAAATGAGTTATGTGTGTAAAAGCAGCAAATATCGTAGCAATTTTCAAAAATACATTTAGCGTGTCAAATATATTTGCACGAGTAAAACCTTTTGACAATTCAGCCCTATGGAGTACATTTTTAAAGGACTTACATTTATTTTTTTTTATTTATTTAGCATTCGTTTATATACCGAGGTATAGCAGACATTGCTTCACTCCGGTTTACATTATAACAAACCAGTTACATTTAAATCCATAACAGTATAACAGTAAAAAATTGAATCAGAACAATAACTTAGTAATGGTCAATAAATACATTAAATATTAGGAATATGACTGTATAAAAAATCTTGTAGGGGGACGGTTGATACCGTAACAAAAGCGAGAAAGGTTTCTGTGAGTCAGGGCGGTCGTCGTAGGAGGGGGATTGCTCACGTAGAATGGAACGTACAGAGGATGAAATCAAAGATTTATGTTCTGCTGTCATTGGGTGAGCAACCATTGCAGGACTGTGAGAGTAGCCAGGCTTTAAGTTCTTTTTTAAAAGATTTAACGTTTACTTGCGAATTGAGGTGATGAGGTAATGAGTTCCATAATTTTGGGCCGACGATGGAGATGGCTCTATTTCTTGAGGAGGATAATTTGGCTTGTGGTAGTGAAGGAACATCCAGCTGAATTTTATATGTTGACCTTGTTGTACGTGATGATTTATGTAAATGTATAATATTGTCCAGGGCAGTGTAATCTACTTTATGAATTGTCTTGTGTAGGATTGTGAGAATTTTGTACTCTATTCTTTTTTCAACCGATAACCATTGTAAGTTGTAGAGTACTGGGGATATGTGGTCGGAGTTTCTTTTGCCAGTCAGAATTCTGGCAGCTGCATTTTGGAGTAACTGCAGTGGTCTTAAGGTTGATTTAGGAAGGCCAATTTTCAAAAGCCGATTTCTGCACATAAAACTCATATTACCTCTAACTTTTAGAACACACCCAGCATTGTATGCCTGTGTGGTTTGTATGCCCGAGTCCTTAAGAAATGCCAAACCTGAAGGGCTTCAGTTGTAAGGACCCAGGAGTCCCACGGGATGTTGGAAAGCCCCTCAGCTTCCAGCTGTTCCCCTGAGTCTTCAGAGCTGAATAGGATTACAAAAGCAGGCTGTTTCTCCCCAGCTTTCCCAAGGAAATGATCTGACTCATTTTCTACCACTTAGTTCCACTTTTACAGAAATCGTGAAGTATTTTTATCTTCTTCAGGAATGAAGATATTCTAAGTTATAACTTCATAGCCCTCTCAGCAGCTAAAGTAAGCTGCTCACAGGTAGCTCTGCAACCCCTCATTCTTTCATGAATTCATGAGCTACCCACTCAACTCACTGCTGCTTGTCACACAACGAACACCTACTGTATACTACTGCAGGCCTGGACATCTCCCCTGGAGCATTCTGACAAGCATCCTTTGGATCTGCCAACAGGGCTCAAAACCCAGGGGTTCATGCTCTCTGGGCCATAACACATGACACAGGGGCCACATTACATGTATTTGCTTATGCCACAAAACTGGTAGTGCCACAAGGATTCATTTGCTGTTCTAGCTTGGTAATGTCACAAAGATTCATTTGCCATTCAAATATAATAAACAAACAAAACAATGAAGTTCTTTACTGCTTTTTATACATTTGACTCAGAGAGACACTCTTAAACCACAGGAGCCCCTGTCTTCCATTCCTTCCTATGCCAGTTCTGCTCAGTTGTTGTGAGGTCTTCAACCCACAGGAATTAATGAAAGACCTGGCCTGTTCAGAAGATTTGCTTCTATGAAGGTGTGGATTTGCACTCAGGCTTCCTATGCCTATGCCTAAGGTGGCTAAAATCTGGAGGCAGCCAATCTCCTGCTCCCTGCCGCTCTGTGGACTGTGCCAATCCCACCCCCTGAATCTGTGATGTCCATTTAACCTTGTGGATTTCCGATGTCTGATCTCCAAAACCACTCTTGCCAACCCTGCAGACAGTGGGGCCCAAGGTGTTCTGTGAACAGGATGCAGTGAGCACAGGAGCTGAGTCAGCCTGTGGGCCCATGCCCACAGGTCCTTCCCCACAAGGCTCCCAGTAGCAGACAAGCCAGTACTAAGTAGGCATGTGCATTCGTTGCTCCATTTGTTTGATTCGTTTTGGCAAGAGGAGTGTATCTGAGTGCACCTATGTATGTGCCAAGCACATACGCAAGCCATTCGTTTCTGTGCGCACACCATCTTTTCATCAGATAGGCGTGTACTGTCAAAATGAATCAAACACATGGAAGAATGAATGCACATACCTAGCCAGTAGATGTTTTAGAGAGGAGAAAGAATGGTCAATTAATAATGCATTGCAATACCAAAGGAAATGCATTACAGGAGTGCAAATATCTTAACAACTAAGAGTAAACCAAGAATTTAGCGGTCGAGGCATGGTAAACGAAGGTTGCAGACTTTGAAAAGAGAATGAATGCAGTTTGGACTGCTGCCTTTTGGGAATTAAGTAGGGGTGGTGTTTTGGATTGAGGTAGAGAACATAAGATTTTAGAGGACCATTTTCAGAGTCATTTACCTGGGGGACTGACCTGTCTGAAAATTTCCTCCCTAAAGGTGCATACGTTTAACTGGAAAGAGAGAAGGCATTTCCAGAGGTGGGAATAGGGTGGGAGCAGAGAAACAAACTTAAATGCATTGTCTTACAGCCATTTTCTGCCTGCAGGAATTGCAGTTGCAAAGTCCACAGGTACAAACCATGGAAGCAACTGTCAAAGGGAAACTATTTGTGGAGTTTCCACTTGAAAAATAGCTTCATGATTCGCAGGTAAAACGTTCTCTCATACTTTGCAGTTACAAGGATGAATGGAAATTGCCCTCACAATGCACCGAACCCCCATCCTTGGAAAATATTTAATGCCCAAAATAGCATTTGATTAATAGTATAAGAAATACAGCTCACTTTTGGAGACTGCGTTTCAATCTTTGTGCTCAAAGTAAGTAGTCCAGCAGAAAGAATGCATACACCACTTCATAATAAGTTCCAAAAAACAGTTTAGTATTTAATTGAGAAGCAAAACATTTATGGAAAACAAGAAAGCCTAGTCTCTCTAGAAACCCAGATGCTGGGCAGATCAGAAGTGAAACCTGAAAATAGCAGAACAAGGTGTGTGGTATGACATCAGCTCAATCTCCTTGTCCAATCACAAGCAGTAAGTGCTAAACAGAAAAAGAGGGAACCATTTTAACATTTTCTTATTTTACATAACTGTGCATTAGTTCAATACACATTAAACATATAACCTTCCCCCCCCCCCTTTTACACTTTTAGAAGTTGATGTTCCCAGCACTAAGAGTACAGTAGTGCCATGTCTGTTATACACGCAGTTTTAGAAATTACTTAAAACGTTCAAATATCACTGTAACTTTCCTGGGGAGTTGGTTTTTTTTTTTTAGAAATAAGGATCTGAGGATCAAGATTGAACTAAACACATTTATTAATACAGGTAGCTTACAGTTTGATGGCTTAATGCTGGGGTGGAACATAAACAGAACTGAACTAGCAGGCAGCACAAATTCTGGTCAAGATTACTGGGAAATTACAATCAAATAAGTCAATATTTAAACAGAAAATACATTTTTACCTTTGTTGTCTGCTCTTTTTGTTGTACTGTTCCTAATCTTTACTTTGCTGTGATAATCTCTGCCTTCTCTTTATTCCTCTTCTTGGTTCTCCTTTTCTTCTATGTGTCACTTCTCTGCACTCATCTGTCCCCACTTATGTGTCTCTCATATGTACTTTCTCTCTTGCACGTCACTTATCATTTCTCTTCTCTTTTTTTTCTATTACCTTCTTTTTACTTCTATTAGCACTTTCCATCTCTCTCCATATCTTTTACCTGTCTCACCCCTTTACCTTCCTTACATTTTTTATTCCTTCAGCTTACCTTTTTTCTGTTTACCACATCATATTTCACTTCATCATCCCCATGTTTCTCTACCTCTCCCAGCTTCTGTCTCTCTTTTCTCTTTCCTACCTTCTAGGTCACTCTCTGTTCCCTCTATCTATCCCTCTATCTCCTCCTCCTTTGTATCTCCATTCAGTCCTCTCCTCTGTCTTTTCTCATTCTTTCCTTCTGTTTTCTCACTTTTACATACGCACCCCATCTTTTCCTCTCCTTTTAACCTCCCTTCCCTGCGCAGGACATTTGGATCAGTGAAAGCAGCACTACACACCATAGGGTCAGAGATAGAACATATATCCTATGTCTTTTGTTGCACTGGAGGTGGACCCTTGGGCTGAGGTGGGGTTGACGCTACCCGTAGGAGGGATCCTACGGGTCCCCACCATCGGCAGGCAGAGAGGGCTTATGGACGGAGGCCGGCTGGCGCTTCACCAATACCAGCCCTCGTTCCTCGCGGGTTGAGCCTTTGGGTGCCGGGGCCGGCTGGACTTAGGTGGCCTCCATCAGTGGTTGTTGATGGGTGGATTGAGTTCAGCCCAGAGGCAGAAACTAGTGTAGGTATCTGGACAAGGCGGAGTCCTGGGGACCCAGGCGCCAATAGGAACACAGTCTGACAGAGGGCGCCCGAGCAAGAGCAGGCCGAAGCCTGGAAGAACCACGTCCAGGACAAAGGCTGAAGAGGTGTCTGTAAGCAAGCTGGGTTCAGGGCTGGCGGCAGTCTGGAAGAAGTGGCAAGCAAGGCTGAGGTCTAGACGAGGAGAGAGTCAGAGGATGGTTAGACGAAGCAGAAGTCCAGGGCTGGAGAGAAGCAACGGTGTGGTCAGGCGATGCAGAGGTCTGGGGCTGGAGAGAGGCAACGGAGTAGTCAGGCAGTTCAGAGGTCCGGGGCTGGAGAGAGGCAATGGAGTAGTCAGGCAATGCAGAGGTTCGGGGTTGGAGAGAGGCAACAGAGTAGTCAGGCAATGCAGAGGTTCGGGGTTGGAGAGAGGCAATGGAGTAGTCAGGCAATGCAGAGGTCCAGGGCTGGAGAGAGGCAATGGAGTAGTCAGGCAATGCAAAGGTCAAACCAGGTTAGTCCGCAGCCTTCGCACCACTGCGGTGTGCCGGAAGCCGGCTTTCGCACCGAATAGCGCCACTGTGAAAGGTGGTGCTATTCGGCGCGCTACTGCCGACGATAATTAGTAACATTATCGCCAGCAGCGAAGACACCGCTGACTCCTCCCCTCCCCTCCCCCTAATTTGCATTCTATCGCATGCAAAAAGGCCCTTTTCGCATGCAATAGAGGTTTATTACCAGGGGAAAATATGCTCACTTTTCAAGAAACTTCCATACCATAGGTGCTGTATCATGGCCTTTGACACCCTGCTATGTAGACCACTCCCCAACACTAACTACTCTGACACAGAGTTTACCTCTGAGTCCCTATCACTAGCAGATACCATGTAGTAAAATACTGCTGAATTGAAGCTTCTGTATCTCAAGGAACCAATATATGGCCTTGCCACCACCTACAAGACATTAGGGGTATACATTCGTTTGCAAAGTATTGGCAATCTGCAACTTATAGGGCCATATTCATTGTATTCGTGGGGAAGCGAAATGTATCGCGATTCCCACAAATACAATGAATCTTCACCGAATTATTCGGCTGTCTAAAGGAGCGAATTTAAACAAAACCCACACCTTCCTGACCCCCCCAAGAGTTGCCAAAACTCCCTGGTGGTCCAGCAAGGGTCTGTGAGCGATCTCCTGCACTCACGCTGTCGGCTGCCGGTATTCAAAATGGCTGGACAAAAATTGTGTGTCATTTCTGCTCTCATATATTCTAGGGTGTTGTTACGGTCCTGGGCCGTGCCCTGGGACCTTCGCTTCACACTTTGCAGGTAAATCAGCTGGGTCTTCTTCTTTTTTTACAGTTATATTTTACATATATAGTAGTTCACAGTCTTGTGAACAGTTATGAACCACAGAACCATGTCATCGTGCTCATAATCTACAGCAGTTCTTCTGATGACTCGCTGTATCCCTCCAGATCTCTCCGACTCCCTCCTTTTAGGTACATGTAAAACATTGAACCTCCATAATGGTTAGCTTCTATTGAGTTTGTCACTTATTTAGTGTCCTAGCAGTTTCCTTCTGCCCTTTCGGGCTTCCAGGTCAATCAGAGCAAGGGCTGAGATCCAGTTCCATGAGCACTCATGTGCAACTACCTAGGAATTTTTCCCCTATTTATATCCCCTCCCAAATCACCTAGCCCATTCATCATAATGGCAGTTTGGGGGGGTCATCCACCAGGGCCTCTTCTGGAACCCTGCAACCATAGGCCCTAAATCTGACCACTAGGTGTACCATTATGTGATGACTGGGACTCCTTCCCCACTAGGGACTATGGACATTGCCTCCACAGCATCCCCTGCCCTAGACAGCCCAGAAAGCAGAAGACTGATCTAGGAATCAAACCCAGGTCTACTGCACTGGCCCTAGTTTGTCATTTTTAAGTGAATGAACATTCTCTCACATTCCTTATAGTGCAAAACATACTCTTATAGATTTAGATAATCTCCATTACTTCATGCGTTCTCATATCTCCATCTCCATATTTTCTATTAATGTCATTGGTTGTTGGCAAAACTGGTTCACATGTGAAGTTAAAAGACGTATAAGCACACATCTGCAAGATTTACATATATACCTGGATTACTTGAATGCTTTCCCAGCATACTCATTACATTTCACAGGTAAGATTTTTGAGATTGAACAGTGGCACTACAGGTCTCCATTTTTTTTAAATAGAATTTTCCAAATTTACAGTCAACAAAATACTCAACTAGGAAATAATAAATGCGGCATATAGCAAAAAAATAAATAAAAATATAAAATTAATAAAGAAATCACCATTAAACTATAGGCTTCATAATAAGTTTTCAATTTTGAGTGGGAGAGAAGAGGAAAAGGAAAAAAGAAAAAAAAAAGTGAAATAAACAGATGGTGGACTATCTAACTCTATGTCACTCAGATCGTTCTTCCACGAATGTGCCCAATTGCTGAGGATCATAAAATACAAAGTGAAAACCCTAATGTTTGACAATATATTTTACAGGAAATTTGACTTCCCCCACAGAGAAACAATCCTACTTCATATTACCAAAAACTTCTTCTCCTTCGACTGAATAGTTTTACAAAAGTTTGTGCAAACTTGAATTTGCTGTCCCAGGAAAAGGGCTTTCTTATTCTTAAAAAAGGCACAAAGAATCCAATTTCTGTCAGGATCTAAAACAAAGGAGACCAAAAGAGTAATTCTTTCCAAGATCTCAGTCAAATTCAAAACTGGTTCAGAAGCAAGAGTTTGTACAGGGCAAGTTCCAATACCTCCAGCCTCTCACAATTTAAGGGCTAGTAAATAATATTGCACTCTAACAGTTGGAGGAAAGATTCTGCTGGAAACTTAATCATTTCAAGCAAGTACTTATGGAATATATCTCTCAGAAAAGTAGTCATTGATCTAGGAAAATTAACAAAGCGAAGGTTGCATCTTCTGCTATTATTCTCAAGGATTTCCAATTTGTGACAAAGATTTATATTATCCTTTGCCAATGTAGCTTGTAACGTCTGAACAAAGGAAATCTTTTCTTCATACCGATGAACAGAAGCATAATTTAGAGACATTTTTTTATCTTGATCTTTCTACTTAGGGACTGTTTTCTCGGAAAACATAAATAAATCCTTGACCATCCCAGTCAGAGAAGATTTTAAGCAAGTAACTACTGATCAAATATCTTGTACAGGGATGCTAGCAGGAGCTTGCATCATCGAGGAGGAAACAAAATTCACCACATCAGGAAAAGAAACTTCCTCCTTGTGCTCTTCAATGGCAATGATCTTCTTAACAAACCAGGCTCCAGCTCCCACCTCCTCAAGAGCATCCACCAGGGAAACCAACTGCACCTCAATCACACTATCTGACAGCAAATTTGGACCTCTAGTAGGATGCACTACACTAGAATCATTCAGATAATCCAGCAACTGAGCCGCTGCTCCAGGATATCCACCTGCAACTGCTGTCCTGGCTCTGTTGATATCAAACTTGAGGCTGGTTGATGAGTGGATGAGCCTTCCACAGAGTTCAAAGAAGCCTCGGCAACAAGACTATCCAGCCCAGCTGATTCTTCTCTATCCTAAGTACTGCCTGGGCAGTGCACTGTCCCAAAAGCAACAAAGGAGTTCAAAGAGCCCCTTGATGTGGAGGCTAGAGATGGGTATTCAAGAGAAATGAAATAGGAAATGAGAAAAAATATCCTATTTCATTTGGGGTCATTTTCAAAATGAAACAATTTAAATTCCGACTAAATTTCATTGGAATAGGCTGAGACCCAAAGTAGGGGCTCCTACCTATGCTTGAGCATGATGCCAGCACCTCAACCTAGGCCTAGGCTGTGGCCCGACGCAGGAGTCACAACCTATTACTAAGCGTGAGGCCAGGGTCTTGGCCTAGGACCCGGCCTGATGCCAGGGCCCCAGCTAAGTTCTGAGCAAAGGTCCAGGCCCGGGAAATTTCCTGACCTCCACTTGGTCAGAAATCTGACACCGTATCTAGACCTGGGCCTGATGTCCAGTCAAGGTCCGATGCCGGGGCCTGGTCCCGAAGCCTGGGCCTCAGTGTAGCTGAGGGCCCAAGCCTAGGAAAGACACCATGTCTAGACTCAGAGGCCGGGTCCTGACATCTGGTCCTTGACCTAGGCAAGGGCCCAGGTCCAGGGCCATGCCCAGCTACAGGAACCCAGGCCTCATTGGTCCACCATCTTCTTTGTACTTTGTCTCCTTTCTCGAAATGATTCCATCTGCTGGGGACATGCCAGAGTAAATTAACTCCAATGCATTATCCTTAGCAGAGGGTGACGTTTTGTGGTATGGCAGTTAACAAAACCTCCATACAACAAAATGGTGTTGGGCTTGGGCCTTGGCCTTGGAATAGGCTGATGTCCAGGCATTGGGACCCGGCCTCCAGACCAGGCCCTGGCATCAGGCCTGGATCCTGGCCTTGCCTTGCCTTGGTCTAGACCTAGGCCCTGCATTAGGACCAGACTTACAAATCTGGGCCATGCATAGGGCCTAGGCTGAGGTTGTGGAGACTTACTGTGGCCTAGGCTTATGCAAGGCTGAGGCTTTGACCTTGGCCTAGGCCTCATTGTCAGATCCCCCGTAGACCAGGTAAGTAGGGGCTAGGGAGGTTCCTGCCCTGGCATTTTTTCAGGTGGCAGAGATGGGATGGTAGAGATGGGAGGCCTTGGGAGGCCCCATTACTGTTTTTTTTTTCCCTTTTTTGGGGTTGTTTTTTTATTATGTTTAGTTCATTTTTTTAAACTAAATCAACAAGGTGAGACCGCACCTTGAATACTGTGTACAATTCTGGTCGCCGCATCTCAAGAAAGATATAATTGCGATGGAGAAGGTACAGAGAAGAGTTATCAAAATGATAAAGGGGATGGAACTGCTCCCCTATGAGGAAAGATTAAAGAGGTTAAGGCTGTTCAGCTTGGAGAAGAGACGGCTGAGGAGGGATATGATAGAGGTGTTTAAAATCACGAGAGGTCTAGAATGGGTAAATGTGAATCGGTTATTTATTCTTTCGGATAATAGAAGGACTAGGGGGCGCTCCATGAAGTTAGCATGTAGCACATTTAAAACTAATTGGAAAAAATTCTTTTTCACTCAACACACAATTAAACTCTGGAATTTGTTGCCAGGGGATGTTGTTAGTGCAGTTAGTGTAGCTGGGTTTTTAAAAAGGTTTGGATAAGTTCTTGGAGGAGAAGTCCATTACCTGCTATTAATCAAGTTGACTTGGAAAATAGCCACTGCTATTACTAGCATCAGTAGCATGGGATCTACTTAGTGTTTGGGTACTTGCCAGGTACTTGTAACCTGGATTGGCCACTGTTGGAAACAGGATGCTGGGCTTGATGGACCCTTGGTCTGACCCAGTATGGCAATTTCTTATGTTCTTAGATTTAGGGTCATTGCTCCCCAGCTAAACTTAGTCTATTGGTGCTGAAAATCAGGCAGTAACTGGCTGAGATCTCTTTAAAAGAAAACAGTGATGCCTGCCGCCATCCTCTCCACACTTTAAAAAAAAATGCCCCCAGCCCTATGCAGTCTAACCTGGTCCCTCCTTCCCTCTTGGCTCTTTAAATAAAAAATAAGCCCCCATCACCGGCTTTACTTTCCTTCTCTCTCAGCTTTTACATGACTGGCTTTCCTTTTCTTTCCTTCCTTTCCATTTTATAAGTTCAAACATATATGCCCCCCATGGCTGTATTTACCATTTTCCAGCCTTCTTTCTTCTTCGTTCTTTAAATCTCATGCCTATTCATTAGGGATATCTTGAAAACCTGGTTGATTAATTGGTAGCCCTTGAGATTTGGCATTGCTCACCCCTGCTCTACTCTAATCTCACCCTCACACCTACCTGAATTTGACTGGCTAAACTTAGCCAAACAGTGAATTTTAGAAGGCTAAATATAACCAAGTAGCAAGGTCAATTGTAAAAAAAAAAGCTTTGATTTAGCCAGCTAAATCCTTCCTTTGCCTGCTAGATCCCTTTAAATACTGATTAATATACAAGTGTCTATGAACCAACTGACAAGTCATTTTTTCCCAATAGTCTCACAGATTTTCTGTAGTTAGTACAGCTGTAATCAAGAACCTTACTTTAACCAAACTGATATACAAACGTTTGTTTACAATTATAATACTAGTGCAAATTAAAAAATCAGCACATAGTCTTTTCCCTAAGAATTCAGTACATAAAACTCATGGTCCCACCCTGGTATTCCCCTTTTGACTCCTGCTTTGCACATATGAATCAGAGTGTTCATTTTATATTCTGAAAGAGAATCAATTTAACCGTGCAGCTTCTTTAGGATCCTCACGTGTTTTGGTGCTATTATTCACAGTGGCTTGACTCTCATCCTTGTTGGACAGAAAAATAAGAATCGTGCTTTCATATTTCTTAGCTCCTCTTACACTGTCAGAAACTTCTTTATTTGTGCTGTGACTTTATGTAAATCAATTAGAATCAACAGTTTTGGCCCTTTCCACAGTTCAAGTGCTCACACCTTGACTTTTTTCAGGGTTTCCAATAGGTGAGATTATATCAAGATGTCAATCACCGTTGGTCTCTGGTATTTTATGTTCCTGGTATAATGGAAAGGCACGCTATGTGCTCTTTCAGTCACAAGTCTTTTATAAACTGAATTTCCAGCAGCTTTGTCAAAAAGGTCTCCATAAATTTCACTGGATCATTACCTTCAAATATTTTCTCCATCTCCTATTGTTTCCATCGTCGAAGTCTCTTTTTGGTTCAGTGATGATTCTGACTGTCCTATGGCAGTGTCAAACAATCCTCCAATATATAAGTCCTTTCCTCCCATTAATTCAGTTTATTTTGAAATTATGAGGTTGATATTGAGCAGCAAGTGATCCAGATGACTTCAACAGGATATTCGGTGTTGCGGCACCCCACTGAATATGGCCAGTTAAATGAAAGTTATCTGGATAAGATTATCAAGATAATTTTAGGGCTGCCCTGCAGCTCAACCAGACTTACCTAGATAACTTAGCCAGATAAATCGGACCCGGTCAGCATGGTGGGATTTTGAAATCTCATGGTGTGTTTGGCTAAATCTCTAACTTAGCTGGACACTGTCTGAATATCGACCTAAAAGAGAATTGTGCTGTAAGGAAAGCCACCTCCGTTTTCATTTCTTTAATTGCACCTTGATTCTCTGTCATTAATTCCTTTAGGGATTGCTCCTCCTTCATGATCATGGTAAGGGAGGTTTCAGTTTTAATTTCCGTGCCAGCGGCCGTTTTCCATGTTGACGGAAAATCCTGTTTGAACCTTCTGGTTCTACGAGATGCTGCAAAAGACACGTTTAATTTGCCCGTTTTACCGCTGACTGTGTCTGTTATCTGACAGCAATTACTTGCAAGGTTTTACTGGGTTTTTTTTGGCTTGTTTCTCAGAGAATGGATGTCTCACACACCCATCCAGCAGTGAGCTCTCTAATGCCCCCTTGTAAGTTTCTAGCTGTTAGTTGGTCTTTACCAAGTAAAACAAAGCAATTAGGTTGAGAGCCTTGAGTTGGAAAGAATCCTACGATTTCTGATGTGGACACCAATAGAGACTTTTATGATTAGAGAGAATCTGTCTTTATCATACGCCTGCTATCACTAGCTAAGCTCTGCCAGAGCAATTAGTCTGTACCATTCCATTTATCAGTGATTCCATTTTTCTTACTTAGATGTTTCAGGTAGACATGGGATTTAAGAGAAAAAGAATGTGTTAGCCCTCTAATTTCTTTTAAGGAAATCTGCAGATATTTTTAAACCTGACCACATTATAGGGCTCCTATTATTTAGCATATCTGTTTATTAAATGCAGTATTCTCCATATCTTTCATGGATAAAAACCCTGCTCTTTGCACAGGTTTCCATAGTAACAGGAAGGGGGAAGGGTCTTGAGTGGGAGGCCGAGCTGCAAGTCCTGTACTGAATTTCTTTTTTTTTTTTTTAAGTTGCTGTCGCTGTGGGATCAGGACATTGCTTTAGATAGCGGGTGGGAGGCAGGCCCAGATAGAGGCATAGCAGAAGTAGCAACGCTCTGACAGCTATCAAAATTTGGTGCAGGAGGCAGTTGCCTATGCTGGCCATGCCTAAATCCGGGCCTGGCTTGACAGGTTTTCAATCTCAGTCAATAGGCCAAGAAGAGACCGCCCTCTGCTTATAACTCTGACATGGCATTCAAATCATAGCCAAAAGGCTTTAAATGTGTTCTTACTTAACATAAACAGAGAAACATTCACCCTCCTTTAATAGCTTTGGGGCATGCTTATATCTGACTTCACATAACAACCTTCTGGATTATGTTAACTTTAGAAGCAACAACCGCTGCTAAACTCCATTTGTTCATCAAGAATTTCTAGACCAGATTTGTGCTGAACGATTGATTTTTTGATAAGTATTAAAGCAATCCTTATTAAAGGAAAGAATGATGGCCTGGGGGCATTTACTTGTTATAGGAAGGGTCACATTGGGCAGTGTAGATTTAAATGCACATTGCTTCATCAGCTTTGTATTCCGCTTGTGATCCACAGCCCTGACATGCACGGGAACCATGTAAACTGTGAGATTTTTCAGAGCTGAAATCTGAACAGGACGGTCCTCCATTAATTAGAGACCAGGGCGATGCGCGTCATAGCGGAAGGTGCTGTGCCACCCGAGGGGCTTCTGATTGTGCCATGCAGGAGGAGTGTGTGTGTGTGTGTGTGGGGGTGGGGGGAGGAACATAACCAAGTGTTTCTCTACTGCAAGCAGTCCCAGCCCTGCTCCCCCTCTCACCTCTGTCAGCCAGGCAGAAGATGAAAGGCAATCAAATCGCTCAGACTGAAAAGTATCACCGACAAGAAGCAGCAATCCCAGAGGGCCAAAGCAAAGCAAAAACATCTGTTGTCTTAACTGCACCATCAAGGAGAATTGTATTACCACTACACTGCAGATCAGTTTCCGCTCTCACTGATTTGCCATGGCATTTGATGTACATACATATTTTGATCTGGCGGTTTTACTCCTGCTCCTTAGGGTGTCTGGCTCAGTCACAACCGGGGCTGGGATCCAGCATCATGACCCTTCTTTTGCAGTGACCCGGGGATGGTTTCACCTTGTTTTATCTCACCTCCCAACTCAGTCCACTCGCTGCAGCGACAGTCCTCAGCTGGGAGCGGTGCACCAGGGCCCCTTCTGGAGCTCTGCAATCATAGGCCTTAAATCTGGCCATTAAGTATCATCATTGCGCGTTGATTAGAGCTCCCTTCTCCCCCACCCCCAGGACTGCGGGTGCTGCCTCTGCAGCATCCCCGACCTGGACCGGTCTGGAGAGTGAAGGACTTGAACTGAGAATCATATCCATGTCCTCTGCATGGCGGTGCACAGAACTGTCAATGAGTTACAGGGCCAGCCTGTTATTTGACATTTTACGATTGTTTGGCCTGTCCAGTTTTTAAAGTTTGATTGTGGCCTTGATTTTTAAGTAATGAGAATGGCAGTGAATGCAAGGAAATTATTGGAAGAACACAAGTTGGAGGAGGGGCAAGGAGCTTAAATGTCAGATTTGGTCTTCTTTCCTAATAGGACATTGCAATGCTTGTTAAGAAGCATTTCCCAAAACAACCCCAATGACCTGCTGGTAATGTATTGAATAACTGCAAAAGTCTTCTATTTTGTACCACATTAGAAAGTACTCCAAACTGACAATGCATTGCACACAATGCAAAACTACAACAAATATCAGACTTAAAGCATTAGATGGATTATAAATCTGCATATAGCACTGTTTATTACTACAAAATAATGGAAAGTCACAACAATCACAATCACAGGGTTTTTCTATGTAACCCTTACTTGGGGTTTTTTATCCCAAGGGCAAATAAACTTATTTATACTATTCAGGGCTGCTCCGACTAGCGATTGACTCTCATGTTCAAACTTTTAATCCTAGGGGGACTCTTTCTATGGGGGGAAGTTCTCGCTTATGGCCTGGACCATGGTGTCTTGCTTTCAGTGTGTTTAGAAAGTAGCTGCATCCCATGGGGTGGAATGCCGGGACAAATCAACTGGACCAGGATGGGGTTTTAAATTAAAGTTCACTGATTTGATAATAATTAAATAAAAGTCCATTTGTCCATAAATAGTGAAGTTACATCTGACTGTTGATACATGAATGATTTTCTCTCTAAATAGGTGTCCTTTGTTTCAGGCCAATGGATACAGCTCCCATGGTGATTTTATTTGCACAAAGCTCACCCAGCAGCTAACCCAGAATCATTTTGGAGGGGTCCCCATTTCACAGCAAAATTGTTCTACCTTAATCCATCTCCTTTCTGGACAACTCAGCCTGTTCTGGTCCCATGGGTGGAGATCTGGTTGGGGTCTCCCGATCTTGTTCATTCATCCTTAGTTGATATTTCTGGGGACTTCTCTTGGGGAAAAGTCAAATGGGATCAGGCTATACCAGAGCTGCATCCCAGTGGGGAGGGGGATCCAAAAACCATTTGTGTCCACAAAATACTTCTAAAGTTAAAGCTGGATACATCTTCAAACACCACTGTCTCACACAGCAGAATCCATCACTGGTGCTTGCCCACCTGGGATTTAGAGTGGACTCACAGGTCTTTGGTCTTCTGGATGAGAGCTCTTTCTCACCAAAAGGGGAATCAAACATAAAAATCTATCTCTCTGTAAATTAGTAGGAGAAGGATCCACTGTCAGGAAGTGCACAATGCTATATTTATTTATTTAAAAACTTTTCTATACCGTCACTGAGTTATGTACCATCGCAACGGTTTACAAATAGGCACAAAGTAAGGTATGTATAGGTAGGTTATCATACATTTTAACAGTAGCTAATTAAGTACGGTTAAAAATTCATTAATAAAATCAATGTTTGAGTAGTGATGGTCTAGTCCGGTGTATTATTGAGTTACTTTTTCTTTTTGGTTTACTTCTTAGTTGTAGGATCATGCACTTTTTGTTGTGTTCATTCTCATCTGCGCTTCTCTGTACTTATTTTCTCTCTACCCTCCCGTCTCTTTAGGAAAGGCTTGTTTAAAGAGCCAAGTCTTTAAGGTTTTCTTAAAAGATTTGAGATCACTCTGTAACCTGATTTCAGTGGGCATTGTGTTCCATAGAATGGGTCCGGCTAGTGATAAGGCCCTTTCTCTTACTTGGGTTAGTTTTGCTGATATCATTTCCAACTGAAACTCCAGGGTGAAGCTGGGAGACCTCATCAGAGTGTAAAATCAAACCATCTTTACTGTCACAAGGCTTCCTAAAACTGATTCCAATGAGTCATAAAATGGCTGGGCTAAATAGGGTTGAGGCAGCAACAACACAAAGAGCAAAAAATTCGCGACCCTGTCGAAACTAACTAATATATACAAAAGGTATCGCCAAAACACCTATAAAAGATCACACCATCCACTTGAAGGATGGAGAGATTATCTAGGAGAACAGGACTGCATCAGCAAGCCTTTGTCAACGTGCTCAATGTAAACTTGTTGAGCCGTCCGGTCTTTTCAATCATTTGCAGCCTGTCGGTATTCAAAAGCGCACTCTTTGGTATTCAAAACCACACTCTCCGGTGTATTTGAAATTCTGTTCAAAAACACACTCAGGTATTCAAAACCACACTCTCTGGTGCATCTTAAATTCCATTATGGTGTTAGTTCACATATATATATAACTGTATAAATTCTTGTTGTTCAATGTGCTTCAAAACCCATCAGGGGTCATTTACATCATTCAATGTCCTGTCAATTATGCTATGTTGGCAAAACCAAGAGAACCTTGAAAACCCGATTAATAGAACACCGGTCATGTATTAACATGCGCAGAATCACTGCGCCTTTGGTCACCCATTGTATTGACTTTACACATACTTTTGATGATTTAAGGGTCTGTGTGCTCGAACAGCTGATCCCATCATGGCGAGGAGGGGACTTTGACAAAAAACCGCTGCAAGCCGAACAGAGATGGATTCACCGATTAAACACTGTTCTCCCTCAGGGTTTAAATAATAATTTGGAATATAATGTTTTTATATGATTTTTGAGATGTTTTCTGCGATGGTTGCTAGTTTCTTATCATCATTCTTTTTACCAGCGTTTTTTTGAGCAGGTTTCCTTGACTACCGAGTACGTCCCTGTGACGTCATGACGTCCGCAAAAGAGCGGGCTATTTAATTAGTCAAACTAGCTGGATGCGGTCTCTAGCACAGCGTTGTTGTGAAGGATGACATCGAGACTTCGGTCCTGCATCTAAGAGGTGATCGCACCGTTGTCAGTTAAGTATTGGTTTCCCATTATAGACACATACCAATTGTTTGTTATGTCTTTTAGATTACATATTTAGAGCTTTGACTCCTGAAGAAGCAGCCGGTAGGCTGCGAAACACGGCCGCTGTCGAGTCGGCACCTCAAACATTCATGGAGAACAAGCTGTCATTTTGCATGAACGGAATTGAATAGAGTGTTTGAGGTTTGAACTCGCTATCATTTCATCTTGCTAGAGCAACCCACGCATTGGGAAACTGTCTATGGAGAGTGTTTGAAATTGATGCACTGAGGAATTGCTCAAAAAGAGAGTGATATCCATTGTGGGTTTTGAAGCACATTGAACAACAAGAATTTATACAGTTATATATATGTGAACTAACACCATAATGGAATTTAAGATGCACCAGAGAGTGTGGTTTTGAATACCTGAGTGTGTTTTTGAACAGAATTTCAAATACACCGGAGAGTGTGGTTTTGAATACCAACGAGTGCGCTTTTGAATACCGACAGGCTGCAAATGATTGAAAAGACCGGACGGCTCAACAAGTTTACATTGAGCACGTTGACAAAGGCTTGCTGATGCAGTCCTGTTCTCCTAGATAATCTCTCCGTCCTTCAAGTGGATGGTGTGATCTTTTATAGGTGTTTTGGCGATACCTTTTGTTACTAAATAGGGTTGAGACATCCAATCCAGACCCTCCACGTTGGGAGGGGCTGTGAGGGATGGAAGGCTCATTGATAGTGTGTTCTATACAGGGACTTAGTGACATCTAGTGGCCAACCTGTAAGGGTGCCAGAGCTGGATCAGATGTGAATGACTGCTGTTACGGATAAACACATGGGGGGAACCTTGCTACCTCCTGCAGTCCTTGGCAACTCCGAGAGTTAAGTTTTTGTAAATTTACTTTACCATAAAACCAATAATGTTCATGTAGTTATCTAGCAGGTTCACTTCTCCCTCATAGTCCATGCAAGCCAAGAAGTCAGTATCCCTGTAGTCAGACAGATTTTCGGGTCTCTGGACAGAAAAGCTTTCTGCACATGCTCCATTGTTCTGACCACAGTACTTGACTCTCTAGCCTTATTAAAAAAAGGATTTTTCCTATCCTGTGTGTAATAGGATAAAAATTGCTTATATGTTATATTAGTGAGCATTCTAATGTTTAGAAGTTTCCCCTAAAATGAGTAATTTTGTTATGGTGCCCTGCATACAGGAAGCTTATAATTTGTGTTGGTCCCTAACTCCCTCCTCCATTTTGTACACTTCCTGCATACTGAAAGTGACTTCACTAGCAAGGAGCTTTTTCAGTCCAGATGTACTGAATATAAACTCTTTGGAACCACAGAGTTGGTGTCCAGTTTTTTTGGGGGTTTTTTTTTAAAGAACTGAGGGAACTGGCTGAGCTCCAGTTTCAGAACTCTGTGTGCAGATGAAAGGAGTGAATCTCTCTCGGGGAATAGGGTTGCCAACTAGCTCCTGATTTTCAGGACAGGTTGATCCAGTCCTGGTTTTACTCCTCTACACACAGTTATTTATAGTCATGCTTTTCTTAGGAAATGCAATAGGGAAAGCAGAATAAGTTCCAGGTTGCAATGAGATAAAACCAGCACTGGGTCAACCTGTCCTGAAAATCTGGAGTCAGTTGGCAACCCTATCAGGGAAAGACAGCAGAGTGAAGCCTATGGGAAAAAAAAATACCTTTATGAATATGTAACCCTTTTTTGGATTTTATAGAAGTTCCAGGGCACACAAAAGAATTTTTCTTGGGTCTATCTCCTTTTGCCACTTTGCCAAATTTACTAAGTCCCAAGGAGAGGATTCTTTGTATGGGGGAAAGGCTTAACCTTTTAGGCCCAGGCAGTGAACGGGAATCCTCTCTGAGGTGTATCACTGCTATATAAACAGGCAGGACATGATGTGGGTATTCAAAAAGAAACTTTACTTTGATGTGCAGAAATTAAATAAATGTCCAAACGATGGGTTACTTGTTTTACTGCCCATCTGTGTTTGATCTGAATCATATAGAGGGAGCTCTCTCTTCTTCACTCTGTGCAGGTGTCCTTTTTACTTCTCTCCGAGAGCAGCTCACCCCCTTTCCTTGTCTGTGGGGCAAGGGTCCCAGCCGGGAAGGGAAACCTATTGAGAAGAGTCTCCTAAATCCTGAAAAAGTCTCCTATCTGCAGTCCAAAAGAAACCCAGATGTTCCCGACTTTTGTCCTGCATTCGCCGGGCTGGAGATCCAGTTGGAGGCTCCAATACCAAACTCTTCTCTTCTGGACTCGTTCTGTAATTTGACCTCTTAGGGAAAAAGGTCTTTTTCTGGGTACACAGTGAGAAGGGGTGGTACAGAAAACCTTCTTACTAAAACGCAACTCTCAAAAATCCAAAACTTTACCACTGGGTGAGGAATCACTGAAGTCCTCTCACTGGATGGATGGAAAGGAATAACTAGGTCTTCTCCCTCCTGTCCTTCAGTTACGGGGTTGCCTTACCAGTAGGAACAGAATTATACCCGGGCACAAACAAATTTGGAAAAACTTACAAGAGTTCTTTTTACTCTCAAGAAGGGATAGCCCCTACCAGGCAAGCGGTGCACTGGAAAAAGAACAATCTACCAATCCAAAACCAGGACATGAGTAAAACAGCTCCTAACTCAACAAAACCCAAACCAAACTGACCTCACTCTCTAGTGCTCTGACCTCCCCCCCTTCTGGACAAGGACTGAACCATTGCAGGCATCGTCAGGGGATGGTGCTGCAAGGAATGGTTTGTTCCTCCTACTGTTACCTACCATACTGGCATTTAGGGCCAGTTAGTAGGACACCAAGGGTCCACCACAAATAAGTCACGTGTTTTCCACACCTCATTTTTAAAGCCCCAGCTTACCAATTACTGACTGAAGATAGTTCTGTACAGAAGTTTCACTGGTATTCTATTAAATTCCTAGGAACTTCTGGCATGTCAACTATTGGCTCTGAATTTCACTGTTGCAAGAGGCTGGAGAAAATGTGACTACAGAACAATAATAACCCTCACCTGCCCTGCACTTACTAATTCTTGGTGTGGGTATTACTCTGTCAAAATCGATAATACAACGAGTGACTTGGCAGTACTGGATATATAGCTTAGACGCACAATTAATTTTCTGTGGTTCAAAAAGAAAATGCAATCCCCATTCTATCTAATAAATTGAAAATGACTTTCCGTCTTGTAG
This sequence comes from Rhinatrema bivittatum, assembly GCF_901001135.1. Classification (NCBI taxonomy): domain Eukaryota; kingdom Metazoa; phylum Chordata; class Amphibia; order Gymnophiona; family Rhinatrematidae; genus Rhinatrema; species Rhinatrema bivittatum. Next base: position 136,828,533 of record NC_042616.1, read on the forward strand.
CTTATCTCCCAGAACAGATCTGTGATTCCCAGACAATTCCATTAACAGTCATTTCTTTGACTGGAATTCTTCAGTGATTTTCAAAGTATTAGTTCAGTTAATAAGATTACTTTCTATTTTCACATTATGTTTAGACAGTCTTCAAGAAATGGAAGTGGAAAAAAAAAAAAAAGCCAAAACACTATACGCAAATGTACTTTGTAAACTACAAGCAGAAACGAAGTGCAGTCATCTCTGGGTCAGAAATAATTGCAACAATTATTTACATGACAGGTTAGTGGACTGCCTGCAGTGGGTCTAGAAATGCAGATGCGAAGGTGATCAAAACAGAGTAAATTAAACCATAAGAAAGGCACAGTTAACAGACCCAGCAATAGGAGTGTGCTGCAGTCAATACGTTTTTGTTTTCTTTCATTTTGCTTTAGCTCAACAGTCAAAAAAGAAAACAGAACCTTGGGAATTATTAGGAAAGGAATGGAGAATAAAATGGAGAATATCATAATGCCTCTGCATCTCTCCATGGTGAGACCACACCTCACCATGTGCAATTCTGGTGGCTACATCTCAAAAAAGATATTGTGGAACTAGAAAAAGTACAGAGAAGGGCAACAAAATGATAAAGGGGATGGAACGGCTGAAAAGGTTAGGATTCTTCAGTTTGGAGAAGAGACGGCTGAAGGGAGATATAAAAAGTCTTTGTTTGCACTTTCAAAAATGAAAAGACTAGGGGACACTCCATGAAGTACTATGTGGCATATTTAAAATTAATTAAAGAAAATATTTTTTCACTCGACACACAATTAAGCTCTGGAATTCATTGCCAGAGGATGCGGTAAAGGCAGTTAACTTACCTGGGTTTAAAAAGGTTCCTAGAGTTCCTAGAAGAAAAGTCTATAAACTGTTATTAACCAGTTAGACCTTAGGGAAGCCACTACTTATCCCTGGGAATAAGCAGCATGGGATCTATCTACTATTTGGGATCTGCCAGGTACTTGTGACCTGGATTGACCTCTGCTGGAAACACAATACTGGACTTGATGGATCTTTGGTCTGACCCAGTATGATGGTTCTTATATTCATATTAAACCAATTTAATGTGTGATTCAGTGAACAGTGAAAAAATAGCACACTACAAAAGCAGCTAGAAATGGGATACCTGGTCCGGATTCACTGTTTCTACACTATAGCTTGCCTCACTTGGGTGCATACATTATAGAAACAGCTCTCATTTTCCTGCAGCCGGTCAGGAGTAGATTCTGCAGAAAGAGAAAATTCTGCAGCAATTCTGTGGCATAAATTTGAATGATGTAGCATATTAAATAATATGGGGGCCATATTCAGTAGGACATTTAGTGGACAAATTATCTGGCTACACATAGCCAGATAACTTGTCCTGTATATTTGGCGGGATAAATATCCTGCTCAATATACTTGCTTAAAGTTATCCGACTAACCATAGCCGGATAACATTACACATAATCGGATATTCTTTTGGAATATTGCCAGTTATATATAAGGTTATTCGGCTGTGGTTAGCTGTATAACTTGAGACTTACGGTCAAGAAAAAGAAAATTGCAATGCAGCCTGTCTCCCTGCTGTTGCACTCCCTGGCTGCTTCCGCAGTGCAGCCGACCCTGCTCACCTCACTACTCCATCCACCAGCACCGGGCTCACCTCCTCTGCGACCTCTGCCAGTTCGCGGCGTCCCTCACAGCAGAGCTCAAGCCGGGGCTCCGCCTCATCCTGCTCCTCGGCCCCGCCCCTAGGCGCGCGTGCGGCCAACGTCATTCCTTTTGAAGACACAAGCGTGGGAAACCCAGGTCCAAAGCTCCCCGATGATGTCACTGGCTCACAGTATATAAGGCAGGGCTCATTCCCTTCATCCCTGCCTTGGCAATCGGGTTGACAGCATAAGTGTTTCTAGTTTGCCTCTGCGTTCCAGTCTGTGTTCCAGTCTCATTTCAGCCTTTGCTCCAGTCTCGTTCCAGTCCTGTTCCAGCGTCCTCCTGTTCCAGCGTTCCTTGTTTCCTCGTCTCCCCAGGTAATACCTTCAGACTGTCTTCTCGGTAATGACCTCGACTTCCCTTGACTACATTTGACCGCTGCCTGTCTCTGACCTTCTGCTTGTTTCTATGACCAGGTCTGACCGCTGCCTGCCTCTGACCTTCTGCCTGTTTTCACAACCACATCTGCAGGCTGCCTGGAACCTACTTCTGCCTGAACTCAACCACATCAGACTGCCTCCTGGAACTTGACCCTTGCTTTGGCTGACTACCCACAGACTGACTACTGGTAACTGACCTCTGCTTTGCCTGACTATCCACGGTCTGATTATTGGCTCTGACCTTGCTTTGGCTGACCACGCTTCCTTGAATCTGGCCTTGATCCTTGCCATACATTCAGAGACTCTCTTCTGGCCTTCTCAGACACCCAGGACTTCCGGACTAAGTGTCAACCTTTGATCGTGGTGGGCACACCCCTGAACTTCCTATCTAGGAGATCCTGCGAGGCCCACCTAAGACCAGGCTGCCCGAGTACCCAAGGACTCAACCCGGGGGTACCCAGGGTTGCTAGTGGCGAACCTCCAGTTGGCCTCTGTCTCCTCTTGTGCTCCACCTCCTGGTGGCAGGCGCTCTCTGGGTCTGACCAGGGAGCCTACCAATCCTGCACTAGGCCAAGGGTCCACCTCCTGGCACAACACCTGCCTCCCTCCCACCTGAGTTGCAAAGGCCCTCCAGGGCCGACCTTAGCACCCCCAATAAACGGCCCATTTAATTAAAATAAAAATGGTGCCGGGAGAACACCCCCCCCCCGCCGCCACTCTTTGCTCTAATTTCCCCTTAAATGCGCAAATTTTAAATTTCGCGGTCCTCTGAATCACCGCCCCCAACGCTCACCCCAACCCTTTCCCTTCTGCCATCTCCCCCCTCCCGCCACCCAGAAACTTCATTTAAAGTTCATAGCCAGGATCACGGTAGCCTGCTACCATGATCCGGGCCCGACACTTCTGGGGACGCTTCTGCCATTGCTAGGCAACTACGATGTGGTACAGTGTGTGTGTGTATCCCTGTCCTTCTCCCAACTCCTCTTTTATACACTCCCGATCCCCATCTCTTCTTTCACACACACCCTTCCACCCTGACCCTTTAATCACACAAGCCCCTATATCCCAAATCCTTTCACACAACTCCCCAACCCTCTTTCATACAACCCCCATCCTTTTTCACTCAATCCCTCCAACCGTGTATTCACAAACATTTCAGCCCATTTCACACAATCTCCACATCTCCTAGACCTTATAATCACCCTCCATTTAGGCTGCTGATTCCCCTCTCCCCATCCTTTTCCTTTCCCACACAGCTCAGGTGGCAGTAAGAGGATGACAGCATTGGTGCATCAACCCTCATCCTCCCCTTCTGTCATCCTGGGTCTGATTGCCGCTTTGAAAAGTTGTCCTGTCCAATTCAAAGCAGCAGTTGGACCCAGGGCTGCAGAGGGTGAGGACGTGTACCAATGCCTTGCCGCTCTCCTTCTCCTGCTGCCTGATCTGTGTGGGAGGGGGGAATCAGCTGGGGGAGAAGGGAGAGAGTCAAAATATATCGTTGATAATCTGCTGCCTGCCTGAACCAGCTTGGCCCCTGGTCTCCTGCGGTGATTCCGTGGGAACCGTGCAATTCTGTAGGCAGGGTCAGAAGTTATATCCCTTCCTGCATATGCAGAATCACGGGAAACCAAGGGCCTTGATTATAGGCATCTACATTTAGGTAATCAGTAACTTAAATGTGTTCTCTTCCTTTGCTTCTTTGTTACCGCATAGCTTACAAATTTGTATTGCCACCTTACAATAGGGAGCCCAGTTTCCAATAGTCTGCAAAAGTCAAATGTATGCATATGTAGGCTTGCAAGTTTTGCTAGCATTTTATAAACTGTGTGGTGGGAGCTGTACAGTTTATAAAATATCACATATTTTTGCCCTGAAAGTACATGCATATGTTTCAATATATTTGTAATACAGAAAAACACATACTTTATCTATCCATTTTATAAAATTACATGCAAATATTACATGCATCAAAATTAAAATATATGTACATAATAATTCAGAGTTATTTGTGGAGGCATGTATTTTATAAAGCATATGGATCAGCTTCTAAAAATGCTTACTTGTGGACATATTTACAATCACTAGTTGGCCGACATCTCCACCAGTTCACCTAGACCCTCTAGCATTTCACCCTGATACCCCACCACTTAACTCAGACCTACCAACTAAAAACTGCAGACAAATGCAATTTCATGTCTGTGAATTAATTAAAAGGTGCAAAAGCATATGAATAAGTTTGTTAATGTGTGCTCGTTTAACATTCCTAAGGAGATAATATCAGCGCCCGTTACAGTATCGGAGGGGAATAGCTAATTCCTTCATTATACAGCTTTTTTGTTCATTTACATGCTGGGTGCGGAAAGGGTTATGTGTCTATTTTACAAAGTGCTAAGGACACGTGAAACTGGAGACTATATCGCTGGATGGCCTTACTCGTCTGTATTGTGCGCTCCCAGCACGTTACAGATGGGCAATCTTTAACCGCACGTTACTGTATCGACCTGTTACAAAATAGCAAACTGTTAAAACCTTTCTGATCCCTGCCCAGGAATGTCCCTAAACTATACTTTTTTCCCGTTAATATTTACACATGACACAGCACGTACTCTCCATGTGTCTAAAATATTCCGATTTTATGCGTGGAAACCTTTTCAAAATGAACTCCTTAGTGATGTTCCAAGCACACATTTCTTTGCCAGAAAACTCCCCCACAAATTACTTACCAACCTTCTGCAGTACAAAATCCTTATTCCTTCCTAAACCAAGGCAAAAATTCTAAACATTCATGTAACTGATGACGTGAAAATACTAGTCATGAAATATTCTGGATATAAATATATAACACAGAAATGAGCACTGGAGGAGCAGGAAGAAAAATCTTCACCTCTGTCTAAGATATGCCTGCAGGATAACTCCACACAGACTTCTTTAAATGAGGTGTAACCACTAAATTTAATTAAATTAGTATTTCATTCTTTTGTTCACTAATTAAGTGAGAGAAAAAGTTCCATAAAAAATGTCTTTGTTATGCTTGGAGAAAAAGAATACACATGGGAGCCTAGGCATGGAAAGCAGGCAATGTTCAGAAATTACCATATGTAACCTGCCAAAAATAGCAAGTGCAATCAATCGAACTTTAGTGCCCAATTTACGTAGATAATATGCAGACTGTGTTTTCTTTGCCGATTATGTTTACATGTTCTCCTGCTCTAACCTGCCCAAATCATAAGCCCCCTACACACCTCCCACCACATGTTGCAAGCTTCCCCCTCCCTTTTCCATATTCCCACCTCGGCAATGACTATGCCCTCAGTAGCCTCTTTCCCCTTCCAGTCCGCTTGGCAATGACCATATCCCTGGCATAGATCATTCTTCCAGTGAATCACTCCTTCCTTTTAGATCTCCCTGTCAGGCATGCCCACCCTTGACTGTGATGTGCTACTCAGTGATGCTATTGGGTTTTCAGAAGGCGTTTGACAAAGTTCCTCATGAGAGGCTTCTAGGAAAAGTAAAAAGTCATGGGATAGGAGGCGATGTCCTTTCGTGGATTACAAACTGGTTAAAAGACAGGAAACAGAGAGTAGGATTAAATGGTCAATTTTCTCAGTGGAAAAGGGTATACAGTGGAGTGCCTCAAGGATCTATACTAGGACCAGTAAATGATCTGGAAAGGAATACAACAAATGAGGTAATCAAATTTGCAGATGATACAAAATCATTCAGAGTGGTTAGATCACAAGCGGATTATGATAAATTGCAGGGGGACCTTGTGAGACTGGAAAATTGGGCATACAAATGGCAGATGAAATTTAATGTGGATTAGTGCAAGGTGATGCATATAGGGAAAAATAACTCATGCTGTTACACGATGTTAGGTTCCATATTAGGAGCTACCGCCCAGGAAAGAGATCTAGGTGTCATAGTGGATAATATTTTGAAATCGTTGGCTCACTGTGCTGTAGCAGTCAAAAAAGGAAACAGAATATTAGGAATTATTAGGAAGGGAATGGTTAATAAAACGGAGGATTTCATAATGCCTCTGTATTGCTCCATGGTGAGGCCGCACCTTGAATACTGTGTACAAGTCTGGTCGCCGCATCTCAAGAAAGATATAGTTGCAATGGAGAAGGTATAGAGAAGGGCAACCAAAATGATAAAGGGGATGGAACTGCTCCCCTATGAGGAAAGACTAAAGAGGTTAGGGCTGTTCAACTTGGAGAAGAGACGGCTGAGGGAGGATATGATAGAGGTGTTTAAAATCATGAGAGGTCTAGAATGTGTAACTTTGAATCGGTTATTTACTCTTTCGGATAATAGAAGGATTAGGGGGCACTCATGAAGTTAGCATATAGCACATTTAAAATTAATCAGAGAAATTTCTTTTACACTCAATGCACACTTAAACTCTGGAATGTGTTGCCAGGGGATGTGGTTAGTGCAGTTAGTATAGCTGGGTTTAAAAAAGGTTTGGATAAGTTCTTGGAGGAGAAGTCCATTACCTGCTGTTAATCAAGTTGACTTAGAAAATAGCCACTATTACTAGCATCAGTAGCGTGGGATATACTTAGTTTTTGGGTTCTTGCCAGGTACTTGTCGCCTGGATAGGCCATTTTTGGAAACAGGATGCTGGGCTTGATGGACCCTTGGTCTGACCCAGTATTTTTATTTATTTATTTAAAATTATTTTATTCTGCTGCCTCCATACAATAGTTCAGCTATTTCTTATGTTCTTATGTTCTAAAGCAGGAAGTCAAGCTGGCAAGAGGTAACAGTTCTTCTCCTACTTGTTGGCCCAAGTGGGTAAAAAGGTAGGGGGGGGGGGTAATTAAGTAAGATATGGAGGAATGGGGGGTGGGAGCCTAAATGAGATAGGTAGGATTAATGGGAAGAGACTGTGAAAGTTAGAAAGGGAGGAGGTCATTGAGGTTATGGTCAGCTGGAGGAGAGAGGGGCTGAAAGGGTTGGGGATGTCTACAGGCAAATGGTTCTTGCCAGAAGGAGAATAAAAAATAAAGGGGGATGTAACTGAATGGTCTTTCTTAATAAACTCTTCAGCTGGGATCTTAATGTGTTTCCTTCTCCCGGATATGAGAAATGATATGTAGGCACAGTCTGGTCTCTTTATTCTCGCCTAAATTCCAAACTTCACAGTTCACTATTCAGGGCTTAGGTCAGTATGCATTCCAGACAGGTGCACACATAAGTAGAGGCTGACGCGGCTTCAGACAGTGAAACCTAGCCTTGATTTCCTAATCTGCCCAGTTACTCAGCTTTCCTCTCATCTCCCTTAAGTACCAGCAAAGAAAACCTTCAGCTCAATTTAAGTACAAGAGAAGAAAAACCCTTGGAGAGCCACAGCTATGCTCTGGGCCTCACCTGCCTGATGTTGATCTGGTCCTGCTGATCCAACAGTTCCTAGCAGTTTGGCTTTTGTAATCCAGCTGTAACTATCCTTAATCAAGTCCAACTGGCCTCTTAGCGCAGAATGCCAGAATAGTGCAAATCCCAGTAGGCTCTTTCCAACTCTAACCTCCTTTCCTCTGTGGGCTTCAGTAAGCCCTCTAGAGCTCCCCCTAGAGGCAAAGAGTCTGAACTTCTGGTGATGATGTTTTTCCGGCAGTGTGGCCCGAAGTCAAATTGATGTAAAATGCAGTCAGGCACTGAATGATTGTAAGGAGAGCTTCGAAAGGACATGACATTAAAATGCGTGAACTCTGGATAACAAATGGCTAAATACTGGATTTGTTTATCCCCCTGAAACAGATTGTTTTGATTTGTTTTGCCGACCGCCTGGGTCTGACTATTCTTCCTAGCTGCCCTGCCCCAACCTTGGTCTGTATCTGACCCTGTTAGACCGCTGCCTGCCCTGACCCTGGTGTGTCTCTGGACTCTAGTTTTCACCACCCCCCTAGGGGCCCCACCTAAGTCCTGCTGGCCACCAGACCCCCAAGGGCTCAACCTGCAGGGGAGGCGTCTGGTAAAGGCGAAGCTCCAGACTGTCCCGCTAAAGGGTGCGTTTGCCAGCTGCCAGCATAAGCCTCGTGGTTTTGCCCTCGAGGTTGCGTCACCTGTGCCACAGCACTAAGGGCACCCCCCACCCACTATCCCTCACAATATAAAAACAATAAAAAAAATTGATTGACTTTTTCAACACATGGATTCGGTCATAGGATTAGCAACAAGGCAATTGAAGGCTGAACACTGGAAGTGCTTATTATGAGGGTCTAAAGAAAAAAATACATATAGTGTTGGAAGTTTGTTTTACTAATTTTAACTTCAGGAGAGACATAGTTCCCTACATAAGTCACCAAGGATATGTCTTTAATTTTAATTGTATTATTTCAAGGGAAGTATCAGAAGGGGAGAGGGTAAGCAGGGGAGAGGTCACTGTGTATGTTTGTGTGTGGGGGGGAGGGGGCAGGGGATGTTTTTTTTCAGAGTGGAGCTCTAGGTCACTGCTTCCCCCCCTTCTGTAAACAACGTGCATGTTGACCCTGGCATGCAAGGTTGGCTTGTAGCAGTTTACATAATACCCCAGGTCAGGAGTTAAATTGCATGTGATAAAAATACACACAGGGAGGGTAATTTTCAACAGACTGTATAAGTCAACACCTATAAATATGTGCACACAAAATTTATGCCTATATTTTATAAACGGTGTGACAGTGGCCACACAGTTTATAAAATACTGTGCATCTCTGTCTCAAAAATTCACGCGTATGTTTCATTATGCACACTTTTATATACCTATTTTATTAAAGATTATGCACATATTTTATGTGAAATAACTGTAACATGCGCATATTTAGTAGTTTATGTGGGGAGGCAGGTATTTTAAGTATGTACATACTCTGCTTATGAAAATACCTGTGCCTGTACTTTTAATTGCCAGTTTGTTGACACCTCCACCAGCTCACTCACATGTCTACCAGTTCATCGAGACACTCGACTACTTCGCCCAGACCTCCCTCCCAAAAACTGCAGACACAGACAAGTGCGATTTCATTTTCACAACTCAGTTAGCAAGTGTAAAAGTGTGTGTTTAGGTCTGATAATGTATGCATGCATACAGCTTACAAAATACTAACTTCTGCTTGAACTACCAAGCCCTGCCCTAGAATGCCCAAACTGTTCCTCGTTTTGTTCACATTTATGTGTAACATTATTAGTATATGCAAGCTTCAGGCTTTTACAAATGCTACTTGCAATTTTATGTGCTGAAATCTTTTGAAAATTACCCCTTAAATTTAGGTCCTTATACCACAGGTTTAGTAAATAGCATAGGTAATGACTAATGAGGTCATTACTATGCAAATTAATTGTTTGGCAAATGGGGGCATGGTGAATTTTGCCATGCCCACATTGGCGATAACCAGTTTCCCCACAATAATAAATCAAACATTTTTTAGTGCATACGATAAGCATGATTACTGCTCATGATAAATGTAGCACGTGTTTAATACCTAGGCGCTACTGTTTGGTTATTCATATGCTATAGTAAGTAGAGTCAGAACTTCTGACCCTTCAGAGTTCTCTATGTCAAATGCAGAGGTGTAGTTTTCAACAGTCTTAGAGGAAGCAGATAAAGTAGTCCACTGGAATGCACAGAATTAAGAATTAACAAATAAAAACAACAAAATATTATTTAAAATATATAGGAACGTGGTCTACCAACTACCAAGCAGCATCACAGGCTCCAAATAGTCTTTTTTAAAGTTCTGAAAAGAAATTAAAATCCTGGTGTGATACAGGAATTATTAAAGAAATGTTTATTATCTTATTGTAGATTGTCATCAGCAATTCTGTAGTCTACCCTCACTCACTAATTGGTATCCCCTTACTTTTTCACGTTCAACTGCTTCTTCTTTTTTTCTGATCTCTTTCACCATTTTACAAGATAAGTGAAGTAAAAATGTTTTACTGTTGCGTTTGTGAACCCTTGGGCCGAGGCAGGGTTGACACAACCTTCATGGAGGAGCCCTGCAGGTGCCCACTGTCAGCAGGCAGATCCAGACAAAGCAGAAGCCCACATTCCCTTTGGATAGAGCCTTTGGGTGCCATGGCTGGCAGGTCTTAGGAGGAAGCCTCTGCTGTTAGCAGAGAGACCCGTTAAGATTGCTGAGTCAGTTTAAGCGAGGTCAGGCATATCTGATGGAGGCAGGAGCAGGGGCGGATTGACCTATCGGGGGTTCGGGCTTCCCCCGGTGGGCCGATCTAGCTGGTCAAGTGGTCTCGACCGCGTGGCTCTTCCTCAGCCCAGCCTCAGCACCTCCAAGCCAGCCCCCACCGGAGACCAAGACAGTGGGGGCCGAAGAAATAAAAATAGAGGCTGGCGAGGCTGAAGAAAAGAAGATCAGCCAGCCCCCGTGGGAGACCAAGCCGGCAGGGGCCGAAGAAATTAAAATCGAGGCCGACGGTGGCGGCGGCAGAGGCCGAAGAAAAGAAGATGGGCGCCTCCCAGCCAGCCTCAAGCGGGGGCTGGCTGGGCGGTGCCCATCTTCTTTTCTTCGGCCTCCGCTGGCCTTGATTTTAATTTCTTCGGCCCCCGCTGGCCTCGATTTTAATTTCTTCAGCCCCCGCCAGCTTGGTCTCCGGCGGGGGCCGAAGAAATTAAAATCGAGGCCGGCGGCGGCCGAAGACGTGAACACTGGTGCTGCTAACCTCTGCCGGAGACCAGCTGTTCAGCAGGGGGGCCTTAGATCGGAAGGGTACTTCTGTGTGTATGTGAGAAAGGAATGGTGTTTCTGTGTGTGTGTGTGTGTGTGTATGTGTGTGTGAATGTGTGTGTGTGTATATGTGAGAAAGGAATGGTGCTTCTGTGTGTATGTGAGAAAAGAATGGTGCTTCTGTGTGTGTTTGTGTGTACGTGAGAAAGGAATGTTGCTTCTGTGTGTGACAGGGAAGGTGCTTCTGTGTGTGAGGCAGGGAGGGTGCTTCTGTATGTGTGTGGTGTATATGTGAGTCAGGGAGGGTACTTGTGTGAGTCAATGTATGTGTGTGAGAGAGAGATGGAGTATGTTTTTGGCTGGCTTGTGCCTGTGAGAGAGAGGGCATGTGTGTGATTGAGCCTGTTTGTAAATGAGATAGAACATGTGTGTGATTGAGAGCTTGTGTGTAAGTGAAATAGAGAGAGCATGTGTGTGATTGAAATCCTGTGTGTAAGAGGGAGCGAGAGCATTGTGTGATTGAGAGAGACTGGCCAGAGAGGTGACGGGTGTATGTGTGAGACTGATCAGGGAGATGACTGGTATGTGTGTGCTTGTGTGTATGTGTGTGTGTATGTGTGAGAGAGAGGGAGAGACTGGTTGGGGAGATGATTGGTGTGTGAGAGACAGAAACTGGTCTTGAGGGTATGACTGGTGTGTGTATGTGAGAGAGAGAGAGAGAAGAGACTGGTTGTGGTCCCTAAGGAAGAGGACCATGAGGACAGCTTCAGCAGCTACTGCTGCTTCTGGTGTGGCCTGCAAGGGAAAGAAGTAGGAGAACTGCTGGAGAGGGAAAGTAAAGGTGGCTTTTTAAGTTCATTTTTCTTGATTGACTACCATTTTAATTATTGGGTAGTATGTGATGTGTCTGCTGTTTGAAATATTTTATTGGTGTTAGGTAAAGTTTTCAAAATTTGCTTGAGTCTTTAATTATTGGATATTCTATTCATCAGCTGTTTTGAAATTATTTTATTAGTATGATTTTATAATTATGATTCATGATTTATATATCTTGATTTTATTGATTGTTTCATGACGAATGGTGACATTTTTGTTTTTCCATTGTTGCACTGTATAGAGTCTGGCGTGATACGTTTTACAGTTTAGTTTTTGTCTGCACATTTCTATTTATACTTTATGTGGCTTTATTCTGTATTTGGTGAGAGTTTGTGTTCTGCATGCAAAGACTGAGATGAAGCATTCTTTTAGCATGTGGTTTCTCTGTAGGGATCTGTAGTAGCTTGGCCTGTTCTGTTTTCCTGATAGGAGGTGTATTGATATTTTAGATTTTGGTGTAATATTTGTGGTATTCTTTTTATAGGTGGGGTTGTTATTCTTTGAGTTTTGGCAAATAGTACTGTGTTGATACAGGAGGACCATGCCGAAATATAGGGGTGTGTACATATATATGTAAATTATATATGTAAATTATATTGTATATGTAATTGGGTACCCATGGGCCAGTATGGAGAAAAATCCCCCGGGCCACTATTTTCCCACAATCTGCCCCTGGGCAGGAGTCAGAGGCAGGCAGTATTCTAGTGTATCCAGGGACAGGAAGTGGTCAGTGATATGTGAAGGTCAAGCATATCCAGAGGCAGGCCGAAGTCAATACCAGGTATCCAACCAAAGGGAATGGCAGGACAGATAGGTAGGGCAGAAAGGCAAGGAGAAGAGTAGGCATGCAATGAGAGAGACACAGAAGAACTGAAGAATTGAAGACAAGGGTGCTGGACTGAAGAATTGAAGACAAGGAATGCTGGAACAGGAGATGAAATGCTGGAGTAACACGCACTACTATACAAGCAGGGAGACCTGTTGCTAAAGTGTCAGTGGAGTGTCAGCAGAGGCCTTATATAGGCCTTAAGTGGTGATATCATTAAGAGGCGCCTCCAGTTCTTTCCCACCGTGGGTCCTTTAAAATAGGCAACATCGGGCGCGTGCACATCCTAAGAGGAGCAGGGCCAAAAAATGTCAGCAGCGTCCTGCCACGTGAGCTATTGGTGGCATCTTGTCATGCTGGTGTGCAGTGGCATACCACAAAGACTCCAGGAGACTGTGCCCCACCAACAGCCAGTGAGAGAGGCCCTGCTGGGAAGGTGAATACAGAGGTTTGCAGGAACAATCCACGGACCACCGAGCACAACAGTACCCCCCTCGTAAGCCCCCTCCTTGAAGATTTGGGTTTCTTGGGCAACTAGTAATATAAATCTTTCAGAAGATAGAGATCCAGAATGTTGGAGGCTGACTCCCAAGAACTTTCTTCCGGATTGTAGTTTTTCCAAGAAAGGAGTTATTCAATTTTTTTGTCCCATGGCATGAGTCACCCTTGCTGGCCACCTCTTGTGGTTCAGGCAGTGCCCTGGAGGGCCAAGAGAGTAACACTGTATTGAGTAGCAACACATGGAACACATTGTGAAATTTCAATGCTGGATGTAATTTCAGTTGATACGTGATGAGTCCCAGTTGTCAGAGTACAGAGAAAGGCCCAATATAGCATGGGGCCAGATGCATGGAGGGAACCCATAGGTGTAAATGCTGTGTGCTTAACCACACTTTCTCTGCAATCTTAAACTGAGTAAGTGGTCTTCTATGAGTATCCACAGTTTGCTCTGTCAGAGCTTTCTGAATTAGGTGATTGGTCCATTCCCATATTTCATGCAGTTCCTGGGCATAGAGTTGAGCTGCTTTTAAGGGCATTGTCATGGGTAATGGCAAAGGAGGCAAAGGTTGTTTTCCATAGACTTGTTTGAAAGGGGAGGATGCCATGACAGCATTAATATGGGTGTTATGGGAGAATTCAGCCAATGGCAAGAGGACGGCCCATTGTTCTGGTGCTTGTTGGTGTATGAGCAGAGGAAGGTCTTTAGAGTATTATTGGTGTGCTCTGCTTGTCCATACCCTTCCGGGTGGTGTAGTTTATCGTAATGCCAAACGTTTTGCAGAGAGAGCACCAAAATCATACGGTGAATTGCATACCTCTGTCTGACAATATGTGCTTGGGCAACCCATGCAACCAGAAAACATGGAGGGTGAAAAGGCGCACCATTTCTGGTGCTGAAGAAAGGTCTGGCTGTTAGCTTCGTGGACCCTTGGGCCGATCGGAACCAGGAGATGGAGTACCTTAGAGAGGTAGGGGCACCGGTTCCAAATGGGAGGCGGCGAAAGCAGGCTCGCGGGCTACCGGGAGAAAGACACGAAGGGCCCTATGCGACCAAGGACCCGGAGATGAAGCTGACCCGGTGGGAGAGGTGCTTCGCCCTGGAAGCCGGTACTCCCCCGAGAGGAGCTCGTAGGAGTCCGGCCGCTGGGACTTAGGCGGTTCACCCTGGAAGCCGGTGTCCCCCCGGGAGGAGCCCGTAGGAACCCGGCCGCTGGGACTTAGGAGATCCCTATCGATGGAGAAGTAGCTCACCAAGCCCGGGTCAGGTGTCGGAGAATCGCTGTCAGCCGGTCCGCGTCTAGAGCCAGAGAAGTCGTTGTCAGCCAGTCCAAGTCGAGATCCAGAGAAGTATCGTAAGCCAAGCCGAGTCGAGAGCCAGAAGACACCGAAGCCGAACCAGGGTCAGAAGCCAAGAAGAACCACAAGCCAATCCGAAGTCGAAAACCAGAAGATCAAAGTGACGAGCAGGAATACAGCAACTGGGAGCAGGACGAACCTGGGAACCTCGTTGCAAGGCAATGGCTTGGCTGTACTGCAGGGTTTTTATACCCTGCAGCGTCTGACGTCACCCGGGAGCTTCCCCTGCCAATTTCCTGTGCTGGCCCTTTAAAGCCAGCTGAGAGACGCGCGCGTGCGTCTAGGGGGCGGGGCCAGCCGCCGAGGAACGCCGACGGATCGGAAGAGGCCGGGACGCGATGCCAGAGGGCCCTGCAGGCCCGAGTGAGGTCGGGACAGGCCGGGGGCGCAGCGCCCGCGGTCCCTGCAGGCCTGGGAGGCCGGAGCCAGCGACGCTACCGCCGCGGGGTGAGTGTCGGTCCCGGGGGCGCCCCGGGATCGCAACAGTACCCCTCCTCCTACGGCCCCCCCCAGGAGGACGCGGCTTGTCCGGGTGCGCCCTATGAAACTGGAGGAGAAGGTCTTTGTCGAGAATGTGCGAGGAGGGCTCCCAAGAGTTCTCTTCAGGACCGTACCCCTCCCAGGAAAGGAGATACTCCCAGTGTCGACGACGGAACCGAACATCCAGGACCTCCTTAACCGTGTACGTGGCTCCAGGGTCAGTCGCAACAGGAGTGGGCTCCGGAGGCTGAGGTCGCAAGTGGGAGTGGACCACTGGTTTGAGAAGAGAGACGTGGAAAACATCATGAATCTTCAGCGTGGATGGGAGGCGTAACCGATAGGACACTGCTCCTATGCGTTCAGCTACCGGGAAGGGGCCGATGTAGCGAGGCGCCAGTCTCATGGAGGGAGTCCGCAGCTGAATGTGTCTGGTGCTCAGCCAGACCTTTGTCCCGGGTAAGAAGACAGGTGCGGGGCGTCGAGACCGGTCTGCATACTTTTTGAACCGGGCCGTGGTCTTGTGAAGTCTCTCCTGGGTGGAGAGCCAGAGCTGATGGATCTGCTCCGCTGTCAGCTGTGCTGCCGGGGAAGAGACCGTCGCAGGTAAGGGCAAAGGAGGTTTGGGTACTTTCCCGTAAACCAGTTGGAAGGGGGACTGTAAGGTGGCCGAGTGTTTGTGTCGGTTATAAGAAAACTCGGCCCAGGGAAGAAGCGAGACCCAGTTGTCTTGGAGGTCCCCCACGAAGGCTCGGAGAAAGGCCTTGAGAGTACGATTTGTCCGTTCGACCTGGCCGTTACTCTGCGGATGAAACGCTGTAGTTAGGTCCAGCTGTACCCCGAACTTCCTGCAAAGAGCCCTCCAGTACTTTGCTGTGAACTGGGGACCTCGGTCTGAGGTAAGGTGCAAGGGCAAGCCATGTAGCCGAAAGATATGGTGGACAAACAATGTGGCCAGTTCAGGAGCCGAAGGCAGTTTGGCCAATGGCACAAAGTGGGCCATCTTTGAGAATCGGTCAATGGTGACCCAAATGACGGTCTTCCCCTCAGAGGGCGGCAACTCCACAATGAAATCCGTGGAAATGTGCGTCCACGGTTCCGTAGGAATGGGAAGCGGCTGCAGGAGTCCCCATGGTCGACCTGGTAATGGTTTTTGCTGGGCACAAGTAGGACACGACTGCACATAAAGCCGGACATCCTCCTTCATCCGTGGCCACCAATAGAACTCCGTCAAGAGCTCCAAAGTTCGGGCAATCCCTGGGTGCCCGGCCGTGAGGGAATCGTGTGCCCATGCTAAGACCCTCCTCCTGGAGCGGGCCGGGACTACTGTCTTGCCCGCGGGTCTGACGTCAGAGGCGGCTAGACACACCTTAGCTGGATCCAGAATGTAGCGAAGTGGTTCTGGGGTGTCCTCCGTCTCAGTAGCACGAGAGAGAGCATCTGCCCTTACGTTCTTGGCCGCCGGTCGGTAATGGAGAGTAAAGTTGAAGCGGCTGAAAAAGAGGGACCAGCGTGCCTGCCGAGGGTTGAGTCTTTGGGCACGGCACAGGTATTCCAAATTTTTATGGTCGGTGTAGACTATGATGGGGTGTTGGGCCCCCTCCAGCCACTGGCGCCACTCCTCAAAGGCTAGCTTGACTGCGAGTAGCTCCTTGTCGCCGATACCATAGTTTCTTTCGGCGGGAGAGAACTTACGAGAGAAATAGGAGCAGGGCCGGGTTTTCCCATTCTTGTCGAGTTGAGCCAACACAGCCCCTACCGCCACGTCGGAGGCGTCCACTTCTACCACAAATTGGCGCAAGGGATCAGGGTGTCGGAGGCAGGTCTCCCGTAGAAAGGCCTTTTTAAGTTCCTGGAAGGCTTGTGTTGCGTTGGGGGTCCATTTGTGGGCATCAGCTCCTTTACGGGTGAGGGCCGTTAGAGGCGCCACCAGGCTGGAGTAGTGTGGAATGAAGTGGCGATAGAAGTTGGCGAAGCCTAAAAAGCGCTGGAGCGCTTTCACCCCATGGGGCTGAGGCCATTTCTCAATGGCTGCGACCTTATCCGGGTCCATCTGGAAGCCCGTTGAAGAAACAATGTATCCCAGGAAAGGCAGCGAGTCTTGTTCGAATTGGCATTTTTCCAATTTGGCGTATAGCCGGTTCTCTCTTAGTTTCTGGAGTACTTGGCGAACATGTTGGCGATGAGAGGCAAGATCCCGGGAGTAAATTAGGACATCATCCAAATACACGATAACCGTGGTGTGCAGCAGCTCGCGAAGAACCTCGTTCATCAGGTTTTGAAACACAGCTGGGGCGTTGCAGAGACCGAATGGCATGACGAGATATTCGTAGTGACCGTCTCTGGTGTTAAAGGCGGTCTTCCATTCGTCCCCCGGGCGGATCCGCACTAGGTTATACGCCCCTCGGAGGTCAAGCTTGGTGAAAAAGCGAGCCCCTTGAAGGCGGTCTAAGAGTTCCGGAATCAAAGGCAATGGATAACGATCCCGACGGGTGATTAGGTTCAGGCCCCGGTAATTGATACAGGGGCGAAGGGACCCGTCCTTCTTCCCTACAAAAAAGAACCCGGCCCCGGCGGGGGAGTTGGATGGTCTGATGAAACCCCGTTCTAGGTTCTCCTTTATGTAGGCCGACATAGCCTGAGTCTCTGGCAGGGATAGTGGATAGACCCTCCCACGGGGTGGCGTAGTCCCTGGTAGCAGAGCGATTGCGCAATCAAAGGGTCGGTGTTCCGGGAGTAATTCGGCTTTTTCTTTGGAAAAGACGTCGCGGAAGTCGTGATACTGAGGCGGAACCGTCAAGGGGGTCGTGAGGAGAGGTAGTGTCTGCAAAGGACGAGCGGGGAGGCAGCGATGGAAACACGCTGAACCCCAAGACGTAATCTGCAGCGTGGCCCAATCGATCGTAGGCGAATGTTCCCTGAGCCAGGGCAGGCCCAGGACCACGGGGTGAATAGATTTTTCAAGAATGAGGAAGGACATCTCCTCCCTATGCAGGGCTCCGACTTGAAGCTTCAGCGGGGTAGTGCGAGTAGCGATGACACCCGGGAGGGGGACCCCCTGGATAGAGGAGACTCGCACGGGTGGTTCCTGAGGCAGGACCTTGAGCTGGAGCTGTTGCACCAGTTCTTGGAGGATAAAATTCCCCCCGGACCCAGAGTCTAGCAGGGCTAAGGTGTCAAATCCACCCTCAGGCAGACAAAGGCGTACCGGTACGGTACATGGGGAGTTGGGTGAAACATTGCCTAGAGTTAACTCCCCGCTAGACTCTAGGTTCGGGCGTTTTCCGGGCGCTCGGTACAGCGGGCTAAGAAATGTCCGTTGCTCCCACAGTAAAGACACAGTCTTTGGGCGCGACGGCGCCTCCGCTCTTCAGAAGATAGGGGCCCTCTCCCCAATTGCATAGGCTCCTCTGCCGAGGTGGTCGCGGCAGCAGGCTGGGAAGTTCGGGTACGAGGCGGAGTGACCCTGCGACTGGTCTGTCCCGACGTGGGTCTTCGGTCCCGGAAGCGGCGCTGGATGCGTCGATCCACTCGCCCAGCCAGCTCAATCAAATCTTGAAGATCGTCAGGCAGGTCCCGGGCTGCCAGTTCGTCCTGGAGCCGTGGTGAAAGTCCCTCCAGGAAAATGCCATGCAAGCTGTCTTCGCCCCAAGCCAGCTCAGAGGCGAGGGTCTGGAATTCCATCGCGTATTCTTCCAGAGGCCGATTCCCCTGTCTCAGCTGGAGCAATTCGGAGGCGGCTGTGGAGGCACGGGATGGTTCATCGAAGACTCTTCGAAACGACTTGACGAACTGCACTAGGTTGTTCAGTCTGAAGTCCTGGCGTTCCCAAAGGGAAGAAGCCCAGACCAATGGTTTCCCATCCAGGAGGGAAATGATGTACGTCGTCTTGACTCGATCCGTGGGAAATTGTGCGGGCAGCAGGTCAAAACGAATATAACATTGATTGAGGAATCCTCTGCATGTCTTAGGATCCCCTGAGTACCGGGCTGGTGCGGGCATCTGTACAGGAGTGATGGAACCCATACTAGCCTGAGAGGAAGATGCCACAGGAGCTACTGCGGAGGCCCCCTCCACGCGATCCGCCAGGCGTTGAACCGTTGACATCAAGGTTTCGAGGCAGTTCTGTTGCTGCTGTAGCTTCTGGGCTATGCCCGGGATGGCTTTGAGTCCAGCAAGGTCCGCCGGGTCCATGGCCTTGCAATCTGTTAGCTTCGTGGACCCTTGGGCCGATCGGAACCAGGAGATGGAGTACCTTAGAGAGGTAGGGGCACCGGTTCCAAACGGGAGGCGGCGAAAGCAGGCTCGCGGGCTACCGGGAGAAAGACACGAAGGGCCCTATGCGACCAAGGACCCGGAGATGAAGCTGACCCGGTGGGAGAGGTGCTTCGCCCTGGAAGCCGGTACTCCCCCGAGAGGAGCTCGTAGGAGTCCGGCCGCTGGGACTTAGGCGGTTCACCCTGGAAGCCGGTGTCCCCCCGGGAGGAGCCCGTAGGAACCCGGCCGCTGGGACTTAGGAGATCCCTATCGATGGAGAAGTAGCTCACCAAGCCCGGGTCAGGTGTCGGAGAATCGCTGTCAGCCGGTCCGCGTCTAGAGCCAGAGAAGTCGTTGTCAGCCAGTCCAAGTCGAGATCCAGAGAAGTATCGTAAGCCAAGCCGAGTCGAGAGCCAGAAGACACCGAAGCCGAACCAGGGTCAGAAGCCAAGAAGAACCACAAGCCAATCCGAAGTCGAAAACCAGAAGATCAAAGTGACGAGCAGGAATACAGCAACTGGGAGCAGGACGAACCTGGGAACCTCGTTGCAAGGCAATGGCTTGGCTGTACTGCAGGGTTTTTATACCCTGCAGCGTCTGACGTCACCCGGGAGCTTCCCCTGCCAATTTCCTGTGCTGGCCCTTTAAAGCCAGCTGAGAGACGCGCGCGTGCGTCTAGGGGGCGGGGCCAGCCGCCGAGGAACGCCGACGGATCGGAAGAGGCCGGGACGCGATGCCAGAGGGCCCTGCAGGCCCGAGTGAGGTCGGGACAGGCCGGGGGCGCAGCGCCCGCGGTCCCTGCAGGCCTGGGAGGCCGGAGCCAGCGACGCTACCGCCGCGGGGTGAGTGTCGGTCCCGGGGGCGCCCCGGGATCGCAACACTGGCAGTGGGAAGAAGTATGCTATCTTAAAGAATCGATCAATGGCCACCAAGCTCGCGGTGGTGCTGGCTGAGATAGGGAGGTCCATGATAAAATCCATGGACAGGTAGGTCTAGTATGCCCTGGGGGATGGCAATGGCCATGCAGTGTTTTCTGCTGTGCCAGGTAGGGCACGAGTCAATGTAGGCCTTGATGTCTTTCTTCATTTGGGGCCACCAGTAGTGTCACTGAAGTAATTCGAAAGTTTGTGCCCATCCAGGGTGACCTACACATGGGAGTCATGGGCCCATTTCAATACTTTCTCATATAATCTGGAAGGTAGAATTGTCTTCCCTGGAGGAACGGTTATCATGGTAGCCGGGAGTATCTCAGCAGGATTGATGATGTGTCTGGGAGTTTCTGGAACATCCTTGGTCTGGAAGGAGTGAGAGAGCTGTGTGATATTGCAGTTCGAAGCCGAAACAAGCTAAGAACAAAGACCAACAATCCTTTCTTGCATTTAACTGCTAGGCTTGATGTAGGTGTTCAAGGTTTTTATGATCCATGTATATTGTAACACAATGTTGGGTTTCTTTGAGTAAGTGATGCCATTCCTCGAGAGCTAGTTTGAAAGCTAAAAGCTCTTGATCCCCGATGTCATATTTACACTGTGGGTGAAAATTTCTTTGAGATGAAGGAATAAGGAGAAAGTACTCATTTTGAAGTGTGTTGACTCAGACTGCCCCTACGCCTAAAGTAGATGCATCCACTTCTAGGATGAAGGGCCATGTGGGGTCTTGGTGGCACAAACAGGGCCCATCTAGGAAGGCGTTCTTCAACTCTTGGAATGTTACTAAAGCATCAAGAGGCCAATCTTTAGTGTTAGTGCCCTTGTGAGTAAGTGCAGTAAGGGGGGCTGCCAAGAAGGAGTAGTTTGGGATAAACTGATGATATTGTCTTCCTTTATTCAAATAATTTTCTGCAAACGATTTTTTGATATTTGGCATTTGAATATAATTCTGCCCTCTCGTGTGGTGGTTTTGTGGATATTGGAATTGAGAGGAGGGTGCTTCTGATTTTGCAAATATGAATTACTGGCAGGAAGGGGGACAGTAAGTAAATACATGGCTCTAGCACTAAACTTTCAAAAGGAAAACTTTGAGAAAATGAGGAAAACATTTAAAAAAATACTGAAAGGTGCAGCTACAAAGATATAGAGTATGCAACAGGCATTGACATTGTTTAAAAATACCATCTTAGAAGAGCAATCCAGATGTATTCCATGTATTAAGAAAGGTGGAAGGAAGGCCAAACATTGCCAGCATGTTTAAAAAGTGAGGTGAAAGAGGCTATTTTAGCCAAAAGATCTTCATTCGAAAACTGGAAGAAGGATCCATTAGAGGAAAATAGGATAAAGCATAAGAATTGGCAAGTTAAATGTGAGACATTGATAAGACAAGCTAAGAGAGAATTTGAAAAGAAGTTGGCTGTGGAGGCAAAAACTCAAAACAAAAATCTTTTAAAATATATCTGAAGCAGAAAGCCTGCGAGGGAGTCGGTTGGACCGTTAGATGATCGAGGGGTTAAAGGAAGATAAGGACATTGTGGAAAGACTAAATTAATTCTTTGCTTTGGTATTTACTGAAGAGGAATTTGGGGAGATACCCATTCCAGAGATTATTTTCAAGGATGATGATTCAGATGAACTGAACCAAATTATGGTGAATCTAGAAGATTTAGTAGGCCAGATTGACAAAGTGAAGAGTAGAAAATCACCGTATAGTATACACTCCAGGGTTCTGAAAGAACTCAAAATTGAAATTTCAGACCTATTAGTAAAAATTTGTAACCTATCATTAAAATCATCTATTGAACCTGAAGACTGGAGGGTAGCCAATCTAACCCCAATATTTAAAAAGGATTCCAGGGAAGATCTGGGAAACTATAGACTAGTGAGCCTGATTTCAGTGCTGGGAAAAATCATGGAAACTGTTATAAAGAATAAAAGCACAAAACATTTAGATAGACATGATTTGATAGGACACCTCCAGAATAGATATACCCAAAGGAAATCTTGCCTCACAAATCTCCTACATTTTTATGAAGGGATAAATAAACATGTGGACAAAGCTGAACCGGTAGATGTCCCCATATCCCTTTGGACTGTGGGGATAATGAGTTGATCAATAAGTTCCTTCAGGATAAAGTTCCCTCCTTCGCTGGAATACACAAATACCTGTTTGGTGAAGTGAATGGAACCCAACTCCAAGGTCACGGGCAGTAGCAATTGGGGAGCTGGAAAAGTGAGGCCTAGGGTCATTTCCCCATAAGAACCTAGGTGTTGGTGTTTCCCAACCTCAATGGGCATTGATCCAGCAGATGACCCCAGCCCACGCAGTGTAAGCAGAGACCCCTCTGTCTGTGTCAGAACCTCTCCTCTGGGGCCACGCAGCTATGGTCCACTTTCATGGGCTCTTTGTGAGAAGTAGAAGTTGAGGGGACAGGAGCCAGAGGTGACAATGGTTGTTGGAATTGGGGGGTGGACCTCTCAATTCCTCTGCTGGAGACAGCTGTCAATTTTCCCAGTTAACAGAATAAGTTCTTACAGAGAGGCAAGGAGATCCCAAATGGAAAGCTCAACCTTAATCCTTGAGGAGACACCTTTGAGAAAGATTGCTAAAGACTGTCTTCCTGCCAGTTGAGCTCCATGACCAGCATCCGGAATTCTATAGCATAATTCACCAGGGTTCTGGATCCTTGGCAGAGATGTAGCCTCTAGAGGCCATGGTGGCCAAATGCCCAGACTCCTCAAAGATGGTCCTGAAGTGTTCCGTGAATTGTTGCAAATTGTGCAAAAGAGGATCCCCATATGCCCAGAGGGGTGGGGCCCAGGATAGGGCTGTCCCATCCAACAAGGAAATAATATCTGTTGTCTTTGTCAGGTTATCAGGGAACAATGGTGCCTGTAGAGAAAAGCGAATACAGCACTGATTCAAGAATTCCTGGCATAGCTTGGGGGTCAGTGGTCTACTGGCATCAGTTCTGTCTAACATTTAAAGTTAGACAGAACTGATGCTAGCAATTTTAAAAGAATTGCACGCGTGTCCATGTGGACGTGGTTCCAGGTTCACACACATGGCTACACCGATTTTATAACATGTGTTATAAAGCCAGATGCTGTGAAATTGGACAGCTAGATGATACGGGAGGTAGAGGTACTGGTGCCAGAGAAGGTGCCTCCACTAAGGTAGTCAAGGCATCCAGGCGAGCAGACATGTGGTCCATAGAGATGGTCAGGAGTTCCAGGATTCGTTGTTGATCCTGTAGCCTATGGGCCAGACCCGGGATGGCCTGCAAGGATGTCAAATCCGCTGGCTCTATGGTCTCAGCAACCTGTTGCATTCGTGGACCCTTGGGCCAAGGCAGGGTTGACACAATCTGCAAGGAGGAGCCTTGCATGCCCCCACCATTGGTAAGTGGACCCAAACAAGGCAGAGGCCCAAGTGGAGCTTCGCCTTTACCAGTCCATGATCCCCTTGGGTTGAGCCTTTGGGTGCCGAAGCCACCAGGTCTTAGATGGGGGCTTCTGCTATTGGCAGAGAGATTCGTCAAGATGGCTTGGTCAGTGTAAGCAAAGGTCAGGCGTATCTAGAGGACTCCTACCTGCCACCAGATATGGTACGATAAGATATTTTAAATTAAACCGGTACGATAAGATATTTTATCTTGAGTATCGGTATATTAAAAGATATTAAATAAATAAAATTAAAATACCCTGGAAATCAGACTAGCATCTTTATCTGGATTTTGAAATCATACCATTCTGTGGTAGATCCTGCAATTTTGTTCCAACTCAAAAATAGGATCCCAATGTAAATGTTTGGACACTATTGATTATGGACTCCAACTTCCTTCTTTTGCCCAAGGTACTAGTCTGTGAGCGCAGCCTTAATCTGTCCTAGAATCAGGCTCTGGCTGTTTTCTATATGTTGAATATATATATATATTTATTTATTTATTTATTTAGCATTTTTCTATACCGACTTTCCAATAACAGAATTACTGATCAATTCGGTTTACATTCTAAACAATAACAATGACAAGTCAATGTCTTACAATGAACAGGTTGAATTAACTTGGATTAAGATATATGGGGGTTAATAACATAATTACATGGTCCGGAGCCTAATGTAGGCTGGAGGTTGGGTTTTGATATTAGACTGCCAAAGATCAAATGAATTTTAGAGAAGGTCTATATAGTTCTCTAGCGTGTTACCACGTAGGGATCATTGGCATGGGTATTCCGCAGGTTGATGTTATGGGAAAGCTTGGTTGAATAACTAGGTCTTGAGTCTTTTTTTAAATGTGGTGGAGCATTGCACTGATCTGAGATCTGATGGGAGAGTGTTCCAGAGTTTGGGACCAGCTGTGGAGAAAGCTCTTTTACTTAATGCTGACTTCATCGGTGGAATTTGAAGGTTGTTTTTGTAGGCTTGTCTCACAGGTCTGGTAGAGGTGTGTAGTTGGAGAGGGAATATGAGCTCGAGTGGTGCCAGGTTGTGTATTGCCTTGTGGGTTACTGAGAGCACTTTGAAAAGAATTCTGAATTTGACGGGAAGCCAGTGTAGGCTTTTTAAAATGGGTGAGATGTGGTCTCTTTTGTTGGACTTGGTTAAGATCCTCGCTGCAGCGTTCTGCAGCATCTGCAGCGGTTTTATGGCATTGGCAGGGAGACCCAGTAGAAGTGAGTTGCAGTAATCTATTTTCGTGAGAATGATTGCTTGTAGAACTAATCGGAAGTCTTTAAAATGTAGGAGAGGTCTCAGTCTTTTTAAGACTTGTAATTTGAAGAATCCATCCTTTACGATGTTATTTATGAGTGATCTGTAATTCATATATGAATATAGAGGCAAAGGTGTGTCACGTGGCAATAGTAGACCTGCAAATTACTCAAAGCAGATTTCAAATAACTAAGGTTAAATCAAGGTTTTTAATTAAAGGAATTCAGAACTTTCAAATATTCAAAGCAGCAGGCATGTAAACATCAAAGATTTAAATATGTATCCAATTTTAGTTTGAGATGTGTCTAGATTTTGTTGAAAATCAGAAAGTTGAGAACTGTAGGTTTCAGCTGAAATTTGTTGTTTTAATAAATTAAACTGAGTTGTAACTTGATCCTGGAGATAAAGCAGTTTGTTCTATATGTTGGTCATCTGACTGTTTATGAAAATGTACTTTTATAAACAGACAAGCAATAGATTCTTTTCACGTTTTCAGAGCTACATTTCCTTTAAAGTTAGACAGAACTGATGCTAGCAATTTTAAAAGAATTGCACGCGTGTCCATGTGGACGTGGTTCCAGGTTCACACACATGGCTACACCGATTTTATAACATGTGCACGCTAACCCAAAAATCGGGATCCCCAAAAAAAAAAGCATGAACCACGGGAAAAATGAAATTTCCCACGGCAGGCCGAAATGAAGCCCGAACCGAATTATTTTACTGCTGCTCATCTCTACTTAATACAGAGGTGAATTTAGGAGCTCCTTCTCCTGAAGACATGGGGCCTCTTGATCCCAGCTGGACTCAGCCTCTTATCTTGCCCCAGCAGGGTCCCTCCTATGGATTTGTCTCTCACTGTCAAGCCGATTCAATAAGAAGCGCGAGAGAATGGGCACGCTATGTTGAGCGCCCGCTTTCCCAACGCGCATCCAGCCACCTCTTCTAGGTGCATGATCCTGTATTTAAATGAGGGGGTTGCACTAAAAAGGAGGTGCTAGGGATGATAGCGCTTCCCTAGCACCTCCTTATTAGCTGCAACCCAGGAGAGGTGGCTAACATGTGGGTTCAGGAAACTGACACTCAATTTTACGAGCATCGGTTTTCCAAACCCGCTGACAGCCATAGATTTAGAAAATGGACGCCGGTAAAATTGAGTGTCTGTTCTCCTAATCTGACTGGCCGGCACATTTTTTAACATTTTTGGTTCCTCCGACTTAATATCGCTAGGATATTAAGTCATAGGGTGTACAGAAAAGCAGTTTTTTCTGCTTTTCTGTACACTTTTTCCGGCTCAGAAATTAATGCCTGTCCTTGCCTATTCAGAATCCCTGATATTTCTAATTGTCCCTTCCTCTGCACCAATACATTTCTTTTGGGAATGGGGCAGGGGAAGGGTGGATTAGAATTAGTACTACTTGCTTTCAGATTCAACCTCTGAAATCACCCCATTTTGTATGCCCCTGATGTCATGCATATAGTCCAGCTCTGAATTCTTAATTTAAGCCAACCAAATTTACATATGGGACCAACAGTGTAAAGAAATGGCCCTAATATCCCTCCTTAACCTAGGTGGCACCAGGCTAAATGCCTGGTCTACCTTAAAACCTAGAGTGAGAGAGAGCTCAGAGCTGGACTATATGTATGACATAAGGGATAGGGGTGTGCATTCGTATTGACCGCATATGTAAAACGCTACTTATATATATATATATTTTTTTTTTAAATTCTTTATTTATAACTTTTCAAATAATAGATACAATCATATTATTTGTATTCAGAATACATGGTTATTTATAAAAAGAAAATTCACTGAATTTACATTGTTATACATTGAAAATTAAACCATTAATATCAATCAAATGGAGGGTTTCTATTCCTTGATAATTATCTTTTTAAAGGGGAATAACAGGAAATATTTCAGGATTGATTCTTACTTATACTATACCCAGTATTTATCATTTAGATGGATAATGGGGATGAGGTAGGCATCCTATTTTGAGTTAAGAAATTCTTTAATTGGTCTGGGATGAAAAATAAATATGTAACTTCTTGTTTTTTAATAATACACTTACACGGGAAGCTGAGGGTAAAAGAAAAGCCCAATGAAAGAACCTCTTGTCGAAAATTCAAAAAGGCTTCACGCCTTTGCTGGGTGGTAACAGCCAAATCAGGAAAGAATTTTACATCCTTATCATGAAATTTTACCGGGTATTTGCTAAAATATTTCTTCATGACAGAGTTAACATCCAAAAAGGAATAAAAGGTCACTAGCAATGTACCCCAGTTTATTACTTCCAAGGAGGAATCCTCCAGAAAATTAGACAAGTTACCCTGAAATAATTCTGGTCTCGCCATATTTCTTGGAGGGGGGAGAAAACTGCAATTATTTATAGTTGGAGCTCTATCCTCAGAAAAACCGAGTTGCTCTACAAGAAACTTTTTTAAGGTAATCAAAGAGTCTTCCCCTACTTTACGCGGAAAATTCAGAAATCTTAAATTAAATCTTTTAGAATTATTTTCTAACATTTCAACTCTACGGGATAAATATTCTTTATCTTTAACTAAAGCTTGTCTAATTTCTGAGTTTTTCCTCTCTTGGAGTTCCAAAACTTTAATTCGTTCATTAGAGTCTTTTATCTGTTTTTGTATTCTCAAAGAATCTTGTTGATTCCCTTCGCACATCGAATTCATTTTCTCTTCCAGATTTTGAATTTTTCCCATCATGCCTGCCATCATATCCCAAAGCGTATCCATCGTTACTACAGCAGGTTTGGTTGGGATATCAGCTTGCTTTAGATTTGGTGTAAAGTCTTTAACTCCATTTGGGGTCAAATCGGAAACATCCCCTGCTGCCCCTTTAAAATTTCTAGAGGCAGCTGTGTCTGTTTGTTCTTGGATTTTGATTGCATCAAGCTGCAATCCTTGAGATGTTAACTCAAGATTTTCCAAAGATAATTCCGTTACCCTTTCCAAAACTCTCTGCTGGGGTGCTAGCCCGATGTGAGGGCTAAGGGACGCTTCTTCTGCCGGCTCAATAGATTTCCCCAAAACTACTGGCACATCAGATTCCTCAGCTCCCTTAAGTGAGGGTATAGGGGATAACATATAACTTGATATTTCTTGCTGTATAGGAGACGACATTGGTGGGGGAGGATAAATTCTTATTCTCCCCTTCCGCTTTGGAGGCATACTTAAGGATAGCAAGAAATAAGCTA
The DNA here is from genome assembly GCF_901001135.1 of Rhinatrema bivittatum. NCBI lineage: Eukaryota > Metazoa > Chordata > Amphibia > Gymnophiona > Rhinatrematidae > Rhinatrema > Rhinatrema bivittatum. The sequence goes on from NC_042616.1 coordinate 136,856,455, forward strand.
TATCACCCTTGGCAGAATCTATTGATAAAACAAGGGATCAGAGCAAGGAGCTTAATAGGGAGAAGAAGTTTAACTTTAGTTCTTACTTGACCTTGGCAATCCGGCGAATCCGGCAAAGCCCGGCAAAGCCGTTCCTGCGCGCGCCCCTTGAGCGCGCGCGGCTTTAGCGACGCGCCGGCTCTGCTACGCACCGCACGCTGGCCGTTGATATTGGCCGCTTCGGGTCCCGCCTCCAATCAGCTCCTCTGCGCCGCACAGCCCAGCAGCTGACTCGGGTTACCTCCTGGCTCCGATCTGATGACACACTCCGGGGCTTCTCTCTCCGCTCCTGCTCGCCCTCTTATATTTTTTTTTTAACTTAAAAAAAGTGATGAGACATAAACGATCGGATTTCCCACATATCCAACATAGCTATGTTGGATATGTTGGAAATCGTGATTGTTGATCCAAAATAAAAATTTAAACCCCTCACCTTCCTTAATCCCCCCCCAAAGACTTACCACAACTCCCTGGTGATCCAGCAAGGAGTGAGGACGCCATTTCTGCAATCCTTTGCGAGGAGCACGTGACGTCGGCGCCACGTCGAGTGATGCGGCGTCACGTGATTCCCCGCGGGGTCGCGCCGGAACGCTTGGGGGGGTCAGGAACGCTTGGGGGGGTCAGGAGGCCCCCCCCAAGCTGGCCAAAAGTTCCTTTTGGGCCGAACGAGCGTGCCGGCGCGACCCCGCGGGGAATCACGTGACGCCGCGTCACTCGACGTGGCGCCGACGTCACGTGCTCCTCGCAAAGGATTGCAGAAATGGCGTCCTCACTCCTTGCTGGATCACCAGGGAGTTGTGGTAAGTCTTTGGGGGGGGATTAAGGAAGGTGAGGGGTTTAAATTTTTATTTTGGATCAACAATCGCGATTTCCAACATATCCAACATAGCTATGTTGGATATGTGGGAAATCCGATCGTTTATGTCTCATCACTTTTTTTAAGTTAAAAAAAAAATATAAGAGGGCGAGCAGGAGCGGAGAGAGAAGCCCCGGAGTTTGTCATCAGATCGGAGCCAGGAGGTAACCCGAGTCAGCTGCTGGGCTGTGCGGCGCAGAGGAGCTGATTGGAGGCGGGACCCGAAGCGGCCAATATCAACGGCCCCCTGACTCTCTTACCGCGAGGGCGAGCAGGAGCGGAGAGAGAAGCCCCGGAGTGTGTCATCAGATCGGAGCCAGGAGGTAACCCGAGTCAGCTGCTGGGCTGTGCGGCGCAGAGGAGCTGATTGGAGGCGGGACCCGAAGCGGCCAATATCAACGGCCAGCGTGCGGCGCGTAGCAGAGCCGGCGCGTTGCTAAAGCCCGGCAAAGCTGTTCCTGCGCGCGCCCCTTGAGCGCGCGCGGCTTTAGCGACGCGCCGGCTCTGCTACGCGCCGCACGCTGGCCGTTGATATTGGCCGCTTCGGGTCCCACCTCCAATCAGCTCCTCTGCGCCGCACAGCCCAGCAGCTGACTCGGGTTACCTCCTGGCTCCGATCTGATGACACACTCCGGGGCTTCTCTCTCCGCTCCTGCTCGCCCTCGCGGTAAGAGAGTCAGGGGGCCGATGATATTGGCCGCTTCGGGTCCCGCCTCCAATCAGCTCCTCTGCGCCGCACAGCCCAGCAGCTGACTCGGGTTACCTCCTGGCTCCGATCTGAATACACACTTCGGGGCTTCTCTCTCCGCTCCTGCTCGCCCTCTTATATTTTTTTTTAACTTAAAAAAAGTGATGAGACATAAACGATCGGATTTCCCACATATCCAACATAGCTATGTTGGATATGTTGGAAATCGCGATTGTTGATCCAAAATAAAAATTTAAACCCCTCACCTTCCTTAATCCCCCCCCAAAGACTTACCACAACTCCCTGGTGATCCAGCAAGGAGTGAGGACGCCATTTCTGCAATCCTTTGCGAGGAGCACGTGACGTCGGCGCCACGTCGAGTGACGCGGCGTCACGTGATTCCCCGCGGGGTCGCGCCGGAACGCTCGTTCGGCCCAAAAGGAACTTTTGGCCAGCTTGGGGGGGGCCTCCTGACCACCCCAAGCGTTCCTGACCCCCCCAAGCGTTCCGGCGCGACCCCGCGGGGAATCACGTGACGCCGCGTCACTCGACGTGGCGCCGACGTCACGTGCTCCTCGCAAAGGATTGCAGAAATGGCGTCCTCACTCCTCGCTGGATCACCAGGGAGTTATGGTAAGTCTTGGGGGGGGGGGGGGGGGATTAAGGAGGGTGAGGGGTTTAAATTTTTATTTGCACATATGGACATATACTCAACTCATTGAATTCTGTTTATGTCCATATTGACCGCAAATGGGACCCCCTTTGGACATATGGACATATGGACATAAACTTTTGCTCTGCACATCCCTAATAAGGGACATACAATATGGGGTGATTTCAAAGTTTGCACTTAAAATGATATGCATAGTATTTCCTGTTGAGTTGTTCACATATGTGATTTTGGTTGGCTTAAATTAAGAGTTACCACCCAGGAAAGAGATCTAGGTATCATAGTGGATAATACTTTGAAATTGTCAGCTTAGTGTGCTGTAGCAGTCAAAAAAGCAAACAGAATGTTGGGAATTATTAGAAAGGGAATGGTTAATAAAATGGAAAATGTCATAATGCCTCTGTATGGCTCCATGGTGAGACCGCACCTTGAATACTGTGTACAATTCTGGTCGCTGCATCTCAAAAAAGATATAATTGCGATGGAGAAGGTACAGAGAAGGGCAACCAAAATGATAAAGGAGATGGGACAGCTCCCCTATGAGGAAAGACTAAAGAGGTTAGGGCTGTTCAGCTTGGAGAAGAGACAGCTGAGGGGGATATGATAGAGGTCTTTAAAATCATGAGAGGTCTAGAACGGGTAAATGTGAATCAGTTATTTACTCTTTTGGATAGTAGAAGGACTAGGGGGCACTCCATGAAGTTAGCCTGTAGCACATTTAAAACTAATCGGAGAAAGTTCTTTTTCACTCAAAGCACAATTAAACTTTGGAATTTGTTGCCAGGGGATGTGGTTGTGCAGTTAGTGTAGCTGTGTTTAAACAAGGAGTGGATAAGTTCTTGGAGGAGAAGTCCATTACCTACTATTAATCAAGTTGACTTGGAAAATAGCTACTGCTATTACTAGCATCAGTAGCATGGGATATACTTAGTTTTTGGGTACTTGCCAGGTACTTGTAAACAGGATGCTGGGCTTGATGGACCCTTGGTCTGACCCAGTATGGCAATTTCTTATGTTCTAGTTCAGAGTTGGACTAGATGTATGACATCAGGGTCATACAATATGGGGTGAATTCTCTTATGATACAGAAAATTATTTTTCAATTTAGTATCCATTGGAATAAGCATTGAGTAAAAACTCAATAAATAACTGCAGAATTTAGGAGTTTTAGAATAATCCATAAAAACTGACTAATGAAACCTTCTTGTACTTAATATATATGTTAAAATTCTTCCTAACGGTAATGCCTCAATTAGGCAGCCAAAATTTGGCCTCTTATATTTAGGTGAATTTTCAGTAGAAAATCTAAGTTCTAGGTTCAGCTGAAAATTCACTGAAACCTAAGTGGCCAAATATGTACCACCTAGATTTATGCCATTCAGCCTTGGCTACAACTTGTGCTTAAACCCTACACCCTAGAACTTCAATCCTCCGCCACTTCCCCCTCTCCCCCCGCCCTGGAGCTGCTATCCCTCTGCCCAATGTACTAAAATTCCTCTTGCAGCCTTCATCACATCCTTGCACCAAAAAGATCCACCTCACCCTCCACTACCCCTCCAGAATCTGTACATACAATTCATGGCAGGAAAAATGTAATCTTCCTCCTGTAGGCACTGCTGACACTTTGCTGAGTGATGTCACCTGTTGCTAGATGATGTCATTCAAAGTGGCACGCGTGGTGCTAGCAGGAGGAAGATACCATCTCCCCTGCCTGCAGAGAAGCAAAACCCTTCGGATTCGTATACAAAGGACAGTGGGAATTGAGGGAAGGAGGCCCCAAATGTTCTGGTTAGAGGAATGGGGGGGGGGGGAGAAGGCCATGTGAGGAGCTTTATTATAGCAAGTAGTGGGAAAAAGATGGGGGGGGGGGGGGGGTATCGTGAGTCTGGAGAAGGGGTGGGGAATCCTGGCTCTGAGGCACAGGGTAGTGCCTAGTTTTCCATGTTTAATATAGAAACATATAGAAACATAGAAACATAGAAATGACGGCAGAAGAAGACCAAACGGCCCATCCAGTCTGCCCAGCAAGCTTCACATGTTTTTTTCTCTCATACTTATCTGTTTCTCTTAGCTCTTGGTTCTTTCCCTTCCACCCCCACCATTGAAATATCTAGCTTGATTAGTTAGGGGTAGTAGGGGTAGTAACTGCCGCAATAAGCAAGCTACACCCATGCTTATTTGTTTTACCCAGACTATGTTATACAGTCCTTATTGGTTGTTTTTCTTCTCCCCTGCTGTTGAAGCAGGGAGCTATGCTGGAAATGCGTGATGTATCAGTCTTCTCTCATGCTGTTGAAGCAGAGAGCCATGCTGGATATGCATCGAAAGTGAAGTATCGGACACAATTGGTTTGGGGAAGTAACCGCCGTAACAAGCCAGCTACTCCCCACTTTGTGAGTGCGAACCCTTTTTTCTTCTCCCCTGCCGTTGAAGCAGAGAACTATGCTGTATATGCATTGAAGGTGAAGCATCAGGCTTATTTGGTTTGGGGTAGTAACCGCCGTAATAGGGTGCCTAGTGCTGAAAATCAGTATTAGTCTTCTAATTTTTCTCCCCCTACCTAACTCTGCCTACCTGCCCACCCATTTCTAAGGGATCTTAAATTTAGGCATTGAGCAGAGAGATTTTCATTTCGGTAAATTAAGGCATCTAACACCTAAGGTTAGGTATTTTGAATATATCTATCCCTTAATGGGTTTTTTGTTCTTAGCATAATATTCTTTTAGACGTTTCTGATAATAGATAAATAGTACAGCTGCAGCTTTTATGATTGCTAACCATGATCTATGTCACAAAATTGCAAGAGAGAGGTATCATTTTGATGTACTCTCCTTACAGTAGCAGAGGGCATGAATCAGTAAATGTGAAGGAACAATTAGCAGAGAAAGAGAGTGAGAGAAAAAGGAGTCAGCTGCCCATTCAGGTCATGGCAGAGGGCAATAGAAATTCAGCGTGATGGAGCTTGTCTGACAGCTGCCTCTATTGCACCTGTCCTCAGAGCCAGTTTCTAACGTTTAAATGTCCACAGGAACAACATTTCTCACTAAGAAAAGATTTTGCTTTGTTCTTCAGAATAGGAGGCAATCACAAATGCACTTTGTGATTTGTGGTAAAAGAAGCCAGGCAAGGACTGCCTTCTGCATTCGAATAAAGACCTACCGAATTGTAGAAAAATTGCAAGTCCCATCCCCACCCATTAAAAGAGCAAAAGTGTCTAATTCTGACCTGCTCAGAGATCTGTATTATCCAAAATCACAATGTTTGCTCTATACGTCTTAGACACAAAATGGAATTAAATTAGCTCAAGTTGGGCAAGCTTGTGCTACTTCAACCCTGTTTTGAGTCCGTTACCATGTGTCTAATATAAATGCACGGTGTTTTCCCCATGCTTCTTAGAATTTCCTCCACATTATTATATGATGAAAGGGTAAGAACTGCTCAGATAGCTGCATTAACACATGAACAGTGGTTGCAGGGCAAACTGAGTGGGGAAAAACACCACTTTTTAGGCTTTAAGTCAGTATGATATGATAGCCCTGTCATGTGAAGAACTCCGCACCTATGCAGATTTATTTCACTAGAGTTTACATGGGTGGCCAACCTAGTTAGTAAACACTGATAATGCATTCATTTGATGCTACTTGGATCAGTCTGAATGCATCATTTCCTGTGGTAGCTCAGGGGTAGATTGTGTATCAACGTTTGAAAATTTTATGGAAGCGTTTCTGAGATTCTATAGCACATTTGTATAAATTTGCATGTAGCTGTCAATGAGTTATATGTCACTCAAAAAAACAGTCCACGAAGGTCAGGAAAAACCTCTCAGAAAACCACTCATGTATCTTGCCTAAACTAGTTTTTATCACTTTCAGACCAAAATTACAAAGGTAAACAAGAAGTAATGGCGCCTTTGAAAAGACCTCATAAATGTATGACACACACTTGTATTGCAAAGGTCATACAATATTTTAATCATATGTCCAAAGTTTCTAAATATTTGTTCAGAAAAATAATTGTTTTGAAAAATATTTTATGCAATAAAAATTCTCATCAAATAATAATTTCTTGGCTAGTACCTCTCTCTAGCACATCTTTCATAAAAGAATATGATCTTGAAATCTTGTGCAATATTAAACAAAATGGCCTAAGTCCCTCATAGGTTACCCATTATTACAGGATAAGAAGATAAGTAAAATATTTCTAGGGGATCTTCATTAGTAGTGCATTTAATCAAAATTCAGTTTTGAGCCATTAATAATGTGAGCATTCAATGCATTTTTTTTTCTAGAAATCAAGGTGCCAGTATTCAGATGCAGGGCCTTTCTTAGGGGAAGGGTGGGGGAAATCAGGGCAATTGACTAGTGCTCTTCCCTTCTAACTCCCACCACAATAGCTCCACTCCCTGCGATTGGCTGCAGGGTTCAGTTCCCCGCTTCCCATCCTCCCTCCCACTGACAGGAAGCTTAAGAGAGCAGCATTTTTACCTGCTGGTGCCACCATCATGGTAAGGGAAAAGCAACAGTGGGGCAAACCAGTTGCAAGCGAGAGAAGCATCACTGGTGCTTTTCTGTCTCTCTCTCTCTCTCTCCCCCATTCCTTCCCCTCTGCTGCATTTCCCTTTTTCTCCTCTCCCTCCCCTATTGGTGCTTTTCTCAGATTTAGATTCAAGAAACTTTATTGTCATGACAAAATTTGTACATGTTTTGCGAAAGTAATACATAAAGAGGTTAAAAGGAGAATAATGAAGAAAAATACATAATAATGCTTCCCAGACAACACTACCCCCCTCCCCCCATTCCCAATGACAAAAAGATCACCCTCAAAACATTTGAACTCACCACCGACATAGAAGTAGAAGCTATACTAAAAAAGATGAAACCATCCACACACTCTTCAGACACCATTCCTTCAAAAACCCTCCTCTCCATCACCCCCGCCATCACCAAACATATTAAGGACTTCATCAACTGCTCTATTACTGCAGGCAGTGTCCCAGACCCACTCAAACTGGCCATAGTCAAGCCCCTCCTAAAGAAACCCACACTCGACCCCACAGACCCGGCCAATTACCGTCCAATTTCCAATCTCCCATTCTTATCCAAAGTACTAGAGAGGGTTATTAACAAACAACTAACGGAGTTTTTAGAAGACCACAATGTCCTCCACACTCAACAGTTCGGTTTCCGTAAAGACCGAAGCACCGAAACCTTACTACTAGCCATGACAGACACCATACTTAAAGGTATGGACCACGGAAACTCGTACCTACTCGCCCTACTAGACATCTCAGCTGCCTACGATACTGTCAACCATCAGATACTAATGACCCGCCTAACAGAAATAGGTATCGCCGACACAGCCCTCTCATGGCTCTCCTCCTACCTCACACACAGAGAGTATCTAGTAAAAATCGACAAGCACGAATCCTCACACATACCTATCACACAGGGCGTACCCCAGGGATCATCCTTAACCTCCACCCTGTTTAATATTAACATTGGCAGCTTGCACTTCCGTGTCCGTCCCCATCCCCCATCCCCCTCCCCTTTTCCTCCCCGGAAACCCTCGACATACTACACAAACTCCGTTTTGGTGAAAACAAGGCCGCAGCATTTATTAACCTTATTAACATAAATTAACATATTTATATATTTTGCACCCGAGCCGTCGGTGCGTTCACCCATCCTGTAATCCGGGCATCAAACAGGCGTCCGCCGTGTTAAGCCAGTCCGCCACCATCTTTTGGCCCCCCGCCGTGCCATAGCCACGGGGCCATTCCTCCGGGCTGCCCACGCCCTCTTCCTTTTCCGAGGACTTCCGGTCCGTCCCGACCTTGTCCTCGACGTCCCCCTCCACCTCCCGGCTCGGGTAGCCCCGCCACTGCTGCGACGAATAGCATAACATATATATCATCATGAAATTTAATTATTAGTTTGTTCCACATTCGTCACTTTTTTTTTTTTTGAAAACCTCGCCCCCTTGTTTCCCATGCTTCCTGATACCTTCCTTTTCCTAAGATCCTTCCCTCTTGCTTCCCTGGGTGGGTGGGCGGGGAATATTGCGAGCGCTGGCCAGGTAAAAGACCGGGCTCAGCGCTCGCTGCCCCTTTAAAGGCCTCAGCCTCGCGATATTCGCGAGGCTGACGTCATCACGTGATGACGCGGCGGCCTCGCCGTGCCGCACGCGTCATCTCGCCCCTCCCACGGACCGCCCTCCCCGCCGCCGCACCGAGCCCAGGGGTAAGTCAGACCGGGGGACCCACGGGGGAAGGGGGGGGGCCCTCCCCTCGGCAAGCGCCATGTTAAGGGGGGGGCCCTCCCCGCATGCCGCGATTCGGCCCCATTTAACATTGGCAGCTTGCACTTCCGTGTCCGTCCCCATCCCCCATCCCCCTCCCCTTTTCCTCCCCGGAAACCCTCGACATACTACACAAACTCCGTTTTGGTGAAAACAAGGCCGCAGCATTTATTAACCTTATTAACATAAATTAACATATTTATATATTTTGCACCCGAGCCGTCGGTGCGTTCACCCATCCTGTAATCCGGGCATCAAACAGGCGTCCGCCGTGTTAAGCCAGTCCGCCACCATCTTTTGGCCCCCCGCCGTGCCATAGCCACGGGGCCATTCCTCCGGGCTGCCCACGCCCTCTTCCTTTTCCGAGGACTTCCGGTCCGTCCCGACCTTGTCCTCGACGTCCCCCTCCACCTCCCGGCTCGGGTACCCCCGCCACCAGCCTGGGACAGTGCCCCACTTGTCCCAGGCCCCCCCCCCCATTGCTGCGGCCCACCCAACCTCACACCAAAACCCCGCTCTAACGCTTCCTGAATGGCATTGTTAAAATATCGTAGCCGATGTCCGATAGGTGTATCTGATCTGCCCGATATAAACCTGGGCACGGCTCGTCTGCCCATTCGTGTCTAATTTGATGCACGCCGTTTTGCTGAGCCCATAACCCCACCTGTCTATTGATTTTCTTTCTGCCCCTGCCCCATAACTTGCTACCCTGCCATTTTATCCTTGGTATGATGTCTGACCAAATGAGGGTCGTACCCGGTGTCATTTCCTTAACTGCGGCTAAATCCCTCTTTATCATCTCGATTAGCTGCTTGGCTGTATGCACCCCCATATCGTTGCCCCCTAGGTGGATGACTATTGCGTCTGGTTGTCGCAACACTCCCAGTTTGTGACGCAGATCTAGCAACAGCTGTTCCCACTTCATCCCAGACCTTCCCATCCATTTCAGTGTAACCCCCTTCGGGACCAGGCCCAAGTGTATGCCATATGTTCTCTCCTGCGCCCGCTTGGCTGCCCATCTCACGAATGAATGTCCTACTAGCCATGCTACCTTCGTCTGGCTCCATGCATCTGCGGGTGAAATTGACAGAGTTAGTTTACTGATTGTGCGGTATCCGGCCTCACATATCTCTTAGCCACCGCAGATTGCCAACGACCAATCTGCCGAATGGTTTCCATTGGCAGCCCCGCTTGCGCTGCGCTAGTCGCCACTCCGATCCGGAACGAATGAGTTCCATATTCCTTTGGGTCCAGGCCTATGCCTTCCAATACCCCGCGTAAAACTGCTGCAAACTGATACTTGGTCAGCGGCGCTCCATCCCTATGGACCAGAAAATGGTCCCCCCCCTTAGGCCTTGCGCGCAGATAATTTCTTATGTTCCTTACCGGACAGGTTACCTGTGACCCCGCCTTTACCAGTCGTATGTCCACCCCTTTTGCCTTCTGATCCGTCTTAGATTTGTGTATCTGGAGTTTGATAAACCGGTCGTGCACCTGTACATTGCTGTATAGTAAGCCGTTATTGCCTGCATCTTTCTTGGATGGTGCCACCAACTCGCTAACCCTTAGGGCGGCAAAGAATGCTGTACAGAAAGCCGCCCTAAACAATGCTGTCTCAAATGGCCCGGTACACACTTGCTGAACCGCATACCACATTTTTACCAATACCTCATGCGTTATCGGCCTTCGTTTGTCTCCTTGCCATGCCACCTCCCTCGCCCATCCTGCTAATAACTTCTTCACTATGAAAAAACTGAGCGGGTCCCCAAAGCCCTGTGCCTTCGTAAAGAAGGCGAAACCCGCCAAGTGGTTTATTGTGGCTCCTCTGGACATCCCTGACTCCTTTGCCCATGAGATAAATCGCACCATCTGTCCTGCCTCCACTACCCCTACCGTGCCGCCTTGCCCTTGAAGAAACTCTTGCACCCTAGCGTAACCCCTGCAGTAGGCTCTCCAGGTCGCTGGGGCCACCGATGCCCTCAACAATCCCTGCTCGACCTTGCTCCAATTTGCCATAGGTGGTCCGGTATTGGGACTCCCTCTGCCTCTGCCTCCGGCACCTGTTGGCGAAAAAGATCCCACTTAGCCCTTGATAGCGCATCGGCCACCTGATTCCGGGCACCGGGTACGTGCTTCGCCCTTAATGTCAAATTCAAGCGCAAACATTGCAACACCACTTCCCTAAGCAAATCTGCTACGCGCGCGCAGTGGGCGGCCTGCCTGTTCAATACCGTCACTACCGCCATGTTGTCGCACCCAAAAACTATACGTTTGTTGCGCAATTTGTGCGCCCACACCGTGATTGCCACAAGTATCGGGAAAAGCTCCAGGAACGTTATGTTTTTTACTAAACCCCCGTCCCTCCAACCCTGCGGCCATGGGGCTGCACACCAGGCACCCTGCCAATACGCCCCGAAACCCCAACCTCCTGATGCGTCCGTGAATATCCCCAATTCCTGGTTTGTAACCGGCTCCTCCTGCCACATTGATACGCCGTTAAAACTGTCCAAAAATCGAAGCCACATTCGAATTTCGGCCTTTATGGGATGTGTTATTCTGATGCGGTGATGCGGGCGCCTAACCCCCTTTGTTGCGTCTGCCAACCGTCTCAAAAAAGCCCTCCCCATAGGTATTACTCGAGACGCGAAATTTAGGCTTCCGATTATGGATTGCATAATAGTCAGTGTGACCTTCTTTGATGCCAATGTCTGTCGCAGCATGTTCCGTAGCTTGCGCACTTTCTCGATTGGTAATCTTGACGTCATAGCCTGAGTATCTAATTCTATGCCTAAGAATGACAAAGTGGTCGCTGGGCCCTCCGTTTTCTCCTGCGCCAACGGGACCCCGAAATCTTGGGCCATCTCCTGAAATGTGGTTAGTATTTGTGCACAAGTATTCCTATTGGCCGGCCCCACGAACAAAAAGTCGTCCAAGTAATGGACCACATTGCTGTTCCCCGCCCTTTTTTGGAGTGCCCAATGCAGGAATGTGCTAAACAATTCAAAGTACGCGCAAGATACCGAACACCCCATCGGCATACATTTGTCAAAATAATATCTACCCTTAAAGTGGAAACCTAGTAGCGGGAAGCTATCGGGATGAACCGGCAACAGCCTGAATGCGGATTTTATGTCCGCCTTGGCCATTAGCGCCCCTTGTCCGCATTGCCTTACCAAAGCGATGGCTGCATCAAAAGATGCGTATTGAACCTTACAGGCGTCCTCTGGCAGGTGATCATTAACGGAATCGCCCGGAGGGTATGACAGGTTCTGGATTAACCTGAATTCCCCTTGTTCTTTCTTGGGCACTACTGCCAAGGGTGAGAAAATCATTTCCCGGAAAGGCGGGTCCATAAATGGACCCGCCATTCGGCCCATCTCAATTTCTTTCCTGACCTTCCGCTGCACTATATCCGCATATCTCCCTGCCGAAGCGGCGTTTCCTGAGCTTGCGCTCCTGATGTGTCCCTGAAAAGGTATCTTGAAGCCGTAACTAAAACCCTCCCTCAGCCTGGCAGCATCCTCCCGCTTAGGGTACGCTGCCAGCCATTCCTCCATATTTGTCAAATCCACCGGCGAAAGCGCCTTACCGAAAACCTTATTGTTTTCCTCCTCCGCCGCCATTCCCTGCTGGCCATTGACCCTTCCTGGTGCATTTGCTCGCCGGGTGTGGTGCAGCGCAGAGGGAACATATGTGATTAAATTTGCATGCGTGAAAAGTGCATCCCGCCTTATTGAACCTCCAACACACCTTGCTATTTCCGCTTTCCCCCCAGGAATTACTCCCCGTTGATGCTGCCCCATTGCCTGTCTTTCCGCTTGCGTGCGCCCCTCCTATATCAAGGACCTTACTAGTCATCTGCCGTAACCATAGGCCTACGTCCTGAGTACTCCACGACATGCCCCTGTTGTCCTCCATTTTATCCCTAAACTGCTCATCATAGTTCAGCCAACACCATCCTTGATACTCTTTATAGGCCTCCAGTATTGCGTCTGCGTAATTAAGCATGGGCGCATACTGGGACGGGTCCTCTTTTCCTATCACGCTAATCATTCTCAGATAGGCTCTCGCCCAATTAATAATAGTCTTAGCCACTTTCACTTCTCCCCCTTTTTCCTCGTCCTTTTTCCCCCTCTTCTTCCTCTCTGATGCCCCTTTTCTGCCCTCTAAAATAGAGAATATATCTATATACTCCCTTTTTCTTATTTTGCTCCGCAGTGACCTCGGGACACTTTCCCATAAGTCAGCTAACGGAGGTAGCGCCGTCGCTGCTGTCGCGCCTGTGGGCACATGCTTAACCCTTTCTGCGGAGCCTTCCTCCGTGTCACTCCCATCGGAGTCTTCCTCGGACGAACCAGTGGAGGACTTGCTCTCCGACCTCGTTCTCTTATTACCCTTAACTTTCTTTGCTCCATCCATGCCTCGTTCTCCGCCGCCTGCTCTAGCGGCTGCATCCGGCTCTGCCATTGAAGTCCCCGGTGCCCGCATCTCGCTGTCTTCGTCTGAGATTTCGACACCTTCCGCTGTGTTCCTTGCTCTCGCTGTCTGGACCCTACCATTGTCCTTCTCCGCGATCTGTTTTCCAGGTTGCTGCCCTTTCTTGGTTGTTCTCCCTCGCCCTTGAGGGGGCCCTGCTGGTTTTTCTGTTCCGGCGGCACCGTCCTGCTGGGCCATCGCTCCCCCGACTGCCGGGCTGTACCATGGGGGTGGCACCTGCCACCATGGGGGATACATCTGCTGCCATTGCGTTGCGCCGTATTGGTTTCCGCTCTGTCCGCCTTGTGCCGATGAATCCGAGGGTGAGCCTGATGCTCCCATCCCTGGCAGGGCCCCTGCGCTCATCGCTGGCCACATGGGCCAACCCCACTGCGGCAAGCCGCCATGCCCCGTCTCCCACTGCGATGTGGGTCCTTGGTTGGGGTTGGTTTGTCCGGCCGGGGTAGCCTTTGGCTGCTGCCGTCTGCCTCCGTTCTGCTTTCCTTGTGCCTTCTGCGCCTTCGTTGTGGGTCCTGCCCCCTTCCGATTCTTGTCCTGCTGTCTCGGGTTCTTCCTGGCTCCCTCTCTGCCCTTTCCTTTGCCAGGTGGGGAGTCCGCCTGCTTGCCACGTGGCTCGATGCCCCTCCGCTGCCTTGCTCCCCCCCGTGTTCCTGCTCCTCTGCCCGGCATGCTCGCGATCAAGTGACACAGGGAGACGTATCAGCAGTCTTTATTGTTAATAATTAAAGTTCTTTACTCACTGTTTGAAGTCCCAAAACGGGGAGGGGGGAGCGCTGGCAGAGTCCTCGTGCCGCTGCTGACTCGGTTCTCCAGTTCCCTTCGGCTCCTGGGTCACGAACCGGGTCCTGTCGCTGTCGGCTTCTCTTCACTCCTTCCTTGCCTACCACGTGGTCGCCGAATCCGCTTGTGAGCCGTGTCCCACGCTGGCTCACCGCTGGTCGGGGATTGCCGGATGCTCCCCTGCCCTCACTCCACGTGGCCTCCGATCTGCTGCAGCTCTCGCCGGGGGTCGTGCCTGCGTGGCTCACCGCTGGCAGGGATCACTGGCTGCTCGCCTGCCCTCTCTCCACGTGGCCTCGCTCGATCGTAGCCCCCTCCGTAGCCTCAGTTCTGCCGCGGGCGTCCGGCAGTCCCGCCTGTGCTTCCCTTCCTACTCACCGTCGTGCTCGCCGGTTTTTTTTTTTTTTTTTTGTTTTGATCGCGGTACGCGGGTCCCGCGGTCCGGGATCCTCCGAAGACCCGCCGATTCGAAGGCCCAAACGGTAGAAGAGGTAACGCAACAGGTTCCGAATATTGCGAGCGCTGGCCAGGTAAAAGACCGGGCTCAGCGCTCGCTGCCCCTTTAAAGGCCTCAGCCTCGCGATATTCGCGAGGCTGACGTCATCACGTGATGACGCGGCGGCCTCGCCGTGCCGCACGCGTCATCTCGCCCCTCCCACGGACCGCCCTCCCCGCCGCCGCACCGAGCCCAGGGGTAAGTCAGACCGGGGGACCCACGGGGGAAGGGGGGGGGCCCTCCCCTCGGCAAGCGCCATGTTAAGGGGGGGGCCCTCCCCGCATGCCGCGATTCGGCCCCATTTTATCTCATACCCCTATGCCACCTCCTCTCCAAACTAGGCCTGAAATTCTTCCTGTATGCAGATGACGTGCAGATTCTCATCCCATTTCAGGGATCCATAAAAGAACCTCTGCAACGCTGGGAATCTTGCCTCGCCACCATAAGCGCCTCACTATCCGAACTCCATCTAGCTCTAAACTCGTCAAAAACAGAATTACTCGTCATCTCTAAGCAGCCTGAATGTTTTACTCTCCCCCTGCGACAGAAAACTCCTCAAAATACAACCACAGCCACCCCCCAGACCCAGTTTGTAAGAGATCTGGGTGTCTACATAGACCAACACCTAAGTTTCAAACCCCACATCAAAAATCTACTAAAGGGGGGTTTCTATAAACTCAACATCATAAAAAAACTCAAACCCCTCCTCCACACCCACGATTTCCGCACAGTCGTACAGACCACAATGCTCACAAAACTAGACTATTGCAATTCCCTATTACTAGGACTCCCCGCCACCACCATCAAACCCCTCCAAATTCTACAAAACTCCATGGCCAGAATCATAACAGGCACACAAAAAAGGGAACACATCACCCCCGTACTAAAAGACCTACATTGGTTACCCATTTCCTTCCGCTCACAATACAAAACCCTCACCATCCTTCACAATTCTCTACACAAACATAATCATACCTGGCTCGACGAAATGCCTCGTTACCGTTCATCCGACCGACCCACAAGAACAACCCATGCAGGTACCCTACACACCCCGTCCCTAAAGGCAGCACATTCTACTCACACCAGAGAGAGAGCCTTCTCAGTCGCTGCCCCCACCCTCTGGAACTCCCTCCCCACCCTCCTACGCCAAGAGACATCCCTGCAAACTTTCAAGAAAGGAGTCAAAACATGGCTTTTCCGACAGGCCTATCCCGACACAAACCAAATCTAATCTCTCCCCAGCCCCTCTGTCCGAATTTCCCCACCCCTTCCTATGTTTCCCCCGCTTCCCCCCGCACCACCCATGGATACCCTAGAAGAAACAACATTCCCCCTACGGCTTAATTTATTTTTTGATCATGATCGGTTAATGTATCCTTATTGTAAGGAATAGTATTTTGTTCCAAGGTTACATCGTTATGGTTTTACTTTTATTTTATTCTTTGTACATTGTTTTTGTTTTATTGTTTTATTGTATCACCCACCTGAGTTCTTTGTAAACCGGCATGATGTGCTGCACGAATGTCGGTAAATAAAAGTTAATAAATAAATAAATAAATAATGCTAATAACAGCAATTAGAATTATGGGGTACAGAACGGTTAATAGCATGGACAATTATCAAGTTCTGAGGGTGTCCTGTATGCCCCTGGTGATGGCATACAGAAAAGGTGCCCAACTCTTTTGAACAGTGCCCTACAGGTTATAGTTCCCTGCTTCCGGGTCCATCCTCTCATGTTCCAGCTTGCAGAGATCAGGAGGGCAGGGGCTGAGCACGGAGCAGACAGAATAGGGCAGAGAAGAGCTGTTCTGTCCCCTAATTCAGCCCTTCCCCCTTTTGTAATTTTCTAATGGCTGATGCAGAAGGGGGGGGGGGGGGCGGGGAGGTGCTGTTATTAAGCGCTGCCAAGTACTGCCAGAAAAAAAAGCCCTGCTGGCCTTCTAAAGTTTGTCTTCCTACCCAACAATAATAAAGCTGC
This sequence comes from Rhinatrema bivittatum, assembly GCF_901001135.1. NCBI lineage: Eukaryota > Metazoa > Chordata > Amphibia > Gymnophiona > Rhinatrematidae > Rhinatrema > Rhinatrema bivittatum. The sequence continues at coordinate 136,872,756 of NC_042616.1, forward strand.
CACCGGAGTGCTCAGGCAGAGAGGCCATAATGTGGTCATGAATTGAAGCTCAGCAAGACACGGAAAACAATAGTCAGTGTGTTCAGGGAGAGGAGGAATAAGAGAGAGAGAAAAGGTTTAGTTAGGTACAGAGCTAGCAGCAAACAAGGAGAGGGAGTATGCCGGCAGAGGGTTAAGAACTGCACGCTTCTTACTTCAGCCATTCTAACAGTGCAGCCATCCTGCTTCCATCCTTTGAAGGGAGGTCCTTCTCAGATGATGCGGAAAGGCAGGGTGCCAGTTATGACAAACGATGTCACGGCAAGACAATAATGAGAAATGGCCAGGGGTTAGGGCAGCTAAACCAGCCAAGTCAAGCAAGTGATTGTGCAGCAGTCCTAGCGAAATGCTGAACTCGGGCCGTATTGCAAAATGGCGCCATTTTGCAATACGGCAACACGATTCGAGTGCAGGAGGTCGTTCCCGGACCCCCGCTGGACTTTTGGCAAGTCTTGTGGGGGTCAGAAGGCCCCCCCAAGCTGGCCAAAAGTCCCTGGGGGTCCAGCGGGGGTCCGGGAGCGATCTCCTACGCTCGTGACGTCGGGGGACAGGAACTAAAATGGCGCCGGCACTACCTTTGCCCTGTCATATGACAGGGCAAAGGTAGTGCCAGCGCCATTTCTATCAACGCACCCGTGGCCCGAGAGTGGAAGATCACACCGGGACCCCCCCCACTGGACCCCAGGTAATTTAAGACATTTTGGGGGGGTTTGGGAGGGTGGGGGATTTATTTTAAAGGGTCGGGGTGGGTTTTAGGGTTGTTTTAGTGTGCTGGTTTTCCCGCCCTCCCCCTTCCCCTCCCCCTTCCCCCGATTTACGATTTTTGATGATAAATCGGGGGAATTCCTATTATATATCGCCTCTAACGATTTTTGACAATTTAAAATATATTGGACGATATTTTAAATCGTCAAAAAACGATTCACATCCCTAATAACCGGCGTTCAAACTCTCTCTCATCGCCTTGCAACGAGGTTCACAACTCCGTAGTTGTTCTCAGTTGCGTTCCTGTTGATCTCCATGTTGCCTGCCTCTGACTCCGGTTTGCTTCTGACTCCGCTTCAGCCCGCTGCCTGCCTCTGACTCTGGTCTGCTTCCGACTCCGCTTCAGCCTGCAGCCAGCCTCTGAATCCGGCCTGCTTCCGACTCCGCTTCAGTCTACAGCCTGCTTCAGACTCCGGTTTGCTTCCGACTCCGCTTCAGCCTGCAGCCAGCCTCTGAATCCGGCCTGCTTCCGACTCCGCTTCAGCCTACAGCCTGCTTCAGCCTCCGGTTTGCTTCTGACCCTGCTTCACCCACTGCCTGCCTCTGTCTTCGGTTGCTACAGACTCCACAGCCGCCCGCTGCCCTGCCTTCAGCCGGCCCTCGGCCCTGTGCAGCCGGTTCCCTGCCTTCCGGGTACCTTGGACTTCCTATCCTTTCTAGGAGTCGATGCCAGATCTCAAAGCCTAGCCCTGATGCCTAGGCCCAGGTTTTTTGTTAATGTTTATTTTGTTTTATGAACAAAATAAATGAAATAAACATGAGATGAAACAAAATTGGTGAAAATCCAATCCCCCAAAAACAAAGAATATAATTGTAAAAAAGAGAGATGATGCAAAAAAAAAAAAAAAAAAAAGCGGGGGGGGGGGGGGGGGGGGAGGGAGAAAAAGAGCAAAGTGGGGGAGGAAAAGGAGATGAAAGTTAGGGAGGGGGAGAGTGAAGAGCAATGAGGAAGGGAAGATGGCAGAAAGGGGAGGGGAAGAGACAGCAAAAGGAGAAGGAGATAGGGAAAGGCAGAGAACATCACTCCTGGGAGGAGAAGTTAGCCATGCATGGAAGAGAAAGGAAGAGAATGAGGAGAACGTGTATAGAGGTAACAGAAGCTGTTGAAGACTAGAGATGTAGAGTGGTGCCGGAGTAGGAGGAAGGCCAAGAATCTAGGTCAGAGAAGAAGCAAATGTTCTACTCAGATTTTTCTGGTGCTTATGATAGTATCAGAAATTGCCTGGAAGGTATCAATGCATCTCTTCTACAGGTAGACGCTACCTTCACAAAATGCCCATTCTTGTTTCCTTCTGCCTAGGTTGATGGTGGCAACTGCCTGCATCAAAATAGTCAGAACTCTCACAATAATTTCCTTCCTTACACCTCCTCCACTTGTTTAATCTGTAAACCTCAAACTGAACAAAATCTAAAAGTTCCCACATATGCTCTCTGGTGAAACTTCCGGCACAGAACACAATGAGTAATGTTTTGTTTTTCGTGATGTGGATAGCTGTCCACTGGGATCTAACTTTAACTCACCAACTCATTTGACACAGACCAAACAACTTTGAGATAATAACTTTTTATCACTATTGACCTAAACTGGAACTGAGCCAGCGACTTAGAAGTGAAAGCCTCTGCAGCCTATATCAAATGCCTTGAGCCATTCCGGTCACATAGAAAAGAAAACTTTCGATTTTAATAATTTTCCACTATTGAGGTCTATATTATTATTAAAGAGATATTGTCAGGATTGGTAAAATGGGAATCTGAACATCTCTAAAACTCAACTATTGTCCTCCCAGTATTTGTTACCACTGATTTAGTTATGCCCCAGTATTCCTGCATTTTATATATTTATTTCTAAAATCTTCTATCCCGCACTTACAGCAAGCCAACCAAAGCGTTTTACAATGTTCAAATTACAAAATAAAATACAACAAAAATACAACACAATCATTTAATAAAACATAATATAACCATGCCTTCACTTTCTTTCTAAAAGTCAAGTAGTTTGCCTCCAATCTGATATCTAGTTTTAACTATTTTTTGTTAAACATTTGAATTAAATCAGAACATTTTGTGGCTATGGTGTTGCACATTACAGTTGCTGAAATGTTTATAATTATTTTGCAACAGCAAAGATACGGAAATTGAAGAGACTCAGCAACAGTACAAGAACTCGCTCAGCAAGTTGGGGCAAAAAGGTTTTTTGCTTTGCTATGTAACCATTTTGTAGCAATAAAGGTACACAAATGTAATCAGTTTTCAAATCCCCATTTTACCTAACCTGACAGTGTCCCTTTAAATAATAAGACATGAAGGAAGGTACAGGTAACCAGTTTTCCCCCTCCTGTACCAAATGTCTTGAGATAAAATTGACAGTTCAGGGAGGAGAGGTGAATAACAGTTATCTGTTTCCCCTGGAGTGTCTGTCACAAGATGGCCTCTCTGAATTATCTTTATGGGGCATGAACCCAGATTGTCTCTCCTTCTCAGAGACAAGGCAAGACGCTCATGTAATACAGTTTATGTATTTCACTTACAGTTACAAGTATTTATTTCACATCTTGTTTCCAGTTCAGGTTTTAGCAGACATCTATAACAAGGTTACGAAAAGCACATTTCTATGCTTGTGTAGCCTCTGTGGATGGTGTGATTTCCCCCCTCAGGGAAGTGTTATAAAGGACAAAAGAGCAGGGAAGGTTCCAGCTATCACAAGGTTATCAAATGGTCAGAGGGAGTGTATGGTAACGACTGACATATTTGCTCAGCCCCTAGGGGGTTGGGTTTTGTGAAAAGCAAATATAACACTGCGTAGTGCAAGGGGATGGGGGTGCCGCCCCCCACCCCCCAGAGTGACCCAGCAAAGGAAAGGCAGCAGTCTTCACGTTCCTCAACGAAACTTACGGTCATCCAACAAAGGCCTATTAACAATTCCATCAGTACGCTCAGCACAACTTGCGCAAGTTCGCAAACATGCTATTTCACTTGCCAGTCCAAAATTATGAAACGCACTTCCCACCGAATTACGACTACAATCGAGTCTAAAAACATTTAAGAAGGAGCTAAAGACCTGGCTTTTTACCAAGGCATACCAAGATTTGTAATAATCTTTGCACCCCCCTACCCACCCTGCACTAACATTCTAAGATTGAATTCTTTTTATATGCTCTTAATATTTATTTTTCTTTTAATGTGTAATTGTAACCTATTTTTTATTATGAATGTTATTGTATTTTACTTTTATTACGCACTGTTTTTTGTACTAGAATTTGTTAACCATTGTGATGGCTACACCAAATGAAGGTATACAAAAACCGATAAAATAAATAAAAAATAAATAAAATAAGTCTGAACCCTCTCCAGAGGGTTTCAAGGGGAAAGAAGGAAAAACAGGCAAAGATCATCCAACAAGGTTTCAGGGGAGCGGTGTGAAGCAACTGGAACTGGATTTAAGAGTTAAAAGTACTGAAAGAGTAAAGGAACTGTGAAGGAACCATTGGGCCCTGAAAGAAATTCCTGTGCCCAGATGGATCTTGGTGGAGAGTCTCCCATTTCTTCTTACTGCAAGGGCAATGAGTAGCTTGAGGCCATTCCAGATATAAAGTGAGCACTTTAAGATTTACAAAGTGGGAGAAGAGATCTTTACAGTGTGGCCTAACTCAGGTTACATAGAGGTGTACATGGACTGTAATTTAAAGTGTCTGAGGCCTTCTAGGAATCAAATAGAAGAGTCTATCTGGAATTTCTATGAAGTTGAAAGTTGTACTTTGTCTACAGTAACTGAAGCTACTTCAATAAACTATTCTTTTTGGAGCACCAATTTGTTGTGGACATTGAGTTTTGTGAAGTGCTTGTCCAGCACCCAGTGTGGCCTTGCAGCTCAGTTGTCCCCACAGAGACTTAATCCCTCACTTTGGGAGAGTTGCCCCAGGCTCCCCAAGGTAGAGAAGGAGACACTCAATGGACAGGAGGTTACAAATGACGCCCAACATTCGGGGCCCAAGGCTGGGTGAGGACACTAATGCTTTACTTATTTTTGTGCTTTGTGAAGAAAATCACATAGAAGTTTATGTAGAAACAACAGAATGGTGCATGTTTACGTCATACCAGGCATTTCCAATATGGCTGCGATTCCCACCGGCGCGCAGAGGGTACAAAACGAAGGCACGAGTGTGCCTTTGCAGAGACAGGCTGCTGCAAGGAACATGGGACGTCATTCCCCATGTGACCAGGATCGATGAATGGAGCGCAGCAGGAGGCAAGAGGAAGGGTGGAGTGAACCCGTGAATGCGGTGAGCTCTATCTAGGGGGAGCAGCATGACAAGGTGGTGGTGTGTGCCCCAACTGAGTGTGAACAAAGCGACGAAACCATTGGGCAGCCAGCCAACACGATGGCATACCAGTTGAGAGGCCAAATCTGGCTCTGCTCTTCAGACATGGTTGGAAGAGCAGAGTGCCAGGCTTGTCACCATCTACAGGAGCCACTCTTGATTCACATGAGGTGCACTTTCTGCTGAGAGGTGCTCAATGGACACCAGGCTGGCCTAGCTAGAGCACAGTGTGGAGCAGCTCAGTGAACTGTGTTGGAAGTGGAAGCTGGTGCAGAGTGCGACAACAAGGGAGCTGCAAGACTGCAAAAATCACCAGCATTCCCAGAGAGGATCAGTGGAGTGAGGAGAGCTTCAGTGAGGTTAGTGGAGACAAGAAGTAGCAGCGGGGAGACGCATCAGACCAGGGTGAGTATCGGGACAGAATCCAGCCATTTGGGAAAACAACCTGGGGAGGCCCCAGACAGAGGGGAAGTAGAAGTGGAAGACCCAGAGGGGAGAAGTGGTGGGGACGGAGCAGGCCGGGGTGGTGCCAGAGACTGCCCTGGGTGAAGAAGCCACAAAGGAAGATGCAAAGAGGAGAGCCAGGCCGAAGTCTGTGACTCCAATAGAGCCATGTCCAGCCCCTAACCTCTCTAAATGCCTGGGACAGGGCCAAACCGTACAAGGAAGTTTTGGGCCTAGTACCAATACCAAGTCCCACATTACACCTGCCCAAGAGAACCCCTGCGTGAGGAAGAGGCAGAAGTGCATCAGAAAGGAGGGATTGCTCCCCCGAGTTATCCAAGGCAAATGAGCCTACTGTAAATTTATGGGCAGATTGTATGGATTGGTAGGAAGCCCAGAGCTCCACCAGCACTGAACAGACATTAGTTACCTGTGGGTGCATGAAGACACTGAAAATGACTATGGTGGTCTGTTTGCTCAAACTGGAGACTACTGGATTTTGTAAAACTGGGAATGGTATACATAGTAGAGCAGTCATCATCATCTGGGATTTCCCCAGGCTGGCCAATTTCCAGCTCTGAAATAGAGACTCGGTTCACAGCCAGCAGCAACACTTCCTGGAGGCAAAATATATTGGGATTGTCTCAAGGAATTTCAGAGTTAGACATAGAGGAAGACAATGTGGATCTGGCACTGGTCCCTGTGCCACCAGAATTGAACACGACCCGCTGGGTAGAACCTGGATGCCCATGGGGAAAGAAGTTTCCCCAGTGTCCTGAGATGAGAGGTATGTGAGGTGAATAGTATATGAACTCTGGGGTTATTCATATCCTTATGTGCCTCTCCCAGTGCTGGCAGTAATTGAATGGCGCAGGGAAAATTGAATCAGACAAGACATTTACAACTGGATTAAGCAAGAGAAATGCTAAGAGAAATCAGGGAAGCTAACCAATTTGGCAGTGCAATAATAATGGGAGATTTCAATTACCTCAATTGTGATAAAACCTGCTGATAAGGGTGGGGGTATTGTGGTGCAAGGAAAAAATGAATATGAGGCGGAGGTGTTACGACAGTTAGGTGATACCTCGTTTTATAAATCACTTTCAGAAGATCCGACTGAGTCTCTTTTGAAGAGGATTAAATCTTTAGTTCAAGCGGCTTCTGATTGTAATATGATCACGAGTCGGGAGGCTAAGTTCCTTGTGAATACAGCCCCTGTTATGCCCCTATTCTATACCCTTCCCAAGATCCACAAGATGCTCACATGCCCTCCGGGCCATCCCATTGTCTCCGGCATCAATTCCCTGCTGGAGCCCCTATCAAAATTCATTGATGTATTTCTAAAACCGTTTGTAGCACAGATCCGCTCCTATGTAAGAGACTCCTCCCACCTTATTTCCATACTCTCGAACCTGGCTGTCCCTTCTGGAGATTATTTCTTTGTTACACTTGATGTGATTTCACTGTACTCCAATATTCCCCAATTGGAGGCGTTACAGGTGATAGAAGACACTTTGAACTTGCGACCCGCCCCCCATCGTGTGTCTACCTCATTCCTGACACAGTTAGTGTACCCTTCAGAGTGGTTTTCACGAGTGTCCCTGTGGCTTCGGTATATAGATGATATACTTATTATCTGGACAGGATCAGATATTCAATTCTTTTTGTTTTTTGATTGGTTAAATTCCTTAAATCCTCACATACAGTTTAATTTTTGCATTCATTCATCCCAAATTTCTTTTCTTGATATCCTAATTTCAGTGGAACATGATCAATATGTTACCACACTGTTTAGGAAAGACACCGACCGGAACACTCTGCTATCGTATTCCAGCTGTCATCCAAAACCCCTGAGGGACAATATCCCCACTGGCCAATTTCTAAGATTGAGGCGTCTGTGTTCATCCCGCACGGATTTTTTACACCAAGCCCAGGTAATGTCTCAGAGGTTTTTAGACAGAGGCTATCCCTCCCGGGTGATGAGAAAAGCCTTTAAACGGGCGTTATATACCAATCGTGATTGGCTCTTTCTCCCCTCTTCGGAGGATGATGAAAGCTGTCATAATTGTATTTTACCTTTCTCAACAGCTAGTAAATCCATTGCGTCGATGATATGCAGACATTGGGAGAATTTATCGTTGTCCTCCCTTTTTCATGGGTCCCTTCGGTTTACGTTTCGGAGAGGTAGTAACCTCCGAGACCAGCTGGTGCATGCTAGGTTTGTCAAGAATGAGACTGACACCAGGGGGGTTGGGCGCCACAGTCCGTGTGGCCATTGCACTATGTGCAGCCACACTTCTGTGTCTGCTTCCTTCACCCATCCGAACACTGGTCGTAACTTTAAATTACAAGGGGTATCTGACTGCACTACCAAGGGTGTTGTATATGTTATACAATGCCCTTGTCCTCTTTTATATGTAGGGAAAACCTCCAGAATGGTGAAAACCTGTATAATTGAACATTGCTCGAATATTCGACTCTCGAGAATTGATGAACCTCTGGTATCACATTGGGCTCAATCCCGCCATACCATTGCAGAACTTACTTTTTCAGTATTAGAGATAGTCCCGCCCCCATTGAGGGGAGGTGACTATGCTGAACTGTTGGGTAGAAGGGAGCAAAGGTGGATTTTTATGCTAGCCACGGTCTATCCCAGAGGCCTGAATAAAGAAATTGAATGGCACCTGATTGGATGAGTGGTTGTGGGCGATGATTGGTCCGAGGCTCTCGCAATGGAATCTGTTTTGGCGCCAATCCGCTTCTTCAAATAGTTGACAGTAGTGAGGGCAGTTGCGCTCCATGACTTATACACAAGGTATGTACAGAATGTAAGGGTGTTTTAAAAATAAGTAGCCGCTTATATGTTAGCTTCACCTATATTATACTTTTGTATTTTAGATTATACTGATATTGTGGTCCCTCCCAGCCACCAGCGAAACACGGGACCGTGTCGGGGGACTTATACTGATTGCTTTAAATGAATGTGGAGTTGCCATTTATCACAGTGGTGAAATAAACATTGATTTGATACATTTGAACTTCTGGTGGAACTATTAGTTTCTTCCTTGGACGTTCATTTTTGGATTACTTGCTCAGTGCAGGGTTTTTGCTTCATGTTTTGTTAGATTTCAATTACCCCAATATTGACTGGGTAAATGTAACATCAGGACTTGCTAGAGACATAAAGTTCCTGGATGTAATAAATGACTGCTTCTTGGAGCAATTGGTTCAGGGACCAAAAAGAGAGGGAGCTATTTTAGATTTAATTCTTAGTGGAACGCAAGATTTGGTGAGAGAGGTAACGGTGGTGGGGCCACTTGGCAATAGAGATAATAACATGATCAAATTGAAACTAATAACTGGAAGGGGGACAATAAGTAAATCTACAGCTCTAACACTAAACTTTCAAAAGGGAAACTTTGATAAAATGAGTAAAATAGTTAGAAAAAAAACTGAAAGGTGCAGCTGCAAAGGTTAAAAGTGTTCAACAGGCATGGACATTGTTTAAAAATACAATCCTAGAGGTGCAGTCCAGATGTATTCCACTCATTAAGAAAGGTGGAATGAAGGCAAAACGATTACTGTCATGGTTAAAAGGTGAGGTGAAAGAAACTGTTTTAGCTAAAAAAAACATCCTTCAAAAATTGGAAGGATCCATCTGAAGAAAATAGGATAAAACATAAGCATTGTCAAGTTAAGTGTAAAACATTGATAAGGCAGGCAAAGAGAGAATTTGAAATGAAATTGGCCATAGAGGCAAAAAACTCATAATAAAAACTTTTTTAAATATATCCGAAGCAAGAAACCTGTGAGGGAGTTGGTTGGACCATTAGATGACTGAGGGGTTAAAGGGGCTCTTAGGGAAGATAAGGCCATTGCAGAAAGATTAAATGAATTCTTTGCTTCTGTGTTTACTAATGAGGATGTTGGGGAGATACCAGTTCCGGAGATGGTTTTCAAGGGTGATGAGTCAGACGAACTAAACCAAATCACTGTGAACCGGGAAGATGTAGTAGACCAGACTGACAAACTAAAGAGTAGCAAATCACCTGGACCAGATGGTATGCATCCTAAGGTACTAAAGGAACTAAAAAATGAAATTTCTGATCTATTAGTTAAAATTTGTAACTTATCATTAAAATCATCCATTGTACCTGAAGAATGGAGGGTGGCCAATGTAACCCCAATATTTAAAAAGGGCTCCAGGGGTGATCCGGGTAACTATAGACCAGTGAGCCTGATTTCAGTGCCAGGAAAAATAGTGGAAACTATTCTAAAGATCAAATCGTAGAACATATAGAAAGACATGGTTTAATCTTTTAGGTACCAACGTTCCACAAGTGGAACATTTTTTCATATACTTTTAATTACTTGCAAATTTTTTTATACCATATTTGGATCTAGTTAACTAAGATATGTAAAAAGGGGCATCAGGAAATAATTCCTTCATTGAGCAGGATCTAAAAGGTTTTAATGGAACACACTCAACATGGATTGAACCAAGTGAAGTCTTGCCAAACAAATCTGCTTCATTTTTTTGAAGGGGTTAATAAACATGTGGTAAAAGTGAATCGGTAGATGTAGTGTATTTGGATTTTCAGAAGGTGTTTGAGAAAGTCCCTCATGAGAGGCTTCTAAGAAAACTAAAAGTCATGGGATAAGAGGCGATGTCCTTTCATGGATTACAAACTGGTTGAAAGACAGAAAACAGAGAGTAAGATTAAATGGTCAATTTTCTCACTGGAAAAGGGTAAACAGTGGAATGCCTCAGGGATCTGTACTTGGACCGATGCTTTTCAATATATATATAAATGATCTGGAAAGGAATATGACGAGTGAGGTTATCAAATTTGAGGATGATACAAAATTATTCAGAGTAGTTAAATCTCAAGCGGATTGTGATAGATTACAGGAGGACCTTGCAAGACTGGAAGATTGGGCATCCAAATGACAGATGAAATTTAATGTGGACAAGTGCAAGGTGTTGCATATAGATAAAAATAACCCTTGCTGTAGATACATGGTTAGGGTTCCATATTTGGAGTTACCACCCAGGAAAAAGATCTAGGCATCATTGTGGATAATACATTGAAATCGTCACCTCAGAGTGCTGTGGCAGTCAAAAAAGCAAACAGAATGTTAGGAATTATTAGGAAGGGAATGGTGAATAAAATGGAAAATGTCATAATGCCCCTGTATCGCACCTCTGTATCGCACTTTGAGTACTCTGTACAATTCTGGTCACCACATCTCAAAAAAAATATAGTTGCACTGGAGAAGGTACAGAGAAGGGTGACCAAAATGATAAAGGGGATGGAACAGCTCCTCTATGAGGAAGGGTTAAATAGGTTTGTTCAGCTTGGAGAAGAGACGGCTGAGGGGGGATATGATAGAGGTCTTTAAGATTATGAGAGGTCTTGAACGAGTAGATGTGAATCGGTTATTTACACTTTTGAATAATAGAAGGACTAGGGGCATTCCATGAAGTTAGCAAGTAGCACATTTAAGACTAATCAGAGAAAATTGTTTTTCACTCAACGCACAATTAAGCTCTGGAATTTGTTGCCAGAGGATGTGGTTAGTGCAGTTAGTGTAGCTGGTTAAAAAAAGGTTTGGATAAGTTCTTGGAGGAGAAGTCCATTAACTGCTATTAATCAAGTTTACTTAGGGAATAGCCACTGCTATTAATTGCATCAGTAGCATGGTGTTTGGGTAATTGCCAGGTTCTTGTGGCCTGGTTTGGCCTCTGTTGGAAACAGGATGCTGGGCTTGATGGACTCTTGGTCTGACCCAGCATGGCAATTTCTTATGATCTTATGTTCTTAAGCAAGATGTGGTCTATAAGCAAGAAGGGATCAAAGTGAGCAATGGATACCCTCGGAGGTACTCCAAAACCAGGATCCTTCCAGGAGGAAATTCAGTTCAAATTCCAGACTCTGCCTGTTACTCAGCTGGAACTGCTCAAGCACCACTTTAAAGAAACTGTGTTCCAGTTCAAACTGAAGAATTGAGTGACTTTTACCTGTTTGAAGTTAAAGTAGATGTCAGGCCACAAGAATGAACATTTCTTTGAGTGGTCCTATGTTTGTCTGTTTTATCTGTGATTTGTTCCAGGTGCAGTGAAAGGCACCTGCACTGTATGCCAGCACTAGTGAAGTGAAACAGGCTGACATGATTATGACATTGTTTAGAACTATCGGGAACCAGATCCTTGATGTGATGACCAGCCTATTCAAGAAGGCTAGAGGTACAGAAGAGGTTTTCCAAGTAATGGACTTTAATATTCTTAGGAGTCCTAAGTGGACCCTTTTTAGAAATTTATGATCTATTGCACAGATGTTTGATGTTTAAAAAAAATTGTGTGAAAAAGTTTGAAAAAGGAAAACAAATCATGAAATACTAAAAAATGTTCAAAATTCTTAGTCTTGTCTCTTTATTGACTCTTTCTTTATATTTTCTCTATTGGAAAATCAAATCTTGGCTAACCTGAGATTTTTAAAGGCAAAAGAAGTCAGTGATGTTTATTAAAGTACTGAGGTTTGCCAGTGAGTTAAAGCAATGCTGACATGGTTAACTGGAACAAATATGTTGTAGATTCGATTTAACTGTGCTCTCTCCCAGAGTGCAAGGTTCATTGCAGAAAATGCAAATATGTGTTTAATGTATTCTTTCTCCTCCAGGGAAGGACCCATGTTGTGATTCTATTGTATGATGTGTTGCAATAACTTAAATTTAAGGTGGATTCCAGTTATCTATTTTTCAGGAGTAGCTCCTGTGCTGAACACATGGTGTAGAGTCAAGTTGGCCACTTGATATCTTCCTTCTGCAATGGATTTCTATTAATATATTATGGTTCCACTTTGTCTGAGTCTTGTTATGAGTCACTCACTGAAAGAAAAATTGCTCTAATGTAATTTCTCAGTTTTTCTTTTGTAAGGGTGGGGGAGAGATGTAACCCCTGGGCAACAGAAAGGTTTACAAAGTGTGAATTGCAGAGGATGCACTGTGGGTTGTGTGATTTTCCCCCTAAGGGAAGTGTTATAAAGGGCAAAAGAGCAGGGAAGGTTCCAGATACCACAAGGTTATCAGATGGTCAGAGGGAGTATATGGTAACCCCCAATGGACAGGGGGTTACACTTGTTTTGACGCTTCACATTACAGACCTCAGTCATTGTCACCTTAACTTGTTCTTTGTCAACCTGCCAACAGCTGATTATCAAAAGAAGAAAAATTCTGCTAGTTCAGTTTTTCTTTGCACTTCTAAGCCCTCCTTCAGGATCCTCTCTTTCCCGGACATTCCAATTTTTGTCCGTCTCTGCACTAGCAGCTTGGGCTTTATGCTTGCTCTACTCAAGCCCTGATTTAAGTCAGAGGCCGCTGCAGGTGGCCCTACACTCTTCCTGTTGAAAACTTTGCCACAATTCTTTCAGTGCCCTGAAGTGTACGTCAAATCCAGGAGGCATTTTACCTTGCCTGAAGCTTCCCTAAGTGGCTTCAGGTACCAGGGCATAGCCAGAAATTAATTTTTTTTGGGGGGAGGGGGGTCACAAGGTTAATATGGGTGTGTACTATGGTCAGCCCGTCCCATCCCTTACCCCCACTCCTCACCCTATCCTATGTAGGTCTTCACAACAGTGACTACAAAACCCTTTTGATTTCTGACTACATATTGTATCTCCTGTCTGTACTGTTTCTCATTCTTCTATTGCAGCTAGAGGCAGCTACTTTATGCAAGGGTTAACGGCTGAAGTGTAATTTATATAAATAATCTTCCACCCAGCAAAAGCATTCCTGAACAGAGGCTAAGATGAGAGGGAATAATTACCTGCCAAAAGTAAATAGAAAAATGGCCTCAAATTTTTGCACATCTAATCCAAGGGCAGTGGTGTTTCCTGTTGAAGTTAGCTCCCTTACAAGTGCAGGAGATCATGGATTGACAGTAATTCCAATGCTTCCAGGCCCTCTAAATCCTGCACCTTTAAGTGGCTGATTCAGTTGGGACAAAATCATACTTCTAATGTTGTGTGTGTGTGTGTGGGGGGGGGGGGGGGGGGGGGGGGGAGGGATTGGAGAAGCAGAGATAAAAGTGAGGTGACATAGATCCCTAAGACTCATCCATTGCCATGCCCTTGTTCAGGTGTCCAATTATCTCCACCTGGATTTTTACTGCAAATCTCCTGGGAACTACACCTTCCAGAAGGCTTTTCTCCCATTTGAGCTCACTTCCTGTTAATTCAGAACCTATGTGAACTACATCTCCCATGAAGCATCTATTAACCATTTGCTCACTTCACCTCTTAGCAGCCTGTTGTAAATCTAGTGTCAAGCTGCCCAGCCTGTCATAGTGTCATAAGGCTATTATGACATTGACAACCTGGGGATGCAACTAAATGCAAAAGTAGGAGTAGAGGAGCAGACACTTAGCTTTGGACAGTAACAGAAATCATGGATGTTAGCATGTCAGGTATTCGGGCATATAGAGGGTCAAAGGTGAGCAAACTGATCCTTGGTGAACCTGCCCCCAGCCAGTTGGATTTTCAGGATATCCCTATTGAATATGCATGAAATATATTTGCATGCACTGCCTCCAATTTATGTAAATATTTCTCATTCATATTCATTAGGGATATCCTGAAAACCTAACTGGCTGGGTGGTCCTCAAGGACTGGGTTGAGAGCCTTTGGTCTGCTGCCCTCAACAATTAATGATTCCTGAACTTTGAACTTTCCAATCATAAACAAGCAGCTCGGAAATAGCACAGAGTTGTTCATCCTAATGAGGGGAGCCACACATAGATGTTCAAGGCCCTCACTTCTGACATGTCAATGTTTTTACTACAACATATAATAAAACAGTGGGCAAAAATTAGATTAGACGGTGCAAAAAAAATGCTATGATTGTTAAGCAACTTCTTTAAAATTCAACCTGCAGCTGAAGTTGCTCATGGTGAAACAATCTTGAGTTAACAATCTCTACCCTTTAGCAGGGCAGGATTTAAGATGCCAGTGCCCATAGGCAGAGGACTTGGGGCAAGGGATTCTTTCCTTCTCCTCTTCCTGGAAATCAGAGAGCAGCAGAGGGAATCCAAGCTTTTGGGCACATTCAGGCCTTGCCCTTTAGCTTATTTAATATGTGAAAACTACTAGCTGCAAAAACTGTAACTATCATATCTGTTATTGTCTTATTGTTATAGTCTCTCTTTCCAAATTTACTTTATAAGGTGAGATAACCCTTTCTGGTCAAGCATAAAGCAAAATATTAAAATAAAATACCAGGAAAACCAGGTCTTGGAAAGTTTGGCAGAGTTAAAACAGAGGTTTTCATGTACTTTCAGTGAACAAGGAACAGGAGAAAGAATTGTCCATTTAAATATTGTGTACTCAGAATTCATCTGAGTAGCTTGTCTTACATTTTGTACACTACCAGTCAGTTCTTCATAGTTGACAAACGACATTACTCACATTTAATGCTAAAACCTATCCAGAAACAGTACATAACATTAATCAGCTGACACTTAAGACCATGAAATATTGATTTATACAAATGTATATACCACTTCCCCAATGGAACATCCTAGATGGTTTACAATCTACAATATAACCTCACGAAAAATACATCCATCAAAGTACAAACATCCCAACGAGGGAGGCTGCATCGGTGGTGTTTGGTGCTCTTCCACTGACAACATCCTTCAGCGCTGGCTTCAGCTTTAAAATCTGCCTTCCGGCGATTTTCTGCCGCCAGTGCACCAAAGGCACACACCTCTACGCACAGTTTGTTTGCCATATACTCTACCTGTTTTTGTTGGACCCTCCAAGTAATGGGTAAGAAGAGGAAGAGATCAATTCGCTTTCCCCTCATCAGAGCAGGTTGTGTTCTCTACTCTGTAACCCCCTTGTCCATCTGGAGTCTCCTTCTCAGCTTCACGGAGCCTGGGGTAAACCGCTCAAAGAGAGGTAATGAATCTCAGGTGGTTCGTGGGCTGGGGGCAGCTAAAGTGCAAGGCCAAATTGGGTACAAGACACACGCAACTCATGCACTTCCAAAAAGCCACCATTCACATTGAAATGTATGCTCCAAAGTATCATCAGTTACTATAGAAGAGTATAACTTTCAACTTCACAGCAAATCCAGTAAGACTTATGTTACAGTGTATCTACACCACTCTTCAACCATATTCTCTTTTTAAACACAACAGTTCTCAAGATACTCATTTTATCTCTCAGATGGCATCAAGCTACTCCCCCTTTTTGCAGAAGGAAACGGAGGCTTTCAACCCTGTTTTCAAAATCCAACTGTACACAGGTTTCTCTTTTCTGGTCCCAACTGGTCCCTTCACAGTTCCTTTTTCCTCAAGTACTTTTTACTCTAAGATCCAAATTCCAATCACTTCACACAGGCTCTTTCAGATAATGGAAAGACTAGGGGGCACTCCATGAAGTTAGCATGTGGCACATTTAAAACTAATCGGGGAAAGTTCTTTTTCACTCAAGGCACAATTAAACTCTGGAATTTGTTGCCAGAGGATGTGGTTAGTGCAGTTAGTACAGCTGTGTTTAAAAAAGGATTGGATAAGTTCTTGGAGGAAAAGTCCATTACTTGCTATTAAGTTGACTTAGAAAATAGCCACTGCTATTACTAGCAACAGTAACATGGAATAGACTTAGTTTTTGGGTACTTGCCAGGTTCTTATGGCCTGGATTGGCCACTGTTGGAAACAGGATGCTGGGCTTGATGGACCCTTGGTCTGACCCAGTATGGCAGGTTCTTAACTCTGCCAACTCTCTCCTCTTATCCCCTGAAACCCCTGGAGATGGTCCCAGCTGCTGACCTCTCTTCGCTTGGTGACTCTAGAGGAGCCCATGCCCTTCCAAAACCCAGCCTTTAGGGACTGAAACAGTCTGTCAGTCAAAGTGGTACTAGTATACATTCCCTTTGACCACTAAATGACCCCACACTTTCTGGAACCTCTCCCCTTTCATCATCCCTTTAGCAATTTCCTTTAGGAGGAAACAACAAATCTCAACATTATACACGCTGCAATCTTTTCTGTGGCACACAGGGGCCACAACTCCATCACAGCCCACCTTGTAGGATTTCAATTGTGTTCACAGATAAGGCACTGGAGCTGGAGCCCTTGAGCTACGTAATTTTTCAGCTGTCCTAGCAGAGACTGTAGTCTCCTTGGACCCAGAGACTAGGACTTCCTTATCTGCTGATATTCAAGCTAATATGAGCCTGGAGTTGGGGCCCCTTTGGATATCAATTCTGAGAGACCCTCAGCCCCAGATGGGGAGGCTTTGATTATTGAAAACCTAGCAGGTGATCAGCTGGGTGCCTCAATGGGTTTGAGTCATGCTGCACTAATGAAGCCGGCAGTAATAAAATATTACTCAATAATAGCCAAAAAGTATGAACAATCAAAATAATAAAGATTTGGCTAGGGAAGAGAACTTAATGTGTGATGAAGCACTAATGAAGCCGGCAGTAATTACTTTAGAGTCCTTGTGGTCAGCTATTGCAGGACTGGAGAAGAACTTGACTTCTAAAATGGACAAAATATTGTCTTCAGTTAATACATTGTAAGCCAGTTCTAATAAGCATACCCAATGTATTAGGGAACAAGAGAGAAAATTAGATCAAGTATAAAATCCAACTAAGAGTTTATCTGAGGCCAATTTAGCTCTGGCTAATGACAACCCGGTGATCCATCATAAACTGGAGAATCTAGATAATTACTCTAGAAGATTTAATCTTTGTAGACTTAATTTCCCTAAAGCTCCTTAATATAACCTTTTGAGATGCTTAAAAAAATGTACATTAAGTTGTTGAAAGTACCTAAAGAGTTTGCTGCCCTTGTGGTTAAGGCATCCTATTTGTCAGTGCAAGGAGTGGGCCAGTTTATCTCCGGGAAACCAGAGATGCCTAATTTAGAGCTTATTGTTTTTTAGAACAGATAGCAGAAGAAATTAAGGAGAGAGATACATTATTGGTTAGTTTTATGTTGGAACCAAACAATGGACTCTCAAGTTATTCTTTCATTTAAAAGATAAATTGTTTCAGGGCCAAAGAATAGCTGTTTTCCCTGATGATGCTAAGGAAATGCAACAAAGAAGAAAATTGTTTCTTCAATACAGACAGATAATCCTAGCTCTGGAGCTGTATTTCTTTTACAATTTATCTGTAATTGTTCTGGGGGGGGCGCTCTCGAGCAGCGACAAGATGGCCGCCTGATCTCTTAGCTCCATGAGACTTTCTCTTCAAATCAACAAAAAACAGCTATTTGCGAATGTGAATCGTTCAGTTTTTTCATCACCCTTTCCTAAGAATGGCTGCTGCTAAGTCTGGGAAAATTGAGGCGGCGTTTGCGGCTTCGGTCGACACCAAACGAGCAAAGCAAGATCCTCCGATGCCCGACAAGGTCCTGCTTCCTAAGTCAATGGCATCAGCTGATTTAGTTCTGACCGAACTTAAGCAGCTAAAAGAACTTATTCAATTGAATATCGATGCTACCGCTGCGATTCGAAGTGACCTCCAGTTGATGTCAACCTAGATGACTAATTTTCAAACGAGATTAGAGGACATGGAAAATCAAACCACCTCTTTACTGGTCGCAACTGCGTCATTGCTGCGCCTAACTAAAGATATTGGGAAACTTCAGCAAGATATGGAAGATCTCTCCAACAGGAACCAGAGGAACAATATCCGCATTCTGGGCATACCAGAGGGAACCAAATGTACGAATGTTATCGATTTTGTCACCAAACTAATTTATTCCAGTCTCCAATTTACCTTCGATAATCCCCTTGAAATCAAACGGGCACATAGGGTTCCCTCGAGGCTCCCCCGGTCTCCTAAATATCCTCTCCCGATAGTATTAAAAATACTACGATATCCTCAGGTTTTGGAAATTCTGGCAGCAGCACGCAGTAAAGCACCCATTCATTATCAGAGCGGCACTATCCTTTTTGTACCCAACCTTGCTAAGTCTACAGCGGAGAGAAGGAAAGCGTTCCTAGCGCTAAGGCCTTGAATGCAAGCTCTAGGGGCCCACTATGGCATTCTTTACCCGGCTCAATTGAAAATTACCTGCAATACCCAAACTAAGCTATTCCAGCAGCCAAAAGAAGCAGAGGACTTTATTCTTACTTTGGAAGGAGCCGCTGAAATGGTCACTTGATTGACCTGTCATTTTTTTGTTTGCTCATTCTTCTTCCTCCGGAGGTCGGAGCTTCTGACAGGTTTTTTTTTTTTCTGTTGATTCACATTATACAAAGTTCACATGAGAACAATGTGCCCTTTTTATTTGTCTCTTATTAGGTTGGCTGAGCACCTTGGCTCAGCTATGGACCATTTAGCTGTTTTAATCGAGTTGTTTTTTTATTGTCTCATCCTACACTCAATAATGTTTGTCTCAAGGAGATGAGAGTCAAGAGCCTTTTGTCCGCCTTGAGGCCTTTTTTTTTCCCCTCAACTAGTCGTGTTATTCTGATTGGTCCTGGTGCAGTAGGGTTCCCTATCTTTTCTTACTCAATTTAAGTGGTTTTCTAATATGCACACCTCTAATTTCCTCTCCTTCTTCTTCCTTGCTTTCTCTTTTTTTCTCTTTCTTGGCTCTCTTTCTGATCTCTTCCTTTACCTATCCTTGTGCTTATCTTTGAGGTCTGTTTGCAGGATTTCAGATTACTCTGGCATATCTCATGGCTAACACCTCTTCTACACTCACATTAGTCTCATTAAATGTTAATGGTTTCTCTCATCCCATCAAGCAAAGGAAAGCCCTGACCTATTTGCAGAATCTACATGCCAACATTGCTCTGCTCCAAGAGACTCACCTAACAGCTCCTGAATCGCTGAAATTAAAACAACAATGGGTCGGCCATGTTTTTTTCAGCCCAGCAGTTCAAAAGAAGCGTGGCACGGCTATCTTATTACATAAACGATTAGAGGCGCAAATATTACACCAATCTGCCGACATAGATGGCCGATGGAACTTACTTCAACTTTCAATACATGATGAAAAGGTTACAGTTCTCAATCTCTACACCCCCAACCAAGATGATCCAAATTTCTTTCACTCCACTTTTGCCTAACTGTTATCAATGGACTCCTCACAATGCATCATAGGTGGAGATTTCAACCAGCCCCTAGATCTGATATTGGACAAGAAATCATCAGCTAAATCAATGATCTCCAACTCTACGATCACGTTGCAACATCTAATTAGCACGTTTGGTCTCTCAGATCCCTGGAGACTGCTTAATCCAACTAGTCTAGACTATACTTTCTACTCATTTCCACACTCTTCTTATTCACATATTGATTACTTTTTGACTTCTAACAGTATGACTCCCAGGATCCAAGCGGCGAAAATCTGTCCTATTCTCATCTCTGATCATGCAGCAATAATTCTCCAATGTACCATATGGAATACAATGCCTGTGGACTCTCAATGGTGCTTCAACTCAGCCTTGCTAGCGGATCAGGCCTTTCTGGACTTCTTAAAACCTAAGATCTTGGAATACTTTCACCTTAATACTACACAAGACATTACTTCCTCTACGCTCTGGGCAGCTTTTAAAGCCACGATAAGAGGCGAAATCCTTAGCTATTCCATTCAATTGAAAAAAACCCAGAAGGCGGAATTACATACTCTCCACCAAACTGTTGCTGCACTTGAAGCTTCTCATATCCGCTCTCCTACTCCTTTATCCTTTCAAGCTTTGGTTTCAATACAACCAACTGCTCAGTTCACAAGTGAAATTATCCCTTTTTCGGACTTAGTCCTTGTACTATGCAGAGAACAATAAATGCGGACATCTGTTATCCTCCTTTCTCAAGAAAAAACAGGGAAAAAAAAGGATTGTTAAAATCTCTGTAATTGTTCTGTTAAATTTAAAGGAGTCAATTATGTCTTCTTTGATCCTGCACAGTTAGAGGGGCTCTTACAGAACAGAGCAACTCCTAGGGAAGCTGTATTCTAAGATATGTTTAATCCTAGTCAGTTAAGTTATTATACTAGCTTGTTCCTTTAGTGTGGTCAGGAATCATTGGTCAGCCCCTGTCACATGCTCCTAACATGTGACAAGGGCTGACTAATGGCACAGGTAGCCCCTGTGACATCGTACGGGCAAGGCTATCGGCGACATTTTGAGTCATAGCAGGCCCGACAGCCCGACAGCATGGAGGGAGAGATCACTCGCGGGACCCCGCTGGACCACCAGGGACTTTTAGTAAGTCTTGGGGAGCGATCGAGATGGTGGGGGGTGTAAGAAAGTAAAATTGAAGGGTTGGGGTGGTTTTTTTAAAAATAAATGTGCCCCTCCCCCCACACTAACCCGAAAAACAAATTTTCCCCAAAGCTCGGGGAAAATCCGTTTCGTGGTTCAGGTCCCCCGAACCACAACGAATTAGGCAATTTCATTGAAATTACCTAATTCATGATAAATGAATGCACATCTCTAATATATATACATACATTATATGAGTAAAGTAAATTCTCCTTTTGTCTTTATAATTTTTTCTTTACTATTTACTTTAGTCTTATATATTATTCATGTATGTATATGTATGAGATTGCTTACACTTTTTTCCAGTATTTTCCAGTGTTTCCCCTTCAATTTTATGTTAAATATATGTACTTTATCTGGTGTCTATCTTTGTCATTTAAATATTAGATTATTAGTTTTGCCTTTATTATTAACGTTCATAATTTATTTGCTCTTGCCCCTACTGTAGCATATTTGGTGTGCCATTTTTCCATGTGTGTCCTCTTTTTTGTAAATTTTTTGGAATTTATTTGATTTTACTTAATTTTAATCATTTGAATGCATTTATATTAACTAATTAAATAAATTTCCTCTGAGGTATGTTTGTTTGTTTTGCCATGTTTTTTGGTCCACTCAGAGTAATTTTTATTTTCATAAGGTAAACACAAACAATAGATGCCTGATCTTTTTCCAAATGTTTATTAAGCAGAGACGTGTTCAAAAATCGCCCGACTCAGGCCGAGTAGCAGCAGAGACCGGGAGTGAAGTGCTATTTGCAGAAGCATTGCTGACAGTAATTGACTGTACATCGGATGAGAAATACACTACTGAGATTTTTTCATAACTGTGGAGTGTTGAAGCCCCTGAGGCAGCGGTTTTTGAACCGCGAAACTCGGCCTGAGTCGGGCGATTTTTGAACACGTCTCTGCTTAATAAACATTTGGAAAAAGATCAGGCATCTATTGTTTGTGTTTACCTTACGGCTATCATAGATCGCCTACCTCTTTGTTTTCTTGGACCATTTTTATTTTCATTCCTGTTTATAGATCTGGTTCCTCCTGCCGCAGTTAATCAAAACATGGCCTGTGTCAGGGGTCCGTGAACACGATTCTGTTGCGCTGGGAGTGGACCCTTGGCCTGGTGCAGGATTGGTACGGCCCTCCGGTCGGACCCGGAGAGCGCCTGCCACCAGGAGGCGGAGCACAGGAGGAGACAGAGGCTAGCTAGAGCTTCACCAATAGCAACCCAGGGTTCCCTCAGGTTGAGCCCTTGGTTACCCGGGCCGCCTGGTCTTAGGTGGACCTTGCAGGGTCTCCTAGAGAGAAAGTCCAAGGGAATGCCCACCACGAACAAGGGTGCATGGTTGGTGTTCAGACAAGGAAGTCCAGAGGTCGCAGGAGGCCAGAATAGAGTGTCCGAGTGTATAGCGAGAAGTAAGGCCAGAGTCTTAGTGTAGAATGGTCAGCCAGGCAGGGTCAGTAACAGAGGTCAATCCGGGCATAGTCAGGTCAAGCAGGATGTCAGGTTCCAGGTGGCAGACAAGAGTAGTCGGAGTTCGAGGCAGAGGTCAGGTCAGGCAGCAATCAAGGAGTAGTCAAGAACAGGCAAAGGTCAGTACCATGAGATCAGTCCGAAGGGTACTACCAGGGTTGGAGAGACGAAGGAGCAGGAGACGCTGGAACAGGAGATACAGGAGACACTGGAACTGAAGACACAGGAGACACTGGAATGGGAGACGCTGGAACAGAGAGACTGGAACAGGAGACACAGGAACAAGACACTGGAACGCAAGAAGGCAAACTAGAGACACCAGAGTGTATGACCTGATTGCCAAGGCCCTGAGCTAGGGGCTGGGCTGGTGTATATATACCAAGCCTACGTGATGTCAGGATCGGGTGCCGCCTGGGGTTTTCCCGCACTAGGGTCTTTAAATGAGCGAGAGTTCTGCGCGTGTGCGCCAGGGGGCGGGGCCGACACGAGGAGGATGCCGAGCCCAGGCGTGAGGAGAGCTGCGAGGGAGTAGGCCGCGGAGAGTCCGGGGACACTCATTGGAGCTGCGGCCTAGTGGAGCTGGGAATCAGGGAGGAGCTGGTAGACAGTCACGCTAAGTGAGGGGGCCCGGCCGTGGAGCCAACGCGGCCAGGAAGCGCAACAGATTCATTAAGATGTTAGTTTCTATAAACAAAGCATCTCTTTGAAAAGCTATCTGAGTTTTGTGGACTTCAAGCTTTGTCCCAATCACTATTACTGTCACTGAAGTATACCAGTGATTTTGGGTTACTGCCTACTTAGTTTGGCAGGAGGAAGAACCACCATAGGTACTCTATTAATGCCCATTCTTTGCCAAAAAGCCATGACAACAAACACCTATTCATTCAAATACATCCATGCTTACTGTTTGCATCTAGTAGTCCAAAAACCTGAATATAATTTACTCTTGCTTGTGGCAAGTGTAAGTCTGACTTGCAGCACTTCTTCAACTATGTAGCTTCCATTACTTCTTATGGGAACAACTTTGGAAAATGTAAAATTGATTAAACCTATAGAAAAAAATGAATAAAATCATCTTCTTTTACTTTATCAACTAACACCCTCCAAATTTTAACAATCTTCCCTTTTTAAACATCAGCTATATTTCCCCCATACAAAAGCTGTTATTAAAGGGCTATAGTCACCTTATTTGCAAATGATTTGTGATGCTTGCTTTTTTAAAAACACTTTGGCCTATCAAATGCCTACATTAACCTACATAGCATGTATATTATCTCTCTTATCCTGTTTTGATCATAACTTTATCTGTGGCTTTAACCCCTCTTTTTGTTTTACTCATTCACTCACACCTTATACATTGACATTTGCACTACTCACACTTTATGGGCCTGATTTTCCAAAAGTATTTATGCACATAAATGGGCTTTTTGAAAGTTACCCCAGGGGTTTGCATGTAAGAGTACGGGCAGAAGTGATTTCAAGCTTACTTTCCCATGTTCTTGAAAGAGGCATTCCAAGGGGCAGAGGTGGGATGGGGGAAACCATTTACATGCATATTTTTATGTGTATGCATAAATGTATGGGTAAACATTCACCCCTTGCCCCAAGCAGGTGCAAACGCATGTGCTAAGCCAAGCAGCACTCTGAAGGTAAGTCTGCTTTGAAAATTAAGGCTGAAGTCTGAGTGCACGTTTTACACATGAACTTCAGCCCTACATGGACTGTTATAAAATTATCCTCTATATGAAAATCCTTTACACATATACATTTCTCATCTACTTAAAAATACAACTTACTTTTATGAACCTATGGATTCTCAAGTCTGTACTTGTGATATACACACAATACTTCTATACTGCATTATTATATTATCAAGCAGAACTCAGTCATTATGACTAATTATAGCACAAATTAGTGCTACTATATTCAATCATTTTGCAATCACACATTCTAATATCGATCTACTTATCTATCTATCTATCTATCTATCTATCCATCTATCTGTATGATGGGGTGATAAGTTCTGCCCCTTAAAAAGCAGTTCTGTCCCTTAAAAAAATGCCAGCATTAGCCTCAGCTGGTCTGAGGGCCCTCAGATCATGTCAGAAGTCTCAATCAGACCTTGCAAGTATTTAGGGAGGAGTATCACTCCCTATTGGAAGGGTCTGCACCCTTTGATGATGGGGAATAATGTAGGGGACTTCAAGACTTGAAGTCTAAAAGGGGTAGCCATATCTTCACAGAGTGGTACCACTGGGCCTGTGTCCCAGGCCCAGAGAAAGGAGATTCCTCTGCCAGAAAAGGATTTCTGGAGAAGAGTGACAGTCTGAACCAGAGGAGGCTTTGGGGCCAAAGAGAGAGGTGCTCAGACCTTACTAGATAGAGAAGAGTGGGGTAAGAGGTTAGGAAGAATACTTCAGTTTTCCCAGAAGAGATGTGAGAAAATTGTCACCTGAGAAATATGGTTTGCATTGAGGAGGTCTTGAAGGGAATGAAGCTGTCCTGCTTGTGGGGAAAAAAACACATGAGAGTTGTATGCAAGGAGACGTTTTCTACAAGAACCTCATCTACGAGGTAAGATTGAGTGAAAAGAGAGGGTTTCTGCCAGATTAACAGCTACTGGAGAGCTCCCAGGAAAGAAGTGTCCCTACCCCATATGAGCTGACTGATTTGAAGTTTGTGCATATTTTGAGAAGTGACTGAGATTACTGTGTTGTGTGTTGCTTGAGCTTTTCATTAACCTGCTCAACAACTCCAAGTAAAGATTTTAATTTTGAACAACAACCTTAGGTACAGTATGGTGATTTGTGGAAGGACTGGGTTGTATGAGCAGAAGAGCCCCAGAATAAGTAAAACTCTAAGGGCCTTTAAAAGACTGACTTTTCCTCCCTGTGTGGAGGGATCCTGAAAGGCCTTGTATGAACCCCCATGCCCAAGAACTGACCAGGATTGGGACTATCAGTAAATCATATCCCTTCTTTACACCATATACTACACATTAGGTGACAGCCACATTTCTTGGGCCTTGCCACAATGCGCACATATTAAAACTGTTGTGCATATACTAAGGAGAGTGAGTCTTTGAACGTTGTGTTTCAAATATTGCACATTTCTTGTGTTTAAACATTATAATGGTTATATCCTGGCTATTAACATTGTTCCCACATCTATCTGCTCAGTCAGATGAACACAACTACAGTGCCCATTAATTTACCAAGGCTGTTATTGTCTGTAAATTTATCTACCCAAGTTGCCACTTTCACAGTGTAAATCACACTGCAAGCTTTATGCCATCAACTCCTGCCAAAGGGGTCTATTAGTGTTAACGTTAGCATTAATGCATGTTAATTGCATTTAACATGTGCTAAAGTGACAGGAATGTTTTTGCGCTAACATGCTTCACTCAACCTCAATGTAATAAAATGTATTAAATATTTAAATAAGCCGATAAAACTGCAAAAATGCAAATGAGCTCATTTAAATATTTTGCAGTTTGCATTAATGTTGCTGTTAAGAGGTATAATTAAGTCTTTGCGTGAAAATCATGTGCTAATGTACATTTTTAACACGTTCATTAGCAGCACTTTCCTTTGGATCCTGTAGTTTCCTCCTGCTCCTTTGTACTTCCAGTTCAGTCCGAACCAGGGGTGGGATCTTGGCACCATGAGCCTTCATTTTTCTCTTATTGAATGTCCTCCATCCCCCCATCATCATTTGTCTGGTCATTGTCTGGGGGCCATGCACCAAGGTTCCTTCCTGAAACTCTGCAAACATGAAACCTGAATACAGCTAGCAGGTGTTGCCCTTGAGCGATGACCATGAATCTCTCCCTTAGGGGCTGAGAATGTTGCATTCATTCCCAGCCCCAGTCGAGCTGGCAAACAGAAGACTCAACCTAAGAATCTGTTGCATTCACCACGTACCGCACATGCCCCGACACGACTCTGCCGTGGTTATATCCTGGCTATTAACATTGTTCCCCGCAGATAGATGTGGGAACAATGTTAATAGCCAGGATATAACCATTATAATGTTTAAACACAAGAAATGTGCAATATTTGAAACACAACATTCAAAGACAACATTCAAAGACTTATGACGCGCTAGGACCATCGGCCCGACTCTCCTGCGCACCGGGCCGTCCCCGGCATCCTGGACGCCGATAGCCCTCCGAACGGCCGGCCCTCCTCCTTAAGCGTGCACGCGGCTGGGTCTGCCTCTTAAAGGGCCAGTGGCAGGAACTTCCGGGACCCCTCCCTGAGGACTTCACTGGCTCAGGCCTATTTAAGCCTGCTTCTACGATCCCTCCTTGACTTGGCAACCGGTCTTCTTGGCTGTGCTTTGGTACTGTGCTTCTTCCCTGCGTTCCTGCTCCCAGTTCTCTTATTCCTGTCTCCTGTGTTCCGGTCCTCCTAGTGCCGCTCCTGCCTTCCTCTCCGGTCCTCGCTCCTGCTCCCCTTCCTCGGATGGATCTTCCTGGCTTTTGACTTCAGATTGGACCTCATGCCTCTTGCTCGCCGCCTGCCCAGGACTTCGGATTGGACCTCACGCCTCTTGCCCGCTGCCAGCTCAGGACTTTGGATCCGCACTCGGCGGAGCGCGTTACAGGGGTCCACCTAAGTCCAGCTGGCCCCTGGAACTCAAGGGCTCAACCTGCGGGGAATGGGGTTGGTATTGCTGAAGCGCCCATCTTCGGCCCCTGTCGTCCGTCAGCCTCGCCTCCTGATGTTGGGAACCTGAGGTGGAATCTCCTCCCAGGTAGCGTCAATCCCAACTCGAGACAAGGGTCCACAACTCATGTCGTGGTCGCAACAGAATCGAACTGGGGACCTTCCTCATGGCTGCGTGCAGTGCTACTGCTGATCCACCGGACTAACCCAGTAACATGTTTTTTAGGTAATTTTGTAACTGCCCACAATGGTATAAAGTCTGTGGATAATTTCTGCAGACTTTACATCAGTTTTCAAAGGGAAAATTGCTACAATATGTGCTTTTGAACTGTCAAAAGGTTTTATCTGCATTAAGAGGCCAATGCAATATAGTGCGCTTGGCTGATCATACAGCATTACACGTGCTTGGCTGTGTGTTTTAGACACGGGTCCAAAACCCCTCATGCAATAAGGGGATTAGCACGTCCAAAACACACACCCAGACAAGTGTGTAGTTAAAAGCACTCATCACATATAAATTCCTCATAGGGAAACCACAGAAAGCAGCATCACCAAGGTCTGGCAGTGAGTGCAGGAATGAATACATTAATATTAAGTGTTGGGCACTTAATATTAATTTATTCCCTTCTTCACTTCCTGCTAATTGGTCCATTCGCTGTCACATGTCAGTGAAAGGACTGATCCCCTTTCAGAAGGCTGTCTCGAAAGGGGATTGGTCCTTTCACTGACAAATATCAGTGAAAAGGACCAATCAGGAACAGCCCTGCCAGTGGTGGGGCGGGAACTCTGGTCAGGCAGTTCTAGATGCACAGCCACATCTCCTGGGTACCTGATTGCAGAGCACTAGGGACGCACAAAGTACCCATTGCGCATCCCTTTTAGCACGGCAGCTCATTTGCCTATTGCATCGAGCACCCAGGACAGGTAGATGTGCACGTGTTCAGAAAACGTGTGCCCAGTTTGGATGCACATATTTTATGCGCTGATATTGCATCAGCCTGTAAGTGCACTTAATGCAGGTAAATGGGCTTTTGAGAATTGCAATCATAATATGTTACATTTACATTGACATTTTCCTTTTAAAATGACTGATTTTTCTGACTTTAGCATTCTTTCCTTATAAATAAAGAATTTTTTTTTCAGAATAAATAAAGGATTTCTATTTATCCTTGTTTTCCCATTGCTTACCATGAAGTTAGGGCCATGTAGTGTTTTTCTGAGTGTATTATTGTAAACATTCAGTGTGGTGGCAGGTGTTTCTAGCTCCTTGCCATAGTCTGAACTGGTATTGTGGTTGAACATGCTCAGAGCACTTCCTCCGCCCAATTCAAGTTGGTAATGTAGTACAGTGATATTTTAGTCCAAAAAATGGGATGATGAGGCTCACGCATATTGTTAAGAGGCTGGCAATTTATTATGTGATACAGAGCAGGGGCTAGTATAAAAACATGCACAAAGGGGGGTTGTTTTGTTTTCCTGAAATATGCAGGGCATCTAAACACACATTTTATAAATGTAGAATTTGAATATTTTGGTTGACTAAAGTTGGCAAAGATTTTTTTTGTCTCTGAAAATTTTCTAAAGTTTCAAATTTGGGTGACTCAAATCCCAAAGAATATGAAGGAAAAAAAATGAGTCTGATTCACCGCTAGAAAAACTGCTGCAGCAGGAAATAAGTTATGCTTTCCGTAGAATTTTCTCACACCATATCACTACCTTTTGGCTCCACACAATTTCATTTTCTAATGTCTACAACAGAACAGTTTTAAAAACAGATCAGAAAGGGCATATTGACAAAAAAAAAAAAAAAAAACAAACCTTTGCTGCAGCCATTGGAGAAAAACTTTCTTATAAAATGGAGGTAACCAAGAGAGGTGAGATTTATCAGAGTTTTGCTTCAATGTAAAATTTGATTCCACTCGAGGAATGAGAACTATCTCAGCACTTCCAGCGGGGTGGGGGATGCCAGTGCAAAACTGAAGTCATTTTAGTGTGCTGAGCAAAACTTTGCTAAGTGGCACCGTATGGTGTTTCCTGTCCGGTTCCATCCTAATTTCTAACCCAGCACTTTGCATGTGGCAAAGGCAGATGGGGTCTTTCAAACCACACTGTGTGCTGGTTCTGATGTGCGAGTTTCTACCCTGCTTGTTTTTGTGTGTGTGGGGGTCTCTTTACTGCAGCTAGAGGTAGAACACAGAAACATCAGAGCTGACACAGGGAGGGAAAACCTGCTGAGAGCCGCTGGATAATTCGCAGGTCAACAATGCTTTAATAATACCTTTTTGTTCAGTTTCTCTGGAAAGGCAGTTACATTTGGTTAGTTCACTACAGTTTCCGTTCACAGGAAGTGCTGCAGTTCTGTTGAAACATCAATCTTTTTTGGACAAATGAAAAAAAAAATTGCAAAACATTTCTAATCTTTCACAAGGTAAGGGTGTCTACAACAGCTCTGTTTTAACAAGATTCACTTTGGCTATAATTTTGTTAAACGGAATATTCTAGTCGCTAACATCTTGTCGCTTTCTTCTCAGATACTGAAAAGGATGAAGAAATAGTGGCTCATTTACTGCCTTCTCTGCTGCTCAGCCCCGTTCTCCAGATCTGGTGTGCAGATAGGAGACACCCGGTATCAGCAGGAGTGCTTCAGCACTGTATGTTACAGAAAGACCACACAAAAGCACTCTTACCTTTCTGATTCTTCTTAGGCGTCTCTGACCATGAAGAAAAAAAAGCTTAACAAGCTAATTTTCAGATGTACTTTGTGTGTTCTCTCTTTCTCTCTCTCTCTCACACAAACCCGTGAACTAATGTTATGCTGTTCCAAGTGAAATAGTGCATTGTTTCCTCCTTTTGAGGAAGTGGTAGCAGCAAGTCAAATCATGCTGCAATATGTCTTTTTTTTTTTTTTTTAAATGTATTTCGTTTTGTAAGAAGAACCCCAACATATTTACGCATGTTACCACAAGAAACTGAGAAAGCCCAGCACCTGGTATGCAGAAGTTGTTTGTTGTCTATATGCTTGCGTGGAAGGAATATGATCGAAACAGTATTTGTTCTGTTAAGGCAGGTGAACTCATTCTGTCAACACTGATTTGCTCCTGTTATTACAATTACATAGGGTCTGTTCAGCAGAAAATATCAGCCCTGATCAGTAAGGATTTTATTGCTAAACGGGACCCAGGCCTTAGTTTGGATGAAAGAAGATAATATCTCAGAGCAGAGCAGCAGCCTTGTAGTCAGAGCATCAAGCTGCTAACCCAAGTAGCTAGGGTTAAAATCCTGATTCTTTCACAGATATTCCTTGTGATCTCGAGCCAATCACTTCATTCTCCATTGTCTCAGGTATAATTTAGACTGTAAAGCCTCTCGGGTAGGGAAATAACTACAATATCTGAATTGTAACTTTCCTTGAGCTTAGATTTGGAAAATGTGAGTAATTAAATCTCAGATTCCTACGACCCAGACTACCTCTGGTCAATTATTAGTCTGAAATGATCCTGAGAAAGGAAAATCCTTTTCAGAACTTGAATTGTCTGTGAGTTCCTGCTTTTAACTTCTCAGTTTACTAATTAAAAATCTTTTTGTATACTTAGTGCACAGAGAACAAGCGATAACAAAGTTCTGAATGTGTTCTTTCTGTAGCTGATATCACCAGATAATTGGATCACATTATTTACTAATGGCATTTACTTACCACCCAGGAAAATGATCTAGGCGCCATAGTGGACAATACATTGAAATCATCGGCTCAGTGTTTTGTGGCAGTTAAAAAAGCAAACAGAATGTTAGGAATTATTAGGAAGGGGATGGTGAATATAATGGAGAATGTCATAATGCCTCTGTATCGCTCCATGGTGAGACCACATCTTGAGTACTGTTTAATTTTGGTCCCCACACCTCAAAAAAGATATAGATGCACTGGAGAAGGTGCACAGAAGGGCAAGCAAAATGATAAAGGGGTTGGAATGGTTCCCCTATGAGGAAAGGATAAACAGGGGTTATTTCATATCAAGTGCACCAGGGATCCATGTTCAAACTCCTCCAAATTGAACAAAAGTTTGCATGGATATTCTCTAGGGCCTGAAACAAAATTTTTCACTTGGATCTCCATAGGTTGGAGAGCTAGATGCAGTTGAATGGAGGTCACCTCTGAGTACCATGCTCTGCACAATCTAAAATGTCCATTTTGTACAGGTGCTGCAGCCCAACACCTCTCAGGGGCCTGAAATTTTGTGGATTAGTACATCCCTGGATGGTAAGTCCCAGTGCAAAGTTTGGAATAAAACGTGAGCTTGCCTACCTTATTGTGGGCCAGCAAAGTATGTGACAAATTTTACAAAATAAATATAAGGCCTGCTTTGACTCCTCAGTGCTCCTGACCTATACTTTGATTCAGGCCCTGACTGGACCAGTAGTCGTCATGGCCCACGGCATATACTTAAGAGATTTGCATTAAGAGGCTTTACAGGCATTTGGAAGCAAAGATATAATCACATAAAGACACAATGTCATTTTTAATGCAAACTTTTGCCAATTTTCAGGTGCAAATATCTCTACTGTGTAGTTTTAAAGCTTTTCTTTTTTATGTCATTTGAAAAAGCATCGTTTATTTCTACAAAGGTCGCCCTGTTTCATTTTGGACCTGATCTTGCTTTGGTCAGAATTAATACACTGGCAATTAATAATATATCACACCATCAATCAAAATATACCATACAGTGACATATGATTCATTATAAACCTTTATTTTAATATCAAAAAGTATTATATTAGAAAATCTTTTAAAATCTTTTTTAACTTCAAATATACAAAGGGAATACATATATAAAGCTAACATATACTACTTAAAAAACATTCATACTTCCATCCACACATATATATTTAAAAACACATTTATGATCTTTTCTTTTGTATTGAAATTTCTTTCTCCTTTGTTACCAACGAAAAAACTCTCTTCTTTTTTCAAAAATACTCTCAAGAACAGTTATAATCTTCTCTGGCATAGTGCAATTTATTTCGTTGTTACCAATGATAACAATCTCTTCACTTCTAAGTTCTTATAGTACTTTCATACTCTCAACATGTTTCGCCTTCCCACAGGTTTCTTCAGGAGAGCATAATTACATTCACTACTGCTCATATATCTTCAATACAATCCTCCCAAATATTCCCATGTATATTTTTCCTACAATAATGATACATTTAAAAAACAAAATTTACACATCACATTTTTCAAAAAACCTTTTTATAGAAAAAATTATTTCTTAATCATTATATGTGCGCCAAAATTCCATGGACGCACATATAAAAATACACACCTCAATTCCCAATTTCCATTTTATCAAAACATCTCCCACAGAGGAGCTACATTTCCAATTCTCGCATATTTCTTTTTCTCATTTTATCTACAAAAATTAAACACAACCCATATTCTTCATCAATCACACCCCAAAAAATATCAGAAAAAACTATGTATGAGGAGTTGAAAGAAAAGCTTACCCCACCAACATCATAAAGACGCTCGAGTCCTTCAGCGCTTTACCGCCATGTTTCTCAAGCGGTTTAAAGGGAATAACAAAACTCCACTCCCTATTACTCTTTTAAGGACGTCAGAGCTGATCCGAACTTAGGAATTTAAAAACACGCCACCCATTCAATGTTATCATTCAATCCAGTCGGCAACAAGGTCCTCAAAGAGAAAATTCATCTCTGCTCTGCCTGCAAAATTTTATTCACGTCACCATCTCGCCTGCTTCGAATCTCCTGTATCACAAAAAAACGGAGGTCCTCAACCAAATGCTGACACTCACGCCAGTGTTTCACCAGCAGTGCAGTTTCGACTCCATTGTGAATCCTACTGCAATGTTCTGATTTTGTTGCGGGCGCTATTAGTTTTGGGGGAGTTGGCGACGTGTTTTTGCCCCTTACTGTATAAGGGGCAAAATAGTGCGTCGAAAACGAGCGGCCAAACGTGGGCTAAAAGTGCGCTCCGCCGGAGCACACTTCACTGTATCGGCCTGCTTCTTTGTTGTGTTTTCTCAACAGGACATGTATGCATGGGTATGTGTATGAGAGAGGAATTGGGAAAATGTGCATATGTGAGAGGGCGGATAAATTTTGTGTGGCTCCCTCCCCCAATCCTGGACAATCTCAGGGTGACTTAAAATCAAAAGAGCCTAGGTACAGAGAACTTTCTAAACATTTTCTTCTGTTTAATTATTGAATAATTTGTTCATCAGCTGTTTTGAAATACTCACTCTTTCTATTTTATTGTTTTACTATTATGATTGATGTGTTATATTTTTTAAAATTGTATTATTGTTTTATGAGGAATGATGGTATTTTGTATTTCCATTGTTGCATTGCATACAGATTCTGGCTTCTTGTGATTTCCAGTTCTGTTTCTGTCCACATATTCCTGTTTATACTTTATGGTCACTTTATTCTGCATTTAGTGAGGGTCATAAGAACATAAGAAAATGCCATACTGGGTCAGACCAAGGGTCCATCAAGCCCAGCATCCTGTTTCCAACAGTGGCCAATCCAGGCCATAAGAACCTGGCAAGTACCCAAAAACTAAGTCTATTCCATGTTACCATTGCTAATGGCAGTCTGTATTCTCATGTGAAACTGAGGGGAGGTATTCTGGTGGCATGTAGTTTGTGTGTAGGGATCTATAGCAGCCTGGCTAGTTCTGTTTTCCTAATAGGAGGTGTATTGATGTATTAGAGCCTGGTGTAACATTTTCTGAGGGCCAAACCTACATTGAATGCATTTTACAATATGCCTAATACCATATGGCTTCCAAGTGTTGTCTTTGCAGGTTTTCTGGTTGGCACCCCAGCAGTGCAAGTGCAGTAAAAATAATATAAGTTTTGATTTTTTTACCTCAGAAGTTTATGAATGTCCTTTCTCACGTAAAATCTGTCATTATAAATTAATTTTTAATTGTATGTGGTGAGAAGAGGGCACAAGGCTGTAAAGTTTACCTAGGGCACTTAATACCCATGCATTGACCTGAAAGCGTCAGACACACACAGACCCCAGCATTCGCCCATCTCCTCTTCTCCAGGGGAAATGCTGGGGAAAGGTGGGAGGTAGGTGGTAGGGTTCTTGGGAATGTGGCAAAGTTGCCAGTTTCCTTGAAATATTATCATTAACAATTTATCTCTCACTGCTCTGGGATCCCTGAACCCTGCATTCCCCCCTTCTGCAGCATTTCAAATCACTAAAAGGGCCAGACTCCAAGGGTAACCCCCCCCCCAATGATTTGACCTGTGCTGTGCCTTGGGCAGTGAGGGGGCGCCATCTCATCCCTCACCTTAGGCAGCAGATTGCTTTTAGCTACTTCTCCTTGGCTGGAACCATCTTGGAGACCAAGGAAGAAAATACGAACCAGACTCAAACCCACCACTTACTAAAGTGCCCTCTGAAACCCACCCCCTCAAAAATGTTTTAAAATTACCTGGTGGTCCAGTGGGCCCCGGGAGCGATCCCCCACTCTCGGGCCGTCGGCTGCCACTAATAAAAATGGCGCCGATGGCCCTTTGCCTTTACCATGTGACAGGGTAACCGTGCCATTGGTCAGCCCCTGTCACATGGTAGGAGCACTGGACGGCTGGCGCCATCTTTAAAAATGGCGCAGGCCATCCAGTGGACGGCTGGCGCCATCTTTAAAAATGGTGTGGGCCATCCACTGGACGGCCGGTGCCATTTTTAAAGATGGCGCCGGCCGTCCAGTGCTCCTACCATGTGACAGGGGCCGGCCAATGGCACGGTTACCCTGTCACATGGTAAGGGCAAAGGGCCATCAGCGCCATTTTTATTAGTGGTAGCCGACGGCCCGAGAGCGGGAGATTAGAGATGTGAATCGTGTGATCGATCGTCTTAACGATCGATTTTGGCTGGGGGGGGAGGGAATCTGATCGTCGCGGTTTTGTTTTTTTTAAAATCGTTTAAATCGTAAATCGGGGGAGGGCAGGAAAACCAGCACACTAAAACAACCCTAAAACCCACCCCGACCCTTTAAAATGAATCCCCCACCCTCCCAACCCCCCCCAAAATGTTTTAAATTACCTGGGGTCCAGTGGGGGGGTCCCGGTGTGATCTTCCACTCTTGGGCCACGGCTGCGTTAATAGAAATGGCGCCGGCGCTACCTTTGCCCTGATATGAAAGGGCAAAGGTAGCACCGGCGCCATTTTGGTTCCTGTCCCCCGACGTCATGAGCGCAGGAGATCGCTCCCGGACCCCCGCTGGACCCCCAGGGACTTTTGGCCAGCTTGGGGGGGCCTCCTGACCCCACAAGACTTGCCAAAAGTCCAGCGGGGGTCCGGGAGCGACCTCCCTGCACTCGGGCCATATTGCAAAATGGCGCCAGCTGTATGGCCGTATGGCCGGCACCATTTTGCAACACGGCCATACGGCCGGCGCCATTTTGCAATACGGCCCTAGGTAGTATACTGGGGAGGAGGAAAGGAATGAGAATGATTGACAGACGGTCTCCCAACGTTTGGGTGCCCCCTTCACCTTGGGCAATCCTTGGGCAATCCAGGACCAGTCTGAGCTGCCTTTCCATACACACAAAAAATGAACCTTCTCTAAACAAACGTAGACAGCATTCATTTTCCCACAGATTTGCAAGTTAGTACTAACTCAAATCAGCACATTCTTGTAGCAGAATTCAATCTCACAAAGTCATCACAATTCCTAAACACAGTCCTTATAGCTCTGCCTTACATTTTATCTGCATCCCACATGCTTCAAATCCAGGCCTCTTATAATTTCCAGGCCTTATCTCTATTCCACACAGTTCAGCAATCAGAGTCATAACAAAAAACAGACTTTACCAAATACCACCCAGGCAATATTGTGAATTATTTACTTTCATATTCAAAACTAACTTGTAACTCCAAATTAAAAGACCAGTAGTGAAAAGGAAAGCAACAAATAAAAGTCTGTATTGCTAACAAACAAGGCATCACAGCATACACACATCCATTTCCACGAGATTGTACTTAGTCCTTTGGCAGATTCACAGCAAAAGTTTTCAATTCTAAGGGGTCTTCAAAGATTCTCATTGTGTTTACACTTTCACGTTAGCTGAACACAGCAGCATAAATTTGATGCCCTGCTCATGGAGCTCTGTACAACAGGGCATCATAGCCCTTATACTTTTTGACACTTTTAGTGAAAAGAATCTTGAAACAGCAGCAGTTTAAATTTTATAGCCAGATATCTTTTTCCTCTGTATAGAGATCTAATCTTTCCTTTAATGCAAATTTTAAAATTCTCACAAAGACCGGTTGCGGCCTGTTTCCATGGTCGTATTATTCCCAACCTATGAACTCTTTCCACCTTTACAGGCAATTCTTCTGGTTGAACTCCTAGAGTTCTAGGAAGCCAAGCTTCCATAATCTGCAATCGATTCTGGGATACTATCAGTTACATATTATTTCTCCTTCCCCGGTTCTCCTGCTACTCCACATGATCCAACAATTTCTTATTTTCCAACTCCAACACAGTCACTTGTGAATCCAGGTCTTCCATATGCCCCTCTTGCTGTGAAATATGATTTTGGCCTGCTTGCACATCCAAACCCTCCTTTATCTTATAAATTGAAGACTCACATTTTGATAGTTTATCTTCTATTGCTGCTGTGAGACTCCATGTCAATTCTCTTACCACCTCATCATGCAGAGTGTGTATCAACTGCATGTGTTCAGATGCCTGCAGTTTATTTCTCTCCCTCGCTGGCCTCTGCATTTTTACTGACATAACCCTTCAGGAAATTTAGAAATGACTTCCCCAGCATTTCTATAAACTCCCAGCCACAATTGAAGAAGAAAAAAAAAGCAAAAAACAATAAATTAAAACAGTATCAAAATAACTAGAATTGGGGGTTTGATCCGGAGCTGCTTCTGGAGATGTCCGCTCAGCTCCTGTTCATCATGTTACCCCCAGTGAAACTGTGTTCTAACTAAAAAACAAACACAATAGAAGTGTATCCCTATTCTGTTTTGAATTTTCCACAGCATATGTGACAACCCTCAGAGGCTCCCTTTCCTGTATTATTTTAGCATTCTCAGCCACTATGCACAAATTAAGAATATATTCCTGCCAGCATTGGGAATTTCACTCAGTTTTACAACAAAGTTTTCTTACAAAAGCTTCAAAGTAAAAAGCTATCTCCTTCAGACTCCCTATCACATTTGGCATTATAGTCTCTGTTCATGTTCACAGTGAAGTCCTCAATAATAATGACTTTTATCTTTAAACTCGTCCCAAAGTTCCTCACTTTAATTTCTGCTTGCACTTAAAAGAATATGGCATGAATACACTTTTTCTGTGCTTTCTGTATACACGCGGTGAATTCACTTTTCCTGGCTTAACAGGTATCGGGACTTAAATTACTCTGAGATCCATATTCAATAAGCCAGTGAGTGGACAAATTATCTGGCTAATGTTAGCCAGATAACTACACCATTTGATCAACCATGACTAATAATAACCTTAAAGCCAGTCAGACCTAATATCCTTGAACAATTCAATTACAGTAAGGTTTCCATTAATATTCATATCAATATCCATAGTGATATTGTACGGTTATGAACTTGGACACTAAGAATCGGTGTCTATGAAGATGCCCAAACATCTACATTAGTACTTGCACTGATACATCTCTTTTGCTTATACTGTACTGCTTTTGGATACTTTTGGATTTATCGTTATAAATCGTTAGAATCGTGAGCCGGCACACTAAAACCCCCTAAAACCCACCCCCGACCCTTTAAATTAAATCCCCCCCCTCCCGAACCCCCCCCCCCAAATGAGTTAAATAACCTGCGGGTCCAGCGGCGGTCCGGAACGGCAGCGGTCCGGAACGGGCTCCTGCTCCTGAATCTTGTTGTCTTCAGCCGGCGCCATTTTCCAAAATGGCGCCGAAAAATGGCGGCGGCCATAGACGAACACGATTGGACGGCAGGAGGTCCTTCCGGACCCCCGCTGGACTTTTGGCAAGTCTCGTGGGGGTCAGGAGGCCCCCCACAAGCTGGCCAAAAGTTCCTGGAGGTCCAGCGGGGGTCAGGGAGCGATTTCCCGCCGCGAATCGTTTTCGCACGGAAAATGGCGCCGGCAGGAGATCGACTGCAGGAGGTCGTTCAGCGAGGCGCCAGAACCCTCGCTGAACGACCTCCTGCAGTCGATCTCCTGCCGGCGCTATTTTCCGTACGAAAACGATTCGCGGCGGGAAATCGCTCCCTGACCCCCGCTGGACCTCCAGGAACTTTTGGCCAGCTTGTGGGGGGCCTCCTGACCCCCACGAGACTTGCCAAAAGTCCAGCGGGGGTCCGGAAGGACCTCCTGCCGTCCAATCGTGTTCGTCTATGGCCGCCGCCATTTTTCGGCGCCATTTTGGAAAATGGCACCGGCTGAAGACAACAAGATTCAGGAGCAGGAGCCCGTTCCGGACCGCTGCCGTTCCGGACCGCCGCTGGACCCGCAGGTTATTTAACTCATTTGGGGGGGTTCGGGAGGGTGGGGGATTTAATTTAAAGGGTCGGGGGTGGGTTTTAGGGGGTTTTAATGTGCCGGTTTTGCGATTTTTAGATTTTTCACGATTTTTCACGATTTTTCACGATATTTTACCCCCCCAAACGGCAACAATACGATTCCCTCCCCCTCCCAGCCGAAATCGATCGTTAAGACGATCGAGGACACGATTCACATCCCTAATCTCTATGAACATGGAAATTAACTTAGAAATCAATGTTGACAGCACCATGTACATCACTTTCTATTCTGATGCAATGACATTGAAACCGAAGCATATGATAATAATACGCCCAAATGTGCTGATGTGGTTTGTTTCATTTCTGCTAAATGTTTGAGCTGTATAAAGTTTAAATTATCTGTAGCAATTGAGTTCATGGCATGTTTTTCATGCTGTAAAAAAGCTATTGTATTTGTATAGGCTTAAGGACTTTGGCCTCTGACCTGTGGAGGTTTGCTTTTGTGCATATAATTTTATATGTCTCTGAATTTTGCATAGTTAAAGCATATATGAATACCATACCAAAATTTGAAAAGCAATGATTTTTAATGATATTTTATAAATATGGAAAATGAATTTTAAGTGAAAAAATTTTCAGAACTTCCACTTTTTTGTAAGGACATTGAGAAGATGGAAGCAGCTCATAAGAGATCTGTTAAAACGGAGTAGGGCCTATGACACAAGCCTTACACAGAATTTGTTAGAGAACTCAAAATGCATGCTTTAAGAAAAAGGTTAAGGGGATAGATGACAGAAACATGAAAAGATTTAGTAGACTTTAATAAAGCACAATAAGGCAGCATTTTCCATAGAAAAAGAAACTTAAGGACAAGTGGTCATGATATGAAGTTGAGGGAAGCTTTTAGGGCTAATTTATAGCATTGTACATAAATTAACCAGTAAATATGCATATAAGTTTTATTAATTTTCAAAGCAGACTTGTGTGCATAAGACTACTTTGAAAATTATCCCAACAGAACTATGATTTCACAATTACACATGCTATTTGGTGTGTGTAGTTTTATTAAGAGAATTTACATGCATACTTTTGCCAAACCTGCTCAGACTCTACACTCTGGATCACCTCTCCTATATGCATGTAAAAGTGCATACATACAGAGCCCAAATATATAGGGCTTTTACAGTGCTTACAGCTAAAGTCTGGTCTTCAGCCAGAATTTTTTGGCACCTGTTAGAATGTAAGATATCCTACATTTACTTACCTTAGTCTATGTGCCTATTTGTAAACCGTTGCGATGGTATATAACTTAGCAACGGTATAGAAAAGTTTTTAAATAAATAAATAAATAAATAAATAAATAAATAAATAAATATTAAGTCTCCTTTAAAAATTATGGGAGCAGATATAAATGTTCACACACTTTTGATTTTTTAAACG
Source organism: Rhinatrema bivittatum (assembly GCF_901001135.1). Lineage (NCBI taxonomy): Eukaryota > Metazoa > Chordata > Amphibia > Gymnophiona > Rhinatrematidae > Rhinatrema > Rhinatrema bivittatum. The sequence goes on from NC_042616.1 coordinate 136,912,701, forward strand.
ATGCACGTAAGTGGTTTCCCTGCCATAACTCAGTCCTGGGAATACCTCTTTCAAGAATGCATAAAATTATTTGTGAAATTGCTTCTGTACATACATTTACATGTACAACTCCTGGCATAATTTCTGAAAAGAGCAATAGAAGCATGTATAACAGCATTTTACATGTGTATATGCTTTTGAAAATTCAGTCCACAATGTGTACATATGTCATTTTATTTGTATTTTGGTTGCACAATTTTCTTGCAGAAGTCCCTTTGAAAATTACTCTTCTAAGGCTGACAAGTGAAATAAACTTTATGAGGCTAATATTCGAAAAAGCCTCCAACAGCTCACTTATCCCGCTAAAGTTAGTGGGATGCGTTAACTCATATATTCAATGGGAATAAACATACCCGGATAAAATGCAACATATATTATTTGAATATTACCAATTAGATTGGAAAGTTATCCAGATAGGTTTATTCAATAACTAACTTAACCAGTGATATTTAAAGAATATCATCAGTTAAGCAGTAGGTAGAGACCTTGTGGCTCGATCCTCTATACCCCCACTCCAAAAATCCCCAAGCCCACCCAGAACCCCCAACATAAGAAATAAAGCTATGGGCTTCAAGACCAGAAAAGGCTTCCATGCTCCACCCCCAAAGTTCCAAAATATTCAAAGGGCCATGGCAATAGGAATCCTTCCTCCTCTCCGCTAAGTGCATTCACAATCCTCCCCCCTTTGCACCTCCCCAACCTTGAATGCAGCAATGCTCTGACGGCTACACTGGTCATGTATCAGAGTGTTTGCTTTGACTGCCATACTGGTAGTTTATGCTGTCAGAGCAATACTGGATGTGCTGGGAGCCAGGTGCAAGCTCCATGATCCCAGCTCACCTTCAAGGTTTGGGAGGATGTGGGAGGGGATGGGGTGGAACTTGGGGAGGGGATGGGGTGGAAGCAAGGATTTATTTTTGGGCCTTGAGGCCCACCACTTAATTTCTTATTTTGGGGGACTCTGGCAGGCTTAGGGATCTTTGGGGTGGGCAGGGGGTATAGAAGATCCCTCTACGTAGGAGCTGCTTTTTTCCCTCTACCCACTGCTTAACAGGCAATATTTTTGGAATATCACTGGTTAAGTTTATGTTATTCAGGATTGTTGTCCTGGATAACTTAAACCTACTGCTGTTCACATCTAGGGATAGCCAAATAACTTATTTATTTATAAATATTGGAGTTAGCTGAATAAGTTATTCATCTATTTCTGTTTCTCCCTGGAATGCCCCTGCATTATCCATCTAAATTTTAGCCAAATAATGGCAAAGGGCCTGATTTACAAAAGTATTTACATACTTTAAATTGCATTATTGTTACGATTCTGCCCCGTCTGGGCAGTCTTTTCACCTCTCCTAATTCGCTCTCTCGTGGCCGGAGCCGTGTTGCTGCCAGTAACGCGGTCAGGAGGCCGCCAACATGCCTCTAAGCGGCAGGAGCCACGCTGCTATTTTTATCTTGCAGCCCGGCGCCGCCGACGCTATTTCTCATGCGGCTGGAGCCGCACTGTGTTACCTGGAGCGGTCCGGAGGCCGCTGGCACTTCCCCTCGTGGCTGGGAGCAGCGCTGCTACCTTCTATGCGGCAGGGAGCTGCGTTACAACATCCCCCCTGCTGGACTTTTGGCAACTCTTGTGGGGGTCAGTAGGATCCTCCAAGACTTGCCAAAAGTCCCTGGTGGTCCAGTGGGGGTCTGGGAGCGACCTCCTGCACTTGGACCGTCGGCTGCCAGTAATCAAAATGGCGCCGATAGCCTTTGCCCATACTATGTCCTAGGGGCTACTGGTGCCATTGGTCAGCCCCTGTCACATGGTAGGAGCACAAGATGGCGCCGATGGCCATGTGACAGGGGCTGACCAATGGCACCGGTAGCCCCTGTGACATAGTAGGTCAAAGGCTATCGGTACCATTTTGAAACCGGGACCGAGGATGTGCGTGCAGGGGATGGCTCCCGGATCCCCCGCTGGACCACCAGGGAGTTTTGGTAAGCCTTGGGGAGGGGGGGGGGGTCAGGAGGGTGGGGAGTTGTAGTTAATTTAATTTTAGCAGGGGAACGAATAGAAATCGACGTATTAACGTATCGGGGCGCCATACAGCCAAATGCAATGCATCTGCCCCCCGACGAATCCGAATCCCGAATGCAACATATGGCGTCCCTCTGCACATCCCTACCAGGCTCTCCTGCAGCAAGGAGCCATTTTTCCTCCTCCTCCTGTGGCTGGGAAAGCTGCCTTTAGTGTCGGGCTTGCTCGAGGCCTGCTCCTCCTCCTGCACACAGCGTTGCCACATGGGCACTGTCCAAGGTCCTGCCCCTTCCTTCTAGGGGGCGAGGCCGGCTCTCTATGCAGCATTTAAAGGAACAGCAAGGGAGGAGACCTGCCAGTGATGTCATCTTTGGATCCACCTCTTCTGCCTATAAAAAGGTCCAGTCTTCACTTCAACCTTGCCTTCGTAAGGAGCCAGTCCTCCTCAGGACTTCTCTTCATCCAGCTTCTTGTTGGCACTAAGTTTCCTGTGGAATTCCATGTCTTGTCTTCATCATCCATGGTCTCACGTCTTCGTCTTCACGCATCCTGACCGTCTTCGTCTTCAGATGTCGTCTCATCTCTTCATCCGCTTCTCTATGTTGGACTCTTCATTCCCTGCACCTTGGCTTTCCCTTTGTCTTGCCTTCATTAGCAGTGCAAGGTCCGCCTTGGCCCAGGTTTTGTTCGAGCCTTCGTGGACTTCTTCCATCAACCTGTTTTGGGGAACCACTAACGTGGTCCGTGACCAGCCATGACAGACTGTGTAGAGCGAGCCGGCCGGCGTGGTCCGCGACCAGCTCTCATTGGTTGTGTAGGGCGTGTGACATGGCAGTACCTATCCAGGATGGGTGACCTTGTGACTCTTCGTGAAGTCCTCATGTCATCCTTTTAATTCTTCAAGCAACCTCGTCTGTGAAGCCCTCACGTATCTTGAGTGTTGTTCATTCTATTCATCTTCGTCTGATGTCTTCCTCCTTCAACCACCATTCACCCTGTCGTAGTTGCTGCTCTGTGCGGCAGGTCCGAAAGGGCTAGGAGTAATCAGAGGACCACTCATGAGACCAAACATTGCATTGTCTGAGTCTCTCTACTGCATACAGGTGCGACAGTGGTCAAGGTCTATCTTCACCAGCCTGCTCTCGGACGCCTCTCACTTGCTCGGCACTTGCTGGAGCTCCTCTACAGCTGCGTCGTCGCCCAGGGGGTACACATCACTAACAGAGATGGGTCCGCTACCCGTGGTCCCACAACAATTGTATATATGTAAATGCACTTTAGCTGTGCAAGTGAGCTTTTGAAAATTGGTACAGTATATGCCATTGAATTATCAATAGATTTTACCTGCATGTTACCTGGATAACATCAAGCTAGGTTAAGAGAACATTGCACAGATCTCATCTTTGGGTGAGTTTCCTCACTCCGAAGGTCATCAAGTCTTCACAAGAGAGCACTGTTCTGTTCGTACGTCTCACTTTGAATGTCAAAATGGCCCCTAATCCCTACACTAATAACTTAAACCTCACCACGAGTTACTAGGTGGGCCTCCTGTAGAGATATAAATACCTATCTAGTACAAGTCCATCATGTTTAGTCTCTCTCTCTCTCTCTCTCCCTCCCTCCCTCCCAAACACACAGGCTTTATGCAATTAAAGCCATGTGATATGAAATAATTTGACACACTCACTGGATGGTAACATTTTTCATAAACAAAAGGAACCATCTCCAAAAAGATGTCAAACATAAAGGCTGAAGGGTAAATAAATTGTCTCTCATAGAGAGAGACATAAAGCAAGCCACTGAAGGGGCCAATGGAGACCCCATTGGGATGCTCTTAGTTTGCAAATAAAACACAGATTTAAACATAAAATAATTAAATGTTAATGCAAATTTTACATTTAGTATGCAAGGTGGGAGGAGTTAATGGAAATGTGAGAGAGAGAGCACTTTAATAGGGTGAAAAGGACTTTCTATATAAGCAGGGCACATTCAACTCAGGGTGGATTTGGGGGTTGGGGTGGTGTTACATACACAGAGGAATTAACCACAAATTTGATATGACTGATGAATTTCTATCATTTGAATCAAAGACAGGTACAACATGAGGAGTTGATTTGTACAAAGCAGTCTCAGACTGTAATGTACCATGCTATTGTGATATGATAACTCTACAATTTTCCTAACCATTTTTTTGGCACTATGCTATATTTATAGCAAAATGATAAATTTAGACCTAAGTTTGTACCTGATGTAATGTGTCATGAATCTGGCTAATAGTCAGGGACCCTCACTAGGCCATGCCCATATCTACTCTAGCTGCCGCCTTGAAGGCTGCATGATGCAGCAAGGCCAGCCCTATAACATCTTCCTTCACAGTATACTTCCTGCCTCGGCACGGAGTCTCCTCTCTGCTTTTGGCTACTTGTTCTTATGCTCTTGCCTTTATTATCTTACCTTTGTTCTTGGACATTTGCCTGTTTAACTTGCCCTTGCTCTGTGTAGAGCTCCTGTCCTGTTTAAGCCTTTTAACCTGTAAGCCTTGCCTTGTCTTGTTCTCTTGCCTGTGCTCCTTGTCTTGTCCTTGTTTTTGTCTTGTTTGGGCCTATCCTGACTGTATTTTGCATCTTGTCCTGTCTTGTCTAAGCCTTACATTGACCTCCCTTGTGTTATAATTAGTGAGGTTTGTGTAGACTTGGACACTGTGGCAGCTGACCACGCCCATGGGGGGAAGTCCCGTGAGGGGCCACAGGTCAGGCTCAGCTTAGGACACACAAACACAGAGATTGATCTTTTATTAGACAATGTAATGAAGCCACCAGAGGTGGCAGTGCTGAGCAGCAGAAGTAGCCCGGCTGGGTTAGTATCCCTCAGGCGCTGGAACAGCGACTCCTCCGGTAGCAGTGCTGTAGTGGAAGGAACTGAGAATAATGAGTACAGTGGAATATGCACAAAGCCCCAGTATGCAGAACCCCAGGATAGGGAGAGCAGGCCCTCGAGGAGTGAATACCTGATCCCTGAGAGCTGAGAGGCTTGTAAGCGATGTACTCACACAGCGGTTCCACGTAGGAGATGGCACCAGGAGGCAGGCCCTCAAGGAGCGAGTACCTGCGGGGTTCCGGCGCCTCGCTGAACGACCTCCTGCAGTCGATCTCCTGCCGGCGCCATTTTCCGTACGAAAACGATTTGCGGCGGGAAATCGCTCCCTGACCCCCGCTGGACCTCCAGGAACTTTTGGCCAGCTTGTGGGGGCCTCCTGACCCCCACGAGACTTGCCAAAAGTCCAGCGGGGGTCCGGAAGGACCCTCCTGCCGTCCAATCTTTTTTCGTCTATGGCCGCCGCCATTTTTCGGCGCCATTTTGGAAATGGCGCCGGCTGAAGACGACAAGATTCAGGAGCAGGAGCCCGTTCCGGACCGCTGCCGTTCCGGACCGCCGCTGGACCCGCAGGTTATTTAAGTTATTGGGGGGGGGTTCGGGAGGGTGGGGGATTTAATTTAAAGGGTCGGGGGTGGGTTTTAGGGGGTTTTAATGTGCCGGTTTTTCGATTTTTTCGATTTTTCGATTTTTAACGATTTTTAACGATTTTTCACGATATTTTACCCCCCCAAACGGCAACAATACGATTCCCTCCCCCTCCCAGCCGAAATCGATCGTTAAGACGATCGAGGACACGATTCACAGTGCGCACTAACCATTGTTAGTGCGCACTAACCCGATTAACCCGATTAACCCGATTAACCCGATTAACCCAGTGCCCTATCCCTGATAACGGGATGTGTGCAGGAAGATCACAACACTCCCGGTATCAGGGGTAGGGCACTGTGTGCAGGAAGATCACAACACTCCCGGTATCAGGGATAGGGCACTGAGTGCAGGAAGATCACAACACCCCCGGTATCAGGGATGGATAGCAAATCACCGTGCTGAAGAGGGTGCATGTGCGTAACATGACAGATGCTATCAAAGAAGAATTACAAACAGCGCGAAGGGAATTAACAGTTCAAGCACAACAGAATTTGGCTTTTTATAAGTATAGATTATATCAGTGTGGATGCCAACTTTTATCCCCAACCGGATGATATCTTTGTATATTGTAATCATAAACTGACCTCCACCAGCCAATATCTGTACATCCTTTCAAGCTTGAGTAAGCGGAAACAGATGGCTGTGCCACCATGAAACAAGATTTTGAATTCTAATTGCTGCCGTATGAGTTAAAGACTCACATGAATTGAAGTTTGAATGGGATATGAAAGATTCCGACTGGGTGTGAAGAAAGTTTTATACCCCCTGAGGAAAAATCCGCAAGGATTTGAAACCTGGCCACGTTGGGAACTGGAAAGGATGTACAGATAAGTCGGGACATATTCAATTAAATTAATAAGTTGGCAAGAATTGCTTACAAGTTACAACTTAACTCTTGAACGAATATGTTGATGAAATGGCAGAGTTTTTAATTCATGCACACAAAATTTCATAAAAAATATATCTGGGCTGGTGGAGGTCAGTTTATGATTACAATATACAAAGATATCACCTGGTTGGGGATAAAAGTTGGTATGAAACTTTCCTCTTCAGCTAAAAATATTTTTTGAGTGTTTTTATATATACAAAAAAACGTTATAAAATATTCACATTAGATACCCATTCTTGGGAGATTAAAATTATTTTTGAAAGATTTAAAGTTGAGAAAGATCATTTTATGAGGTGATTTTGTGGTTGAATAGCCTCCTTTATAATGAGCACTTTTGAGAAATATTATCAGTCATTATATTCCTCAGGGGCATCATCAATAGAGGACAGTGATTCTTTTCTTGAAGGTTTGACTCTCCCTTTTTTTAAATGATACAGCCAGAGAGGGGTTAAACACCCCTATCCATGAGCATGAAATTTTGTGGGTTATTAAGCAGTTGCATTTGGCCATGGCTCTGGGACCTGATGGATTGGGTTCGGAGTTTTATAAACTATTGGGGGAACTTACCCTTACTCCCCTTAAAGACATGTACCATGCAGCGTGTGAAAAGGGTGAGTTTGAAACTGGGCAGAATTTGGCTACAGTGCTGCTTCTGCCTAAGCTGGTAAAGGCCCTGTGTTTCCTGAGGTTTACCGCCCAATCTTGTTTCTGAATCAGGATCTTAAAATCCTAGCAGCGGCTCTTGCTCACAGGTTGAATAAAGTTATTCAGCCTTTAGTTTCTAGGGATTAATCTGGCATTGTTAAAGGTAGATTGTTGAATAATAACATTCTTAAAGCTGTTTTGGCTCTGCAGAATGTGCAGGCTGCCAGTCGAGATGGTTATCTAGTCAGCTTAGATGCTGAAAAGGCCTTTGATTGTGTAGAATGGCCATATCTTGTTTGAGACTTGGAGAAATTTGGGCGGGGGGAGCATTTTATAAAGTGGGTCCAGTTACTATATAATCAGCCAATGGTTCAGCTTATGGTGAATAAGTTATTATCTAACCCTTTTATTTTGGCCATGGGTACCAGGCAGGGATCCCATTGTCGCCTTCGCTCTTTGTGTTGTCCCTGGAACCTTTGGCCATTAAATTGCATAGTTTATCCTCTATCGAAGGCATATCTATTAGGAACTCTAAGTAAACTGAGTTTATTTGCAGATGATTGCTGTTATTTGTAGGCAATCCTTTAAGCTGCTTATGGGACATCATACGGACTATTGAATATTTTGGGAAATGTGCAGGGCTTAAGATTAATTATACCAAATCTGAAGCATTTTCTTTGGATAGGTCTTTGAAGGTGAGATGGTGAGGGTCATTTCCTCTGTCATGGGCCATGGACCATATGTGCCTTTTAGGTATCCAACTGGCTCGTATTGTGACAGAGCTATGTGAATATAATTTTAGAATTGGACAGCATTAAATAGTTACTACAGAAGTAGAGGTCCCTACCTTTGTTGTTTTTAGGCAGATATGTGCTGGTAAAGATGGTGGTTCTAATCTTCCCAAATTCTTATATCGCCTACAAATGCTTCCAATTTGGATTAAAAATAGGGATATCTCCATATTTCGCACCATCATAACGGCCTTCATATGGGGTCACAGAAGAGCACGGATAGCACTAGATAACTTGCAGCTGGAGAAGAAACAAGGAGGGCTAAATGTGCCTGATTTGAAGCTGTACAATGTTGCTTGCCTCCTGTGTCATTTCCAGGATTGGGTTACTGATAATGTTTAACTTGATGTTGAGCGGTTAATGTGGGTGTGGACTGCTCCCTACGGTCCATGCAATTTACTTAATCTTTTGGGTGGTTCTTTCCAGACACTCTTCTGCTCCTCTTTTTTTGGTTGACTGCCATGAGGAGGGCATGGATTTGGTTGAGGAATTTATAGCAGTGCAGCCCAAATGTATCCCCCTTTTTAACTATCTTAAGTAATAGGAATTTTTTACTGGGTTTGGAATGTAAGGCATTTTGAGAGTGGGCTAGTAAAGGGTTCAGGGATTTGGGCCAGTGGGTTGATACTGAGACCTCTAGTCTTTTCTCTTTTTGTCAACTGCAAGACACATAGGATCTCCCTAATTTTCACTTTTTTGTCTATTTTCAAGGGCGATATTACTGTCTGACGGATGTAAGCGGGGATCTTCTTATCAATAATCATTTCCTATTAGAAATGCTGATCGCTTGTTCCACTCAAAATTCGTTTTCTGCCTTCAAATAGAAATCTTGCCATAAATCCTGCTCATCTATTGTATCTAAATGTCTTCTCTACACCCACTCTTTGTAAAGTCTGTTTGTCGGAGCCATATCCACACTCCATATTAATGAATTGCTCATTGCTAAGTTTTATTGTACCTGCTTCGGATCTCCTTTTCTTATTAGGCATGCCTCAACTGTTGAATATGATTCTCATTGGCTCAATAGTTTTGTTTTATGTGGTATTTATAATGTTCCCTCTTAATCTCATTTAATTGTAAAGCCTGTTGCTGATTTATTGTTCATTTATAATGATTTATTGTTCATTTATAATGTTTCCTCTTAATCTCATTTAATTGTAAAGCCTGTTGCTGATTTATTGTTCATTGAAAACCGAGGTGATGTTTTTAACATGCCGCGGTATATAAAAAATCTCTAAATAAATAAAATAAATAAATCTTAAGGTGATTACTCCTACCAATGAAGAAGAGAGCATTCAAGAAACCATCCCTAAATTCAATAAAATTGCAATATGGGTGACTTATTTGAAAGCTCAATGGCCAGAGCAGCATGCCCTTAAGCTGGCAAAGCCATGGAGTGACGATCTTGGTGTGGAAGTGGAGGATAGGGGCATGTATTTTGCTTTTTCCTTGTTTTATAAACATTTGTTATCTGCTGCTATGAGGGAAACACTATTGAAAATGCTACATCAGGTACATATCACTAGAGTGCTAGGGGCTAAAATGCACCTATGGGATAATGATTTGTGTCTAAAATGTAATGTGCACAATTTATGCCATATGTGATGCATGTGCCGTCTGCGGCAGGCCCGCATCTGGGCCCACTTACCTCCAACTGCCAGCTCCTGCTCCCGGTTCGACGTCCCTCGCGGCAATAGGCAGCTGCCTGCGCACCCGAGTTTCCTCTGTCATCCCGACTCCTCCGCGGACTCCTTGGTTCCCCGGCAGGTCTCCCCACGTGGTCCGCGGGGAGACGCTACCATCCAGCACCACGCTGCCCTCTAGGCGCATGCGCGCCTTTCCGGTTTTTAAAAGGGACGCAGCGGGAATCCACACCGCAGCCCCGGATGATGACATCACTGGGTTCCGGTACATAAGGCTGGGCCCAGTCAGTGGTTCCTTGCCTTGGCAAAGGTCTCCATGTTTGTCATGCGCACGTTGCTTGTACCTGATCCTGTCTACGTTCCTGGTTCCTGATCCTGTCTACGCTCCTGTTCCTGTTCCTGTCTACATTCATGGTTCCTGCTCCTGTACCCGATCCTTGCCTTCTACGTTTGGATTGACTTCTGGCTTGACCCCTGCTTTGCCTGACCACGTTCAGCTTGACTTCTGGCTTGACCCCTGCTTTGCCTGACCACGTTCAGCTTGACTTCTGGCTTGTCCCCTGTTTTGCCTGACCACATTCGAATTGACTTCTGGCTTGACCCTTGCTTTGCATGACCACATTTGGATTGACTTCTAACTTGACCCCTACTTTGCCTGACCACATTCGGATTGACTTTTGGCTTGACCCCTGCTATGCCTGACCATTCTCGGACTGACTTCTGATTTGACCCTTGCTCGTTTGACCACCTGTCCTTGTCTGCCGCCTGTCTCGACCATAGCCTGCTCTCTTAAGCCTCTACTGGTTCTACCCCAGACTTGTCCTCACAGGCTTTGGCCTTCTACTACTCGGGCACCATCTGTCCTGCCTCCCGTATTCCATTGATGCCCGGGTCTCTGGATATCTGCCTCGTCTGGACGCATCTTCATCTTCCTGCTACCACTGCTGGTCCCTGGCTGAATCCATCATCATACACTGGGAGTCCTCAGGCAGAGGCCCACCTAAGACCAGCTGGCTTCAGCGCCCAAGGGCACAACTGGCAGGGAACGAAGACTATTATTCGCAAAGCTTCTGCCGGCCTCTGTCGTTCAGCCAGCTCCACCTTCCGACGGTGGGGACCTGTATGGCTTGCCCTGCGGGTAGCGTCAACTCCACCTTGGGACAAGGCAACCTGTTGCGCTGGAGGTGGACTCTTGTCCCAAGATGGGGTTGACGCTCATGAAAGTTACCTTTATTCTTTCTCGACTAGAGGGTAAGGTGTTGGCATGTGCTTCCCCCCTGTGGGAGCATTTGATTCTCTCCTGCAGGAACTGTCTTGTTTTGTGGCTGTCTTCCATCGGACCTTCGATGATCCAGGGAGGCAGGCTGTGGCAAGTACCAGTCTCCTACGTTTGCAACAAGGTCAACGAGCCCTTAATGATTATACGATTGAATTTCAAACTCTCGCTACAGAATTATCATGGCAAGAAGATTGCCTCTGAGCCATCTACCTGGACGGTCTGTCCCCTCAGCTCAAGGATGAGCTCACAGCCCATGAGCTACCTTCCTCCCTTGAGGATCTTATCGACCTGGCAGGCCGTATTGACCATGCCTCCAAGAGCGTCACTGAGAGGTTTGGACGCCCAGACGACCCACCATGGAGAGTTCCTGCTCACCACCAGCAGCGGGGTCCATGGCTAGCGGAACCCCGTCCTCCACAAAAGCAGAAGAGACTATGCAGTTTGGTTGAGGTCGCTTGTCTCCAGAGGAATGCCTCAGGCGGAGGCATTCAGGCCTGTGTCGACACTGCAGGGCTCCCGGTCACTGCCTCCAGCCTTGTCCAGTCCATCTGGGAAACTTTTGGGCCTAAATTTGGTTGGGGTCCTGAACTTGGGTGCTACTTCTCCGGCCCCTCAACTGTCCCTGCCAGTTACTTTAACCTGGGATTCCTGCTCCTTCCCAGTCCTGGCCCTGATCGACTCCGGAGCAGGAGGGAACTTCATTCTTAAGGACTTGGTACATTTCCTGGGTATCTCCACTTATCCTCTCAAAACATCCTTATGTATTGCTTCAATATATGGTGAGCTGTTGTCCAGCAGGATCTCCCTTGTGACGGCACCTGTCCATCTTCTTTCTGGAGCTCTTCATGAAGAGGTGGAACTCCTTGTTCTGGAAAAATCTATCCATCCAGGGGTCTTGGGATTGCCCCTGGCTCCAGCGTCACTCTCCCCATTTTGACTGGGGAACTCTTCGACTCACTGAGTGGAGCCCAGCCTGTCACCAGACCTGCCTGAAGAAGGTAGCACCTCCTCCTGCGATCTCCTTGGCAGTAACTGCCTCTGGTATTCCATCTCCATATGCAGATTATGAAGATGTTTTCTCCAAGCAGAAGGCTGACATCCTTCCCCCTCTATGCAAGTTTCACTGTCCCATTGAGTTTCTGCCAGGTATGACGTCTCCTAGAAGTAGAACATACCTGCTTTCTGTTCCCAAAACCTGCGCCAAAGGGTGAGAACCTGGCCAAAGGGTTCATCCACCCCTCGACCTCGCCCGCAGGTGCGGGCTTTTTCTTTGTCACGAAGAAGGATGAGTCCTTGAAGTCATGCATTGATTACCGCAGCCTAAATGCCATAACCCACAAGGATAAGTATCCTTTGCCATTGATCACCGAGCTATTCGATCATCTTCAGGGTGCCTCCATATTTACTAAATTGGATTTGCGGGCGCTTATAACCTGGTATGCATACGTCCAGAAGACGTCTGGAAGACGGCATTTAATACCAGGGATGGACGTTACGAATACCTAGTCATGCCTTTCAGCCTTTGTAATGCTCCTGCTGTATTCCAATGCATGATAAATGAGATTTTCTGTGATCTCCTTTACACCAAGGTCATCGCATACTTAGACGACATCCTCATCTTTTCCAAGGATCTATCCACACACCGTGCCGATGTCCCTACGGTGCTCCAACACCTTCGTGAGAATCATTTATTTGCTAAGCTTGATAAATGTCTCTTCGAGCAGTCCAGCCTACCCTTCTAAGGTACATAATTTTGTAGCATGGATTCACCATGGACTCAAGCAAGCTCAAAGAAATCCAAGATTGGCCCCGGCCCATAGGCCTCCGGGCACTGCAGAGATTTTTGGGGTTCACGAATTCCTACCGCCACTTTATAGCCAATTATTCCTCACTGGCAGCACCTCTCATGGCCATGACTCACAAAGACAGCGATATGACGAACTGGACACCTGAAGCCCTCGCTGCCTTCCGAAAACTCAAGGACGCTTTCCTTTCTGGTCCATGCTTGGTCACCCAGACCCGAATCGCCCCTTCGTAGTAGAAGTAGATGCCTCTGCCATACGGGCTGGGGTGGTTCTGAGCTAACACTCGACCCAAGGAACCCTTCTCCTGTGTTTCTTTTTCCCCCGCAAGTTCTCTACAGCCAAGCAAAACTACAGCATCGGTGATAGGGAGTTACTTGCGATTAAACTTGCTCTGGAAAAGTGGCATCCCTAGTTGGAGGGTGCTCAACATAAGTTCACTGTCTTCATCGACCACAAACATCTTGAGCATCTTAGTCATGCCCAGCATCTCAACGCTTGCCAGGCCCAATGGGCATTGTTCTTCTCCAGATTTAACTTTGAGTTATGATATCGTCCTGTGGAGAAAAACCTCTGGGCGGAAGCCTTGTCTCGCTCTTTCGAACCTGATGACTTCCCTGAAGAACCTAGTCATATTATTGACCCTTCATGTATCTGCTTATCTGCTTCCATTCCAGTCCCAGCCAAGAAGTCAGTGGTACCTTGCCGGTTTCAAGAGAAGGTTTTACGTTGGGCGCACGATTCTAAGATTGCTGGTCATCCAGGATGAGCCCGGACCCTCTCTCTCCTCCAGCGATTCTATTGGTGGCCAATCATAGTTACCAATACTCAAGCCTATGTAGATTCCTGGGATCTATCCTGGGGCTGGTTCTGTTCAACATCTTTGTAAGTGATATTGCAGAGAGGTTAGAAGAAAATGTTTGCCTTTTTGAGAATAACACAAAATGGATTCCCTGTAGAGAGAGTTGACAGAATGAGATGTGATTTAAGAAAGCTTGAGGAATACTCAAATGTTTGGCAATTAGGACTGAATGTAAATGATTGCAGAAGTGTGCATTTTAGGTGCATAAATCCAATAGAGCAATATACAATGGGGGATTAGATACTGATCTGCACTAACCTGGAAAGAGATGTTGGATGCAAAATACTATGATAAAGCAGTTACCAGAGCCAGAGGAATGCTAGAATGAATATGGAGAGGCATAGCCAGTAGAAAAATGCTTCTATACAGGTTATTATTGAGACCTCAACTGGAATACTTTATCCATTTCTAGAGGGCATGCTTCTGAAATGAATATAGAAAGGATGGCAGCGGTTCAGAGAAAGGCTGCCAAAACGGTGCAGAGTTTGCACCAAAAGCCTTTTGTAATGAGACTTAAGGACCTTGTGACAGAACAAGTACTCTCTCCCAAGCAATTGAGATAGGATTGGTTTTCCTGAACCACATAATCAAGGTTCTGATCTTGAAACCTAGGAATCAAGGAGGTAGAGTGAAAAAGATAAATACTGAGTCATGCAGCCACACCTAATTCTCCCTTGGAAAAAAGAACATAAGAAATGCCATGCTGGGTCAGACCAAGGTCTATTATGCCAGCATCTTGTCTCCAACAGTGGCCAGTCTGGGTCACAAGTACCCGACAGGTCCCAAAATATAGATTTATTTTATGTAACTCACTCCAAGGGACAGCAATGGTTTTCCTTCGTCTACTTTAATAATATTTTATTAAATTTTCCTACAGGAACTTGTCCAAACCTCTTTTAAACTCCGCTATGCTAATCTCCATGACCATATCCTCTGGCAACAGATTCCTCAGCTTGATTGTGCATTGTGTGAAAAAGTACTTTGTTTTCAGTTTTTATTTTACATGGGAATTTCAATGTTATAACAACAAAACCACTGGAAAGATGTCTTTGTTACATCAAACAGGAGAAAAGTCAGTGGAAAAATCCCCTTTGTACATTCTTTCTGGTTAAGGGTGAGCAGGCTTGTTAGCCAACTGTTTGAGTGCACAGTAGTTTTTATACCGGTACTTTGTTTATTAGCCTGTTGGGACAGCTGGATTGTGGATAAATACAAGAGGATGCTGGCACAGTATTTAATCCATGCTGCAAGATTCTCTATTGCAACCAAGTGGAAATCTGCTCCTACCGTTGAGCACTGGAGAGGTTAGGTGCATTCTATTGCTCTGAGTGAGAAACTGACCTTTATGTTGAGGGATAATGTAACGTTTTATGACAAAATCTGGGATCTTTATAGGAAATTTTATAATTCTACATGTATTAATGAGTAAGTGGCTGTTTATGTTGTTATGGAGCTGTTAAATTAAAGAGTTAAAAAAAAAAAGAAAATTAGCCAGGGAGTTGTGTGTGTAAAAGTACATGCAAAAGCAATTTTGCATATCCTTCTGAGCGCTCTACAAAGAGGCAGTCTGGGGAGTGGGGATATGATTTATGTTCATACTTTCAGTATTTGAAATTATGTGCATCAATATGAATGCACAAAGTTACACATGCTCCCGAGCAGGTGTTACTTTGTGTTTATATGTCAGTACTGGTTCTGCGCACACCTGCACATTTTCAAAGTGGATTTATGTGCATTAATCTGCTTTGAAAATTCAGGCTGAAGACTGTAAGTAAAAAGAAGCCACAAACTTTAGCCTTTGTGGGTTGTTTGAAAATTACCCTCCCCAAGGATTGAATTTAGAACAAATCCCGGATAGGTGCCCATATCTTAGTGCCAGTGTCGTGATCATCAGACAGTATGGTGAGATATAACAGCTAAGGTGGAGTGAATTCATGCAAAGATCAAACTCATGGATTTCAGAAGTACAGGCTTTGTTAAAATGGGGAAATACCTTGAGGTATTAGGTATTAGGAGAGGTATTAGGCAGGGAGGAGACAGAGAAGAGGAACAACAGTGGGCTAAATTGAAAGGAGAAAAGTAAATAAAAGTAAGAGGAAAAGGAAACCTATGTGGTTCTCTATAGAGTTGTGTGAAAAAAGAAAAGGAAAAAGATCAAAAAGTACAAAGGAACACAAAAAGAGGCTCATAGGGAAGAAAATCTGGTGAAGCTGAAGGAAGCAAAAGCTTGAGTGGAAGAAAAGCTCACCAAAGAAGTAAAACAAAGTGACAAAGTATTTTTCAGGTATATCAGAGAAAGGAAGAAGGCCAGTGGAAGTATGGTAAGATTGAAAAAAGACTTGGGTCACAGAGTGGAGAAAGTCGAGGAAAAAGTAGAACACTTTATTTCAGTGTTCACTAAAGAAGACCTTGGGGAAGAACCAATACTGGTTGGTAAGAGCATGGATGCAGGTGAGATGGATACCACTCCATTTATGGAAGAGATGGTGTTGGAGGTACTAGTGAAACTGGAAATAGACAACACCAGATGAAATACATTCCAGGAAATTGAAGGAGCTCAGAGAGATGCTGGTGGGTCTACTGAATGACCTGTTCAATAGATCCTTGGAAATGGAAGTGGTGCCACAGGACTGGAGACGGGCAGTGGTAGTCCCACTTCACAAAAATGGCAACAAGGATGAGCTGGAAATGACAGGATAGTTAGCCTAACAGTCTTACCTCAAAGAGGGGAAAAATAATGGAGACACTTCTGAAGGAAAGGATATGAACTATCTGCAATGCATTGGGTTGTATCATCTGAGGCAACATGGTTTTATCAGGGGAAAATCTTGTCTAACAAATCTGATTGACTTTTTTATTGGATGACTAGAGAATTAGATCAAGGAAGGGCACTAGATGAGATTTATCTAGATTTCAGCAAAGCTTTTGACACTATCTTGCATAGGAGGCTCATGAACAAATTGAATAGCATTGCAATGGGTTCCAAGGTGGAGGGATGGATCATAAATTGGTTGATTGCCAGATGACAGAGATGGAGGGAAGAATGGTAAGTGGAGTGCCTCAGGAATAGGTTCAGGGACCGATTCTGTTCAATATTTTTGTAAGTGATATTGAAGAAGGGTTAGAAGGAAACGTTTGCCTATTTGTGGATGAAACAAAAATCTGCAACAGAGTGGACACATTTGAAGAAGAAGATAGAATGAGAAGTGATCAAAGAAAACTCGAGGAGAGGTCAAAAGTTTGGCAATTGGGATTCAATGCCATAAAGTGCACAGTCAAGCATTTGGGGTGTAGAAATCCAAAGGAGCTGTATATGCTGGGGGTGAAAATCTGATATGCATGGATTGCGAGAGAGATTCCAGGGTGATAGTGTCCAACAGACTGAAGGTGGCGAAGCAATGTGACAAGGTGGTTGCTAAGGCCAGAGGGATGCTGGGTTGCATAGAGAAAGGCATAACCAGCGGGAAAAAGGATGTGAGAATGCCCTTGTACTGGTCATTGATGAGGCCTTATATGGAGTACTCTATTCAATTCTGGAGATCATATCTGAAAAAGGATACACAGGATGGAACCGATCTGGAGAAAGGTGACCAAAATGATGTGGGATCTGCACCAAAAGAGTTATGAGGTGAGACTGAAGAACCTAAAAATGTATATACTGGAGAAGAGGAGGAATTGGGTGATATGATACAGACTTTCAAATACCTGAAAGGTATTAATAAAGCACAGGAATCAAACCTTTTTTGATGGAAATAAAACTGTACAACAAGAGGAATTAATATGAAGCGCCAAGAGGGTCAAGTCAGGACCAACGTCAGGAAGTATTTCTTCAAGAAAGGGTGGTGGATACATGGAATACCCTCCTAGAGGAGGTAGTGAGAACAAGGGCAGTAAGGACTCTCAAAAGGGTATGGAATAAATACAGAGGATTCATAGTAGCTAAATCATGGAGCCAAAGAAAAGGATAACCTCTATTGACTGGGATAATCTGCACAGAGCAACAATTGCCCTAAGAGTATAATTTAAAAACATTTAAAAGGAGCTTTCTGGGCAGACTGGATGGACCACTTGGGTCTTTTTCTGCTGACATGTACTATAGCTGTGTTTAAAAAAGGATTGGATAATTTCTTGGAGGAGAAGTCCATTACCTGCTATTAAGTTCACTTAGAGAATAGCCACTGCCATTAGCAATGGTAACATGGAATAGACTTAGTTTTTGGGTACTTGCCAGGTTCTTATTGCCTGGATTGGCCACTGTTGGAAACAGGATGCTGGGCTTGATGGACCCTTGGTCTGACCCAGTATGGTATGTTCTTATGTTACTATAGGCTAGGGATGTGAATCGTGTCCTCGATCGTCTTAACGATCGATTTCGGCTGGGAGGGGGAGGGAATCGTATTGTTGCCGTTTGGGGGGGTAAAATATCGTGAAAAATCGTTAAAAATCGAAAAACCGGCACATTAAAACCCCCTAAAACCCACCCCCAACCCTTTAAATTAAATCCCCCACCCTCCCGAACCCCCCCCCAAATAACTTAAATAACCTGCGGGTCCAGCGGCGGTCCGGAACGGGCTCCTGCTCTGAATCTTGTCGTCTTCAGCCGGCGCCATTTTCCAAAATGGCGCCGAAAAATGGCGGCGGCCATAGACGAAAAAGATTGGACGGCAGGAGGTCCTTCCGGACCCCCGCTGGACTTTTGGCAAGTCTCGTGGGGGTCAGGAGGCCCCCCACAAGCTGGCCAAAAGTTCCTGGAGGTCCAGCGGGGGTCAGGGAGCGATTTCCCGCCGCGAATCGTTTTCGTACGGAAAATGGCGCCGGCAGGAGATCGACTGCAGGAGGTCGTTCAGCGAGGCGCCGGAACCCTCGCTGAACGACCTCCTGCAGTCGATCTCCTGCCGGCGCCATTTTCCGTACGAAAACGATTCGCGGCGGGAAATCGCTCCCTGACCCCCGCTGGACCTCCAGGAACTTTTGGCCAGCTTGTGGGGGGCCTCCTGACCCCCACGAGACTTGCCAAAAGTCCAGCGGGGGTCCGGAAGGACCTCCTGCCGTCCAATCTTTTTCGTCTATGGCCGCCGCCATTTTTCGGCGCCATTTTGGAAAATGGCGCCGGCTGAAGACGACAAGATTCAGAGCAGGAGCCCGTTCCGGACCGCTGCCGTTCCGGACCGCCGCTGGACCCGCAGGTTATTTAAGTTATTTGGGGGGGTTCGGGAGGGTGGGGGATTTAATTTAAAGGGTCGGGGGTGGGTTTTAGGGGGTTTTAGTGTGCCGGCTCACGATTCTAACGATTTATAACGATAAATCGTTAGAATCTGTATTGTATTGTGTTCCATAACGGTTTAAGACGATATTAAAATTATCGGACGATAATTTTAATCGTCCTAAAACGATTCACATCCCTACTATAGGCAACCAAAATGATAAAGGGGATGGAACAATTCCCTTAAGAGGAAAGGCAAAAGAAGTTAAGAGTTCTTCAGCTTGGAGAAGAGATGGCTGAGGGAGATGTGAAAGAGATCTATAAAATAATGAATGGAGTCAACTGGGTAAATACAAATTGGATTGTTTACTCTATCAAAAAGCACAAAGACTAGGGGACACTCAGTTAAGTTACTAGGTAATACTTTTATGACAAATAGAAGAAAAGTTTTTTTTCCCCTCAATTCATAATTAAACTCTGAGATTCATTGCCAAAGGATGTGGTAAAAGCTGTTAGTGTAGCTGAGTTTAAATTTCCTGAAACAAAAGTTCATAAACCGTTATTTAAGGTGGAGAAATCCATTGCTTATCCCAAGGGATAAGCAGCATAGAATCTATCAACCTTCTGGAATCCTGTCAGGTGCTTGTGACCTGGATTGGCCACTGTTGGAAACAGGTTACTGGGCTTGATGGACCTTTGGTCTGACCCAATATGGCAAATCTTATGTTCTTATGATAATTACTTCTGTGGATCTGTATGTGCAAAAAAACCCTCAGAGGTCAAAACTTAAGTTTTGACCTCAGAGGTCAAAACTTAAATTTTGGTTGCATCTCTTACAGAGCAGCGTTGGAGGTGCCGGGTTCGGGGCAGGGGTCCCTCACTCCCGGCTGAGATAAAAAGGGTATCAGCAGGGATGGGGGTGCAGGCATGACACTTCTTCCTTGTGAGTGAGTGGGTGGGTGGGAAGGAGGGAGGAAGGCTGATCTTGTTTAGGACATAAAATTGAGTTGGGGGCCTGGCCTACAATACTGGGCAATTTGCTACTCAAAGATTTAGGGGGAAGGGCAGGGGGTTTAGGATACATGGCCTGACTTGTATAATGCTTTCAGGGGGAAGCTTATCTTTTTGTTTAGTTTAGCACGTTATCTGGCCATACAAGGCTGCATAACTAAAAAAACCTACCCAGTTATATTCAAATGTAGTCAGTTAGAATCTTTAGTTATCCGGCTATATGTAAGCTGGTATATTTCATGAGATGTTTCTCCTGCTGAATATATGGGACAAGTTATCCGGTTAACTTTAGCTGGATAATTTGTTCACTAACCGGCCTACTGAATATGGACCTCAGGGAGACTAGCCATCCCCATCAAATATCTTTATAATAAATCTACACCAAATCATAGAAGAATGCCTGTGCACAGCACTGAGGAGCTCAAAAGTTATCAGTAGGCTCACGCATAAAGTCCTTTCTCCTCACAGGAAGGGATAGCTGGGTGCACTGGAATTGGGCAGCCTCCCAACTAAAGCAGCACAGGAACAAAACCCAGCTCCTCACTCAACAAAAGTGAAACCAAACTGACCACACTCACCAAGGCTCTGCCCCCCCCCCTCCCCATTTCTGGACAAGGACTAACCCATTGCAGGTATCCTCAGGGGAAGGAGCTGCAGGGAATGGTTTGTCCCTCCTAGCTGTTACCTACTAGGCAGAAATCTAGGGCCAGCTAGTGGGGGGATCATTGGTTCCCCACGTAAGGAACTGCATTTCTGCTCGCCTTCCAGATGCATGGACTTGGAAAGGGCCTGGGAGAAGGCCCGTTCCATTGACCTGGACACATTGAATTGGAATTGTTACTGGTTAAGTATAATGAAAACTTCTTTGTCAGCTAATCTTACCCAATCTCTGTATTTCTTTATGCATTGCATTTCATGGACACCTATAAAGCTGCGCAAAGTGGAATTAAGACCTACTAGGATTTGCTGGCATTATGAAAGTCAGGAAGGACCCTGGATCGATCTCATGCTTCTTGATTGCATCAAAATCTTCCCTTTTTGGGTTCAAATCTGGGAAATTATCTGTAAAATTCTTCCATTATGTGGTTCTATTTCTTTTCAGATTGTTGTCCTAAGATCTCAAGAGTTTCAAAGGTTTCTTTCATCTCACTGATGCAAATTGCTGGATATCCTCCTTGCCTTAGCCTTACAATCTGTTTTAAGTAATTGAAAGGATCATAGTCTCTTGAATGTTTTCTTCTGGTGGAATACTGCATGTATAATTTACAGATATGAAACTGGGGCTACCAACAGACTTAACTGTAGGGCTAAACTCCATGCTATTTGGAAACCAGCTTGTGAATTCTTGGCACTGTAATTGCTATACTTTGCTCTATTAATGTTGCAGTACTGCATTGTATGATTTTTCTTTTGCTTCTGCCTGAATTGTTTACTCCTGTGTTTTTTGTTATTGTTTGTATTGGCTTGTATTTGTCTGTTCCCTAAAACGAATAAAATGATTGAACTGAAAAAAACAATCATGGAATAGCCTTTCATAACCTTTTAGCCTCAGGTTGGGCTCTTAGGCTGGTTGCTGCCACCAGCTACCTTGAGTTTGCCCCAGCTGTGGAAGACCCTGAACTAGAAAAGCTAGAAGAACTACTGCTACCAGAGGAGGTGCCTCATTTTTAAGCTTCCTTCACCTCTCTCCTGCCACTGCCTTTGGCTCACCTCCCGCAGGCATTGCTGCCTGTTCTGAAGCCTCACCTGGCCTATAAGCCACTCCAGGGTTGGCTGAGGTGCAGCAACTCCTCCATTCTGATCTGGAGGTAGTATTAAGAAGCGGTATCCCCCGGGTTCTTGCATTTCCACATATAAGGCCAGGCCTAGGACATGCCTGCGTGGGAGGGGAGAGGGTCCCATGGCTACAGAAGCAGGGCTGGGGACAGAAGAACACCAGCCTGCTGCCTGAGAAGAAATCACCACTGCCCTTGCCATCAAGCATCCATTGATGCCCAACCAACAGTTCCGCCATAGAGTGGTGGCAGTGCCATGAGGGCACGGTTTCCCCTGTCACTGCCTCTTTGGGGGCCAGCCGGCGCTGCTCAATTCCATCCTCCCTGGGAGAGCTGCAGTGTCTGTGATGCCTTGCCCCAGAGCCAGCTCTGTGGCCCCTTTCCTTGCCCCATGTATCTGCTCTGTTGACCTCTGTGCGTACTGCTGAGGAATGCTCCCGCTCTGAACATAAGAACATAAGAAATTGCCAAGCTGGGTCAGACCAAGGGTCCATCAAGCCCAGCATCCTGTTTCCAACAGAGGCCAAACCAGGCCACAAGAACCTGGCAATTACCCAAACACTAAGAAGATCCCATGCCACTGATGCAATTAATAGCAGTGGCTACTCCCTAAGTAAACTTGATTAATAGCCGTTAATGGACTTCTCCAAGAACTTATCCAAACCTTTTTTGAACCCAGCTACACTAACTGCACTAACCACAATCCTCTGGCAACAAATTCCAGAGCTTTATTGTGCGTTGAGTGAAAAGAATTTTCTCCGATTAGTCTTAAATGTGCTACTTGCTAACTTCTGCTGTCACAGCTTCCACCTGCTTTGTAGCCTGTTGGGCCTTAGCATTCTTTCTGTGTGATATGTGGCAGGCTGGAGCCGCTGAGTCAGAGTGAAGGCCTCAAAGTGGCCCTTTCCAGTGACCCTAGGGCCCCAACAGGCGGCGAGACTTACATAATTGAGCAAAGGCTGGAGCTGCAGGTGGAGTAAGCAAGGAAGATCGCTGGGCAACCAGAGTCTGCTGCTGCTCTTGGAAATAAATAATAATAACTATCAGGCTCTGCTAGAATAGTAAACAAAATTAATTTAAACTGTCTCAGACTTAAAAAAAACCAGAAACAAAAGCCATGTGGCAGCTGCCCCTGCAGCGTTCAGCAGCCTGGGATTCTGTGGGGTGGCTCAGTTTAATTTTTAATAATAAACAAAACATGAACCTGGCTTTTCGTAGCCCTAGAAGTTTAAGTCAAAACCTGCTTATTATAAACTGTGTTCAAATTCTGCCCGGCGTGCTTTTAACCCATTTCCTTAGATACTGATTTACACAGCAAAATGGGATACAATCAGAAAGCATTAGTCTTTCCCATGGACACACAGATGTGGGATTTAGAGCCTGATTTCTTTCCTGTTCTGTGTACGGGAGAAAAAAAAAAAACCTTTCCTAAAACAAACCCTTAGAAGGGAGGTCTTAGGGAAATCTGATGCTAATGAAGTGGAAGGAATGTTATACATTACCATTCCCTGCCCTGCCCCCCTTTCAGAAAAGGTCAGTCACAAGTTAACAACTGGGAAAGAAACTTAGCGGGACTCGAGCCTGTGAGCGGCTGAAAGGACTCCTTCCTGAGCACTGCAGACGCCCCATAGGTAAATCTTTGGTTTACAGTTGCAGCCACCAGAACCTTTAGCGTATGTAGTGTAACCTCTGTGGGCCCCTACCTGCCCCCAATTTGGGTGTTTGGGGAGTGGTGAAGGGAAACTGCGATTGCATCTTTAAAAAAAAAATACGCGCTTTATAAAGCGGTTAATGAGAGGGACAAATGCAGAAAGCACGTCTGCAGATGTTGAGAGCTCCTGATGGCTGCTGAGCTCTGGGAGCTGTAAGCTCTGCACAGCTAGAAATAAGGCAGACATCCCGGGGCTGGGCTGCTCGGCACGACAGGGGAAAGGCACCGACATGTGTAGACTCCTAGAGACCTGGCGTGCATGAAGAAAAGCGCTGCGAAAGTTACAGCAGCCGGACTTCGAGGGATCGCTCCAGTTAGATCCCCGCTGCTTTCTTTCATTCTGCTCAGAGAAAGGTTTGAGTTGTGAGTGAGCAGTTTGAAGAGCAGGAGCCAGGTCTCACTGCTCGGCTCGCAGGCACATTCCAGCCTAGATCATGCTACATGCACAAATCCTTTGTCCTGATTTCCGAAATAAATTCTTGCTCTGGGGAAATGAAACCTCTGAAGTGGTGTGGATATCCTGAAATCGCTCTTTTTTTTTTTTTTGCAGGTGATCATGTTGGGAAGGGCGCACCCTCCCTGGCTCAGAGGGTCCTTACTTCTGCTTCTCTTGCTGGGAAGCTGCAGTATCGTGGCGGCAGACTCGTGCCGGGGCGTCTCCTGCCCCTCCGCCGCTGGAGGAGAAGGCGAGCGGGCGTGCGGGACAGCGCGGTGCAGGGCCCGCGCGGTGAAAGGCGGCAGCAGCAGGCCGCCCCGCTCCTTCCAGCCCTCTCTGGCCACCGGCGCCCAAGGCAGAGCAGCGCCGGACCCAGCCCAAGGAGGAGGAGGAGGAGGAGCGTGTCCCGGCGGAGACTGCCCCGTCACCGCGGCCGCGCACCCCAACGGCACCCAGGAGTGCAAGGGCCTGCAGTGCCGCCTGCCCCTGCGGATCCGCGCCCGGCCGCGCCCGCGGGAGCCCTGTGCCACGCGGGAGGGCTGCAGCAGCGCCGACAGCCAGCAGGAGGGGCCCAGCCCCGTGAGGCTCAGCGAGCGGGCCGCTCAGTTCCTGGGAGAGCTGCCCGACTTCGCTTACCCACCCTCGGAGCTGGGCGTGCAGCTCACCTGCGACATCAAACCAGGTGGGTGTGGGCTTCAGGCAAAAAGGTTCTGCACCGCCCCTCCCCCAGCTCATTCATCTGAGCCCTGCTGCAGCTCATGACAATGATGGCATGGGCCGTGGAACCCGGGGGCATCCCGATCTGATGGTGACAGCAGGTAGTGAGTGAGTTGTGAATGTTGGTGTCCAGGCAGATAGGCTTCGGGTACACCTGAGCTGCTAAGCGATGAACGCATTTCACAAGGCAAATGTTTAAATATTTCTACATTGCCTGAAACTCCTTGTTTGACTCTTTTGGTAGAAAATAAGGTATCTTCTGTGCTTTGATCAATCTTCTTTAATATGCCAGCGAAGAAAAGAGGAAGTTAATACATGACTGAAAGGAATCTGAAGGATGTATCTGTAACTGACATGGCTTAACAGAGTGGTAGGTCGTGTTTGTGTTCAAACTTAACAGGAGGCCTAGAAACAACGGTGGGGTAGGCAGATTACATTTTCTTTTGTTTTATTAGAATACAGCTTGACATTAGTGGAAGAGATGCACAAACATGGATGCTTTAGGAGAATGTTGCATCAAGATTTGGAGATTAATAAAGAAAATGCTCCAGCAATAGCACTCTAAATCAAATGCTTTGCATACAAGTGCAATAAATTCCTGCCCCATATGAGTAGATTGAGGCTATGGGAGATAAAGTAGTTTGTGAAGATGGTAACCAATGTTAGTAGCAGGATTTGAATGCAGGTCTCCTGGGTCCCAGGCTATTGTTCCAATCATTAGACAACCTGGCCTTTCCTCTCTTGACATTTAGAGGAGGTAATAGCCCTAGTATTCTCTGTTCTGCTACTGAAAATGGGGTTGATGCAATAATTGTGTGCAGAAAACGGATTTTCAGTGTTGAGCGCCCTTTTTCCTAATGCACGCCCAGCCACCTCTCCTAGGTGCATGATTCAATATTTAAATGAGGGGGTCGTGCTAAGAAGGAGGTGCTAGGGAAAAATGTGTGTCCCTAGTACCCCCTCGACATCAGGCACACAGGAGAGGTGGCTGTCAAGTGGGGTGGGAAAAAGGACGCTCAATCTATGAGCATCTGTTTTCTCCCGCTACCAGCTTAGGCACGTATAAGATATATGGCCTGGACCGTGTGTCTCGTGTGTATTGGGAACCCAGAATTTTTTTTTTTAACTTTTTTTTTTTTTTTTTTAAACTAAATACTTCTTTATTTGGTTCCTCCTACCAGGGGCGGTTCTATAATGAGGCAGCCGCTTCAGACGGCAGAATTTTGAAGGGGCAAAAAGTGCCCCTTCAAAATTCTGCCCAGCCCCTGCCTCCCCTTCCCCCCGTCGTGCCACCCTCTCCTGACCCCCCCCCCCCCAAGACTCACGAAAACCCCTGGTGGTCCGGCGGCGGGAGGGGCCGTTGGCTGGTACTAACGAACACGGCACCGGTGGCCTTTAGCCCCTACCATGTGACAAGGGTTGGCCGGTTTTTGTGAGTCCTGGGGGGGTTATTTTATTTAAATTTGGGGGGCCCACAGGGGCTGGGTGAGTGGCGGCATGTAGTCCCCGCTTCAGGCAGCACTTTGCCTTGCGCTGCCCCTTCCTCCTACTTAGTATTGCAACCCTGAGCTGGTGTAAAATTTGCCACGTTGCAAGGGGGCATTGGCTGTGTGGAAAATTTATTGGATTCCAGGCATTAGCAAGTAGCCTCATCTACATGAATTTACATGTGATGAGCGCTGTTAACTGGGCGGGATTTGGACACATGTTTTAGACTCACTAATTCCCATATCGGATCGGGGTTAAGGACGTGTGTCCAGCCATGTGTAGCGACTAGTGCATGGTGTTGCATTGGCCCCAATGTGTTTCTTATTTTGGGATATATTCATATATTCAAGTAAGCAAATCTCACTACTCTGATTCACTATTATGGAGTCAATGTAATAAGCCATGCATTAAAATTGTATGTTAAAGTCAACTCACAGTTTCTTAATGCATGCACTGAGCTGATGGTATGCAATAAGCTAATGGTATACTAATGCTTTGGGAGTTTAAAAAAATGCCCCGACTTAAAAATGTGCACACAAACCCCAAGTAGTATGTGTACATATTCTTTTACATCAGAAAAGGAGAATGATTTATGTGCACAAAACATGATTTTACATGCAGAAAATCCGATTTATGCATAAAGCATAATTTCTGCACACAAATCCTGTTTTCTACCTATAAAACACAAGTATAAGATCCCCTGCACCACAAACTCCAAGTTCAGCTCCCGAGACTAACATTGGCCACAGGAACTCCACCTTTAACCAGGAGTTAAATTTTGAACATTATGGAAATATGGGTTAAGCCTACACATCTCTCGGCACTGGGTGGGGATGTAATAGCGAATGCCATCATTAACATATTTGTATGGAGGGGGGCGCTAATTTGTTCGCAAATCTCCTTGCTAAATCAGGTGTAAAGTTAAGTGCACAAAATAGGTACACACTGCTTGCTAGAGCTTATCACACCTTATTAAATTGGTCCCTATGTGGGATACCTCTTGCATTAATCAGCTTTGGTGCCTGATTTTAACCATCTAGCAGGCCATTCTTATCCTTGTGATGTGCTCTTGTTGTGACTCGAGGTTCACAACAGAAGTATTGAATCCAAATTGTTAACACACGAAATAGCATATGGAAATGCCTATAGCAATAACTTTAGTATTAACATAAGTACCTAAATGGTAGCACTAGTGTGCACAGGCTGGATAAATCTGGCCATTGTTAGTACCATGTTTTATGCTCCATGGCTTTGTGGTGGCGCAGAACGTTGATGTCATGCTCTACAATCAGCACAAGTTTGAGATCTGTGAGCAATAGCACCAGCTATTGAGGCTTCAGCCCTGGCTATATACACATCTTTCCCATATATTCATAATTCAATCATCTTTAAAAGAAAATCTATCTAAAGTGCAGCGTTTATCTTATATCTATTTACCTCATGCTTGGATGATAAATGACTGAGCAGCATGCAAACTCATAAGGAGTTTCCTTGGGAATTTAAATATCAGTAGGTGAACAATATTTAAATTTCCTAGGTTTGTACAAACCTGTCCATCTATTGATATTTAAATTTCCCAAGGAAACTCCTTAAGAGTTTGCATACTGCCTGGTCATTTATCAACCCAAGCATGAGATAAGTAGATGTGAGATATACTCTGCATTTTTAGATAGTTCAATCATTTAAAAAAAAAATCTATGAATGTATGTGAAAGATGCATGAATGGTCAGTAGTCAGGGTTGAAGTCTTGACGATTGGTGCTACTGCTTACAAGTTTGAAACTTGTGCTTGTTCAACCCCTTTTTGTGTCTGTTACCATGTGTCCAATACATGCGTAGGCAACGCTCTGTAACAGAACCACATGTTTATGCTGGAGAGGCTGGATATGGATATAGTTGAGTATTGTATGGTAACTATTTTGTAGTTGGCATCATTCAGCATCTGTTTTGCATTCAAGAAAGGATACTTGCTGCTTATTATATGCTGTGCCTTTGGGTTTTTTGCCCACCTTCCCTGAATTATATGTGAGGATGTATCAGTTATATGCCACAAGGAATGTGCATTCGTTTCAATCCAAATAGGAAAACACAATAAATGAGTTGATTTTTCAGTTCATTATGGGGCAACAGAACCAAATGGGGTACTGTCTCTGAAAAAATCGGAGACCTTTCCAGTTCATTCAGTTCAGTTCCATTAAAGTCTATGGGGGAAGCATAGCAATTCCTTTTTTTATATTTGAAGCCAGACAGAATGGTGCCAGTTAGGAATGGGACAAGGAAGGAGCAGGACCAATCATGTTTCAGCACTTTTTCACCATTAATCCAGGTATAAGTGCATACAACTTAAATAAACCAATATATTAAAACATTATTCAATTTTTAATATCGGTATAATTTTTTATTTACATAACATTCATCAAGAAAATTCTTTACATAATTTTCATCAAGGCACTTTTTCAACTAGCCTATCTCAGCTGGCAGCTGCATGTCATGAATTCATCAAAAGTTTGTAAGTGAAAATGAAACAGCACTTTGAGCAATAACTGTTGTGCTGGGGGGTGGACCCTTGTCCTGGAGCAGTGGAGAACGGCTCCCTGGTAGGGACCAGGAACCACCTGCCCCCAGGGAGCGGAGCACTGGAGAGACAGAGGCTAGGATGAGCTTCACCACTGGAAGCTGCGGTCCCTGGGCCACTTGGACTTAGGTGGGCCTCGCAGGGTCTCCTGGAGAGATGGAAGTCAGGCGTGCCCACAGACAGGAGAGGAGCGTGATCGGGTTCAAGACTGGAGGTCAGATGGAGCAAGGAGGACCAGAACAGCGTAGGCGATGACAAGACAAGGGACAGAGCCAGAATCAGGAGACGTAGTCAGTCAGGCAGAGGTCAGAATCCAGGAGTCAGTCCAAGGTCAACAAAGCAGAGGTCAGGTTCCGGAGGTCAGACAAGGTTACAGGCAGGCTGAGGTCAGAAGGCAGGCAGCAGGCAGGAGGGTCAAGGAACAAGCCGAGGTCAGTACCAGTGAGACCATCTGTCATCTCCCCAGACTAACACAGGTACGGAAGGATGCTGGAACAAGGCTGGAACAGAAGGATCCTGGAACAAGACTGGAACAAGGCTCAGAAGGCAGTGACAATCTAGCAATACTAACCTGATTGCCAAGGCAAGGAAGTGCAGGCAGGGACTTCCTTATATCAGGCAATCAATCAGGGCATGACACGGAGCTAAGACCCGTCCCTGGCCCTACAAGAGGCCGGGCAGTCTGCGTGCGCGCACTTAGGGGCATGGCCAATGCCATGGAAGGTGCTGAACTCTGACGTGAGGCCTGGTGCGCAGTGGAAGGCCCGGCGACCGCCGCCGTGGGACGGGGTGTGCAACAATAACATTTTGTTAGTTCCGAAGCTCCTTGTTTCAAAGCTGAGTGTAAAAAAAAAATTAAGAAAGAAAAATAATTTTCAGGAGAAAACAGAGTGTGCTGTTAATCACTCGCCTATACCATGCCTAGCTAGGATTTGGGGTGCTTCCCAGCAACTGAAAAAAATCTGTAATCTCTGTGAGAGGTTTACAGTTGAGAGGTTTACAGTATCAACAGAGTAATACTATTACTACACTTGATAATATGCCAGTGGCTGGGGAAAAAATACAGACAGGTTGTCTGTCTTTTTCTTGAAGTCTGTGGAGTGTTTATGCACTGCAGTGATTTAGAGGCAGCTTCCTGCTTGTTCTGTGTAAAAGAATCAGTAAGACAGTATAATAATTCTCGTGTGTGTGACTCTTGCACTAAGTTTGACTTATTTTCTTAGGGTGCATAGTTATTCAGCAAGCACTCATTGGGGCTGATGTAAAAAAAAAAAAAGTGCTGAAAGTGGGCGCTGAGTGTTTAGCGCCCGCTTTCCTAACACGCCACCAGGCACTTCTCCTGGGGACGCCATGAAATATTTCAATTAGGGTCACATTGTCAAGGAAGGGCTAGGGTCAATAGCATGCTCCTAGTGCCTCCTTGTCAACTGGCACCAGCGAGCAGTCGACTGTCCACGGCTGTCCGCTGGTTTAGAAATGGATGCTGAATTTATCGGCATCCGATTTCCTAATCGGCACACAGCCATGGGTTCGGGAAATAGACGCTGGTTTACTGAGCATCCGTTTTCAGAACTTGACCGCCAACAGTTTCTAAAAACTTTTTTTTTTAAATCTTTCTGTCCTCTGACTTAATATCGTCACAATATAAATTCAGAGGATATACAGAAAAGCAGTATTTTCTACTTTTCTGTACAACTTTTTGGGGTGCTCAGAAATTAACGCCTGCTTTGGGCAGGCGTTACTTTCTTTTTTTTTCTTAATTTATATTTTTTGAAATTATAACATTTACAAAAGAAATGATATAATCAAGTATTACAATAGTTACATATCACCATTTTTAAAGAAAACATACTTGTATTCCAGCCCACATCTAGGAGAAGAGGAGAGATAATCAATCCACATCACTAACATATTCTCTTTTACAATCAAAACTCCCTTTATACCCTTACTCAAATTACCTGAGATTTATCAGAAATAAAATGTTGCAAATGGGACGGGTCAAGAAAAACAAACTTATTATTTTGAAACAATATCTGGCATTTGCAAGGAAATTTTAAGAAAAAGCTAGCTCCAACATCTAACACAGATTGTTTTAAGGACAAAAATTGTTTCCTCCGTGTTTGTGTCGCACGGGAAACATCGGGAAAGATTTGTATTTTTTGACCACAAAAACTACGATCCTTATTCTGAAAATATTTAAGAAAAAACAAATCTTTGTCCCGTTTCAAAGAGAAGGAGACTAACATTGTAGATCTTGAATTAATCAAGTCCAAGGAATCTTCCAAGAAAGTAGAGACTCCTGGGCTATCTAAGTTATCAACCCCGCCCTCCTGAGTTTGCAATATCTTCTTCTTAGGTAAATAATATAGTCTCAAAACTAACAGTATTTTTCCTTCATCAAACAACAAAATTTCCATCTCATATTTTTTATATAATTCATCAGCTGATAGTAGTCTTGAAATTGGAAAGTTAAGTAATCTAAGATTATTTATTTATTTATTTTTTATATACCGATGTTCCTGTAAAGTATACATATCACAATTAAGATTACTTGATCTTAATTCATTCTCCAATATTTCAATCCTACTATGTAACATCATATTGTCTTTAATGGAAGAAACATTTACAGCCTGTAATTTATTTACTACTGGGTTCAATTTTGCAACTTCCTGTTCTATTTTCTCAGTTCTTCTATCTAAATCCTCAAATTTATCTTTAGATTCTACAGAAAACGTGTGCACGTTAGATATAAACCCAGACATTTTCTTATCTATTTTAGCTGATAGCTTCCATACATCCAACAAAGTCACATTTTCTGGTTCAACATTAATTTCATCCTCCTCATTTCTTATTTCAGAAATTACAGATGGACATTTGACCTTATTTAAAACTATCTGTTGCCTCGCCACCCAGACCCAAAGTACCCATTTGTATAGTCCGTTCTGATGGGGATACATCTCCTCTCACGGTTTGTATCGCTCCAGCCGAGGGAATTATATTTTCATTTGCTGCAGATGTGACTTCCAAAACCGGATATAAGGGGGATTGTATGGCCCTGGGGCTTTGAGAGGCACCTGCAAAGGTATTCCCCTCCAAATCACCCCCAACGACGGACTCACCCACATAAACGACATGGGAGTCCATCGGGCCAATTCTCTTTGTCACGGGAGTTGAAGGCAAGGAGGCATAAGTTTTACTTTTTCTTTTCTTCCCATAAATTTTTTCACCTAGGGGTGTCACTGTCAGCGGGGATCCGGGCCTCCCCTCTCTTGACCGGGAGAAGATTTTCACTCTCAAAACTACCAGCAGGTAGTACAACGGTCAAGGAATTCCCAGCGTGTAGACCTCTCTCTCCTCTCCTCCGGTGTTACTTTCTGAGCATTGGACGCACATTTTTTTTTTTTTTGCATTGGGAGTGAATAACTAATAGCGCTCATCACATGCATTTGCATGTGATGAGCGCTATTAGTTTCCCGGAGTGTTGGACGCGCATTGTGGAGGCACTAATCCCCTTATAGCACAAGGGGCTGTGCACGTGCCTACACAACCCACGTCCAACTGCGGGTTAAAGATTGCGCCCGGCTGAGCGCATTGTATTGCATTGGCCCCGTTGTGTTTTGTGAGGAAAGTGACTGACTGGTTTGCTTTCTGACATGTCTGTGTGTATCCACAGTATTGTGTAAAAACCTTTTAACATTAAACCCCCCTATCCATTAGTAATCTGCTTCAATAAATTCCATCATGTTACTAGCTTCAAGAGGTAGATGTGTCAGTGGGACAGGACAAGGGAAGGCCACTCTTCCTCCAGAGGGACCTGAGGCAAGCACAAGTATCAGTAGCGATGAGGAGGAAAGCTCTAAAGTGATTTTTTACAGAGTAGAAAACCAGCTAGAGATACAAAATGGGCTGAGAAGCTGCAACAGCAGCCACTTGCTTCCATTTCCATGTGATATTATACTGCAGGAGCAGAAAAAGGCAGACTTGGTGGTGGTGGGGGGGAGTGAGTGCAGGAGCAGTGGGGGGGAACTAGGAAGACATCCCCCAAAGCCAGCACAGGGCTCCCTATTGCATTCTCACCAGTGTCTGCAGCAAATTTTTGTAGAGCCCACTGTTTCAGAAAAAATCAGGGGAGGGATTTGAAGACATAGAGGAAGGGAGATATTGAAAATCTAGTAGCTGAAGCGGGTTTGAAGACCTAGTTGCATTTACTAGCATGATATGGGGTGAGCAGCAGCAGGCAAACAGCAGAACAAGCTTCTAGCTCTCCAGCTCCAGCAGCTGGAGAATTCATTTCCAGGCTCTGGGAGAGGGGGAGGGGAAGGAGCAGAGTCAGAGGTCACAGCGGTTTCACACCCAGCCCCAGCCTGGGCTCATGCTTCCAGTATGGACATTGGGTCACTTGAAATCTCAGTGCCCCTGCCATCCCCAATCCAAATCCTCCTTCATCCCTTCCGCTCCTCCCAACCCATTTGTGCCACAATTTCTGTCCAAATGATCCTGTCAGGGCTAAAATCACCCCCAGGAAAAGCAGGTACTGGAGAGCATAAGAGATACTCTTGTTTTATTATTATATACGTGTTGTTACTTCCTTGATGCAAACACTTCGTGAACTGGCGAGGAATACATTTTAAATAAATAAAGGTATGGCCTCCAGAACTGACTGCAGTACTCAAAGTGGTAGTCTCAGTAAAGACAAGGGCAATATTACCGCCTTTTTCCTGTTGGTGATATCAATCTGTACACCCACCCTGACCTACTGTTCACTTTCCTGCTGCTTTATTACATTGACCGGGAACCTTCAGGTCATCCAGGATGGTCACTGCAGATTCTCTGCCTAGCACGGCGTGAGAAGTCAGTTTGGCTCTCCTTGCTCCCACTATTTTTTGCAAGAAAAGAAGCCTTGCTGAATCTGTAGTGCAGATTTTGTGGACCCAGACGTAAAACTGAATTGTACTAGCAAGTGAGATGAAAGCCAGCAAGGAAAGGCAACAGGATCGTATGTAATAAATTAAATACAAGCAGGAAGTCATAAAATTAAATTGCTACCTCTGTTCTAGCAGTGATGTGATGCCAATTTTATATATATATATATATATATATATATAAAGGGGCTCTCCTCAGCTCTGCTTCACTCAGGGATACACTTTGTTTTCTTAAAATAGTTTAAGCAGGGCCCCCCCAGCAGCCCCCCCCCCCTTATTATATCACTACATTGTAGGTTCTAGTAAGAAGATAAGCTGCAAAACATTTAGTGTTGTGGCTTATGATGTTGCCAGATCCTTTTAATGGGGTTTACAGCTTTATTGTGCCCATCTGACTTTCCAAAAACTCTTAAATCTTTCACCATTGTGTTTATTGATCCAGTTTATAATTAGCAGACAGTTAACACCTACTACTATAAACTTATATTGAAAACCATCAGTATATTTTATTAAAATATACATTTACTTCAAACAGAAAGACATTGTAGCAATTTCTACTAAAGTTATCCAGATAAGTCTTATCTGGCTAACTTATGCAGATGTTCAGCTTTGAATACTGGCCCCAGTGATATTTTTGCATTTTAAATTTTCCAGGATACAGTGACTAGTCTGTGAAAATGATAGACATTTTCTAGATATGTTATGTATTGTATTGTTGAATGTACATAGTATTTAGATATTGTTTTATATGTTAATTGCATTGTTTTCTGCTTTGGATGAAAGACGAGTAATAAATATATTTTATTCAATTTTCTATACTGCGGTCTTGACTTAAATAAGGTTTGCCCAATGTGCTTTACAAAATTAACTAATAAACCAGGGCTGGCCAACTCCGGTCCTCAAGAGCCACAAAGAGGCCTGGGTATCAGGATATCCTCAATGAATATACATGAGATAGACATTTATGCACTGTCTCCATTGTATGCAAGTCTATGTCATGCATATTCATTGGGGATATCCTGCTGGTTAAATAATTGGTCAATTAAATAAATAAATAGTATGGTTTAAAGTACTGGCACTAGGTTGAGTCATTAGAAATCAGTTTATCTATAGTCTCTTGACTATCTAGCATCCTCTTCTGGTCTTATCATCAAGGGGGGCAATATACCAAGGCAGGAGTTCGCAAATGGGGGAGGGCATGAATAACCCTGAAATGGGGCATGCCAGCTGACTGATGGAGGAAGAGAAAAATTGCTATACTGTTCAATCTTGACACCATGGAAGCACTGCAAGCTCAGGAGGGTGGGGAGTACTGACATCACCGTAATTATGCCAAGGCTTAGCCAAGCATCTTTGAGCGGGCTTCAGATAAGCAAAGCTTCCACTGCATCAGGCTCAAGAAAGGAGCCACTTCCACTGTGGTGGGTCCGGGAGAGAAACCACCTCTGCTGTGGTGGGCCTGTACATGGGAGAAGCTGCGGTGGAATTTCACGATCCAGGAAGAGCTGTGGCATCTTCAGGCCTTAACCTGGGAGGTGCTCCTGCTGCTGCTGCTGGGTTCCTACCCAGGGAGAGAGATCGCAGCTGCTGCCCATTCAGGGGAAAAGACGTGGTGAGGTAGGGGAATGGAATTGACAGAGAGGGCAGACAGAGGGTGGGGGAATAAAAGCAAAATGTGTAAAAACGTTAAATAAGCAAAACAAGAAATGAAAAAAGCTGCGAAAACCAAGACAAAATAGGAACAATTATTGAAAATGGTAATAACCCCCCGCCCAAAAAAAAAAACCCCCAGACTGCTGGGCCATGTGGGATGGAGATTTTCCAGCTCCTAAAATATTGGGCTGGCATTCAAGATTTTTGAAAAATGTATTACCCCCTACCATTTGTATATGAAGTGAGGTGTTTCTCTCTTTGGTCTGCCTGTATCTTTGTGTCTGTGTTTGTCTGGTCTCTGTGTTTGGTGTGTTGTGGTGTGGTCTATCTGTCTTTCTCTATCTCTATGTCTGGGAGTCGTGTGTCTGTGTCCCTCTGTCTGGGTGAGGGGTGCCTGCCCGTCTGAATCTGTGTTTCTATGTGCACATGTTTCTTTCAGCAACTTGAAGAGAAATAAAACGGATGCTTTGAGTCACTGATTAGCAGTATGGACACCCTGGTGGCTTGGCAATTGGTTGAAGAGCTGATTGCTTGGCAAGAAAATGTGATACCAGCCAGGAAAGAAAACCTCTGCACAGAAGTTTCTTATGGATGACTTCAGAAAAGAGATAACTAAGCCTCAATATAGTATGGTTATCCTTTTTTTTTTTTTTTTGCAAAATCCAGCTTGCAAAGACCTTTTCTCTAGCATTTTAGCACTCCAAATATAGTTAATGAGCTGCTTTGCATAATTTTGCACCACAGCAGCTCATTAGCTTTGAATTTGCATGAAATTTCACAAGCATAAACTTATGTGTATTGTGCCAGGAGGTGGACCCTTGACCTAGTGGTAGGAGGTGGACCCTTGACCTAGTGGTAGGCTCCCTGGTCAGACCCAGAGAGCGCCTGCCACCAGGAGGCGGAGCACAAGAGGAGGCAGAGGCGAGCTGGAGCTTCACCACTAGCAACCCTGGGTACCCTCGGGTTGAGCCCTTGGGTACCTGGGGCGCCTGGTCTTAGGTGGGCCTCGCAGGATCTCCTTGATAGGAAGTTCAGGTGTATGCCCACCACAATCAAGGGTGCGTGGTCGATACTCAAGCCAGAAGTCCTAGGTGCCTGAGAAGGCCAGAAGAGAGTCTCTGAATGTATGGCAAGGATCAAGGCCAGATTCAAGGAGGCGTGGTCAGCCAATGCAAGGGTCAGAGCCAGTAATCAGTCCGTGGATAGAAAGCCAAAGCAAAGGTCAGGTTCCAGGAGACAATCAGACGTGGTTGAGTTCAGGCAGAGGTCAGTTCCAGGCAGTGTTCAGATGTGATCGTAGAAACAGGCAGAAGGTCAGAGGCAGACGGTGATCAACGTAGTCAAAGGGAAGCCGAGGTCAGTACCAAGAAGACAGTCCGAAAGGTACTTCCTGGGGAGATGAGGAGACAGAAGGACACTGGAACAGAAGGACACTGGAACAGAAGGACACTGGACAGGACTGGAACAAAGGCTGGAACGAGACTAGAACATAGACTGGAACCCAGAGGCAAACTAGAAATCACTAAGATCGACCCAATTGCCAAGGCAAGGAAATGAGGGTAGGAGCTTCCTGTTATAGTGTGATCAATCAGGGCGCGCCACGGAGCTGGGATCCGCCCCTGGCCCTTTAAGGTGCCGGGCGGTCCGCATGCGCACCTAGGGGCGGGGCCGATCCCACGGAGGACGCCGAGCCCCGCTGTGAGGCTTGGCTGGAGGACGAAGGCCAGGTGATTGCCGCCACGGGACACCGAGGCCTAGCTTTGCTTGCCACCGCTGCAGGGGAGGACCACCCGGGACCCTTGGAGGAGCTGGAGAGGTGAGCAGGCCCAGGCGTGGGCTGAGCGCAGATGGGACGCGCAATAATGTGCATATGTTTGCTGCATACAAAGCCAAAAAGGTTTGCAATGTCCACGTCATGTGTAGAAGGGAAAACTTGTGCGCCTCAGCTCAACGTTCGCACTCAAGTTGCTGTTTTTACATGTGAAGTGAACTGTACAAAATTCAGTGCACCTTAATACATTGGGCCTCTTGGTCTGCTTTTCTTGCTTGTCCTAAGGTCTTTTATTTCTTGTAGTTACATTTTGGTCACCTTTTTATTTCAGTTATTCCATGGCTATTTTAACTCCTTTGCATTCATACTATGCACCCTTGTAAGTTGGATGCCTGCATTGGGTCATGATGAATCAGCATAGCAATGTCGCATTTTATGTGCTATCTGGTCTAATCTGTTACTCTTGGCTTGGAGACTTTTTATTCTGTGCATTGCTTTGGGCGATCAAAAAATGTTTTAAAATAAACACTTAGATTCATAATGGGATGAGTGACTTAAGTAGGAAGAACTTTGAAAAAAACTTGAATCACTATAATCTCCTGAAAAACGAGGGTGGATCTTAAAGATTGCGCCTTGAACCATCTCCTTTTTAAAACTATTGTTCCTAGTGCTACTTCAAGGCTTAGTCATTGGGACCCTGATTCCTCCCAGAAGGGGATAAAAAAGTGGGTGATGTTCGCATTTTGCTGAATTTCAGCAGTCATGAAATTAGGTGTCTGGCTTGAAAGGAAAACTTCAGGAAGGCTTTCCACTGATATTTCACTATCACCCTTAACTTTGCCCATAGGTTTGCATCCTAAGAGTGAGTCACCCAAATGTGGACAGGCTTTTTCTGCAACTCAGCAGCCCTCTTGTTAAATATATTGACTCCGGTCACAGGCATGAGTAACTTCACCTGCCTCCATGCAGCCCCATTCATTTCAATGAGGACTTTATTGACCTTTCTAATTCCTTTCACCAACTTTTCATCAGAATTATTTCTTGCTTTAACGCTGCCTCTTCTCGTACTCTCTCTGAATTGAATATCTTCTGAACTTTTAAATGTTCCCACTTTTTCTGAGGAAGTGCTGCTTTGTACTGTGCTTTTTCTTTCCTTTCATTTGTCATATCTCTCTCTTCCATAGCTGTTCTGTATTTTAAACAACAACTACAACTTTTTTTACATTTTTTTTGCAACACTTAAGGCTTTGTTGAACAATCAGACCCTTCCTCACCCAAAAATTAAATCATCCAACATATCTGTTCCGTCATATATTATTTCCTTTTCTCTATTCCTTTACCTTTATTCTCTTATTTTGACATTCTGCAGTCCTCGTTTTTTTGCTCATAGTTAACCATCCTTCACCTTCAGTTTTTAAAGCTGCACATGCACTAACTCAGGACGTCCAAGACCTGATCGGGTGACCCCACAACCAATACAGATGAGATCAATTAACATACATTAGAACATAAGAACATAAGAAATTGCCATACTGGGTCAGACCAAGGGTCCATCAAGCCCAGCATCCTGTTTCCAACAGTGGCCAATCCAAGTCTCAAATACCTGGCAATTACCCAGGTGTATGCAAACTGATTTCAGGCACGGTGCAATATTATGTATATAGTTATAGTTATAGTTCTATTTCATAGCATCGTCCCATTGATGCTTGTTAGAGGTAAGGGCTCCCCCCGAAAGTTTTTTATATCACCCTTAGTTCACCATGTTTTCTGTTATATGTAAGGGCACCGCCCAAAAGTTTTTTGTTCAATGTGAACCGATACGATGTGCCAACGGATATCGGTATATAAGAGATGTCAAATAAATAAATAAATAAATAAAATTCTTTGTGGCTATCCTGAAAATTCAACAGGTTTGTGAAGCTCTGTGCTGACTGGTATCTTTTCCTGTAACAGCCCTTGCTAAGTCACACATATCTATTAGGAGACTCCATTTTCTATTTTGAAATTCTAGTCTTCTTCTTTTATTCAGCCCTTTTAATCTTTTCTTTTCACTGTAAAGCTTTTCATCTCTCTCTTTTTTTTAAAAAGTACCCTGCAGTAAAACATGCTTTCACCTTTATTCCCCCACCATCAGCACACCTTAGAATTCTCTTAGCTAACCAAGAGCTAAGAGAAACAGATAAGTATGAGAGAAAAAAGTGTGTGAAGCTTGCTGGGCAGACTGGATGGGCCGTTTGGTCGTCTTCTGCCGTCATTTCTATGTTTCTATATGTTTCTATGTAATTCAACATAACTATAATCCACTCTCCTTGCATTTCTAGCCATCTACAAACCCTCATTTATTTGCACATTCATAAATCATACTCGCATGTACAACATGCACAAGAGCGCATCATTTCAGATTCTTCAGACTAACATTTAAATAGTAATGCTATGTTCTTTGGATGTGTGGAGGGAATGCAAAGTGGCAACTCCTCCATTGGCCTTTTGGTGCAGCTGTGTCCCAGAGACTTCGTGTTTTGACTTCTTACATGGCTGAGAATCTGAAAGAAAATGTGAGGTTGGATGTTGTCCAAGTAGTGAACATTAAAGGAGAATGATAGTGATGGTGATGGAGCCATTCACAGCTTAATGCAGATGTTCATTTTTCCTGTTTCATGGTGCAGTAAACTTGAAGCAGGCCAGATGTGCATCCCTCCTGTCTCCCATTTTCAACTTCTTTATGATAATGTTGTCTGAGTGAGGCATCTATGGTATGTGGACCTGGTCAGACCCAGGGAAGGGAAACTGCTCAGTTTTATCCAGATAAGGGGTTTGCTACACCAGGGCTCAGTTAGCATGGAATATCCCTCTCCATTCTGTGCAAGCGAGGATATTGAGGACAAGTGATATTGTGTCAGATTCCCGTCCTCTAGATGTTCCCAGGTATGCAGCAGGGCTAAGGGGAGCTTGTGCTGTGCCTAGGACAGGCTGGAAACAGGCAGAAGACTGGAAGGAACAAGAGTGAGCTGGAGTAGCAAGCTGACGTGCTGGCCAGGACTTAGAATCAGGAACAGTTCACACAGAAGCAGGATTAACCTGGAAGATGGCTTTGCAGAAGAGAAACTGGAATCAGAAACTGATTTGCAATGAAGCAGGCTTACACAAAAAGCTGGATTTATAAGTAAGCTGCACTCCCAAAAGTAGTATATTCTGTAGCAAAAGGCAGGTCTACCCCTATTGCCCAGGGGTAAGGCATTCAGGACTCTCTGATCCAGACTTCTCTCTTGCCACTTCTGCTTGCTTCAGGTGCTTGGCTGGAGGCTAAGAGTCTGGTCCTGAACTTTGGAGCCGACAGCAGTTCAAGCTCCTGTTGAGGTCATCATCAGGCCAGTACCATCCTTTTTTTCCTAAAGTGGTATTGGGGTTCCCTCTAAACCAGGAGTCTCCCTATCTGCTCCTGAAAGTCAGAAATTATTTATTTACATATTTTTTATCTGCAATATCCCAAAGTCTTTGCAGATTACTGTTTTTATTTATGAATGTT
This sequence comes from Rhinatrema bivittatum, assembly GCF_901001135.1. Taxonomy (NCBI): domain Eukaryota; kingdom Metazoa; phylum Chordata; class Amphibia; order Gymnophiona; family Rhinatrematidae; genus Rhinatrema; species Rhinatrema bivittatum. Next base: position 136,952,983 of record NC_042616.1, read on the forward strand.
TTAACATAAACATACCTAAGACAATAAAACAATCAAGAGCCACTGCAGAAAAATAAAGCCAAAAGCATATAAATCGGGCCAATAACAATATAGTTTGTCCCTCCCAGACCTCAACTAATGCATCATTCACTTAACCCTCTTCCTAATGGTTCAAATGTCTGCCTATAAAAGATTGATTTCAGATGCTCTTTGAATGATGGTAATAATGCCTCAACTTGCAGGTTCTCAGGAAGCGAGTTCCACAAAGTAGGGCCTGCAATGGAGAAAGCTCTCTCATGAGTCTCAGCCAAATGTGCTGCCCTCCCTATGGAGCAAAGAGTACGTGGAGGTCTGTGAATCCTTAGCAAAGTGCTGAAGGATTCTGGAGACTCACTGCTCAAGGTCTTATGAATTAAAACTAACATTTTAAATGTAATGCAAGCTTGAATGGGAAGTCAGTATAAGGAGGCGAGGCAAGGACAGGAGAAACATGTTCCTGCATTAAGGCTTCTGTCAAAATTCTGGCTGCTGCATTTTGAACAGTGATAGATGTAATTGGTACTCTAAGATACACAGAATTACAACAATCAACATAGGAGAGCAGCAAAGCTTGTAAACAGATCTAAAATGATCAGATAAGTATGTTTTTCATCTGCGTAGAAGTTGAAGCTTAAAAAATGTGATCTTCACAACATTTCTAATTTGAGCTTTCATTGAAAGGGAATGTGTAGGTAGTAAAAAGGGCCTATATTTCCTGAATGTTCGAAGGGCATTGTTGTACCTGAAAGCCACAAACTTGTTCATCATTCAGACAGATATTTTATTTTGTTTGGCAGGGCCCAGAAGGGAGAAGCAGCAACAAATCCATTGTTAGATGGATTAAGGAGGCAATAGCTTCGGCCTCTCTATAGCTAAAAGGAAGTCAATTCCAGATGGATTGAGAACTCACTGTACTAGAGCACAGGCCTCATCCTGGGCAGAGTGCAGACTGGTCTCTCCAGTAGACATAAGTAAGGCAGCAATGTTGGCTTCAGTGCATTCATTTAGGACAGGACAGATTTGCAGTTGAAAGGGGACACTGCCTTTGGAACAGGGGTTTTTGAAGCAGCCTTGGCCTACTCCCACTCGGGATAGTCACTGCTTAAGTACATCTCATAAGTCTGGACTGATCTGGCAGAATAATGAGGAAGGTGAAATTAGAATCTTACCTGCTAATTTCCTTTCCTTGAGTGCTGCCAGACTAGTCCAGAGCCCACCCCAAGTATAATGGGAAGAAATGATACTTGAGAAGAAGAAAGCATTAAAAAGGAGAGGGAAAGTAAAGGAGAGAATGCAAATTGGCTCCATTTAAAAAAATAAAATAAACATTTTCCTCTATTCCCAGATGGGTATTTAGCTCAGGGAAAGAAGAACAGAGACTGCTCAGTTCTTTTTTTCTTTTTTGCTGTTTTTAGCATTTTCTCCGTTCTTTACTGGTAAAGATTTTTTTTTTTTTTAATTTCAGGGGAACTCATTCACTAGCTTGTGCAAGAGTCTACTGATGACTTCCCCTGCTGTATCAGACTATATAGGGAAGAGGGACATCAGTGCAAAGTTTTAGATCTCTACCTCCATCTGCTGGTAGGAAGGCCAATCACACAAGTCTGGACTGGTCTGGCAGAATTCAAGGCAGGGAAATTAGCAGGTAAAATTCTAATTTCACTTTATATGATATTTTCCATTGATTCCCATTTTATTTATTTATTTATTTGTAGAGTTTTATATACCGTTAGGTAGAGCCATCATAACTGTTTACAAAATATGCAATTATTTATCATACAATCAATGGAGTTAACATAGTAGTTGGGAACAGTAGAGTTTTGTGAACAATAAAACATTTTTCTTAGTAGTTGAATAATAGAGTTGTGATGAGAACATTTTCAAAGAACTTAACGCATCAAGTGAGAGAGCAGGGATGGGTGAAAGAGGAGGGTACATCAGGAGAGCATGAAGGAGGAGGACTATGTTTGTGTGTTCTGTTGAGGGTTGGGATGATCAGGTGTCAGATAGTTAGAATAGAGTTTGTGGAATAAAAATGTTTTTAGGTCTTTTTTAAATGTTTTCAGGATGTGTTGGGTCCTCAGTTCTTTGGGTAGTGTGTTCCAAATTTTGGGGGAAGCAATGGAAAATGCTCTTTCTTGTGTAGTTGATAGATGGGCATCTCTCAAGGTGGGGATATTTAAGAATCCTGCGTTGTTAGAGCGTAGGTTTCTCTGTGGGATTTGGGGGGTAATGTTTAGGCCTTTTAGTCCATGAAGATCATCATTTAGGATTTTATGAATGATGGTTATAGATTTGTAGGTAATCCGTGCAGAAATAGGTAGCCAGTGAAGAGAGGTCAAAATGGGTGTAATGTATTCGTTTCTTTTTTTTCCGGTAAGGATTCTGGCAGCTGAGTTCTGTAGTATTTGGAGTGGTTTGAGGGATGATGAAGGGATTCCAATAAGTAATGAGTTGCAGTAATCAAAGGTGGAGAAAATAAGCAGTTGCAGGACGGTTCTGAAGTCAGAAGGGTTGAGAAATGGCTTTATATGTCTAAGGGTTAGTAGCTTGTGGTATCCTTCTTTCGTTTTATTTACTATCAGGCCTATCCAGTACCGAGCAGTAGGAAGAGCTGCGTTAGTGCCTACGGCACCCGCGGTTACCGCCCGCACAGTGCAGCTCACCTACCGCTCGATCCTGAACCCTAATGATATATAAATGTAAACCGCGTCCGAAAAGCCTTAGGCCCGCGCAACCCAGGATACTGGATAGAGCGCCTATACAGTATCCTGGGTGCACGGGCCTAAGGCTTCACGCCACGCTGGTATCTGTCATTTCAAATGTCATTTGAAATGACAGATACCAGGAAGTCTGGTCCGATCGGATGCAAAAGTAAGTTGCTTCGCCGCTGTCAGTGTCCCCCCTCCTCTCGGAGCAGGGCGCGAAAAGCCGCCTTGCTCCGGGAGGAGGGGGGACACTGACAGCGCAGAAGCAACGGCGAAGCAACGGCGAAACGACTTTTCAGTGTCCCCCCTCCTCCCGGAGCAGGGCGCGAAAAGCCGCCTTGCTCCGGGAGGAGGGGGGACACTGACAGCGCAGAAGCAACGGTGAAGCAACTTACTTTTCTGAAGCCATCATCAGGAACCCATGCAATCGTAGCTCCTCCCGACCAAGATGGCTGCCTGCACGGGGAAAGCGTGCAATTGGCCGCTGAAGACGTGACATCGTGACGTCACGTCTTCAGTGGCCAATTGCACGCTTTCCCCGTGCAGGCGGCCATCTTTGTCTTCGTCGGGAGGAGCTACGATCGCATGGGTTCCTGATGATGGCTTCAGAAAAGTAAGTTGGCAGGCGTCCAAAAGCGACTTACTTTTGGGATCTTGACAGATCCCAAAAGTAAGTCGCTTTTGGAAAAAAAAAAAAATTGTCGCTTTTGAAAAAAAAAACCAAAATTGCTTTTGGTTTTTTTTTGCTTCGCCGCTGTCTTCGCCGTTGCTTCGCCGCTGTCAGTGCCCCCCCTCCTCCCGGAGCAAGGCTGCTTTTCGCGCCCTGCTCCGAGAGGAGGGGGGACACTGATAGCGGCGAAGGAAAAAAAAAACGAAAAGTCGCTTTGCCGTTGCAGTCTCCGTGGCAGCCCCAGTCCGGACATCGGAGGGGGGCTGCAACGTTTTTTTCGCTTTTTTTTTTGGCTTCGGGAGCAGGGGAGAGGACTGGGGCTGCCACGGAGACCGGCACCCATGATCGCGGCCGGGGCAGGTGAGCGGGGGCTGGGGGAAAGCTTGCCATCTACCCTTACCCATGCCTCTACCGCCTGGGCCAGGGTAGGCGGTAAGTTTGCAGGTTAAACGCGCGACAAAACGGCAGGGAAAACTAGCGATAGTCGGGGCGCGGGTTACGGGATGCTAGGGAATAGCTAATTGGCTCGTTTGCATGCAATATCGAACTAATTCGCTCGTTTGCATGCAATATACATGCCGCGGGCGGAAGGGGTTGCCCGGGGAATTTAGGACGCGGTAGGAGTAGGTTAAAGGGGATTCGGGATCGCAGGAAGGGCTAACGCGGCCGAAAACGGAGTAAAAAGCGGCTTAGGAGCAGGGTAAACGCGGCCGCACTTTACAGGATTGGCCTGTATGTAGGATTTGAAAGCAAGTTCAGCATCAATGGTAACTCCAAGTTCCTGGTGTGGGTGGTAGGGATTATTGTTATCATTTGTTTGTCTAGTATTGTCAAGGGTGGCGGAGTTGGATTGGGTTTTTTATCCATGAGTATGATTTCAGTTTTGTCGAAGTTATATGGCAGAAACCGATTTAAACATTGTTAAAGTGGGCATGCTTTGTAGGAAATGCAGGCATCCATTCTTGGCTTAGTGCTTTTTTCATAGTGACATCATTGTCTGAGCATACTCCTCTTTGGTTTCCTTTACATCTGTCCAGATGTGTTTGATGTTATCTGGAGAGGATGCTATGAGAAACTGGACTGTGATGGGCAGAGATAAGAACATAAGAAATTGCCATGCTGGGTCAGCCCAGCATCCTGTTTCCAAAAGAGGCCAAACCTGGCAATTACCCAAACACTAAGAAGATCCCATGCTACTGATGCAGTTAATAGCAGTGGCTATTCCCTAAGTAAACTTGATTAATAGCAGTTAATGGACTTCTCCTCCAAGAACTTATCCAAACCTTTTTTGAATCCAGCTACACTAACTGCAGTAACCACATCCTCTGGCAACAAATTCCAGAGCTTAATTGTGCGTTGAGTGAAAATGAGTTTTCTCCGATTAGTCTTAAATGTGCTACTTGCTAACTTCATGGAATGCCTCCTAGTCCTTCTATTATCCGAAAGTGTAAATAACTGATTCACATCTACTCGTTCAAGACCTCTCATGATCTTCAAGACCTTTATCATATCCCCCCTCAGGCATCACTTCTCGAAGTTGAACAGCCCTAACCTCTTCAGCCTTTCCTCATAGGGGAGCTGTTTCAGCCCCTTTTATCATTTTGGTTGCCCTTCTCAGTACCTTCTCCATTGCAACTATATATTTTTTGAGATGCGGCGACCAGAATTGTACACAGTATTCAAGGTGTGGTCTCACCATGGAGCGATACAGAGGCATTATGACATTTTCCGTTTCATTAGCCATTCCCTTCCTAATAATTTCTAACATTCTGTTTGCTTTTTTGACTGCTGCAGCACACTGAGCCAACGATTTTAAAGTATTATCTTCTATGATGCCTAGATCTTCTTCCTGGGTGGTAGTTCCTAATATGGAACCTAACATCATGTAATTACAGCAAGGGTTATTTTTCCCTATATGCAACACCTTGCACTTGTCCACATTAAATTTCTTCTGCCATTTGGGTGTCCAATCTTCCAGTCTTGCAAGGTCCTCCTGTAATGAATCACAATCCGCTTGTGATTTAACTACTCTGAATAATTTTGTATCATCCGCAAATTTGATAACCTCACTCGTCGTATTCCTTTCCAAATCATTTATATATAATATATTGAAAAGCACCGGTCCAAGTACAGATCCCTGAGGCACTCCACTGTTTACACTTTTCCCACTGAGAAAATTGACCATTTAATCCTACTCTCTGTTTCCTGTCTTTTAACCAGTTTGCAATACACGAGGACATCGCCTCCTATTCCATGACTTTTTAGTTTTCTTAGAAGCCTCTCATGAGGGACTTTGTCAAACGCCTTCTGAAAATCCAAATACACTACATCTACCGGTTCACCTTTATCCACATGTTTATTAACCCCTTCAAAAAAATGAAGCAGATTTGTTAGGCAAGAATTGGGTAAATCCATGTTCACTGTGTTCCATTAAACCATGTCTTTCTATATGTTCTACGATTTTGATCTTTAGAATAGTTTCCACTGTTTTTCCCGGCACTGAAGTCAGGCTCACTGGTCTATAGTTACTCTGATCGCCCTTTTTAAATATTGGGGTTACATTGGCCACCGTCCAGTCTTCAGGTACAATGGATGATTTTAATGATAGGTTACAAATTTTAACTAATAGATCAGAAATTTCATTTTTGAGTTCCTTCAGAACCCTAGGCTGCATACCATCTGGTCCAGGTGATTTGCTACTCTTTAGTTTGTCGATCTGGCCTACTACATCTTCCAGGTTCACAGTGATTTGGTTCAGTTCATCTGACTCATCACCCTTGAAAACCATCTCCGGAACTGGTATTTCCCCAACATCTTCATTAGTAAACACAGAAGCAAGGAATTAATTTAGTCTTTCTGCAATGGCCTTATCTTCCCTAAGAGCCCCTTTAACCCCTACTTCATCTAATGGTCCAACTGACTCCCTCACAGGTTTCTTGTTTCGGATATATTTAAAAACATTTTTATTATGAGTTTTTGCCTCTATGGCCAACTTAATTTCAAATTCTCTCTTCACCTGTCTTATCAATGTTTTACACTTAACTTGACAATCCTTATGTTTTATCTTATTTTCTTCAGATGGATCCTTCTTCCAATTTTTGAAGGATGTTTTTTTTGGCTAAAATAGCCTCTTTCACCTCACCTTTTAACCATGACGGTAATTGTTTTGCCTTCCTTCCACCTTTCTTAATGCGTGGAATACATCTGGACTGTAGCTCTAGATTGTATTTTTAAACAATGTCCATGCCTGTTGAACACTTTTAACTTTTGCAGCTGCACCTTTCAGTTTTTTTCTAACTATTTTCCTCATTTTATCAAAGTTTCCCTTTTGAAAGTTTAGTGTTAGAGCTGTAGATTTACTTATTGTCCCCCTTCCAGTTATTAGTTTAAATTTGATCATGTTATGATCACTATTGCCAAGTGGCCCCACTACCGTCACCTCTCTCACCAAATCCTGCCTTCAACTTAGTTTTATTGAGTTCCTAGTTAAGTTTAGGATACTAAGTGATTTGTAATTAGAGTACTTTAAATTTACAGGTGAATTTACTAATCAGCTAGTGTCTTACAAGGGGATGATGAAACAGAAGTGAAAGTAATAATCTATAGTGGGAGACAATCTGATGCCTCATTTATTCAGCACTGACCTGGTACATACTCCTGGCCGGTATATTTTGAAATATGTGATTTTTTTTTATTTGCTGAAATGAACCAGTACATTTTTCTTAGTCCATATTTTGGGCAAATTGAACCTTAAATTGTATAAATATCACCTTTTGTGATGGTGGTGGTTCTTGCCTTTCCTTTTTCCTGTTATACATCCTTGGGATGGTTGATCCCTGTGATTCAGATGCCTTCATTGGCTGAAGGCTGAATGAGAAACCTCCTCAAAGACTGCTGCCATTTGTGTGTCAGCTGGGGATGTCCCTACAGTGGGGTCTGAGTATATTATCTCTGCAGCGTCTCTGCATGTCACTGGCCCTGATGGTCAGGAGACCCAAATCCATGTCTCCTGCTTCGTGATTACCAATATCAGTCCTAAAAGTGCACTGTAAAAAAATAAAATAAAATGAACAAGTTGAAATTTTCTTGCTGTTTTGCCACATACATAAATTAATTTATTGTCATTCATTGTAGGAGAAAATGAAGTTCCTTCAGAGGATGCACTGATACTGCAACTGCAGCTCGCAAAAGGCCAGGAAAAATTTGTGGATATGCTAAAAAGCCAACAGAAGATAATTTCTGATTTGCAGCAAAAACTCACTGAGCAACAAAATACAATGATAAACCAGCAGCGAGAAATTTTAGGCCAGCAGAGGAAAATGTATGAGCAAATGGATTTGATAAAGGTTCAGTATGGTATGCTTTTTGACACGGTGAAGCAAATGTCATTCCAAAGTTTGCAGGAGGATATTCAGCATTACTTTGAAGCTCACCTTCAAGGACTTCAGAATCAGGTCAGACATCATCTTCAGAAGCCATATTCTGTGCATACAGTAGATGTTGATGCGAAAGTGATTGATGTTGGGGGACCTTTACTGGATTGCAACCTGTGTGAACCTGATGAGTTTTGCAATTTCCAAAAGGCACCACCCGAGTGTGAAAAATGCACCTTATGCCCTGCTGGCTTTTTCCAAATGTCCGAATGCTCTGCAAATGCTGATCGGATTTGCCAGGTGAGATATTCATGTTTTTTTTAATTTACTAACAGTTTCTAAAGGATTTTTACAGAGAGAAGAGGTGGGAGATGGTAATAGTGTTGGGGTACCTACTCTGCTGTGTCTGCCTATTCTAGGAAGACAAATGTTTGTGCACGGCTAGGCCATACAATAGCTCGTTCATTCAGGAATGCAGAAGTGCATCAGCTGAGTGCAGTGCTATGTGTGCAGATCTCCCGATGGCTCCTGTGCACCTATTTGCACAGTAACCCAGACGGAATGGACATACAGTTTTATGTCTGCCCAAGTCAGCACATTGCCTATTCTCGGGACCCAGTTAAAAACAAGACTTTTCTCTTAATCTGGCATACACAGTCAACCGATTTAAATAAGCAATCGAGTTATAGTTTGCATTCAAAGATGTAAATATGGTTTATGAAACTAAAATAAAGACCTAAGTGGAAGGAAAACAGCCCATGGAATAAGCCAGTGCTTTTCAAGCTCGGGGTTATGGCCCCGTTCCTGCTGTAAAGCTCTTCTGTGAGCAGGCAGGAGGAGGTGCTGAGCATGCTTTAGTATTCTGCTGCAGACTCCCGGCTCTAGGCAGCTCTCGGGAAGTTTGAGCCACAATGGTGCCTGCACGCTTGGGCTGTTCCTACAGTGATCAGTGAGAAGTGTGGAAGTGCTGGCAGAGCGTGAGCAATTTGAGGGGTGGCAGATGGGCGATGAAAGAAAACTGGGGGGGGGGGGGGGAAGGTAAGTGAGAGACTGAGCTGTGGGGGTGGGGAAAGGGGGAGAAGAGTGAGTGAGGGGGAGTGGGGAAAGAGTGATCAGTGCAAATAAGAGAAAAGGAGAGAGACAGAAGGAAAAAACACGATATGGGGGCAACAACTTCATTTTTCAATCCAGTTTGGAAGAGTGCCAGGAAGAGGCATTTAAATGTAAATGAAACAATTGGATTTTTTTTTTTAATCTTATTTATTTTGTATTGTTTGTTATTTGTAAACCATTTTAATGTCTACTTTTAGTTACTACTTGATGTGAGCTTATTTTAACTAGCAAGTATTGTTCTTTAACATTATTTTATAAAAAATTCAAGTCTGGGTCATGGGGATTTAGCATTTTTGTTTACTTGGGTCCTGAGCAAGAAAGTTTGAAAACCACTGGTATTAGCTTCCAGGCCCTTACTACCTGCACCCTGGGGTGCTAGCAAACTGGCTAAGAACGAAAGTAACATCAGAGCTCTGTGCGGAGAATTGTCCCTTCTTGGCCCTTTGGCTGACACTGAGACCGGCAGAATATGGGGGGAAAGGTTAGAAATAACACCTCAATACCCAGTCTCACTGAGGACGTGATTATGATACCATAATGGTCAAATAAGGAGGCATAAACCTGTCGTATAAAAAAAACTATTTAAAAAACACCATTTGGCACGCGCACATGGACACGCACAGGATTTTATAATCCACGTGAGCATATATGGGCGGCGTGTGCGCGCAGGAGGGGGGGGTGATTTATAACAAATTACACGCTGCGTAGCAATCAGGCCTCCCGCATTTCCCTCCCAGGTCACTCCAATTAAGGAGCGGACTGGGAGGGAATGTCCTTAACCCCCCCCCCCCCCGCCTAAACTTCCTTCCCCTCTCCACCCTGACCCCTATCCCCTACCTTACTAAAATAATTTTTATTATTTTTTTTACTTACTGCTCTGTTGGAGCAGAAGAAACTTGCACGCGCTGGCCGGTTGCTGGTGTGCGCGGCTCCAGAACAGTGGCTAATGGCCGCTGTCCCGCCCCGCCCCGCCCCTTTCCCTGGCTCGCTCCTTTTCCAGGGCGCATACTGGCAGTTACGTGTGTGGCCGGGCCCTTTGGAAAATGCGCGCAGTGCGCATAGGGCCTGGCCACGCACATAAGTGCCCGATTTTTACGCTCGTGGCCATTTTAAAATTCGGCCGTATATTTTCAAGCAAATAGTCATTCGTTCCTAAGTTTGAGTTTGACTTTTGAGTTGTTTGCTTCCTTCCCGTTAGTCCCTCCGTAGAAATTAGCATGCACTAATTATGTTACTAGACCCAGTACCACATTGTGCGCATAGAGGCATAGCCTTTTAAGGACAATTTAATAACAGGAGTCAGAAACACTTTGTGCACAGGAAAGAAAAGGTTATTCTGCAATCAGGTGAGCCTCTGCTCTTTTCTCTGGCTTGGCTATATTTCCTTCAGCTTGGTGAATGACACTTGTCATGTATTGCCCACATTCACTGTCACAGTAGCATGAATTGGATGGTGGATTCATGCACTTGCTTTATCATATGTGTGACACAGGCTGTCAGATACACCCATGTATTTATACATTTTCATTCTTTCACTCACACACAGGCTGTCAGTCTGTTGCACACATACGCACAAGGCTTTTGCTCTCTCGCACGCACACATATATACAGACTCTTGCTCTCTCACATGCATATGCACAAACACACACACACACACACACACACACACACATGCTCTCGCCCTCAAGGCTTTCACATATTTTCAGGCCGCATTGGCATGGGGTCTGCTACAGCCTTGCCGGGCTTCTCTTTGGACCACAGCAGAATAGATGATGTTGGTGGTGCCCAGGGCAACTGCTCAGCGAGTCCTATTCAAAAACCAACACTGCTCATTCACCAGTCACTGTCACCCACACTCCTCAAACCAGTCTCTCTCTCACCAGTCACTATTACCCTTCCCCCAGGTCAGTCTCACTTTCTTGCTCTGTCACTGTCACCCCTCCTCCCAGACCAGTCTCTCTCTCACCAGACAATGTCATTCCTCCCCCTTACCAGTCTCTCTCTCGCTCTCAGTCACTGTCAACCCTTCCCCGTAGATCAATCTCTCTCTCGTTCTGTCACTGTCACCCCCCCCCACACACAGACCAGTCCCTCACTATTACCCCTCCCCCCCCCCCCGAGATGGTCACTATCATACTTTTCCCCCCAGACCAGCCTCTCTCCTTTCTCCAGTCCCTGTCTCCCGCTACCTCCAGACCAGTTTCTCTTTCCTCTCTCTCTTCAGTCATTGCCATTCCAACCCTCCCCCTCCAGACCAGTGTTTTTTCTCTCTCTTTCTTCTCCAGGAGCGGGGAGGGGCTGGAGAGCAATTACTGCTTTGCTTTGATTCTGCTCCTCTTTGTATCCCCTCTAACCTCCCACCCAGTCTGACATATACACACACACTCCCAGCACCAATCCCTTTTTTCTCACACACAAACACTGCCCCCTTCCTCCCCCGATCCCTTCTCTTCCCCCACTCTCACACACACATACACATCCCCAGCCAATTTCCACATCCCCCAGTGATCCCCACTCAGCCTCTCCTGCCCTCCCCGAAATGATCCCCCGTTGCTCTGTCTGTTCCAGGCTCACCCTCTCTCATCCTCTTCCCTGCAGGCTGGATCAGGAAGCAGAGGGTTGTACTCTGCTGATTTGCGAGATTAGGAACAGCCAGAAGGCTGCCAGTCTTCCGCCAGCAGGCTTGCCCCCAGGTTTCTGTCACCCTAGGCATAGCCTAGTGTCCCTATCGACAAATTCAGGCCTGCCCAAAGGAAGATAAAACATGCAGCGCACATGTTATAGCATCATCAGGACGCCTGAATTCTGTTCTTGAAAGGGTGAGTGTCTGGCTCAGTCTTTCTGTGGATTCAGTCTTTCTGTCCCAATGGAACAAACTGTTGTTCTTCAGTGGAGTTCAACCTGTCCTGCTGTTTATCCTTGCTTGAGGTCCTAATATTCTGTTTTTTACATTAGCCATATCAACAGCATTTATAATGCCACAAGTAAAAAGGAACAGCACAATCATTTCTAGAGAAAATAAAGTCCCATTCTCATGTACATTTCATTGTAATAACTACTAAAGGAAATCTACAAAAATATGATTTGAGCTCACTGTTGCATAAGTATTATGTTTGGTTTTGGGGAACATTAAGTTAGCCATCTTTTTAAACTTTATTTTTGTATTAACAATTTATGCAATTGCAAGCAGATCAAAACATGAAACAAAAATGTTTCAAATGCGAAAAAAGTGACCTCCAAGTACAGCCCCATGCAAGATTCAATATTCATTTATATTAGCCCACAATAAAATGAGGCTCAAACATTAGAAGTACCAGAATTAAAAATAACAAAACAAATCAAAACAAGTTCTTACCAGACTGCTGGTCAGTGTACCTAAAAGAGCCATGATCTTAAACTTCACCCCCTTGTTCAGTATTCCAGTTAGCATTCCAAATGCTGTCACCAGAGTCAGACTGGAGGCACAGCGGTCTGGGACTATCAGAAAAGTTTCTAACTGTGCAGGATTAAAAAATAGAACACCATGCTGTAGATCTTAGTAAACAGAAAAGCATTTATAGGAATATTGGAGACTAAAATTACCCCATGCCAATTTTTAAATGCTGATTTTTAGGGACATCTGGGGCATGTGTGATAATATTCAGGGATGGCCTCATTCCCCATGGAAATGCATTGATCTATTCTAGATGCAATCTTTTACAGGGCAAAGAGAAAAAAAATAGCCTGTTTTTAAACAAAAGAAAGGGCATTGCATCCAAAAGAGTTGGCCACATGACAAAGCATCATTATCTCTTTGGAACCATACACTTTATATAGTAATATAGCTAATTTCTGTGGGCAATATTGCACATTTCGTAGTCCTGTTGAGTAAAATTGTATTGTGGCAAATCAATTGCCTTTCCAGGTAGAAAGTCCACCTTTATCATTACCCTCTCCTTTAATATGCAAAGAGCTGACTGAATTTTCATTAATACTCATTTCTATTGTAGGACAGAGATGAATGCATTGACTCCCCTAACATTTGTGGTGAAAGGGTGAAGTGTATGAATACTCCAGGTACGTTTCTAACTTCTCTCTAGGGAGCAAAAACAACCAGGCAGTGACACGATTTAAGGAATACTTTAACGCAGCTTATAATATTGTTTTACATAGATGAGCAGTTAGGAGCAAAACGTGCTTATGCTGTCTTTTAGTTTCTGTTTTGAATTAAAGGCAAAATAAGTGTTTGAAGATTTGACCTTTCCTTCTGCTTTGCTGCTCCCCAGCATTAGAGAACTAATGAAATGAGCTTGTTCTGGTAGAGCACTAGGGCTGCCTCTTATCTACTGTACAAAGCGCCAGTTTATAAACATTTTTCGCCATCAGTACAGCCTGAAAGAAAAATCTTGAATGAATTGTGTCCAGAGTGCCGTAGGAATGCATTGTGTAGACAGCTGGAGGGTGACCTCAAGTGAGAAGAAGTTTTAAAAACATTGCTCTTGGCCATTCTTAAGGGAGCAGATTGCAAATCACAAAACGGTGCTAAACCAGAATATAAGTAGCCAAACAGCTTTAGGATGTAAAGGGAAAGGAGAGCCGAGAGCCAAGAGCCAGGTAAATTGATGTCTTGAGGAGAACAACTATGATCTGATATTGCAAGTGTTTTCTCACATTTTGGACCTATTGGAAAACTGCATTACAAATCAACACAATTGTATTATACGATGCTTGTTTAAGAAATGATCTCTGTTGAGTTTAGAGAAGAAGCTATTTCCCTAATGGATTATGAATAATGGCTTTTTTGCTGCAAATGTGGTAGATCAGGACTGACCCGGTAACTCAGTGGCAGTGCTGCATATAGTGCCGTGCAGAGGACCTGGGCTCGGACTCTACTGCTTGGGTTAGTTGGACTGGGGATGCTGCGAAGGCAGTGCTTACAGCCCCTGGGAGGAGGGGAGCTCCAGCTCATGCACCGTGGCAACACTTAGTGGCCAGACTTAGGGTCCGTGATTGCAGAATTCTAGAGGAAGCCCTGATGCGTGGCCCCTACCCAAGGGATGTTGCCGCAGTGACTGGACTAAGTGAGTCTGGAGTGGGGATAAGAGACGGGGCAAAATCCCTGGGTATTTGCGAATACAGGCTCATGGTGCCATCGCCCCAACAGAGGCCAGTTCTGATTGAACTGGAGGCCCAGAAGGAGCAGGAGGAAACTGCTGAACCCAAATAAAAAGGGGAAAATATGAACAGCCCATGTAAATTACACATTGCCAAAGCACAAAAGTTAGCTTTGAAAATTATGCCTAAGAACGCACACAAACCAACCCACACAAAGTTGTACCTTTGCAGGGCATGACCTCTGCTGGTTAATTTATGCACATACTTAATAAAATCAAAGGTGTGTGCATAAATCCCAGCTTCGCCCCCCAGAACACCCATTTTTACAAAATCCAGGGTGGAAAAACATGAAGGTACTAAAATGTAAACTATCATGTTTGCAAGCTTGTAAGAATTCTGCTAGTCATGTAGTGATGCACAAAGACTCCTTTTTGTAGAAATACGTTCCTTTTGTTTAGTCTTGGAAGTGTGCGTGTTTAAAGGATATGGGACTGCCGCTAACGCTGCCTTCTTCTTCTCTGAACAGGTGGTTTCAGGTGTCTTGGCATTGCTGAGAAAGATGCAGCTTTTGGCCTTTGCGGAGATGCGTATTTTTTCAATAAAGAAATCCAGGAATGCCAGGCGTGTTCCAAGTGTGAAGAGGGAGTGGTGACTTTCCCTTGTTCTGCAGCTAGTGATACTGTCTGCTCAGCAGCTGGTGAGAACTTGCTGTCTGAGTCGTGGGCTGCAAACATTTTTTTGCCACCAGCCAGCTCGTCTTCTGCCCAGGTGTACCCTGGCTTCGACCTGAAGATCAAAGGAAGGCTGCAGTGCGACATACTCTCCGCCGAGGAGAGCAGGCTGGTGTTTAGGCAGCATGGCTTATTATGGCTCGACCTCAATTTTGCTGTCAAGCATAACTGCAGAAATTTTCTTCAGCTTGCCTTGAAGTTGAACAGCAGTGAAGAAGGTTACGAGCTCAGTGGTGTTCGTATCGAACAGCCAGAAGGAAAATACTTTCAGAGCGTCAGCTTAAGCAGCGCAGTAGAGGTGGAGCCCAGCCAAACCCTTTCTGTATTTTTGAAGAGCCCAAACCAATTCTGCAATCAGAGCAAAGACTTAAACCTTTATGATCTGAATGCTCCGCTCAGTTTGCTTTGGTTGTCTCATGATACGGGCGCAGTAGCCATGAGGGCACAGATGTCGACAGCAATGCACTACCAAACTAACTATCGTCCTACTTTCAAAGTCATGTCCGTGTCCGACCCCTACATGATAAGCTCATCTCATGATGGCAGAGGCATAAAATTCACCGAAACAGGTGTCATCAAATTTGTTTTCCAGCAAGCCCTCTACTCCATGGGCCACACTTGTGTTCGAGAAGGCTTTTCCCTTGTCGCTTACATCAACAAAAACGGCACCAACTCGGAACTGATGCTCGTGCATAAATCTGGGGTGAATTACCGGGACACTTCCATATCTGCCTCGGGGACTACAAAAGTCAGTGCTGGGGATATGATTAGTTTTGAGATACTTTCCCCAGTACAGTGCAATGTTCGCTATTTTGGAGAGAACTCTGGTATCAGTATGCTTAGCATCATCTGGATCCCATCTGCCATTTCCACAGCCCTCTCAGCTACAGTCTGCAGTACTGGGCTGCCCACGGGAGCTGTAAGAAACAAACTCCTCCATTTTGATCAGGCCTCGTCCAGTGGGAACCAGATACAGCTGGTCACTTCAGGACAGTTTGCTCAGAAACACTTTATCTTTACTGAAAGGGGCAGTGCCAGTATTTCCTTGGATTTAAAGTTGATTCACTCTTGTAATGTGATCATACTTACTTTGATTCAGCTTACTAGTGAGCAGATGAAGCCGCTAGCCATCGCACAGCAAATTGGTGGTCACATGCCAGAAGGAAGTGTGTGGACCAGCGTGTCTCTCCGGTCTTCTTTTGAAGTTCATAATGGGACAGTGGTAGCTGTTTCTCTTGACTGTGTGCGAGGTAGGATCAATCAGATCGCTCATGAACGCGGAACCAGCATATCTGTTTTATGGATTGCATCCTAAACAACCTTCAAAGTGCAGGCAATATGAGCTGCCACTTTTCAATGGCTATCGACTCCTGCCTCGGACTGTAGATTTCCAGTGTTACAGATTTTGTGAGCATACACACTGTCAATATGCTAACACAGTCACAGCTGGATTATCAGGGGGGAAAAAAAGTAAAGTATGTCACATTTTCTTCCCTCAAAGAACATGCACTAGTGGTAACATTTCATGTGGACTGTGGGGTGGATGGGAAGACCCATCCATAACCATTAGATTCTGTTCCAAATCGATCTTGCTGAGATGAGGAATGTATTTTGATAAGAAAATTTAACAAATTAAAAAATTTGTATTCAGTGGTGCAGTGAGCGGGAAGTTGCCCAGATAATATGAATGGGGATATTTAGTGGGATGTAGCTGGGTAAGTCTGACACAGAAAATATCTACCCAAAGTTACCCAGGTAACTTATACCTGTGTGTACTATAATTACCTGGATAACTTTAGGACTGTGATTAACTGAACAGACTTACCAGTCTAAATTTTTCTGGATAGCATTGAATATCAATGCTACCTGGATAAATTTAGGCCATGCCCTTGGAACATCCCCATCATCTTTTCTCTTTTCAGTCAACTAAATTTTACCTGGGAGAGAAGTCACCTGATAAAATTTCACTGGTCATGGGACAGGACATTGAAATCTTGGGGTTTATCTGGGTAATTTAAAAGTTAAAAAAAAAAAAATACAAAGACTAGAGGGCACTCCATGAAATTAGTAAGTAGCACATTCAAAACAAACCAGAGAAAAATCTTTTTCACTCTGAGCACAATTAAGCTCAGGAAATCATTACCAGAGGATGTGGTTAAGTCAGTTAATGTAAATGGTTTTAAAAATGATTTGGATAAGTTCCTGGAGGAGAAGACAATAAACTGTTAACTAAGTAGACTAAGGGGTAAATTTTAAAACCCGCATGCACATGGACACAGCACGTGCACATGGACGTGTCGACGTATGCATACTATAAAATACAATTTCCTCGTGCACATGCATGCCTGATTTTTATATCGGTGCGCACATGTGCGGGCGGGTGGCATCTCGCACACGCAAGGGGGGGATTTAAAAAAGATGCATGTGACAACATGATCGGGCCTACACCAGTTTCCTCTTCCTACTCTGCCTCCCTTTTTCCCTCTCCTCCCCGACCCCTAAAACCCATTTTCCTACCATTTTTTTTAAATTTTGGAACTTACTTCATCTGTTCCTGCGCGCCGGCCCACTTCCCCAGGACAGGGCCCAGCACCCGCGCGTACCGGGAGATACACGCGTGACTGGGTTGTTTTTAAAATGCATATACAGCCCGGCCACGAGCATATTCCCTGGTTTTTGCGTGTGCCAGGCTTTTAAAATTTGGGCTTTAAGGAATAGCCACTACATATCATTGTGCGACAGCACCATGGGATCTATCTGTTTGGAATCCTGCCAGGTACTTGCATCCTGGATTGCCCACTGTTGGAACAGGATACTGGGCTTGATGGACCCTTGGTCTGATCTAGTATGGCAAGTTCTTAGGTACCTGTTCAGATCCTCTGGGGAAAAAAAAAAGTTCAGGAATGCAAGCATCAGTGATCCCAGTCAGTTAGCTCCTCCGCTGTAACCAAGATAAGTCTATAGAACTAGTGAGGGTTAATTTGATGCCCTTCCCATGCTTTCAGGGAATTTTGGTCAAAACTTGATTCCTGGTGGTTTTTAGGCTTGTTGACAATTTTTACTAGTTTGCCCAGTAGGTTTTACCCAGTAAAAATCTAAAAAATAATACTTCATTCTACATATGTTGTGAGACACTGTAATGGTGACCTTGTTTATATTTATTTACTGTTTTTGAGTGTTTTGTGATACAGTTGAATTTTTTTCCCCCGAGGACTCCTTTTTATGATCGTATAAAACTAAGGCCAAAGGTCAAAGCATTAAAATGCTTGGGAGTTTGTGTGCCTGATGGAAACCAGAAATATATTTTTAGCTGGAGGAAAAATTGTAAATAAAAACATTGCCAGATAGCAATGGTGAAATGCTGTTTTGTTTTGTGGTCATAGGGGCCAGCTCTGTGGGTCCTTGAGCACCCCCAATTCAGAGCAAATTCCTTCCATGTGTCCAGGGTAAATTTTACTGAATTTAGCACTCCCAGTTGTTGGAAATGTTGGCCGCTATGATTGTGGTTGGGATTTTACTAGGGGAAGACTAGTAAAAACTGATAATAATGATTTCAGTGGCTACTGACATCAGGTTATGGCAAACATTGTTCTACATATTTTTGTACTAAAATAATGTTCCTTTAAAAATGACTTTCTGTCCAACAAACAAAACATAAAGAGTTGAGCACTCTGGATGTCTTTTTTTTTTCTGAGCCTGAAAGCTTTTTGTTATGAGATGAAGTCAGCGGGCAGTCAGATAATTACTTTCTGCTAATCTTAGGTACTGGAAGAATGATCCTGAGCTTTGCATTCCAATACAATGACTTTTCCACAATGGAGGGTTACATGCAAAAGTACAATATTTCCAATGTCTTTGGCTTTCT
This sequence comes from Rhinatrema bivittatum, assembly GCF_901001135.1. Taxonomy (NCBI): domain Eukaryota; kingdom Metazoa; phylum Chordata; class Amphibia; order Gymnophiona; family Rhinatrematidae; genus Rhinatrema; species Rhinatrema bivittatum. The sequence continues at coordinate 136,971,555 of NC_042616.1, forward strand.
TACATAAAGCCATCATTTTTCACTTTATCCATTTCTTTCACGTTCTTTTCCTGTCCACTCTGGCCTCCCTTCTGCAAGATTCCTGAGCAGTGCACATGAGTGGGTATCTGGAAATTCCACTGCAATTTCTCTAATGCCTCAAAAAAAAAAAAATATGGGCTGGCCCAGGGGATAGGTACTTCTCTCCCATGGAAATTTATACCTGTGTATTATGTTTTCTATTTACCCGAAATATATAGATTAAGGGCTTGTGTGTTTATGCTCTTCTGCATTAATTTATTGACTTTGGCACAAGTAATGGTAAACGGATGCAAGTAACCCGCTTCAATGGATTGCCTCATATGCTAGTAGCATTTGAATGTAATTATTATAAATGCTCAGATTACATTCAAGAACTGACTTTGATGCAGCAAAGAAGTTGCAGATTATAGGCAAAGTTTAATGTTTGACAGCAGATCCTGAGTGGAAGTTAAGAGGAGATGGGCACAGTTCTTTTAAGCAAATTTAAACCCTCTGTGATTTAGGGAGTTTGGATAATTAGGAATAGTCTGAAATTTGCCTGGCTCCGACTCCAATAAAAACAATCCACATGCTACCTGAGGAGGGGAAAGAGAGAGAAATAAACTCCTGGTTTTTATGAAGTGTCTAGCCTATGTATACATCTGTAGGATTAGGCCACGCTTTAGCTCATGCTGAGAACTCCTAAGTCAGAGGCAGGCAACTCTGGTCCTTAAGTGCCACAAACTGGTTTGTTTTTTCAAGATATCCATAGGGGTAGATTTTCAAAAAATATGCGCGCGCGTCCATGTGTGCTTGCTACCCGGCGCGCATACATGGATGAGCGATTTTATAACATGCATGCGTTGACGTGTGCATGATATAAAATTCCAGATCAGTGCGTGCAAGGGGTGGTATAATTTTGCAAATTTGCACGGCGACGCATTGGGGTTTTCCCCGGTTCCCTCCCAGTCCGCTCCAATTAAGGAGCAGACTAGGAGGGAACTTCCCAACCCCCTACCCTCCCCCTATGTCTATCCTACCGCAATTTTTTTAAATTTTACCTTTTGCTACTGCAAAGGAACAGGAGCAAGTTGCGTGTGCGGGCACCCTGCCAGCGCACGATCCCCCGGCACAACGGCAAATGGCTGCTGTACCAGGCGCTTCTAGCCCCGCCCCACCCCCGGACCACCCCCTTTTAAAGCCCCAGAACTTACATGCGTCCCTGGGTTTACGCGCATGGCAGGGCCCATTTGAAAATTGGCCCGGTGCGTGTAAGGCCCAGCCAAATGCGTAAACCCCGGGATTTATGCGTGCCGGGGTTTTAAAATCTACCCATAATGAATATGCATGAGGTATATTTGCATGTACCACCTCCATTGTATGAAAATATATCTCATGCACATTCATTGTGGATGTCCTGAAAACCAGACCTGTTTCTGGCACTCTGGAACTGGAGTTGCCTATCCCTGCCCTAAGCATTATGTATGAAATGGTACATTTTGTTTTTATAGTGCTAGTTTATAAATTCCAAACAATAAACCAAAACAAGACACACAAAATAATATTTAACCTCGCAATTCCACCTCCCTAACCATTCCTATTCCAAGCAGTCAGGCTCTAATAATGACTGGCCAAGGAAAAAAAAAGTAAAGATACTACAAATTGCTAATCAATACAATTTAATAACCTAATAATATAACGTCATGCTCTACCAAACTTACAGTGAGAGAGTCCCCAAAATATCCACAGCTCACTGGGACTATACTTTTCACAAATGCTCTTAGAAAAAAAACTAATTATAGTATAAAAAAACAAACCCTGGATTTCTTTAAACATAATAATACGGTACATGTGTAAACCCCTTTCCCAGTGCAAGCCTTGTAGAAATCATGGGGTAATCTTCAGATGCTGCAGGGTTGAAGAAAACCTGGCTGCATCTCCAGATTAGGATTCTTCCATGGGGGCAGCAAAGCTGTAAGACCCAAGGGATCACTCACAAAGTCTCTTAACGAAAATTGCCCACACAGTGAGTTGTATTCCAAAACAAAATATACTTTACTGAAACCGAAAGCAGAAATTTCAGTAGCACAAAAAATAGAAAAATAAAGGCAAAATAGTTTTTCACCCAGTATCCAAATGGTAGCCATTCTCAATCTATCAGAAGAGAAAAATCCTGAAAAGTACATTTTTCAGGTGATTAAATAACAAGTGGAGGAATTTGGAACTTCTCTGCTCTCTATGGGCTTCCTCTCCCTGTGGACCCTAACATGAACCTTGAAAACTTCTTCTCCCACAGACAGTTGGTATCACAATACCTGGCTGGTTGCATTCAGCCTCCCAGATGAGTCTCCTTCTCCCTTTAGAATCTGGTTTACAGTAAAGCAGATCGAACAGAGAAAATACACAGAGAACAACTCAGTAATACAGTGCTAGGGTTGAACAAGCAAAAGGAAAAACGTCTGACTCCATGGGGCCATTTCACAAAATATACAAAATGCAGCTTCTTTCTCTTTTCCAACTTTTCTTCCCTAAGGGCGTACCACCTATCCTTCCCCAGAGTACCATCCAACCACACACACACACACACACCCCCACACACCACACTCGTACAGGAGGTTTCCTCATGTTGTTAGTAAGCTTCTTTCTCTTTCTAAGAATCCACTAGAAAATGAAATCCTAGTTTTCTCCACAGAGCTTGAAAAGCTCCAATATGAATTTGCTAAAACACAAGACAGATTCAAAATCCATGAAAATCCACCAGATTTATCTAAGATCTGCATTACATTTCCATAAACCCACGAAAGCTTTATTTACCAGCTGAAAGTGGTTCACCAAAGAATATGATGAACCTTTTTTAAAGAGGTTTGTACATCCTTGGCCATCATGTGGCCTATTCCTAGAGATATTTGTACAGCATACTAATTATGAGACGTTCTTTCTTCTGTTTGTCTTTCTGTCTCATGATTGAGAATCTAGTTTACTGCCAGACCATACTTTTGATCATGAAAGTTGAATTCATCCATGTCCAGAAAATATTCTCTAATATTTTTAAAGGGTTTAAAGGAATGGCGATATTAAAGGTGTACCACTCAACAGTCTTAAATTGTATCTGTGGTCATGTTGCTGTGATGTGAGCTTGAGTGTCAGAGGTAATTATCATGGTGTGGCTCAGATGACTATGACCTAGATTTGGTCAAAGGCTGAATTTTCCATTGAAGCTATTGTCCAAATGTGAATATATTTGTAAACTTGTGAATACTAAAGATTTTTACAGGACTTGTACAGCATACCTGATACTGTAAATGCCATCATTTTGTTTTACTTTTTAACTGTATTTTGCATCTTATAGTACTGATATCAATGGATATTGTAAATATAGTGCATAAAAAGCAGCCTGCAAATGATTCTTCTGTGACAAATTCTACTGACTGTTAAAGAAGGGTGAAAACTGATAAACTAGTCTTATTTCAATCAAATCATTCACATTCTGTAATTATGCCCAACACTGATTACTAAAGCGTGCCAGCAGATGACAGAGGCGTATGGAATAAATTTTAGTGTGCACATTAAAGACTGAGTACAAGTTAAAAAATAGCGAGCAGTGCAGGAAGACCTTAATGTCCACATACATAAATGAAGGAATGTGATATTCAAATGAGGAGTGACCGAGCTCACACTAAATATCGTGGTAAGCTCACCATGCTATTTGCAAACACTCTGTAATTGACCACTATTTAATATCTACCTTATACTGGGATTAAGGTGAGCCTGTTATTTACAATGGGGAAGAATTAGCCTTTATACAATGCAAATGTATTTCCAAGCAGTAGGTTCCCAGGGAACAAAGGCCTTTGCTATTATTGATGAGGTCCATATTCAAAAGCATTTAACAAGCTAACTCAGACGTTAGCCAGCTAGAGCCTAGATTTATCAAAATGCACTAAATATCGCCTGCAATAGAAAAAGGGGCGTGTTTTATGGTAATAGGCAGTTTATCGCAATTTGCACCAATACCTATGCGAAGATAACTTTTTCGCACTTTGAGATATTAGGGCCACTGAGAGGAGAGAGAGAGAGTGAGAGAGAGCCTAGCCATAATGCCCTGACCCTAGATAGGTACCCAGGTAGAGAGTCCATCAAGCTAGGATGAGAGAACATTGCACAAATATCATCTTTGAGTGAGTTTCCTCACTTCAAGGGTCATCAAATCTTCACAAGAGAGCCCTGTTCTGTTCGTACATCTCACTTTGAATGTCAATGGCCCCTAACCCCTACACTATGGCCCCTAACCCCTACACTAATACCTAAACCTCACCTTGAGTTACTATGTGGGCCTCCCTAGGAACACATTACAGTTAGTCTCTCTCTCTCTCTCTCTCTCTCTCCAAAAAAAGTCTATATACAAGCTATTCACTTCCCCTTGCTGCAGGAGGAAATGGGAGACTTTCTATCCAGGATCCAAACAGGCACAGCCGTTACTTTTAACTCTTAAATACAATTTCCAGATGCTTGACACAGGCTCCCTGAGACACTGTTGGAGTATCTCTGCCAAACTCTCTCCTCTTTTCCCCTTGAAACCCCTGCAGAGGGTTCCATCTGCTGCCTTCTCTTCACATGGTGACTCTGGTGGAACTCCCGCTCTTGCTTTAAGCAGGGGTTATATTTCCTGCTCAAACCCAGCACCTAGGGGCTGAACTAATCTGTCTGTCAAGAGGTTTGGGACCACTCTTTGACCAACAGATAACCTTTTAAGTTCTTGGAGGAGAAGTCCATTAACTGCTATTAATCAAGTTGACTTAGGGAATAGCCACTGCTATTAATTGCATCAGTAGCATGGGATCTTCTTAGTGTTTGGGTAATTACCAGGTTCTTGTGGCCTGGTTTGGCCTCTGTTGGAAACAGGATGCTGGGCTTGATGGACCCTTGGTCTGACCTAGCATGGCAATTTCTTATGTTCTTATGTTTACTAGCTGGAATTTTCCCTGCTCTTTTATCCTCTCTACTCTCTAGTACTTCCAATTGGGTGAAATCACATTAACCACAATACACTCTCTGCACATTGCACTCTACAATTGTTTCTGTGGCACACAAATTGTTTTGGTTTGGATACAGAGTTCATTTCTATAAGCTGTGCGGCAGTAGCAGACTGTCTGGTATAGCCATTGCAGTGCTTGCAGCACAGAATGGTTATAGAGAAGGGAATGATCAGATGCTGTTGCCCTTCTGAGTCAGGGTGAACACCCTCTCCCTTGATCTTCTCCCTGCATGCTCCCAGGGCTGGCGCGTTCCAGTAGGCGAAATAGGTGGTCGCCTAGGGCACCAGCTATTAGGGGGCGGCAAAGAGCAGCCATGTGGGGCCACGAGCAGAGCCCATCCCACTCACAGCCAAGAGGAGTAGAGACTTGGTGGGCTGCGAGTGGCAGAGAGGGGAGAGGGTGGGCACAAGGGAGAAGGTTCACCTAGGGTGCCTAATACCCTTGCACTGGCCCTGCATGTATCCTTCTGTTCCCAGCCATGTCCACTCATACTGCATTTTGCAGATCCTTACTGACACAAAAGATAGATGTTTCTAAACATGCAGTTACAGTATATACTCGTGTATAAATTGAAAAATTTGACCCCAAAAATCTGTCCTTAAAATTGCGGTCATTTTATCCATGGGTCAATCCACATTAAGGCGGGTACCATAATTCAAGATGCATGATTGAATCATTTGCACACTCCTCCTCCCGATCCCTTAACTCGCCCGCTGCTATGAGGTCAACGACTGCACTTGCAGGTGCAAAGGCACATCCTCCGTCCTCCCCTGTGGTGTTCCACTGAGGCACTGGACAGCTTCTCCTCTGCACCCCATTCCCTATTCCTTAACTCACCCACTCTCTGCTATCACAACAACAGAACTTGAGGTTGCGCAGGCACGTCCTCTCCCCTCGCAAACCAGGGTCTGATTGGTGCACTTAGAATCATGTGGTTCAAAGCACGCCACTGGATCCCCATGGGGGAGGAGGGAGAACGCACCTGAGCAACTGCACGCTCGTCGTCATCCTCATAGCAGCAGTGAGAGCTTGAGTTAAGGGATGTGGAGGAGTTGTGGGGGAGAAGCAGTCCTACCCTTACACTGGGCCACTGCAAGGAAGGCGGGAGAACGTTCCTGAGCAACTGCCGTTGTCATCCTGATAGCAGTGGGTTGAGTTAAGGGATCAGGAGGGGGTAAGAATTCAGACAGCAGGGGTAGCCATGGGGGAGGGAGGGAAGGATTCAGACAGCAGGGACAGCAATTAATGACTTCTTAACCTCAGGAAAATGAGCTCTGAGAAGAAAAAGAGAGCATCTTACACCGCATCACTGAAAACAAAGGTTATAAAACATGCAAAGGAGGCCAATAATTCTGTAGCTGCAAGAGAATTTGACATTTGTGAACAACTCATCAGAGATTGGAGAAAAAAATTAAGAAAAGATGCTAGAAATTTCAAAATCAAAGAAAGCCTTCATTTCAAAATTGTGCCTTTTGAAGGAATGGAAAAGGATTTGAATGACTGGGTAATGGAATGCAGACAGAATGGCTACATTGTGACTCACTTGAGTACTAGGATTTGTGTCCTTCAAATGACAAAAGAAGGAAAATATTCAGCAACTGAAGGTCAGATAGAATTCATAGCATTGTCTGGTTGGTGTTCATGGTTCATGAATCAATATGGATTGTGCCTTCGTCAGTGCACAGATTTCACAGAAACTGCCTAACGAGCTTAATGAAAAGATCTGTTCATTCCACAAATTCATTATTCAGCAAAGAATAAAGAATCATTTCAATATGAATAACATTGATAATATTGATGTAATACCTATGACATTTGATAAGCCTGGCAATCGCACTGTAGCTGGCATTGACGGAAAGACCTTATGTGTAAAAACAACTGGTCATGAAAAGACCCATTTCACGGTGGTCCTGTCTTGCCTGGTAGATCCAAAGAAACAAACCGGAAACCGATCCAATATTGCAAGTAGCGACCACACGAAGAAGAAGATCAGTAAACACCAAGGAGTTTATTAATATTTCGAAGTAAAAAGCCCGACTCAGGCCGAGTTTCGCTCTATCAAGCTGCTTCAGGGGCTACATAGACACAAATGAAACAAATATGCAAATGTATAAACATATAAACACATATAAAACCATGCATAACATAATAAATGATTAAAAAATCAAAACTTATACAAACAGTACTGGATAAGACTAAACAATAAAGGAAAACACATAAATGTTACCCATCAAATTAATAGTTATGGTCAGACGAAAGGTACAGAATTGACTCAAACTTTGCCTATGATTGAAAGATAAAGTAAACTAGTGGTCATATATTATAAAAGAACAATTGTGTAACAAAACAGGGGTTGGTAAGAGTATAGAATCGATTACTAATCATGTAATTTGCTGTGTATCATTGAGCTATTAAAGCATAAATCAGGGGTTTGAGATGTTTCTTAATTAGTGTAAAGAAATGAACTCCCATTGTTCCACATTAGTTCATATGTTAAGCATTATCCTCCCATTTGAAAAATTCATGTGTCTACAACCGATATCCATATAAAATCAACACAAGGTGAAAAAATAAATAATAAAATTAAATAACTACCTGTTGAATAATGAAAGCAGTGTTTGCCTATTAGGTTTAGCTGTCTGTAAGTGAAGGAACATACTTAAAGGTGAATTTTAAAAGTCCAGCATGCGCCAAAACTGGGAGTTACACACACAAGTCAGGCTGGTGCACACCAAGCGGATTTTAAAAGGCGCCCGAGTGCGCGCATATCTCTCACTATGCATATTTTCTTTTTAAGGGGCAGGCGTGGGTGTAGTCTGGGCGGATAAGCGTTCCTGCATTTCTAAGTGAAACCAGCACATAAATACTTATGTGCACGAGCACGTGCTGGGTCCCCTGCCGCGTAACTTTACTTCTGCAGTGGATGCCATGTAAGTCATAAAATAAAAAAATCTAGGCATGTCAGCAGGGTTTTAAGGGTCAAGGCTAACAGGAGGGAAGAGAGGCTATTAAACCTGGTGGGTTTTGAAGTACTATCCCTTGCCTTGGAGAACTGGGAATGAACTGGGAAAACTGGTGCATCAGCGCTCGTCTACTAAAATCCCCCTCACTTGTGCGGTAGAAGCAGCACTTGCTTGCGTTCAGCCTATTTTATACCAAACGCGCATATGTTATAAAATGGATGTGTCTGGATGCAAGCCAGCAAGCACACGCACATGTGCACTCAAGCGACTGTTTCAAAGTTACTGTCTCTGGTTTCCTATTGCTGCTTGTGTAAGGGCAAAGGTTGCTATTATGAGTCCATCATTTGTGCACAGAAAAACAAAAAAAAATATGGCCCCAATAGGCATGTGCTAAAGACTTTTATCTGAATATATGTTATTACTTTAGCCAAGTGGAAATGTGGAGAGGCAGTCTGAGTCTGTCTTCTTGTGATTGAATATTGTGGTTTATGCTTCTGTTTTTATGCCCTCATTTGCAGAACACAGTAAATGTTTACTTTTGGAAAACTGTCTTATTCGATGCCTATTTTTCTTACAAACCTTACGTTCCCAAAATAACACATTATTAAGAAACGTTGTTCAGAGCTTTGGTTTACCCTAATTTTAATTTTAATTTGGCACAGTACGGTTGCAAAGATATGAACAGAAATAACTTCCCTCATCCCCCCCCCCCAAAACAAATAATCTGTGCTCCTGTTTGTGTTAGCTGTGATGGATGTAAAATGCGTTAGGATAAATCTGCTCCTGGCGCACATGGTGTCCATATTGTGTCACTTATACCATGCAGACAGACATCCCCACATGTTTTTAATTAAATAAACATTAAGGGGCGGATTTTCAGAGCCCTGCTCGCCTAAATCCGCCCAAAACTGGGCGAATTTAGGCGAGCAGGGCCCTGCGCGCCGGTAAGCCTATTTTACATAGGCCTACCGGCGCGCGCAGAGCCCCGGGACTCGCGTAAGTCCCGGGGTTCTCCGAGGGGGGCGTGTCGGGGCGGGCCCGGTCGTCGTGGCGTTTCGGGGGCGTGTCGGCAGCATTTTGGGGGCGGGTACGGGGGCGTGGCTATGGCCCGGGGCGGCCCGGGGGCGTGGCCGCGCCCTCCGGACCCGCCCCGCCCCCAGGTCGCGTCCCGGCGCGCAGGAGGCCCGCTGACGCGCGGGGATTTACGCCTCCCTCTGGGAGGCGTAAATCCCCCGACAAAGGTAAGGGGGGGGGGCTTAGACAGGGCCGGGTGGGTGGGTTAGGTAGGGGAAGGGAGGGGAAGGTGAGGGGAGGGCAAAAGGAAGTTCCCTCCGAGGCCGCTCCGATTTCGGAGCGGCCTTGGAGGGAACGGGGGTAGGCTGCGTGGCTCGGCGCGCGCCGGCTATACAAAATCCATAGCCTTGCACGCGCCGATCCAGGTTTTTAGCAGATACGCGCGGCTCCGCGCGTATCTACTAAAATCCAGCGTACTTTTGTTTGCGCCTGGAGCGCAAACAAAAGTAGGCTATTCGCGCTCCTTTTAAAATCCGCCCCTAAGTACATTGTGCGTGAGACTAAACTGGTAACTCTTCTGCAAGATGCCAGCCTGCCTCAGGAGTGGAAGCGATATAAGATCACAATATTTAGTGGTGCCCATATTACCATCAAAGTTGGGGATCACCACTGAAGAAGATACACTGAGGAAAGTAATTAATAGGGATGTGAATTGTTTTTGAATGATTAAAATTATTGTCAGATAATTTTAAAATCGTCCAAAATCGTTTGAGGTGAATATATCATCGAGAGCGACACTAATTGTCCAATTTGTTTTTCTTACAGAGAGAGATTCAATTTTAAAATCATTCTTTAGGAATCAGGATAAAAAGTTCTATGGACAAGGTATAAAAATATTTCCAGACATAGCCCATCCCACACAACTTCGCAGGAAAAAATTCTTGGCGATGAGAGCTGAGGTATTACAGAGGGGGGCTAGATTTGTCTTAAGATACCCCTGTCGATGTATAATTATTCATCAAGACTCTCGTTATATTTTTAATTACCCAGAACAGTTAAGAGAGTACCTGAATTCACACTCCTAAATCCCCCCATAGGTAGAGAGGTTAAAAAATTAATGAAGAGGGTTAGACAGTTATTCTACTTTAATGTTTAATTACCTGTTGTGTTGCTCCATTAATCGATGTGTGTTTCTATTTTCTTTGCACAATGAATGTTGAAGATATTCTAATTCTGATTTTTTCATTTTTTCAGTAAGATGTTTAGCATATTGATGATTTACAATATCAAATGTCTTCTGTATTTTATATTTAAACTTAATAAAAATATTAAATAAAAAAAAACCCATCCAAAATCGTTAGAGTGCACGATACGATTTATCGTCAGGGGCATTTGTATTGTATCGTTAAATAGGGCGCGGGAAAACCAGCACACCAAAAAATCCCTAAAACCCACCCCGAACCTTTAAAACAAATCCCCCACCCTCTCAAACCCCCCCCAAATGTTTTAAATTGCCTGGGGTCCAGTGGGGGGGTCCCGACGCGATCTCCAGCTCTCTGGCCACGGCTGCGTTGAGAAATGGCGCCGGTGGCCCTTTGCCCTTATCATGTGACAGGGCAAAGGTAGCGCCAGCGCCATTTTGGTTCCTGGCTCCCGACGTCACGCGTGCAGGAGATCGCTCCCGGACCCCCAGGGACTTTTGGCCAGCTTGGGGGGGCCTCCTGACCCCCACAAGACTTGCCAAAAGTCCAGCAGGGGTCCGGGAGCAACCTCCTGCACGCGGGCCGTATTGCCAATCTTCAAAATGGCGCCGGCGCTACCTTTGCCCTCACTATGACATCCTATGTAGTAGTATTTATTTATTTGATTTATATCCGGCACTTCAAAGCAGATTACATTCAGGTACTGTAGGTAATTTCCTGTCTCCAGAGGTCTTGCAGTGAGGTAAAGGAGAGTAAAGTCACTTGCCCAAGAAAAAGTAACATTGAAAATATTACACTAGGCCTTAAGACACCAATACACCTCCTATTAGGAAAACAGAACAAACCAGGCTGCTATAGAGCCCTACACAGAAACTGCATGCCAGCAGAATCATCACCTCAGTAACATGTACAGACCCTCACCTAACAAAGAATAAAGAGATCATAAAGCATAACTAGAAACATGCAGACAAAAACTGAACTGGAAACCACAACAAGCCAGAGAGTCTGTATGCAGTGTTACAAAGGGAAAAGCGAAACATCACCAGTCCTCATAAAACAAATCAAGAAATATAAAATCAATAGCAGTAAAACCACACTAACAAAAAGAACAGATTATTTCAAAACATCTGAAAATGGAATATCCAATAATTAAAAACTCATATCAAAAATTTCTAGATACCAATAAAACTTTTCAAAATAGCAGACACAAAGACCCAATAATGAAAAATAAGGATAAAAAAAATGTTTAGCTCTGCATACCTGGGAACATTTGATATCCAGGTGCCTGAGATTGTTTTGAATTAGCAGGAGGAGGGATGGTTTGCTTGCAACTTTCTCCTCTCTCTCAGTCATACACAAGGTCTCTCTCTTACACTGGCTCTCAATCATGCACATATACACACATGCTCCTTCTCTCACTTACATAGGCTCTCAATCGCTCACATATACATTTGCTTTTTCTTTCTCACTTATATAGGCTCTTAAGCACATATTTGCACACATGCTGTCTGACTTTTCACACTTACACACACACAGGTTTTCAATCACACACTTACACTGGAAGACTGGACAAAGGGAGTTGCCTGCTATTTTTGAAACAAACAAAAAATCATCCCAATGAATTTCAATGAAGGTTTTCTATCATTTCATTTTGAAACAACAGAATAAAACAGACTGTTTCTTTGCATTTTTCATGTCATTTCAAAATGAATGCAAACCCCTATTGTTTATCATGCCAGCTATTCTGGTTTAATATGTGCAATAATTGCTAGCAATCAGCTCCATGGTGTTTCAAGGTAGTTGATTTCCCTTTTGCCTACTTACCACATTTTGAAAATTTTCAATTACAAAAAGTGTTGAGCCCGATATTAAAAAAAACTTAACTGGATAAGTCAGATTTATCTCGGTTCTGGCAGCTAAGATTTAATGCTTAAAAATGCAGAGTAATGCTTTTAGGATGCAAAAACCCAAAAGGAGAGGTATAATATTAGAGGTGAAATTCTTCCAAACACAAAGGAAGAGTGGGATCTGGGTATGATTGTATCTATTGATCTTAAGGTGGCCAAATAGGTGAATAAAGTGACAGCAGAAGCCAGAAAGATGCTTGACTACATAGGAACAGGAATGGTGAGCAGAAAAAGTAAGGTGATTTTGCCCCTGTATAGGAACCTGGTGGGACCTCATTTGGAATGCTGTATACAATTCTGGAGACCGCACCTTCAAAAGATATATCCAGGATGGAGTTGGTCCAGAGAATTGCTTTTAAAATGGTCAGTGGTCTTTGTTGTAAAGCATTAGGGGAAGGCATTCATTTGCACTGAAATAGGAAATACCGATGATATTTCCTATTTTGTTGCATTCCGTGGGTCTAAAAAAATGAACCCCCCCCAAAAAATTTCATGTGTTTTTTTTCTTTCATTTTATTTAAAGGTACACTATTTAATAAAAAGAAACAAAACGCACATAGAACCCACCCCAACACTTCCTATTTATTAAAAAATTCAACGCTGACCCCTGAGCCCCACTGGACTCACCAAAATGTCCCTGGTAGTGACCCGGGAACGACCTTCCATGCCTGGAACCCTTTGCCCCATTATGTGACAGGGGCTACCCAATGACACCGGTAGGTCCAGTCCCATGATGGGGCAAAGGGTGGCTGGTATCATTTTGAATAGTGGCAGTGGCCGAGCCTGGGAGCAGGAGGTCATTCCAGGCCCCCCCCCCCCCCGCTAGACCACCAGGGACATTTTGCTGAGTCTGGGGAGGTGGGAGAGCTTGGGAGGGTGGGCTTAGGTGGTTGAGGTTGAATCATTTAATAAAGGGAAAGTATTGGGGGTGGGTTCTGCATGCATTTTTTAAAATTAAAATGAAAAAAAAAAAAAAAAGATCTGGTGTGGTCCCGAAATGGCCGACCCCCAAAGCGATAGTCAAAATGAAACTATATTTTTTTGAGGTACCACCCCTGTAAAACATATGGAGATAGACTTAAAGATCTAAACATGTACACTCTAGAAAAAGGGGAGATATGATATAGACATTTAAATATCTCAAAAATTTCCATGGACAGGAGACAAGATTCTTTCAATGGAAGGAAGGCCCTAGAATGAGGGCTCATAGGATGAGGGTGAAAGGGGGTGGACTCAGGAGTATCTTTAGGAAAATCTCTTTACAGAGAGGGTGGTGGATGCATGGAGCAGCCTCCCAGTGGAGGTAGTAGAAACAAAAACAGTATCTGAATTCAAGAAGGCATAGGACAAATACAGGGGATTGCTAAGGAAGCAATGGGAATTATATAGCTAAATTAATTGGGTGGATGGGCAAACTAGATGGGCGTATGTTTTTTTTCTGCTGTTATGTTTCTATGTTTGTAGGTTGATATGGCAGGATAGAACATGAATAAAAATAAATAAGTAAATAAAATGTAGGCAAGTTTGTTGGAAGTAGAGCGGGCACTCCAAAAGGAGCATGTGAAAATGAGAGTGGAACAATGAAGGAAGTGACAGAGATGAGGGTGGGTTGAAATGTGCTGTGTGTTTGGGGAATATTCTTGAAGGTCCATGGTAGAGGAAGATATCCAAACCAAGGTGGGGGGAGAGAGGAAGGAGAGATGTAAAAAAAAATTGGAAGAGAATCAAAATGGTCACAAAGGTGATTGGAGGGTAGTAATGGCGGTTAAGGAAAAATTTGAAAGCTCAAGAACAATGAACAGGGACTGAAAAAGGGATTGCTGAGTAGGTGGGAAGGAATAGGATCAATGCTTAAACTGGTTTTCAGGGATAAAAGGCTGGGGATGGTTAGCAACAGAGAGAGAGAGAGATAAAGAGAGAGAGAGATAGGTATGCACATAGCTGTTTGAAGGTTATCCTTCCTGTCTACTTGGTTAATAACAGTTTGTGGACTTCTCCAGGAACTTGTCCAAATCTTTTTAAAGCCTAGTTATGCTAACTGCCTTAACCAAATCCTCTGGCAATGAATTTCAGACCTTAATTGTACATTAAATGAAAAAGAATTTTCTCTGCTTTGATTTGAATTTTCTAATTACTAACTTCATGGAGTGTCCCCATGGCTTCGTATTTTTTGAAAGAATAAATAATTGATTTACATTTACGCATTTTATTCTACTCATGATTTTATGGACCTCTATCATATCCCCTCTTAGCCATCTCTTCTCCAAGCTGAACAGTCCTAACCTCTTTAGCCTTTCCTCATAGTGGAACCGTTCCATTCCCTTTATCAGTTTGGTCACCCTTCTCTGTACTTTTTCCAATGCAACTATATATTTTTTGAATGCGGTGACCATAGTGATAATACATTGAAATCATCGGCTCAGAGTGCTGTGGCGATAAAAAATGCAAACAGAATGTTAGGAATTATTAAGAAGGGATTGGCAAATAAAACGATGGATGTCATAATGCCTCTGTATTGCTCCAAGGTGACACCACATCTTCAATATTGTGTGCAATTCTGGTCACCGCAACTCAAAAAAGATATAGTTGCACTGGAGAAAGTGCAGAGAAGGGCAACCAAAATAAGTGGCATGGAACAGCTCCCCTATGAGGAAAGGCTAAGGAAGTTTATGCTGTTCAGTTTAGAGAAGAGACAACTGAGAGGGGATATGATAGAGGTCTACAAAAACATGAAAGGACTTGAAAAAGTTAATGGTAATCAGTTATTTATTTTCTCAGATAATAGAAGGAATAGGGGGCACTCCATGAAGTTATCAAGTAGCTCATTTAAAACAAATCAAAGAAAATTATTTTTCACTCAGCACAATGTTAAGCTCTGGAATTCATTGCCAGAAGATGTGGTCACAGCAGTTGGTGTAACTGGGTTTAAAAAAAGGTTTGGATAAGCTCCTAGAGGAAAAATCCATAAACTGATATTAATTAATAAGCAATAGTAGCTTGAGATCTATTTAATGTTTGGAAACTTGCCAGGTTCTTGTGACTTGGATTGGCCACTGTTGGAAACTGGATACTAGGCTTGATATACCCTAGGTCTGACCCACTATGGGATTCTTATGTTCTTATATTCTTAGAGCTGCACATATTTCTCCAGGTGTCACCTTACCATGTAGCAATACAAAGGTGTTATGACATTCTCTGTTTTATTCTCCATTCCTTTCCTAATAATTCCTAACATTCTGTTTACTTTTTTGACTACCGCCCAATATTGCCCAACAAGCAATACATACTGATCCTCCTCAGCCTCCAGAAATATCGTCTTCTCTCAATATTCACTTCCTCTGTCCCTCAGGGACAGATGAAGGGTGTATTGACATTGAAACACATGAAAAATTAAATACAAAGAACCATTAAAAGGAATCAGAAGAGGATGGAAAAAATGAAAGCAGAGGAGAAATGGAGAGCAGTATGACAAGGGAAAAAACATAGAAAATAAAAAACAGAAAAAGGTATATTTATTTATTACTTTGGATTTCTTGCCTTCTGGCTCAAGATCCCAAAGGCGAGCTACAAACAATAATCACAAACATATCAACTAAGAGAAAAAATATATATATACACGCACCAAATACATTAAGAATTTAAAACATACCATCAATTAACTAAAAATCGCAAACTATGGCTCACATAAAAAGGAGACGAGGATCCAAAATTAATTACTAAAAGGTTAATTTAAAAAATCACACTTTTATCTCCTTCCTAAATTGCAAGTAGGTTATCGTAGCATGGATTGCCAGCTGCATCTTATTCCATAGTGTAGAGAAAAGCTGACTTCCATGTCATAGTCATTTTGGCTGCTTGCATTTGATTCTCAGCTGAAAACATTACTGAAAACATTGTCTAGTTTGGAAGGACTGCATAAAAAGCATTCAGTTTCAGAGAAAGGGTTAGTCAAATAATACATTTAGGTATGAATTTTCAAATACGCATTTAGGAGTAGATTTTAAAAGAATGCGCGCGTGCACACATGGACCCCCTATTTTAGGTGCGTGCATGTTATAAAATCAGGGGACGACGCGCGCAAGGGGGTGCAAACTTGTGCAACCTGCGTGTGCCGACGCCCGCGGCCTTCCTCAGTTCCCTCCCAGTCCGTTCCAATTTCGGAGCGGACTGGGAAGGAACTTCCCAACCCCCTACAATAACCTCCCTTCCCCTTCCCCTTCCCCTTCCGCCTCCTAGCCCTAACCTAACCCCCCTAAATCGTTATTTTACCTCTTGCGCCTGCCTCGGGGCAGGCACAGATTGCGCACACCAGCACCCTGCCGGCACACTATCCCCCGGCACAGTGGCAAATGGCCGCTGTGCCAGGAGCCCCTAGCCCCGCCCCATCCCACCCCACCCCCTCCCCACCCCTTTCCTGAAGCCCTGGGACTTACATGCGTCACGGGGCTTTACATGCGTGGCCGGGCCTTTGAAAATAGGCCCGGCGCACGTAAGGCCACCTACGAGTGTAAATCCTTTCAAAATCTGGCCCTTAGCATATATGCGCATAAGCAGCTTGTACTTGCATACATGCTATTTTATAAACATCAGAAATATTTTTGGTTTCACATGCACATTTGCCTGCACAAAAAAGAGGCAGTCTAGGGGTGTTCCAGAGCGGGGCTAAGAAGTACGCATGTAAGTTGCCATTTTATAAGAGATCTATGTGAATACATTAGGTAGCTGGCAATTATCTAGCAGTTACCGTTGGGCAGGAAGTCTGGATGAATTGGGGGAGTTAGGGTTAAGCAGTAGGAGGGTCTAGATGAACTGGAGATGGACGGGTGAACTGATAGAGGCATCAGCAAACTGGTGAGTTCTGTTATGTGTACATGTTTTAAAATGTACCCACTTCCATGCACAAATCAGGATTTTACGTAGGCAAGTTCTATTTTTTTTCACATGTGAAATATTTGTGCATATGTTTATAAAATAGGGTAGAGAAAGTACGCGCTTTCAATTCATTGTAGATATTCACACATAACCAAACATATGTGTCTATGTTGAGAGGTAGACATACATGTATTATATAATAAGCATGTACCTGGTATGCACAGGTTACAAAATACTGTAGTAAAGCTCCTGGTGGCCATATACACACACATATGGAGCCACACGGAGTTGTTTGAAAGTTATCCTCTAAAGGTGACACCTAGTGGCTAGCAGGTCAATGGCCTAATAATAAATAATCTGAGGGCACTGCTTTTACTTTCTTTGCCTCGAGACGTCACTGTGGTGTTTGGCCTACAATTGTAGACAGAATGTGGGAAAAAAATATGGAAAATACTGGAGACTGTAAATACTGACTTTCTTATTAGCATATATTGTAAATTAGGTTATAACGCAATCCTGTTCCTCACAATGCTTTGGTATTTACAGTAAAAAATCTCTTTGGAGTTCTACAATCTCTTGCTGCACAGCTGGGAGGCCTTTATACCTCCTCCAATGTTCTGGTAAATGATTTGCATGCTTTAATGATAGCATCAATCAGTTCTAAATTATAATGCTGGCAATGGAGCACAGAAAAGCATTTTACTGGATTTAAATGTCTCTACTTTGTGCAAGTAAATTGAGTGGATTAATTATATATGGAGTAGATAAATGTTGAAAGCTAAGACTTGTCCTCTGAGAATGATTAGAAACAGAAGATGAGGAAATAGCAGAGATAGTAAATAATTATTCTGCATCTGTCCTTTGAAAGAGAAGATACAGATTTGCAGAAATCTGGGATTTACTTCCTGGGGGAAGTTGATGACGAATTGTGGCATATAGATAACACCAAAGGGATTATGGAAGCTTTAGCAGTCCCTAAAATAGTACTGAGCAATGTATGTATACATCTGCAAGCTTAAAAAGAAGTGAAACTGAAGGCAAGATGATAACTTTAAATGTGCACCATGGTAAAGGCAGAATTGTTAAACTAGATGGTTTGCAATATCGTTTCTTCCAGACAGAAATTAATGGTCAGGCATTGACATGTATTCTGCCATATGGAAATCAAAGATGAATCAATTTATTGGTTATACAGAGAATCTGTGGGTGAAAGAAGTTTCAGTCCAGCTGTAGCCAATGTGATTTCAGGATTTTTACTGACACAAAAATTCCATTGGGATAATTACAAATGTTCTAAACAAGGGGCAAGTGAAAGCTTATTAACATCCTGGCACGTAGAAAATATTTGTCAAAAAGCAGTACCATAAAACCAAAAGAAAATGAGTATTGGTTGAAACCTTGGTTTAGGGGCTATGGTAAGTAATAGCACAAATAGCATATTTAAAAGCTAGAAACATTTCTACAGGCTATTAAAGTCAGGAGCGGCCTACTTATAGATAAGAAAATTCTACCATGACATAAAAGTGTAAGCTGTCATTCAGAGCTTGGCAAGGCAAAAAAAAGACCACAGTTGAATTTCTCTGTCTTCTTGATTTTGTTCAGTTTGACTCAATATTTGAGTGATGGAGAAGTGCACAAGCCTTATTAAGAGAGTGGAAGATTTAAAGCAAGCAAGAAAACATGTTTACAATTCAAAGAAGTCCATGCTAAGTGCTGATTGCTGCCACACACAGAAGTGTGGAGTTTCATGGTCAATTCCATAAGGTCTGAGGCAGAGTGACTGCTTTACAATCAGGCTGATACAGTACAGTGCGCACTGTTAACCCTCCATTGGACGTGTGTTTTCCCTTACCCCTTATTCAGTAAGGGGAGGAAAACGCGCCTCCAACCCACCGAACCTAATAGCGCCCTCAACATGCAAATGCATGTTGATGGCCCTATTAGGTATTCACACGCAATTCAGAAAGTAAAATGTGCAGCTAAGCCGCACATTTTACTTTCAGAAATTAGCGCCAACCCAAAGGTAGGCGCTAATTTCTTTCGGCACCGGGAAAGTGCACAGAAAAGCAGTAAAAACTGCTTTTCTGTGCACCCTCCGACTTAATATCATGGCGATATTAAGTCGGAGGTCCCGAAGGGTAAAAAAAGTAAAAAATAAAAAAAAATAAAAAAATTTGAAGTCGGCCGGTGGCAGTCGGGTCGAAAACCGGACGCTCAATTTTGCCGGTGTCCGGTTTCCGAGCCCGTGGCTGTCAGCGGGCTCGAGAACTGATGCCAGCAAAATTGAGCGTCGGCTGTCAAACCCGCTGACAGCCGCCGCTCCTTTTGCCCGTTTCTACCGCCGGGCCTCATTAGAATACTGTATTGCGCGCACAGACGAGTGGCCTGTGCGTGCGCCGGAGAGCGGGCATTTGCCCGCTCTCCCGCGGACTTTACTGAATTGGCCTGATTGTAATTAAACTATTGTGAATGTCAGAAAAAGTAGAAAATGTACAAAATGCCTTTTCTGAAACACAAAAGCAGATAAAAGAGATCGCACTGTATAATAAATGTTACAGTCTAAAATAAATTATATATATATAAAATAGGTAGTGCTGGCAGTACTGCCTATAATATATTTGGGGTTGGGGTTTTTGGCTGAAAAGATGTCACCACCATCCTTCCAGCAATAACCAGGCAATGTAGAAAGATGGGTCTTTTTGTAAACTGTAGTAAGAAGGCCTACAGTTTGGGGTATTTTTGTTTATGCTTCTTTGACTCATATTTCTTTTTTCTGTATTTCATATTTTGAAAAATATTCAATGAGGCAGTTCTCATGTAACCTGTCAATAATAATGATTGGTACATGAGGAATGCACACACAATGATAACATTTTAATGAATATTAGATGGGGGTGATCTTCTAGATGGGTCTTTTTCCATTTATTGATATATTGCATTTGATGGGTTTTATCATGAGGTATTTTTCATTTTTTGTGTCACAATATATGTCAATGCCCCAGAAGATTAACATTATGTCAGTAGTAGCAAGGATTGAACCTGCAGCAGCAGCAGGTATTCATGGTTAGGTGATGTTGCAATGGAGTCACTGGGTATTATAAACACTAAGGGGTAGATTTTAAAATCTGCGCGTACATGTGCAGGCAGCGTCCATGGGGAGGGGTGAATTTTACTAATTTCCATGCAGCGAAGCAATCGGGCCTTCCCCATTTCCCTCCCAGTCTGCTCCAATTAAGGAGCGGACTGGAAGGGAGCTTCCCTACTCCCCCCCCCCCTGCCTATCCTTCCTTCCCTTTTCCCTCTCCATCCCGACCCCTAACTCCTACCTATCTACCCGAAATTTCTTTTTTTCACGACTCAGTGCTCCTCTGGAGCAGAAGTAGTTTGCACGCGCTGGCCGGTTGCTAGCACGCGCTTCCCTGGGATAGCGGCTAATGGCCGTGCCCTGCTGGCCTCCATCCTGTCCCTCCCTGCCCATACCAAGCCCCGGCCCGCCCTTTTTTAGGGCCTGGCACTGAAAAAGGGCGGGCCGGGGCTTGGTATGGGCAGGGAGGGACAGGATGGAGGCCGGGGCTTGGTAAGTGCCGATTTTTATGCATACAGCTGTTTTAAAATTTGGGCTTAAGAGAAGTAGTTAGGGGGTACTGCCTCTGGTTTTTCCCTATTGGACTAGCTTTGGGTGTGTCCCAGATAGAGGGCTGTAGCTAAGGAGAGCTTGCCTGACACACCTTTGTTAGTCTAACAGTTTATACAAAGTTTGCACTTTGTTATACTGTTGCCTAGCTGTGGTCATTGGTTCCTGCTTACCTGCTCCAGTCTTGGTCATTGGCTACTGTTGCGTCTGTCAGTCTCATTCGGCTTCGACCCTTGTGCCTCACCTTTTTCTCTGCTCTCCCCGCTAGCTTTGGGAAGATGGCTACCACCGCATCTGCAAGCCGCATTCTCCGGCATCCCCGGAACGGCTATGGCAAAGCCTCACGCCATGTTTCTCCTAAGGGCCTCCTCGGGTGCGCGCGTGCACTCCACCCACATCTTTATCCACATTATGGCGGGAACCTCGGAGATGTCCCCCTCGAGTGACGTCATGCCATCCGAGAATTTAGCCTACACTTGTTTGCTAGCTCATTGAGTTAGCAAGGATTGGACTTGTCCGGTCTAAGCTACTCTGCCACTTCCGTGCTGCCACTGGAAGTTCTCTCTGCCCTTCGGGGTATTCTCTAACCTGGGTACCCACTCCTCGGGGGCCCTTTGGATTCTTTCAGGTGCCTTACTGGGATCAGGTACTCACTAGGGATGTGAATCGTTTTTTGACGATTTAAAAAAATTGTCCGATATTTTTTAAATCGTCAAAAATCGGTACAGTGTGCGATACAATAGAAATTTTCTCGATTTATCGTGAAAAATCGTTACTCCCGTTAGTGTCCACTAACGGGAGTTATTTGGGGGGAGGGCGGGAAAACCGGCACACCAAAACAACCCCTAAACCCACCCGGACCCTATAAAACTAATCCCTTACCTTCCCCCACCCCCCGAACCCCCCCAAAACTTTTTACGAGTACCTGGTGGTCCAGTGGGGGCGCGGGGACCGATCTCCCGCTCTTGGGCCATCGGCACCATTTTGACTGCCACTCAAAAATGGCGCCAATGGCCCGATTAAAAAAAAAACCCACCCGACCCTTTAAAGATGACCCCTTAGCTTCTCCCACCCTCCCGATCCCCCCAAAACATTTTTAAATTACCTGGTGCTCTAGTGGTGGTCCCGGGAGTGATCTCCCGTTCTTGGGCTGTCAGCTGCCAATCATAAAGATGGCACCGATGGCCCTTTGCCCTTACCATGTGACAGGGTATCCGTGCCATTGGCCGGCCCCTGTCACATGGTAGGAGCACTGGCTGGCCGGCGCCATCTTTAATGCTCTGGGGTAGCCCTCTGGCCACTCGATAGCCCTTTCGGACCTGCTGTATGGGAACGGCAAATGCGTCAGGATGGACAGAGGTCAAGGACAGGCGATGGTACTGGAGCAAGATGAAGACTCAAGACATGGTCAGATGAGGACACTGAAGACATGGTCCGACGAGGATGCTTGAAGACATGATCAGATGATACTTGAAGACATGGTCAAACTAAGGTACTTGGAGACATGGTCGGGCGAAACATGAGGAAAGAAGGCAAGGCTAGGTCATGGTTACATCAAGGTCAAGGCACGGTTATGTCAAAGTCAAGGCATGGTTACATCAAGGTCAAGGCAAGGGTATGTCAGGGTTCAGACATGGCTACGTCAGAGTTCAATCATGGCAATGCCAAAAGTTCAGACATGGCTACATCAAATTCCAGTCATGGCTATACCAAGGTTCAGACATGGCTACGTCAAGGTTCAGGCAAGGCTGAGGCAGGGTTGAGGCAAGACAAGGACTCTGATGAATGGACAGATAATAGCAAGGTAAAACTCAAAATGGAATGGAATCCGGATTGCACACTAACTCACACAGCCAGAAAGGAGGCTTCAGTGGCCAGGAAGGCCCTCGGGCTATCCACTGACAGCACAATCCACTGGAGGCTAGGCGAAGCCTGAGCCCAAGACATCGGAGGACAAGGCTTCAAAGAGAGGTGCCGAAAACAGCGGAAGCCAAAAGGCAGAACATCTGGAGACCAGATGGCGTGGTCATCTGGAGACAAGGACATCAGAGACAGCAAAGACGAGACATCTGAAGGCAAGTTCAACTGGGGTATCCGAGGCAAGGAATCAGGACTTCAGACCCCCAAGGCACTCAACCAAGTGCAACAAGGAGGCACTGAAAGATTGGACATCCGAACACCAGGTCTTCCAGACTTCGGACCTACCGGACACTCAACCAAGAGCATCGCGAAGGTACCAAAGGACAGGACAGCTGGATGTCTACTGGCAAGGACTACTTCAGAGGAAGACATTTGTGAACAGGGCATCTGAGATGGGCTTCAGGGGAGACAGGAAATCAGGAAGCAAGGTCATCTGAAGACGGAAACATCAGTGGACAGGAACATGGGATCCGATGAGAGACCAAGACATGGAACAAAGATGAAGACAAGAATCAGGAACCACAGAGGAAGACAAGGGAATTCCCTCTAAGAACAGAGTGCCTTGAAGAAGCGAAGGAGGACATCATCGGAGACTCCTGGACCGAAGATCTGGAAAGGAGGATCCAGGAGCAGTCCAACTCCTTGACTGACTCCTTGCGAAGGCAACGAGGAACTGAAGGCTGGGCCCTTTTGTAGGGCTGAAGAGGAACACCCAGAATGACATCATGAGGAGGAGCCAGGAGGACTGGCCCTTTAAATCTGGAGGAGAGGCGTGGCCCCGCGCCTAAGGAGGCAGGACCAGAGACAGCAGCCATTCTGTGCAGCAGGGAAGCAGGCCCGAGGCGTTGGAGGCGGCTCCTGCCGCGAAGAGAGGGCTGCAGCCGGAAACTCCCCACACAGGGGAGGAGATGGCGTCTGTGACCTCTGGGCCGCGAAGAGGAGCTCTGGCGTGGCCTAGCCATGAAGAGGGAAGCAGCGGCAGCTCCCTGCCTCCACAGTGGGGGGAGAATGTCTGCGACCTCCGGGCTGCATGGTGGCAACAGTGGCAAGGCTCGCCATGCAGGAGCGGAGTGTGGGCGGTCTCCAGACCGTGGACACACCGGCGGCGGTGGCCTCCTGGCCACGAAGGCTAAAGGGCAATGGCTCCGGGCATGCAGAGATGGCGACGAGGCAGGCAGCAAGGAGGCGTCGGGAAGCAGGCAGGCTGGAGGTGAGAGGCTGCTCGCGGCCTAGCCGCGGGCAGAACCGTAACAGTAGCTGGCATTTGCAGTGGTCTGTGGGTTAGCCAGCAGGATCATTAGCACAGTTTTGAGTGGATATCCTAGAGAATGCTGGTTAGATATCCCTTAGTGTTGTGTAGTAGTGTAGTTCACTGGACAAGATTAGAGTTGTCTTGGGCTAAAGCTGTCCCTCCACCTAGATATGAGGGAGACAAAAATAAAAGATGTTAGTTGCTGTATGGTAGTAGAGATGTGCTTCGTTTTTAGGAATCGGGTCTTGCTTCGGTCGACCGATTCGTTTAAAAGTTTAGTTTTTCACGTGTGTTTTGTGTTTTTTTACGAACGGAGTTAGTGCGCACTAACGGGGTTAGTGCGCTTAATGTTACCGTTAGTGCGCATTAACTAATGTTAGTGCGCACTGCCAAAAATTGCAACTTTTAAGTAAAACGTATCAATTTTTAAGGAGTTCGTTAGCTAAATGTACGGTTCCCTGCTCCCACTGGTTCGCACCACCTGGAAAACAGGCAATGGGAATGTAGAATCAGTATTTTAAATCATCCGTAGTTAGTGCGCACTAACGGGGTTAGTGCGCTCACTGTTACCGTTAGTGCGCATTAACTAATGTTAGTGCGCACTGCCAAAAATTGCAACTTTTAAGTAAAACGTATCAATTTTTAAGGAGTTCGTTAGCTAAATGTACGGTTCCCTGCTCCCACTGGTTCGCACCACCTGGAAAACAGGCAATGGGAATGTAGAATCAGTATTTTAAATCATCCGTAGTTAGTGCGCACTAACGGGGTTAGTGCGCTCACTGTTACCGTTAGTGCGCATTAACTAATGTTAGTGCGCACTGCCAAAAATTGCAACTTTTAAGTAAAACGTATCAATTTTTAAGGAGTTCGTTAGCTAAATGTACGGTTCCCTGCTCCCACTGGTTCGCACCACCTGGAAAACAGGCAATGGGAATGTAGAATCAGTATTTTAAATCATCCGTAGTTAGTGCGCACTATCGCTGGCGAGTGCGCACTACCTAGGGTTAGTGCGCACTACCTTGAGCATGCTCTGTGAGGTCCCCGGAGGCCATTTTGCTTAAAATACACGCACTAATAATTATATTCTTACTACGTGCTGTCTCTCTGAGACAGAGCAGTGAGCTGAGTGAGCAGTGCTGCAGTGCACACACAGTGACAGTACAGTTCAACAGAACAAGAAGAACACAACATTATCGTTGATTATTATCATCAACTCTACCACTGTAAGTGTATAATATAATAAAAACATATAAGATTTTGTTTTAGTTTTTATACAGTATTACTTTAGTTAGCTACTTAGTTGGTTAAGTTAAATAGTTAATGCACTTTTTTTTTCGGTGAAGTAGCATAAAATAATATTAAAATAATATTAAATGAAGTTACTTACATTAGGGGAAATTAAAAGTTTAACACACAAAAGTACTTCATTAAATTTTATGCTAATTTAGTGAAAAAAAAGTTTAACAGAGATTGTCAGTGTCAGACAGCTCCCTCCCTGCATGAGAGGCTGGCTGGCTTCACAGACAGGGGGGGGGGGAGCTCAGCTGCCTGACCCTCACTGAACTGAATAGTATATAGGCCAGCAAGCCTCTCACTACGTAATGCAGGCAGGGAGGGAGCTGTCTCAGCCCTCACCCTCACAGGGAGGGAGCTGTCTCAGCCCTCACTGTGAGGGTGAGGGCTGAGACAGCTCCCTCCCTGCCTGCATTACGTAGGGGGGGGGGGGGAGCTCAGCTGCCTGACCCTCACTCCTCCCCTCCCCCCATGTCCCTGCCACTGAACTGAATAGTGTACTGTCACTGTGAGGGTGAGGGCTGAGACAGGGAGGGAGGGAGCTGTCTCAGCCCTCACCCTCACAGTGACAGTACACTATTCAGTTCAGTGGCAGGGACATGGGGGGAGGGGAGGAGTGAGGGTCAGGCAGCTGAGCTCCCCCCCCCCTACGTAATGCAGGCAGGGAGGGAGCTGTCTCAGCCCTCACCTTCACAGTGAGGGCTGAGACAGCTCCCTCCCTGCCTGCATTACGTAGGGGGGGGGGGGGGGAGCTCAGCTGCCTGACCCTCACTCCTCCCCTCCCCCCATGTCCCTGCCACTGAACTGAATAGTGTACTGTCACTGTGAGGGTGAGGGCTGAGACAGCTCCCTCCCTCCCTGTCTCAGCCCTCACCCTCACAGTGACAGTACACTATTCAGTTCAGTGGCAGGGACATGGGGGGAGGGGAGGAGTGAGGGTCAGGCAGCTGAGCTCCCCCCCCCCTGTCTGTGAAGCCAGCAAGCCTCTCACTACGTAATGCAGGCAGGGAGGGAGCTGTCTCAGCCCTCACTGTGAGGGTGAGGGCTGAGACAGCTCCCTCCCTGCCTGCATTACGTAGGGGGGGGGGGGGAGCTCAGCTGCCTGACCCTCACTGAACTGAATAGTGTATAGGCCAGCAAGCCTCTCACTACGTAATGCAGGCAGGGAGGGAGCTGTCTCAGCCCTCACCCTCACAGGGAGGGAGCTGTCTCAGCCCTCACTGTGAGGGTGAGGGCTGAGACAGCTCCCTCCCTGCCTGCATTACGTAGGGGGGGGGGGGGGGAGCTCAGCTGCCTGACCCTCACTGAACTGAATAGTGTATAGGCCAGCAAGCCTCTCACTACGTAATGCAGGCAGGGAGGGAGCTGTCTCAGCCCTCACCCTCACAGGGAGGGAGCTGTCTCAGCCCTCACTGTGAGGGTGAGGGCTGAGACAGCTCCCTCCCTGCCTGCATTACGTAGGGGGGGGGGGGAGCTCAGCTGCCTGACCCTCACTCCTCCCCTCCCCCCATGTCCCTGCCACTGAACTGAATAGTGTACTGTCACTGTGAGGGTGAGGGCTGAGACAGGGAGGGAGGGAGCTGTCTCAGCCCTCACCCTCACAGTGACAGTACACTATTCAGTTCAGTGGCAGGGACATGGGGGGAGGGGAGGAGTGAGGGTCAGGCAGCTGAGCTCCCCCCCCCCTACGTAATGCAGGCAGGGAGGGAGCTGTCTCAGCCCTCACCTTCACAGTGAGGGCTGAGACAGCTCCCTCCCTGCCTGCATTACGTAGGGGGGGGGGGAGCTCAGCTGCCTGACCCTCACTCCTCCCCTCCCCCCATGTCCCTGCCACTGAACTGAATAGTGTACTGTCACTGTGAGGGTGAGGGCTGAGGGCTGGCTTCACAGACAGGGGGGAGCTGCCTAGCCCCTCCCTGCATTAGTGTGTGAGCTTCTGAACAAACAACTGTCCTATAGCACATACTTTTTTTCATCTCCTTTTTTATTTTCTCATGGTAGGATGGAACGTGAAAGGGAGTCTGGTGGTGGTGACAGGGGGAGGGAGTCTGACTCCTCCCCACCGTCCTCCTCCAAGGTGGCAGCAAGGTCCAGGAAGCCCCGCTTTACCCAGGCCGACGTGGACCTCCTAGCCCGGCTCATGCTCCTGGATGAGGGGAACCTTTACACCCCCCCAGGCAGCAGGCCTAACCTGCAAAGGGAGACTGCTGCCTGGGCCTCTCTCCAGGAGGAGTTTTGCCGGCGGGCCTCCTACCCTCGTGAGGTGGAAGACCTGAAAAAGAAAGGTGAGAAATAATAATGTTGATCATAATATTCAATTATAAATTATGTATATTATTTTGTCATTGAAAATTAAATAGAGTATGATAGTAATACTAGCTACAGTAGCTACTAGTAGCATACATTGAGTTATATAATTATAATGTAATAATTAACTACTATAAGTAATAAAAGTTATAATGTTAAGTAAATATATTTTAAAAAAACAGAAATACCAGTAGCTAGCTACTAGCTAGCTAGCTACTAGTGTACCACCCTTACCCTATACTATACTAGTATTAATACTTAATAACTAGACTACAAAGGAAATAAAATTATCTGTGGTATATTATTGATATTTATATTTATCGTTTTGAAATGGTGGTATTTGGGATTTTTTTGAAAGCCACATTGAAATATAAATAAAATAGTATTTATGTATAACTAACTTTTGTATGTTGCATAAAAAATAATCTAGTAGGTCAAGGCAAAACATGGGCATGTTGTAAAAATTAATCAATGTTATTCTTTTTCCTGTATATCCCTCTAATTTTCAGGTCGCCATCTGCGATTGCACGAGGGTAGGTGGCTCGAGGAGGTCCGCCGAACCGTGGCCCGTTCCGTGCCTGGTAAGTTGTTTTCAGAATACTACACAAGAACAACACACATTACACAAGTATTCAATTAATTGTAATGGAATTTGTGTTTAAAAATGTTTCTTTACTATAACAGTGAATGAATCATTGTGTCTGATCTCATTCTTGTTTTTAAAATTCTAACTGTTCTCTGAATTTTGATTTGTCTTGTACAGAACCACACCCAGGCAGGGACGAGGCGGGGCTTCCTGGGCCTAGTGGGAGGCAGAGCTGTCACCAGAGGAGGACGGAGGCAGCAACAAGTAGTGGTCTAGGTAGGAAATAATATATCTCTTGGCACGGCCAGTAAAGTAGTATTATCTGAGGCTGAAAAACAAAATCTTTTTTTTTTTATATCAATCAGTTTTAGTGGCTGGGGATTGGGAATGGGGGGAAGTGTGTATTTATTTATTTGTATATATTAAATGACACTGAGTGGCTATGATAGTAAACTAAAGAATTGAAGGTGAAAAAAAAGAAGAGGTTTGTAGTGTATCTCCTACCATCATATTCTGTGTAACCTGAGATTGACTATTATTTCTCCTTCCAATCCTTCAAATTATGTATTCTCTCTAATCTATGTTGATAGATTTGATATCCCTCCACTCTCCCCCTCACTCCTTCTCCCCTGCAATGGACTCCTCATTTTTCTATAATCCTCAAGGTCAATAAACTAAATAAGGGGTAGATTATTTTATAAACTTGCTCGCACGCATCCAGTATTTGCTTTTTTATTTGTCATATCTGACTATGTGTAATGTATGTATAATGTATAGTTCTGTGTCTCATGTTGAATTATTATTTTTTTTTAATTTCTTTACAGGCCAAGATAAAGCTGCCACCAGCCAGCGGCCCACCACTTCCACCAGCACCACCACCAGCGCCAGCGCCAGTGCCAGCACCAGCACCAGCACTGCCGTACTTCCTCCAGGATCTCCTCCAACCTGTAAGTGCTGTTGTGCACAATATTCAAAGTTGGAGGAGATCCTGCAGGAAGTACGGCAGTTCAAGGCGAAATATGATGCCGACTTCATGATGTTGCAGCAGAGGGTCGGAGAGGTACAGGCCAGTGTCTGTAATGTGGAGAGGAGGTTGTTAGCCCTGGAGGAGGCCCCTCAGGAGCAGAGGGAAATGGCTTCTCCTCCTCATGAGATGCCTCATGAGGAGGAGGTGCCAGTTCCCTCTGCTTCAGAGCAGGTTTCTCCAGTGGCGGCACCCTCCTCTCCACATGAGCCTGACCCTGCTGCAACATCATGAAGTCAAGGCATCATATTTCGCCTTGACCTGGGCTGCTGGGCTGGTTTTTTTTTATTTTAATTTTTTATTTTTGACAAAAATGTTTGTCTATTGAATGTTAATGCTAATAGTTAAATATGTTAAAAAAAATAAATGTTTTAACATTGTGCAAAATGTTTGTTTGTTCTTTTTTATATATTATTTTATTAGTCATTTAACTAATAATAATTATTCAAAAATAATATAGTATGGTACTACTAAATTACAAAGAGCAGACATGTACGGATGTATGTCTATTATAATCCAACATATTTCATTGTTTTAGTAGTAACTAAGTTAGTCATACACTTCCATACAACATTCAGTCTGGCTGAATTAGCACAAGTTGTATACTTGTGAGCAGTAGCGCCAACGTCAAGGCTTCAACCGTGGCTACTGACCATTCACACATCTTTCAACCTGGCCAATACAATATTGTGCACTGTGTGCAGTGTGTGCAGCACTCAAGCTACTGCAATGACTCACACGTCAATGCCAAAAATTGCTCCATGACCAAGACAGCCATTTGAAGCAAAAACTTTAATGCTTGTGATACTAAAGTAGGAGTAAGGACTAGGAGAAAGCAGACTCATGAACAAAAAATCCTTCAGAAATGTACAACTTCTGGGTGCTCAGTTTTCTCTTTTTATTACACTCAAGGGTGTTTGTATATATTTGGTTAATCAATATATTGTTACAGTAGTGGATATAACAGTAACAGTTTATATCCAACTAGTAGCTAGTAGTAGTAGCTACTAGTTGGATATAAACTGGATATCCAAGTAGTAGCTAGTAGTAGTAGCTAGCTAGTAGCTAGCTACTACTAGTACAACCACTAGCTACTTAGTTAGAGTATCAACCTCTCTGTGCACTGTAAGTGCAATTTTATATTGTATTGGCCTGAAATTCTTTCATACTTCATTCACACAATCATGCTGTCGGAGATGGACGCTGAGGCAGAAGAACCCAGCGAGGACTTGCCTGCCTCAGAGGTGGACACTGGGGGAAAGGAGCCTGGGAGTGAGAAGCCTGTGTTGGAGACGCAGCAGGACAGAGTGTTCATGTCTTGTGACTCCCAGACTGGCTTCTCCTGTGGGCCACAAGAGGCAGCAGCGGCAGTGTTGTGGCCGCTGCTGCCTCTTGTGGCCGGGCACCCCAGCAAGCGATGCGGGGAGCACAGCTGCATAGAGCCAAGCCTCTCTTCCACCCCTTGACCTTGGATCTCGGCCCTCGACAAGAGGCTCACTCCTCCCAGTCACAGGGAAAGTTCGGATACCCAAGCTGTGGAAAGTTCGTTTTGATAAAAACCAATTGCTCGACTAAGTCTGGAGACAAACGTGCACGGTGTGGACTCACTATGTTCCCTGTCATTGAAAATACTCTTTCACTTTGCACACTTGTTGGCGGGCAGGAAAGAAAGTGCTGTGCTAGTATTGCAAGATCAGGCCACATTGAAGCTTTCTGTGCCCAATATCTCAAGGGATCTGAGTCCATGCTCTGAATTGGCTCAGACAGAAAACTCTTAACATGCAGTTCTGAAACATTCTCCTGCAGGTAGGACTCAGTAGTAGTAACTCTTCTGCCAACAGCTGATGCGATTGCTTGTGACATGGCAGGCAGTTCATTAAATGTGGAATGACTCATATTTTGATGTGTTATGGAAGGGGTAGGGGAGCAGCTGATCATACTAGTACTTGAGCAGGATGGAGTTGGAGACTGAGAGGATAATACTAATTCTTTTTCATCGTTACCAGTGGAACAGACCCTGTTAGACATTATGTTTTCAACCATTTTAATCAACTTTTTTTTCCAATGTGTAAGAGCATTGTTCTTGAGAGCAATACTGCCTTTCACACGTGGGTCACACATCGTGGCTAACATATAGCAATCCCTTTGCATGAGAGGTTTCAATCTTTTTTCAACTTGCTCTTTTAAGCATTTAACAAGCATTAACACTTCCTTAGAGAAATCTGGATGATGCAGAAATTCCTGTAATACCTCCTCCAGATAGTTTATTACAGGGATGACACCACCCAAAGTGGCATTAGCTGAACTCAATGCATCAGTATATACTTTGAAAGGCTTGAGGACATGCACCATGTGTGCAATGTTTGTCCAGTCCTGACATCCAAGAGGATTTTCCAATCCAATTTCAGTTGCCATTGCCAAATCATGAAGAGGTGTCTGCTGTTCAGACAACCTCTCCAACATAAGATAGGTGGAATTCCATCTGGTAGGCACATCCTGAAGAAGGTTGTGCAAAGGTGCGCCAACTGCTATTTGCCTCTTTCTGAGTTGCTTCCCACTTTTTACACTACGATTGAAATGCCCAGCTATTTTGCGACACTTTTCAATAAACCGCTTCAGGAGTTGACTACTACAACTAGTAGTAGTACCACCTTCCTTGCCACTAAGCCCCAAAGCATCCCTCACTATCAGATGCAGGGTATGTGCAAAGCATCGGATGCCGCTGAATCTGCCATCAGCCAGAGCCTTAATAATATTGGAACCATTGTCAGTAATGAAAAATCCATTTAAGCATTCCATATCACTGCTTCTAAGGAGCCCATTCCATTTTTCCATCATCCCCTGAATTGCGTGTAAGATATTTTCTGAAGTATGTCTCTTGTCTAGCACTTGAGCATGCAGTAAAGCCCAATGGTATCCTGGCGAAACCTTTTTGGAGCTGCTGCCACTGCCACTGCCAATGCTGCTAGTGCTTACAGGTATTAATGCCTCATCCAGCTGCCACCAATGTGCTGTTAGAGACAAATATGCATGCATTGCATTCATACTAGTCCAAACATCAGTGGTGAGATGGATGCTCCTCCCCTTTGCCCTTGCCATCATAATCTGCATTTCAGCACGACATTTTCTGTATAGGGAAGGAAGCACCTGACGGCTAAATGTACTTCTTGAAGGAAGTTTGTAGTAAGGGGCGAAATAATGGAGCATCCGCTTAAATCCCTCATTTTCTACAATCTGCAGTGGCTGATCATCCAAAGCAATCATTAGAGCAATATGTCGTGTACCCACTTTAAACATTGCCTGCTTCCTGCTCTGTGACATTGCAGAAGAACACCACCCCATCTGCTCCATGGTAGCTTGCCGCTGCTGCTGGGGATGAGGAAGAGGAGACTGCTGCTTCTGCAGATGCACACAATCTGTATCTTCTTTAGTACTACTACTTTCCTTCTGTGGCTGCTTCCCTGTTGCTTTACTTGAAGCCTGGGCAAGCACGGTGGGACCAGCTTCTTCTGCAAGCAACAGTGCTCTATGTTCTCTTTCAAGGTGATATTTCATGTTGCTGTTAGTAAGATGTCCAATAATTCTTCCACGGCTCACCATCTTTTTACAATGGATACATTGTCCAAATCTCTGGTCAGCCACAACATGATAATGATTCCAAATCTTTGATGTCCTTGTACTGTTCCTTACTCTAGGCTGGATACTTGTCATTTTCATACTAGTAGTAGAAATAGTAGTAGTAGTAGTAGTAGTCACACGTGGATGTTCAAATGGTGTAGGGGACAGGGTACCAGCAATACTGCTGGCACTGGCAGTAGTTGTTTGTTTTGCAATCTGACTAACATTGTCATTGCTTCTGTTCTCCTCCTCCTCCTCCTTCTCCTCTGAATGTTTACTAGCCAAAAACTCCTGATCATCATCCTCCTCCTCCTCCTCCTCCTCCTCCTCCTCAATATCTGATTCTTCATCATCATCAAATATTTTCTGTATCACCATTCTTTCATCTAATCTTTTCACCTTTCCCTCAAATTTTGCTCGTTCCTTCCCTTGCAACAAGTTTCCTTGCACTTCTACATCCTCTTTCTTCTCAAAAAATCGCAGTTTTTTCCTAGGGACTGGCAGACAGCTCTTTCCAGTAGCACTATCACTAGCAACACGTTTTTTTCCAGAGGGTACTGGTAGGGGCATTATGATCCTGTGGTCAAAGAAATATATAATAAATATAGTACATTAAACAAGTTAATAAATTAGTTTGGTATTCATATTTAAAACTTTATTGAGCTAATAGCATTAGCTAGCTAGCTAGCTATTGCTTGCTAAGGCTACCCCCAGACCACAGGACAAAGAAGGATATAGTGATTATTTTTTATTAGTCAGTGAGTGACACTGACAATTGATAATTTGATATAGTATACTTACTAATATATTATATTGCAATTTATACCATGCATTGGCCAGAGCATCAAACTGCAGCAGACTGAGACTGAAACTAGGCTGCAATACTTCAGTTCACTCATTACATTAGCCTCCTGGCAGGACTGGCTAGGCTTTTCTGTTAATACTA
Source organism: Rhinatrema bivittatum (assembly GCF_901001135.1). NCBI lineage: Eukaryota > Metazoa > Chordata > Amphibia > Gymnophiona > Rhinatrematidae > Rhinatrema > Rhinatrema bivittatum. The sequence goes on from NC_042616.1 coordinate 137,005,129, forward strand.
CATGCAAGCCAAGCATTGAGGTTAGAGAAGTCCTATTCTTATTTTTTCATATCCTTTTCAGGCCTATTCTGTTCTTTGGACTAAAATAACTTCTCCCTCCCACTTCAAGTCTTACCCACAAATCTCACACACAGGAGCAGAAGCCTTAAGCCAAGCACAAGAAACATAATATAGGATATTGGACAGACTATTGGCCAATTATAGGTTTAGTAGTAGAATTGATTTGATAGTAGTGACTCACTGGCTTTAATAGCTAGCCATAGCCAGTGACACTAGGCTAATAGCCAAGCTAGCTATTAGCCTAGTGTCACTGGCTATGGCTAGCTAGCTATAAACACTATTAGTGATAAATCTAGTAGATTACACATACATCTATATAATATTGATAAATATAATATTATATAATTTTATATATTTATAAATCTATTAAAACTCTACTGCTACAATGTTCAGAAAGCAGTCAAAGCACCTACCTTGTCCTTTATAAGCAAGCACTGCTGCTGGACTGGAGTGCTGGTGCCTGCCTATGCCTAGGCTAGGAATGCTGCGAACGAAGAGCTCACTCAAGAAACAGAAAAAAAGAGTAGAGCTCAGCTCAGCTCACTGGTTGTGGCTATTGGCTATTTTGGCTAGTGGTACTTGGCTGCTAGCAGTAGCTATATGCTACTGTGGCTAGTGGCAATGGCTACTGGCTGGCTGGCTAGTATCATAGGCTGATACTAGTATCAGCTAGCTAAGCCAGCTAGCAGCTACCCCTTATTAATAACAATAAAGGCTGTATAATATTAGCTATCAATCAACAGCTGCAGCTAGCTATAATGACTGATTGACTGATGTTTTCTCCTCAAACCCACAAAACAAAAGCAACACATAAGCAGAGCACCCCTTATTATATAGCTATTACAAGCCGTAAAGCCCGTTAAAACGGGCTACATCCCTCTGTCTCTCACCTCCCCCTCATTCTCTCTCCCCTCACTCTTCACCACCCCCCTCCCCCACCCACTCCTCTCCACCCTCCCTCTCCTCTCACTCAGTCCCCCCTCTCCCTCACTCCCTCCCACTCAGTCCCCCCTCTCCCTCCCTCCCACTCACTCAGTCCCCCTCTCCCTCCCTCCCTCTCACTCAGTCCCCCTCTCCCTGCCACTCACTCAGTCCCCCTCTCCCTCCCTTCACCCACCTCCATTTCCTCCCGGCGCCGTAAGCGCGACTTCCCGCAACCCTCACCCGGCTCCATTAACTCCTCCCGCTCCTGCCGGCAGATCTCGGGGGGGGGGGCGCGGGAGTGACACCCCCCCCCCGAGATCTGCCGGCAGATCTGGGGAGGAGAAGCAGCGGCACCGCGCGCGCGCGCGGCGCCGCTGCTTCTCCTCCCGCTCCTGCGGCCCCACCGCCATTTTTTTTTCTGATCGACATCCTTGCCCGCACATGCGCAGTAGAGCTGTGCTCTACTGCGCATTTGCGGGCCGTCGGTCACAGGCCATTTATAAGGTAGATAGCTACCTATTGACTAAAAGTAGGAGGGAAAATAAACCTATTAATTTAAGTGGCCAATTCAAAAATGATGCAAATGAATATTATGCATAATATATCAAACAAATTCTAGTCACATGATTGATGACCTAATCACAATATCCACAGACACACTACTACAGTAGGATTAGAACTTCAAGCTAATAGCTCTATCCCCCATTCCCATTCCCCATCCCCCATATAAAACAATCTGTAAAAAACAGCACCTTGGCTGTTGGTAACCTTGGTAATGAATAAAAAACAAGAAGACACCCAATAGGAATACATATTCAACCTTCAATTTAAAAAAAAGTGTCAATTTAGTATCAATTTACGTTAGTGCACACTAACATATATCACCGCGCACTGCCATGTACCGAGTGCGCACTAATAATCCGTTAGTGCGCAGTATGGTGAGGCGCCATGTACTGCGCACTACGTCCAGCGACTGCGCGCTAACGGATAGTCCATGCGCACTAACATCCGTTAGTGCGCAGTAATAAAAAAACCGACTTTAACCCGAAAATTCGTGGAATTTTGATTCTTTTTCCCAACTTCCCCAACAATGACGATTTAGACAATGTCGTTGGCATTGACTAAATCGTGAAAAACGATTGCACATCTCTATATGGTAGTAGTGATAAGAGCATTCCAACCTAGAAGTAAGCCCCTGGTGATGTGTCCTTCCTGAAAGCGTTCATGAATTTAATAGTTCCTGACTGCAATAAGATGTAGTTACCACAAAATGACCCAGCAAAACCCAGGTGAAATAATACACTTACTCAAAAAAGAACCCATGAGCAACAGAGCTAGTACAGAGACCATCATAAGTGGGAACCCTTAAACGCTAAAGGACAGTTTCGCCCAACTTGTCTAGACTATCCAGCAAACCAATTTTTCCCATTTTATTTTAAATCATAGTTCTCATAAGTGTGTCCACAAAAACTAGAAAAAATGTTTTAAGATTTTTTTTAATGCATATTTTCCTTTTATCGTTTATAGTCCCATAAAACTTTTTACATACTTTCAAAAGAGAAGAAAGATTACTTATCTTTGGCAAAACATGTGCATATATTTTGATTAATTTTTTCATTTTAAACGGAGATGCTAATCGGGAAACATTTATATCATGCCGTGAAATGCAGTTTGTGTAATTTTATGCATCTGTTCGTCACACAATTTTCTAAAAGGCCATTTCTGTGATTAAAGCAGAAGTCCCTTTAAAAATAAACCCATGTGTACTGTACTCTACTTCCATTCTATTTTTCTTCTGAAGTCTGAATCACATGATATTCCATAGTCTCACAGGAACTGTCTGCACTGTATGTTCAGATCTTGCATTGAAGCTAGCAGTGGAGGAGGCAGATACAGGTAAGAAGTGCTGCTCTCTTCCTGTTGGTTGGGAGGAGGGTGAGTAGGGGGGAGAGAGAGGCACCTGAGGGCAAGTGAGATATAAATCTGGCCCTGCTTCTTCATCCAGGCTATAAGTGGATGACAACAGGAGAGTGACTATGTTGGTAACGAGACAGAGTTTCTTGCATATACATATGTGATTCCAAGTATGGACTGTGCTAAAAACTTGCAAAAAGAGGTTAATTTATTTTTCCTGAGATTCACAGAGCATCTGAGCTACCTTTTGATCACATAAAGTGTGATTTTTTTTTTTTGGCAGCATTGACAAATATATTTCTGCCAGAAATGTTTTCTAAATCCTGAATTTGGATAAATCAAGCACAATGTATGCATGAAAAAAATATATACTTTTTCAATTCAGCCATATGCATGGTTCTTTTTCACTTCAATTACCCGGATTTTAATATTCTAAGTAGTGAGTTAGGAATCTTTGCCAGTAAAAAGCAAAGACTTGGAATGCTAAGTTATACCCTCTGGTATTTCATTGTATGAAAGGGAGCAAGTCAGAAAATAAACATTCCAAGCCTAGTCTTTGTCTGCTCAGCTTACAGACCAAGCAAACCAGAGTCTGTCTGAGCACAGGACAGACAACAAAAGGCAGGTTGTGTCTAAGAGACTCTGCCTTTCAAGAAAGAGAATATATTTTACATTAACTTTCATTTAAATTGTGCATGTTGCTTATGGTTCTGACTGTTCTCAAAATTGGCTATGCAAAACAGTTTTCTATATGAACTATACAATTAATCTAACTCAAATTATGGAAGACTACAAATTAAAGTAGGCATCTGTTTATACTGTTTTCTTAAGCATGAATATATAACAAATATTGCTGCAGGTTCAGAAGATGGTATGAAGGCTGAACTATGGCCCTATGGATCCATATTTGGTATCTTTTAAAGATATATTCTTTTGGATGTTGACATTTTAGAACAAACTCAGTGAAGACATTTTACAACTTGACAACAGAGGAACGGTTCGCATTATGTTTTCTAGCTAACGACCATGAGATAGTCTTTAGGCCTGCAAACAAAGGAGGGGGAATGGTAGTGATGGGTTCTGATTATTATGTGGAAGAAATGCATAAACATCCTATGCACATACAATATTATTCATGTTTATCTGAAGATCCAACACCTACAGTAGGAGAGAAGATTGAGTGGCTGATGGAGCAAGCTTCATTGAATAGCTTTTTGACTAATAAGGAGAAAAGGTTTTTACAGTTTATACACCCAAGAATAACAGTGTTGTAAAGAGTACCTAGGGTACATAATTCATCCTCCTTACCATCCTGTTGTTTCTGTTAATGGTTTATTATTGGAATCCTTGGCCAACTTTGTTGATCTTTTCTTACAAACTTCAGTAAAGCAATCCGCAGCTTATATACAATGCATGTTAAGAAAACTCAATATGTTGCCTCATATTTCTGAAGATGCTATTTTTGATTTGATAGATGTCGATTCGTTATATACTAACATCCCTCAGGATGCAGCACTGAATATTGTAGAAACAAATCTTGAATGGAGACCACTTTCACAGAGAATTCTTTCACTTTTTTATTTATGAGCTGGCTAGATTAGTGTTATGTGAGAATTATTGTTTGTTTAAAACTACATTTTATTTACAAATTCATTGGGATAGCAATGGTATTGCTAGCTTCACAAGATACAGCTAAACTTTATGTTGCCAGGTTTGAGGAAGTTATACTCTATCCTTTTCAGGGTTTCAGAAAATTGTTGCCTGGAGTAGATATATTGACAACATCTTCCTCTTATGGCAAAATACTGAGGATGATCTGGTGGCTTTTTATCACTGGCTAAATGATCAAGACAACAAGTTGCATTTTACTATGACTTATCGAAAGCAGTTATCAATTGTGGACATATACATTCATAAAGAGAACATTAGCACTTCTTTATATCGTAAACCAACAGAGCATAATAATTTATTACACGGTCAAAGCTCTCATTTTAGAGCATTTAAATGCAGTTTACCTGTAAGCCAATTTTTTTAGATTGAGATGGATATGTTCTAATCTTAAGGATTTCAAACAAAATTCAGAAGATATCAAAAGGAGACGTTTAATATGAGGTTATCCTGCTAAAGCTATAATAGAGTGCATTATACAGATCATTCTCTTCTATTAGCACACAAACCGCCAGTAAGTAATCGCAGTCACGTGTATTGCAATACACCAATATGACACATAAACTAGCAGCTTTCATTAGAAAACGTTGGAATGTACAGGTGATGCATCCCATATTTGTGGACCCTCCGTAGATAGCATTTGTGAGGGGAATTAACATCAGGGAGCTTTGCTGAGAATACATACATGCATGACATCTTCTCCCAAGGACATTATTCAGGTACTGCCTGTGATTTTTGTCCATTCATGAACTCTGGGCCTCAGTGGATACATCCCAATATAGGTTTTAAGATAAACTGCAAACAGAACCTGAATGTAATCCACTTTGAAAGTATCTGAAAAGTGGTATATAAATCAAATAAATAATAAATAAATAGTAATAAACATCATACAGATTGTACCTCCCAGTGAGTGATATATAATTTGGAATGTGATTATCTTCTTGTTTATTTAGAACATACCAAATAAGCTATCTGTACTCATTTGATTGACCATGGAAGCTTTATCAACATCAACAAGCTTCAAGCTCCAGTTGTTCAGCATTGTATTAACCATCAACATGCTTTTGATCAATTTAAGTAGATAATTATTGAACAAATCCAGTTGTTGCCTATGAATGGCAATAGAGAAGCTTGTCTTAATGCTCATGAACAGTTTTCCATTTATACCTTAAAGAGAATCTCTCCTTTTAGTCTTAATGAATCCATTTTATAGCTCTATTTTATTTTCAACTTTTGATGTGATATATGTTTGTTTTTCCATATATTTATGGAGTTTGTGTAAATCGCAACATTGTTTTATAATATTATGATTTGATGTAAAAATGTTGTGCCTTTTTTATTTTAAAGCTGTTGATCTTGGTTTCCTTGGTGCACAGAAATGCTGTTCTGAATAGCCACTTTGCACCCAGCTAAGAGCTTCACAGCTGTTCTCTATCACTGATGCAATGCAGCAGACCTCAAAACATTGGACCAATATCAGGTTGTATGGATTTTTGAATTTTTCTTTTGGCTTTTTCATGATTACCTTTTGAGTTCCTTCAGTTGCTATCAATAGAAAAGGAATACTTATGTAATCAATGATTATATTTTGAGACACTATTAACATCGGCAGCTTGCACCTTCGTGTCCGCTCCCCACCGGGCCCCTTGGCCCTTTGTTTACTTACCACTTAAAATACCACTAAGACTCCAAGTTTGATGGAAAACAGGTTGCAGCTTTTATTAACTATTAAGATAAACATAGTACCGGTTAGGGATGTGAATCAGGCTTCGGACGATATTTTCAAAATCGTCATAAATCGGGGGCTCCCCCAAAACGATAGGAAAACCCCACGATATTGATCGTGGGGGTTCTCTTATCATTTTGGGGGAGGGCGGGGAAAAACAGCACACAAAAATAACCCCTAAACCCACCCCGACCCTTTAAAACTAATCCCTTAGCTTCCCTCACCCTCCCGACCCCCCCAAAAAACCTTTTACAGGTATCTGGTGGTTCAGTGCGGGTCCCTGGAGTGATCTCCCACTCCCGGGCTGTTGGCTGCCACTAATCAAAATGGCGCTGATGGCCCTTTGCCCTTACCATGTGACAGGGTATCCGTGCCATTGGCCGGACCCTGTCACATGGTAGGAGCACTGGATGGCCGGCGCCATCTTGTGCTCCTACCATGTGACAGGGGCTGACCAATGGCACCGGTAGCCCCTGTGACATAGTAAGGGCTATCTGCGCCATTTTGAATACTGGCAGCCGACGGTCTGAGTGCAGGAGGTCGCTCCCGGACCCCCGCTGGTCTTTTGGCAAGACTTGTGGAGGTCAGGAGGGTCCCCCAAGACTTGCCAAAAGCCCCTGGTCATCCAGCTGGGGTCTGGGAGTGATCTCCTGCACTCGGGCCATCGGCTGCCATTAATCAAAATGGCGCCGATAGCCTTTGCCCTTACTATGTCACAGGGGCTACTGGTGCCATTGGTCAGCCCCTGTCACATGGTAGGAGCACAAGATGGTGCGGGCCATCCAGTTCTCCTACCATGTGACAGGGTCCGGCCAATGGCACGGATACCCTGTCACATGGTAAGGGCAAAGGGCCATCGGCGCCATTTTGATTAGTGGCAGCCGACGGCCCGGGAGTGGGACATCGCTCCAGGGACCCCCACTGGACCACCAGGTACCTGTAAAAAGTTTTTGGCGGGGTTGGAAGGGTGGAGGAAGCTAAGGTATTAGCTTTAAAGGGTTGGGGTGGGTTTTTTGTTTATCGGCTCGGGCGCAGCCGATAAACAAAACCGCGATCAGGCCCGATGAAAAAAACCCCACATGTGAATCGGAACCGGAATCCGAACCGATTCCGGTTCTGATTCACATTTCTAGTACCGGTACCCGAGTCGTTGGTGCGTCCTACCATATTATAGTCCCGGGCTTCGTGCCGGCATCCACCATGTTACGCCAGTCCGCCAAAACATCTTCCCGGCCCCCCGCCGTGTCCAAGCCACGGGGCCATCCCTCCGGGCAGCCCACGGTTTGTCCATACCGTGTCCTCCAGGTCCCTATTTGCCTACCGACTCGGGTACCCCTGCCACCAGTCTGGGTTAGTGTCTCACTTGTCCCAGGCCCCCCACCACAACTACTGCGGCCTAGCTTCACTAAATACCCACTCCAGTGCTTCCTGTATGGCATTGTTGAATAAATCGTATCCCACTCTGGATAGGTGTATCAAATCTGGCCGATACAGGCCTAAACATGGCTCGTCCGCCCACTCTTGCCTGATTTGCTGCACCCCCATCCTCTGAGCCCATAAACCGATCTCTCTATTTACCTTTTTCCTGCCCCTGCACCACAATTTGTTGCCCTACCATTTCATCCGAGGTATAATATCCGACCATATCATTGGTGTCCCCGGGGTCATATCCCTTATTGTTTCCAGATCTCTTTTTACCATATCTATCAATTGTTTGCATGAGTTCTTGCCCAGATCATTACCCCCTAAATGTATGACTGTAATGTCTGGCCGCTGCAGTGTGCTCAACCTGCTTCACAGATCCAGTAGCAATTGCCTCCATCTCATTCCTTGCCTTCCCATCCATCTCAGATTGACACCCCACTGTGCCAAGCCCAAATGAGCACCGTATGGCCTCTTCTGCGCCCTCCTGGCAGCCTAATGTACGAAGGAATGTCCTATTAACCATACTATCTTCCTTTGTATCCTTGGACCTGCCAGTAAAATGGATTTTCTGGTTAGTTACCGATCTGCATGAATCCCGGCCTTACATACCGGGTGGCTACTTCTGACTGCCATCTACCTATTTACGGATGGTTTCCATGGGCAAGCCTGCTTGAGCTGCGCTTGTAGCGGCACTGATCCTGAACGAATGCGTTCCATATTCATTCGGGTCTAGCCCGATGCTATCCAATACTATGCGTAACACTGCTGCAAACTGGAATTTTGTCAATGGCACCCCATCCTATGGACTAGTAGGTGCATATCTCCTTTGGGCTTCACTTGCAAGAAGTTCTTTATATGTTTTACTGGGCAAGTTACCTGCGATACCGCTTGTGCCAATCGTATTTCCACCCCTTTTGCCCTCTGATCTGTTTTCAATTTTTGCACTCTTATTGTAATGTGCTTCCCTTGCGCTTGCACGTTGCTGTATAGTATTCTGTTAATTCCATTGACCTTTTTGGATGCCGCCACTAGTTCACTCACCCTCAATGCCGCAAAAAATGCTATGCAGAATGCTGCTCTAAACAATACTATCTCAAATTCCTCCGTACAGACTTGTGTCACTGTGTACCGTAAGCGCATCAATATCTCATGGCTTATTGGTCACCTCTTATCACCTTCCCAAACCGCATCCCTTGCCCAACCTGCCAGCAACTTCTTGACCATAAAGTTATCCAGTGGATCTCCTAGCCCTTGCGCTTTTGTAAAAAAGGCAAAACCTGCTAATTGGTTTATTGTCGCTCCTCTAGACAACCCCTTCTCTTTTGCCCATGAAATGAACCTAACTATCTGTTTTCCTTCTATTGGCCCTGATCCCTATCCTTGCCCCTCTAGAAATGCCTGCACCCTAGCAAAGCCCCTGCGGTAGGCTTTCCATGTCACAGGGGCGACAGATAGAGATGTGAATCGGTACCGGACTCATTTCCAATATCGGGTTCATAGTAAAACTGTGGGAAATCTTCGTTTGTGGTTTCGAACGCTTTTTTTTCCGGCTGTCCGGAGCCAAAAAAAAAAACCCCACCCGACCATTTAAATCTCATTATATAGAATCCCCACCCTCCTGACCCCCCCAAAACTTTGCTAAAGTACCTGGTGGTCCAGCAAGGGTCCCGGGAGCATTCTCCCGCTCGTGGGCCATCGGCTGCCACTAATCAAAATGGTGCCGATGGCCCTTTGCCCTTACCATGTGACAGGGGCTATCGGTGCCATTGGCCAGCCCCTGTCACATGGTAGGAGCAATGGACGGCCAGCCTTTCTATATAATGAGATTTAAAGGGTCAGGGTGGGTTTGGGGGTTGTTTTTGTGTGCCCTTTCTTTCCGCCCCCCCAAAATGATAAGAGAACCCCAAAAAAATTTTGTGGGGTTTTCCTATCGCTTTCGAGGACCCCCCCGATTCCTGACGGATGAGAAAATATTGTACAATATTTTCATCCATCAGAAAAATGATTCACATCCCTAGCGAGAGATGCCCACAGCAGTCCCCATTCAGTATCGTTCCAATCTGCCATAATTGGTCCGGTATTGGGACTCCTTCCTCATCTGCCTCTGGTACCTGTTGGCGAAAGAGATCCGACTTAGCCGTAGAGAGTGAATGTGCTACTTGGTTATGGATACCGGGTACGTGCTTGACCCTTATGGTCATGTTTAACCACAAACTCTGAATTACTACCTCCCTCAGCAGCTCCGCCACCTGAGAATGTGCTGCCTGAATATTGATGACCGTCACTTCTGCCTGGTTGTCACACCAAAAACTATCCATTTGTTGTGTAACTTATGGTCCCAAACTGTAATAGCTACCAGTATCGGGAATAATTTGAGAAAAGTTATGTTCTTTACCAATCCGCTTTCCTTCCATTCCTTCGGCCATGGGGCCACGCACCAAGCGCCTTGACAATATGCCCCAAATCCCCACCCTCCTGATGCATCTGTGTATATGTCTAGGTCCCGATTTGAAACAACCTCCTCCTGCCAAATTGATACGCCATTAAAACTGTCTAAAAATTCCAACCACATCAATATGTCTTTTTTCATTGGGCGGGATATTCTAATATGATGGTGTGGGTGTCTCACTTCCCTTGTCACATCCGCTAGCTGCCTCAAAAATGCCCTCCCCATGGGAATTACTTGACATGCAAAATTTAAACTTCCAATTATTGATTGTATGGTAACCAATGTGACCTTTCTGCTTAATAATGCCTGCCTGAGCATGTTCATCAACTTGTGCAGTTTTTCGAGAGGCAATCTCGATGTCATTGCCTGCGTATCCAGTTCTATTCCCAAAAAGGACAAAGTAGTCAGTGGGCCTTCCATTTTTTCTTGCGCTAACGGAACCCCGAACTCCTCTGCCATCTTTTGGAATGTTGACAGGGTTTGTGCACAGGTGTCCATGTTGGCTGGTCCCACAAATAAAAAATAATTCAGGTAATGGACCATATTGATGTGCCAAGCTCTTTTCTGCAATTCCCAATGCAGGAATGTGCTAAACATTTCGAAATATGCACAAGATATGGAACATCCCATTGGCATACACTTGTTGAAATAATAGAAACCTCTAAACTGGAAACCTAAAATGGGGAAACTGTCAGGGTGTACGGGAGCAATCTAAATGCCAATTTGATGTCTGCCTTCTCCATTAATGCCCCTTTACCGCATTGCCTCACCAATGTGACTGCTGTGTCAAAAGAAGCGTATTGCACCGTACACGCCTCCTCCGGCAGTTTGTCATTTACTGATTCCCCTGGAGGATAGGACAAGTTTTGTATTAACCTGAACTCTCCCTATTCCTTCTTTGGCACTACTGCCAAGGGTGACAGCATCATTTTCTTGAATGGAGGGTCCGCGAATGGACCTGCCATTCTACCCATTTCAATTTCTTTGTTGAACTTTTGTTGCACTATATCTGTATGCTGAACTACAGAAAAAGAGTTCCCTGAACTTATGCTCTTAATTTTCCCCTGGAAGGGTATGATTAAACCATGTAGGAAGCCCTCCTTTAATTTGCCTGCATCCTTCTGTCTAGGGTATACTGCCAACCATCTATCGATGTCTGCCAATTGAACCAGTGAGGGTGCCTTGCCAAATGGGCTATTGTTTTCCTTTTCCATTACTCCCCCCGGTGTGTCCCGGACCTCTCCTTGTATACTTAGTTGTGGCGCACTCGGAACATATATGTCTAAATTTACATTCCTGAAATGTGCATCCTGACTTATTAAATCGCCAGCATACCTTGTTGTTTCCATTTTCCCCCCATTGGTTACTCCCCGGCATTGTCTGGCCACTAATTGCTCTCCCTGCTTTGTGTGTTACCCCGAGATCCATGGCCTTGCTAATCATTTGCCGCAACCATAATCCCACATCCTATGTTCCCCAAGACATGGTTCTGTTTTCTGCCATTTTATCCCTAAACTGTTCATCATAGTTTAGCCAGCACCACCCTTGGTATTCTTTATATGCTTCTAGAATCGTGTCTGCATAACTAAGCAAGGGGGCGTACTGGGATGGATCCTCCCTCCCCAAGACACTAATCATTCTCAAATAGGGGCGGATTTTAAAAGGGTTATGCCCGTAATAAATGAGAGTAATCCTTTTAAACCCGCTCCTGTGCGTGCCGAGCCTATTTTGCATAGGCCCAGCGACGCGCGTATGTCCTGGGGCTTGAAAAAAGGGGCGAGGAGTGGGCGGGGCGGGACCAAGGCCTCTGGCACAGCAGCTGTGCCGAGGGATTGCGTGCCGGCTTTCGGCTGGCGCGCGCAACCTATGCCTGCCCAGAGGCAGGCGTAAATAAAAAAATAAAGGTATGGGGGTGATTTAGGTAGGCCTGGGGGGCGGGTTAGATAGGGGAAGGGAGGGGAAGGTGTGTGTGTGGGGGGGGGGCTTATCTCCATTTCTCATGCAGGCTTAACCGGAGTAACTGCCGATGCCTCACTCCCGTCGGAATCCTCATCTGACGAGCCCGCACTGGAACCACTTGTATTTCTTTTCCTTTCCAAGCCCTTGCCTTTGGCTTCTCTCGTTGCTCTTGGCTCCCCACTGCGAGTTCCAGCTGTCGCCTCTCACTCCGCCCTTGTTCCTGCTGAGCCTCCCGATGTCCCCGCCTCGTTAATGTCCTCGTTGCTTGGTTCTCCCGCACAACTTTCCATTTTCTGCGTCGCTTGCATGCTCCCCGTCTCCTCCACAGCGGCTTGTCTCCCGGGTTGTGAAACATTTGGTATTTCCCTCGCATCCTCCTGCGTCAGCTCCTTTTGTCCCTCCGTGCCTGTCATCCTGCCGCCTCCTGTAGCTGTGCTCCCTGCCCCTGGAGGATACCACGGCGGCGGTGCTTGCCACCATGGGGGATACACTTGCTGGTATGGCTGCGACATTGCTGTTTGCCATGGAGCAGCACTGTAAAAGTTTCCTTCCTGCCCTCCAGGCACGATCGAGTTTGCGGCTTAACCTGGTGTTCCTGTTCCGGTCATCGCACCTGGTCCCATCGTGGGCCACAAGGGCAATGCCCACTGTGGCGGACTGTACCGCCCACTATCTGGCTGCATCCCCGCTTGCCCATGATTGCTGCCTTGCTCCATCGTGCTTCCCTTGCCTGCTGCCGGTTTCTGCCTGCTCCTGCTTCCTCCCATCTGCATCTTCTGTCCCCTTGCGGCCGGACCCTCTTGTCTTCATCCCTTTGCGGTCAGTCCCTCTGGGCTTTGTCTCCTTCCAACTCTTCCTCCTCCCTCCCCCATCCTCAGGGATCATTCCGCCTGCGCTTCTCGGGGTTCGGCCTCTAAATTTTTGGTTCCGCCCCCTGTTCTGCATTGCTCCCCCCCCCCCCCATGCTCCTCCTCTTCCCCCAGCCATGTTTACTCGCGTTTGGCTGTTTCTTTGTTTTCTTCGAGTTGTTGAGTGGAGGGGGAAGTCGATTTTTTTTTAACTTATGGTTCGCAGGTTGTGGGGAGGGAGTGCTGCCAGATCCTTCTGGTTGTCCGTGCCTTCTCCGACTTCTCTGTGCCTGCTTTCTGTTCGGCACCACGTGGGCACCCGACGTGGGACTGCCTTTCCTGCAGCCCCTCGCGACCAACGGCTGTCCTTTTCTGCTTTAATTTTTGTTCTCAGGCTTGCCTGCCCTGTCGCCACTCCTTCTGTTCAGCCTTCTGTGTGCATCCGAAATTGCGCACCTTCTCCGTGAGCACCAGCCGTGCAAAAAGGCCCAGCCCGGTGCTCGCTGTTGTTTTGGTGGCCTCAGTCTCACGATCAACGACATCACGGTGCGCTGATGCTCCGATGTCACTGTGCCATGCGCATTCTTTCTCTCTCGCTCCTCCCCCGGGAAAACCAGGCCGGCGCCGGCGTGACTATCGAGGTAAGGCAGGGAGGCTCCCCTCTGGCAAGCGCCATGTTAAGGGGGGTCCTCCCCACATGGCACGTGTCGGTCCTTTTTTATCTCTATAAATTTTTGTATTGTAGATTCTGGCACATAAACATGAAATCCTGTAGAAGAGACGGCTGAGGGGGGATATGATAGAGGTGTTTAAAATCATGAGAGGTCTAGAACGGGTAAATATGAATTGGTTATTTACTCTTTCGGGTAATAGAAGGACTAGGGGGCACTCCATGAAGTTAGCATGTAGCACATTTAAAACTAATGGGAGAAAGTTCTTTTTCACTCAATGCACAATTAAATTCTGGAATTTGTTGCCAGCGGATGTGGTTAGTGCAGTTAGTGTAGCTGGGTTTAAAAAAGGATTGGATAAGTTCTTGGAGGAGAAGTCCATTACCTGATATTAATTAAGTTGACTTAGAAAATAGCCACTGCTATTACTAGCAACAGTAACATGGAATAGACTTAGTTTTTGGGTACTTGCCAGTTCTTATGGCCTGGATTGGCCACTGTTGGTGACAGGATGATGGGCTTCATGGACCCTTGGTCTGACCTGGTATGGCATGTTCTTATGTTCTTATGTTCTGTGTCTGTTATATGATAGTCACTTTTTGATTCACCTTGGGATATATATTATAATAGAGAGGGATTTTGTAATTGATGATATTTTTATTGGCCATTCTGAGGTTTTGTTAGTATATTGAACTATATGTAACTCATATCATGGAAACTGTGTATCTCCAGTTTCTGGTTTCTGCCATAAATCAGTAGTTTTGTGTCAGTTGCTCTGTGGATCCGCTGTTTGCCAGCAGACTCCATGCTGATTTATTTCTGATCTACCCAGTGGATCAGCAGTTCTATGTTGGCTTATCCACAATCAACTGTTTCTGGGCTGACTTTGCCCTCTTCCCTTGGCCAATATTTTGTTTCAGTGCAGGCTTTCCCTTTACCCCAGCCCTGCAATTAACTGTTCTGTGATGGATCCCCCCCACCTCAAAATAAGCTGTTTTTAAACAGGTTTTCTCCCTACCCTTCTGCACGCCCTTCCCCCAATAAAGCCACTGATCTGTTGCTTTGTCCTTTGACTCTTTCCTGGTCAAGCCCACTAATGAGTTGTTCCTGCCCATAGACCACTGACTTGATGTCTCTGGCCCATTGACTCCTTGCTTCTCCGACCTACCAATGAGCTTTGAGCTGCTGGCACCCAGGCCTTCTGCTCTGAAAGCAAGCGCCCACCCATTGGGAGAACTTTGCTTGCAATTGGAGGAGAAACCATGAGAAGTAAAAGCTTTTCTGTCAAACTAAGTACCCAAAAAGAAATGATTAGCAGGTGTTTGTAGTACAAGAACTGATTTATTCTCCCCAGAAATATTCACCTAACAGCTTTTGCAAATTACCGTTAATAGCAATATACACAGACAAAAATGCTTTTCTGGAATTTTGTCTGTGTTGTCTGCCCCTCTGCCCTAAATATTTGAAGTTCATCTTGCAGTTTATGTAGGGCCTTTCTTTACATAGCAAATTAAACTACTTTTTTTTTTTTTGCACTGTTGTACCTTAAATTAAGTCTGCTGCCATTCTTTCTTATTCCTACTGTCATGATGACTTTTATCATCTTTTATCACCTGATCTAGGTCAGTAATGTCTGGAACTCTTTAATTAGGTATCAAACAACCCTGGCCTTATTTTCTTGTCAGCAAGGAGATGAGATGTACAAGTAATTATGTTCATTAGTTGAAGGAGGAGGAATTATTTTGCTTGTTCAAACGATCTGACTTTAGAGGAGTAATAGGTACAAATTATGTTTATCATTACCTCTAAAAACAGGACATGGGTGTGGGTTCAAATGCAGCTCCCTCGTTTGCAAACAATTTCATGTATATATGTAAATACCATGTAAATACCCCCCTCCCTCTCCCCTTGTAAAAAGCCTCCATCCCTAACCACCCTCCTCCTCTCGTTCAACCTCACCTCGGCTCCCTGTTAGAGCCCTCCTAATCTCTTGTTTTGCTCTCTGTCCCCTCCCCTCCCCTGTTCATTGTATTTTCCACCTGCTGTTATAATGTAAACCGATATGATGTGTATTTTAATGTCGGTATAGAAAAACTGTTAAATAAATAAATAAATACATATGTGGGAATGAAAAAAATAGAAGTGGAACCCAGACTGATCTTGAAATCTTTAATTCTCAAAATTATAAAATGTAAGGCAAGATCATATATATTTTATAATAGCTTGCAATCACTAAAAAGATCTTGAGTTCCCTCATCAATTGACACTCTGCAGTTGCTGAGCAGTAATTTGTTGTGGTTTACTTTTCCTACTTGGCATCCAGAGACTGTCACTTTATAACAGTACTTTATTAAAGGAAGATATGAGCATTGAGAATAGAAGTGGATGTTTGTTGATGGGGTGGTATATTAATCCTCTTTTATCACATTTTTAAAGCTTTTGGATAGATAATGCAGCTATATTTGATGGCTTGCTGTGGGACTTTGCATAGAGACAAAGGGACAAGTGTGATAATGTTGTCAAAGAAACAAATGAAATGCTAAAGCTAAAGAACTGTCTCCATATCTTATTTTGGATCCACCTACTTGGAAAACCCAGCTACCAAAATTGATATTAATAGTATTTGCTGTAGAGAATGGGACTTTGTGAATATTAGATCTGTACATCACTTATTTATTCTCAACAATATAGGGACCTAGCCAATTCAATTTAATGAGGTTAAGGAGGTTTTATGCATGCAGAAAAATAGCATGGGGCCTTATTACTGTATATGTGTTAAGATGATTCCTCATGCTTTTAGTAAAGCCTTGCTAAAATTAGCACATACTCACATGTAAATGAGGGAGCCTCATAAGCTAACGAGGCTTCACTGTGCCCAAGGAAAACAGTGTGGTATGCTCTCCACGCCCACTCTTTACCATGGGTCTGTTAAAATCAAAAAAACTGGCCTTTTCTTTCCAGCAGCCTGGAAAGGCTTCAAATTCCCTGTATAAACCAAGGGGAAGTTTCTAAGACTAAAGGGAAATTAAATACTAATAACTGAAGGTGGCTTTTAGGTACAAAGAAACAGTATGACAACAGCTAAGGACCTTAAAGTCCATTTAATTTGCTCTGTTTCATTCTTGGCACAGTACCAGAGACCTCAATTGATTCTTCTCTTTCTCCTTACTCTTTGCTTCCAGGAATCCTCTGTGCTTAACTCAGGTTTTCTGTCTCTATCACCTTCCCTGAGAGACCATTCCATGCATTCATCATTCATTCATTTCCTGATGTTGCTCTTAAGTATACTACCTTGGTATACTCATACTTTGACCTTTTGTTCTAGAACATTCTTTCCTCTGCAAAGGGGTTGCTTCTTGTGCATTAATGATTCCCTTGAGGTATTTAAATGTCTTTATCATATCCTATCTCTTCTCACTACTACTAACACTAGCGCTACTTGACGTATATAATGTTCAGAGGTATACACGTTTATGCCTTTAATTCTCATTTCATAGGACTTCTGGTGTACAGTCTGCACCATTTTGGTAGCTTTACTCTTTAGTGTCTCATCTTGTCTATATATGTTTAAAAATATGGCCCCTAGAACTGGAAAGAATATCATAGGTGGTGTCTCACCAAGGACTTGTATCAAGGCATTATCACATACCTGTTTCTATTGGTTTCTATGCACCTCAGCATCACTCTGGCTCTGGCCACTGTCTTATCAAACTGTTTTGCTTCCTTGAGATTGCTGAACACAATCGCTACAGGGCTGGGACGCAATGGATCAGCATCCTCAATGCGCCCCCCTGCCAATACTGGCTATGACTGGAGAGGTTAATGATCCAACCAGAGGACAAAATTTGAAGTCAAATCTTGATCACATGCCAGCCGTCAGTGATTTGAGTTCCTGTGTTTAAGGAGGTAAGAATGTTCCAGCTTAAGGCCTGCTTGTTTTCAGTGACTGGTCCATCTTTATGGAATTAGCTCCCAGCAATTATTAGACAAGACTCAACTTTGCTCTCTTTTAAGAAACAACTCAAGGCTTACCTCTTCACAGAATTATGAGATGAGTGAGCAAATTAATGAAATTAAGATGCAGAGATGAACAGATGATTTTGGGCCGGAGGGGGCAGGATGGGGGCAGGGCAAGGTGGTCCGGGGGCGGGGTGGGGTCAGAGGCTCCTGGCATAGCGGCCACTTGCCGCTGTGTAGGGGAATTGCGTTGCCGGCAGGCTGACGGCACACAAACCTGGAGAGGCAGTACATACATTTAATAAATAATAATAATAATAACAGTAAGTAATATTAATTAGCAGCACAGAAGGGTGTCAATGCTAACATGATCATCATGGCAACCATCCCTGAAAATGGTGGCTTTATGGATTGTAATTATTTTATGAATGTTTTTATTGTACCGTGCCTCAATCTTTTTGTAGAAGTGATTAACAAATTAATAATAAACTAAAATGTTAAGAGTAATCGAAAATTGTCCCTCCTCTTTTCTTAGCATTCATTATTGTTCAGTTGTGCTATCTTTTCTCTGTTTATAACAATGGAATAATGCCCCTCTGGGTAGATAATACTGCCCCAGCATGGTTGACTTGGTTTGCAGGGATGTTGTTTCCTCATACACAGAATGCTCAATCAAAGCACTTATCTGCAGGCAGACTTTCAATTCCCCTTTGTATTTTTCTTGCACGCACCCTCTGGAACCAGCCAAGAAATATGTATGATATTTAAGGAATGGTTCACTAAACTGTTTTTCCATAAGACACAAAGCAGAAGAATAGCTTTAGTTATTTTTACCTATGTGGAAGTGCTGTAGATAAAGATTGACATCATGACCCTACGCAGCATTGACTGAGACAGCAATTTTGTATTGTTTAAACAAAACCTGGAGTCGAGCTGTATTTGTTCATCTTTTTTATTACTTCTTCAACTTGATACAGCTTTGTGAAATGTAATGGGCAGATGTGAAGCAGATACAGAGGGATGGTCTGAATACTTGCATGTCTGCATAGATCCTAGATGTATAGAGTTGCACATAGGATATCAGTTTTTAGCTTTTGGAAGCCAAAACATTCCACTGCAGTCTGGCGGCCTTCTCTTTATTCTGGAAATCAAAATACATTCAAATCTCAATTTCAAATCGTATCATTTTGTATAGTTCATTACTTCCCTTCTTTTTGAAACATTCTGTACACACTTTTCATATATAAAACAGCTTATGCAATGAACTCTAATGTGTGCATTAAGACTCTCTTGTGCATTCAGTTTGCCATGTAAAAAGACCATAAAGTATGTATTAAGACACTCCCTCCTAATACCAAGAGAATTGCACTAAAATTTGTGGGACCATGCATGCAAATGAGAAAGTTTCATATACAAATGAAGATTTACCAGGCTCATCGGAAATAGGGTGGTATGCTTGCCACACCCACTATTTTATGCAGGCCTGGTAAAGGGTAAACATTTTTCCAAAAGGAAACCATAGAACAGTTCCACATTTGATTGAATAGTCAACAGGGGCTAAAAGTATGGAAGAAATGATGGTCCTTACAAGTTCATAATAGTTGAATTCTTTATTCCACAAAAATCTCCCAAGGCTTAAAGGTAATCCAATCACATAATATGAATAGTCCCCCAACACGGACACCGTGCTTCTCTGTGAAGGCTGCGTCGGGAGGGACGAAAGACTGGAATTCATACACTCATAGAAATTGTCTCTTTTACATCGGGGTAAAAGTTTAACATCTGTTTTGGACCAGGTGTTCCATTTTTATTGGGCTTGCTATAACCCAAACTACCCTGTGCTAATTGGTCCAAAATGAAAGGGCCAGTTAGCATGGGGGATTTTATCCCCCATTTCCCACATAAAGAATGTTTCCCCTGCCCACCATGCCTCTGGGGCATTCCCTTCCTCCCCATTTCCAGACAATGACTTCAACTCTCTTCAAGGGTATCCCCTTTCTCCTTGCAAAAACTGACATCAACCCACTCTGGGAGCTACCTAAGACACCATATAGCCTATAGTGATGTGCCATTAGACAGCATTATTTGCAATTCATTGGCTAGGCCAGCAGGAGGGCTTTTTAGTTCCTCGTGCCAGTGAAGGGGCACTAGGTAATAGTAAATGGCCATTCTGAAGGGGCAAGTGCTGGTTGGGGGAGGCTTTGATAGCTCCTGGAAGGGATCAATATCATTCCTTAGTATGGAAAGAGTGCTTCTGATGGGGGCTGATATCCTTGCTTGGGCAGAAGATGCCCTCGAGGGAGCTGTTATTGCTAAAGGGGCATGAGGGGATGCCTCAGAGGGTTTCAGCATCATTGTTTGGGTAGGTAGGGAGGGACTGGGGAGTTGCTTGTGAAGCCATGGCATGGAGGGGGTGTTAGGAAATCACCTTACTAATCTACCCTTTCACCTCAGGCTGATTAAGTTCGCGCCATCGCCGGTATTTCCGTTGGGGTTGCGCCCCACGCGCCCTTAGGTCCACAGGAGCCATGGTGGTTCGTAGCAGCTAGTCCTCTCAAGGCGAAGAGGGAGGCGCTAACGAAGTAAGGAGAGCAGGAGGAGGGGGGCCGGGAACCGATGGACGCAACAAAAACATAGTGTTGTTATGGTAAGTTCTGGGGGGAAATTAATTGATATGAAAGAGATAGGAAGATAGGGAAGCCCTGAAATATTCCATTTTATACAAAAGCCCCTAAAAATACTGGACATTTTTTAAGGCCTCTCTTTGTCTTTAAAACATAAAAGACTGTTTTTTTTTCTTTTTGGGACTTTCCATGCTGAGAAACAATTTCGCGAGGATTCCAGTTTTTTTTTATTTTTATTTTTATTTTTAACTGCAACAGTTTGCGATATGTGGACCTTGACATTGAAGAGCAAATACAGAACCAGGCAAATAGCCATGGCCAAAGACATGGATGAATTGATTAACAGATATTGATTGACTGGTGATTCTGCAATCAGAAAATGGCCCATATTGAAATGCATTGCTATTGCTACACCCCCATGATATGGGAGAAGAAACAGCAAACAAGCAATGTTGCAAGAAACCATTTTGGTCTCTTTTGACCCAAGAAACCTGGAACAAATTAGGTGCTCTGACATTTAAGGGGGCATAGGTTTGTTTTCAGGCTCCAACAAATGAGACGAGACCAATACTCCTTGCTGTTAAATACAGGGACTGAGGCCTGATTTTTGGCAAGCACTCAGCCCCAACAGATCAGACTAGAGGAGCAGACAATGCAGCCCCTTCGTAGGTATTTTAGGTCTTATTTTGACTCATTAGGGGTATGCATTCGTTTGCAACATATTGGCAATCCGCAACATATAGGGCCATATTCGTTGTATTCGTGGGGAAGCGAAACGTATCGCGATTCCCACGAATACAACAAATCTTCACCAAATTATTCGGCCGTCTAAAGGAGCAAATTTAAACAAAACCCCACCCTCCTGACCCCCCCCCAAGACTTTCCAAAACTCCCTGGTGGTCCAGCGGGAGTCTGGGAGCCATCTACTGCACTCACGCCGTCAGCTGCCGGTATTCAAAATGGCGCCGATAGCCCTGTGACATAGTAAGGGCAAAGGCTATCGGCGGGGGGTTGTAGTTAATTAAATTTTAGCCGGGAAACGAATAAGAATGGAACGCATGAACGGATCGGCCCCCCCCCCCCTTGCCGAATGCAACGTATCTGCCCCCCCACAAATACGAATACCGAATGTAACATATGTGGTCCCTCTGCACATCCATATGACTCATTACTATCCTTTGTATCTCTGCATTCCAGAATGGAACAATAATATGGTAAAACAACTGTCAATTGAACTGGCCAGAGATTCCTCACAGAATTTGCCAGCTGTCATTGATTTTAGCCTTGCTTCAAGGAGCAGAGGTTTATCAGATAACCAAACTTTGTGTGGAGGTAGGACCTTCAGGGCATAGGAGGGAGAACAAGGTTTGCAATTTTTCCATAAGAAATGTGTGGGGAGTTGAAACCAGCTATTTAAAATATCATACAGTACATTCTTCTGGTTCAGTTTGAACTGGACATAAATAACAAGATGACCTAATATCTACCTCTATTAACTGGGTGATATCACAACTCTTTGCTGCTCATGTTCTATAAAAATAGTTTTAAAACTCTCTGGTATCCTCCATTTTATCTGTTTGTTCTCACTGTCTTTTGTGTCTTTCCTTCTGAAAGGATACTTTAATCCTTTTTCTTCCTTCCTTCTCTCTTTCTACTCTCTTGTTCTGCTTCTTTCCTTTCATTTTCTTCTCTTTGTCTCCTTTTTCTGTGTCTTTCCCTATTCTTTTTTTTTCTTTCTTCTTTCTCCTATGCCCTTAGCTCCATTCCTCTCCCCTTTTTCCTCCATTATCTTCTTGGAATTTTCCCAACCCCAACAAAATCCAGGGTCCCTCCTCTCTCTCACCTTCATCCTCTCTTCCTCACCATCTACTCAATAACTAGTCCACTTTCCCTCTCTCTCTCTCTCTATCCTTATTCCTTTCTCCCTCCCCCATATCCAGGATACTTTTTCCCTTCTCCTTTTCCCACCCCTCCATCTACTGTCTTTTCAACATCTCTTTGCATCCCTTCTTTCCCTTCTCCATACCGTCACCCTTTCATAGGGTTGCCAACTTTAAACTGTGAAAATTCCGAACACTTGGACACATGGAGTATTTGTATTTATATTTATTAAAATGTATTGATCGCTTAACACAAAGTAGGCCTAAGCGATTCACAATAAAACAAGCATAAAATTATTAACAAAACATAAACAGAAAAAACATAAAAGGTCCAACCACCATCAGCACAAATTAATCATAGGCCTGTTGCAGCAGGAAGTTCTTCAGTTGGAGTCTGAATTTTTTTTTAATTGTCCTGAAGACGGAGATCATGTGGTAGTGAGTTCCATAAAGTAGGGGCTGCTACCAGGAATGAAGTTTCTCTGGTTGTAGTAAGGCGAACATGGTGAACAGAGAGAATATCCAATAGTCCGTGTTGAGAGGATCTTAAATCCCAAGTTGGTTTATAGATCCTTAAGAGGGCATTGGACCAAGAGGGAGAGTCAGAGCTCAGGAATTTGAAAGTGGTCATGGCAACTTTATACCAAATACATTCATGTATAGGTAACCATTTCAATTTTTCCAAGATTGGTGTAATATGATCAAATCGTTTCACATTAGATACAAGTCTAGCAGCAGAATTTAAAAGCAGTTGTAATGGATTAAGAGAATTATTGGGTAAACCTAGTAATAGACTATTACATTAATCCACATGAGGGAAAATAAGTGCACGTACAATGATGTGAAAATCAGAATTATGTAGCAAGTGACGAAGTCCAGCTAATAGATGTAATTTATAGAAGCCCGTTTTAATAACTGATTTAATTTGGGACTGAAATGATAAGTTGCATCAAGAATGACACCAACCTTTTGATGGGATTATTTAATGAGAAGGTCAGATTGTCAAGCGTAATTGTATCATATTGAGGGGTAGAATGAGGTCTATGTATCAACAAGAGTTCAGTTTTCGTGGTGTTGAGTGATAATTTGTTCTGGTGCAACGATTGTTTTATAGATGACAAACAAATCTGAAGATGATCTAGGGTATTTTGCCAAGATGTTTGTACTTTGATAATAAAATAAATGTCATCAGCATAAATTTTAAATCCATCAGAAATGCTTGCGAGAAGTTTAGTGATAGGAGCAAGATAAACATTAAAGAGCATGGCAGATATGGCTTAAGCTTGTGGAACACCGGACTTTAAATGGTAAACTTCAGATTGCTGGTGATTAAATTTAATTGACTGAGTATGGTCATTAAGATAAACAGAAAGCCAGTGTAGGACAGATCCAGCAATGCCACATTCACGAAGACAGTAAAGCAAAATCTCATGATCAACTGTATCAAATGCTGATGATATATCCAAAGACACCAGAAGATATTGATGACCACTGTCAAGGCCCTGTTTAATGGTATCAGTCATGGAGATTAATAACAATTCAGTGCTCATTGATTGACAAAATCCGAACTGGTGAGGGTTTAGAATCTCATTATCTTCTAAGAAGTCAGTAAGTTGTTGTAGGACTACACTCTCATTGATCTTTGGAACAAAGGGCAGAGACAAAATAGCTGCTTCAGAAACATCAAGATGTGGTTTTTTAAGTAAGAGCTTAACTATTGCTTTCTTTAAACAACTAGGAACAGACCCAGTATGGAGTGAATTGTTTACCATATATGTAAGAGATGGAACAATAATTTCCTTTATGGCTTTAAATACCAAAATAGGCACATTAGTCATGGGGCAATTGACATTTTTCAATTGAGAAACGGTATTGGAGATTTCAACAGAGGAAACATCCTCAAATGCAGAACAAGTGGGAGGACAGGAGGAAATGGTGTTGTGAAACCATGCTGTGACATCATTAAAATCAAACTCAAATTTTCTAACTTTAAGGAGAAAAATTTCAAAAAAGCGTCAGCAGAGAGAGAATCAGGAAAACATCTGTTGTTATTATGATCACGGGTAAGGTTGTGAACTAAACGAAATAATGCTTTAGGATTATTTTCAAATTGCCTAATTTTTTCCACATAATAATCTTTTTTTGAGCTAAGAGTTTCAGTATGATATCTAATCAATAGCGCTTTATAATTACCGGTAGCTGCATTTATTGACGATAGCGTTTTAGACCAGATTCGCTCACTTTTCCTCAATAGCTTTCTCAGAGAAATCAAAGTGGGGGTAAGCCAGGGATGAGGTTTTTATCTAATGAAGGGTAAGTGCTTAATCAGGGCAATATCATCAAGGACAGTGATAACATGCTCTGTCCATTCATTTATTTATTTATTTATTTAGAGATTTTTATATACCGCGGTACGTATAGATATACCTCACCTCGGTTTACAGTAAACATTAATTTTAGCAACAGGCTTTACATTAAACAGTTTATACAATAAGTAAACAGTGAATGAATATAAATTAGTAACAGATTTTACAAATAACCGTTTTAAAGAGTAAGTAAACAATTCGCAGCTTGAGGCTTTACATAAATTAAGTTTCCATAGAACAACATATAACTACTATAACTATAATAAACCAAGTATGTTTAGCTTGAGAAATTAAACATGATAGTAACTTAAGCCATAAATCTGTAGGAGGTAACATTAAAGACAAGTTCAAGTTGCTTCACAAAGATTGCAAACATGAGCATGAAGGGGAATGGAGAACAGTAGGATAATCAAGGTGAAACAAACATGGGGAGTGGGAAGAACAAGATAAGAACATGGATCAGGTGTGAAATAATACAATAAAACTGGATTTTACTGTTAGTCCTTGGTCATTGATAGAAAGCCTGTTCAAACAACCATGTTTTGAGATTTTGTTTGAAAGTTTTGTGGCAGGAGTCGAGACGCAAGTCCAACGGCATATTGTTCCAGATTTTAATACCAGCAATGGAAAAAGACCGTTCTCTTGTGGAAACGTGTTTGATGTGTTTGAGTGAATGAGAGGTTAGTTTGGCTTGGTGGATATTTCTTATTGGTCTGTTGGATGTGCGTAATATGAACTGATCAGAAAACCATTGCATCTCTTGATTGTGGATTGCTTTATGGATGAGTGAGAGAACTTTAAAAGTGATTCTGTAAGTTATAGGGAGCCAATGTAGATACATGAGAGCTGGAGTGATGTGTTCGTGTCGTCGGGTATTGGTAATTAAGCGAGCAGCAGCATTTTGCAGCATCTGTAATGGTTGAATTGAGTTTTTTGGGAGACCTAGAAGTAATGCGTTACAGTAGTCAATTTTTGGTAAAATTGTCGCTTGCAACACTGTCCGGAAGTCTTGAGCATGTAGGAGGGGTTTAATTCTTTTCAGGGTATGTAATTTAAAGAAGCCGTTTTTAATTGTGGACGAGATGAAATTCTTTAAAGAAAAGTGATTATCTATCATGACTCCAAGGCTGCGTACATGCTGTAAATGTGGATGGGCTGCTGTTATAATAGGTGAAGTGTTAGCAGTGGTATTCTTGTGTGGCGTGATGATGAGGAGTTCGGTCTTGTTAGTGTTAATTGCAAGAAAGTTGTCCATGAGTAGATTTTTTATTTCTGCAAGAGCAGAATCCCAGGTTTTTAGTGCATTATCCAGTGACTCATTTATAGGAATGAGGATCTGTACGTCATCGGCGTATATGAAATGACGGAGATCCAATTTAATCAGTAGTTTACAGAGAGGCGAAAGATAAACATTGAATAGAGTTGATGAAAGTGAGGACCCTTGTGGGACACCTTGTGATAGATTTCTGGGTTCTGAAGTTTGGTGTCCCATCTTGACACTGTATGTCCTATCTTTCAGGAAAGATTGGATCCAGCATAATGCAGTGCCAGTGATGCCAATTTGAGATAGGAGGAAGAGGAGGGTATTGTGGTTTACTGTGTCAAAAGCCGATGAGATATCAAGTAGGGCCAGAAGATAAGAGTGACCAGTATCAATGGTTTTTAGTATGGAGTCAGAGAGGGAAACAAGGAGGGTTTCGGTGCTATGGTTCTTCCGGAATCCATATTGTGATGGGAAGAGTAATTGATTTTCATCTAGAAAGTCAGTGAGTTGCTTGTTTATGACTTTTTCTACGATTTTTGACAGAAACGGGAGATTCGAGACTGGCCGATAGTTAGCCGGCTCAGAGGGATCCAGGTCAGATTTTTTGAGTGTGGGCTTTATTATGGCGTGTTTGAGTTGAGTAGGAAAAACCCCATCAGTTATGGATTTGTTGATGATGTTAGATATCGCCGGGGCAATCCTAGTGGGAATGGCAAGAAGTGTTTTAGTTGGCATAATATCAATAGGGTGTAGTGCGGGTTTGATTTTTTTTAGTATTGCTTCAATTTCTGATGCATTTGACGTGTCAAAATTTGAGAGTATGGGCGAAGAGCTTGTGGTGTTTGTGGGCGATATGTTTACTGGCAGTGAAGGTGAGTTAAATCGCGCCATGATTTTGGAAATCTTGTCCTGGAAATAGGAGGCTAATTTTTCACTTTTATTTTTTTTTATCTTCATTTTCAGAGTAGATGTTAGTTGATGGGGAGATAATGTTAGAGACGTATTGGAAGAGGGCACGTGGGTTGAATTGGTATTGATGAATTTTTGTTGTGTAATAGTTTTTCTTGGCTTCATCCGTTGATTTGCGATACTTGTGGAGTAGTGATTTGAATTTTTGAAGATGCGTTGAGTCATGGTTTCTAATCCATTTTTTTTTCCTGTTTACGGAGTTCACGTTTCATATTTCTGAGTTCCGTGGTGTACCATTGTTTTTTATCTTTTTTCTCTGAGTTGATCTCTTTAGTTATTAAAGGGCAGAGTCGATCAGCAATGCTGCTGGTGAGTTTGTGCCAGGTCCGACAAGCTGAGTTGGCATCAGTGAGATCTATTTTATGAAAATCTTCTGTGAGAGCTTCAATGATATCTTCCATTTGGCATTTTTTTCTAAATTCAATAGTTCTATATTTAGGGCGTGTACGGTGGTAATTACCGCTCACTGTGCAGTTAGTGTCTACTCGGTAGTGGTCTGACCATGGTATGGGTGTGCATTGAGGATGGTCCGAGCGGATAAGAGTTAGGGGCGGATTTTAAAAGGCGCGCGAATAGCCTACTTTTGTTTGCACTCCAGGCGCAAACAAAAGTACGCTGGATTTTAGTAGATACGCGCGGAGCCGCGCGTATCTGCTAAAAACCTGGATCGGCGCGCGCAAGGCTATGGATTTTGTATAGCCGGCGCGCGCCGAGCCGCGCAGCCTTCCCCCGTTCCCTCCGAGGCCGCTCCGAAATCGGAGCGGCCTCGGAGGGAACTTTCCTTTGCCCTCCCCTCACCTTCCCCTCCCTTCCCCTACCTAACCCACCCGCCCGGGCCTGTCTAAACCCCCCCCTTACCTTTGTCGGGGGATTTACGCCTCCCGGAGGGAGGCGTAAATCCCCGCGCGCCAGCGGGCCTCCTGCGCGCCGGGCCGCGACCTGGGGGCGGGTACGGAGGGCGCGGCCACGCCCCCGGACCGCCCCGGCCCGTAGCCACGCCCTCGTACCCGCCCCCAAAACGCTGCCGACACGCCCCCGAAACACCGCGACGACCGGGCCCGCCCCCGACACGCCCCCCGACACGCCCCCCTCGGAGAACCCCGGGACTTACGCGAGTCCCGGGGCTCTGCGCGCGCCGGGAGGCCTATGTAAAATAGGCTTCCCGACGCGCAGGGCCCTGCTCGCGTAAATCCGCCCGGTTTTGGGCGGATTTACGCGAGCAGGGCTCTGAAAATCCGCCCCTTAGTGAATATCACATCAAGTGTATGGCCTGCTTTATGCGTTGGGCCTGAAATAGTTTGTTTAAAGCCAATAGCCCTAAGGGTAGAGATAATTGCTTCACATGCAGGCGTGAGGGGAGAGCGGTCGAAATGTAGGTTGAGATCACCTAGGATGATGGTGGGAATGTTGATGTTAATGTATTTAATAATGTATTCTGTAAGGGATGAAGGGTTTTTTTCTAATATGCCCGGGGGAGCATAAATTAAGCAAATTTGAAGGTTCTTCGATTTAAATAACCCAATTTCAATCTTGTGTGGAGGTAAGCTGGGTTGCAGAGAGAGTTTGAATTTCTTTTTTGCAGCCAGTAAAAGTCCCCCTCCTTTCTTTTTGGGTCTTGGAATTGAGAATATATCATATGAATCTGTAGGTAGTTGGTTAATAATGGCGACATCAGAGCTTTTGAGCCATGTCTCTGTTATTGCACATATGTCGGGTGACTCATCATTAAGGATATCCCCTAATAGTATGGCTTTTTTCAATAGTGATTGTGTGTTCAGAAGAAGGATGGTGAATGACATTAAACCTATGATTAGTGTAAATGGGGAAGTCATAATAGGAATGAGAGATCTGTAGCAAGAGTTCACAGTTTCTGTTCTCGTTGTTTTGGATGTGAAGTTAGAGTATTTTAGAACTGGTAACATTCATCCACATATTTATCTAAATACTTACAGCTAAGAGGTTCCAACAATGGGGAAAGAGCATCTTGAAGTTTAGAGTTATCTATGAAATATCTCTTAACTTGTGGATATGGTTTAGCAGACTTGTTAAAGTCTTTTGGCCAGACAATCAAAAATCTAATTAGTGCATGATCAGACCATGGAACATCCGTTATTTTAAGAGATCTAGCGGAATATTGCAAGAATGAATTATTTATGAAAACAAGGACCAAGATATTTCCTAATCGATGCGTAGGACTATGAACTAATTGGGACCAGCCCAAGGAGGAAAGGATGTCAATAAACAAATTTACTTGATTGTCATGTGCCATAAAGTTAAAAAGTAAATTAAAATCACCTAATATTATCATGTTATTAAACTTTTCACCTTTGTTCTTCCACATAACTATTATTTTAAACTTTTATTACTTCCCTTATTACTAGAAAACTGTGCACAAAGCAAGGTACAACCAAATGATCCCAAATATAAAAATACCAATATAATTCCATTAGAACAGTCAGAAAAACTGCAATTACTTGACAACTGCCACTCCCACTATTAGGAATACATGCATTTGATTTGAAGAAGATTCACAATATTGTCATTTATCAGGTCACACAAACTTTCTAATAAGTCATTAAATTTATTTTGCTTCATTACTGTTGTTTATCTATTGAGCCAGTGATCATTCTCATAGTAAGATACAGATGATGTCAGATAGAGCCAAAATTGGTCCATCTACTCTGCCCAGTTGAGATTGCTTTGAGTAGATGAGCATACAAATTCTGACATGCAATCCAGCACCAACTTCCCCCTATTATCTTGTCTTTGTTACCTGATAGCACACCTCTTTATCCACCACTACCATTGCAGGATCGGTACAAGGGTATTAGGTGCCCTAGGCAAAGCTTACAGCCTTGAGCGACCCCTCCCTCACACACAATTCAAAATTATGCTGTTATAACAGATTTTACATGGGAAAGAATATGAGGTAAAAATATCACTTACAACATATACAGTATATTATGTTTACAATCCTTGCTGTGGTGCCGAATAGAAAACTCTGCAAAAAAGATACTTGGAATCATATGGTATTAAGCCTATTGGATATGGACTTGGCCACCAGAAAACCATGAGTGAACTGAATTACAATTATAATATGGTAAACTTTGCAAACCAAAACAGCACTAACTGCCAGCACTAAAACTGTAAAAAAACTAGCTAAGAAAAGACAACACTGTAAATATTACACCAGACCTTAAAACACCAATACACCAGAACAAGTGAGGCCGCTATAGATCCCTACACAGAAACTATATGCTAGCAGAATACCTCACATTGGTTACATATGTAGAACACCGACAGACTCTCACCAAATACGGAAAAAGTGACCATAATGTATAAACAGAAACATGTGCTACAACCCAAGAAAGAGATCTAGGTGTCATAGTGGATAACACATTGAAATCGTCGGTACAGTGTGCTGCGGCAGTCAAAAAAGCAAACAGAATGTTGGGAATTATTAGAAAAGGAATGGTGAATAAAACGGAAAATGTCATAATGCCTCTGTATCGCTCCATGGTGAGACCGCACCTTGAATACTGTGTACAATTCTGGTTGCCGCATCTCAAAAAAGATATAATTGCGATGGAGAAGGTACAGAGAAGGGCTACCAAAATGATAAGGGGAATGGAACAACTCCCCTATGAGGAAAGACTAAATAGGTTAGGACTTTTCAGCTTGGAGAAGAGACGACTGAGGGGGGATATGATAGAGGTGTTTAAAATCATGAGAGGTCTAGAACGGGTAGAAGTGAATCGGTTATTTACTCTTTCGGATAGTAGAAAGACTAGGGGGCACTCAATGAAGTTAGCATGGGGCACATTTAAAACTAATCGGAGAAAGTTCTTTTTTACTCAACGCACAATTAAACTCTGGAATTTGTTGCCAGAGAATGTGGTTAGTGCAGTTAGTATAGCTGTGTTTAAAAAAGGATTGGATAAGTTCTTGGAGGAGAAGTCTATTACCTGCTATTAAGTTCACTTAGAGAATAGCCACTGCCATTAGCAATGGTTACATGGAATAGACTTAGTTTTTGGGTACTTGCCAGGTTCTTATGGCCTGGATTGGCCACTGTTGGAAACAGGATGCTGGGCTTGTTGGACCCTTGGTCTGACCCAGTATGGCATTTTCTTATGTTCTTATGTAAGTGGAAACTGCAACAAACCAGACTCTGTATAGAATGCAAGAATGGAAAACAGAAACATCACCATTCCTCACAAAACAAACAATAAAACCAAGAAATATAAAACATCATAATAGTAAAAACCATATTTCAATATGGTTCATACAAATTTCAATATGATTTATACATATTTCAAAGAGCTGACAAATAGAATAAAATCCAATAATTAATAACCCATATTAATAAATTAAAACATTGACCAAACACCAATAAAATATTTCAAAATAGTAGACACATCAAATAACCTCCATTAGTTCAAATAATAGGGGTAAAAATTATCCCCTGATCTCCATGTGTGGAAACGTTTGATTTCCATTCACCCTTAGATTCTCGTGGATTAGTGGGGAAGAGGGAGGATGCCCACTGTACTCTCTCTCTCATATGCATATGCTCTCTAACACACATTTGTTCATTCTCTTTCTCACAAACACACTTACACATGCACACATCCTCTTTCTGTGACATACTCACATACACTCACAAGCCCTTTCTTACATGCTTTCTTTCTTACTCACACATTCAAAGATTGCCCCCCCCCCCACACATACACAAACACACTAGCTCTCTCTCCCTCTTCCTCCCACATGCACAAGCACACACAAAGGCTTTCTCACGCTCACTAGTTTTCTCTCCCTCACACATGCATCCACACACAAAACCCACACCCACACACAGACAAGCTCTCTCACATCACTGACTCTTTTTCTTACACACACACACATACACACACACACAGGTTCTCTCACACTCACTGATTCTTTCCCTCACACACACACACACACACACACACACACACACACAGACAAGCTCTCTCACATCACTGACTCTTTTTCTTACACACACACACATACACACACACACATACACACACAACTCTTCCTCACACTCACTGATTCTTTCCCTCACACACACACACACACAACTCTTCCTCACACTCACTGGCTCTCTCTCCCTCACATATATACACACACACACACACAGGCTCTCTCACACTATGTACTTCTACTTCAGCACACCTATGGCCCCCCCCCCCCCTTAAGCCTTTTGTTGTTGTGTGAGAGGCAGGGAGGGGCCGTGGCTTTTACTTGTAGCACTGTGGGCAAGAGAAGAGGTGCTGGCAGCTTCACTTGTGCACAGTGGGTGGAAGGGGAGATGCCGGCGGCCCTGTGGTGCCTTTTCTTGTTATGCTGTGGGCAGGAGGAGTGGTAATGTTAGCCATGTAAGGCCTTTACTTGTTGCACCGCATGGCGGGAGGGGAGATGCTGCCAATCTCGAGGGGCTATCACTTCTTGTGCTGCGGGTGGGAGAGGAGGTGTCAGAATTCCTGCTGCACATAGGTTATTTCAATTCACTGAAAAAGCTGGGAGAGAGAGGGGGTGAGGGTCATGTTTGGTCCTTTTGATGATCTGAAATGCTGAGAAAGTGGGAGGAGGGAGTGAGATTGAGTTTCTCAGGGTGTGGTAGATAGATTTTCAGTAATACTTCTACATTTCTTGACATATCCCCAGACACTTTGCCCCTTGCCTTCTCCTTTCCCCTACATCTACTACCTGAGAAGTGGAGGTGTGTGGGGATAGTGTGATGTGTGGGTATATGGATGGGGGTTGGAGGTATGTATGTGTAGAAGGAGGGAAAAAGTGATGCAACACACTCCTTCCCTCTCTTCCCCCATTCCCTTGCCCTTTCCACTCCCCTCTGTCATTCATCCCCCTCACTCCCTCCTTTCCTTCCCTCTCACTCATCCCTACCTTCTCCTGCCTTCCCTCCCACCTCTCCCCATCCTATTCCTCTCTCACTCCCCCTTCCTTTCAATCACTCACCTACTCCTCTTCCCTTCACTGTCCTGCCAGCCTTTCTGCTTCCTCTACATGTCTTAATCTTCCAGTGGCGGCGCCTGGAAACCCCCCTCTTGCCACTAGCCTTTCTGCTTCCGCCTCACGTCTTCTTAGTCTTCCACTGATGTGGGAAATGCTGCCAACCTTTCTGCTACCACTGCAGGTGACAAAAACAATAAAAATCCTTTGTGGGCTAGATTTGGCAGTGGGAAAAAAGTATGGCAGGGGTAGTTTGGTGAACCCAGTCATAGCATCAAATTTGATGCACAGAGTCAGTCTCATGGTATAAGATGCTCATTCTGTGAGACTGGTGTCGAGCCACTAGTACTTGCTCCTGCAGCTGGTCTGGAGAAAAGGGGAGGAAGGAAATAATAAGTCAACTTGCTCCTCCTGCTTTCAGGTCAGGTTAAAGAGGATACGTCAGGCTCCATGCCTTTAGTGACTCCACTGGCTGGCTCAGCTGTGTCAGGCCACTGCCCCCTCAGAGCTGCCACCTTGTTCAAGCGCAAAGTTTGCACAGTGGGCTGCATTGACCTTGATGCCTAACCCTGCTCTGTAACAATCTAAATAGCCAGCAATACTAGTATAGTCTGAATAATTCTTTAACATAAGATGAAGCGCATTCTACAAGGAAGGGGGGCTACCCCTGAAAAAGAGAAAGCCCTACTTCTTACTTTCAGAATAGATTGGGGATAAGAGGAGGACTCTCAAATATTCCATTGATGTTTGGAGAGACAAAAACCTTTTGGGGAAAACCATAGGAATCCAGTGTTTTTGAACCTTAATCTGCATAAGATATTGTACCTGCATTTTCATTGCTGGTAGAATTTAACAAACTATTTTCCTGGTTTGATTTTGTACTACATTTTGTGTTCATTTTTTGGATCAATACATTTTTTTTTCAGTTTAGAATACAACACGAAGGGGTAGATTTTCAAAAAACGCGAATAGGCGTACTTTTGCTGGCGCATCAGGCGCCAGCAAAAGTACGCTGGATTTTAGTAGATACGCGCAGAGCCGCTCGTATCCGCTAAAATCCTGGATCGGCGCGCGCAAGGCTATGAATTCTGTATAGCCGGCGCGTGCCGAGCCGCGCAGCCTACCCCCATTCCCTCCGAGGCCGCTCCGAAATCGGAGCGGCCTCGGAGGGAACTTCCTTTTGCTCTCCCCTCACCTTCCCCTCCCTTCCCCTACCTAACCCACCCACCCGGCCCTGTCTAAGCCCCCCCTTACCTTTGTCGGGGGATTTACGCCTCCCGGAGGGAGGCGTAAATCCCCGCGTGCCAGTGGGCCGCTAGCGCGCCGGGACGCAACCTGGGGGCGGGTCCGGAGGGCGCGGCCACGTCCCCGGGCCGCCCCGGGCCGTAGCCACGCCCCTGGCCCCGCCCCTGAAACGCTCCCGGCACGCCCCCGGCACGCCGCGACGACTGGGCCCGCCCCCGACACGCCCCCGACACGCCCCCCTCGGAGAACCCCGGGACTTACGCGAGTCCCGGGGTCTGCGCGCGCCGGTGAGCCTATGTAAAATAGGCTCACCGGCGCGCAGGGCCCTGCTCGCCTAAATCCGCCCGGATTTGGGCGGATTTAGGCGAGCAGGGCTCTTAAAATCTGCCCCATAGTGTGTGGATTGCTTATTTTTGGAAATGATCCTCCGGAGGATCTTACAGGTTAAGCCTGCCCGTTCCTAACACTGCAACCAGAGGAACAGTGCTTGGAAAGTGATGCACATTATTATTACATAGACATAAAAGGTTATTTCAAAGACCTATTGGAAAAAGGATAATCAGTTGAATATTGTCATACCAGGATACAAAATCTATTTAAATGACAGGGAAGATCAAATTTGTGGTGGGATAGTAGAGTAGGATAAAAATTCTGCAGGACATAAACTGCACACTGGAATCTCTGTGGCTAGAAATACCATGGGAAAAGGGAAAGTTTAGCAGTGGGAATATTCTATCATCTGCCTGACAAGGATAGAAAGCAGACTGTGAAACAGTAACAGAAATTAGAAAAGCTAACGAAATTGACTATCCAATAATAATGGGAGATTTCAATTTCCTCGATATTGATTGGGTGAATGGATCATCGGAGCATACTAGAGAGATAAAGTTTCTGGGTGTCATAAATGACTGCTTCTTGGACCAGCTAGTATCAGAACTGACAAAGGAGGCAGTTACTTTAGACTGGTTCACAGAACCTGGTACAAAGAGTAATGGTAGAGGGGCTGCTTGGCAATAATGATCATAATGCAATCAAATTTGACATAATCATTGATGAGAAAATGTAAAAAACAACTACTACTGTAGCATTTAACTTAAAAAAATGAGGCTATGATATCTGAGGAGGAAATTACTTAAAAACTAAGGGCTGGATTTTCTTTCTTCGCACCAGTTTGTGAATCCCGGCGCTAACGGGGGGGGCGGGCCTGCGAAAGCCGGCAGCGATCGCGGTGTTATCGCTGCCGGCTTTCACACCCAAAAGCGCCATCGTAAAAGTTGGTGCTATTGGGCGCGCTACTGGCGGTGATAAGGGACCTTACCTTTTCGCTGTCAGCGAAGTTTCCGCGGCATCCACCCCGATGCCACCCTGACTCCTCCTCTTCCGGTGCTGACGCTGCCCCGACAATATCTGACATCTGTTTTGTTCAACTTACATCAGCTTTGCATTACAACAGTTTGAGATAATGATTTTTTGTAAAATGTTCTTTGCCAACAAGGAAATTATTTCATTTTGAACGTGTTTGCCCCAGTAATGGTCAAATGTCTCTTTATTTTGAATATATCAAGTATGTTTCTTCAAAACAGGGTCAAATTTTGAAAGTAGTTCAGCTTGGCCAAGAAAATGTCCATTGCTTTACTCAACCAATTTCTAACATTTCCACCAAATGGTAAGCTTCTTTCACCTTTTACCAGTGAATTCTTTAATTTTCGGGATGTGAATCGTTTTTTGACGATTTAAAATATCGTCTGATATTTTTTAAATGGTCAAAAATCGTTAAAGAGTGCGATACAATAGAAATTCCCCCGATTTATCATGAAAAATCGTTAATCGGGTTTGTGTCCACTAACGGGAGTTATTTGGGGGGAGGGCGGGAAAACCGGCACACCAAAACAACCCCTGAACCCACCCCGACCCTTTAAAACGAATCCCTTACCTTCCCCCACCCTCCCAAACCCCCCTAAAACATTTTAAAATCACCTGGTGGTCCAGTGGAAGCCCCGGGACCGATCGCCCGCTCTCGAGCCGTCGGCTGCCACTAATAAAAATGGCGCCGATGGCCCGATAAAAAACCCCCCACCCTGACTCTTTAAAACCGACCCCTTAGCCTTCCCCACCTTCCCAACCCCCCCAAAAACGTTTTAAAATTACCTGGTGGTCCAGTGGGGGCACCGGGAGCGATCTCCCGCTCTCGGGCCGTCGGCTGCCACTAATAAAAATGGCGCCGATGGCCCTTTGCCCTTACCATATGACAGGGTATCCGTGCCATTGGCCGGTCCCTGTCACATGGTAGGAGCACTGGATGGCCGGTGGGGGGTCGGGAGGGTGGGGGAGGCTAAGGGGTCAGTTTTAAAGGGTCAGGGTGGGTTTTTTGTTTATCGGATCGGGCGCAGACGATAAACAAAAAATCAATCTGGTCGGACGATAAAAATTATAAGATTTGAATCGGAACCGATTCCGGTTCCGATTCACATCTCTAATTTTCAATACATTTCTAAGTGTGTGCATCAAGTGTTGCATTTGTCTGCGACAAGCTGTGCACAGCTTCAACTTCTGCATTAATTCCAAATATTTTTTCATGTATTCATGCTGTTGTGGATAAGAAGAAATATCTTTCCAGCTGTTATAACCATTCTCTGCATGGTGAGATTTGGAATTTCCAAAAACCTTACAAGAAAAGCAGAAAACAGCATTCCGTGGTTTTAGGTTCTTGAGCCAGCTGCATTTAATGTTTCACCATTCTGCAATTTGCGATAATAATTTTCCTCAGTGAATCAATGTCTTTTATCAGTATAAGGAAATTGAAAGCCAAGTAACTTTATATGGTCCTCACTTAACCAAATCAATTCACAATGAATCAGACAAATTTAAAGGTCAATATTCCGGTTCACTGCCCTTGGTGGCATCACTCTGCACCTTGTTATCATTGCCAATATGCATTCATCATTGTCACTGCCTAATATGCTTACTTTTTTGCTATTATCTAATGCTGCATCAACATTAACTAGTATTATAGGATTGACATTTACACCTAAATTCTCATTATCACTGTGTACTTTAATCCCTTCATCAATCCATTTGCATGATTGTCACAGATTGCTGGTCACTCTGTTACTGCCCTGCAGTGGTTTGGGTAAAGACAAACAAATCTAGTCAATTTCATAGGATTTTTTGCCTGTTCAGATCTCTCATGTTCCTTCTGTTTCTTCAGTTTCCTTTTCTCAGCACCAGACATGTACCTTCTGCTTGACACACTCATATTAAACCCAGTCACAAAAGTCTATTTTCAGTCAGATTTCAGCACAATTACTGTACCATACAATCAATTTCAAAATACTTTATTGACAAGTTGATGACATAAAAATGTACCAGAAAAGAGAAAAACCACATTTGCAAAAAACGTGAAGACATCACTGAATAGAAATACATCACGCACAGTCACTCATGTAAGCGGTAGTGTGCCGCATCACTAATTGATGATAGCCCAAAACTAACCAATGTAGGCTAGCGTGTACTGTGTACATGTCATATGAATGTTGGAATCGTAGACCAAACAGACAAAAGAGTAATGGCAGACAAGGGAACCACAGCCACATTGGTGCTCACCAAACTGTTTGTAAATTATTATTATTATTATTTTTTGCACTGACCATTATAATCTGCAATACACCATAATACATTTTTAAGAAGTGCGGCCTGCAGGACCCCTTTGAAAGCCCGAGGCCCTTGGCCATGGGCAGGTTTGCTACCTCTTAAGGCTGGCCCTACCCAAAGATACTATACTAATGGCGGATTATCAGGCAGTGAGAAACAGCTCTTCTCTACTGGAGCTCCAGAGGCCAGAAATACTACCAAAGCTGTAGTCTCCATTTCTACTATGGCACCTCCCTGCCTTTCTTCTGCCAGTTCACTCATCAGGGTGAAATGCCAGAGTGCAGCTGAAGTGAAAATCCTCTGTGTGATTTCTAGGAGGGGTAGTCTGAGTGATAATGATGGAAAACACGCCATTAGGATATGTCCGCTGTTCTTCCTCTATTGTATCCTAAGATTCTGCTTCCCTTCCACACCCCCATCATGTTTAAATTTTTTAATCAGATTTCTTTAAAAAAAAACAAAAAACCTAGGGCAGTGGAAAACATCTCTCATTGTTCATTGTCTCATTTCCTCTTATTGAAGGGACTCATTGTACTTGTATGTGATTTGTTATAGTGTATTCTGGTTTAGGGCTCTATATAAATGCTGAACTACAGAGATAAATCCTACCTTATCTTCTTGTTTCTCTGCAGGGTTTCTACTTTCTTTTCACGAACCACCACCCTTTCTTCCTTCTCTTTTCTTAGTTCTACTCTCCCATCTCCCTGCCAAGGTTTTGCCTGTTGCCAAACACCACATTTTCCCCACTTGATCTGAGGCTCTGTACTACAATTCCCCCTACTCCTCTTTCCTTCCCTTCCTGGCTCTGTTTGATAATGTTAGCCCTGCGCTTTCTCACCCCATCCCCAGCTACTTTCCCTGACTTCTTCCCCATACACCTCTCCTATAAGGGCTCGGGACAGAGAAGCCATAACCATCTAGGTGGAATGGAAAATCAGGGAGGTAGACTAGATGAGCAATAGCAGCTAGCACGGGGGCAGGTGGAGGAAATGTACTGTACTAGCAGGGTACAGAAGCAGCAGCTGTTGGCAGGTACCAAATTTTGAATCATCTAGAGTGGAAAAAAACTTATGTCTGCTCTGGGAGTGCCTCCTCTAGACTAACAGTCTTGACCAGTCAGAGATGATTGAGTTGGTCTATTACCTATATAGCATATTAGTTTGCAAATAAATGTCATATCTGATTATTTTGGATAAACTGAAAACCCAATTGGTTTGTGGCATTTGAGAAACCTGTTGTTGGTTCCTAACAGAAGAGAAATTGTACCATATCAGGCTATAGCAAGAAAAAGAAAATGGTTGTATGAATAAACTCCTACTGTATGCCTTTTCTGTACAGAGAGCTTCAGTTTCTAGCACCATCACCATCAATTTAATATCTTTCATGGCTTGTTATGTTTATTAAAATTTAAAAAAAGAATAAAAAGATTAAGAACTTGCTCTAGGGGTGTTCTGAATCAACACTGGAGATTTCACATCTGTTCTTTTGTTGTTTACATCTTTATTTGGGTTCAGAGACAATACAGATAAAACACTTTGATAAACACTGGTTATATTTGGTCAGAAGTACAGGTTTTCATGTATTTCTTTTCTGGCTGCAGTAAATATAGCACACAGAAATATGCTGGCATCCTTACGAAATACCCTGTGTGCCCTGGATTGGCACAAAGGACTAATAAACCCAGGGCTTGGACTCCGCAGTGAGAAGCAGAATTACATGTGCAAATGGAGCAGGGCTACTTATCACCTGCAGCATTCTTTCAACTTCATATTTTGGCATGTGTTTCTCTTGCTTATGCTTTCCAGCCAAATAAAACAACGTTTTTATCTCCTGCAGTTAAGATTATATCTCACAGTTTTCACAACCCCCCCCCCCCCCCCCCCCCCGGTGCTACATGTTTTGGTGAATTTCCCTGATGGAACTGAAAGAATTTGTTTCAATGCTTGGTGGGATACTGGAGTCCAGGCCTGGTAGTGGAAAGGAATGCGGTTCACACAATATCAATACTGCTACCACACAAGAGATGACATATATCAATAATATATTGTACAAGCTTATACAGCAACACAGGTTGATTTGTAACACTGTACAGTTCAATTCTAAAGTGCACAACCTCAATCTGAGGTGACAAGACAGTTCTATCAATATATTAAAGGCAACACAGTTACAGACACAATTTATTTCCTTTTCTTAGCTCACACCCTTAAAACATTACACACACTTAATATCACTTATGCATTTCAGATATGATTAATACAATGACCCACGCATTCCATTTATTTATTTTTTTCAAGTATTTTTTAAAGAAAAACAATATTGCTTAAGAAATGAAAGTGGTTGCAAAAGAATCAGGTTAGAAAAAAAAAACTCAAAACACAATTTAGATTATATAGAAGAATCCAATATATGCACGGCTTTTGCTCAATACTTTTCTGAATATGAGATAGTTTACTGTAATCTGCACACAGTAATACGTGGATTAGGAAAACCTGTTTGTTGGCATTGTTAAAAGCACCACAGGACTCTGGAAGTGTAGAAATGGTCTAGGATTTGTTGAATAGTTACCATGAAAGTCTTTCGGTTCAGAGGCTCATAATTCATTTTACAGCAAAGTAGAGCTGCTCAAAGCACAGTTGTGTCTACTTGGGGATACCTTCCTCCTTCATCAGTTTGATATTTCTATCTGTTAAGGAGTTTTAAATGGATCCAGATGACCCCAGGAACACCTTGGGATTGATTTACTAAGGCTTTTCTTCCATTCTGTATCTATGTGAAAAAATAGGAGGTTGTAGGGTTTTTTTCATTTTGTTCATGCTTGTTTGCTGCTGAGCTTGGATTCATTTAATTTTATTTCTATATATATATATATATTTTTTTTTTCATTTAATTTTTTAGCACATACTATTTTGTAATGGTGTACAGGATGATAACTAAATGCACAACATTTTGAAACTACCTCCCTCTCCTAGGCCCGATGCTGTTCCCTCCCCCTCGGGCACGTGAAGGTTACCTGGACCACCTCTACTCCATGGTTTACCCCCATCTGGGAGTCGTGTGGGGGTAGGAGTGATCCCTAGGCGCTCCTACCCTGGTAGAGCTCTACTTCAATCAGCACTATTTTTGTTGTGCAGGTAAGCTGGTGCAGTTGTGAAATAGAGCCCCAGTGAGGCAGGAGCATCCAGAAGTCTTCTAGAAGACTCCTGGATGGGGAAAGCCATAGGGTGAGAAGAGGATTTGGCTGCTTGGAAGTGCGGCATCAGGGCCTGAAGGAAGGGGGTTCTTTATGTAAACAGATTTTTGCAATGGTGGCGAGACTAGCTACAAGTGATTTTTATTTTTTTTTTTAACAAAAAAAATGAACAAAATTTCATTCGTTTTTCTATTTTGTTTTCAAATGAAATGAAACAGGGCTTTTCCTTTCAAATGAAAAGACATCTCTTGAAAAAAGCTTAGAAAATCAGGCCCCTCATTTAAAATAGTTACAACAACTATCTTCCATAAAACGTAATCAAGCTTGTATCAAGTCTGTGTCTAGTTATAAAGGGCTTTAGCCTGACTTTTGTGCCTTATACATTAATATTTTTTATTCCCTACACCATTCTACTATAATGGAATGATTACATCGGCTGTAAGGCATCAGGGTAAAGAATATTCAGTATCTGTATTTATATTTTGCTTTTTGGCATTTCAAAGCAAATTATTTCTTTCAGTGACTGGCTTTACCTGTCCATGTATTTGCTAATGGATTTCATTTAGGGACCAGATATCAGACTGTGTGATTCACTTAAGATGTTTTGAAAACTGATCAAAACTTTCTTATTTAATTTGGCCTACAGTTAGCTCTTATTTTAACTTTAATTTTTCTATTTTACAGCATTTTATCTTATTTTTAGTTTATTTTTATTTTATAACAGTTTGTTTTAGCCCACATCAGTTTTATTGAACCTGATTTGATATCTTATCTTATTTTATTTACTACCCAATATGTTTTATTATTTTGTATACGCCTGTTTGTTTTATTTGATAACAAGGTGGAATTGGTAAAAATGGACTTTATTGAACCTTGCCCGACTCTGGCCGAGTTTCGCTCTACGAGCTGCCTCAGGGGCTTTTTGAACCACTTGAATTGGCTCAGATCAGTGCAGACATCAAGCCCCTGAGGCAGCTCGTAGAGCGAAACTCGGCCAGAGTCGGGCAAGGTTCAATAAAGTCCATTTTTACCGATTCCACCTTGTTATCTTTTTGCTGCTAGCCATATTGGATCGGTTACCGGTTTGTTTTCTTGGACCATCCCTGTTTGTTTTATTTGAAATTTCATGATATTTGATTTTATCACTCAACATGTTTTATTATTTCATTTACATCTGTTCATCTTA
Organism: Rhinatrema bivittatum; assembly: GCF_901001135.1. Classification (NCBI taxonomy): domain Eukaryota; kingdom Metazoa; phylum Chordata; class Amphibia; order Gymnophiona; family Rhinatrematidae; genus Rhinatrema; species Rhinatrema bivittatum. Next base: position 137,047,102 of record NC_042616.1, read on the forward strand.
TGTATGTAAATTTTTTGTTCTCTGCCTAGGCCTTTTTGTGTTAGGTGCACTATAAATCCAAACAAATGTAAATATAAAGGGTATCTTCTAGTAGAGTACAAAGAATCAACTCATGCTTAATGTCAATGGGCTACTTTTCACAGAAATTCAATACCAGTGTAGCAGCCTTCATCAACTTCAAGCCAGGCTTGTAAAGCACAGGAACTGGGCAGTGGTGTAGCATACTACTATTTTGTGCCCCATCCAGGCAAAAATATTGGACTATGCAAAGTGTTTAACATACTAAAACCTAGATTCCATCAATGTGTATCATGTGCTTTAAAGACGCCCTGCAAACAGCAATATTTAGATTTGAAATGGACCCTAAATTTGGCCACTATTGGTAATGTGTGAAATCCCTTAACGAATGTTTATTAAAAACAATAGTAATGGTGGAAGAATGAAATACATATACGTGATGCTGAGGAAGGAAGGACGTTATGGTAGCTAGAGCATGCGAGACACTGTTCTAGACCATCATCTTCCTACATAGCCTCTTAATGTTAACCAAAAGAGTGAAGCAATGGCCTCTCTAATACTTTCATTATTGGTTACATTCGTAGGGAGAGCACTCAGCTTTTTCTGAATTTGTTTGCAAGGACTGGATTTTTAAATTATTAGCAGTCCCTCCTACTCAGATGCATGAGTGTGTGACTGTCAGAATGCACAGTATTGCATATGGCCAGATGATAAACTGACTGTTACCTCTGTCTTTTTTTCCTTATAAAAATTACATAGTAATGTCAAATGTGGGGTATAACTTAACTTCAATCTCAATAGGATCCTTTCATGTTTAATTAGGTCTTTAAGAATTGATAATTGACAGCTTCTGGTGCTATTTAACATAACATTTGGATTTTGTTTTTAAATTTGTCCAGTCCATTAAGATTTGATCTAGCATTTGGCCACCTTAATGCAATCAAAGTCTTGAATCTTAGTTAACATTACTTACTATGCATCCCACTAGATAACTAAGCGATTAACTGGGAGAGTCATCTCATTGTTGATGTATATAAATGAGATTATCAGATGATCACTAGCAGGGACAGACTGTGGGTATCTTGGACCCCTGGTAGTGCTCTATCTATGGGCTCCTCCTAATCCCATTATCCTCTACCCTTAATCCAACCCTTTCTAAACTTGACCCCTGGGTGACGTCCTCATCTGCCTCCCCCGAAATTCACCACTGGTCACTAGGGACAGTTTATTGCAGTATATATATATATATATATATATATATATATATACTGTATATATAGTACTGAAATCTGGGACTTGTAGTTCTGCATTCCTAGATTCCTAGAGGAAAATATGATTACAAGATTCAGAAGTCATGAGAGATTAAAAAGAAAACAAAAACAGCATTGACATAGTTATGCCTCATATTGTTTAGAAATCTGCTAATCTTTTTCAAAGAACTACAGGACTCTTGAGATCTTGCTGCCTATACTTAGGCATGTCCTTGAGCAGTGGTTCCCAAACTTGTCCTCAGTGGCTCTCAGCCAGTCAGAATTTAATGAATATGGATGAGATATGTTTGCGTGCATTGTCTTAGTTGTATGCTGCTATACCTAATGCATATTCATTGTGAATATCCTGAAATACTGACTGGCTGGGGGTCCCTGAGGACTGGATTTGGGATCCACTGTCTAGGTGACCAAGAAATTCAGTTTCACATCTTAAGTTATATAATATATGGGTTTGTATCTTAAAATATGCTCTACTTAAGCTTCTAAAAGGAAAGCAATCTTGTTTAGCTTTTGTAATTTCTGCCCCCTACTTTTTATAACCCATATAAAATAAAAATCTGTCCATTACAAAATAGGATTTGTTTAATATATATATTTTCCTTTTGAAAAATTATATGTATTTAAATACATTTGAAATGTTTCTAGAGGTAAATAAGAAATACAGTTCTGATAATATGAAAAAGGCAATACATTTTTATTTTCAAACAGATATTTTATATTTACTTGAAGGTTGATTATACCTAAAAAGCATCTCTTTTGACTTTTAAGTATTTCTATCAAATTTGGCACCATTCAGTCTGACTACTTTAACAGTAAATTACATTATTAAAGTTTGGGAAACTTTCACAAAATTCTATTATTGTTTCTTTAGCAATATATGAATTCAGCCTTGTATAGCTACTTATTGCAGGGATATTCTAAATCATAAGAAACAACTTTTAGGAGGAGCAGTATTTCTTGAATTCAGACTGTACTATACTTCAACAACACAATGTAGAACTACTTTTTAATGCACTATAAATACATTCACACCATTTGCAACAACTCATTTGCCTGACAAGGGATTTGGATCAGCCTTAGAGACCAGACTATAAATCTTGTCCCAGACGCTCTATTTCTTCAATTAGGAAATCAATGTCTTGATGACTTGCAGCTGGGTTGGAGATGACCATGCGAAAGAAGTTCACTTTGTCTGCAAGTGGCTGATAGCTAACCATCGTGCTTCCATATTCCATCATTCTAGCTTTAATCACAGGCGCAACCTGCAGGCATGAAAAATACAGTTATGTATTTATCTTTTCATAGTTTTGATTTCCTCACCTGTCACATATACAAAAAATCCCTGAGCAGGATACAATAAGAACAGTGCCTGCTGCAATACAATTAAAATGCTTAACATCCTTATAAACAATAAAGCATAATCAGTGTCAACATATTCAATAGTATAAAAACAACCTTGACCCCCTCACCCTCATCCTACCCCCACAACCAACCCACCCAAAGTAACTTTTTAAATTAGAATTTGCTCACACTTTTAACAAAGAAAAAAATTCAGAACTCAACTAATCAGAAATCAAAACAGTGCTAATATCTTGTGGACGCTGCGCTTAAGCATAAAAACCTTCACTGTTCAGAAGTTTACTGGACAAGCTGCCTGAATCTCAAATGAAAAGTGACGTTCACAATGGCTGATTTCTTTTTGTTACCTGGAAAAAGTACTGCAAAGTCCATTAATATTCTTCCATAATTCTTGTGGTTTGAATGACTTAAACACAACTGAGTTTGGTATTTGACTATAGGGCCTCTATACTAATCATTTTTCTTGATAGATGCAAAATGGGAGAAAACCTTTGGCACATAGGAACCCTGTGTGGTTCAATGTAAGATAATTATCTTCTTAATTGAAAAGAGATGCAGAATGCTGTTTAGTACAGCCAGAAATTGCTGCATATGCAAAACAGTCTATTTAAATCAAAGGCTTGTCAGGAATCCAGATGCTAGGAAGGTGCACCTATATTTATTGGTAACAATAATATAGACATTGAGTGGTTGGCCAATGTAATGAGTGAATTTATGCAGCAGGACATCGATTATGAACTATAGGATAAACATGGTAAAAAAATTGCACCACTCTCCCTGCCAGTCAGTGTTTCCAGCTGGTAGATCTTGTGCCAGTTTGGCAACAGTAATGCTGAACCTTTTGGCTCAAGCATATCTTGCCATCCCATTTATAATAAAAAGTACATTCCAAAAGTAATGTATAGATATCGAATCAGCCTTTTCTTTGGTTTCCATATGTTTTTGCATTCTGTGACTTGCTGAAAAGAAATTCCATGAAATATATCACTTATTAAAAATGATCAGTGGTGTTGGATAATTATGAATCTTTATAATCCTGTGCTGGAACCACAATCCTTAGCATTTATTTAAATTCTTTTAATATACCGATGCTCAAGACCAGGTCTTATCGTACCGGTTTACAATAAACTGGGGGGTAAACCAATTAACACTGAAAGCGAAAGTTACATTACAACAGGGAAAGTGGAACTGGGCTGTTAGAAAAAAGGGATAGATTAACGATTTCTAACTGGAGAGCAGTGCATGTAAGCAGAGAGCAATTGCTTACATGGTAAAAAATATATACAATTTTACACAGTGGAGTCTATTAGGCAAGTTATATAGGAGCACAGTTAGCAGGAAACAGTTCCTTTGTGCGGCGGAAAGGGGACACAACCATGGGGTGTTGGTCCATGTGGGTTACCATAAGGCTTCTTCAAGGATATGCTTGGCCGAACAGCCATGTTTTTAATTTTTTTCTGAATGTGATATGACAATGTTCCTGGCGGAGGTCTGGTGGGAGAGAGTAAAGTCAATGTGGCAACTCTGCCATCTTAGGTAAAGTTGAAAACCTTGCTATTTATCAAAATCATTTGTGGGCTTTTTGTTAGATTGCTTGTTTCTTGTTGTAGGACATAATGTTTTCTATGGAAGTTCTTCCTGCCAGGGTAACAGTTGATGCTAACACTCCAGTAATTTTATTTAACTAGAAAGTACTTATTGTGAATGAGCACATATTACTTTGCAGATACTGTGTAATCACACTAGTAATTACATACAATTACATATCTGGTATATATAATTATGTTTAAACTGTGTAAAGCATGTGTAAAGTTATGAAATTATGGCAAGAAATCTGAAAAATCCTCCTAAAATGAATAAGCCTACCTAGATAGATATCAAATTACTTATGTTATTCTGGGCCTCTGGAGGCTCAATAGTATCAGATAGGCAAGTGTTGCCAAATATCAACCTTTGTAAAGGGATTATCTGAGCTAAAAAAATAATGTACATATTTGTCACAGCTTGAAATAAGAAATGTTTTACTGTGTAGGAAGAAGAATTGCCACAGACACTCTATTAATGCCCTCAACTCTGCCCATGGACCTGATCATCAGAACTGATCCAGCCAAATGCATGCATCCTCTCTGCACTAGTCCCAGTGCCCTCAGACCTTTATATATTTAGCCCTGCCTCAGGTAGGACTCAGGAGTAATTCTACTTCAGATGGTTGCAGCCTTCACTCAGCCCTATGCATTTCTGTGCTTGCTGCTTTTCCCACTTTTAAAATCATCTTGACCTTTCCTTTGACCTAGCCATGCCTCAGCAGTTTTTTGCTATCTGAAAAGTCACCTTAAAAATGTTTTACACTCGTGCCATTGTTTACATTTTTTCTTTTTTTTTTAACCCCCATCCTTTGCTTGTCACGTTTCTATGCCGTTTTAGGGATTTGTCTTGTAAAAAACACATATCTCCTTCATAGGTACTCTAATAGGTTTTATAATCCAGAACCAACTTCTCTTCTTGACAGCTCATCTCTTTTTCATTCATTTCACAGTAGAAGTCCCTGCCTTTGGGTCACAAGATAGAAATTTAAAATCAGATTCATAATCTATTGAGCAATTCATAGCCAGCTGTTCTAAAATACTGCATAAAGAAAGTTTACAAGACATTGCATCGAATATATTTTTTTTTTCACCAAATTTGGAGCTTGACTCATCTATTTTATGGTTGGAAAGAAGGCCAAGATGAGTATCTATTTGGATAGTTCAGTGAATAAAAATATTTGTTGATTCAAATGGTGGCAGAAGCTGCATGGGAGGCCAAATATGGGTCAACAGGGTTCATATATGAATATATAAGGAAGCATTTTGGGTCTGCATCGCTCTAGGCCATGGAAAGCACAAGCTGCCTCATTTCCTTATGCATGTGCCTAATTATACTTATCAGGCATGCAATGTCACTCTGATGACATTAGTCCTTGATAGAAAAAGGTAGAGCAACTGTACTGATTAAGACTGAACTGTAACATTACCCAACAAAATGTTTGCCTACACTTCAATTTCCACATTGCCTCATTTGCAAACTTGCCCCCAACCCCCTACACTCATACCTAATCCCCACCTCGAGTTACTAGGTGGGCCTCCCATAGGGATACAAATACCTGTCTAGGGAGTAGACAGTATAGCAAGTCTCTCTCTCTCTCTCTCTCTCTCTCTCTCTCTCTGAGCGTGTTGCATAGCTGTGACTGCGATACACATGCTTATTAGCATAAGGTAACACCCCTTTTTGGTATCGCATGCGATATTGGAAAATGAGGCCCAAAGTGGCAGTGGATACAGAATAAACATGCAGGCATCATATGCTCAGTATCGTACCTGACTGACGGCAACAGCCCTCATCCTAGCTCTGCCATCTCAGGTCACCACCTAACGGCCTTTCTTCAGCTGGACCTCTGGGACGACTGCCGTGGTGAGAACTACCCTGTTGGGACCTCCTGCCAGCTCTGGTAAGTCTGTCATATCTCTCTGTGGTTAGGAGGGACTTTTGCTAGATCTTGAAAAAGAGGCCACTGCCAGAGGGGAGAAAGATCTTGCCACCACCGAGAGGAACAGGTCACTGATTGCCATTATGGTTGCCCTGCCCTTCGATACCTATAGTAACTGCTATACTGAGACTGAAGCAGCATCAGCCTGCCAGACCCCCACCTTCAGTGACTGGCTGCACCCCCTCTGACATCAGCCCAGCCCAGGGGCTTGATAATGCCACCGCCAGCAGTGGGACACCACCTCAGGTCACCTCTGAGGGGGCAATCCAAAGAGGGTCACCTTTTGGGAAGCTCCATAGGGAGGGGAAGTGTGTTTTTAGATGAGCTAGATTTTATGTGGAGATGGGGTGGATGGGTCTTATTTTTTTTAAATTAAAATTTAATATTTATTAGCACTTAGTCATTTTTAATGAACTAAAAGCCAAGCAATTTTTGCATTATAAAAGCATATCTCAAAGGAACAATAACACATGATAAGAAAATGTACAATTTATAATACAGTCTCCATAAAAAAAAGAAATAAAGGGAGATAACAGGAAATCAATAATTTATAAGAAAAAACACAGAAAACGAGATGTAGCCTAAGAAAATTTAAATGTTTCCAATTACCTCAGCAGGTCCTACAGATGATTTATCCATGAGGAAAGATTCTAAATGAATAGAATCATAGAAAAGTAACTTATTACCCTGATACAAAACGATACATTTCCAGGGAAATTTTAGTAAAAAGAAGCACTTAAATCCAAAACACATTGCCTTAAGGCCAGGAAAGATCTTCTCTGTATTTGGGTTTCCCTAGCAACATCTGGGAAGATCTGAACGCTTTGACCACAGAAACCAACCTTTTTATGCTTAAAGTACTGACTAAGGATAGCTTTTTTATCAGAATCATTTATAAAAGTTACAATGAGAGCAGACCTTGATGAAATATTATCTTATGACATTTGTAAAAAGGCAGATCAATCAATAGATTCTGAGGGGGCAAATACATCAAAGGCCCCCTCTTCATTTGAGGTTTAACTCTATCAGGCATGTAATAGCAATTAGAAAGAACAAAGTTTTTTCCTTGAGGAAACTGTAATACTTCTACTGATCTTAGGAAAATTCAGTAACCTCAAATTCCTTGCTCTCATCCAATTCCCTAAAGCTTCCATTTTATTATGCAAAATCAAATTATCTTTAACACTAGTGTAACCCTTACCTGGGGTGTTTAATCCCAAGGGCATACAATCACAATTATAACCTATGGGACTTCTTCCCAGCTCAACTCCTGATTCCTGGGGGGATTCCTTCTATGGGGGGGAGACTCTCGTCTATGCCCAGACAATGAAAAAAACTTTGGTGTGTCTCTTGTGTATTTTTAGCTGTGGCATCCTCTGGAGGGAGATGCTATGATTAACCAAACAGGATCAGATGCTAGGTGTTAAATAATAATTTACTGATTGTTTTAAGGCAAATAAAAGTCCATCCTTAAATACTGGTGCAGTTATAGATTATGTCTTTACAGATAGAGTGTTTCACTGTTGGGTAGGTATCCTTTTCCTTTCAGCACACTGGTTGAGCTTCCCATGGTGGTATAAAATTGTGCACTCAAAGCTCTCCCAGCCTCTTATCTGGGATTCCTAGGTCAGGAGTCCCCTGCTAGCATAGTAAAAATCCACCTTACAGTCCAGTGTTTTCTTGAGCACTGAGCCCTGTATCCTGGTCCCAAGTTATGGGAGATCTGGATAGTGTCTCCTTGCTTGTCCTTGACTCTATTAAGTTGCTGTAAAGGTGTGACTCCTTGTGTTGAAACGTCTTTGGCTGGGAAGCTGCTGATCCAGCCAGTCTCTTATTGAAGAGGGGTGGCTTAAAACCTCTTCACAACTGAAAAGTGTACTTTCCTTTATGAAAAACAGGATACATTTTGACCATAAATGATCTCACTCAGAAGGATCTGTCATCGGTCTTGCCCATTTAGGGAGTAGAGTGGTGCTCACAGATCTTCAGTCCTCTGGTTTGAGAGCCCTTTCGCCCAAAGGGAAATCCAGGAAAAAATCAGTCTTACTGAACTAAATACTTAGGGATCCTCTGGTAGGTTGCACACAGAGGCCAATCCCCTACAAAAATAGGGGATTTATGATGAGGAAGGAGGCCTTAGCAGGGAGGAAAAATTCCTACATCTTGCTTCTCTGGTGTTTGCTCTAAAATGAAACTAGCTACACCTTAAACCACAAAATGGATGATTATAAAGGGCATGAGTAACCAATCCCTGCTCTCCTAGGTGGGAGGAGGGCAAGAGGGGATGGATAGCTCAAGATGTTATAGAAAAGGGAAATGGAACTAAGGCATATGTTAACAGACTGGGCGGTCCAGTCACACTAGCAATTGTAGTAGCCTGTAAAATAGCAATAGCATTAGAAGAAGAAGCAATCTGCTCATCCATAGAGTTCATTCTTTGATCTAACTCAGTCAGTTTAGAAGAAACACCTGCAGTAAAAACACATAACTGGGAACATGTTTGAGTCAAATAAGTCTCCGTCCTACTAACTACTCTTCAGACATCTCTAAGAGTGATATTAAGAGGTTCTGGATTGGATTCAACTTCCAACAAACTATTCAATGCCTGTGGTAGAGACACTGCAAATGGCGACAGGATGACTTCCTATGGCAGATGGCATCATAGTAGGACCAGGTTCCACAGACCGCTTCAGTGAGAGGGGAAATAACTCCTTGCTGAGTCAGTTCAGAAGGTCCAATAATTGTTCCATCAATTTGCAGCAGAGTCCAGGGGTACTAAACCTTCTTCCCTCTGCATGCCTGGTGTAATGGCAAATGGAACAACCCTCTCTCCTGATCTTATTACAGGGATTTCTGACTCTCCAGCCAATTCAGGAGAACATAAAACCCCTGTTGACATGAACTTTGGCATGGGAGGAGGAATACGCTGGTCAGGGGAAAGGGAGGTGTCTAAACTGTCCCCATAGGATCACGTAATGTTGTAATATTCAAATGTTGAAACAAAGTGTTCAGCGGACCTCTTACCAGGGTAGAGCAACAGCCTTTCCTTTTACATCCAACAAGTGCAAGAAAAATTGGCACAAAGGGTGTGTACCTTAGTCATGTGCCTTCGGCATGCTGGCAGCTGCGCACCACAGGAAGCTGCAATATAAGGCTGCCATGTCTCTCCCTGCTGGCAAGAACCCTCAATAATGTCGCAATGGGGAAGGGAGGACCAGGCGCATCGAGCCAACACAGATAGATCTCAGATTGGCAGCTCCAAAAAAATGCCATAGCAAGCTGGAATATAAGGCCCTCAATGTTTCCTAGAAGCCACTACAGCTCTCTCCACCGGTAGGTACTCTCACAAACATCACAATGGGTAACAGAAGGACTAGATACATTGGGCCAACATGGCTAGATCTTAGTCAGGCAGCTCCCAGGTCTTATTTTTGGTGAGTTTGGGCTTGTCAGGTTGCTTGTATTTTTTATTTATTTAATTGGATTGGGATAGAGGAAGAAATTTGTCCTACCCAATGCTTCGGTAAAAAAAAGGGGCAAGTTAGGGGATGTTTAGGATGGTAGGAATAATTTTTATGATTATTACATATTGCATTTTGTGTGGCTGAGGTCTGTTGGCCTGCTACCTGACTGGTAGAAGGGGCAATGGGATCAGCTTGAGGAAAAGTTTTTCCCTTTTCAACTCCTTTCCTATGCATTTTGCTTTGAGTAGCAGCAAGGTTTCCCAGGCTAGTACTACTGCCTTCCCCTGATGCCACTACTAATAGGTGCTGCTTCTGCAATTGATGCTGCACACCCTTGTTTTCCAGATGCCCCCATACCATCCCTTGACTGATGGCCTTACTGCAGTGAATGCACTGAGCGAAACATGGGTCCTCCCTCATGTTAAAATGATTCCAGTCCAGAGATGTCTTGTGAGATGTCTTCTTTGCATCCTTGTGGGCTGTTGCTGGCACTGGAGTTGATGTTGAGGGTGAACTATGAGGAAAAAAAGTCCAGAAGCATTGCTCAGGCTCCATGTCTGCACTACCTGCTCTTCCTGGGAGTTGCTCTCAATACCATCAGTATCATTTTTCTCCCCTATCACCTCATTGGAGGCTCAGACACTACTGCCTAGACCTTCTAAATTTTCTTCAGCTACTAGCTCTTTAATATCTTCTGATTCAGAGAATTCCAGACAAGATTCTCAGAATCAGTTGTTGAAAATACTGCCTCCATTAATTCAGAAGCAGTAACAACAGAAGAGTATGCTACTGGTTTTGGGTGTTGCACTTCTGCTTCTCCTATCCTTGTCTTTTCTCTGCTAATGCCAACTTTGGATGACTCTCCTACCTTTTGCCTCTGCTCCAAAAGAAGAGGAAGTGGAACAGGTGGTGGCACATGAAATTCCAATTTCAATTTCTTATGGCTAGAGCTGCTTTCTATCCTGGATCTTTGCAGCTAAAAAGTATCTTTTAAATTTAGGGGCAGGACTATCTTTTTTCTCATTACTACTAATACTGCTTATACTTCTCACTGGCTGGGTTGGGTCTGCAGCAAATCTTTTGCCCCTGCCATTCCCTCCTCTGCCTTTACCTCACAGTGGCATGATAGAATTTGAAGTTCCTAGTGGGGTTTCAAAATCGTAATAAAATTTATTGATAGTGTACCAGTACTCACAGTACTATTCTAGTACTGAATGAGTGTGTCTATCAGACACTCAATCTAGTCGACAGACTGAGTTCATGCCCTTGTTTTATGTAACTTTGCTTGATTCAGCCTTCTTGTTTTTGGTTACACTTGTTCATCCCCTAAGTTCCATGTAAACCGGCCTGATGTGAATTCTATTCGTGAAGTCCGGTATAGAAATATATATTAAATAAATAAATAAATAAATATCAGTGCTTAGAAAGCACAGAGCCAACTTGCCAATCAGAGATAGCAACAGCTTGCTAATGGTGGCACAAACTCAGTGTATCTTTCTAGGGCTATTCCTTATAGTGTGTGCAAAATCATCTCTGTCTCAAATGCACACACACACACACACACACACACACACACACATGTATATGGTGTATGTGTGTGCATTGCTGATTGACTCCTTTTGCACACAAAAACTGTTAGAAAGAGAACCAAGAAGGCTAGCAAGGTTATGCTCTTCTTCAATCTGCATACAGATAATGTCACTGGACTGCATTGTGCTGCAACAGAGTCACAAAAATTGCTGGCATTTCTTCAATCTTCAATCTTCACTCCACTTCTACCTTACCCCCAGTGGATACAGAAAGCAGCGCCACTGCCTGCCTTTCTGTCACAGTGAGTGAGACCAATGACTGCAACAGAAAAAATCCGAAAAATTACTTTGCCAATGTTAGTGCCTTTTTTAAAGGTTTTCTTTAACTCTCAGAAAGTCTCTGAAAATAGATCCTTCCCTTTTAATCCAATAGAGCAAATAAAGTTTCTTTGCACATGCTCAGACCATTCAGTGGAAGGATCTCAGCATCACTTGAGCCAAACAGCAGCTATAGGCTGGTTAAAAAGATGCTTTATTGTGATTTGTCCTCCATCCGGTCTCTCTGCCAATTTTTCCTTCCTCAACTCTGACAAGGCTGCTATGTGACACAGGTAAGAATTGGTTGCTATAGTTACTAGCTAGTCCCTGCCTGCTGCTGATGCTTACTCAGTATAGTCATGGACTTAAATGTGCCATAGACTTGAATAGAAAACCTAAATGAATGAAACTAAAATTTTTGTTTAAATTTGTGGGCACCTCCATTCATTTGGTAGGTCCACAAATGAAGTGAAAATGGTCCTCATTATTGCATTTTACTCATTAACTTCAAACAAATGCACATCCCTAGAGTTTTATTATGTCCTTTTTTCTACTGGTTACACCTTTGCCTATGCAACCTAACATCCTTCTGGCTTTGGCCATTACATTGTCATTACTTTGCTTACCTTTGAAAGGCGACTCATCCTTTCTTCATTGTTTTCCATATTACGTAAACTGGGAGGTATATACCAGAAACAAACATTTGTATGTTGAGGCTAAAAAGCAGAAGAAAAATGTATTGTTGTAAATGATGCAAAAATGTAAATTATATTATTAGTATAATTTATAGTTTTCATGTTTTGATGCTGTTTATTGGACCAACATGAAAACTGTACAGAAATGTTGTTGTATAAGAGCTTTTGAGACTACATAGGTCCCTTCCTCATATGTAAGATCACTCTATTGTCTTGAATACTTGAATTATACATATTTCTATAATTTTCAAGTTGGTGTCATAGGGTGAGAGGGTCACATAACCTGGGCTTTTCTCTGATGGGGGACACTAAATGGGGTGGATTTTAAAAGCCCTGCTCGCGTAAATCCGCCCGGATTTACGCGAGCAGGGCCTTGCGCGCCGGCGCGCCTATTTTCCATAGGCCTGCTGGCGCATGCAGAGCCCCGGGACTCGCGTAAGTCCCAGGGTTTTTTGTCGGGGGCATGTCGGGGGCGTGTCGGGGCGTGGCCGATCGACGCAGCGTTTTGGGGGCGGGATGCGGGGTTTCGGGGGTGGGCCCGGGGGCGTGGTTTCGGCCTGGGGCAGTCCGGGGGCGTGACGCGCCCTCCGGAACCGTCCCCGGGTTGCGTCTCGGCGCGCCAGCGGGCCGCTGGCGCGCGTGGATTTACGTCTCCCTCCGGGAGGCTTAAATCCATGGATAAAGGTAGGGGGGGGGTGGGTTAGGTAGAGGAAGGGAGGGGAAGGTGAGGGGAGGGCGAAAGAGCGTTCCCTTGGAGGGAACGGAGGCAGGCTGCGTGGCTCGGCGCGCGCCGGCTGCCCAAAATCGGCAGCCTTGAGCGCGCCGATCCTGGATTTTAGCAGATACGCGCGGCTACGCGCGTATCTACTAAAATCCAGCGTACTTTTGTTTGCGACTGGTGCGCCAACAAAAGTACGCGAACGCGCAGTTTTTTTTAAATCTACCCCAATGTGTGTAATTTATTGTAAAATGAAAATTAATTTTTGTTTGTTGTATTTTAATATTATAACATTTACATAGAAAACTAACCCATGGAGTTTTATAAACAGTCACATAAAAGTACAAGTCTCTGACCCAGTTAGCTTATGGTTTAAGTGGATACTTGAGGCAATGGGAAGAAAACTATGATTTACTCAAGGTTAGATTAAGCATCTGCAGTTGAAGCAGACTGAAACATTTTTCTGGTTCTTTAGCCATTATGCTAACTACTGCGTCACCTGCTTTTTCCAGGCTTGTTATATGAGATACATTATATCTTTTCTATTTAATTTTGTACAGCCTTGTAATAAATAATGCAAGATTATCATCTTACTTAGGTAGGGAACCTTTGGTTCCCTAACTAAAAGGAGTGTATCAATTGATTGGAGAGGTTCTGTGTAGAAAATAATGAGAGTCGTTTGGGTTTTGCTCTCCCATATAGGAATAGCAGATGGTGTGTCCTAGTTGTTTATCATAACAAAGCACCACCTATCCTCATGGATTTTTAGTTAGTTTCAAGCTGACAGGAGCCCTCTGACTCCTGCTTGCTATTTTTATCCTAAGTTATGGGAAAGGAGTAAGGACGTTTTCCCATTTAGGTGTCAGCCACTCATCGATCCAGCCTTTAAGCTGGCTTTGGATTCTTTTAAGCCATTTTTTGAGAACCGGTCCCTCTTATTGCAGTGGATTGGGGCGTCCCTGTATTCGAAGCGGGATTTGGGGTAAGGAAGACCTGCAGTATTCAATCTCTCCTTCAGGGACCTGATACAGAGGAAGTATATTTTGAAGTAACTTTCTTTTTACACCAGTTTCTATGTTTGGAGGTAAGGAAGATTTTATTCCACCCGTCCTGCTTCTTGCTTGATTGTTCCCCTTTTTGGGTTCAGAGACTATTTTTGTTCTGCTGGGAGCTGATGGCCCTTGTTACCTGGGACTCAGTAACCAAACCATTGAGAGAGTGGAGTCTTTCATTCTGAAAGAAGCAGAGGTGTGTGGAGGAATTCATCTGGAGGAGGGGATTGCATCAAAGGGCAATAAAGGCAGGAAACTGAAGGTAAGAAGAAGTCTGTTGCTGCTATATGGATGGAGTATTAACTAAAGGGAGAGTAAGGTGCCCTCCAGGCACTGCCTAAGGAGTTAACTGATTCCAGAGAATTTAGTAAGAGAAATACCTGGGACTAAGTTCTAATAAATTATTGGGGCTGCTCTTTTAATCATCTTCAGTGGGAAGAGCTAAGGAGGCAATAAGGATTTTGAGGGAGAATTGAGCTAAATTTAATTTAATCTGATAAACTTGGAGAATTTGTAGAAATAGAGAAGAGAAGGAAATTAAGTATTAAAGAAGTGCATCCAGTAAAAGTAGACACATTACTTAAAAATAGAGTCATAAGTTTAATAAATCTTTCTGCTATCTTATTATTTATGGACTTGAACCAAGAAACAAATTGAAGCTGTAAATATTATTCAGTCATCTTACCAACTATCAGTAAAGAAGTTGAAGCCACCATTTTTCTCATGCGTGTTTACTGGATGCAGAGATAGTGTTAATTATCAGTGCAGTGTACGGAGGATGGAGAAAGGACTGGTCTTGCAAAAAGCAGGGTATAAGAAAGAACTATTGTTCACCCTCACACTGGAATCCTGGAACTCCATCTGGGGGAGGGGGAGGGTGAAGGAGAGACAGTAAAGGAGTGTGGTACAGAAAGGATCCATCTCTTTTCTTTTTCCTATGTGCCCCTGAGTGCAAGTAAAAGGATTCATCCTGCCCAGGGGGTTACACTTAGAGCATAGATATTCTTCAAACAAGCAATAGTACCTGAAATCAGCTCCCCTCTGGATTACTATATGTGAGCCCTTTCAGAAGTGGATACACAGGGACTAGAAGGAGTTTAAAGAGTCCTCACCAGGATAAGGAGATCAAAGGAGCATGAGATTTCTCCTGGAAGTATGGAATTCTGTGATGTGGATTAATCTCACTATCATCTTAGATTATCAAGACATGAGAGAACTGTAAATCAGTTCTATTTTGAAATATGTTTCCCTGATGAATGATTATACCTGCTGCTGCTGGGGGAAAGGAATGAGAAGCATCAGGTATTTGGGTGATACACAGGTATTGACCAACCATTAACCCTAATTACATATGAAGCATGGGGACTGTTCTGTCCAGAAGTCAGACCCATTCCTATTGGTTAGGAGTCAGAGGTACAACAAGTGGCTGAGACTGTAATTAATGTTTGTCCCTCTAATACAGAGGAAGAAGAGGACAGGAGTTAAAGTGCTAACTAATAGTTTTTGGCTGTATATAGATTTTTTATTCTTCTGTAATAATCATAGTTTAGCTTCCTCTGAGTAAAGAAAATTGTCCTTGGGAGCAACCATCATGTATGTTACATTTTGCATTTGTCAGAGGCATGGACTAAATGTTTTTTGTAACTAACCATTGGTGAGTCTTGAAGATTATTTTTCTCTCATGGGCCAAGAACCCTATTCATGTATCTTAGCTCCAGAGTATCCAAGAGCTACAGAAAAATTTGAGGTCAATATTGAAATGTTACTTACCCCCTCATTTATCAAAATGCACTAAGGTGTTTTTGCATGCGTTGAGGGCTTATCACATGTGAAAAGCCCCATTAACACATGCAAAAATGTCTTTAATGCATGTGATAGCAGCATATTGTATGGTGTGATGCAAATTTGAAAAACAGGAGGAGTTAGGGGTGGTCTTGCCAGTCTGCAAAGTGCTATTGCACAGGCTTAATGCCTATTTTTCCTGGAGCACCAGCCTAGCCATCTTGGGGGGGGGGGGGGAGGGGGAGAGAGAGAGAGAATTGCCATAATGTCCTCTCCCTAGATAGGTATTTGTATCCCTATGGGAGGCCCACCTAGTAACTCGAGGTGAGGTTTAGGTATTAGTGTAGGGGGTTAGGGGCCACTTTCACATTCAACGTGAGATGTACAGACAGAACAGTGGTCTCTTGTGAAGATTTGATGACCTTCGGAGTGAGGAAACTCACTCAAAGATGAGATTTGCGCAATGCTCTCTCAACCTAGCTTGATGTTACCCAGGTAGAGAGTCCATCAAGCTAGGTAGAGAGAACATTGCGCAAATCTCATCTTTGGGTGAGTTTCCTCACTCCGAAGGCCATCAAATCTGCACAAGAGACCACTGTTCTGTCCGTACGTCTCACGTTGAATGTCAAAGTGGCCCCTAACCCCCTATACTAATACCTAAACCTCATCTTGAGTTACTAGGTGGGCCTACCATAGAGATACAAATACCTATCTAGGGAGAAGACATTATGGCTAGGCTTGTTCTCTCTCTCTCTCGTTCTCTCTTTCTCTCTCTCTCCCTTTCTTTCTTTCTTGTAAAACAGGCCTTTGAGCACACATCACAAAATGCAATCAAGCCTTAACACACCTTAATGCTACTGAAAAAGGTGTAGTTAAAGCCATGCAATAGGACCTCACAAAATGGTAAAGCCAGCTTGCTCCTACCTCTTTTTCAGATTTGCATCTGACCATACGTTATGGTGCGATCGCATGCATTAAAGATTTTTGCATGTGTTAAGCCTTTAACACATGCAAAAACACCTTATAGCATTTTGATAAATGACCCCCTTATTTGGCTAAGTAAATAGCCAGATAGTCAATGGGTGGAGAATGGGCAGATTGGGGTTCTCTCATTAATTTAATCGGATAAGTGCTGATATTCTGACTTATCTGGTTAAATTAATCACTTTGCTAACTACAATCTCTGCATACTTCTTGCTGGAAGTCCAATGTAAAGAGAATTACAGTAATCCCCTTTGCTAAATTCCAGCACTAATTTGTACTTTTAGTTTAGCTGTCTTGTGATGTGGATAAGAGGTATATAAACTATAGTGAATAAATAAGTAAATAAAAATGTGGCACTTAACTAAAGAACCATGAGACTACTAGCTATAAGTAATATTTGTATTTGTAGATAGTCTAAATGTAGTTTTTTGCTTTTGGGATGATGTCATTTCTATGTTTCTAGAGAAACTTACCATCTGAACCAGTTGCTTTGGGAAAGGGGGTGGGTCAGAAGAGAGTTGCACAGAAGGGGGAGAAGTTAATTTATTCATTCCTAGTGTGTAGACAGATGGACTCAGGACCAGTGGGTTTATGCTTCCCTGCCAGCAGATGGAGACGGAGCAAGCTGACATCACAGTAGCCCTGCAGTGACCCCAGCCTGCCAGTATTCTCCATCTCCAGCAGATGGTGGATGTGCATCTCCCTATGGGGATTGCCTCAAGCTTTTTGGAAGGAGAAATTTGAAATTCTAAATTAAGGAAAAGAAAGCCCTGTTCTCCTGTAGTGATAGCTAAAGGACCCTCCCCCAGTTGAGAATTCTTGAGGTGATTTCCGTTGTCCCTCAGAGGTGTGCCTTGGTCCAGTAACTGGGTTTCCCAGAGTGGAGTTAGTTGCTAGTTCAGCTGAAAAACAGCAGGAGCAGGAAGCTGAGCTGAGCAGTGATGGTAGGTGCCCTCTTTCCCCACAGCCAGAGATCATCTCTGTACTCAGCCAGTAAGCGCTGAGCTTAGGTAAGGTTTAAAAAAAAAAAGATTTACCTGTGAATCAGAGACAGTTAGAGGGGTTTCAGGACTTCTTCCGGTCTCCATGCATGGCGAGCCGTACTGACATTCATTCCTGGTGGGCTAGGCCCCGCACTTGGGCTTTTTTCTTGAAAGCCGTGTGGTAGGCCGCGGTGGAATTTTTCATGCGTTCCTGTACGTGCTCTGCTTCCCTTTACAGGCCGTCAGTGTGTGCAGTTCATTGGCTCTGCGCACGCATTTTACTCGGTTTTTGGGAGCGCTTTTTAAGCGCACAAATTTTAAACTGTTCACATGCTTAGCTTTGCGCGCAAGTTGTGCATGTGCTTTGTCGCACTTCCTTCTAGGTGCTTATTTTTTGTGCGTATTCCTCTTTTGGGTGCGAGCCGTTCAGATGCACATTTACTGTTGCGATGGCACTGGTAAGCAAGAAACCTAAGCGTCTTCCTATTCTGTTGCTTGTCATATTAGGGCTTCTCAGCCTGACTTGGCTTCTAACCTGTGTCGGCGATGCTCAGACGCTCAGGGAGAGTTGTCTTCCTTGGATTTTGCTAAGCCTGGCTCCTCTCATTCTGATGATGGATTGGTCACTGCCTTGATTGGTGGGTCACCAGACGTTAGTTCTCCCTTGACTGGCTCCTCTGTAGGTGAGGGCAGTTCTGTGGGACCAGCTCCAGTTCCTTCTGGACTTGGTCTGGATCCAACTGCTTTTTCTTGGGTGGAAATTTTTCAAGGCTTTTCTTCAGGCATAGTCCTCCGCTTCCCCCATTCCTGCCTGGTCGGACCCTCAGCCAATGGCTCCTCCCTCTTCCAATCCTGTGCTTAAGCACTGGAGCTCACTTGAACTCCCTGTGGGTGTTCCCAATAGGAATCTGGAAGGCACTGATGATGAGGTTGATCCTGATTCCCTGTAAGATGGGGGAATTCTTCCAGGACTGGAACCATATTTAACCATGTTGAGGTTCTTTCATAGTAATGAACTGCTGGCCTTGATTTCCCAGACCTTGAAACAGCTGGATGACCCTGGTTCGGATGCCATGTCAGAGCCGAGGAAGAATCCCATTTTGGTTTCCTTACGTAAAGCCTCTTGTTTTTTCCCTGTGATGAATGCCACTCAGGAATTAATTGATCTGGAATGGGACACCCCAGAGGAAAATTTTAAAGGGGGTTGGCCATTGAAAGGCCTGTACCCCCTGGATCCAGCTGTGAGAGAGCATTTGCGTATTCCCAAAGTGGATGCACTATGTGCCATCTTTAAGCGGACTATCCCAGTAGAGGGAGGAGTGGCCTGATGGATATACATGATAGAAGGATCGAGAGTATTCTTAAGCAAGCCTTTGAGGTAGTGGCAATGATTTTACAGATTGCTTCCTGTTGTGCCCTAGTTGCGCGATGTTGTCTGCTTCTCTCTCAAGAGGTTGATGATTCTGGAGGGGATTCCAGAACAATTATGGAGCCTGCTGTCACCTTTTTAGTAGACGCAGGCTGTGATTTGGTCCGTACCTCGGCCAGAGGAGTGGCTTCAGTGATAGCGGCCAGGCATCAACTCTGCGAAATTGGTAAGCTGACATAGCCTCCAAAGCTAATGTTACTAAGATGCCCTTTAAAGGCTTGCTGTTGTTTGGGAGTGAGTTAGAGAAACTGGCCAGTAAGTGGGGTGAGTCTCCGGTTCCTTGGGTGTTGGAAGATAAGAAACAGTTACTGTGCCCCATTGGTATGAGGCATTGTCTCCGGGGTTCCAGGTGGTTTCAACCCTACAGAGGGTTGACCTTTCAGCAGTCTCAGTTCTTTCATCCTCGACAGCCCAAGAAAGGAGCCGGCTTGGGTGGCGGACCTTCCCGAGCTTCCCAATGAAGGTTTACCAACCCACCTTCCTGAACAAGAGAGAGGGGACGTCTCTCTCTCTTTTATTGGAGGTGGGTTGAGATCCGTCAGACCAGTGGGTCCTAGAGGTTATACGAGAAATATATGCGCTGGAATTTCACAGTATTCCTTGGGACATGCTCTTGGTGTCCCCTTGCCACTCCCTGTGGAAGAAGTAGGCAGTGGAGTTCACAATTCAAAGGCTCCTCAGGCTGAGGGCTGTGGTTCCAATGCCCACGTCTCAGGAAAGTATGAGGGTGATACTCCATTTATTTTGTTGTGCCCAAGAAGGAGGGCTCCATTCGTCCCATCCTAGATCTCAAGAGGTTCAACCATCATTTGAAGTTGACTCATTTTTACATGGAAACCTTGTACTCTTTGATAACGGCAGTGCAGTTGGGGGAATTTCTGACCTCTCTGGATTTGTCAGAGGCTTATCTTCATATTCCCATCTGATTGGAATATCAACGCTTTCTATGCTATGCGGTGTTGGGGTGCCTTTATCAGTTTGGGGGGTTGCCTTTGGTCTAGCCACCACTCTCAGAACATTTTCCAAGGTTATGGTGGTTTGCAGCGATGGCCTTGTGAAAAGAAGGGATCTTGGTTCACCCATATTTGGATGACTGGCTGATTTGAGCCAAGTCTCAGGAAAAGAGCCGCCTGGTGATGCACAAGAGGATCTCCTTATTGCAGGAGCTCAGTTGGGTGGTGAACCTGACCAAGAACAATCTTTAGCCATCCCAGTTCTTGGACTATCTGGGGGTCTGGTTCGACATGGAGCAGGACAGTTTTCCTACCAGAAGTTTGGATTCAGAAATTGATGTCTCAAGTGTGTCAGTTGGTGAACACCATATGCCCAATGGTGTGGTCCTACCTATAGGTGCTCAGCTTGATAGCGGCTACCCTGCAAGTGGTGCCATGGATGAGGGTGTATATGCATCCTCTTCAGTACTCTCTGCTGTCTCATTGAAACCTGCAGTCTCAGGACTATGCGGTTTGGCTCCACTTGCAATGGAAATCTGCTCCCACCTCAAGTGGTGGTTGCAGGAGAATCATCTGAGAAAGAGAATTCCCTTGTCCTCTCTGACCTGGTTAGTACTCATTACAGATGTGAGTCTCCATGGTTGGGGGGGCTCACTGTCTGGAGTTAATGGCCCAAGGGCACTGGAATGCTGAAGAGGCCCATTGGAACATCAATCACCTGGAAGCCTAGGCAGTAAGCTGGCATCCTTGCACTTCATCCATAGGCTTTGAGATCGGACAATGTGACAACGGTGGCCTAAAACAATCACCAGGGAGCAGCCAAGAGCCAGCATGTGTCACAGGAAATAGATCAGCTTATGGAATGGATGGAAGGTCATCTGCAGATGATCTTGGCCTCTCACATTGCAGGAAAAGAAAGTAAGAGCGGACTTTCTCAGCAGGGAAAGTCTGGACCCAAGAGAGTGGGTGTTGTCAGCTGAGGCATTTCAGCTGATTGTGGATCACTGAGGCTTGCTGGTGACTTCTTGCAATGCGGAAGTTCCTTGATTCTACAGTCACAGAAGGGATCCGTGGTCACTGGGAATAGACTCTCCACACCTGCACATAAACCAAGGAAGTGGAGAACTTGTGAGCACGGAGTATGGTGGCAATCACCGCAGAGGAGTAACCACGCTTCAACAGGCAAATCCTCTCAAGGGCCAAACCATGAGACAGAACCGAGTCGGATTCTCACGAAGAACCAGTCCCTGCTGTAACAACTCCATGTGCAACGGAAGGTGAAGGAGGGTCTCTACCAGAAATCTTTGCAAATCTGCATACCACAAATGCCTGGGCCAGTCTGGTGCCACCAGGTGTATTAGCCCCCTGTGGCCTTCGAATTTGCAAATTATACTGTTCAGCAAGGGCCATAGAGGAAAGACATAAAGCAATCTGTCTTCAGGCCAGTCCTGTAGGCCTGGTGTGAGGAACAGGGTGTTCTTCCTCATTCAGTTAAGATCTCATTCATTCTGGATTTTTTTCAGAATAGGTTGAATAAAGGATTGGCCCTTAATTCCTTGAAGGTGCAGGTTGTGGCTCTTGCAAGTTTCAAAGGCCCGGTGAATGGTATTTCCTTGTCTTCTCATCCTGATGTGGTCTGTCTTTTGAAGGGAGTAAAGCATCTTTGGTCTCCCTTGAGGTTACCGGTTCCATTGTGGAGTCATAACTTGGTGCTGGATTTTTTGGTGGGCCCTACATTCCAACTGCTGCATAGCCTTTCCTTGTGGTTGTTGACCTTGAAGACTATGTTCCTGGTAGCTATATGTTCAGCGCATCTAATTTCTGAGCTGCAGGCCTTGTCTTACCGGGAGCCATTCCTTCTGATGGATTAAGGAGGTAGTCACGGCCACGTATGTGGATGCTGAAAAGTCGTTGCCTACTCAGATTAGGGCTCATTTCACTAGGGCTCAGGCAGTGTCATGGGTGGAGGTTAGTTTGTTGTCTCCCGTCGATATCTGCCGAGCTGTAATGTGATCCTCCTTATACACTTTTTCCAGGTTTTATTGTCTGGATGTGCAGGCCCAGGAAGATGCAGCTTTTGCATGTGCGGTGCTGACTGGACTGCGGCAGCCTCCCACCCTGTTGGGGAGTTGCTTTGGTACATCCCATTGGTCCTGAGTCCATCTGTCTACACACTAGGAAATGGAAAAATTACTTACCTGATAATTTTGTTTTCCTTAGTGTAGACAGATAGACTTAGCTTCCTGCCCTTGGCTGCTGCATGAGTGTGTCAATAGTCCTCCTGTGGGGCTCTGGATCCCAAGGGATTACTGGTAAGTGTTCATCCAGTCCCTAGCTTGGGATACCTAGAATCTTACTGTGTTTATGGTTGGTTGAGTACAGTTCTGGTTACCTGTTTTTAATTATGCTTTTAATCAAGTTTTTTGCTAGTCTGTCCACAGTTGCTTTGAAGAGAATACTGGCAGGCTGGGGTCACTGCAGGGTTATATATACTGTGATGTCAGCTTGCTCCATCTCCATCTGCTGGCAGGGGAGCATAAACCCACTGGTCCTGAGTCCATCTGTCTACACTAAGGAAAACAAAATTATCAGGTAAGTAATTTCTCCAATTGCTTCTGTTTCTTGATCACACTCCCAACTTGCATTACTTGGTGTGATATATAACCTTAAAAACATGTTACTAAACGTCAGAAGCTGACAAATATCTGTTGATATCGCAGGAAAGCCTTGCATAGTATTCCCTGTTAAGGCTTCTTCATCTTAAATGATCCTCAATGTGATGGAGGAAATGTTATTTTTGCATTCTGTAAATAGTATAATGTAGAGTGAGATTATGTCAGACTGAGGTAATCTCAAGATAAGAATGGGTACCTTTTCTTAATACTGCCCAACATTTAGTGAACATATTCTGTTGTAATCTGTTGGAAGCCATTATGTATTTATTGGAGAAAGTGTAAAAACTCATCTAGAGACTTGCTGGAAGTAAATAGGAAAAAATTACTGAAATTTAGTTTGAGTTCCAGAGGAATGTGCCTAACTTTCAAGAAGAAAACAGATCATTTCTAACAGATTTCCTTAGCCAAAGCCTGATTTCACCTCCCAGCTCTATTGTGACCTATTGGAAGAATTGAGGACTAATAATGTTCCTGAATGGTTGACAAGGATGAGAGAATGGAAAATGGAATTGACCAGGCTCAACCAAGAAGATGCTGTTAGTACTTGGAGATGTAAATCATATCCTTTCCATTCTCCTTGGGGATCACTGGGTAGTGATAGAGGAAAAGATGTGCGGTTTCTAGTTTGGGTACCACTAAAGTGTGGATCTTTGAACTGGAGGATGCTTTATTCTTGAACAATGACTTGTAGGTTTCCCTTGCTGGGTTAGTGGAAATATTGCAATTAATTCCTTTTATTGAAATGAAAATATGCTAGCTGATCTTGTGCTACTCATAAAATCTATAATGTGACCCTTAATATTGATGTGACTTCCATTTGTGACTGACTTTTCTGTCTAATTCTCAGACTTAATCTTCTTCCCTATGCACATGTCTGACTGTTTACAAAATTCCTCCCTTTCTGAGGGAATTTATCTTGAGGAGCTCAAAGACTGGAGAAGGTGGTGTGACTCAGTTCTATTGATTGAAGATTTTTCATCTTGGCTCTTTGATTATAATATATTGACTGGAAACAGACAATGTTTTTTTTCTACATATATAATTTTCTTAGTAACAGACGGTATACCTCCTAGAATGCAGTTCAGAGGAGAAAAGAAAAGGAACTAGTATGGGATCATGCTATTAAAGATGCTTTATGTCATAGCTTACACCAATTGGATGTAGGGTCTGGAATAAAGAAAAATTACTTGGGATTATTTTCTTTTGAACTAATCTAAATGTGAATATGCAAGTTTTGAACTATTTAAACCATAATCTAAACCTGGCATGTTAAGAGTAAAGATTATGAGACAGAGGAAAGTTAACTAAGGAACATCATCCTGAGGCCCATGCTATCTTTGGCTATCTGAATGACTGCTGAGTACTTGTAAAATGGACACAGATATAATCTCAAAGCTATTCAACAGAACTGTTATTATTCCTGTTAGTAAATATTTGTAGGTATGCACAAATTACTTTACACCACAGTTTACCATACAGATATTGTATATTTGTAAACAAAGTAGCATCTAATTATTCTAGGCTAACATTTCTCCAACTATAAGAATACCATGTGAGTTTACAGATTTTTGGCCCTAAGCATAGGTTACCAATGAGTATTTACAATTCAGAACACATACCTTTCCATCAATCACCATTTCAAATCCTTCTCTGTTCTTTATTCTATTGTAAAGATATTCTGCAAGGTCCAAACATTTATCAATGTGTGCTTCAAATCCTACAGTTCCCTGGATAAAAAATATAACACAATGATTAATAACCCATCCCTTCAAAACTCAAGAGCTACAGTAGATAACACCAGCTAACAACCAGACAGCCTCAGATGCTGAGAATGAAAAAACACTGTTAGCTTTTGTTTTACTTAAATTGTTGAAAACACATATTATATCCATATAAAACCTCTAAAGTGCAACAATGGAAAAAATTCCATGTCTTTAATGTTGAACAGTCAGTTTGTGGGTAATGGCATTTTTTTTTTCATGTCTTCGTTGCATAGTCTTTCAACTATGAAAAATTAATCTATTTTGAAATCATTGGCATGAGTTTTGAAAATGGTATCTGTTATTTTGTCTAGAAAATGGAACATGTGTTAGACAGATTTTCCTGTCTGTTTTATATTATATAGGTTTATTGGTTGAGACACATAATGTACTGTGCTTATGTGGACTAGTAGTTTTTTTTTTACCAGTCACATAGTTAGCTTTTGAACAAGGTTTAGCATTTATAATAAAGACAGTGGTGGAGAGATAAAAGATGAGATATATATTCAATAACTCCAAAAAAGTACTTCACATTAAACATAATGAAATGCAATGCATTTATTATCATATGAGGCAAAAAGAAAAATACCAGAAAATTTGCATAGTCCTGTCAGGTCCCAATTGACTTAAAGCCTAGAGCAGAGATGGTGAACTCCAATCCTTGAGTGCCTCAAACAGGCCATGTTTTCAGGATATCCACAATGAATATGCATGAGAAGGTTTTGCATGCACTGCCTCCATTGTTTGCAAATCTATCTCATTCATATTCAATGTGGATATCCTGAAAACTTGGCTTGTTTGTGGCACTCGAGGACTAGAGTTCGCCATCACTGGCCAAGAGTATCTGGATATCATAGGTCACAAATGAGGTACATGGTCATAGATGACTGAGACTTTTTACAGCACTGGACTTTGCTAGGAACTGTAGTCAGGGCCTTCAAGGAATTCAGTGAATGCCCAAGAAACCCAGCCTCCCCCACATGTGCACACTCTTATAGACTTTATGAGCTGAACCAGCATGCAATCAGGAGCAGAACAAGTGCAGTACCACAGGGTAAATAAAAGCACTGCCACTGTCTGTTTCTGCTATGTACTTTTTAATTTGTAACTGTGTTGAGATAATAATGAGACTGTGAATACCAAATGGAACAATAAACTAAACAATAAATAAACTAAACTTCCTAGCTGGATGTAAATGCATTCAGGAGATGAGGAGATGATGTGCCACATGGAGAGGCAGCATCAGTTCTGTGATGGGTCCCTGTACTAGAGGTGTGCATCCGTTTTCCACGTATTTGTAATCTGCAACTTATTTTTTGCTATCTGTTAAATACATGGGGAGGCGAAACACATCGCGACTCCCCACGTATTAAACAGATTTCGGCCTAAATAAAAATTAAACCCCCCCCACCCTCCTGACCCCCCCAAGACTTACCAAAACTCCCTGGTGGTCCAGCGGTGGGGTCCGGGAACTCACTCAGACCATCGGTGCTAGTTTCATCATGGCGCCGATAGCCTTTGTGACAGGGGCTACCGGTGCCATTTGTCAGCCCCTGTCACATGGCCATCGGCGCCATCTTGTGCTCCTACCATGTGACAGGGGCTGACCAATGGCACCGGTAGCCCCTGTGACATAGTATGGGCAAGGCTATCGGCGCCATTTTGAGTCCTGGCGTCGGACGGCAGGTCACTCCGGGACCCCCGTTGGACCCACAGGGACTTTTGGCCAGCTTGGGGGGGCCTCCTGACCCCCACAAGACTTGCCAAAAGTCCAGCGGGGGTCCGGGAATGACCTCCTTTCACGCAGGCCGTCCGATCCCAATACTCAAAATGGCGCCGATCGCCTTTGCCCTCACTATGACGGCGATCGGCGCCATTTTGAGTATTGGCGGGATGGCGATTTTGAGTCTCAAAATGGCGCCGATCGCCGTCATAGTGAGGGCAAAGGCGATCGGCGCCATGATGAAACCAGCACCGAGGGTCTGAGTGAGTTCCCGGACCCCACCGCTGGACCACCAGGGAGTTTTGGTAAGTCTTTGGGGGGGGGGGCAGGAGTGTGGGGGGTTGTAGTTAATTTAGTAGTAACGTATTTACAGATCGACAACTTATTGAATTCTCCATACTTCCGCATTAAACAGAATTGACCCCCCACGAATACGGATCATCTATGCAACGAAAACATTTTGCCTGCACATCCCTACCCTGTACTGCTGCTGCTGCTCTCTTTTGTTCCATGGAAACTTGCCGGAAGAGGAAGAGAGGATTTGAAAGAGCTAGGAAGGAGTGATGGGGGTCAGAGCATGAGAAGAGATGGTGGAGTGAGAGAGAGCCAAGTATAATAGCGGAGTGGAGGGAGATCCAGGGATGAGGAAGAATTCATGAGGGAGCAAGCATACAGGACGTCTTCACACTTATATTGCCTGACAGCAAAATGTAGAGCCCGTCTCGGACCTGAGGCTCCTGATTTACCCCATGACACTGCTGGTGGCGAGGCTCTGACAGGACAGCAACACGTCCAAGACCAGCCGCCCCGCTCAGCATGTGGAAGTGACACTACGCTAATGTCAGCTGCTGAATCCAGAAGTAACGGTGGGAGCCATTCATACAGTTCCCACTGCAGTTGCTACTCTGAGGGTAGAGAAGGGGGTCCTTTGTTGGAAAGACAGCACTGAATGTGGGTGGGAATGAATCTGACAGCTTCCAGTACAACAGCTGTCCTGGGGGGAGGGGGGCTGGAAAGAGATTGTCTTGCTCTCTCTCTGCTATGGTCAATGCAGTGGTGGTAGAAAAGCAGGAAGGCCGGCCAGCCGTCATGTGGAAGGAGATCCTCCTCCCTCATTCTGTTTGCTGCTTCACCACCAGCATGCCAGTTTGGTCAGGTACTTCATCTTGCACAACTGAAGCTAGGTAAGTCTGATCACACAACAGCACCATAATTACTTTTTGAGGGGATTGGAGGGATCCAAAGTGACATGGAGAAGTAACAGGGAGATTATGTACATTCATTTAGATTGGACTTCATTAAATTCAGAGTCACTCTGGTGCTGGTGCTGGAAACATTCCCCCATGTATAACATAATTTCCTATGGGAAAAGTGGTTTTGAATTAAGACGTTTCAACATAAGTCCCTGTTTTCAGGAACTAATTGTGACTTAAAGTCCAAGGACTTCCTGTACAAGAGTGGAAATAATGGGGCATACAGAGTGAGAAAGAGAGCGGAGAGGGAGAGGCCATGAGGAAAGATGATAGAGGTTATCTAGACTGAGACAGAGGAGGCATGATGGGGTAACAATGTGGGAAGGGAATGATGGAGGAGAGAGAGAGACAAAAAATGGATGACAGGGGAGGGGAAAGCATAGGAGGGGATGATGGGTGGTGACAGAAAATCAGAATGAGGATGATAAGAGGTTTAGTTAGAGAGTGACAGAGAGGAGAAAGTTCTTTGGAGTAAAGAAGACAGAGAACAAGAGACTAATTATCCCTTCCCTGAATGGACCCCCTGCTCTGACCTTATACAAGATCCAACACCAAAGAGACTCTCCGTCCTTTCCTCCTGTTGTAGATCTGATGCCTGATGGGAGGAGCAATCAGATAGGAGTAGCAGTCTGATGTGGACTCCTCCTGAAGAAGGGAGGAGTTAGCAATCTGTATGGATCTGCTATGGAGTTAGCAATCTGTTGTAGACTTGCTAGGGAGTAGCAATCTGTAGTGGAGCGACTCCTGTAAAAGGGAGGAGTAGCACAGTCTGTTAGGGACTCCGTGAGGAGTTAGCAATCTTATTATGAACTAGCTCCTGTGGAAAGAGGAGATAGCAATCTGATATGCTCAGCTCCTGTAGAGGGAGTAGTAAACAATCTGTTAGGGTTAAGACTGCGGAGTAGCAATCTATTATGAATCTGTTGCTGAAGACTCTTGATGGAGAGAGTAGCAATCTGTTACCAGCAGAGTTCTTGGAGAGGGCTCTCAGCTGTAGAGGAATGTAGATAGGTGGATCCTTGGGCTGATGGCAGATGACTGCGCCCCCAGGAGGATATTCTGAGAGGGACCACCGGCTAGGCTGGGGTATGTAGACAGACACAGATAGTTCTTTTATTAGACAGATTAGTAGAACCACCAGAGGTGGCAGTAGTGAGCTGATATGCCCGGCAGGGCTGAAGTCCCTCAGGTACTGGATCAGCGATCCCACGGTTGCTGAGCTGTAGAGAAACTATAGATAGTGAGTAGACAGGGTATGCTGTGTTCATAGCCAGAACTAGATGACAGAACTCACATAAGGTCTTTAGAAATCTCAGTAGCTGGAAAGGGTTAGGCGCTCGAGGAGCGAGTAACTGGTTCCAGGGAAAGCTCTGAGAGAGCTTTACCCTGGAACCAGGTACTCGCTCCTCGAGTACCTGGTTCCAGTATCTGCGATAGCTTCCAGGCAGTAGAGAATCTTCAGAGTGTTCAGGAACATGGGCCCTCGAGGAGCGAGTACCGGTTCCTATTGGCAAACTGAAATAAAGAAAAGAGAGCGAGGCCCCCGAGGAGCGGGTACCCCTGGTAAGTCCGAGGAGGCAGAGTAGCTTAGGTAGCGAACCCTTGCTAACTCGATGTGTTAGCAAATACTGAGACCTTTTATATTGGAAGTGGATGACCCCGAGGTTCGCACCCTTGCTGGTACATCAATCGGAGCGCGCGCGTGCTCGTGCCCTACATCATCAGGAACATGGCGGATCCACAGAGCCGTGCCGGTCCAGGGACGCCAGAGAGACGGCAAGAAGAGGCTGCGGCAGCTAACCGTCCATCAGACCTGGAGGGAGTCACCACAGTGGTAAAGAGGGCGGAGTGAGGGCATCGAGCAGTGACGGACGCAACAGTACCCCCCTTCAAAGGGCAATCTCTTCGGGTACCAGGCTTAGGTTTCAAAGATGCGCGAGATGGAACTGATATAGCATCTCTTTGTCCAAGATATTGGTCTGAGGCTCCCAAGTGATCAAATCAGGGCCGAAGCCTTCCCAAATCAGAAGGTATTCAAAAGTCTTGCCTCTGTTGCGAACATCCAGAATCTCTTTGATCTTAATTTCTAATTCGTCTTCTGCAATGATGACAGATGGATCTTGAGATTTGGTAGAATCTTTCAGAGTGTTATTGATGGTATCAGCAGCAATGGGTAGAGCTGCTGTGGTAATAAATACTAGAGATGTGCTTCAGCCTGCCACGGGAAATGTCGGTTTCCCGCGGTTCGGGCCTTTATTATTCGGCAGTCCCGAATTTCAGGGTTCGTGCGCACTAACAGGGAGTTAGTCTTCTCTAACCCCGAAAAATGAATTTTCCTGAAATTTTGGGAAAATTTGCATTGTTTTTCGGGGTTGCCGAAACAGACGAATGCACAGCTCTAATGAATACTTAGTTTATTTCCATGCTGTTTTAGAGGACTATTTTCTAAGTCATGTACCTGGAAAATTCACTGTTTACCCAGGTAAAATGGGTTGGCTGAAAGTTATTTGGCTCTGCCTGACTAAAGATGGAAGCTGGCTTTCACACCGCATGTACTTTTCTTTGGCTAGGTTAAAAATCGGGGGTGCCGAGGATGTGCTGAGGTCAGGAAAGCAGAGCAGTGCATGCACCTGAGATTGTCAAAAGTGCCCACACTTCTTTACTTTTTCTCACACAAATAGCAGGCTCAAAGTATTCAGGCTTTTTAATGCGTTCTTACTTTGCTGATGCGGATTTTCAAAGGGAACAACTTGCATTGTTTTCCTTTGAAAATTCAATGCGATGCGAATAAGTTAAAAGTGCTTGCATGAATTGGAAACAAGGCGGGCTATTCAAATTCAGACTTTAGTGTTTGCAGGCACAATCCTTTCTAACATTCACACATATATATAAAAATGCCTGCAATAGGGTCCTAATAAATAGCTCTGTTTTTAATACATGCTGTAAGCATGCTTATCACATGCACTAAACTTAGCACTTGTATAGTAGGTCTGCTCCCAAGTAACTTTTATTTTATACTTCAATTCCCAGTAAGTTAAAAAACAAGCATTTGTATTTTACCTTGTTTAAATATGTGGGACAGTGTTCCTACAAATAAATCAGCCTAGATGTGATCATCTTATACAGATGGCATGTGCTTTGCTACTGGTGAAACAAATGAGATGCTTACAACAGACTAATGAGGGATCAGTAATGCATGCCCTTCAGTCAAGGATCACTGTCCTGTCACCTGTGCTATTATTGCCAGATAGGGGAGAATGAAAAGGATGAGAAAGCTGGCCTAGTCTTAATGGGTGGGAAGGGGTTAACTGGTGAAAACCAAAAGTAAGGAAAGAATGGCTTTCAAAATTCAGTCTCTAGGTTTTTTCGGGTTACAAATTACTGCGCAGAGAGAGCAGTTTGTTTTCTGTAGCAAATAAATCTTTTCGATCTGGAAATCATTTTGCAAAAACAATATTGAGCTTAAATGCCAAAGTACAGAAATTAACTACTAACATTTAAATTTCTTGAAGGTATGTAACCAGTTGGATCTATAATGCAGAGCAACAGTTTAGAATGTGAACGCTGCAGCCAAATCATGGAATTGCCAGGAATATATTTCTTCCAAACACAGAGCTTAATTTGTCTCTCCAGGCTAGGTTGCAACAAAAAATGTGTTCTATAATTCACGCAGGAGGGAATAAAAAGGAAACAGGTGTGCTGGCTGTCAGTGATGTCTGATGTATAATCTTGTAGTCTGTTAAAATAAGTATGTTGTATATAAAAAATCATTCTGCATTCTTGGCACTTTCTGTACTGATTACATTTCAGCAGAGTACTTATGCTTTGTAACAATTAAAATCAGATACAGAAACTATATTGGAAATGATGGAGTTCCAATTTCATTTGAATAAATGATCCCTTAAAAGTTAACAAAAGGAAATTGTATAAAGAGAGAATTACATGCACGTTTTTGGTTATGCTGAAAAGCATGCATGCACAACTTTTAAACTAGATGCTGGGGGAAAGCCGACAGTCGCTCAGAAGTGCATGGTTCAGAATGATGTATCTTTGAAGGATACCAAGAGAACAGGGAAATTAGGGAATTTCAGTAGAAAAGTTGCAATAAATGCTAAAGTGAACTGGATGCCGTTAAATAAAGAACAGACAGAGCAGAAATATTTCAAAATTACCCCATCAATTGATAAGCAAATTTTGTTAATACAAACAAAAAACTTGCAGGGTCATTTATCAAATCATGTTAGGGCCTTATCATGGGCGTTATAGGGCCCTAACACACGAAATAGTGCCATAAAGCATGCGATAAATAACGCATCGCTAGATGCTTATGCACATTTTTAAAATTTAGTCAAAAGGGAGGAGTTTGGGAGAAGATTATGAAAATGAGGGATGTTTAATGTTGCGTGTGATAGTGTAATGCACCATTTAACGCTGGAAATAACTGCATCTCTTTTCCTGGCGTTATGCTGTGCATTATGCCCGAAACGTGATTTGTAATAATCCTGTTTCGGGCAGGAGAGGGGAGGAGGGGAGGGGAGGAGAGAGAGAGAGCCTCTGGGGTGGCACACATATTAGTCAACTTTTTATATTCTTGACCTAGTTTGATGCTCTCTCTACCTAGTTGCTATCAAGCTATCTTGAGAGTACAATGTTCAAATCTCATCTCTGTATACCTGTCACCATTCCAAATCACATCAAATCTTCACTGATGTCTACTGTGCTGTTCGTACCTCTGACTGTGCATGTAAAACTGCCTCCCAAAACCTAGGCCACCACCAAAACCTCAGCACGAGTAATTAGTTGCCCCTCTTATAGTGGTACAAATAGTTTACTTATAAAGAGTTTTTCTCTCTCTCTCTCAGAATCTTTTTGTGGGAGGAAGCTCTCACTTATGGTCCAGGAAGTGGTATGTTTCTCCCTGTATGGTGTTAGATGCTGCATCTCAAAGCTCTGGAATTCACTGCCAGAGGATGTGGTAAAAGCTATTAGTGTAACTGCATTTAAAAAAGGTTTGGACAAGTTCCTGGAGGAAAAGTTCATAAAGAATTTTTAAGGTGGACTTGGGGAAATCCACTTCCTATCCTGGGTTAAGCAGCATAGAATCTATTTACCCCCCCCCCCCCCCCCCCCCCCCCGGGGATCCTGCCAGGTACTTGTAACCTGGATTGGCCACTGCTGAAAACAGGATACTGGGTTTGATGGATCTTTGGTCTGACCCAGTATATTCTTATGTTCATATTTTTACAGTATTTCTGTTTAATTTTTTAGCACATATCTTTAAAACACCATTAGACCTGCTGCAGTCAGTTATTTTGTTGAAAGTATCATAATCTGGAATATGAATGTTTTTTTTAGTATATTTTCATAAAAATCAGTCTGTTAAATTTTTGATAATATTGGTATACAATTTAATTGAATAACAAACATTTTCTACTATATATACACACACTCACAAACATATATCTATATAGATGCAGATATACAGTATATATGTATAGTGAGAGAAATGTTTTACTGCACACACATGCACACATTCAATATGCAACAACTTTCAGGAAAACTATATTTATTGATTGATTAGAAACCAGGACTCAATAGAATTGCAAAAAATAAAGAAAAAGTACTGGAGGCAAGAATTTAATTTGTAATAGTCATGTCAGCTAGAAGCTGCTTTCACACCCTATCCTACTCCTGACACTTTAGAAAGAAAAAATACATGCAATCTTAGGAGTGAAGATTAAAAGAGTTATGTGCATAAAAATGAGAACAGGTGCACACAAATAGTACGTATTCGCATAACTGCTATTTTATAAACCTCGAACATATACGTGCAAGTAATGGTGCGTGAATAAATTTGCTCGTATAAAAAAGTGGTGGTCTAGGAGCAGGCTTTTAGGAAATATCCCACTTCTTGCTAACAGGGACAACCAACTAAGATGGACCCTCTGACTTCATTAAAAATGGACATTGGCCTAATTGGGCTATGCATAGCTAAATACAGAGAAAATGGACTTTGGCATTTGGCTTTGTACAGCCAAATGCAGGCAGGAAAAAACATTCCTCATTGCTAGGTATGTGACAAGCCAAAGAATTTATTAGCCTTGCTAGCCAAGCTGGCACCAAAATGGGTCCAAAAGAAACACAGCATAGATGGTGCTGTGTAAAACTCGGTACTGCAATGATAATAAGGCCTCTTTTTATGGTCCTAATATCTATCCAGGATCAAATTTTATCAGAGCTCTGTCAGACCTGTGAAACTGTTATTGTCTAAATTGACCACTTGTTGAACTCCAGAGTGAACAAAGGACTCCCAAAAAAGAGTGGTAATCTGCTAATTAAATGCCTTAATTATGCTTTCACCTGACTTGGAAGCTCAGATAAAATGTATTCCATGCACTAAAAAATATCAAAGGAATACCAAACAACTGCTAGCATAGTTTAATGGTCAGGTGATAGACACAGTTAAGCCAAAAGGGCAACAAATAGAAAGCAGATCCAAATGAAGAAAGTAGGCAAGAGCAATTTAGATTGAAAACAGTAGTAAGACAGGCCATGGCAGACTGAGAAGAAACTTGCCAGAGAGGAAAAATTATTCAATACAATTTTTTTTAAAGAAGATTTAAAGCAAAAGCCTGTGAGGGAGTCAGTTTGGCTACAAGATGACTGAAGGGGTAAAAGGGGTGCTCAGAATGAGCAAGGAAATAGTAGAAAAGCTAAATGAATTATCTGGCTCATTTTACTAATACCTGAAACATTCTTTAATGGTGATGATGTTGAGCAACTAAAACAAATCTCTGTGATAATGGAGGCTGTAATAGATCAAATTGACAAACTAAAGAGTAGCAAATTACCAGGACCAGATGGCATCCACCCCAGAGTCCTAAAAGAACTAAAATATGACATTTCAAACCTATTAGAAATCTGTAACCTATCTTTTTAAACATCCACAATACCTAAATATTGGAGGGTGGCCAATATAACACCAATTTTTAAAAAGAGCTCCAGGGCAATTTTGGAAACTATTGAGACTGATGTTAGTGCTGGGTAAAATGGTAGAAGCTATTCTTAAAAATAAAATCAGTGATCATATAGATAGAAATGGCTTAATGGGGAAGAGCCAACATGGTTTTAGCAAAGGAAAGTCTTGCCTTTCCAATCTTTTAGATTTTTTGGAAAATGTAAATAAACAGAGATAAAGGTCAGCCAATTGATACAATGTATATGGATTTTCAGAAGGTATTTGACAAAGTCCTCATGAAAAACTCCTTAGGAAATTAAAAAGTCATGGGATAAGAGGCAGTGTCCTATTGTGGATTGATAATTAACTATAAGAAGAGAAAAGAGGGTAGGACTAAATGGTTAATTTTTAAAATGAAGAAAGGTTGTTAGTAGAGTACTACAGGTATTTATTCTGTGAACTGTGCTGTTTAACATATTCATAAATGATCTGGCAAAGGGAAGGATAAGTGAGGTGATCATATTTACAGCTGACACAAAATTATTCAGTTATTAAAACAGCAGAGAATTATGGGGAAATGCAGAAGGATCTTATGAGACTAGGAGACTGAGCATCTGAACGATACATAAAATTTAATGTGAAAATGTACAAAGTGATGCACATAAAGAAAAATAATCTCAGCTACCGATACACAGTTCTAATTTCTCTACTGGAATTCACCACCTAGGGAAAGGACCTGGGAGTCCTTGTGGACAAAATGATGAAATCCTCAGCTCAGTCTGCAGAAGTGGTCAAAAGAGCAACAAAACTGTTAGGAATGATCTGAAAAGGAATTGGGGATAAAATGTAAAATATAATGGAGCAGATTTTAAAAGAAGCACGTGGGCGTACATGTACGCGCGCTACCCGGTTCGCACACATGGTCGCCCAATTTTGTAACATGCGTGCGCAGGTGCACTCATGTTCTAAAACCGGGGGGTCGGCGCGTGCAAGGGGGTGCACAATTGTGCACCCTGCGTGCACCGACGCCCATGGCCTTCACCCGTTCCCTCCCAGGAACGGCCTTCGGAGCGGCCTCGGAAG
This sequence comes from Rhinatrema bivittatum, assembly GCF_901001135.1. NCBI lineage: Eukaryota > Metazoa > Chordata > Amphibia > Gymnophiona > Rhinatrematidae > Rhinatrema > Rhinatrema bivittatum. Next base: position 137,082,635 of record NC_042616.1, read on the forward strand.
GGAACTTCCTAACACCCTAATCTAACCTTCCTACCCCTTCCCCTAACCTATCCCCCCCTAGCCCTATCCTAAACCCCCCTCAACCTTTGTTTTACCTTCTGCACCTGCCGGCACACGATCCTCCAGTACAGCAGCAAATGGCTGCTGTGCCGGGAGCCTCTGACCCCGCCCTGCCCCCGCCCCTTTCTCGAAGCCCCTGGACTTAGACGCGTCCCATGGCTTTCCGCGTATCACCGGGCCTTTATAAAATACACCCAGCGCATGTAGGGCTTTGAAAATCCAGCCCAATATTTCCTCTGTATTGATCCATGATGCGACCATATCTTGAGTACTGTGTGCAGTTCTGGTTACCCCATCTTAAGAAAGACATAGCGGAACTAGAAAAGGGGCTGATGAAGAGGATGGAACAGCTCTGCTAGAATGAGAGGCTCTACAGGTTAGGACTCTTTAGCTTGGAAAAGAGATGGCTCAGAGAAAACAGGGCAGACGTTTATAAAATCATGAGTGGTATGGGTAAATAAAGGATGGTTATATACTCTTTCAAATAATACTAAAACAAGAGGAAACCAATCATAGAAAATACTACAGATTGCCAGAAGATGTGGTAAAGGTAACTAGCATAGCTGGGTTTAAAAGAGGTTAGAGCAAATTCCTGGAGGAAAAGTCCATAGGACATTGCTAGCCAAGTAGACTAAGAAAACTATTGCTATTGATGGGAGTGAGTAAAAAGAAATAGATCTATGTTTTGGGATCTTTTGGATATTTGTGACCCGGAATGGTCACTGTTAGAGATGGGTTGCTAGGCTCAATGCATCTTGTCTGACCTAGCATGGCATTTCTTATGTTCTAGTGTTTATATTATCACATGGGTTAATGCAGCTCTCCTAATGCGGGATTTTTAACTACATCTCAAGATCATGGCTTGGCACGTGGGCCAGAGTGTCAGTGAGACAGTGACTCCATTTTGGATATGGTGCCACTGCTGTCAGGAATTTATTTATTTATTTAAATTCTTTTAATATACCGATGCTCAAGACCAGGTCTTATCGTACCGGTTTACAATGAACTAGGGGGAAAAAAACCAGTTAACAATGGAAGCAAGAAATTACATTATAACAGGGAATGTGGAATGAAACCCTCTCACATTTCCAGTGAATATTTCAGAAGCATTTTTTGGGGTAAGGATAGTCTGGGATTAAGAGAATGGGGTCTGGGGACCCCTTTTGTTTTGTGGAGGGATTCCTTGTGCTAATCCTCCCTTTCACTTTGGGCCAAAAATGTATTGTCTTCTGAACCATGTTCAATGAACATATTAGCTGATTTACCTTTCTTGTCCTCCTCAGCTTAGTTTGGAGCAGGAAGTGCAAACTTGAAGGAATTTCAGTAAACATACTGTAAACCATTCGCAGAAATGAGGTGAAAATTGTATGATTAAAAAGCACCCGTGGTCCCGTCTATATTCTCAGTTTTGTAGAATAAATAAAGGAATCCTGCCAATGAATGACCATCCTAGGGACTGGAGCCAAATATACTTTGCTATTGTTCATTAAGAATACTGTAAATTGTACACTTTCTTACCTTTGCTCTCCACATTAGCCATAACTTGAAGATATCAACATGACGCCCACATTGCAGAGCCTTGTCTCCAGTATCATATGACAAGTCATAGTGTTTATCTTGTTGAAAGAGGTAGGAAGCATGCATTTGATTGCAGCTCTGCATCAGCCCCTTCAGGAGACAAAAACAAAACAAAGTGTTTATGACATACTTTTAATCTTAAAAGTTTGACAAATGATGTGAAGTAGCTTAGTTTTCTTGTTATCTCCCTTCTTAATTATCTACTATGGGCCCTCATTTTCCAGTAACACATTAGGGGGTGTTACCAATGCAAATGAGGCTTCTTTCGTGCAGTGGGGAAACATCGCATGTGGCAATGTTTTTGCACTTCAATCATCGTGGGCCACGATAGTCAGATAGTCAGAGAGAGAGAGAGAGCGAGCGAGCAAGCGCCTTACTATAGTGCCTATGCCCTAGACAGGTATTTTAACCCCTATGGGAGGGCCACCTACTAACTCGGGGTGGGGATTAGGTATGAGCGTCGGGGGTTGGGGGCCACTTTCTCATTCCACATGAGACCTACGGACAGAACAGTGGTCTCTAGTGCAGATTTGCTGGCCGTCAGAGTGAGGACGCTCACTCCAAGAAGTGGTTTGGGCAACGTTCTCTCCACCTAGCTTGTTGTTGCCCAGGTAGAGTGTCCATCAAGCTAGGTGGAGAGAACGTTGCCCAAACCACTTCTTGGAGTGAGCGTCCTCACTCCGACGGCCAGCAAATCTGCACTAGAGACCACTGTTCTGTCCGTAGGTCTCATGTGGAATGCGAAAGTGGCCCCCAACCCCCGACGCTCATACCTAATCCCCACCCCGAGTTAGTAGGTGGCCCTCCCATAGGGGTTAAAATACCTGTCTAGGGCATAGGCACTATAGTAAGGTTCTCTCTCTCTCTCTCTCTCTCTCTCTCTCTCTCTCTCTCTCTCTCTCTCTCTCTCTCTCTCTCTCTCTCTCTCTCTCTCTCTCTCTCTGACCACAGTGGCCCTGTAACGCAAAATTTGCATTGTTATCGTGATTTGCGAATTTATTGCACACAGTAAACTCCTTTGAAAATGAGGCCCTATATATGTAAGCGGTAACTTTCAAAGTGATGCGTGTGTGCATTTGCCAGAGCATGCACATGTGTGCACTGACTTTATAACATGCGTGCGTTCCCAATTTACCCAGCTAAAGTCTAGGACTTCCATATCCCCTAACTAGCCTGCCTTTCTTTTCCTCTACCTGCCCTGACCCTTAAAACCCTGCTGACTAGGCATGATTTTTTAATTTTTCTATTTACATGCCATTCACAGCTGAAGTAAAGATATGCAGATAAGGACCCCGGCTCTCGCTTGTGTGCATAAGAATTATGCGCTGGTGTGATTAGCTTGTGTGGGGACACTCTTATATTGGATACACAAGCTAAGTACTGCTTTTGCTGTAAGGGTTATTGGGCTCACTTTGAATGTCCTTGGTTTGGGTGTATTATATGGCTTAAATAAAGTGGAGACTTTTTTACTTGCATACATTCAAAAATGTCCAAAAATATAGAAAAGTGGAGCTAATGACATTCAGCCTATATAAATGTTATTAGCTGCCGTTGTATCGGTCCTAAAATATAAACAGTTTATATAATTATGCTCATTATTATTTTTCTGAATTAAATGACCAGAAACACTAACTTCTTTTCTACATCTAAACCGCCTATATGGTTCCAGAGGTGATCCAGAGGAAACTATAGACCAGTGAACCTGACTTCAGTGTCAGGAAAAATTGTGGAAACTATTATAAAGAATAAAATCACAGAGCCTGTAGATAGACATGATTTAATCAGACTCAGCCAACATGGATTTACACAAGGGAAGTCTTGCTTCACAAATTTGCTACAGTTGTCTAATGTATTCACATAAATCTCTTATAAAATAGCAGCTTACGCATGCTCTTCTTGGCCCCACCTCAGAATGTCCCTAGACTGCACCTTTTTTACACAGGTAAATGTGTATACAAAACTGAAAATAAACAGTTCTTTTGATGTTTATAATATAGCATGTATATTAGTACAAGCTACTTACGCACATAACTCCTTTGAAGATTCTCTCATTAGAAATTAAATCAAGCAGTGCAAGAGTCACACACACAAGAATTATTACACTGTCACACTGGCCCTTTTACCCAGAGACAGCAGGAGGCTGCCTTTAAGTCACTACAGTACACAAACACTCCACAGGATAACGAAACAGCTAATTTATCTGTATCTTTTCAGTAGCCACTGACACAGGGTCAGCTGTAGGGATAGACTTACTCTGATGATACACACTGTAACCCTCTCACAGGGTTCACAGACCTTTTCCTGTTGCTCTGTGCAGGACTCCAAACCACAGCTAGGAAGTGTCAAAAGAGCATACCGCTTTTTCCTATAAATTATCTTTTTTCTAACATTTTCTTTCACTCCAAATCTTGAAGCAAGGAGCTTCTGAATCGTTGCCTTCCCCTTCTGAGTTCCAACAGAGGAGTGATTGAATAAAATGTTCATTGCTCAAAGTACTCATAGTTGGATTTTCAGGTAAAAAAAAAAATAAAATGATGACGCATGACATGCAGCTGGCAGCTGGGATAGGCTGGGTGAAAAAATGCTAAACCATGACTGGTCCTGCTCCTTCCTTTTCCCATCCCCAACTGTCTCTGTTCTGTCTGCCTTGGAGTACAAAAAAATGTATATACTTTGCTTCCCCTATAGAGTTTAATGGGACTGAACTGAATGATCTGAAAAGAATTCTGATTTTTTTGGGACTACACCCATTTGGTTCAGTTGCCCTGAACCAAACTGAAAATTGATTCATTTGTTTTGCTTTTGCATTCAGATCAAAATGAACGCATCCCTGCCCTCTACTGTGCTAGTAAGCTACTAGTCACTGCCACTTATATGTAATCCTTTCTTGATCTCTGAGAGAGCAGAAATGCCTAGATGCATACTTTACTTTCAGTTTCACTAATCTTCAGGTCATTAAGTGTGACAGAGTAAAGATGGAAAGAAAAGCAAAGTATCCATAGAAAGCACACATTTTGGAGCTGTAATCCATAGTTAAACAAAAAAATGCAAAATGATACCTCTTCTCTCACTAGTAGAGCTGAGCACTGCAATGGAACACCCATCATCTTATGTGGATTCCATGTCACTGAATTGGCCCTAAAAAGAAACACATAGAAAATTATTTTAGAAAATAAGACTGCTAAATCGGTCTCTGAAAAACATAGGGCTAAGGGAAAGATGTAAGCAACACACTTAAAAAACAAATAAACTGTATCCTCTGTGTAGTATTTCAAAAGTATACCAGCAAGCTGAAATACTTATCTTGCATTAATTAAAAATTGTACAATAAAGTTATTTAACCTCTAGTTTTCTCTCCTGAAATTGCCCTTTATCTCTGGAAGCAGAAATGTTTAATACAGTGTCACAAATTTAGTCCTATGGACTGGGATCTGGTTGGTTTATGCAGTGTCTATGATATCATTTATTTATAGTATCCTAGCCAATACAGATCATGTAGATTCAGTGTGTATATTATGACTCTAGTGCTGCCCTCATGGTTACATGAACATTGTAGTGGAGCACCTTAAATAATTTAGAGCTTAAGATAACAGTTAAATTTTTCATAGCTGTGTGGTACCTATTGCTGTTTCTCAGGTGCACTTTTGCAATAATGTTCAGTATATAGAAAATTCAGCTTTCTTTTAAAACAGTGGAATTAGGGAGTAGCAAGGTTTCCTTTTTGTTTCAGAGATGAAGACTAAAATGGAATGCTCCTTTAGCATTTGCAAGTTCTTATCTTCAGATTGCCTGTCAAAATGTGGTTTGTTTTTTTTAAACAAGGCCCCAAATAGTTTGGTGTATTAGAGACATATTCTCCATATGAACATGGACATCATACAATATATCCAGCCAAAAACCACACTCAAGCTGGGTTACAATTTAAAAAAAAGTGTTATGCAATGCTGGGATTTGAATACAGGCAGCAAGTTTCAAACATTTCAAATGTCCCATCCTGCAATCTAAAATCAAATAATTGGAAGGAGATGATTAAGGTGAAGGATGGCTTTGTTCCTTATTTTAAAAAGGTATTTTGCTTTGATGCAGTTTCTTAAATTATATCCTACTTTGTTACTCTGGCCCAGAATTGGTCTAGCTTTACATTATGAAATAAAGGCAAGTTTCCATGTAATAATTTGCTTCCAATTATCTGATTGTTTGAAGAGTGCAGGATGGGACTTCTGAATAATATACCCCAGAAAAATTAATACTCCTCTACCGAATTTTGTATCTATTTATATATAAAAGGCTTGTGTCAATCGATCATGTCAGTCACATTGTTGTGTCAGTTTGTGGCCACCAAAGAGTGGAAGGAACAATCTGCAAAGACAATATGCTCTGTCTGCATAGCACTGTTGCAAACACTCATAGTCACACACACACAAGTGCAAACATACATGCATGAATGCATGTACACATGCGCAGGAATGTGCACAGGCACACACACGCACACACACACACACACACACACACACACACAGGCAGAGGTACCCACATCCACAGGCATAGGCACACATAGGTGCACACACACAGAGGCTGTTGTTGACCAGACAACCCAAGTAATGCCAGGTAATGTTTGCTAAAATTAGGAAAGGCTAAAGAGGTTAGGACTGTTAAGCTTGGAGAAGAGATGACTGAGGGAGATAATTATAGAAGTCTATAAAATCATGAAAGGTCTTGAATGGGTAAATGTGAATCGGTTATTTACTCTTTCAGATAATACAAGGACTAGGGGGCACTCTATGATGTTGGAAAGTAGCAAATTTAAATCAATTTGGAGAAAATTATGTTTCACTCAACAGGCAATTAAGCTCTGGAATTCATTGCCAGAGGATGTGATTAAGGCAGTTAGTGTAACTGGGTTTTAAAAAGGTTTGGATAAGTTCCTGGAGGACAAGTCCATAAATTGCTATTAATCGATTTGACTTAGGGAATAGCCACTACTTATTACCAGCTTTAGTAGGATGGGATTTATTTAATGTTTAGATACTTGCCAGATATTTGTAACCTGGATTGGTCACTCTTAAAAATAGGATGCTGGGCTTGATGGACTCTCGGCACTTATTATTTATGTATTTATTTATTTTAAATTTATATTCCGCTTTTTGCACTTTTATCAGTGCTTCAAAGTGGATTACATTCAGGTACTGTAGGTATTTTATCTTATGCAAAGTACTGTCTCTCATGCTGTCACACACAGGAACAGACAGACATAAGCACACAGACATACATCGGTGCAAACAAGCTCAAACAAGTGTGCATGCAATTCACACAAGTGTGCACACGCGTGCATAAGCGCACACATATTCACACAAGCATGCATAGAAGCTCGTGCAAGAACAGAAAAGTGCACACAAGCTTGTGCAAATGCACACATGCTTGCAAAAGCATACACAGGCTCCCACATGTGGATACTCTGGCTTGCACACACATACAGGCTCGCACATGCATACACACGCACACACTCAGGTACACATACATGCATGCCAGGCAAACACACACACACACACACAGGCACACATATACACACACAGACACAGCCCCCCCCCACACACACAGGCTGAGGCTCACACACACACACACAGGCACTTGCACATTCACACACATACACAGGCTCCCTCAAACACACCCACACATTCAAAGGTGCAGGCACACATGTACATACATAAGCAAACACACACAGCTTAAACACCCATATAGAGTGTTATAGACTACCTGAGTAACGCCGGGCACCTTTCGCTAGTATATCTATAAAGCTTGAGGGATTTGGGGGTTGGGATTATATGCTGATTAACAGGAAACTTTAATCTATTTGGCAGAATTGCCTGGTACTAATGATACAGGTTAGTACTTTGAAGTAAAACTTATCGTTATAGTAATAGTTACTAGGGATGTGAATCATTTTTCTGACAAATTGAAATATCGTACGATATTTCTAAATTCGTTAATATATCGGGTAAAAAAAGAAATGATCACTTTTCCCCCCGAATTTTCATAAAATTTTTTCGGGTTAGCGCGCCCTAACAAAAAAACGTTTATTTTTGTTATTTTTTGTTACTTTTTGCTATTTTTGTTAGGGCGCGCTAACCCGAAAAACGATTTTTCACAAAAAAAACCCCAAAACGGGGATTCGTGGGAAAACGAGATTTTTCCCGCAGCCAGACGATCCCGAAAGCGGGAACAATTGGGCACCTGATTCACATCCCTAATAGTTACTGAAAACAGGCACTGAGAATATCAGCACTGAAAAACCATGAACAGTTTGCATGCAAAGAAACAACCTTCAAAAACCATAGGGCCAGATTTTCAAAGGGGTACGCGCGGGGCCTATGTGAAGGGGAAAGAAGGCATGAAGGGGTACGCGCCGGGCCTACGTTGCATAGGCTTCCGGCGCGTGCGAAGCCCCAGGACGTGAGTAAGTCCTGGGGCTTTTCTGGAGGGGGCGTGTCGCGATCTGCGTGTCATCCGGGGGGCGTGACGCGGCCAGTGCATCATCTGGTGGCGGCGCCGCGGGCGTGGTTTCAGCCCAGGGCGTTCCGGGGGCATGGCCGTGGCCTTCGGACCAGCCCCCGGACCGGAAATGGCGCGCGACAGCCGGCCCGGTGCACGCAAAGTTACTCCTGCCTTGAGCAGGCATAACTTTCGCGACAGAGGTGGAGGGGGTTTAGATAGGGCCGGGGGGATGAGTTAGGTAGGAGAAGGGAGGGGAAGGTGGGGGGTGGCGGAAGGAAAGTTCCCTCCAAGGCCACTCCGATTTCGGAGCGGCCTTGGAGGGAACAGAGGCAGGTTGTGCGGCTCGGCGCGCACAGGCTGCTGATTTTGGGCAGCCTTGTGCGCGCCGACCCCCGATTTTAATGGATACGCACGGCTATGCGCATATCTATTGAAATCCCGTGTACTCTTGTTCGTGCCTGGTGCGCGAACAAAAGTACGCGTGTGAGCAAGTTTATGAAATCTACCCCATAGTGTTTTCCTCTTCTTAATTATTTTCGAATAAATTCCTTTATTGACTTAATTCTTCCACTCCATATTGAGAAGCATATTAGCAATGACTAGTTTCATTATTTTTAATAAGAATTTCCATAATGTTCAGCTTTATCATTTCTTACAGAAATATAATAAATCACAACAGATTCTGTCAGTTTGCATTTATTGTATTTGCTAGGAAGGGAGAGTGAAAGAAGTGGAGCAGAGGCAGGGCAGAAAATTTGATTGGTCAGCCAAAACAATTGGCCTGGTCCTAAGAATCAAAAGCAAGTGAACACAGTGGTTCAATAAGAAAATCAGATTGCAGTCCTAAGCAAAAGTAAACTAAAGATTTGTATAACTTTTATTGTATTTCAGTCTCTAATTGACTATCTCTCTTGTTTTTCTTTCCTTGCTCATTTCCCCCTCAGTTCAGTCTCAGTCATTATCTCATTTCTTTCTGTCCTTGCTCCAAATTATCATTTTCTTCCTCCCTCTCAATTACTGTCTTTTTGTTCTCTTTCATTCTCTTCATCTCTATCTGCATGCATATTGTACACTTTCTCCTCTCCTATCTTTTACCACTCCTTTCATTCTTTCCATTTCTTTTCTCTCACTGCTCCTCTCATTCTCTCCTTTTTTCATGCCTTCTTTCCCCTTCACGCTTTGCTCCTTTTTACCTTTCTTCCATGGTTAGTTCATTTCTTTTCTCTTGCCATCCTTTGCATTCTTTTAGTTTTTAGCTCGATTCCTAGGTTTACACCATTCTTCTCTTCCAACCTCACTCCATTCCTACTGACTTCTCTCTCCCCTTTCTCTCATACTTTCATTTGCTGAGCTAATGTTTTCTGTGGTCTCAGGATTACCCTTCGATGTTGACAGATTCTCTAAGGCCTGTGAGGATCACACTGGTCATTTCTACCAGCTGTTCTTTCATGCTTCTGGTCACAAGATTACAGTATGTAATTCCTATTTCCCCACATGGGGCCGAGTGCTTTTAATCTGGTTTAGTGATGTACAGCTCCTAGTTGATTTTGTTATTCCTTTTGTTTAAAGAGATTTTATTCCTGATGAGCAGTTTATAAGCTCAGAGTAATTCAGTTCATATATAGCAAAGTCTGGTAAAATGAGTAAATGGCAGGTCTTTGTTAGAAAATATGGCTATAATGAACCCTGCAGACATCCATTCAGACACACCATACTGAGAATTTAGGACCAAGGTTTGGTGATATTTATGCTGAGAATGTTGCTACTATGAGAGATGAGGTAGTGGTAGCACCATCATATAAGTGCTGATGATCAGCATCCAAGATGGAGGAGGCAGAAGGAGAGGAAGATAAGGAAAGCTACAGAAATGGTGGGGAAAATGGAAGAAAAAGTAAAGAAAGAAGATGGTAATGGGTTGGTGCAGATAAAAAAAGCATCCTTGTCTCCATGTCTTGTCTTAAACTGGTTATTTAGTTGAAGCTATATATTTGACATTTGAATTCAGAAAACCAAGGGGGTAGTTAATAAGGATCATCATGATGATGAGGGCTTGTGTTTACATTCTGATTGGGGTGGAGAAGAAAATGACCAGCTGAAGACCTTAGATTACATAAGGAGCATGTTCAGGGAAATTTTAGAATTACCACACTATGCGATAACATACTGCTTCACATTGGTAAAACTTATTATGATCCATGATAATTCCTATGGGAGGGGAAGAGAGAGAGAGAGAGAGAGAGAGACTATCTACAAGGCCTTTATATGAATCAAGTATTTATATCTCTATCAGAGGGCCATCTAATAGTTCGAGGTGTACCATAAAGCTAGGGTGAGATAATATAGTACAAAATTTCATCTTTGTGAGACTTTCCTCACTCCAAATGATGTCAAATCTTCACCGAGGAGTACTGTGCTGTTTGTGCGTCTCGCTCTACATGAGAAACTGGCCCCTAAATCTTAAATCACCACCACCACCTCACCTCGAGCTATTAGATGACCCTTCTGTTGAGGTAAATTTATACACTGTGAGGGCCTCCCCAGAGGCTCTCTCTCTCTCTCTCTCTCTCAAGCTCAGAAATGGCAAAAATGCAATTCTAAAAATTTATCACAAATTGTGTTACAGCCATTTCGGGCATATTGCACAGCTCAACACCAGGAAAAAAGGTGTAGTTATTTCTGCTGTTAAAACCGTGTGATATTGCCTCTCATTTTCATAAATCCTGCTCAAACTGCTCCCTGATCCCATCTCTTCCAAAAATTTGCATTTGCGCTGTGTGCTACCATTATCGCATGTGTTAACACCATAATGCATTTTGATGAATGACCGTATCAGATTGTATATGATAATATATTTGAAGAATCATGCCTGTGATCCATTTGAGGCTCCATGTACCGAGATATTGGAAAGGTATGGCCAAAAGTCATTCACTGATTAATAATTAGGAATGTGTAGAGAAAAATATTTATTTTTGGTTCATTTATCGATTTGCTTTCCATTATTTGTTTTTGTTAGTATTAAAATTTGTTTTTATTCATTTTTGGCAAATAGTGCCAATTTGCCAATACTGAATAAAAATGAACATTTTTGTTTCCTCTGACCCAAATTTGGTTCATTGGAAACAAATACAAAATGGGCACATTCATCCTGTTTTACCCATTTGTTTCAAATGAATGTGCACGCTTGCTAATAATCAAATCCTAAGCTAAGAAATTGTGGTTTTGAGGCCTTTTGTGTCTCATAAATGTCAGACAGATACCTTATAAACAGCTTTTTAGACTAACACCTACTCATAGTACTGTAATATATTATCAGTTTCATTACAAATTTCATGACCTTCATTCTCCTTTTCCCAATATAGATTTGGGTAGACGAAGGGAAGCAAAATTCTCTGTGCCTGATGTCAACTTGAATTAAGGGCAAGAAAACAAAAATGCTTGTCCTTGATGTACTAAACTGTGGTGTTTTGCATGCAATAAAATTTTCAGGTGTTATTTTTCTACATATGAAAATGAGTCTCATAGCAACATTTTGTAAATATTTAATTATGGTAAATTTTAGAGAAAACCAATATTTACACCTCATTAAACCACAAAGCCACAAAACAAATTTATATAGATTGATCTATGTGTTAATAGTTAATGAGCTGTTATGCATGGTTTTACATCAAAGCAGCTCATTAATTATTAATTAGAATAAAACTTCTTATGTGGAAATTACACACAAAATTATAGTCTTTCTGAAGAAGAACTTTGTAAAGAGGGCTTTATATGCTAAAATGGGAAATAGTGTGCAGTGTGCCCTAGTGCAAATAACACATGTTATGTCCTAGTTTCACATGCAGCGTTTTTTGCACATTTTTACTTTGCTTAGTACATTGGTCTCTTTGATCAATATACAGTCTCATTTGCATGGCTTGAAAAGCACTTAATGCATACCAACTCCATATGAATGAGTTGGAAAAAGTGAAAGGAAAATATAAATCTCCAATTTATACAAAAAAGATCTTTATATTCATGCCAAAGTTAAACATATGGTCTTCAGAAGTTTGCAAAAGCAAACATTTTTGTAGAAGTAAAAAAGAATTAAAAATGTCATCTCATCACTGTGTATTCTTTGCCTTTCACTAGGTTCCTTAAGAGCAGCACTGTATATCCAGGAGGATCATTCACCCCAAAAATAGCTAGTCAATTTTTAACACAACTATAAACCTTCATTCTCCACTACATGCACTCATATGTATACAAATATGAATATATGTGAGTGCATATTGTTCTACAAGGGATGTAATGGAGAACACCATAACAATGGAAGGATACATGTGTTGCATTCGTGTTCTGCAGGCCCCTCCCATGGACTGCACTCTTTCCTCCAGCCCCAGACTCGAGCTGATTCCCGCAGATGCCAGGGGAGACCTCCCAACTCGCTGACTTCAGATTGCCACGAGCCATCGGCTTTCCCTGCTCCAGGGACCTCCGAAGTGGCTCTTCCTTATCAGTGCGGCAGACTGCCACGCTTAGCCATCCTCCAATGCTGCCTCAGTTCCGGGCCCTCCTAGGCACGCACACACATCGATCCTGTTCCCCTTAAAGGACCAGTGGCAGAAAGCCATGGCTGGTGCTGCGTGATGACATCATAAGGACACCATTATTTAAAGCTGGCCAGGACACCTCCTCAATGCCTCGGCAATAGGTTGACATCCTGTTACCTGGTTCCTGACTCCACTGTGTGTCTTCCTGAGCTCCTGTGTCCTGGTCCTGGCCACTGGCAGTCTGGTTTGTCTTCTGTCTGCTTGTCTTCGTGGACAGTCTCCTCTACGCCCGTCTTCAGTGTCTTGTCCTGCTCCTGTGGTTCTTTGTCCCCCCTTCTTCATCTCTTTGGATTGGCTTTGACTTCGGTTTGGACCTTGACGCTGCTTGACCTCTGCCTGCCTCTGACCATGGCCTGCTTTCACTTCTGATTGTACTTTGCCTGCCTTGATCATTGCCTGGGCCACAACACTGCCAGAACGCTGCCTGCCTCTGACCACAGCCTGAACCTGACTCTGGTGATAGCTGCTGCCCCAACCACTGCTTTCTGACTTTGCTTCCTTTTTCATGCTGGCCTGCAACAATTTCATTTCTACAGATCTTCACCTCCACAGAGGCCGCACTTAAGACCAGCCTGCCACAGTACCCGAGGGCTCAATATAAGGGAAACGTGGAATGGTATTGGCAAAGCTCCAGTTGTACCTCTGCTTCGGCCAGCTCCGACAATGGGGACATAAGAACATAAGAACATGCCATACTGGATCAGACCAAGGGTCCATGAAGCCCAGCATCCTGTTTCCAACAGTGGCCAATCCAGGCCATAAGAACCTGGCAAGTACCCAAAAACTAAGTCTATCCCATGTTACTGTTGCTAGTAATAGCAGTGGCTATTTTCTAAGTCAACTTAATTAATAGCAGGTAATGGACTTCTCCTCCAAGAATTTATCCAATCCTTCTTTAAACCCAGCTACATTAACTGCACTAACCATATTCCCTGACAACAAATTTCAGAGTTTAATTGTGCGTTGAGTGAAAATGAACTTTCTCCGATTAATTTTAAATGTGCCACATGCTAACTTCATGGAGTGCCCCCTAGTCCTTCTATTATCCGAAAGAGTAAATAACCGATTTACATTTACCCATTCTAGACCTTTCATGATTTTAAACACTTTTATCATATCCCCCCTCAGCCATTTCTTCTCCTCTTTTTTGAGATGCGGCGACCGGAATTGTACACAGTATTCGAGGTGCAGTCTCACCATGGAGCGATACAGAGGCATTATGACATTTTCCGTTTTATTCATCATTCCCTTTCTAATAGTTCCCAACATTCTGTTTGCTTTTTTGACTGCCGCAGCACACTGTACCGACGATTTCAATGTGTTATCCACTATGACACCTAGATCTCTTTGTTGGGTGGCAGCTCCTAATATGGAACCTAATGTTATGTAACTATAGCATGGGTTAATTTTCTCCCCCTCAGACTAAGGGTCTATATCCGCAACAAAATGGATGGGAAAACAAATGATCACAAACATCTACAATAAAAATTACTAAATTACATAAAACCAAGTAGAAAGGAAACATCCCATTACTCACTCATATCTTCTTCAAATCAATAATAGCAGATGCCCAGTCAACTGGATGAACTTGTGTGCTTTTTTGCAAGACCCCTTTCAATGGCTCATTTTTACTACCATTGTGATTAGGTTCTGGGCTATAGGGACACATTGATTGCATGGTTTAGTAACTGCTTCACCATGGTGGAAGCTGCAGCACCTACACTGTAAGCTCCCCTTCATTTCCTTCAGAGTGTTGCCAAGGGCAAAATCAGTATACAGAATGGATCCCCTAATGGCAATTTCTACTTATAATAGTAAATAACCACTCTGTATTATTTTGATTTGTATAATACATATTGCATAATCTAATGTCTTTCTGGGTAGTTGCTCTGCTTTTACTTTCTAAAGGGGTAGGGAATGATTAGGAATTGACCATATAGTTGATTATGATTTTGTTATTATAGGATTATAATTTGCTTAGTGCTTTTCTTTCTTCCCTTCATATTTTATAAACAGACCGAGATGATACCAATATTCTAATGTTGATGTCAGATCCTCCCTGTGCAATATGGGGAGAATCAAGTGTAGTACAACAGGGTGAATATAGGGTAACATAATAGATTAATGTAGAAAAATACCAATTGGCTCTTCCAGTCTGCCTGGTTAATCCTGTCCACACTGCTAGGATGTCAAGTCCTCCACACTTAAGATACTTATGGGGCTCAGGCAGGACTAAAATGGGCATGTAGACTGGTGGGCACAAGCAGGAAAACATCTGAGAGTCAGGAGTTTCACTCGGGTAGACGGAAGCCTGGATCTTGGAACTTGCAGGTGACAAGTGCTGGAGCGGAACTGGATCCGGAGCTTGGATGCAATCCAGGTATAGGAATCAGCAGACAGGTTACAAGGCTGGAACAGGTGCTAAAAGCCTGAAACTGCAGGACAGGAACCAGAGTCAGGAAACAGGTCACTAGCAGAAGCAGAACTAGCAAAGACCTGCACTGGTGGAACTGCAGGATGAATCTGAAAGACTGGAACTAAAGGGATGCAGTGAAATATTAGAATCAAAGGATTGAAGCAAAGAACTTGGGCAGTCAGGATTCTGCAGGTAGAGAGTCCATCAATAGCAAGAGAGTGAGTCAGCCTTCAGGTTTCGTCAAACAACTTGCTGGTCATGTTCACCCCTTTTTGCCTAATGCCAGTCACTGATGCCTAATGGTATTGCCATGAGGGTTATCTGAAGCAGTCTTCTTTGTTGTTTCCCCTTGTTTCAGGATCCTGAATCCTAGGACTGCCCCAAGTTTGAGTTTCTGTCAGGGTTTCCGGGTACTTAGGGCTGGTTTGTTGGGGTATTTCTGGTAGATATCAAATAGCTCTGCTGGGGCATCAATCTTTCCCACTGTTTCCCAGGAACATTCTTCTGGGCCATGACTTCTTGAGTCCGCTTGGCACATTAATTTGTTCTGTGATCTTCTAGTGCCCATAATCATTTTTCCAGCACATTCTTTGTTCTCCTGGATTGGGGAATGAGGCACCTGGGTTTGGCCAGGATTATCTGAGAATGGTTTAATTGAGATATTAATGCCCTCTCAGAACTCAAAAAACACTGTGTGATACAGAAGTATGAGGGAAAGGTCACCTTCTGGCTAAGCTAATCAATTTTAGGATTGTGTTTTTTCATCCAGGAGGTTCCTAAGATGATTGACAAGTAGAGGGGAGGGACCAAAAAAGACCAAACATTATACAATCTTGCTGGATTCTGACACACATCTATAGGGGTATAATCTCTTGGGTCACTGGTTTGTACTTGAGAAAGGTTCCATTTATGGTCTCTACTAGATCTGAGACTGACTTGATTCAGCGAGAGAGCTGAGGTGTTTCTGCCAGAGTAATATCAATAAAGTTGGCATTTACATCTGAGCCCACCATGATACATTACAAAGAACAAAAGATATGCCATGCTGGGTCAGACCAAGGGTCCATCAAACCCTTTATCCTGTTTCCAACAGTGGCCAATCCAAGTCACAAGTACCTGGCAAGTACCCAAACAAATAATTCCCATGCTACTAATGCTGGCAATAAGCAGTGGCTATTCCCTATTGATTAATAGCAGTTTATGAACTTCTCCTTGAGGAACTTATCCAAACCTTTTTTAAACCCAGCTACACTAAGTGCCTTAACCACATCCTCTGGCAATGAATTCCAGAGCTTAATTGTGCATTGAGTGGAAAATAATCTTCTCCCATTTGTTTTATATGTGCTACTTGCTAACTTCATGGAGTGCCCCCAGTCCTTGTATTATCCGAAAGAGTAAATAACAGTTTCCTATTTACCCGTTGAAGTTCTTTCATGATTTTGTAGGCGTCTATCATATCCCCCCTAAGCCATCTGTTCTCCAAGCTGAACAGCCCTAACCTCTTTAGCCTTTCCAACATTTTTGATGAGCAATGGGGAGATGCAAATTCACTTCTGCTGCCAGGTATGTAACAACCTTGTGGTTCAAGGCATCACTAAAGCTGTTGAAATGAGCAAGTGTTCATATGATTTGCTTATGGCTTGGCATCCCCGACATCCTTTTTACTGCTTCTGAGGACAGGATGGAACATTGTGCCTTTATTCTCCACAACAGAGGCATAAGTTCATGTGTTACCAGCATTCCTTTACCTCAGGAGTCATATGCTGTTGACTTGTAGCAGTCTGCATAGGCTCTGGCAGCAGGAGTTCCTGGAAAACCTGTAGGCCATGGGCTAACATAGTTTCACTGTTCCCTGTGTTTCCTCTTTGATTTACTTAGATGAAAGTCAGTTCGAATGAAGAGGTCAATAAATGAGTTCAGCCTCTCAAGGGGGAATCCATTCTGGACAGCTTGTCCTTGATGCCCTTTTCCAGTCCTCTCTGGAACTTGTACTACTGGCAGGTTCATTCTAAGTTGCAGAACTGGAAAGCGTAACTGACAATTGATCCAGAGCCCTTTTTTAAGCACTAGAACACCAAATCAGTGGCATGAGCATGATTGGGTCATCAAAGAAGACAAGGACTGGGAGAAAACCTCCCAGTTCCCTAATAGGTGCTGTAGTGGGGAGGCCAAGTTTAATGCTTCGTTGATGAGTAAATTTAGTACAAATCCTACCTTGGTGTTGTCATTGTAGAACTCCTGGGAATACATCACAAAGCACAAGTGGCACTGGTTAATAAACCTATTAAAATTTCCTGGCTGATCATAAAGGTTCTGAAGACTCAACAGTCACAAAAAAAAAGGTGGAATAAAAATTAAATTAAATGAAACATTACAGTCATGCAGAATTAATAAGTTAGTATGATCAACTGATGTTTCAGAAATCAGTTCTACAACTTCATCCTTTCAAGCACATTCAGATACTGGTTGTCTATAAATTAAAAGATATGCAAAGTTTGCCATTGATCCAAACTTGAATAACAAGGTCTCAGCTATGGATAAAGTATTAATCTCAAGATCAATAGATTTCAAAATTTCGCAATACATTATTGCTACTCTTCCACCTTTATTAAAATTCCTACATTTGCTATTAAAAGTATATCCTGGTGGACAAGCTTGAAGTAGACAAGTAAGTTCTCCCTCACTCAACCGTGTTTCAGTAATACATAACCAGCGTTGCATGTGTAGCTTACGTTCTGTAACGAAGCATAAAATAAGCATAGGTTTTGTCTTAACATAATGTGCATTTAAAAGACCAAGTCACAACAGTTTCAGTATTCCAGAGAAGGAATCCATTGAGGAAGCAGTTTTAACCGTGGTTAAAATCAGAATGACACGGCAGGGGTGCTTATACTGCCACAAAAAAAAAAAAAAAAAAAGGAGCTGCACCATGCTTTTCTTTAGTATAATTTTCATAGTTTTCCCTGCAAGTAAATAGTCTGCAGTAATTGCCCGCCTCCTCCTTGTCCTCATTTTTGTGTAGCAGAATTGCACCTGCTCTCTTCCAGTCCCTCAGAAGCTCCCCTGCCTTCAAGGACAATTTTTAAAGAGTGGTGAGGGGTATTGCTAGCACTTTCCTGGGCTCTTTCAGTATCTCGAGGTGTATCTTATCCACTCTCATTTGTGTAAGTACTTATTGTTCTGTTAATGTGCTTGTAATCATTTCACATTTTTAATGCCTTTTCCTGTTTAAGTTCTGTCATCTTTCCTTTCTTCTGTAAATATCGAGCAAAGCAACTTATTAAAGATTTCTGCTATTTAAACCCACTCAAAATTGGGCATGCACATGTGCACTAAAAAACTGGCTTACATACATAGACCTGCAAAAAATGCAAATGGGATGATAATGAGCTCATTATTTATTTTTATCATATTCATCAAACCCTGCTAAATTCACAGAATCTGTCAGGCCCTGATAAATTTAGCATCAGCTCAAGGGTAGATGTTGAATACTAACATGTCAGTAGGGCTGGCACACTAACATTTAAAACAAGGGTAGGTCATGTCCTCTGTCTCCACTCCTCCCCTTCCCACCCCAATCATCCAAACTATTGATACACAAAAGATTGGGGCTCCAGCTCCTTCGTTTTACCCCCCCTGATGCAATCAAGATGCAGCATCTGGCCCTCCCAAATTCTCCCCCACCATTTCAAACATCAACATTTACTTTTTAAATTTATATTTACATTTATTTAGATTTCTGAATCGCTTAACACAATAGGTCTAGGCGATGAATAGCTTTACATACATAATCATAAAATAAACATAGAGTAAAATAAGATAGTAAATAATATTGAAATAAATAAAAACAAAATAAAAACAAAGAATAAACACATTACAAATCTGAAATCAATTAAAACTAATAAAATCAACTTATAAATAATATAGCACAGTAGTAAAATCAGTAAAATACATTTCAGAATAAAGAAAAAAGTTAACTTAAAATAGGCCAATTTAAAAGACTAACTTAAAAATAAGCCAACTTAGGCCTAGATTTTCTAAAATCATAGGCCTTTGAGAAACACGTGGTAACAGGGGGCGGGTGAAGTGGGGGGCGGGCCTGCGTAAGCCGGCAGCGATCACACCACCGCGGTGTTATCGCTGCTGGCTTTCGCAAACCAATAGCGCCACCATGAAAGATGGTGCTATTGGGTGCATTACTGGCAGCAATAAGGGTTCTTACCTATTTGCTGCCAGCTATGTCTATGCCGTGTCTGCCCCGGTGCCTCCCCGACTCCTCCCCTTCTAGTGCTGATGCTGCCCCAAGTCCGCCCCGATCTAGGTATCGCATGCGAAAAGGAACTTTTCGCATGCGATCCCATTAGAAAATGACCCCCTTAGAAAGGTCTTAATTTCTTTTCTAAAACTTTTCAGTGAATCACTTTGAGATCAATGGGAAGTGAATTCTAAAATGTTGGTCTGGCAACTGAGAAAGCACTCTCACGGGTGGTATAAAGTTGTGTGTAGTGGGGAGACGGAATTTCCAGGAGTCTTCTTTGAGATGAACACAAGATTCTAGTTGGTTGATAACATTTTAAAATCGCATTGGCCCAAATGCAAGAATGATCAATCAGAAGCTTAAAGATCAACAGTCCTACTTTGTCCTTTTACCCAGGTAGAGAGTCCATCAAGCTAGGTTGAGAGAACAGTGTACAAATATCATCGTTGTTCCGAAGGACATAAAATCTTCACAAGAGCGCACTGTTCTGTTTGTACGTCTAACTCTGCATGTAAAAGTGGCCCCTAACCCCTACACTACTACTTAAACCTCACCTCAAGTACCTAGGTGGGCCTCCTATAGTAGCATAAATAGCTAACTACTTCAAGGGCCTTGTAGATAGATAGTGTCTCTGTCTCTCTCTCATGAAATGAGCACTATGTAGGTATTTCCACAAAGTGTTTAAAGTTAATGCACTTTGTGGTAATACCTATGCAAAGCACTAAGATAACATACAATTCAATAAATAGGCTATTACCATAAAACATGCCCCTATTGCATGCAATATTTAGTGCAGTTTAATATTTAGTGCAAACCTTCTAGAGTAGGAGTAATATGATCACATCTTCTCGAAGCCTGAAATTAATTTAACAGCTGAATTTAGGAGTAGCTGTAAGGAACGAAGAGAAGAAGAGGGAATCCCTAGATAGGAACTATTACAATAGTCAATGAGCGGGAAGATGGAAGCTTGCAAAACTGTGTGGAAATCTGGGGGATGAAGAAATATTTTGAGGCCTAAGAGAACTCGGAGTCTATAGAATCCTTGAGAGATGACATCCTTGATCTGGGGGCGAAAAGATAAGGTGTTATCTAAAACGGTGCTTTGGCGGTGTAAAACGAATTATCAAGAGTTATAGACAGATCTGTTAAGGAAACATGATGGCTACGAATGGCAATGAATTCTGTTTTGGCCATATTCAGAGCAAGTTTAGTAAAGTTTAACCATTTTTTTAGGGTTGAGAAACAGATGTTGAGATCTTCAAGAGTTTCCTGCCATGTGGAGCGCATTTGCAGGATGAACTGAATATTTTCTGCATACAGTTTGTAGCAGTCTGTGAGTGTAGCCAAAATTTTACAAACAGGGGCAAGATAGATATTAAACAAAGTGGCTGAAAGAGTCAATCCTTGTGGGACCCCAATTTTGACAGAAGCAGAGTCAAAAAAGTAATTCTGGAACTTTACAGAGTAAGAGCAGTCAGAAAGATAAGAAAATGCAACTCCCACCACCTGACATTAAAATCTAGGTGCTCTGACATCGCCCATCCCTTCCTTCCAACATGCAAATGTTAGCATGGTCACCTCATCCCCTTAAGTTTCCTCTTAAGTTCCAAAAATCTTCACCAGCAGGAAAGAAAGCAGACAACTGTTGGTGCTACTGATGCTCTCAAAATTGTGCCACCTAGTGACTTCATGGTTTATCTGGCCCCAATGACCTGATATATTAAGAGAGTAGCAGCAGTGCTGGCAGAAGGTCTTAGCATTCTCTCATGCTGGCAAAGATTTCCTCAGTCTAAGAGGGCTGAGTGGGTTTTGCAAGGGGGTGGGATGGAGGCAGATGCCCCAGCCAACTTTTGGATGTTTGGAAGAATGGATTAGAGGAGAGATCTAAGGAGTGCTTGACCACCTAACTAATATTGGGGGGAACATATGGAGGGACAAGACCCCATATCTTGATAGTTATGGGGGGGTTGAGAATTGGGGAGCCAGAATCTGTATCTTCATTGCATCATGAGGGAAAATGTAGGAGGCAGGCCATATACTTTTGATGCTGGGGGATCCCCTGTGATAAATGGCCCTTGCACTTTGGGCCAATCAGCAAAGGGGATCTCAAGATGCATAGTGTGCACTCATTTAAAGGCCTGTGCTCCCCTTCATATAGCTCTTTTAACTTGTGTATACTATGTATCTCATTAGTTTTGGGACTAGGCTGCTAAGGGAGATAGCATGCACACAATTCTTTTTTTTGTATGCACTTTAGGGCTGAATTTTCAAACAATTTATATTTTAAAGGAGTCAGGGGCAAAGTGTGCAGAAAAGTATATTGGTAACCTGATCTTGGGTGAGTTACTTCACTCTCCATAGCCTCAGGTTCAAACCAGGATACCATTTTGTATTGTAGATTTTTGAGTTTACCTTTAAGGAGGCAGGATGGAATTTTACCTGCTCATGGATTTGTTGCTTTTATTTGGAAAGGAGTACCCTTGGGCCTTATGGAACAAAGTCTGGATCTGCAGGAAGAAAGAGTAACTTATTTTCTCTTTTTGGGAACCTAGTTTACCTTTTTTGGACTTTGTTTTGGAAGAAGTTTTATCCACACTTCCTTTATCTTTTGTTGCATTTGAAAGCCTGGATTTGTATTTTTGGTCAACCACTAAATTCCCCATCACCTAGGGAATTTAAGAACCATCATGAGGAAAGGAGTTTTTCAGGAGCCTTTCATGCAAAGAGATCCAAGAACTCTTCAAAAATCAACTTAAGGAATGGATTTAATTGCATTCCTGGGAGGAGAAGAGAACTTTGAAGAAAGGAGAATTGTGCACCTATCCACTGTTAATGTTAACCACCACATATCATCAGAATATAATGGATGAGATGGGATAAGGAGTAGTCGTCTGGATTAAAGTATGACAAATGGGACTTTAACTTATGCCATCTAGATTTCATTGAAATATCTCATTCCACCAATTCTGGGAGGGCGCTCCAAAAGTGCCCTTACAATTGAAAAGGTTTGTGGAATGTAAAAGAACAGATATTGTCAACAGTAAAGAGTCACAGATATAAAGGAACTGAATCATGTAATGGATTTCAATGAACAAAGACTTGTATATTGTCAATCACTTCATTACAAAATCAGTTATCAGAAAAGTTATGTTGGAAATGCATTCATTGTCCAGCACAATTATTACTGTACTCATTAAAGACCGTTAAAAAAATGCTTAGGATCTTGGAGAGTATGCTCTCCCCATCTCCCCCAAAAAGGAATCCCGGAAACAGAGGGACTTAATGTTGCGCGTCCCGTCCGCGCTTGGCCCTCACCCGGGCCTGCTCACTTCACAGTGGGGCTCGGACGGGGCGGATTCCAGCTCCATGGCACGCCCTGATTGAACGCCTTCCCACAGAGATCCTCCTCCTCCACAGGTCTCCACAGAAACCGACAACACCCTCCAGATAAGAGAGGTTCTCAACGTCCGTCTGTGTCGAGGCCGCTGTGAGTATCTTCTCACCTGGGAAGGGTATGGGGCCGAAGAAAACTCCTGGGAGCCCGCACAGAATATCCTTGACAAGGACCTCCTTCCATAGGGCGCACCCAGACAAGCCTGCCTGAGGAGGGGGAGGCCTAGAAGGGGGGGTACTGTTGCGTGTCCTGTCCGCGCTCAGCCCGCACCCGGGCCTGCTCACCTCACTAAGTCCTCCATGGGTCCCGGGTCATCCTCCCCAGCTGCAGCAGCGAGTACAGCCAAGCCTCGGCGTCCCGCAGCAGAGGTCGCCGGCCCTTCCACCTGCAGCCAGGCCTCACGGCAGGGATCGGCATCCTCCGTGGCGTTGGTCCTGCCCCTAGGCATGTGCACGCAGACCGCCTGGTCCCTTAAAGGGCCAGGGGTGGATCCCAGCTCTGCAGCTCACCCTGATTGAATGCTGTATAAGAGGAAGTGCCTGCCTGCACTTCCTTGCCTTGGCAATCGGGTCGATCACGCTTTGATATCTAGTTTGCCTCTGCGTTTCCAGTCTTTATTTCAGTCTCGTTCCAGTCCTGTTCCAGCATCCTCCTGTTCCAGTGTCCTCCTGTTCCTGCACCCTCATGTTCCTGTGCCCTCCTGTTCCTGTGCCCTCCTGTTCCTTCGTCTCCCCAGATAGTACCTCTCGGACTGTCTTCCCGGTACTGACTCTGCCTGTTCTTGACTATGTTGATCGCCACCTGGATTTGACCTTTGCTTGTTTCCTCGACCTTACTGACCACGTCTGCATGCTGCCTGGAACTGACCTCTGCCTGACCTCTGACCACGTCTGACTGCTGCCTGGAACCTGACCCCTGCTTTGACTGACTACCCATGGACTGACCATTGGAACCTGACCCCTGCTTTGGCTGCCTATCCACGGACTGACCACTGGTATTGACCCCTGCTTTGGCTCACTATGTTACCTTGACTCTGGCCTTGATCCTTGCCATACATTCAGAGACTCTTCTGGCCTTTTTGGCACCCCGAGCTTCTAGCCTGAACATCGACTGCACACCCTTGATCTTGGTGGGCACACCCCTGAACTTTCCTGCGAGGCCCACCTAAGACCAGGTGGCCTGGGTAACCAAGAACTCAACCTGAGGGAACCCCGGGTTGCTAGTGGTGAAGCTCCAGCTCGCCTCTGTCTCCTCTTGTGCTCCGCCTCCTGGTGGCAGGCACTCTCTGGGTCCGACCAGGGAGCCTACCAATCCTGCACTAGGTCAAGGGTCCACCTCCCAGTTTAACACTTAAGGACAGTTTAGGAGGTGTGTACATCTTAAGCCCTTCTAATGAAGGTGGCCCTTTCACTCCTCAATGAGAACCTCAGCCCTGGGGTTACACTATGATACAAGACATAGTGAAGAGACAAAGGGAGGTTTGGCAGTGGGGTCAGAGTATCAAGAAGTATGTTGTGATAGTCATCTCCAGCACTGGAGAACCACCTAAGAGATATCTTGTCTTTCCATGTACTGCCAGGAGGAGCTGACATGGAGAAACACCATCCTTACTGGTAGAGTGAAAAGAGAGAAGAAGTGTGACATTTAGGACTGCAATGGACTACAACTGAGGGCTTGTTTAGATGTTATCCTTTAGTGTGAGTATTAGGGGTCATACCAAACATAATTTCAGTTCATTTTTCCTGCCGTTTTTGGGGTGGGCCATTTTGGGTCCACACCCGGATCATAGGTTTTTAATTCATTTTGTTTAAAAAAAAAAAAACCTGCTGCGAGAACCTGCCCCCCCCCCCCTTTTTTTTTTTTACACAATTCAGTATTAACCAGTTGGCCCATGCTGATCCACCCTAGTCCACCTTCCCAAGCCCATCGCATGTCTTACCAAAATATCCCTGGTGATCTAGTGGGGGCTCAGGAACAGCCTCCTGCACCCAGGCCTGGCAACTGCCATTATGTAAAATGGCGTTGGCTGCCCTTTGTCCCATCATGTGAAAGGGGCTCCCAGTGCTATTGGATTGCCACCCTTTTGCTCTTTCCCCAGTTTTACACATTGGATCAGGTAGAGATAAACCAAACCCTTGCCCAATTTGATGCTGAGATGTAGCTGTCAGCCATACGATACTCCTGCCTGGATCCACCACCCTCCCAATCCCTAGCTAGAAGCAGGAGTTGTGTTTAAGTGAATGTCATCTCCTGCTGCCATGGGGCCAGTCTGGTAGCTCTCTCTGCAAGACCAGACCAGTGGCAGCAAGACATGATGTTCTTAAACTTGACTTTTGCTACTGCCTACAGCCCACGTCATGACCATAAGCAAAAAGTGATGGCATTGCCTCCCTCCAAAATGTAAGAGGACTCATGACCCAACAGCTGCCAATGGAACCCATCCTGTTGGTGGCTGAAGACAGAGTGAGGCCTGGCAGGTTGTCACAGAGTAGGGGTGTGCATTCGTTTGCAACGTATTGGCAATCTGCAATATATATGCCATATTTGTTGTATTCGTGGGGGTCACGAAATGTATGGCGAACCCCCACGAATACAACGTATCACAAATAAATAAATCCCCCACCCTCCTGACCCCCCCAAGACTTGCCAAAAGTCACTGGTGGTCCAGCGGGGGTCCCAGAGCGATCTCCTGCACTCGGGCTGTCGGCTGCCAGTATTCAAAATGGCGCCGATAGCCTTTGCCCTTACTATGTCACAGGGGCTACCGGTGCCATTGGTCGGCCCCTTTCACATAGTAAGGGCAAAGGCTATCGGCGCCATTTTGAATACCGGCAGCCGACGGCCCGAGTGCAGGAGATCGCTCCGGGACCCCCGCTGGACCACCAGTGACTTTTGGCAAGTCTTGGGGGGGGGGGGGGGTCAGGAGGGTGTGGGGTTGTAGTTAATTAAATTTAAAGGGTTGGGATGGGTTTTTTCTGGGAAACAAATACATATGTAACTAATGAACGGATCGGGGTCCCCCGAGAACGGATGCAACGGATTTGGGTCCCGACAAATACGAATACCAAATGGGATGAAGCCGTCCCTGCTGCACATCCCTAGTGGGCACATGGCAGCACTCTGTGCCTGGTGCTGTTAGTACCAGGGAGGCAAAATTTCAAAAATCTCTGCATGGCTCCATGTGCATGCAGAGAATTGATATAGTATTTCAGACCCTGCATGGACCCATCTGTGTAAGTTATAAAATATACCTATCTCCGGAAATTAAGTATGTGCTTACTTTTTCATGCATGCACTTGCATTTCCAGTTTTGCTGGGTAGGCTCATTCCAAAATGCAAGACAGCCACATTTCATGACCAGGTTGATCTCCCTGGTCATGACCAATGGGGAGATGCAGTTCCCTTTCGGGGAATGTGGAGGAGCAACCAGACCATTAGAGAGGCCTAGCAGGACCTCCGCAGAAAGCTAAACCATGGAGTCTCAAACTTTGGAGTGTAAGTACCTGAAGGAAACATGCTGGTCAAAAAAAACAACCCAAAAAACCCAACTATGAGCAACCAGGATGGATGTGCAAAAGCACATAAACTAGTTGCAGTTCTTTGTAGTCTGCTTGCAGTTTTGCACAGAAGCCTGGGAGAAGGTTGCACGTGTAAAGGTCCATTCTCACACATGGGCGCGCTGCGGTTATATGCAGCCCCAATGTCACAGCTGCCAGCGTGAAAACTTTCTGTTTGAAAACTGGATCAGAAAAAGAATATGCACAGACCTGCATCTGCTGTTTGTGGGGGCACTTTTTCTGGTGACATTGTGCACGTAAACATGTGCATGTAATTGTGCCTGAATGCGTGTAAGAAGTAACCACTCCTTGACACTGCCCCCAGGTCCGCTTCCTTTCTCTGCATGTAAAAGCACATACAGGGGCGGATTTTAAGAGCCCTGCTCGCGTAAATCCGCCCGGATTTACGCGAGCAGGGCCCTGCGCGCCGGTAAGCCTATTTTACATAGGCCTACCGGCGCGCGCAGACCCCGGGACTCGCGTACGTCCCGGGGTTTTCGGAGGGGGGCGTGTCGGGGGCGTGTCGGGGGCGGGCCCGGTCGTCGCGGCGTTTCGGGGGCGTGTCGGGAGCGTTTTGGGGGCGGGTACGGGGGTGTGGCTACGGCCCGGGGCGGTCCGGGGGCATGGCCGCGCCCTCCGTACCCGCCCCCAGGTCGCGGCCCGGCGTGCAGGAGGCCCGCTGGCGCGCGGGGATTTACGTCTCCCTCCGGGAGGCGTAAATCCCCCGACAAAGGTAAGGGGATGGTTTAGACAGGGCCGGGCGGGTGGGTTAGGTAGGGGAAGGGAGGGGAAGGTGAGGGGAGGGCAAAGGAAAGTTCCCTCCGAGGCCGCTCCGATTTCGGGGCGGCCTTGGAGGGAACGGGTTAGGCAGCGCGGCTCGGCGCGCGCCGGCTATACAAAATCAATAGCCTTGCGCGCGCCGATCCAGGGATTTTAGTGGATACGTGCGGCTCCGCGCGTATCTACTAAAATCCAGCGTACTTTTGCTTGAGTCTGATGCGCAAGCAAAAGTAGGCTGATCGCGCTTCTTTTAAAATCTACCCCACAGTGTATACTAGCTGTACACATATACTATTACACAGAGAAGGTAGGCAATTTTGAAAGAGCCCATTTCCATGTGTAAAACACTGTTTTGCCTGTGGTAATGCAATTGAAAATTGTCCTCCCAGTGTGGTACACAAAAGCAGCTCTGTTATAGTGCAGAAAGATTATTTAATATGTACACTGTTGTGTCTGCTTGATATTAAATAGTACATCATTCTTTGCCTACCTATCCGCACCATTCAACTTCCATCTGTGCTTCCTGGACATTAGCAGTCCACCACCCCATGCTCCCTGAGAAAAAAGATAAGAAAATAAATGAAAAAACATTGAATAGCAGAGCAGTCTGTATTGACTAAATCTGTCATTGAAATTCTCTTGTCCCTCTGAATATGTTTCTAGCAAAGCACATCGCTGCATAGAGAGAAGTTCCACTTTCCTGGCAAGCAGCAAGAGATGTTGTTCAAAGTTATGGGCATATGGCAGACAGGATATACTTATTCTGGGACAAGTGTCTACAGCTTCTCTTGAAGAGATAGCTAAAACTAATCACACCATCAGCTCATTCTCTATCTGTCCACATCCGACTCTATCTCAGTATAATACCTCAGCCTTGAATGTTCAACAGCCATTCAATGATTTTCTCTTACCCAACTACTTTACTGGCTAGCTTTTTAACTTTTATTTTAACTTTTATTTTGGATGAGGTAAAATGGCATTCCTTTTCTTCCATCTTATCTCTTGAACACTTACACCTGATTGTGACTTGTATGGAAGCAATCTGTGTGCTTGATTCCAGCAAAGGACAAACATGAATATACAAATCTATACGTTCACTTTTCTATTATTTTTAAAATTTGTGGGTGAAATGTGAACCCGCATTTAAAGAGTATTCTCGCAGTTGAATTCGCCGCATCAACTCTTTCGAAAAGGCTATCGATTTGATGACCCGTGATTTCCCCTGACGCAGGACTACGGTCCGAAACATGGCCATGTCGGGACTTGTGGGACTTCATTATTGTGGATGAGTATTCCTTCTTCATTAGCCATGCAGTATTAATGGGAAGTTTCCCTATAATTTTCGTATCGACTTTTTAAGAAAATTTAGAAAAATTAAGTAAAAGTTTTGCAGGATTTATTAAAAGTAAATTAGACCCCTATGGTAAACGAGAAGATATTTAATATGTTTTACTCGTGAATAGAGGGTCTTACATTAGTAATTTGGCGACAGAGTGCTTTCTGTAAAAAGTGACCAATACATTTATTCTTTTGTTATTGTTCACATTAATAGTTTAGGCCCATGAATGGAGCTGTAATATGTAAATGAGTAACATTTGGTGAAAATAACAAAAGAAACTGTGCCTGTGGATCATACTTCATCTCTGGGAAGGAGAGAAAAGTCCAAGTCTCTACCCCAAATAGCACCTTACTGAGGAACATGCTGTGTCATACAAAGATGTTTGGTGAGAGTGGAATTTCATACTTTAAATGCAGTTAAAAAATACATACTTACATCCACATGCATCCAGATCTTGTATTTCTTGCAAATATCAGCAATAGCTATGAGAGGATCAAATGCACCATAGACTGTGGTTCCTGCCGTGGCACTTACAAAGAAAGGAACAAATCCCTACAGATATGAAAAAAGAAAATAACATATGAAATAAAATATTTTTGATACATTTTGAGAACAATTTTCAATTAGCCCGCATAGCTGCAAATAACGCAAGTATTTTTAATGCACCTATTTAATGCGATTTTTGGGGGGAGACACAACTCACATTGTTTTCTTTAGGAAATTAGCAGCTGCAAAGTATGCACAGAGGATCATTTTCAAAGTAGTGTTTTACCCGCAGAAATGGCCCCTTAGAAAACTGTGCAACCGATATACGCGTAAAATGACACCAGTACACACAGTGCACACTTTTATGCCCATAGGGGAGAAGCGTTCCAGGGGGTGGAGTCTGGGCAAGACTGGAACCTTCATGCTTACTTTTCAATTTTAGACAATACATACATAAATTCTCTCAGCAAAATAGCAGGCGAACTTGTGCGCATTTGGTTTTGCTAAAAATAAATAAAAATAAATAAAAATAAATAAATTTAAGTGTAAGTTTTGCTTTGAAAATTGCTCTAACTTTATGTGGCCTATTATAAAACTACCACTTAAAATAGTCTATTTATGTTGCACCTGTTATGTGTGCAGGTGACCAAGCGAGGATGAATTAGTGCTTGTACAATAAATAATCACCTTTGCGCGTGCTCTTTTACAAGTCCAACATAAGCATACCCAGAGGACTGCCTCTTTTTAACAAGGCTAAAGGTCCATTCACTACGGTAGCCACACACATTTGAAGAGGTCATTCCTTTTACCTTGGTAAATTCCTGTTTACTGTCACAAGGGCTGGAGTGAGGAAATACTCTCTCAGGAGCAGGGCAGGACCACAGGACAAGAGCTGGGCTGGTCTTCTGCCTAGCCAGCCCTTGGGTGCTGGGGGTCAGGAGGCCTTAACTGGACAGGCTGGGTAGGCTGGACAAGGCAGGGCAGAGACAGGCTGGACATTGTGGACAGAGACAGAGGCAGAAGCAGAGGTCTAGGTGTAGATACAGACAGGGAGCCAAGAGCAGGAGATTGGAAATGGCAAGGATTGAAGACTGGAGTAGTCAAGGACTGGAGACTGGAACAGATGAGGTGCTGAGGACTGGATGTTGGAGCAGGCTGAGGTCTGAATCCTGGAACAGGCAAGGGGCTGGACACTGAATATTGGAGCAGGCTGAGGACTGGATACTGGGGCAGGCTAAGGACTGCATACCGAGCAGGGACTGGGCTGGATACAGATAAAGACTTGGTTAAAGCAAAGCAGGGAAAGGATACTGAGGACTAGACTGGGCAGGGCACAGCAAGACCAAACAAAGATGGGACTAAGCAAGGCAGATTAGGGCAGGACTGAGACAAGGTTAGGAACAGATAAGGACAACATAAAAAAGGAACACAGAAGCATGAAGGCAGCAAGGCTGGAGGCCCAAAGGCCACTGAGCAAGGTAAGGCTTGAGTAGGTCACAGAGCTATGCCTAAGGAAACAGAAGGCCTGGAGGCCACAAGGTATGGTAAGGCCTGGTTAGGCCACAATCAAGGAGTAAAAAGCAAGGAACAAGAAGGCCCATAGGCCACAGGATAAGGCAAGGCTCAGGTAGGCCACAAGACATGGAGCAAGGCGCAGGAAGGCTTGGAGGCCACAAGGCATAGAGCAAGGTAAGAAAGGCCAGGACAAAGAGTCAAGAGTGAGTCAATGAAATGGCGTCTAGGTTCTGGCAAGGCAGAGTTAAATGGGGCTGGAGCTTGGGTGTTATGCAGGCAGCAAGGTGGAGCTTGGCAAGGCTGGAAGTGAAGCTTACTGAGGAACCCTGGTGGAGAAGAGGCTGCATCAGGTGGGTGAGTAAATGGCTCGGGTAGCTTGGAACAAAGCTCGCTGGTGAGACAGTACCACAACAGGCTGGATCAGGGTACAGTGAAGCTGCATGGTAGGCAAAATCGAGACATTCACCTTGTGAAAAACCTTTGAATGTTGGCCTCTCCAAGTAATATCTAAATATATGGCAAATGCAGATTTACAACAGATGAATACATTTCTGTTGTAGGTGCTTATCTAGCCTGTCTGAATAAGTCGGAAATTCACTGGCTCATGGCACAGTTTCTGCATTGGGCTTAGCAAAATACTCTGTAAATTCAAATGTCCCTTCGTGTTTTTAGCTGATAACCTGAATTGTGATTGTAAATATTGAAAATGCTGACTACAATCTAAAAATTTCCATAGGTCATAAATATGTTACTGGAATTTTATTTTAATACAAATTAATGTCACTGTATGTTAATATTACAGCTTTGGCCTGCAGGTGGCAGCAGATTTCCAAGGCTGTATAACTATTTCAACTAAAGAAGATAAGCTTCAAATTGTAAATCTCCAGTCTTGAAAAAAATTATGCTGTATAGTAGGGATAATTTGATTCTTTTAAATTTGAGCTAGAAAATTGTAATAAAATTTCACTTTAGGTTTCAGAAATTTTAAAGCATGCACAACTTAAAACCTTTATTCATGTTTAAATGAATAAATGAATAAATGAATGAATAAATTTAAATGAATATACCATCCAAATTATCAGGCTGATGCAATACAGTATGCTTAGCCGAGTGCACTGGTTAACCCGTGGTTGGACGCGTGTTTTGGACGCGCATCCACAACCCCTTATGCTATAAGTGGAATAGCGCATCCAAAATGCACGTCCAACCCCCCGCGAAGCTGATAGCGCTCATCACATGTTAGCTTTTCTCCACCAATGCAAAATAAAAATGTGTGCCCGACGAGCACATTTTTGTCCTCAGAAATTAAGGCCTGCCCGGAGCAGGAGTTAATTTTTGAGCGGCCCAAAAAGTATACAAAACTACTGCTTTTCTGTACTTCCTGCAACTTAATATCGTGGCGATATTAAGTCAGAGGAACAAAAAGGAGAAGAAAGTTTTAAAAAAAAATTATGCAGCTCCAGTGCCGAGAAGGCACTGGAGCCGCATAATTTCCTCTAGTGCCTCTTTTTTACCATGGCAGCTGATTTAAATATTAAAAAGGACACCCCAGAGAGTTTGATTGGCGCGCGTTAGGAGAGCGGGCGCTCAATCATGAGCGCCCATTGTCCCTGCACCAATATTGCATCAATATGTCAGCAGAGAAATAATTGAACTGTCCACCCCCAGACTTTGGAAGAAGTCTCTTGCCAACAGATAAAATCCTTATTAGAGCTGAAGCATTTTAATTAATTCATTAAAACATGCAGATGTGTGTTTTATCATTGCAGGATGACTCTCATAAAAGTTTTTGAAAAGGAAATATTGAGGTCGATATTTAGTGCCACTTAAGCCAGATATGTTTGGACTTATTTGGCTAAGTGGCACCATTTCAATATTTAGCTGTGTTCAGCTGCAGCTATATAGCAGGATAATTGTTTATCCAGCTAAATAGTTACCAGCTAAGTGGGGTGGGAGGGACAGTGAATTCTGAGTCAAAGCTATTTTTCCAATTAATTTTGCCAAATAAGTGCCGATATTCAGCCCCATCTGGCTAAGTTAGCCAGATAAGTTATGCTTGCTATTGGGAAGGTTTAAAGTTAGCTGGATAAATGTATCTGGCTAACTAATAGATAGCCGGATATAATCAGTGACATCGCTATGCCACTGAACATCACAGCTAAGTTAGCCAGAAATATTTAGGTAGCTTAACTTGCTCACCCAGGGAGTGGCTGAATATGGACCTCACAGTTTTCTTTACAAGTTGCCGTTTTTTAAATTTATAGTGGCTTTTTCAGGACACAATGATAGGAAACTGCAGCTTTTCACAGCTACCATTTTATGAAACTGTGACACGAGGGCTGATGCTAAACAATGTGCTCAGCCCAGCACGCTGTTTACCCTGCAGTTGGACATGTGTTTTGAATGCGCGTTCACAGCCCCTTATGCTAAAAAGGGATTCATGCGTCAACACGTGCTCAACACACCGCAAAACTAATAGCGCTCATCACATGCAAATGCAAGTTGATGAGGTTATTAGTTATTCACCCCACACGCAAAAAAACAGTGTGCCTGACCCGCACATTTTTACGCTCAGAAAGTTGTATAGAAAAGCAGAAAATACTGCTTTTCTGTACATCCTCTGACTTAATATCATGGCGATATCAATTCGGAGGAACTAAAAGTTTAAATATTTTTTTTTTTTAAAAAGTACCGGTGGTCAAGTTAGGGAAACGGATGCTTAGTTAACGAGCATCCATTTTCCTAACCCATGGCTGTGCACCAGTTATGAAAAATGACACTCGTAAAATTGAGCGTCCGCTTTCCTAACCGCAGACAGCTGACCTCTCCTGGGCGCCTGCTGCCAAGGAGGCACTAGGGGGGCATGCAATCGACCCTAGCACCTCCTTGGCAGCACGACCCCTCTTTTAATTATTGAATCTTGCACCCAGGAAAGATGCCTGAGCGCACGTTAGAAAAGCCGGCGCTCGACATTAAGTGCCTGCTTGACGCACTTTTACTGCATTGGCCCCAGCGGGTGAAGAAGGAGATACATTTAGTTAATCCCTGATAAAGGCGATGTGATTGCCAAAACATTTGCCGTGTCAGTCATTTTGAGCAGGAGCACTACAGTATGAAATCACTTTGGAGCACATGGAAGAGAAATACTTTTCACGTCTATTTGCATTTGATCATATCGAGATTTATATATAAGGAAGGAACAGTTAAATTATTTGATTTATAGTGCTGCCTACTGATCCTGTCTAAACCCCATCATGGGCAGATTATTCCATTATGGCCCAAGTATTGTTCTGATACCATATTTTTAAATTAATTTCCTTTGCATCTCAGTTCTTCAGTATTAGATCCCTCTTTATAACAATCAATGAGGCTTGTGTACTAGGGATGTGAATCGTGTCCTCGATCGTCTTAACGATCGATTTCGGCTGGGAGGGGGAGGGAATCGTATTGTTGCCGTTTGGGGGGGTAAAATATCGTGAAAAATCGTGAAAAATCTAAAAATCTAAAAATTGCAAAACCGGCACATTAAAACCCCCTAAAACCCACCCCCGACCCTTTAAATTAAATCCCCCACCCTCCCGAACCCCCCCCCCCAAATGAGTTAAATAACCTGCGGGTCCAGCGGCGGTCCGGAACGGCAGCGGTCCGGAACGGCAGCGGTCCGGAACGGGCTCCTGCTCCTGAATCTTGTTGTCTTCAGCCGGCGCCATTTTCCAAAATGGCGCCGAAAAATGGCGGCGGCCATAGACGAACACGATTGGACGGCAGGAGGTCCTTCCGGACCCCCGCTGGACTTTTGGCAAGTCTCGTGGGGGTCAGGAGGCCCCCCACAAGCTGGCCAAAAGTTCCTGGAGGTCCAGCGGGGGTCAGGGAGCGATTTCCCGCCGCAAATCGTTTTCATACGGAAAATGGCGCCGGCAGGAGACGACTGCAGGAGGTCGTTCAGCGAGGGTTCCGGCGCCTCGCTGAACGACCTCCTGCAGTCGATCTCCTGCCGGCGCCATTTTCCGTACGAAAACGATTCGCGGCGGGAAATCGCTCCCTGACCCCCGCTGGACCTCCAGGAACTTTTGGCCAGCTTGTGGGGGGCCTCCTGACCCCCACAAGACTTGCCAAAAGTCCAGCGGGGGTCCGGAAGGACCTCCTGCCGTCCAATCGTGTTCGTCTATGGCCGCCGCCATTTTTCGACGCCATTTTGGAAAATGGCGCCGGCTGAAGACAACAAGATTCAGGAGCAGGAGCCCGTTCCGGACCGCTGCCGTTCCGGACCGCTGCTGGACCCGCAGGTTATTTAACTCATTTGGGGGGGGTTCGGGAGGGTGGGGGATTTAATTTAAAGGGTCGGGGGTGGGTTTTTAGGGGGTTTTAGTGTGCCGGCTCACGATTCTAACGATTTATAACGATAAATCGTTAGAATCTCTATTGTATTGTGTTCCATAACGGTTTAAGACGATATTAAAATTATCGGACGATAATTTTAATCGTCCTAAAACGATTCACATCCCTATTGTGTACTAAAGTCAGGGCTGTTGCAAGGTAGTGACTTCTGCCTTGCTCCCGTCCCCCCCTCCCGATCACACCGCCCCCACTGGTCTCGGCCCCGGCTCCTCCTACTTTGTTCGCGCCGCCCACTGTATGCATCTCAGGGCTACGAGCAGTGCGTGCTGCTCGCAGTCTGACGAATTTCTACTCCTCTTTGCCATTAGCGGTTCTGCTCATGGCACCACCTGGCTGCTCTTTGGCGCCCCCTAAAGGTGGGCGCTATAGGTGACTGCGTAAGTTTGCCTAATGGACACACTGGCCCTGACTAAAGTGCATATTTTTATGTATGTTTTAAGTGTGATATTTTTCTACACATACAAAAGAGACCTGTAGAAAAATATTTCACATACTTTTTCTACAGAAAACTTCACAATGACTTACAGTTAAAGCTTTATGTGAAATTGGTCTTGCAAAGTCAATTTCATTATGCACTGTTTATGAGCTGGTTTGCATTATTTTGCCTCACAGCAACTCACTAATAATAAATTTAAAAAATTTACAAATGTAAAAACACACACACAATTTTACTATTTGTGAAGCTGAAAAGCTTTGCAAAGTCTGCTTCTTGTGATAAAAGGAAAAATAGTGCATATAATCACAAATAGGGGTAGATTTTAAAACATGCGCAAGTGCTACCCAGCACGCACACATGGACTCGCAATTTTATAACATGCATGTGCCGAGCCCATGCTGCCTTCCCCTGTTCCCTCCCTTGGAGTGGCCTCGGAGGGAACTTCCCTATCCCCCCACCCTACCTTCCCTTCTCTTCCCCTACCTCCCCCGTCCTTTCCCCCTATCTTTCTCTTTCTTTTCTTCTGTTGCAAAACTTACTTTAGCCCTGGGGCCGAAGTAAGCTGCGTGTGCCGGCCGACTGCCTCTGGCCACGCCCCTGCCCTGCCCCGCCCCACCCCCGGACTGCCCCTTTTGCAAGCCCCAGACTTACACGCGTCCCGGGGCTTTATGTGCGTCGCCGGGCTTTTTGAAAATAGGCCCAGCGCGCATAACCTTTTGAAAATCCGGCCCATAATGCGCCGATTTGCCATTTTTTCATGTTGAACGGACTTCGCAAAATTTATCTCTCTTTACCACATCGACATCTCTGACTCGTAAGTTACCTTCAGGTCTAAACGGTCCTAATATTTTCAACTCTTATTTCAAAATCTTCTAGAAGTTTCTCAATAAATAAAATATTCAAATGGGAGTTGAAAGAGTTGACCCAGTTGCTTGGTGGTAAGTGCTTTGACACCTACTAGTCAGACTTGGGTTTGCATTAGCTAGGTTCTAGAGGGATTTAATGACTCACTTTTCCTGTCTGAACTCAAGACAAGATACCAATTCATATACAGTTTGTAGGTCCCTTCCCTAGTGGGCTTATGCAAATTAAAACAGGATAAAACAGTAGGGTAGCCTCAATAGTCGCCAAAAGCTTCAATCTTCTGTTTCTTACAATTCAAGTTTGCATCTGAGACAAGGGAGAGTGAAATGAGTTGTCCAAGGTCACAAAGAGTATCAGTGGTGCTTCTCAGGGTGGTGCTTTAAGCACTACATTCCTTCTTCGCTCCAGAGAGCTGTGCTTTGTGGCCCTGAGCCAAGGGCTGTTACTATGATGGCTGTGCTAACTTGGACAGCACATTTAAAAATAAGGTCAAAACCTCAGACAGTTGTGAATGAAAGCTCATGGCATCATAGCCAAGTATCAACGTGAAGCTGTAAACTAAAAGGAGAAAACTGCAGGGCAACTCCTACTCAATCAAACAGGAGCTGGAAACCATAACTGATTCTGATTCAGAATCTGAAAAAGCATGGAGACTGGCAATTTAAGGGATAATTTTCAAAGTCATTTATAGGCATGAAACATGGTTTTATGCATGCAAATGGCTGTTCTAAAACTGACCTGGGTTCAGTGCACTTAATAGCATGCACATAACCCAGTGGGACCATATATATTGTTCCGCCACAGAAAGATGTTGGACATCATCACAATCTTTAGTTGTTCTTTGAGGCCATATGTGCACCAAAATAAGGGTCATACTATAATGAAGGCCTACATCTTTCTATGGCAGAAAAGATCCTAAATGAGAAATTCAGAGCATACATTGGCAAGCATTTAAACTAGAAGATGCGGATGGCAAATACAAGTGGATCAATTCAGGATGTAATCCTGACAAGCATATGTAGATAATGGGGAAAAAAAATAAATACTTTTAAACAAATAAATACATTTATATCCTACCCCTCTGAATAGTTCACAATACAAAGTAAATAAAAACATATTAAAATACAAAACAAAAACAAAGTTAATTACAAAATCTGATATAGATGAAATAGTATTAGCAGGGTATAGAGCTGAGACAGATAATTCTGCTGGAATGAAGGGCTGGAGATAATCCAAGGTGTTAAATGATTGCTTGAATGGATAGGTTTTTAGTGCATGCTTGAAACATTTAGGGTCATTGATGGTGCGGCTTGCAATGGTAATGAGGTCCAATAAAGTGGCCCCCACTATGGAAAATGTGTGTTTGCGAGTCTTAGACTATCAATCCAATTTCGAAGAAAGAACATCAAGTAAATTCTGATTGGTGGAACAGAGATTTTGAACAGGAGCATGAATCTTTAAGAAAGAATAGTGACAGCCAATTTGTAGCAGACTCACCAGTGAATGGGAAACCAGGAAAGGAAAAATAATATGGAGGCCACATGGTCATGCAGTCTAGTACCTGTAAGGAGTCGTGCTGTAGCATTCTGGATTTGATGAAGAGATCTAAGTGCATAAATTGGAAGTCCCAATATATAGAGTGTTACAATATTAATCCATGGCTGAGAAAGTTAAAGATTGCAGGACTGTACTAAAACCTTCAGGACTAAAAAATGGATGGAGTTTCTTGATATTATTTATTTATTTATATTTATATTCTGCTTTTCAGCACTTCAAAGCGGATTACATTCAGGTACTAGTTCATTTCCTGCAGCAGGGTAGGGGAGGAGATCAGGTATAAGATTATACAGTGTATAATTGAACCAAAAAGAAATAGCTGGTAAACTATGAGCATAAAAGTCACAGTCTAAGCAATAAAATTCCAGTTCTGCAAACCCTAATGGTGGAGATAGACTTAGATACCACACACCGAAACGAAACCTCCGATCCTCTAACACTGGTCTTCTCCACATCCCCACACCAAAAGAAGCACATCTATCCTCAACAAGAGAACACGCACTGTCCATAGCCGGACCCTCACTTTGGAACAACCTTCCAGCACAACTCAGATCGGAACCCTCAACACAGCTCTTCAAAAAACTCCTAAAAACCTGGCTCTTCCGCCAAGCTTTCCCCCAATGACCCTATCCCCCCACCACCTTCCATCGCAGCACCACACTTCCCGTCCAACCCTTGTCACATATAGTCTCTGATTCCTTGTTACCCATGACGCATAGTAAATGCATAAATGAATAACTAAATAAAGAAATGAAACCCTTTTATACATTCTTTGGTGCACAACTCTAGGGCATATTTACAGAGTCCTTGTAATAATCCTAGACATACAACCCTGGTATATAACCATTGTATATAGTCCCCTTGTGTTATAACCACTGTATAAAAATCCACTGTATTTTAAAACCAACACTTATACTAACCTCCCTCTCCCTCTACGTAACCAACCAAATATGGCCCTTAGTGACCTTGGACAAGTCATTTTACCCTCCATCGCCTCAAGTACAAAACTTAGATTGTAAACCCTCTGGGATAGGAAAATACCCACAGTACCTGAATGTAAACCGGTGTGATATCTCTGATCGAATGTTGGTATATAAAAATAATAAATAAAGAAATAAAGAAATATTGTTCTAATTACAGTGACATGGTTCAGTGAGTCTCATGAATGAGGTATGGCCATACCATACCATATGGCCTTAACCATTAAGCCTTATGCTTCACTTTTGATGCAACTCCAACATTACTCTCTGCGTCAAAGGCAGGGGGGGTGACAAGAAATTTGAATCAAACAGTTACCAACAAGGGCCCTGAACTTGGTGGTCGGTGAAACAGATAAGTATGGGAAAATAAGTGTGGGAGCTTGCTGGGCAGTCTGGATGGGCTGTTTGGTATTTTTCTGCCATCATTTCTATGTTTCTATATTTCTGTGTTACTGAGTTATATAATCTGTATAGAAAGGGGAAAGAATAACTCTTTATGTAAAAATATATATATATATTAATGCAACTGAAATGCAGGGAGCATAGGGAAAGGAAGAAGCACTGTGGACTATCTTAGAAAGAGGCAATGGCATTTCCCTCCAGACTGGTGTAGTCTACAGACCTCCAATCCAGATGGAGGAATTACACAGCGATCTGGCTGAAGATATAAAAGTGGGAATGAAGGGAGAAACGTTGTTGGTAGGAGACTTTAACCTGTTGGATATGGGTGTCCATCTGAGCAACGGAGATCATCAAATGGCATGTTTTCATATAATGGCCGAGGTGGAGAGAAATCACACAAAGTTCAAAGTCTTAGATTTTAAAAATACTGACTTTGGTAAAATGGCAAAGTACCTTAACTAAGAGCTGGCAGGATGGGAGGATATAGGTGAAGTAAAAGAACAATGGGCTATAATAAAATGAGGGTTTTTTTTTCATTTCATTTCATTTTCATTTATTAAAATGTATTTAATGCTTAACACTTGCGGCCTAAGCAATGTACAAACTAAACATATTATCAAAACCAAATTCATACACATTTATGGTCATATAAATGAGCAAACAAAATTTGACTTTATTTGAACTACTGTACACCAAAATGGTGACCTCCGCTGAAGAGGGAGGCATGAGACTTAATTAACTCCAGTGCATCCCTAGTAGACATCGTCATTTTACAGAAGAAGACAGAAGAGGACATCACAAGAGGTGTGGGCTCCAACCCCTGGGTCTGGACATCGGTCTAGGCATTGGGACCTGGCCTCCAGGCTGGTTCCTAGCCGGTACTGGGGCCCAGTGTCATGCCTTGGTCTGGGCCAAGGCCCCAGCATTTGGACCTGGCCTCAGGACCACAACTTGGTGACAGGCCTGGGCCTTGGCCTAGGCTGAGGCCCAGGCATCAGGATCAGGCCTTCAAGCCTGGGCCTTGCATAGGCCCTGGGCCGAGGTCACAGTGCCCGACCGTGGCCTAGGCCTACATAAGGCTGATGCTTTAACCTGGCCCTAGGCCTTATCATTGGATCCCCCAGGACCAAGTACGTGAAGTTTGGAGAGGTTCCTGGGCCTCTCATTTTTTCAGGTGGGAGGGATGGGTGGTGGGAACGGTAGGCCTCGGGAAGCACTGTTTCTTTTTTTTTCTTTTTTTTTAATTTTTATTTCATTTTTTAAATAAAATAAACATTAAATTAAAAAAAAAATTAATGTGGGAACCCCCCAAAAAATAAAAGCAAAAACAAAATGAAATTTTTACCTCTTCCCATCTCTACTATAATTTATTTTTAAAAATAAACTAGTTCATTAGCACTGTCAGGCTGATACAGCGCACTGTTAGCCCATGTTTTTGACGCGCTATTTTTACCCCTTATACAGTAAGGGGTAATAACGCATGGAAAACGCGTCGCCAACCCCCCCCCCCCCCGAAACTAATAGCATCCGTAACATGCAAATGCATGTTGATGGCCCTATTAGTTATTCCTGCGCCATACCGATAGTAAAATGTGCAGCGAAGCCGCACATTTTACTTTCAGAAATTAACGCCTGCCCAAAGGCTGACGTTAATTTCTGCCAGCACTGGGAAAGTGTACAGAAAAGCAGAAAAAAACTGCTTTTCTGTACACCCACCAACTTAATATCATAGAGATATTAAGTCGGAGGCCCCAAAATTTAAAAAAAAAATTAAAAATCAGCCCACGGTCCGTGGGTCAGAAGACGGATGCTCAATCTTGCCGGCGTCCATTTTCCGAACCCGTGGCTGTCAGCACGTTTGAGAACCGACACAGGCAAAATTGAGCGTCGGCTGTCAAACCCGCTGACAGCCTCCGCTCCTGTCAAAAAGGAGGCGCTAGGGATGTGCTAGTGTCCCTAGCGCCTCCTTTTATCTTGGGCCCTCATTTAAATACAGAATCGCTTGCCCAGGAGAGTGGCCTGGGCGCACATTGGGAAAGCGGGCGCTCGCCTCGGAGATCTGGCTCTCCTGCTGATTTTACTATATCAGCCTGTGTGTTTGTAGATGATTAGCAATCCAGGTAAGTGAATTGCTATAAGATCCTAGTATTCTTAGTAAATGTTCTGTGAATGCCTTTGTGAGAAAAAAATTGTTATGAGGTGGTAATGTCCTCAGAAACCCTCAGAAAATAGCTTGTAGATAAGGTTCTTTCTCAAGCAGAAACCCAGTTGGCAGGTAGAAGGTTGCCAGGAGAGTGTCATGTGCTCAGGTTAAGGTGAGGCCATGCATTGCATTCTGAGACCCTCAAGTCGCCAAGGCTTTAAGCTTTGGTTGGTAGTAGTGATAGAGCAAAGGCATTATTGACAGATATCCTTTTTCTGGTGGCATTGATGGGATAATCAGGCTCAGTGTGTGGGCGAAGGATCACTACACACTGTGTGGTTCAAAACGGGTTTTACTCTGCAACCTCCAGATACAGAGCACAGTGAACAACGGCAATAGCAGGAAGTTTCCCTCTCCTTTGTTAATTTTTGTTTGTAGTGTTAGGAAAGTAGCTGGAACCTGATGGTGAATGACAGTGATCCTGAGTCCACGGACATTCCTGTCCTAGTGAGACAGAAGTATCAGTATGTCCTGAGTCCTACTCCTGGAAGAAAACAAGATCACTTAATGGAAAGGGCCCAAGCACTAGTGGGACCTGATGCTATGTGGCTGAAATGTTTCATATTGACATGCAGCTTTATAAGGAAGAGTGAGAAGATCTAGAGTGAGAGGATCTAGAGTGAGAGAAGGGCAAGTAATCACATTCATCAATGACTCTAGTTCATCACTCATGGAGAAGACAGAAACTGGCTATATAGCCTGCATACAGCCCAATATGTTCATCCAGTTTGATGATACCAAAGGTGATATTAATAGCTATTTAAATATCTTTAAAAAAAATCTGCTGTTTACATGAGATACCTGAGAAGGACTGAGTGAGGTATCTGGGAAGAAAATCACTGGGAGGGCACACAAGATATTTCATGAACTGTCCCTGGAGACATGCTCCCAGTTTGGGCAGGTTTGTAGAGTCTTATTGAATCAGTATGCTATTATCCCTGAGACCTTCAGAACTAACCTCCAAAACCTGTAGAAAGGGGCAGATGATACTCA
Source organism: Rhinatrema bivittatum (assembly GCF_901001135.1). Taxonomy (NCBI): domain Eukaryota; kingdom Metazoa; phylum Chordata; class Amphibia; order Gymnophiona; family Rhinatrematidae; genus Rhinatrema; species Rhinatrema bivittatum. The sequence goes on from NC_042616.1 coordinate 137,124,932, forward strand.
CAGTGAGTCTGTAATCCAGTTACGATAGCCACCCAACTAATGGCAGAGTGGGGCTGAGTTTAAAAGCCGAGAGGGCTGTCGTGACTTGATGGTTCTGGTACAGTTTCTGTAGAGATGCTGTTTGGAGACTTGGGATAATGTCAAGATCACCAGTTTTGTATGACAGGAAGGGCAGCTGAGCTAGCTGATCTTTTTGTGGCTAAACTGTCCCTAGTTGTCAATGAAAAGTCAACAGTATGTGCAAGAGCAACCAGCCAAGGTCCCAAGTCTAATGCTCCTATGACATCAGGGTTAGTCAGCAAAACCTTCAGTTCTCTTCAGAAACCTAAGTACTTTAGACATGAGAGACTCTGTTATCAGTGCAAACACACAGAACATTTCAAAGTGGATTGCCTGACAAACCAAGGCTCCCATAAGGATCACTCCAGTCTCTGCATCAAAACTAGTAGCCTTTGTGGGTAACCCTGATCTCAAGGAAGGGGGTTCACATAGTACCAGCAATACCTGGAGTTACTGATGCCTCATCAAGCAAGGAAGCAGTGAATCTTCCACAACACTGCAGCACTCCAGTAACTGTGAATCAGATCCAAGTAACTAGGCTTCTGGACATTGGATCTAGCATTTCCTTACTGTGATCAGAGCTGGGGCCAACAGGTGAATTTCTTCCAGGGTATACTGCAGACATTGTTCTGGCTAATGGAACCTGAGAGACTATACCTATTGTCTGTGTATGTCCAAACTGGGGAACTAAACCTATCATGGAGAAGTAAGTTTAATGATGAATCTGCCAGTAGTAATGGAACCAACCGCCAGTACTTATGGAACCAACATTGGTCTGGTAAGCCTTACTCTAGATAACAGAGCTAATATTGTTTCCATGGTAATTGAATTCAGACTTGGGCAGCCCAACAGTGGAACCAGAAGAGATCCCCCCCTTTAGTTCCAGATTCTGAGCCAGTCCAGATGGAACCAGCTGACCTTGGAGCAAGGCAGAATTATTCTTCAATTCCAGACATATCAGTTCCTGAGATGACCAGGGTGGTGAGTATGGGAAAGCCTGACATGTCTGACACACCCATTGACTAGACCAGTGACCCTGACCTGATAAAGTCCTTGGCTGAGACCCTTTTAGTTGTGGATACTGACATAGGGCAGAGACTTGCTTGAAAGGAACCTCAACATACTGACCCTGACCTAGAAGGCTTACGCCTGGAGGCTGACCAACTGTTAGATACAAATAGGCTTGACTGTATCCTATGGAAAGATGGCTTACTAGACAGGGGGGGACTAATTGTATCAAAGGTAATCAGTCCTGGACAGGAGGCAGATGATTATAGTGCCCAGGGCATATCGGGAACAACTCCTGCAGATTACATTTGACATTCCACTAGCTGAATACTGGGAAGTGACACACACATGTACCAGACTGACCACTCACTTTTATTGGCTAGAGGATAGGTAAGCTCCAAGTCCCTACCAATTACAGAATAGCAGTAGATAGCTGCACTTAGCCACACTGGGAAATGACATATACTGACAGTGGTGGACTTTGCAGCCAGGTACATTGAAGTGGTAGCCTTATTCTCTATAGAAGCAGGGAAGATAGCCACTGCCCTGCTAGAGATATTTTCCTGGGTAGGATATGCCCAAGAGATACTCTCAGAAGAAGGGACTCATAGTGGAGTGAAATATATCACTACTACCCCATATTACCCTGAAATTAATGGATTGGTAAAAAGATTTAATGGACTTTAAAGAAAATGTTTAAAAACTTTGTGGAGTCAGGAGAAGGGGACTAAGAAAGGTATCTGTCCTACTTACTGTTTACCTACAGGGAGATACCCAGAAGGCCCCTGGATTTTCTCCATTTGAGCTGCTTTATAGCAGAAGGGTGAGAGGAGGATCCCTTGAGCTAGTGAGAGACACTAGGAGGGGAAAGGTGGCTTCCTCAGATCCCTCTGTACTTGACTATGTGGTCAATATGCAGCAGCATCTGGAAAACCTCATTGGTTTTGTCCAAGATAATTGCAGGCAACCAAACAAAACAAAGAACCTGGTAGAGAGTTTTAGAGGGCCAGCAAGTACTTGTCTAAATCCTAATATGTCAAAATAAGCTTCATGCTAAGTGGATGTGGCAATTGGTGCCTGAATAATACTAAAGTTATATCTATGGATCTTTAAGATAGAGAATATCATAATCTCCATGTAAATATGATAAAGGCTTATGCTGACTGCACAAATTTGATGCTGGCTGTATGTAACCCACCAGAGAAGAGTCAAGATAGTAACCCCTTACCTGATATCCGAGAGGAAGCATTAGAACATAGGAATCACCATACTGGATCAGACCAAGGGTCCATCAAGCCGAGTGTACTGTTTCTAACAGTGGCCAATCCAGGTTCTTATGGCCTGGATTGGCCACTGTTGGAAACAGGATGCTGGGCTTGATGGACCCTTGGTCTGACCCAGTATGGCATGTTCTTATGTTCTTACCTGGCAGGATCACAAGTTGTAGATTGATTCCATGCTGCTTACGCTCAGGGATAAGCAGTGGCTTTCCCCAAGTCTACCTGGTTAATTACAGTTTATGGATTTTTCCTCCAGGAAATTGTTCAAATCTTTTTGAAACCCAGCTATACCAACTGCCTTTACTACATCCTCTGGCAATGAATATCATAGCTTAATTGTGCATTGAGTGTAAATATGTTTTCTTAGATTTGTTTAAAATGTGCTTCTTAGTAAATTCATGGTGTGCCCCTTATCTTTTTATTTTTTGAAAGAGTGAACACCAATTAGCCTTTACCTATTCCACTCCACTCATAGGGGCGGATTTTCAGAGCCCTGCTCGCCTAAATCCGCCCAAAACCGGGCGGATTTAGGCGAGCAGGGCCCTGCGCGCCAGTAAGCCTATTTTACATAGGCCTACCGGCGCGTGCAGAGCCCCGGGACTTGCGTAAGTCCCGGGGTTCTCCGAGGGGAGCGTGTCGGGGGCGTGTCGGGGGCGGGCCCGGTCGTCGCGGCGTTTCGGGGGCGTGTCGGCAGTGTTTTGGGGGCGGGTATGGGGCCGTGGCTACGGCCCGGGGCGGTCCGGGGGCATGACCGCGCCCTCCGTACCCACCCCCAGGTCGCGTCCCGGTGCGCAGGAGGCCCGCTGACGCGCGGGGATTTACGCCTCCCTCTGGGAGGCGTAAATCCCCCGACAAAGGTAAGGGGGGGGCTTAGACAGGGCCGGGTGGGTGGGTTAGGTAGGGGAAGGGAGGGGAAGGTGAGGGGAGGGCAAAAGGAAGTTCCCTCCGAGGCCGCTCCAATTTCGGAGCGGCCTCGGAGGGAACGGGGGCAGGCTGCGCGGCTCGGCGCGCGCCGGCTATACAAAATCGATAGCCTTGCGCGCGCCGATCCAGGTTTTTAGCAGATACGCGCGGCTCCGCGCATATCTACTAAAATCCAGCGTACTTTTGTTTGTGCCTGGAGCGCAAACAAAAGTAGGTCTATTCGCGGAGTATGAAAATCCGCCCCAAAATTTTTTAGACCTTTCTCAGATCTCTCCTCGGCTGTCTCTTCTCCAAGATGAAGAGCCCTAATCTTTTTAGTCTTTCCTCATAAGCAAGATATTCCATCACCTTTTCAGGCTTTATCTGAAAAGTCTGTGCATGAAATTGTTCTTGGAATGCAGTTATCCCATTACCTAGAAACAGCAGCTAGAAGCAATATTAAACACATACGCTGACCTATTTTCTACTAAACCAGAACTTACCCGCTTTGCTATGCATAATGTAGATATGAGTACCATAAACCACTGAAGCAGACTGCTTTCAAAGTGTCCACCGAAGTTGAGAAGCATATAAAAAGGGAGATAGATGAGATGTTAGCGTTAAGTGTTATAAAAGAAGTCTCATAGTTCTTGGGCTTCTCCACTAGTTCTTGTTCTCAAGAAATATTACTATCCACTTCTGTGTAGATTATAGGAAATGCAATGAATATAGTGCACCTGATGTCTATCGAATGCTTTGGATAGACAGATTGTTATAATTCTTAGTGGGGGCCAAGTACCTAGTATCTTAGTTGTCGATACTGGCAGATTCTTTGATCAACTGGTTCTCTGGAGTGAATCTACCTTTACTACCCCATTTGGTCTGTATGAATATATAGTGAAGATTTTTGGTATGAAAAAATAACCTGGTACATTCCAGTACCTGGTCAATCAATTGTTAGATGAACATCAAGAACATGCTAGGGCATATCTAGATGACATCATTGTGTATAATCAAAGGTAGCATGATGATCTGACCATTTAACTGGGATATTGGATTGGATCTAGGAGGTAGGCCTGACAATCAAAACCAACATGTGTCAGGTAGGAATGGCAGAAGTTCAATATAGGATACAGAGCAGGAGGAGGACAGTTAAACCCTGAGACAGTCAAAATAGAGGCAATACAAAACTGGCCCATTTCCCATTCTAAGAAGCAGGTTTTAGCCTTCTTAGAGACAGCAGGGTATTTTAAAAAGTTTGTGACCCAGTATAGTGCAACGGCCACACCCCTGACAGACCTGACTGAAAGGAGTCTATCCAGCACCGTTTCCTGGTCACTAGAATGTAAAGTAGCCTTTCAAGCACTAAAGAATATGGGGACAATATTCAGCTACTGGCCAGCTTGCAAAGTTAGCCAGATAAACTCGGCTATCTTAAAAATAGCTGGATACTTGTATCTGGCTAACTTTAGGACTACACTATAGCATGACCAGAGTTAGCTGGATACGTTATCCAGCCAGCTCTGAATATTTGAGTTAGATGGATATCTTATTTAGCTAACTTAACTGTATCCAGGAATGCCCCCAGAATGCCCCTATGTTATTTAGCTAAATTTAGCCAGATAAGTGCCCAAAATATTCAAAAGTCGACATTTAACTGGATAATGCAAGTTATCTTGTTAAATGCCTTTTGAATATGGACTCCTGTGTTGGCTCCTTTTACAGTATTGCCTGCATCAGACGATAATTGTTAATGGTCAGTACTAGGTAGTCTTAGATATTTTAGACAGTTTTTATATGGGATTTAACAAACAAAAGTCATTTTCTTTTTCTTCTTTTGGTTTCTAGCAGCAAGCAGGTGTTTCTTGTCTTGCACAGAAGTTACAAACCACAGCAGGAACCTTGTGGGGTTGGGGAAATATATAAGCAGTATAAATTTGAATTCAGCAGCTTTAAAATGTCATGCTAAAATATTAGAGTAGAACGTGAATCATCAGCATGTGGTGCTTACAATCTGGCCTTTTGGTTGACAGAACTCAGAACATTGCAGAAAGATATCTGAACAACTAACTGCAGATGCAGAACTATGGAAATTACTGTTGAAACATACCATGATCACCAAATATGGTCTGACACTTAACTAATTCCATAAGCAAAATGTGTTTGCCATCCAATCTGACTTGAAATGAACTAGCTACCTGACAATACCTCTGATAAACAAAGCATCCCCTTGGTCAGAGAAGGTCTCACTTACATTAGGACAGCAAACTCAGTCATATCTGTCACCTATCTGAAAGAATTAGCCACAGAATACCAATATTCATTACCAAATACCAGCAATCAGGAACCAGATACCTTTGCTGACAGGATAGGCTTCACCTACAGTGATCACATACAAAACTACAAGCAGAGAAATAATTGCAACAGGCAACAGGAAGTGCTGAGAGCTGAAGACATTGCAGAGGATCTTGACAACACCAAGGCATGTCCTGCTAAAGACTTCAATTGGCCAATGACTTTTGAAGTAGATGAACTTTAAGTGATACGAAACCTAAATGGGGGTTAGATATTTCTTTTGAGTTATCGCTCGACAGAAATATCTAATATCCAATTAAGTTTTGTATCACCTCAACTTCAGAAGTAGATGAGCTCTCACATCTTTATTGCTACAGGGTATAAATGAAGGTCTGATCTTTGTAACACAGTTTTGGCATGGCTTCCTATTGTGTCCTAGTCAGTTTGTATTTAGGAAGAAGCCTGGGAGTAGAAGAAGTGTTTAAAAAATGGGTTACCTTTACATAATCACAGATCTGTGGCACAGACTGACACTTTAACTTATGGCATGGGAGCTGTACTAAATCAAGTGGACAATAAAGGAGAGGAACACATATTGTGTAACTTAGTTTTAAACTTCTGAACAGAGAGGTTGCCTACACCATTATTGAAAATGAATGCCTGACCTTTGTGTGGGCACGTCAAAAACTGAAGCCATATAAATATATGAACAGGATTTTACTGTTATCACAGATGATAAAAGAAATGGAATGGCTCCCCTATGGTGAGAGGCTATACAGGTTATGGATAAAACAGGTAAATAAAGGATGGTCATCTACCATTTCAAATACTACTATAACAAGTGGACACTCCATGAACCTATCAATCAGCAGATTTAAAACAAATTGTAGAACATACTTTTTCATTCAGTTCACAATCAAGCTGTGGAATCTGTTGCCAGAGGATGTGGTCAAGGCAGCTAATTAGAAGACAGTTTCTCAATGTCCAACTGAAAGCAACAGCAATCCCATACTAAGTATCATTGGATGATGTCAACCACTTGTGTGGCTATTTGTAGCTGCTTATTCATGGAGAAAGCAGAGTTTCTTACCTATAATAGTTGTTCTCCATGGACAGCAGTACAAATCAGCCACACCAACCCACCCACCTTCCAGAAGCTGAAGCATATTAGGGGAAATATCTAACAGAGCTCACGTGTTGGCAGTAGTGTGAGAACAAAATGAGGTGAGAAGTCTTTTTTCAGGGATATCAAAGAATGGTGGAATGGTAAGATTAAAAAGTGATTGGGAGCAATTTGTGGAAGGGACAACAAGAAAGCAGAAATTCTAAACAAATACATTTATTCCTTGTTCATTGAAGAAAACCTTGGAGAAGATCTACTAATGGTTGGCAAGGGTACAGAGTGAGATAGAGCTCATACCATTCGTGGAAGAGGGATTTTGTATGGAACTAGGAAAACTGAAGGTGGATAAAGCCTTGGGCCCAGATAAGGTACATCTAATGATACTAAGGGAGGTCAGAGATGTTCTGGCAGGTCATTGAAGAACCTTTTCAATAGATCATTGGAGATAGGAGTGGTTCCATGGAACTGGAGAAAGCTTACATAAAATTACCCTCTTAATACTTTTTTGATGGACAACAGAGAAAAAACAAAATTAAGTTAAAAAAGCGCTGGTATAAAGCTAGATGCAGAACAATGAAAGGAAACTGTATAGTTTTTCTTTCAACAACACTATAAAATAAAACAGAAATATTCTCACCTTTTGTTTAACTTCAATAATTCTTCTTTCAAGGTCAGATGGGATCATTCTTCCCCTGTAGTCAGAGATATAGATAATGATTTTGTTGTTAATATAGTTCATTTTATCTCTTTGCTGCCTAGCTGGATAATCTCATCAGGATAATATGTATTTTTACCACTTTTTATCACTAGGCTATTAATAATGATTCTATTTCCTTAGTAGAGAAATGCCATTTCATTCTATGGAAATTCATGTCTTCTGCTTCACTCGTGCATTTAATAATCTGACTCCTTGTTCAGTCTTCAGTGATCTGACACCTTGGGTATCTCCTTTATAACATGATGTGATGTGTGACCCCTCAAACATCTGAATCTTTGTGTTTCATTCCAATAATCTGACAGCTTGAGTATCTTCCCCATAAAGCAGTGATATTAACATAATATTTAAAAAATAGTCACCAATTAGACTTGGAGAGGACAATTTTCAGTCATTTCTGCATGTAATTAGTCATTTACATGCATAAATGACTGCCTGAAAATTGCCTTCCTTCAATGCATTAACATTTAGAGAAGTTCCCCTAGCACGTTTTTTGGGTGGGATCAGAAGATAATACGTTGATTGTATTGTAAGACTTACATGGCATTATTTTTTGTAGAAAGTCTGCCACACAGAAAGCAGGTACAAAAGTCTACAGGACCCTTGTACCCACTGTAGGTGCAAAGCAATAGTACATGTGAACTGTTTGTTTGAATCTTGGCACAAAGTCTGCAGGTAAAAAGTACCTAACTATTTGCATGTACTGGAAACACATGTGTGTACTTACAGATTAGAAATACGTGGCATTTTATAAACTGTGCAGCTCCTGCATTAATCTCTGCACGACCATTTCCACATGCAAATGTTATACCCGCATTTGAATGTTGAGCACTTTGCCTCCTATTTTCCTATTACCTATCCACAGGAAGACATCACCTCCTAGTTATGATTTTTTAATTTCCTGAGGAGCCTTTTGTAAGGGACTTTATCAAATGCCTTCTGAAAATCCAACTGCACTATATCAACTAGCTCATGTTTGCCCATGTGCTTTTTCACATCATTCTAGGAGATTAGTGTCCCTTATGGAACCAGTATATTAACGTGCAATACAACATTTACTATGCTATAAACGGTTCACGTTATGTACTAATTATTTACCATAACAGTTAAAATGCAGCAGATGGCAGTGCAGAGCCCAGGTTTTGTAGGTTCTGGACCACAGTACTGTTCCTTTGACCTGTCAAGCTCCCAGAATAGCCTTCAGCATTTCCACCATGGCAAAGATCTAAATGGCCAATTTGTAAATGAGTCTAACGCAAACGTGGACCAAGATTGTGGGATAGCATCTGGGGGAACCTCATATGAATGCCTTCAAAAGGCTGATGATGCCTTGCGGGCTAATCCAACTTCAACCCCACAGAGCGTGTGATGCTTCAGTAGTTTATCAAGCTGTCGCTAATTATAACACATTCAACATCCACAGCTGTGGGGTTGAAGTTGTATTAGCCCGCAAGGCATCATCAGCCTTTTGAAGGTATTCATATGAGGTTCCCCCAGATGCTATCACACAATCTTGGTCCACATTTGCGTTAGACTCATTTAAACATTGGTTATTTTCTCAGTGTCTAACATTTCTTGGATTTTTCATGTGTGTATTTACACGAAAAGATCTAAATGGAGCATGGCTTCTTTCCTTTGAGTTTCGTAAGAAAGGGTTTTAGAAACTGTCTGCCAGAGCAGTCATTTGCAGTCTCTGTTCTTCTCTTGCAGTGGTACACAAAACACCGGAATCCCCAAACTGGTGACGGCCTTGGTTATCTCCCTTCATAACGTGTTGTTTGCTTCTATTGACCTCTTACTGGACTCATCCACGAGGAGTGATAAGCAGTACTCTAGACCTGATGGAAAAGAAAGCCATTCTCTTCGGTGCTGAAAAAGATGTTGTGAATTCAGAGTCTGGATAGTGGTGGTGTCCGTGTGCTGCTCGCTGTTTGTATTACCTCTTCTACTTACACTTCCAGCAGTTCAGGATAGGGACGTAAGGCAGAACAATTTTATTTTGTTTTGTTTCATTACAATTTTTTTGTTAAATTTTGTTCAATGTCATTTTGTTTTCTTTGCTATTTTGTTTTAGTTCGCACTATTTCATTTTAGTTCACATTAAAACAAAATAGTGTGCTGTAAAATGAAAAAAGTGTATGTTATTTCATGTTAGTGTGTTCTATTTCATTTAGTGCACACCACTGGTATAGCCAGAATTGATTTTTTTGGCTAGGCCCAAGGTTAACATGGATGTACTAGGTATACTAGGTCTGAGCCTTGGCAGATATACCCTTATGGGGGAATTTTAAGTCCCCGGCATGTGCCAACACCAGCAGATAAGTACACATGCTGAGCACATTTTCAGAGCGGCCACATGTGTACCTGCCAGTATGCGCAGAAGTGCTGGGTTCTTGAAAAGAAGCGGGCTGGAGGTGAGGTCTGGCCGGGATAGCCCGAAAATTGCCTTTGGAGGTAAATTTAAAAGGAGTTATACATGTAAATGTAACATACTATCCTAGCTAATTTAAAAACGCATTTACACATGTAAAGTGCATTTTCACGTGAATATCCTATGGACAATTCAATGGCATATATTGTAACAATTTTCAAAAGCCCACTTACACAGATAACGTGCATTAACATGTGAAAAACTTAATTTTAAGCGTGTAAATGCTTTTTAAAAAAAGGCCCTTATGATGAATAATGCCTTACGGGCGGATTTCAAAGCCCTGCTCGCATAAATTTGCCCGGATTTACGCGAGCAGAGCCTTGTGCGCCGGCGTGCCTATTTTCCATAGGCCGCCGGCGCGCGCAGAACCCCGGGACTCGCGTAAGACCCGGGGTTTCTGAAAAGGGGCGTGTCGGGGGTGTTGCCGAGTGATGCCGCATTTGGGGGGCGTGGCACGGCATTTGGGGGCGGGCCCGGGGCGTGGCGCCGGCCCGGGGGCATTCTGGGGGCGTGGCCGCACCCTCCGGAACCGCCCCCAGGTCGGGTCTCGGCGCGCCAGCAGCCCGCTGGCGCGCGTTGATTTACGTCTCCCTCCGGGAGGCGTAAATCCATGGATAAAGGTAGGGGGGGTTTAGATAGGGCCGGGAGGGTGGGTTAGGTAGAGGAAGGGAGGGGAAGGTGAGGAGAGGATGAAAGAGAGTTCCCTCCGAGGCCGCTTCGATTTCGGAGCGGCCTCGGAGGGAACGGAGGCAGGCTGCGCGGCTCGGCGCGCGCCGGCTGCCCAAAATCGGCAGCCTTGCACGCGCCGATCCAGGATTTTAGAAGATACTTGCAGCTACGCGCGTATCTTATAAAATCCAGCGTACTTTTGTTTGCACCTGCTGCGCAAACAAAAGTACGCGATCGCGCAGTTTTTAAAAATCTACCCCTTAGCGTGCACCTGACAACAGATTTCCAAATAGTCTTCCACAACAATCATACATCAAGGGTGACATTTTTAATGTTTTAAATTCAATTACTTTAAGCACTTACCAATGCTAAACCATATATATATATACTTTTGGAAACATTTCAATTATATTTAAAGATATCTCAAGTGCGAGTATCCTACAATTTAATTTAAATATATCCAGAGACAATAGTGTACTATAAAGACAAATATCTCAACCCACATCTCAACATCCAGCAAGGTGTTTTACAACCCTCTAGGATGTTATAACCAAATATTTAAAAAATTACAGATAAAGAACAATAGTGGCTGGTTTGAATGATCATCAAGCGGGCTAAGTATAATTTTTATGACTAATTGCACTTTAGCTTTTTTGCACAATTTTTTGCTACAAGAGATGTGTTAATAAAGACTATTTCAGCACTTTAAATAAAATTAAATTCTTTTTGAGATAATTACAATGAGAGACAGTAAATGATTAAATGAAAATTTGCTTTATAAGGCTGATGACTGCCTGCGGCCCATTATGGGCGAGAGACAGTAGATTAAAAATACTTTAGAGCATCTGTTGATGATATTGTCTCTTTTTGGTATATGATCTTTGAGTAATAGAATAATATTCTATTTCCCTCTCTTTTTGGTGGTTTGTGATAACCAAATATTTGCCATATTTAGGTGCATTTTCAGTGAATAGGATCAACTGAAAATAATTGGGACTGTGTTATAAATAGTGGCATGTTAAAGCTTAACGCACATTTGTGAATAGGGGCTACTGCAACTGCAACATTGCTCTCTGCTTAGAAATAGGGGGTGGGGGCTGAAAGGGAAAAGAAATTTGGATTCAGTGACAACCAACATTAGCCATGACTTTTTTACAGTCTGGGGTACTGATGCTCAGACATTAAGAAAAAAAACACAGGACTGCTTCTACCGCTAAGTCGATAAGCAAAGCACGACAAGCAAAAAGGATTGATACATGGGAGTAACCTGTACAGTGCGGCAGATACTACCATGGGAAGCGATGTCCTTTCGTGGATTACAAACTGGTTAAAAGACAGGAAACAGAGAGTAGGATTAAATGGTCAATTTTCTCAGTGGAAAAGGGTAAACAGTGGAGTGCCTCAGGGAACTGTACTTGGACCGGTGCTTTTCAATATATATATAAATGATCTGGAAAGGAATACGACGAGTGAGATTATCAAATTTGCGGATGATACAAAATTATTCAGAGTAGTTAAATCACAAGCAGACTGTGATACATTACAGGAGGACCTTGCAAGACTGGAAGATTGGGCATCCAAATTTAATGTGGACAAGTGCAAGGTGTTGCATATAGGGAAAAATAACCCTTGCTGTAGTTACACGATGTTAGGTTCCATATTAGGAGCTACCACCCAGGAAAAAGATCTAGGCATCATAGTGGATAATATTTTAAAATCGTCGGCTCAGTGTGTTGCAGCAGTCAAAAAAGCAAACAGAATGTTAGGAATTATTAGGAAGGGAATGGTTAATAGAACGGAAAATGTCATAATGCCTCTGTATCGCTCCTTGGTGAGACCGCACCTTGAATACTGTGTACAATTCTGGTCGCCGCATCTCAAAAAAGATATAGTTGCGATGGAGAAGGTACAGAGAAGGGCAACCAAAATGATAAAGGGGATGGAACAGCTCCCCTATGAGGAAAGGCTGAAGAGGTTAGGGCTGTTCAGCTTGGAGAAGAGACGGCTGAGGGGGGATATGATAGAGGTCTTTAAGATCATGAGAGGTCTTGAACGAGTAGATGTGACTTGGTTATTTACACTTTCGAATAATAGAAGGACTAGGGGGCATTCCATGAAGTTAGCAAGTAACACATTTAAGACTAATCGGAGAAAATTATTTTTCACTCAACGCATAATAAAGCTGTGGAATTTGTTGCCAGAGGAGGTGGTTAGTGCAGTTAGTGTAGCTGGGTTCAAAAAAGGTTTGGATAAGTTCTTGGAGGAGAAGTCCATTAATGGCTATTAATCAATTATACTTAGGGAATAGCCACTGCTATTAATTGCATCAGTAGCATGGGTTCTTCTTAGTGTTTGGGTAATTGTCAGGTTCTTGTGGCCTGGTTTTGGCCTCTGTTGGAAACAGAATGCTGGGCTTGATGGACCCTTGGTCTGACCCAGCATGGCAATTTCTTAGGTTCTAAGCTTTCTGGGCAGACTGGATGGACCATCAGTCCTTTTCTGCCGTCATTTCTATGTTTCTATGTATTTGCAGTGAACATTGAATTTTGTGCCCCTAGGGGTATATAAGATATTTAAAACTCTTGAAAAGGGTATAATAGTCAAGAAAGATTGAGAACTACTGCCCTAGAATATATACACCCTCCAATTGGGAAGTGCAAATTGGAAAACAGAGCAACTCAGACTGCTACAGATCCCTGCATAGAAACTACATGCTAGCAGAATATCTCACCTCAGTTGCACATGCAAAACTGGTAAACTCTCAACAAATACAAAAGAACTGCACAAATTAGAAACAGAAATAGCAGACAAAAGGTGAGCTAAAACCCCCAAAAAGCCAGACTCTGCCTGCAGTATAATACAGAAAAAATATAGAAACATAGCAACATGATGGCAGAAAAAAGACCTTATGGCCTATCTAGTCTGCCCATGAAAACCTACTAATTAGCTCCACAATCCCTACCACTTCCTCAGAGATTCCATGTGCTTATCCCATTCTTTCTTGAATTCAGATACTGTCCTTATCTCCATCATCTCCACTGGATGTCTGCATCAAGCATCCACTACTCTCTCTGTAAAGTTCCTACCTTATGCCTTTGTTAACAATTTTATTATAAATGTTCTCTGTATTTGACTATGGAAATATTTTTTCCTGCTTTTTCTGTTTTATGTAAACCGGTATGATTTGCATTTTAATGTAAGAATGTCGGTATAGAAAAATTATAAATAAATAAATAAATAAATAAATAAATATCCTTAGATTACTCCTGAATCTATTCCCTTTCACCTTCAACTCATGTCCCTTCTTTCTAGAGCCTCCTTTCTGTTGAAACAGGCATGCCTACTAGGTATTAATACTATTGAGGTATTTAAATGTCTCTCTCATATCTTTCCTATCTCTCCTTTCCTCAAGAGAATACATGTTTAGATCTTTAAGACTGTCCCTGTAAACTTCAGAATGAAGACCTCTGACCATATAAGTAGTCACTAGGGATGTGAATTGTTTTTTGACGATTTAAAAAAAATCGTCCGATATTTTTCAAAATCGTCAAAAATCGTTAGAGTGCGCGATACAATAGAAATTTTCCCGATTTATCGTGAAAAATCGTTACTCCCATTACTGTCCACTAACGGGAGTTATTTGGTGGGAGGGCGGGAAAACTGGCACACCAAAACAACCCCTAAACCCATCCTGACCCTATAAAACTAATCCCTTACCTTCCCCCACCCTCCCGAACCCCCCCAAAATGTTTTACGAGTACCTGGTGGTCCAGTGGGGGCACGGAGACCGATCTCCCACTCTCGGGCCATCAGCACCATTTTGGCTGCCACTCAAAAATGGCGCCGATGGCCCAATAAAAAAAACAACCCACCCGACCCTTTAAAAATGATCCCTTAGCTTCCCCCACCCTCCCGATCCCGCCAAAACATTTTAAAATTACCTGGTGGTCCAGTGGTGGTCCCAGGAGCGATCTCCCATTCTTGGGCCGTCGGCTGCCACTCATAAAGATGGCACCAATGGCCCTTTGCCCTTACCATGTGTCAGGGTATCCGTGCCATTGGCCGGCCCCTGTCACATGGTAAGAGCACTGGCTGGCTGGTGTCATCGCTAATGAATACATATGTAACTATTACAAAACAACCATTACTGTATGCATTTCTGAACCCTGTCTTGGAACGCCCCTAAACTGTCCCTTTTATTTCCTTATAAAATGTAGGTGTGAAACTGAAACACACTTGCACTTTTGATGTTTATAAATAGCATATATGTGTGTGCATACTACTTACGCATGTATATACAATTTTTACATATGGAACCCCTTTGAAAATTCACTTCAAAGAGTGAGACTAAATGGTCAGTTTTCCCAATGGAAAGTGGTAAATAGTAGAGCGCCTCAGGGATCTGTACTGGGACCTGTGTTGTTTAACTTATTTATTAATGATCTGGAAAAGAGTGCAACAAGTGAGTATATTCAAAATAAAATAATTAAAATACAAGCAGACTGTGAGGAACTGCAGAAGGACCGTGCCAAACTAGGGAACTGGGTATCTAAATGGCAGATGAAATTTAATGTTTACAAGTGCAAAGAGATGCACATCTGGAAAAAATAATCCTAACTACATATTGTAGAGTGGAAGAACAGGTTGAAGAATGGAATGGGGTCCTCTCTCAGGGAGTAGAAGTTGTAGCTCTGGTAAAAAAAAAAGGGTCTGTTATAAAGTTAGAACATCTCTATCACGGTTTTCTGCTGGGTTCTGGGAACAAAAGCAGAGGTTGGAAAGACAAAGGATTAATCAACATCAGTTAAAGGATAGGATTAAAGGCATAAGGCAGCACAATACTATTATGCCATTAAGATAAAAGTTAAAAAAGCAGTGTTTTACAGAATGGATTGAGGGAACCGGAAATAACACGACAAAACTCTGTTTCCTGTGTTTTCAGCAGAGAGTGGTAGGGGGTATTTCAGAGAGATTGGATAATAGTTTTGTAGCTTTTTTGTCAAGTAAAATGTCATTTCTCCAGGGGATTTTGGATAAAAAATTGAGACCCTGGAGAATATAGGAGGAGGGGCTTGGTATGGTAATGGATGAAGAAGGGAGATATAGAATAGAGGGAGAGGTAAGGTAATGAGTCTGACTGAAGAAGGGAGACAGTATTTATAAGTTCATGGTGAATTTTGGGGGTGGGCAGATTTCATGCAGCTAGATTTGGATACTTTTGAAACTTTAAGCTTTGTAGAGTTAAAATGGATTCTGGCAAACAGCAGGATTATGTGCTGTGAATTTGATCCTTGCCTTTCAGAGCTAGTAGTAACTAAAAGCTCTTCCAGAGGGATTCTGCTATGTTTTTTTTACATTGTGAATAACAGTCTCACCATCCTAGTTCTTTCAGTCTGTAACTTGGGGTCATCTTTGATGCCTCTCTCTTCTTCTCTGTACACTTGCAAAACACTGCTAAAATGTGTTCATTCTCATTTCTGATCATGCTACCAAAACACTCATTCACTCTCTTGTCTCCTCCCGCTTAGACTATTGCAACTTGCTATTTGTTGGTTTCCTCTTGAACTGTCTTTCTCCAGTTCAATCTATTCAAAATTCAGCCTCACAGCTTATCTTTCTTCACAGTAAAACAGTTTATGATAGCAGATAAAGACCCAAATGGTTCATCCAGTCTGTCAGCAAGTTGTTAAGGATAGTAATTCCCACTCCAGGCAGGTTACTCCCATGCAGAAATATGGTGCTGAATTCTATGCAAACCTATCTTATGCATATTTATTTATTATGGATATCCTGGACACTAGTCCTGTGTGTGGCTCTTGAAGACTGGAGTTGGCCACTCCTGCTCTAGCCACTAGGGACCTTTATGATTATCCCAGGCCCTTTTGAATTCCATTACCATTCTTATCTTCACCACCCTGTCTGGGAGAGCATTCCAGGCATTCATCTCATCATTACCATGATGTTGTTCCTGAGTCTACCCCCTTGGAGACTTATATCTTGACCTCTGATTCTACAGCTTCCTTTCCATCAGAAAAGTTTCAATTGTTGTGCTTCATTTATATCTTTAAGGTATTTAAAAGTCTGTATCATATTTCTCATGTCTCTTCTGTCCCCCAGGGTATACATATTTAGTTCCTCCAGTCTCCTATCATAAGTCTTTCAGTATAGACCCCAAAACATTGTGGTTGCCTTTCTCTCTACCGATTCCATCCTGTCTCTATCCTTTTTTAGATTCAGCCTCTAGAACTGAACCTTGTACTCCAAGTAAGACCTTTCTCACTTCCTTTCTCCTTCTGATTATGCCTCTCTCTAGGCAGCCCAGCATCCCTCTGGCTCTGCTTGCATGTAAAGAGCCCTACTGGGTCTTTACTGAGATGTTTGTTCCATGTTAACAGGGGAAAGAGAAATAGTAGTCTGTTGGATTTTAGCTCCCCCATATGGAAGACTGAAATGTTAAAGTCCCCAGACTATAATACCCAGTGCCACCATTTTGCAGTGTGGATTTTTGGTTTGTCCTTACAAGAGGCAGGAAGGCTCTTTTTCTGCTCCCTTTTCTGATTTGTTTTTTTTTGGAGTGAGTCCTGGGAATGGAATAAGAGAAAGAGTAACTTTTACCCATTGTAAATGTGCCAGGGACAATTTTCAAATAGTTTAGGCTCCTAACCTTTGGAGTTAGATTCCTAAATTAGGCCTTTTGAAAATTTACAAGGGCTGAGTCTCTAAATTTAGGCTTCTAGTTTCATTAGGCTCTTAAATTTAGGGGCCTAAAAAGTGGGTAGATACAGGGGGAGAGATAGAACTGGAGAAACAAAGTTAGGGGCTTGGTACTGATTTTCAGAACTAAGCACCTAATTTAAATGCATAAATCTAGGCAAATAAATAGCAGTCCTAAATTTAGGAGCCTAACATTTAAGGAACTAAATTTATGTAAATTTTCAGCTGAAAACTTAGGCACCTAAGTTTGGCTGAAAATAGGTGTCAAACTTAGGAACCTAATTTAGAGGCCTAAATTTACGAGCTTGGCTTTTTTTTTTATCTGCCCCACCAAGTGTTATCCCTTTTGATTTAGAATGAAGAAAGTTTTATCCATCCTTCCTTTCTTACTTTTGGTTGTATTTTCAGTCAACTTTAATTTTAACCATCTGCCTGAGATCCCAAGGATCAGAGATTCAGTGTTAAACAATCATAAGGAATTTGGAGTCTGTCACTGAGAGAGATCCGATGGACTCTTGGAAGTCATGCAAGGAATCTCTTTTCATTCCTGGAAGGAGAAGAGGACTGCAGAGAAGACCAGTGTCAACCATCTAGTTTTAAACACTATACATTTGGATAGCGAAGAGAGAAATGAGGAAGTACCTTCAGGTACTGGTAATGACAGCAAGGATTGTGAGAAGAATGGATAAGAAGGAGGGAGTACATTATTGAACAACGAGATATAGGTATGAAAAATAGGACTTTCATTTATATAATCTAAATTGGATTTAAGAGTTCTATCCACCACCTTTTGGGAGGACGCTTCACAACTATCTCTTTAATCGGAAAGGATCAGGAGTATTAGAGTAAATTAATCCAAACAACAATATAAATTAACTTTAACTACAAGATTTATTGGAAGATACTAAAAGTGTAAATGGAATGTATTGAATAAATTTTAAAAGAACATTTTCATCAAATTTCCATCACCAGTAAAATTAAGTTGGAAACCACTATCAGCTTCCAGCATGATTATTACTACAGTATTCAAAAGATTTTTATATGTAAATACTAATTGAACAATGCTCAGGGCCTTGGAGATAATCTCCCCCCTGCCAGGGAATCTTGGACTCAGAGGTACTTGATGTTTGTAAGAAACTTTGAACCATCCGAAGTCCCTATAAGTAAAGGTGACCCCACCCGGGACCCCTTAGGGATGTTTGTTAGCTCAAGGTTAAATTCAAATTGTCATACACTATTACCCTGAGGTCTCTTTCCTAGTCTGTGCACATCAGTCTTTTACATCCCATTATCAAAAATAGCTCTTCACCCCAAATGCATGTCTCTGCACTTCTTGGCATTGAATCCTAGCTGCCAAACATTCAACCACATTCCAAGTTTTCTTA
Source organism: Rhinatrema bivittatum (assembly GCF_901001135.1). NCBI lineage: Eukaryota > Metazoa > Chordata > Amphibia > Gymnophiona > Rhinatrematidae > Rhinatrema > Rhinatrema bivittatum. The sequence continues at coordinate 137,143,515 of NC_042616.1, forward strand.
CATTGCTTCTAATTCTCTCTACTCCTTTAGGAGTGTCTACTATGTTGCAGATCTTGCTGTCATTTTAACCCTTCTGCAATATAATTCAGAAAGATATTGAACAGAACAGCATGGATTGAGCCATTTAGACTTTTAGAGTGGTGCTGGAGAAAATCAGGAGGAGCAGTAGATAAGGATGCCTGACATAAAGCTGCTACTATGTATTCTAATATGAAGTGGAAACTAAGAAAAGGTTTTATTCAGGATTTGTCAAGAAGGCAGAGAATAATCCAAGAGTTTTATTAAAGTAGTTAGATCTTTCTTAGGGGGTGGAATTGATAGGTCTATGTGTTATGACAACATGCCAGATTGTGAAGCGTTGGCCTCTTTTTTTTCAAGAAAATGTATTAAACTTTAAGATTGGGTTGGATAAGGGACAGATGAATGGTGATAAGAGTGGTGAATCTCAGGAGAATTTATTAGGACAAGAAGAAATAAATAATATGAAGGAATATGACCAGTTCTCATTGTTGGACCTTAAGTAGTATATGGGTCAAGTAAGATCATCTAATTATTTTCTGGACCCATTGGCCCTCTTATTTAATCCATAGTTTTTCAGATGAGGTTTGGGTTATTTATTGAACATTGTTAATGCTTCCCTTAGGAAGGGGAAGGTTCCATCAGTGTTGAAAAAAGCTGTGGTTATACCAATTTAAAAAAAAAAAAATTCACTGGATCCTACTGTATGTAATAATTATTGCCCAGTCTCAAATTTTTCATTTGTAACCAAGGTATTAGAAAAGGCGGTGACAAGACAGATTTCAGAATTTATGACAGAATTTGAGAAATTGGACGTTGCTTAGGCTGGGATTTCAGAGAGGCTGCAATACGGAAACTGTGTTGGTCTCCTAAATGGACAAAATCTTTCCAAGACTCAGAAGACTGGATGTGGGTGAGTCTCTATATATGGCTATTTTGGACCTCTCTAGTACTTTTGACATAGTAGGATCTATCCTGAAATGGGTTACATCTATCTTATAGTAACAATTACAGATAGTAGTTCAACAGGGAGTTGTCTGGTCCTGTAGGGAAATGACACAGGGGGTACCTCAAGGTTCTTCCTTATCGCCATTGATTTTCAATATGTTCATGGGTAATTTAATTTGGTTATTTGGGTTCATCCTATTTATTTATGCAGATGATATTCAACTCTTGGCCCTCTTGGGCCAAAGAGAGGAAGAGGTAGTTTCGCAATTAAATGTGTGGTAACTCAAGCGGTAGCAGCCTGGGACAGCCAGAGGAAAAGGAGACAGACTCTGGCTGTTCTGTAGCGTGCACTTTATTTGCAGTGTAAAAGTCAGCGAAAAAACAAAATAAGACAACTCAACCTAGCCTCAGGTTATATACAGTCCTGAAAAAAGTCAAGTCAAACAAAATATGCAGCTCATCTTAGCTTCAGGATATGCACAGTTCTCACATGTCTTGGCATATGTTACTTCTCTGCCAACTGCCCAGGGCATCTGTAATCCTTCTAGACCCTGAGGTCTTATACTCTGGTGATGGGCTCCTCCTTTCACCCAGGATTCCCTGTGGTCTTAACCTTAAGGAAGGCCATGCAGGACAACTGAGCCTGGTCCCTTACGGTAGCCTGAATGACTTTTCTGTATAGTCCTTCACATACCCTCCCCCTCAGCTCAGCTTTGCCAGGAGAGGCATCTGCCTGTACAAGGGACACCTCTCTTGATAGCAAATCTACATTGGCATTCTCCCTTCCTGCCCTATGTCGGATCTTATAGTTGAAGAGTTGTAGGGCCAGGATCCATCTCATCACTCTCGCGTCAGACTTCTTATTCCTATTTATCCATAGGAGCATATGGTGGTCCATTATGAGCATGAGCTGCCATCCCAGCAGGTAATAGCACAAGACCTTCAAGGTTCACTTGACCTCCAAGGCCTCCTTCTTGACTGTTGAGTACCACCTCTCCCATGGCATTAGCTTCCAGCTAATGTAGGCCACAGGATGTTCTTGGCCATCCTTCTTCTGGATTAAGATGACTCCCAAGTCAACCTCTGAGGCATCGGTCTGCACTGTGAAGGATTCGGTGAAGTCCAGACTTATCAGGACCGGCTCAGAGCATATTATCTCCTTTGGGGCTCTGAAGGCCTTCTCTGCTTCCTCTGACCATTGGATCTTCTCTGGTGCTTTTTATTTTAGCACCAGCCTTGTGAGAGGCTCCGCTTTCTTTGAATAGCTGGGAATAAACCTTCTGTAATATCCCATAAGGCCTAGGAACACTCTCACTTTCATTTCTATTTGCAGAACTGGCACTCAAGTGATTGCTTTGATCTTCCTGGTCTGTGGATGGACCTTGCCCTTCCTGAGGGCGTAACCAAGATACTGGCCTCTTGCCCTCCCAGCAAGCACTTAGGGTTAGCTGTTAGCCCTGCTTTCTTCAGACTGGTTAGTGCAGCCTGGAGTTGGCTAAGATGTGTCTTCCAGTCGGGACTGCAGACCACAATGTCGTCCAAGTAGGCAGCTGCGTAACCTTGATGTGGGTGGAGTGGGTGATCAACCAATCATTGAAACATTGCAGGGAAACCATGAAGGCCAAATGGGAATATGGTGAACTGGAAAAGATCACTAGATATCAAGAACGCAGTCTTCTCTTTCGCCAAGGGCATGAGAGGCACCTGCAATATCTTTTGGTAAGATCGAGGGTAGAGATGAATTGGGCAATCTAGATAATCAATTCATCCACTCATGGAATCAGATAGGTGTCGGGTTTTGAGACCTCATTGACCTTTTCAAAGTCGATACAGAACTTGATGATCCCATCTTCCTTTGACACCAATACTATGGGTGAGGACCAGGTACTGTTAAACTCCTCTATTACCCTGAGCAGGAGCATCTCCTTCACTTCAGTCTCGATGATGTGGTGTCTGGCCTCAGGAATCCAATAGGGTCACTGCCGTACCACAACTCCAGGAGCCATAATGATGTCATATTGTACCAGGAGAGTACGACCGAGCAGGTTCGAGAAGATCTCCTTGTTTTTCTCTACCAGCTGCTTTAAGTCAGCTGTCTGTGTAGTGGACATCTGTTCTTCAAAAGGAACGTGAGTTCAGTCCACTTCAGGCCTGACCTCTGGGCCAAATTCTCTTTCCTGTACCTCGCCACACTCCTGTACCACCCATGTCTTCAGGAGGTTTACATGGTAGATTTGAATTTTCTTTTGCTTATCTGACTGAGCTATTTTGTAATCCAATGGCCCTGTTTTCTCCAAGACTTCATAGGGTCCTTGCCAATGGGCTAACAGCTTGCTTTCTGATGATGGAAGAAGGATAAGGATGCAGTCCCTCGGCTGGAATATTTGTTGGACTGTGGGATGATTATAAGCTTGAGAACTCTGGGCCTTTTCCAGACATAGGCAGATCACCTCCCCAGCCTTTCTTAGTTGATCCTGCACTCAGAGGATATAGTCAATGAGATTCTGCCCAGGGTTTGCTTCGTCTTCCCAGATCTCATGAACTATGTCCAAGATTCTTCTTGATCTCCTCCTATATAGCAACTCAAATGGGAAAACCCCATCAAGCTCTCTGGTACTTTGCAGATTGAGAACAGTTCTTGCTCCTCTTCATCCACAAATTTCCTTAGCATTTGTTTGAGCATCTGGTTGAAGCACTCGACCAGGCCATTGATCTGCGGATGATACACCAAGGTCCACAGAGTTTTTACTTTGAGGAAGGTGCAGAGTTGTTTCATAACCTTGTAGATGAAAGGGACACCCTGATCTATCAGGATCTCCTTAGGCAGCCCAAGTCGCAAAAAAAACATCATTAAGATGGTCATGACCATCAGGGTCTTCATGTTCTGTAGTGAGACTGTCTCTGGATATCTTGCCCAGAGACAGTCTCACTACAGAACATGAAGACCCTGATGATCATGAATATACTTATTTCTTTGAGTCGATCTCACTAGTGGTCCCACAAGATCCATGCCCACTCTTTCAAAAGTGGTCTTTATAAAAGGCATTGGTATGAGAGGTGCTGCCTGAATTCTGGCAGATTTTGTGAGCTGGCAGGTAGGGCAGGATTGGCAATACAACTGAACCTGTTTAGTTTGGTTTATTGTTTATTGAGTTTTATATACTGTTGTATCACATATACCATCACAATGGTTTACAATATTATAAGAAAAATGAAATACAATTACAGGAGTAAAATCAATAAAAACTCAAATATAAGGCGGCTATATAAAACACAGGTATAAAATAACAATATAAAATAAAAAGTAATGACCAATAAATAGAGACTAATAAATATTAAACAGTAAAAAGTTAAAAGACCTCTTAAAAATAACATCAGTAATTAGGCTGGGCTATTTTCAATTGGGTTCTGCATAAGCACAACTGAATAACCATGTTTTAAGCTCTTTCTTGAATTTTTTTGTATTGGATTGTAGACTCAGATCTACTGGTAATGTGTTCCAAAATTTGGGGCTTGCTATAGAGATCGCTTGCTCTCTCTCTTGACTTAGATGTGCTGAATTCACAGAGGGAATCGTTAACAGGCCCTTGTTGGCCGACGTAAGGTTTCTCTGAGGGGCATGTAATTGAATAGCCGTATTTAACCAGTCAGTTTGTTCACTGTAGATAATTCTATGTAAGATACAGGCTGTTTTGTAATGTGTATGATAATGGCCGGCTGTCTCTAAATTAGTGGTATAGGTGTATTTGTCCTGCTCTGGGACATGGGAATCTTAGAGACTTTTTGAAAGAGATCATGGTCCTTCAATGGTAAAAGCTCTGGAAACTCCAACTCTCCATGGTCATGGCTGGATGAACCTGTTGTAAGTTGATTCCAAAGAGGCTTGGAATTTGGACAGCCCCATCCAATGATTATGGGGTAGGGTAGCCAAGGGAGTACTCCCACCTCAATGATATCTTGTCTGACCGAGGACTTCAGACGTACCCAGCTTGTTGTATATTGTTGATGATCCCTGGGAATACATGCCAGGGTCACTACCTTATTATAGTCAATTTGGACTGGCTTCAGCAGATCCCTCTGAATGAGCATTTTCACACTCCTAGCATCCACTAACGCTTGCGCTGGAACACCATCTAGCTCAATCGGCATCAAAAACTTAGAAACTCCCTGGCTGGAGACATCTACAAAGTTACAGGAGTATGGAGTCACCACAATAATGTCCATCACCTCATATTCCCTGTGGACACAGACTCTTGCAAAATGGCCCCTTTCTCCTCAACTGAACCATGGTAGTTTGGTGGAGGATTGCAGATGAGGTGAACAGTCTGGCTGGGCCTGCGCTGCTGTCCGTCGAGACCTCCGAGTCTTAGGACTCTGATGTTTTCTCTCTGAGTTGAGGGGCTTCTTGCGGAAACTTGCTGATTTGGACATGGTCTAGGCCTGATGATAGGCCTTCGCTACTTCCAGGGCCTTTTCAACCATAAGGCTTGTGTGTCGGCAAACCCACTGCTGCATGGGGTGGGCAAGGCTGTCCTGGAACTGTTCCAGCAGAACTATTTTGGCTACCTCCACTCCAGTTTTCTCTTCTGGATGAAGCCCTTCTAGGCAGCATCTTTAAGCCTGTGGTATAGGTTCCTAGAATTTTCTCCAACCTGTAAAATCCGCACCAAAATCACTGTCAATAGGTTTCTGGGGTGAGCCCCATTCTCCTTAGAATGGCTGCCTTGACTTCTGGATAGGTGGCCCTCCCATCCGGATTAGCTGTTTGGTAGGCATCTTGACTAGCCCCAATGAGGAGATTCCCCAGAATTCCTCAGTTGCTGCACCATTCTTCCTCTCTGGCTGTATTCAAATACAGTTTAAAAACTCATCTTTTTGAAACTGCTTTTAAATTGTATGCACTTCAATAACTACACTTCTCACAGATTCTTGTTTGTCATGTATGTTTGTTTTGACTAGTAAACTGTAAGCTCTATGGAACAGGGACTGTCTCTTATATGTGTCTGTTCAGTGCTGCAGATGTCTAGTAGAACTTTAGAAATAGTAAATTGTAGGTATACTAGTAGAGTTTTTTTACAGTCTGTCCTGAAATGTTGTGTCACCTCTTTTGACGAAAACATCTTTGGATGCTGCTCAATGTGCCAGTTACCATTCTATGTCAAATATCCTCTTCCTGCCAAAATTATTGAAAAAGCAGTAACTGCAAAGTTATCCTCATATTTAGAGGAGTCTGACAGTCTTGACTTGTGCAAGGTAGGGTTCAGAAAAAATCATAGCACAAAGACGGTGCTGGTGGATGTTTTGGAGAAGGTAATGTGTTATTTGTTTTCTTTTTTTTATTGGAACTTCTCTGCTTTTGACCTTAGCAGTCATAAGATCTTGCTTGATCATTGCAAATGGGTAGGGATAGGGCAGGGTGGTAATGGATTGGCTCTCTTCATTCCATTCTAACAGGGACCTTTTTGTTTAAGGTTAGGGGGCAACTGTCTGGGTCAAATGAAGTGTTTGGTGGGGCCCCTCAGGGTCATCATTGTCCCCTCTTTTATTTAACACTTTTATGAGACCATTGGAAGGTCTTAGCTGGAGTTTGGGTATGACGGGCTACTTTTCTGCTGCTGATGTCCAGCTGGTGGTTCCAGCTGGGCTTGATCTTGCAGAAACTGGGAGGTCCATATTCAGTTGTTGTGCTAGTTAGCCAGTTATACAGAACCGGCTATCTTAAAGTTAGTTATAACCGGCTAACTTTAGGACAGTGCTAAGGCCCTATCAGAGTTAGCTGCAGAAGGATATCAGAGTTAGCCAGTTAACTTATGCAGCTAACTCTGCTATTCCCCAGAATGCCTCTTGCCCGCTCTGGACCACCCCCATCTTATCCAGCTAAATTCTAGTGCTGAATATAGCCGGGTAAGCCATTTAGACAGATAACTATTACATTATTTATCTCAACGACTTTTGAATATGATCCTTGTCAAAATTTCTCAATAGAAGCCTAAAGGGGATGATGAGACTTTCTTTGTTAATGGAGGTTCATCCTCCTCCTTTGGTTTTAAAGATGGATGTGATGGATGCGACATAGGTTGTTTGCAGAAAGTAAGAGATCTAAGGGTTTTGTTTGATGTCCCTTTTGAGTTGGAATCACAGGTTTCAGCTATGGTTCCGAAGATTTTTTTACGCTTAGACAAGTATGGAAATTGCATCTCCTGCTGAGTGTACAAGCCTTTAAGTCAGTTGTGCAGGTTTCAGTTTTGTCTTTTTAAAATTATTGTTATTGCCTATTGGTAGGCCTTCCGGGAAGATGTATCCAGCGGCTGCAAATGATCCTTTATAAAGGACTTCCTTCCCATTCTGTACCTACGGAAAACATCTTTACTGAATAAGGCATATATGACCATGTATTATATGCACTAACCACTTTCCCCTTAGACACAAAAGGCCTGATTCAATCGGTTCTTTTTCCATAAACACAGAATGGTAGAAAAGCCTTAGTGAATCAGAACCAAAATGGGTATTCTATAACAGTGGTATTCTATAACAGTTAATATTATTTTAACGTAAATCACATTGCCCTAGCAAGGATCACTCCAAAGCAATGCTTCAAACTCCTTAAGGGCCAATATTCAAGCTGTCTGCATTGGGGCAACTTCTGTGGGTACTTTTAATATGATAACTTTGCACTAATTTTCAAAGCAAAAATATACACATGCTTTCACTTTACAACTTGTTTTGGGTACAAAGTACCCACAGACATTTGCACCTGCTTCTTGCGTGGGCACTTCTTCATGGAAAAGTAGGTTAGGGTTATTTTCCTTCCCTGACCTAAACACCCTTCCCCACCCCTTTCCCCAAGAAACGCCTCCTCTAAATGTGGCTCCAAGTTCATGAGTTGCGGAACAATGCACTTCTATTTAGCTGCTTTGCGGTAGGGCAACTTTCAGGCAGTAAATCACTTTTTACCCATCTAAATGGCTTTGAGGATTATCATCTAAATTTAGATGGGAGTTAAAAAAAATAAGACACTTTGGATTTAAAAGAGACATAGAAATATAAACTATCATAGCAGATAGGAACCACTAGGCCCATGCTCTGTTTCATTTCTGGTGCAGTGTCCTAGGTCCCAGTTGACCTCTTCTTTGTAACTTGGAATCCTCTGGCTTGTCCCATGCTTCCTTCAATTCCATTACATTTTTTTATCTGTTATCCCTACTGGGAGAACAATCCTGTACCCACCACCCTCTCCCATAAGGAAATATTTCTGGTGTTCCTGATTTTACCCTCTTGGAACCTTTTGATTCCTTTGCAATATTTGAATGTCTATCATATCCCCCCACCTCTCCTCTTCTCTAGAGTAAGCATATTTAGGTTTTTAAGTCTCATATGGCTTGTGGTGTAGCATCTGAACTATATTGGTAGCCTTTTTGTATACCTGTCTGTGTAATTTTGGAGGTCCTATCTCTAGAACTGGTTACAATATTCTAGATGAAGTCTTACCAATGACCATTATAGAGGCATTCTCACCTCCTTTTTATATTAGCTGTGCTTCTCCTTAGACACCCTAGCATCCCCCCTGACTCTGGCCACCACCCTATCACACTTCTACTTTGACATCATCCAAAATGATCTCCTGCTAGGCATCCCTGACCTGCCTCTGAAAATATAATAATCTTGTGACCTGTTCTCTAGGACACAAACTGGGAAGAATGCTTACAAAATAAGATCTTCTTTAAATGACTTGTGAATTTATACAAATAGGCTTTAATTTTAAAAAATGTTCTTTTATTGTAGTCCATGTCTTGGGAATGAATATTTAAAAAAATTATTAGAAAAGGAAGAGAATATTAAGGAGCTCTTCTAATACTCTTTTCAAGCATATGGAACAGGTAAACAAATCATAAAGTACTTTTTAAAACATGATTCAATAACTAGATGGTTTTGTGTATGGCTAAATGGGTTTGTGGGTTTTTTTTTTTTTATAATGGTCTGCTTCTAGTGACAGAACACTAGATGCTGTATTAGTATACTTACATACATACTAAGGAATCATCAACAAACAGGATGCAATTGATACCATTTTACTATACTAACTTAATATATTTGTGACTAGTTTCTGCAAATGTAGACTACCCTCATCAGGTCTTTTCAAAATCAAGATGAAGAAAATATAATTCTCTAGTCTAAAGCAAGTCACAAATGTACTAAATGAGTCCAATATAATGGCATCACCTACAATTTGGGGGTGCCTGCCTGGTTGAAGGAGTGGAGTGGAAAGGTGCCTCCATCATCATACAGGGTTGACACCTAATGGATAGACTCAGGATGTGTGTATATCAGGTTGTAGAAGCACTCACAGTCTACAGTCTTTGGTTTTGAATTATCACTATATTGGCAGGTCTAGATAGGACAGGGGAGGTTAAAAAATGGACCCCCAGGTAATTCCAGTGATGTCATAACCCCCATCTGAGGCCGACTCCAGTTGAGATGGATGCCCAAAGACAGAAGTGATTAGATAAAAAATTCCCCTAAACATTTTAGATAAGAAGTTTACAAGACAAAATATGCTTTGTAGAGTTTTGGTACACCATGTACCTTCTGTTTTATGCACATAAAATCTTCAATTTTCAGTAAGTGATTCATAGTGTTGCTGAATTAAACATTAGACTACTATTGGGTTATAATACTGCCCATAAATTGCTTAAGCTATGTCCTCCTGGTTTATGAGGTGAGCAGAACTTTGAGATTGAATTTAAAGCCTTGCATTGATTCTATGAGGTATTCTTAAAATAAATTATAATTCAGTGTCCTGTTATATGAGAGTTGAAATAGAAGCTTCTTTGTGCTGAGTTATACAATTAATATTCTTCCTTACTTGGACTTTTCCAGGTTTATTACTCTGTAAAATATTCTAAGAAACAGAATCTAAACCTACCTTTCATCACATTTGATCAGAATCACACTGTCTGTTCCAATTCCCAAGGCAGCCGCTCCCTTCTTTACGGAAAAGTGACTCTGAAAAAGCATGTTTAAATTGTTTTTTGTATGAAATATTATATCATCTGCTACTGGTAGAAATATGCTTTATATTATTATTATTATTATTATTATTAATAATAATAATTATTATTTTTGTCATTAATAATAATAATTATAGTAACAATTTCATAATACTTTTTATCTAGAAAAAGCAACAATAAGTCCTGCAAGTATTTTTCAGCAAATAAAGGCAAAGTTTGAATAGTTGCATTTGATCAGGATTTTTTATAGATTCTTTGCAGGTTATAGCTAAAGAAGACAATCTTTAGAAAATTCTTAAACTGACTCAATTTAAAATGTCACAAGCTACAGAGAGTTCACTTAGCTGATAAGGAAAAGACAGAGCATATGCTTCTTGGGGTTCTGTTCATTCAGCTATCGATATCAACATATTTAACTAACCCTCTGCCTACATATATTCATTTACTCACTAGAAACCTGAATATTGGTATGAGTAGAGTACAATGACCATATTGACTAAAAGCCTGATTCAAATTTTTCATTAGAACACATACTGGTTGCATAAAAAGGCTTCAAGTGCTGAAGAAGCTAGCATCAGTAGATATTTTTGCCATAGGTACAAATATGTCAGTACTGTTAATACTGATTACAAAATGTAGAGTTCTTAGAGCTTGGATTAAATTCAAATTGTTCAAATTGATCAAACTGTCTGAGGTTTGCCCACATGTAAATAGCTACACACCTTAAAATTAGATACGGCCCTCAATGAAAGATGTCACAACCTAGAAAATTCTAGGAACTAATAAACTTTATCGGGCCAGTTCATACTGGAGTGGATTTTCAAAGGGTTATGCACATAAAATACGTGTGTAACCTTTTAAAACCCCTCCTGTGCGTGCAGAGCCTATTTTGCATAGGCTCGGCGACACGTGCAAGCCCCGGGACGCACGTATGTCCCGGGGCTTTGAAAAAGGAGCGGGAAGGGGGTGGGGGCATGGGCGGGGCGCCGATCCGAGGCCGGTCCGGGGGTGGGTCCGAAGCCGCTGTGCCGGAAGAAATCATGCACTGGCAGCCAGCCGGCATGTGCAAGTTATGCCTGCCAGAGGCAGGCGTAAATAGGACAACAAATGTGGAGGGGGATTTAGATACAGCTGGGGGGGTTAGATAGGGGAAGAGAGGGGAAGGTGGGGTGGAGGGAATGGGGAAAGCCATTGGGGCTCCCCTAGGGCTCTGTGCGGCTGCATGCCATGTTATAAAATCAGGCGTAGATTTGTGCGCGCTGGGTTGCACGCACAAATCTTCGCGCTTGCGTAATTCTGAATATCCGGCCCACTATGGGGTAGATTTTAAAAGGGTTAAGCGCATAAGTTATGCGCATAACCCTTTCAAAACCCCGCTGTGCGCACCGAGCCTATTTTGCATAGGTTCAGCATTGCGCACAAGCCCCGGGATGCGTGTAAGTCCCAGGGCTTCGCTAGGGGGGCATCAGGGGGGCGTGTCGGGGGGTGGTGCCGACCCGGGGGCGTTTCGGGGGCATGGCCGAGGCCTCTGAAATCGTTCTCGGGCTGGGGAATCGCACAGCAGTGTCCGATCGGCGCGGGCGTAACTTTCATGATAAAGGCAGGGAGGGTGAAGATAGGGCTGGGGGGTGGGTTAGGTAGGGGAAGGTGGGGGGAAGCCGAAGGAAAATTCCCTCCGAGGCCGCTCCGATTTCGGAGCGGCCTCGGAGGAAGCAGGCAGCGCGTGCAGAGTTCGGCGCACGCAAGGTGCACAAATGTGCACCCCCTTGCGCACGCTGACCCCGGAGTTTATAAGATACACGCGGCTACACGCGTATCTTATAAAATTTAAGTTCACTTAGAGAATAGCCACCTCCATTAGCAATGGTAACATGGAATAGACTTAGTTTTTGGGTTCTTGCCAGGTTCTTATGGCCTGGATTGGCCACGGTTGGAAACAGGATGCTGGGCTTGATGGACCCTTGGTCTGACCCAGTATGGCATTTTCTTATGTTCTTATGTTCTTAATCCATCATACTTTTGTTTGCGCTTCATGCGCAAACAAAAGTACACGCGGGCGTACATTTATAAAATCTACCCCTATGTGCACAGCTACTTATCGACTGCCTATGACAATGATGTTCACCAGATAGTGCTGACTTGGCCAATCAGATTGAGTAGCTCCAAGATGAACAACTGGTATGTGGTCACATGAATAATTTGTATCAATAAATGCTTTATATCATGACTCCACTGAATGTGTGAACAGCTCCCCTCAAAGAAATAGCATGACCATTAGCAGGGAAAAGAAAGTTGTTTATCTTTATTTCTACTTGCTGGACAATGCTTTTTATTGGAATTATCTGTGCTCAAGTGTCTTGATGATTTTAATTCAAATATCTTTAGAATCCTTTGATAATTTGAACTAAAACCAGAGGCCTTCTACTGGTACAAGGATCCATTCAGCTTAGCCAAAATGCATTTTTTCTTCTCAACAGCATTTTACAAATTCACCAGTAGAACTTCTTTTGCATGAAGTATATTCACTCTCATTAATTTATTAATGGCAACAGTCCAATGGATTGCTTTGTGCAGCAGAATCTTAATGCACTGAACTGACCAATCTCCTTTTGTCCATGACAGGTAAAATCTTTTGATTCTTTGTTTTTCATGTTAAAATAATAGCCTGTTTCTTTTTGGACAGTACCTATCACACTTTGGCAAACCAGTCTGTTGACAAAATATATTATAAAGCTATAACACTTTCAAATGTTCATACAACTATCTCTGGATGGATTTTCTGACACTTTTTTTTAGAGCTAGTGTACTCTTTCCAGCCTTCACAGTGGGGACATAAGGACTTTTATTAGGTTTATCATCGCATTACATTTCATTATATTAGGGCTCAACAGGACCTGCCTAGGTTCACATAGAGTATCAGTGGAAAAGCTTTGAGTTCAGGCTTCCAGGTCCAGTCTTCTGCTCTAGCCTCGAGACCAAACCACACTCTCATTACTTCTTAAAACAGAATCTGAAAAAAGGCCATCAAATTCCTATTTGCATTAAAGTAGTAACAAAAAGAATATGTAGACATCTCTAAGAATTGTTTCTAGCATTCCCTTTATACTAGAGAGCTGCTACAGCTTCCTGTATTTGCCAGTGTGGGAGCTGGAATATAACAATTGCTAATATTAGTAATAATATAAATTATTATGATAAAATAGTGACTTTATTAAACAGAATTGCAAAGCACTTTACCACTAAATGATTTTGGAAATAATATAAAGCTACAACCACTGTTGCAGAAGAGGGAGAATTGAGATGGGAAGAGAAAGGAGATAGCAGAATAACTGACTTCATAACTTGGACATTGTACATACATTTCTGGATTGGGAAGAACGGGAAAGAAGCACTAAAATGTTTGGCCTGCACACACCCCTATGCAAAGCAACTTACCCCTTTGTTCACGCAAGTATAAATAGCCATCAAAACTGCATTTTTGCAAAAAACTTAATTACACCTCTAGAAGTTGTAATTACATTTCTTTTTGTGATAAATCCCATCATTTTTCAGAACTTTACTACATGTGTTTTGTTTTTTTTTATAATTTATTGATTATGTATGGGTTTCTTTGTTCGCTGCTTAGAGCCCTGGCATTGGCGGATTATAAATACATATAAATAAACAAACAATATAAATAAATAAATAAATAACCTGTGAAGTAGGTTGAATCCACAACTTTTTCCTGGGGATTTTTTTTTTTTCCTGCCTTCAAGAAGTTGCATGAAATGGAATCATGGACAAAAGATGCACTGAATCAAAATTGTGGCAGCAAGCTTACTTGGGAGCTTTTCATATTTTGCCTCTTTTTTTGCCTGGAGCTTAAATCTGACCCACAGAGTCTCCCAGTGAATTTTAATAAATGGAGATACTTTTAGACACAATGGGGAGAGTTCAGAAAATCTGATGGTTTCGTTAGCTACTACCCATCCCTTTCTCTCTAGCTGACAAAAGAGGGGATACCTTGACCTGCACACATATGGGCCTTGGAATGGAAGTCATTGCTGATTTGTTAGTTTTTTTTGAACAGTGTTACAATTTCAAGACAGCATTATAAAAACTCAGAACTGTTTTCATAGAGCTGATCTTGGATTGTGAGTCTCAATTTTATAGAATTGCTGTGAAATAAAGGATAAATTCCCCCATTTATAAAACATTTCCATTCTTCCTGGTAGAAAATATCTAACACACGAAAACATTTGCAAGTGTTAATTAATTCATTAATAGGTAATTCCTTTCATGGAACAATGTCTTATTAACAATAAAGAAGCAAAAAAAAGGAATAAAACAGAATCACATACATGCTCTGAGGTGAGGGCAATCAGTCTGGGAATAGCTGTCATTCCTTTCTCCTTAACTTCTGGAAACATCTTGAAACGTGCAATCAACATAGCATACAAGTTAGATATGGCACCACCTGAAGTCCATAGTAATACACTGTGTTACTTTCACAGTTCATTAACATTGAGACAGCACAACTTTTCTTTCTTGCATTGATTGCTACAGGACATCCTTCATTTCTGAGCATTGTTTCTCCTTCTGTCAAGGAGTCACCCTGCTGCTTACACTATACCCACAGGGGCCACAGCTAGGGCAATCGCTGGACAAAATAGTGCCCTGGGCAAAGGTTGCTTACGTTGCCCCCTTCCCTTTTGGGTTTCCTTGCACACAGGCTCACATGTTGACTCAAGGTTGGCATCGCACTCCCTCTGGATTGGCATCTAAGGTGATTGCCCCTTTTCGCTCACCCTTTGTGCTGTCCCTATCCTCAGCCTCAAAGGATACATTAGGATGGACTGAATGGGAAGGGGGAGTGGGGTTCTCGCTGACTTATTTATTCTAGAACAGTAATTTTTGCCACTTCTACTCTAATGGCACCTATGCATCCTACAATTACAACCACATGCGGTACGCAGCATTAGCCCAGCCTCAGAGAGCAAAGCCTCATCCAAGCTGCAATATCACTGTCTAGGCATGTTCCCCTGAGCTGAGGAGGAGCATGAATCCCTAAGATCTTCACCAAGCCTGGGTTTTCTGAATGGGGGTTATTGGACTGTGCCATCAAAATCATAACTGCCCATTCTTTTTTCTCCTGTTAAAAAGTCAAATGAAAGCAAAGAAAAAACACATGACATGACCTAATTCCTTCAGAAATGTTTTTTCTTTAGTTCCCTTACTGAAAGCTTTATCATATAATTGCTATATGTCACAACTTGAAGCACACCTATATGGAATTTTAACAAGTCACAGCAAAACAATTCTTCTTGGTGAATTAACAAATACCAAGTTGCAGAGAATACAATAAACTCCTGATTCAATTGCCTAAATATTATTTGAGCTTGATTTGCTACCATTTAAGATTATCTGAATACAAAAATGCAGGATGGATCTTTTTTCCAAGTGGCTATCCTCTAAGATTAGGGGTAATAGATTTCACCACCGCCACAGCAAGGTATATTTTACTGAAAAAGTGGTAAATGGTGGAAAATGTTGTCAGCAGTAGTACTTATGGTTGCAGTTCAGTAGTAAAATGAATGCATTTTGAGAAGAAGATATTGGTAAATTGGATGATTTAGCTACATTTTAGGGAAAAAGCGCTGAACCAGTAATTCTGAGCCAATTACCATATTTGGGTTCAGGAAGAAATGTATTTCATCATCACTGAAGATTTGACTACACAGAGTGCATATTTTGTCCTTCCTCTGGATTACACTCAGAGTTTTAAGGCAATCAGAAGGTTGTCTCCGATGGACCTTTGTTAGTCTTTTCAGCTAACCACCTATGAGTTCAATTCGACCCTATTGTTTTGGGCCTCTGCTTGGCAAACAATAGTGGAATATCTGGGCTTTATGAATAGTAACTGCTATAACGGGGTGTATTGAGGAATAAATATTCAGCATGAAAACAAAAAGGATATTTGATGTGTGCAGGAGTTGGGGCTACTAGAGATGCACCATTCATGGCCTCTGCTCAGGCCCCTACCTTGTCCACCAGGGATTAATCTGCTACATATGGATATGGCATTTATTCACCTCCTGAAACCCTAAACTCTGAATATTTTTACTCCTATCCAGAGCAAGAGCAATTTGTGGATCTAGCCTTTCCCCCTTGTGGCTCTTATCTTCTATCAGATGAAAAAGATGAACTTTATTTTCTTTTCCTCAAATGAAAAAATAATGGCCATTAATCTATTCCAATTTGATTCCTTTTACTCCATCATATTCTGTGGGAATGGAATATTAAAAATGTGCCAGACATGAGAATTGAAGGGGCCCATTTTCAAAGACTTAGAGAGGGGTGGTGCCTATAAAATGTGCATATATATGCATAATTAGCCAGTGCATGCAGAAAGCCAGTTTTCATAATGACAGAAGTATGTACATACTGTTGCTATGGTGCAGAAAATTGTGCAAAAAAAGGTCATTTTGAAGGCAGTGTGAGGGTGTTCCAGAGCAGGGTCAGAAATATTGTGGAGGCTCACATGTTTTACCAGTGGAGTAGGTGCATACATCATCAAACATGAGTGCATGCTTTACATCTGACCTCTCGTTTGCAGTTTTTGGGTGAGAGATGTAGGGCAGGTGGTAGAGAGTGTGGATGAACTGCTAGAGTGGTTTGGGTGAATTGGGGGAAGGTCTGGGTCAAGAGGTGGAGGTCTTGGAAGCACATTCATAAGTAAGTATTTGTGTATCCTTCAACTATCTTTACAAATACCTTCTTCCACATATAAACTGAGGGTTATTACATGCACATGTTACAATTATTGTGCATGTAAATTATCTGGGTGAACCTTTAAAAAAATATATGTAGAAACTGTTCACACCACTCTATTACAAATGTGTGCATACTGACAGATGTGTATAGTTTTGGGGGCAGAGATAAGCAGTGTTTTATAAATTGTTCAGTTCCTGCTGCACAGTTTATAAAATGCAAATATAACTTTAGATACATCAACTTATGTGTGCATGTGCTGAGTTATGCACACTATGAAAATTACCTTAATAAGGTCCAGTTTTGGAGCCCTTTCTCACAAGTTTTGAAGACAAACTCGGAAATTGTGTCAATCATGAATTGAAAATCAACTTGGCAAACTCTACCTGCTTCTCATACATATCACCACAATCACTAACCACACATGCTTCTCCCCACCATGCACATTTAATGCTCACATGCTCTCTCATACACATCAAGTATTTATACCCACATTTTAAGCATACACCCATAAGCCTGCGCTCATACACATCTTTCATACTAACACACCACTAGAACTTATAGAAAAGATATAGGACACGAAATGTATGCAATTTTTTTTTTTTTGCCACATTGTGAATTAGATTAAAAATTACATTTTCATTTTTTGCCCACTTCTAAGTTCCTGGCACTTATTTCAGTGGGGCTTAGAGGGCTTCCTCCTCATCTGGAATGCAGAATCCTACTTTTCCCTGTAATTGGAGGCAGAGGAGTAACATGTCATGGTGAGATTGAAAGATTTCTAAAAAAAAGCAAACAAACACCTAGTCTTACAAGAAGAAAATATGCAGCATACACAGCTACAATTAGAAAAATGTGCATCTTTTCCATTCCAGTGTAAGCTCTAATGAGTAGCTTTTAAAAGGGTTGCACATGCACCCATAAAATGAAAATATTATAAAGTAAATGTGTAGGTCGTAAACTGCTCTTCATGAGATTGAGAGAGAGAGAGAGAGAGAGATAGAGATATTGAGATTGAGAGAGAGATTGAGAGAGAGAGAGAGAGAGATATTGAGATTGAGAGAGAGAGAGAGAGAGAGAGATTGAGAGAGATTGAGAGAGAGAGAGAGAGAGAGAGAGAGATTGAGAGAGAGAGAGAGAGAGAGAGAGAGAGAGATTGAGAGAGATTGAGAGAGAGAGAGAGAGAGAGAGAGAGATTGAGAGAGAGAGAAAGAGAGAGAGATTGAGAGAGAGAGATTGAGAGAGAGAGTGACAGACTCTTTATAAGGCTCAGCCTGACACTCAATATATGCACCATTGTAAAGGGGCACTTTGTTTCGGGGTGCGGTTTTGGGAGGTGGGTTAGGGGACGTGGTGTTACAGACACAGTCAGAGGTATCCATTGTAAAACTGACATCATTAAAGAATTTTAGACTTTATAAGTGATGACTAGGAGTTAATTTGTACATGCAGCTAGCAGAGACTGCAGTGTACAAATCAACACCTTTTGTTAGAATTTTCATTGCTTCTAAGGTCAGGGAAAGAAAGAAGACAAGGAAAGAAAATAAAATACAATCGGGAAACTGTTATACACATGGGAAAGAAAAGAAACACAAAGTAGGAAAGGACAGGATAATTTGCATCTTCATGACAAACATATCATCATCAATATTCTTACTATAGTCTCATAGACTTTGAATATCACAGTTTATAAATGTGTAAATAGATCAGCCAGTGAATATACTGGAGATGCCCTTTGTGAAGTCCAGAAAGGTAGGTAATACAAAGATGGAGCCCTTGTGTGAGTATCAGATGATATTCCACTGTTCAGATTCCCTAGTCTTGTAGTCCTGCCCTCGGGGTATGTCTAATCAGTTAGGTTTTCAGGATATCTACAACGAATATGCATGAGAGAGATTTATATGCATGGGCTTTTATAAAATTGCCTGCCTCATACCGTGTTTCCCCGAAAATAAGACAGTGTCTTATATTAATTTTTGCTACCAAAGATTTTCAGGGGATGTCTTATTTTTCCATGAAGAAGAATTCACATATATTGTTGAACAAAAAAATGAACATTTATCATATTCTGAATAGTTGTCTGGTTATGCTGGTTTGTGATGACAACTAACTGTGAATCCTGCAGGGTAAAAAAATCACAGCTGCATGCTCTGGTGTTCTGTGCGACGGGCATGCTCCCAAATAAAAACTTTGCTTGGTCTTACTTTCGGGGGAGGTCTTATATTTAGCAATTCAGCAAAACCTCTACTAGGTCTTATTTTCGGGGGATGTCTTATTTTCGGGGAAACAGGGTATGTGGGTAAAAGTATGCAGTTAGGGCCTGTATGCACGTATTTTTGCCTGCAGTTTGAAGAGGCATTCTTGTGGGCAGGGTTTGGAATTGCACACATGCTTTTACATTTTCAAAATAAACAGGTAGGTTTTATCCCCCAAATTCTGCGTTCAACTCAGCAGATATCATAGTGGACAGTTTTAATGGGATAATTTTCAAAGGGAAAATACATGCATACTTTCCCTTTGAAGGATGGTGGAAAAAGTAGCCACAGACTTTACCCAATGTGGCAGTTACAAAATTGCCCCCTCATGGACAAGACAGCAGTCATTCAGTGGAAAACAGCAAAGCTTGCTGAGATGGAGAAAGTGTTTTTCTTCATCTGCATATGTGCTAATTTTGTGTGCAAGCTGTTGCTGATGCTTTGTGGCTTGATATAGTATTGCCAATTTTCTTATGGCACTCTACATGTATCTACCGTACATATAGATAGCTATAGATATATGTATTTATACTTATTTTTTGTTGCCCTTGTCTGCATTATACCATATGAAGCTGGGCTGATTAACTGTTTAAAAAAGTAAACAAATGAGGCAGACCTGAAATTGAAGTATGGATAAATGTAATTGACTTCTTTTCCTTAGATCATGGGTCCCCAAATTTGGTCCTTGAGGGATCTATTTGCACGCATTGCCTCCACTGTCTGAATATCTCATGCACATTCATTGCAGAAATCATAAAAGTCCAACTGGGATTGTCACCCTTGAGTTTGGGGACCCTTGTTTTAGATCAGGGTGATGTCATGGTCTGATGCATGCGTCATTTGCTTTCTCTGCCTTTTTCTATATGGAGCTAAATCACCAAAATGATTCTGCATGTCTGAAAAGACAGAATGAGCCTGATAGTATATGCTGTGGATTGGATAAGGTTCATCCTCAAAAAGCCTCATTACACATTTATTATCAGCCTATTCACTGTTATTTGGCCTTCTGATGCTGTATCTTTGAATCTCAAAATACATTTAAAATATTCACCAGACCATTCTGAATATTTACAAGAACCTCCTATCTGAACTCAAAATGGGTGAATTTAGTCCAATGGTAACTTTTTATTCTCACTGGTGAAGTATTCACTTTGGAGCTGTATGTTTCAATATCCTGTTCCAAGTTTATAGGACCAATATTTGGAAAAGAGAGTCCTTAATGTGCAAGTTGTCACGTGTTACACATCAATCAATCCAATAACTCATTTATGCTTACAACCATAAAAGGAACTCATGTATAAATATGGTGACTGAAAACAGAAGCAAAAAGCAGTAAGAATTTTCATTGAGTGATACTAAAATAGTTAAAAACTGGGAACATCACCTTCTTTGCCAGTGTTATCAGACTTATGATATATATTAATTGATCTCATGGGAGGCACTCTTATGAACTTCATCAGCATTTTTACAGGACAAAACCGCTCAGCTTTGCTCCCTCACAGTAAAAACTCAAACACCTGTGATTTCTTGTATAACTTTCAGAGTGCCCATGGAGATCCATTTACACATTACACACAAGTATGAAGCAATAAATCCCTAATATTTATGGTAATATTTTCTCCCATTTGAAAGGTGCCAGTATGAAAGCAGATGGCTGTGTAATGTTGTCTGATTTGATTAACCTTTCCTAACTGAGACATAGGTGATGTGATAGCACTTTTGTCATTTCTTCTCAGGTACCCTGCTCTTCTGTGTGGTTTAATTCAGCAACAAGCTTTCTGACTCTTTATCTGTTTAGACTATGTCATGTCCTTCTATTTATGTTGTTTCAAATCTCAGTGACTTAAAAAAAAATTCTTCTACTGTTTATAAAGCAAGATGAGGGATAAAAATTCCCTTAGCTAAGAGGGTAGCATCAAAATGGTTTGATTAATGTGCAAAGAGCTACTGCACATCCATCATCATAACCTCAGGAAGTTCAACTATAATATGTAACACAGTAAATCATAGCAAGACAGTGTTGTAAGAGCCTGCAAAAAGACTCAAACAAACCAACTTGATTAAAACTCACCCTACATCTCAACTTTTGTCACTCAATGAATCTCTTTAGAGATGAAAATGTAGTTTTATAGAGCTATATTCAAATTATTTCGTGTTTTAGCTCAATAACTCTATCTTTTTAAAAAGTTGGCCACTTTAAGCAGTTAAATTTGTGTGATTATAATTGCAAGCCTAAAAATATTTAGCTGTGTTAGAAAGCGTCTGGGTTGGAGAAATTCCTGGAATTGGCTTTCAAATGTTAGCATGATATTCAGTACTAACTGGCTTCATTTAACTGGGAAACACTGGCTGTGCAAATGCCAAGCCAAATATAGCCAGATATTCAGCCACACATCTAGTAGTGTAAAGATAACGGGGTACAGGTACCTGTTGGTCTTACCCATTCAGCATGTTTTCAGTATTTATTTAGAAGCTACTTGACGGTCTGTGTTTCAATTTCAGACTCAGGTGCTTTGGAACTCATTATCTCTGGATATCCGTTTGGAAGGCAAATATTTGAAATTCAGGAAATCAGTTAAATACTGTTTTTTCTCAAAAGCTTTTGTTTAAAATCACAATCATTTTAAGTTCTTCTTGCAATTTCTCTTTCTACTATACCTACTGATGGAACACTTAATAGATGTGGGGTACTTGATAGTGTTTTTGGATTTATTTTATTCTTATATTGTTTTAAATGTTTTTTTAATGTTTTAATGTGTGTTTATTCTTTGTATACTGGTTTTACTATATTGTACTACCTTTTTAATTTTTATTGGAATATTGGTTTACCATATTGTACTACTTTTTAAACATTTTTATTATACAGCAGTTTGATGTGACTGGAAATTTGATTTATCAAAAATAAATTACCATTACCTCACCATATAAACCCCCAAACTTCAGATTTTAATAGATATTCTTTAGAGCATGGTTATGGTAGCAATGTAAATTTTCTTGTAGAGATCAGTATACACTAATAATGCTTTATAAATAATAAATTACTGTGAAAATAAATACTGTATAATTCCTAATACTCAGACTATGTATGGTGGCCTAAGAGTCAACTCCGGACAAAATATTCAGCTCCAGATTGATTAAACAGAATAGATAACAGGACAAGCCTGAAAAAGACATATTGCAGCCCTAAAAACATAGAGGGATTTACAATATCTTTTAGGTATGTTAGAAATAATTGGTCAAATCCTTCTCATTTCTAAAAATACTTTCAGGCCTCTAGAGCAGTGATCCCCAGCCTGGGGTCCGTGAGATCATCACAGGGGATCAGCCAGAAGGGAGGCAACCAAAGTGCAACTGCTGAGAAACAGAGCAGGCCGACCTCACCTCTAACAAACTTTGCTCTAACGGGTAGATTTTAAGAAAGGTGCACGCAGGGAAAACAGGGGCTACGCGCATGGTCGGGCCTTGCACTCTCCTTTATTGGAGCGGACTGGGAGGGAGCTGGGGAAGCCCAGGATGCGTCACAGCATGAAAATTACTTAATTCCACTCTCCCCTTGCGCACGCGGCACGCACATGCACAAGCGGATTAGAAAATCCGGTGCACATCTGCACACGGCGCGTCCATGTGTGTGCGCTGGGAAGGATGCGCAGGTATTAAAATCTACCCCTTAGGCTCCTGCTGCCTAATCCCAATGGCTGATCCCATGTCGAAGAGAGGAAGATTGCAGCCTATATAAACCTAAACTGACGCAGAGAGGAGGTGGGGGGAGCAGTGTGGCTGATTGCCACCGTGAGGTGTCTGAGGCTGCACCGAGAGGAGGAGGAGAAAGTGCGCTGCCACCAGCGTCTTCAAATGCTGCTGCTTCACATGACCAGAGGCAGCAGGCAGGGTGGATGATCCTGAGCAGCATTTCTGACCACTGCTACATGTGCTCTGGCTGTCCTGCTGGCCTGACAGTGAGGACAAAAAAACTGTACTGAGGGAGCGGTATGGCCCGTGATGGGGTCAGAGGGAAGGGGCCATAGTGAGATCAACACACAGAAAGATGCAGAGAAAGGGTCACGTGTAGGAGAGGGCAAGAGGGTGAGAATAGGAGTGAAAACACTTGGAAAGGGCTTTAAAAGGGAGAAGGGAATGCTATAAACTGTTTGTCACCTTATTAAACTTTTTTTTTACTTACTTTTTTACAACTTACTTTGTGCCTTAAAAATGTTGCCGCAACCTATTGTTCTGCTGAGATATCTGCATTCTTATTTAATTAATCCTGTGTTGATTTTACTGACAGGTTTTGTATTCGTAGTCCTGTTGTTGACTTATTTCAAGTGCAGCCCTGATTTATCCTTTATCTAGTTTAGTCCTGTCATTGATGGATATCAGGTTTAGTCCTTACTGAAGTCTCCTTCGGATCTGAGCTGTTAAGTCTCCTACAGACTCTATGTTACCTTTTAAACAGGTTGTACCCTGCCTTGGGTGAATTTCTTATTCAAAAGGTTGGGTAATAAACCCAAATAAATAAATAAAAACTCTTGGGACGGGGCTGTGGAGAGAGGGAAGGAGAGAGAGAACCAAGGAAGAGGCCACAAGGGGAAGAAGACAGGAGGCAAGGCAGTCAGAAAGGGGCAATAGGGGAGGGAAAAAGGGAAAGGACTTGGGAAAGAGCCATGTTAGAGATGGGGGAGTAGAACTCATAAGGTGGAAGGCAGGAGGGAAAGCACAGTTTATTCCTTATTTAATATAAAGTTTTATATATTATAGATAATTCTGGAGTGCATTTTACTGTTATTAAATTAATCAGTTTTCTGTGTGGCATTTAACTGAATGTAAAATTTAAAGAGACAAATGTGGGGGTCCACAAAACTTTTGGAGGTTGAAAAGGTGTCTAGGCTCCCCAAAACATTGGGAAGCCCTGCTGTAAAGGCATTGCTTGCCAAAATGTTTTCCTTTAAATTTTATATGGTACTCCTTGACTTATGTGCCTAGCAGGAAAAAAATCATTACATTTTAAAATTCATTTCCTGGGGACCCTAATTCATTTCTTTAGTTTTAAAACAAACAAAAAAAAATTAGGGGTTTGATTTTAAAAGGTGTTCAGTTCCCGGCGCACGTACCTGGATGCATTGGTGTGTGCATGTTATAAAACATGCTTCCCGTGCATACATGCACCGGATTTTAATGTCCCTGTGCTCCTGTACGGGTGGGTGACCTCCTCCGCACGCGGGAGGGGGGGATTTATTTCAATTATGCCTGGCGATGCGATAGGGCTTCTTCCCAGGGAACTTCCCTACTGCCCTACCTAACCTTCTTCCCTTTTCCCCTCTCCATCCTGACCCCTAAATCTACCCTTGCCATCCCAATTTATTTTGGTTTTTAACTTACTTTGTGCCCCAAGTTGAGCGCAGCAGCCGGCTACTGGCACGCATCATCTGGACAGTGCAAAATGGCGCTGTCCCGACAAGCCCCCACCCTCTGTCCCACCCAGACCCCGCCCCAGTCTACCCCTTTTGTGAACCCTGGCACGTCTGTGCATAGCGTTAGATACACGCGTGGCCGGGCCATTTTATAAATGTACTGAGCGCTCAGCCCGGCCAAGCCTGTATCTACAGATTTTTACATGTGCAGAGTTTTGAAAATCTACCTGTTAATTTTTTAGTGTCATTTGTTTTCATTTGCGATAAAGTGAATGGGGGAAGCATTAAGGTAATTTTCATCTTAAAGGGGGTTTTCTAATCAATTGTTTTAAAACATGAGGGAAGAAATCAACAGAAGGGGGAAAGAACTCCAAGGTACCTGGAAAGACTGGAAATTGGCACCAAAGTGGCATGAATAGCCCACGACTCTGTAAAGGGGCAAAGGGGTGCCAGCATTGGCAGGATTTCACCAAGCCACTGTAAGAGGAGCAAAGAAACAGAAAAAGTGGGAAGAATATCACAAGGCTTTCCAAAGAGGGCACCATCAACAGTACTGTGAACTCTTGTTGGCATCTCGTGGCAAACTGACACCGAAAGTGACATTAGCGCATCCTAAGGCAGTCTGAAGGGAGACAAAGCAGAAAAGGTGGCAGCCTAAGCACATGTTAGCTCCAAGACAGGCACTGATAAAGGGGCCAAATGGCACAAAGAGTGGCCGGAAGGCTCCAAAGCACAATGAGAGCTACAAAGCAGCCCCCCTGACTGACAAGGTATTATTAGCTCTGGGGTACAACAGCAAGGCACAGTGGCAAAGGGACCTCCAAGGTGTAAGGTTCTGGGCATGGGAGCAAGACTGGCACACAGACCCCCAAGGTGCAGGGTGGATTTTAGATTTTCTTGTACAGGTTATTATCACCATTATTACATCACAAAGGTTTCTCTAATGATTGTGGGGTGGTTTTCCAGGAAGGTAGTGAGGACTGCTTTATTTAGAGACCATTTCCCACACCATGGAGCTGCCCTCTGCCTGTTCCATTTCCAGATTTTCTGGTTTTGCCTGACATCTCTGGCACTACTCTAAATGTTATCACATGCATACATCAAAATGCTTTCTCTTGAGCATCTTTTGGGATGTGGTAATTGTGATAATAACCAGACCTTACACCTTGAAGTCACTCTTTGTGCTGCTTAGCTCCTTTATCAGTGCCTGCCTTGGAAGTTTTACTGCTCCCTTTTCTGCTTTGTTCCCCTTTCATGTTGACTTAGGATGCTAATGCCATTTTTGGTGCCAGTTTGCCATTTGAGATGACATCAAGGGTTCATGGCACTGTTGCTGGTAAGCAGTAACCTCTTTTAGAGCCTTGGGGTGTTCCTCTCACACTTGATTTGCTAAACTGGGACTACCTTTAAGTTCTTGCTGGCACCTCCAGTGCCAATGCCAACCTGGTCAATTTGGACACATTTACATTTACTTTATCTTTTCTGCCTTTTTACTTTATCTGCTCTGCCTTTCCCTATGCCTGATTGTTTTTATATCACCGGGGATGTGAAGATTACAACAGTGATTTACTATTTTACAATGGTATTGTAATGCCCACAGATTGTGCCAATACCATGCTCCTGTGTGAAGCACACAGAGAAACTGCTGCAGTGAGTGTTATACTGTCTGCTGTGCTCTGTGATGTGAAGCCTTTCTCTGACACAGAAAGAAAGGTTTATGCTTAACTCTCTGCCCTGCCTTCAATGATCACTTATACCCACTGCCTAATGCCAACTGCCCACACTGTGCCCGTTACCAGGCAAACAGAGAATAAATGACTATTGTCAACTGTATTTAAGGCTTCAATCACCAGAAAGAAAAAAACTGAACAGCAACTGCAAGCAAAGCAACAGAAATCTGCTATGAGGCACAGATATTGTGATGCGACGCTGCCTAACTGCTTTCCTCTCTTGTGTGACTGAGTGACTGTTGCTGGCACAATGAGACTATAAAATATGCAGCAGCAAAAAACTTTAGCAAGAACTCAGAACTCAGAGCATATGCTTTCACCCAGAGAATTTCTTGAGAAGTAATATCAGAGCAAATCTCTAAAATGCTCAGTCTTCAAGATCAGCATCACTGTACCCGGTCCTCAACAATAGGTCAGATTGGAAAATTACTTCACTGTGATATATCATTCCTCTTGTCTCCTTGACACCATGCCCATCTTCCCCCTCTCTGCTGACTGCTTGCTCTACACAGTTTCAATTACTAATTATATACATGCACCTGTTGCTTTCCTATGATTTCTATGATTCCATTGACTATAATGGCTTATGGAAATCATTCTATTTAAAATGAATTAAATAATTAGGATTTGTTTAATTCATGGGGCCCCTTCAATTTGTTGCAGAGCCCATCAAAAGAAACAAATTGGCCCTTATTTGTTTCATTTTTCTATTTCATTTTAAACTAATGCACATGCCTAACTGCTAGAGATGTGAATCAGAACCAGAATCGGTTTGGATTCCGGTTCCGAGTCACATCGTGGTTTTTTTTTTCGTCCGGCCCGATTGCGGTTTTGTTTATTGGCTGCGCCCGAGCCGACAAACAAAAATCCCACCCCGACCCTTTAAAACTAATCCCTTAGCTTCCTCCACCCTCCCGACCCCCCCAAAAACATTTTACAGGTACCTGGTGGTCCAGTGGAGGTCCCAGGAGTGATCTCCCGCTCTTGGGCCATCGGCTGTCACTAATAAAAATGGCGCCGATGTCCTTTGCCCTTACCATGTGACAGGGTATCCATGCCATTGGCCGGTCCCTGTCACATGGAGGGAGCACTGGATGGCCGGTGCCATCTTTAAAAATGGCGCGGGCCATCCAGTGCTCCTACCATGTGACAGGGGCCGGCCAATGGCACGGATACCCTGGCACATGGTAAGGGCAAAGGGCCATTGGCGCCATTTTGATTAGTGCAGCCGACGGCCCGGGAGCGGGAGATTGCTCCCGGGACCCCCACTGGACCACCAGGTACCTGTAAAAAGTTTTTTGGGGGGTCGGGAGAGTGGGGGAAGCTAAGGGATTAGTTTTAAAGGGTCGGGGTGAGTTTAGGGGTTATTTTTGTGTGCCGTTTTTCCGCCCTCCCCAAAAACGATAAGAGAACCCCCACGAACAATCCGAACAATCCGAAGCCCGATTCACATCCCTACTAAATGCTACTGGGAAAACATGATATCAATCAGTGTGAGTAATCATCAGAAGTAAATAATGTCTCTAGTTTTGCAAAACAAGTGCAGGATCATAAACATGGCTTTGCAGCAAAAAGATTCAAATGTTCACTTACAGGCCAATACAGTACAGTGCACTCCGACGGAGCACACTGTTAACCTGCCCTTGGATGCACGTTTTCCCTTATCCTTTATTCAGTAAGGGGCAGAAAATGCGTGTCCAACCCGCGGCACCTAATAGCGCCCTCAACATGCAAATGCATGTTGATGGCCCTATTAGGTATGCCCGAGCGATACAGAAAGCAAAATGTGCAGCCAAGCCACACATTTTACTTTAAGAAATTAGCGCCTACCCAAAGGAAGGCACTAGTTTCTGCCGGCACCGGGAAAGTGCACAGAAAAGCAGTAAAAACTGCTTTTCTGTGCACCCTCTGACTTAATATCATGGCGATATTAAGTCGGAGGTCCCGAAGGGTAAAAAAAGTAAAAAAAAAATGTAAAATGGGCCGGCGGCTGTCGGGCCGAAAACCGGATGCTCAGTTTTGCCGGCGTCTGGTTTCCGAGTCCGAGCTGTCCCTAGCGCCTCCTTTTGCCCGTTTCTACCGCACCACCTAATTTAAATACATAATTGTGTGCACAGGCAAGTGGCCTGTGCACGCGCCGGGAGAGCGGGCGTTCGTCCGCTCTCCCGTGGACTTTACTGAATCGGCCCGTTAGGAAGCAAAAGTGATGTTTCTTTCTCTCACTATCTACCTCTCTCATACACATTTTTTTGTATACAATGTTATATTTTGCAAAACCATTCTCTACCAGAAAGTGGAAATGCAAGTAGAAAGCAATCACTTACTGATCTCTGCTGTTGGTTCATTTCTCAAAGGGATTAATTCAACCATTGTATGACCATAAAGGAGATTGCCCTGAAGGCTGAACAGGATAAAAATTGGCATTTAATGTGACATTTCAGGCCTGCTCTGCTTTGAGGCATGGAATGCATTAGTTGCGTCATAACATGCATAAGACTCATTATCCCTTTTAGGACATGCAATGTTGCTGTGTTGATATCAGATCCCTATAGAAAGAGGAAACAACACCAAGTATACTCGATCTGTGATGTCAGTACGATCTAAAGGAAACAAGCTAAAAACTGTACCTCACATTTCTATCTTCATATTGCCTCATTTGCACACTCACTGAAACAAATATTTACTCTAGTTCCATAGGAAACAATGGGGAAACACAAACACAAATGCTTTTTAGTCAGAAAACAAACTGCCAATGTCTTAGCAACTGTCAGAACAATTGGAATTGATGACATTCAAAATGAACATAAAAACATACATAAGAACATAAGATATGCCATAATGGGTCAGACCAAAAGTACATCAATCCCAGAATCCTGTTTCCAACAGTGGCCATTCCTTGTCACAAGTACTGGCAAGTACCTAAACATTAAATAGATCCCATGCTACTAATGCCGGCAACAAGTAATAGCTATTCCCTATTGGTTAAAAGCAATTTATAGACTTCTCCTCCAGGAACTTACTAAACCATTTGTAAACCCAGCTATACTAAATGCCTTAACCACATCCTCTGACAATGAACTCCAAAGCTCAATTGTGCGTTGAGTGAAAAGACATTTCCTCTGATTTGATTTAAATGTGCAACTTCTTAACTTCATGGAGAGGCCCCTAGTCTTTGTATTATCTACAAGAGTAAATAACCAATTCAGATTTACCTGTTCAAGTCCTTTCATGATTCTGAAGACCTCTATCATATCCCCCCTCAGTCGTCTCTTCTCCAAGTTGAACAGCCTTAACCTCTTTAGCCTTTGCTCATAGGGGACCCGTTCCATGCCCTTTATCATTTTGGTCGCCCTTCTCTTTACTTTCTCTAGTGCAACTATGTTCTTTTTGAGATGCGGCAACCAGAATTGCCCACAGTATTCAAGGTGTGGTCTCACCATGGAGCAATACAAAGCCATTAGGACATCCTCCGTTTTATTTGCAATTCCCTTCCTAATAATTCTAAACATTCTGTTTGCTTTTTAGACAGCCACAGCACACTTATCCGATGATTTCAATTTAATGTCAACTATGATGCCCAGATCCTTTTCCTGGGTTGTAACTCCTAATATGGAACCTAACATCGTAAAACTACAGCATGGGTTATTTTTCCCTATATGCATCACCTTGCATGTGTCCACATTAAATTTCATCTGCCATTTGGAAGCCCAATCTTCCAGTCTAACAAATTCCTCCTGCAATTTAACACAATCCACTTGTAATTTAACTACTCTGAATAATTAAGTGTCACCTGCAAATCTGATAACCTCACTCATTGTACCCCTTTCCAGATAATTTATAAATATATTAAAAAGCACCAGTCCAAGTAAAGATCCCTGAGACACTCCACTTTTTGTCTTTTTCCACTGTGAAAACAGACCATGTCTTTTAACCAGTTTGTAATCCACAAAAGGACATCGCCTCCTATCCCATAACTTTAAGTTTCTTAGAAGCCTCTCATGAGAGGCTTTATCAGAAGCCTTCTGAAAATCTAAATACACCACATTTACCAGTTCATCTTTATCCACATGTTTATTCATGCCTTCAAAAAAATGTAGCAGATTTGTGAGGCAAGACTTCCCTTGGGTAAATCCATGCTGGTTGATTTTATTCTTTATAATAGTTTACTTTCCATGATTTTTTTCTCAGCACTGATATCAGGCTCACCAGTCTATAGTTTCCTGGATCATTTCTGGAGCTCTTTTTAAATATCGGGTTACATTGACCACCTTACAGTCTTTAGGTACAATGGATGATTTTAATGAGAGGCTATAAATTACTTCTAATAGGTCTGAAATTTCATTTTTTAGTTCTTTCAGAACCCTGAGGTGTATAACATCTGGTCCAGGTAATTTGTTGCTCTTCAGTTTGTCAATGGGGCCTACTACATCTTCCAGGTTCGCTATGATTTGGGTAATTTCATCTAAATCGTCACCTTTGAAAACTGTCTTTGGAACAAGTATCTCCCCAACATCTTCATCAGTAAACACTGAAGCAAAGAATTAATTTAGTCTTTCCATGATGGCCTCATCTTCCCTAAGTGCCTCTTTAACCCCCCCATCATCTAATGGTCCAAACAACCCCCTCATGGGCTTCCTGCTTCCAATATATTTAATAAAGTTTTTATTATGACTTTTTGGCTCTATGACTAACTTCTTTTCAAATTCTCTCTTGGTCTAACTTAGCAATGTTTTACATTCAACTTGCCAATGCTTATGCTTTTTCCTATTTTCTTCAGATGGATCCTTCTCCCAGTTTTTGAAGGAAGATCTTTTGGTTAGAATAGCCTCTTTCACCTCACCTTTTAACCATACCAGCAATCGTTTGGCCTTCCTTCCACCTTTATTGAAATACATGGAATACATCTGGACTGGGCTTCTAAGATGATTTTTTTTAACAATGTCTACATCTGTTGTACACTCTTAACTATTGTAGCTGCACTTTTACATTTTTTAAACTATTTTATTTCATTTTATCAAAGTTTCCCTTTTGAAATTTTAGTGCTAAAGCTGTAGATTTACTTATTGTCCCTCTTCCAGTCATTAATTTATATTTGATTATGTTATGACCACTAATGCCAAGTGGCCCCCATTAACGTTACCTCTTTCACCCAAATCCTGCACTCCGCTAAGAATTATATCTAAAATAGCACCCTTTTTCATTGGTTCCTGAACCAATTGCTCCATAAAATTGTCATTATTCCATCCAGGAACTTTATCTCTCTAGCATGTCCTGATATTACATTTACTCAATCAATACTGGGGTATTGAAATCTCCCATTATTACTGCACTACTAGTTTTGATTCCCTAGTTTCTCTTAGCATTTTATTGTCCATCTCATCATTTTGGCCAGATGGACAATAGTATACTCCTATCAATATACTCTTCCCTAACACACATGGGATTTCTACCTATAAAGATTCTATTGTGCATTTACACTCAAATTTCAAAGCCTGGCATGCATAAATCCAGGGGATATGCAAATGGACAGGCCGTGAGGATGCTGAGCACATTTTAATAAAGACCCAGCCACGCACATATCTCCTAATATGTGCAGAAGTGCCGGGCTTGATGAAAGAGGCGGGGTGGAGTGGGGGTCGACCGGGACAGTAGCTATTAGGGCCAGTCCTAGGGGAAGTGGCGCATGGAACTTACTGCTGCTCAAAGGAGCATGTAAGTTCTGAAACAAAATAATTTAGAGTTATGGTGGATTTAGGGGTCATGGAGGAGAGGGAAAAAAGGTGGAAGGCTAGGTAGGGGGATAGGAAAGTTCCCTCTCAGTCTGCTCCTTAATTGGAGCAGACTGGGAAGGAACTGGGAAAGGCCTATTCGTGTCACCACAAATATTTTTTTAAAATCCACCCTTGCGCGCATGAGATGCCAATTGTCAGCACATGCGCGCACAGATATTAAAATTGGGCATTGTATGAATAACCAGCACAAATGAAACCTAGTGGACTGCTAGCCAGCACAAGTGACGTCAGACCTGAGAAAAAGATACTTAACTGGACTGATTTCTTGGAAAGAACTGCAAGGGCATCTGCCCTCAGCAACCAGGCACGTACATACATGCACAAATTTAATAATTGGTCATAAGATAAGGGGCAGGCAAACCTAGACACCTTTTGATTGGCTGAAGGTAACCCTTTATAATGCTATGCATGCACGGTAGATCACTGAGTAGGCTTGAGCGTACAACCATTGCTTTGTATTGCTTGCTGCTTCTGGAGAACCTCACGCATTTCTTCATAATAAACTTCTCACTTTTATGACTCTTAAAGCTGGTCTTTATTGGTCTTACTAGTCTGAGGTTTCAGCATGCATGTGAATGCGGCTATTGTATTTTATAGCATGCACACGGTGACGCACTCATGTTATAAAATTGGCACGTCTCTTGAAATCTACCCCTTAGTCTCTTGAAGGATGCTTATCCTGTTGGACTCTATGCCATCCATGACATAAAATACCAATCCCCCACCAAATTGCTCCTCCCTATCATTCAGGCCAATACAGTAAAGTCCGCGGGAGAGCGGGCAAATGCCCGCTCTCCCGGCGCGCACAGGCCACTCTCCTGTGCGTGCGATTCTCTATTCAAATGAGGCCCGGTGGTAAAAACAGGCAAAAGGAGGCACTAGGGACACTAGCGCGTCCCTAGTGCCTCCTTTTGGACCGGAGCAGTGGCTATCAGCGGATTTGACAGCCAACGCTCAATTTTGCCGGGGTCGGTTCTCGAGCCCGCTGACAGTCACGGGCTCGGAAACCGGACACCGGCAAAATTGAGCATCCGGTTTTCGACCCGACAGCCACCGGCCGACTTCAAATTTTTTTTTTTTTTTCTTTTGGAAACTTTCGGGACCTCCGACTTAATATCACCATGATATTAAGTCGGAGGGTGCACAGAAAAGCAGTTTTTACTGCTTTTATGTGCACTTTCCCGGTGCCCGAAGAAATTAGCACCTACCTTTGGGTAGGCGCTAATTTCTGAAAGCAAAATGTGTGGCTTGGCTGCACATTTTGTTTTCTGAATCACGTGGGAATACCTAATAGGGCCATCAACATGCATTTGCATGTTGCGGGCGCTATTAGGTTCGGGGGGTTGGACGTGCATTTTCGGTCCCTTACTGAATAAGAGGTAATGCTAGCATGCCAAAAATGCGCGTCCAATGGCGGGTTAACAGTGCGCTCCGTCAGAGCGCAC
This sequence comes from Rhinatrema bivittatum, assembly GCF_901001135.1. NCBI lineage: Eukaryota > Metazoa > Chordata > Amphibia > Gymnophiona > Rhinatrematidae > Rhinatrema > Rhinatrema bivittatum. The sequence continues at coordinate 137,176,869 of NC_042616.1, forward strand.
TGTACTGTATCGGCCCGATTGTGATATAATTTGTACCCTGATATAGCGCTGTCCCATTGGTTAGCCTCTTCTATCATTTCTCTGAGTTGTCAATTAAGACTATTTCATCATTCACTACTATACACTCTAAATTTCCCATCTTATTTCTTATACTTCTGACATTGGCATACAGATATTTCAAAGTGTGGGTTTTTTTGTATTAATAGCCTGTTAGGGATAATTTGGAATAAGAACATAGAACATAAGAATATAAGATATGCCATACTGGGTCAGACCTAGGGTCCATTAAGCCAAGTATCCTGTTTCCAACAATGACCAATCCAAGTCACAAGAACCTGGCAAGTACTCTAACATTAGATAAAGCACAAGCTACTATTGTTAATGTTATGGTTTTGAGGTGTTGGGTACTGCGGTGATGGCTACTCCCACGGGGAAGAGCCCCATGAGGAACCACAGTACTAGGCTAGACTCTATACACGCAGACACAGAGAATTTGTATTTATTATATAGCTTGATGGTACTGCCCAGGAAGTGGGCAGCAGTGAGGTAACCCAGTAGAAGTAGTCCAGGGGTCCTCAGCAGAGGAAACCAGTCCCACACTCGAGTAGATGATAGGAGATGCAGAGTAGCAGAGGAAGGTCCAGGATGAAGACTCCGAACGCTGAAGCTGAAGGTGAGACAGACTGACAGGGTTAGTACTCACTGAAGTAGATAGCTGTAGTGGTGAAGATCCTAGCAGGCAGAAGTATTTCAGTAGTAGGCACCAGAGTAGGGAGAGCAGGCCCTCGAGGAGCAAGTACCCAGGTTAACGATGAACTACCCCGAAGGGCGTCAGGCCCGTTTCGAATCATGAGCCCATGTTAGCAATTTCTTTCTTAGATTGCAGGGTACAATGTCTTGCCTGGGGGTACCGGATGTGTAGCTGTGAGAATCACTCTCTTCAGGTCAATGATATCCTGGCGTTAATCAGGTATGTCCTCTGAGAGGAAAGAGCGAGATAATGCGTCTGCTCTGACAATCTTGTCACCAGGGCGATATTTCAGCAAAAAGTCAAATCTGTTGAAGAACAGGGACCACCTAACCTGTCTATGTTTGAGGCGTTGGGCATTACGGAGGTACTCCAGATTTTTGTGATTTGTAAATAGTGATCTGATGTTGTGCACCTTCAAGTCAGGGGTGCCATTCTTCAATGCCATTTGTATTGCCAACAATTCTTTATCTCCAATGCCATAGTTCTTCTCCGCTGGCGAGAGACATTGGGAAAAGAATGAACAGGGGTGCAAGATCTTAGAATCAATGGGCTGGCTTAGCACGGCCCCTACACCTACATCAGAGGCATCGACTTCCACAATGAAGGGTCGCGTAGGATCCAGATGGCAGAGACATGGTTTGCTTGAGAAGGCGTCTTTTAACTTCTGAAATGCTGTCACAGCTTCTGTAGACCAAGTGGCAACGCTGGCTCCCTTCTTAGTCATTGCTGTTAATGGAACAGTCAATGAAAAGTAATTTTTGATAAAGGTCCGGTAGTAGTTGGTAAATCCCCAAAATTGTCTTAGAGTTTTTAGGCCAGTGGATTGTGTCCATTTTTTAATACTCTCAAGCTTCTGAGGGTCCATTTGGAAACCTTTGTTTGAGACAATGTACCCTAAGAAGGGCACGGATTCCTTATGAAATTCGCATTTAGTCAACTTGGCGTACAAGCGGTTCTCGCGAAGTCTCTGCAGAACTCTTTTGACATCTTCCTGATGGGATTGCAGGTCCTGAGAAAATATCAAGATGTCGTCTAAGTACACAATGACACATTGGTGGAGTAAATCACACAGAATATCGTTCATCATGTTTTGGAAGACAGCCGGGGCATTCCACAAGCTGAAGGGCATCACCAGGTATTCAAAGTGTCCATCCCGGGTATTAAAAGCTGTATTCCATTCATTGCCAGAGCGGATGCGAACTAAATTATATGCTCCTTTGAGGTCAAGCTTGGAAAATATCTTGGCTCCCTGTAACCTGTCAAATAGCTCCGAGATGAGTGGTAAAGGGTAGCGGTCCTTTATGGTGATTTCATTCAGATCTCTGTAGTCAATGCATGGACATAATGCTCCGTCCTTCTTCCCCACGAAGAAAAATCCTGCGCCGGCAGGAGGCTTGGAAGGTCTTATGAAGCCTTTATGGAGATTCTCCTGGATGTACTCTGACATCACTTTATTCTCCACTATAGAGAGGGGGTAGACCCTTCCTTTGGGTGGTTCCGTATTTGGCTTCAAATTAATTGCGCAGTTGTATGATCTGTGTGGAGGCAACACATCAGCAGCTTCTTTTGAGAATACATCTTGGTAACATGCATACTGAGAAGGCAACCCAGGCAACAATGGGGTAGTTGGCATGCATGGTATTGGAGAGCATCAAGCATCAAGCACTTGCCATGACAATCTGGACCCCAACGTGAAAGCTCCAAAGTGGCCCAGTTGAATTGTGGCATATGTTTCTGCAGCCACATTAGCCCAAGTACCAAAGGGTGCATGGCCTTCTTTAGCACAAAGAAGGAAATAATCTCTGTATGAAGGGCATCGGTACGTAATAGGGATGTGAATCGTTTTAGGACGATTAAAATTATCGTCCGATAATTTTAATATCGTCTTAAACCGTTATGGAACACAATACAATAGAGATTCTAACGATTTATCGTTATAAATCGTTAGAATCATGAGCCGGCACACTAAAACCCCCTAAAACCCACCCCCGACCCTTTAAATTAAATCCCCCACCCTCCCGAACCCCCCCCCAAATGACTTAAATAACCTGCGGGTCCAGCGGCGGTCCGGAACGGCAGCGGTCCGGAACGGGCTCCTGCTACTGAATCTTGTTGTCTTCAGCCGGCGCCATTTTCCAAAATGGCGCCGAAAAATGGCGGCGGCCATAGACGAACACGATTGGACGGCAGGAGGTCCTTCCGGACCCCCGCTGGACTTTTGGCAAGTCTTGTGGGGGTCAGGAGGCCCCCCCCAAGCTGGCCAAAAGTTCCTGGAGGTCCAGCGGGGGTCAGGGAGCGATTTCCCGCCGCGAATCGTTTTCGTACGGAAAATGGCGCCGGCAGGAGATCGACTGCAGGAGGTCATTCAGCGAGGGTTCCGGCGCCTCGCTGAACGACCTCCTGCAGTCGATCTCCTGCCGGCGCCATTTTCCGTATGAAAACGATTCGCGGCGGGAAATCGCTCCCTGACCCCCGCTGGACCTCCAGGAACTTTTGGCCAGCTTGGGGGGGGCCTCCTGACCCCCACAAGACTTGCCAAAAGTCCAGCAGGGGTCCGGAAGGACCTCCTGCCGTCCAATCGTGTTCGTCTATGGCCGCCGCCATTTTTCGGCGCCATTTTGGAAAATGGCGCCGGCTGAAGACAACAAGATTCAGTAGCAGGAGCCCGTTCCGGACCGCTGCCGTTCCGGACCGCCGCTGGACCCGCAGGTTATTTAAGTCATTTGGGGGGGGGGTTCGGGAGGGTGGGGGATTTAATTTAAAGGGTCGGGGGTGGGTTTTAGGGGGTTTTAATGTGCCGGTTTTGCGATTTTACGTTTTTTCGATTTTTTATGATTTTTCACGATTTTTCACGATATTTTACCCCCCCAAACGGCAACAATACGATTCCCTCCCCCTCCCAGCCGAAATCGATCGTTAAGACGATCGAGGACACGATTCACATCTCTAGTACGTAAGCTCACTGGTTCTGTAAGCACGGTTACTTCACCCAATAAGGGCTCTCCATGAATAGAGGACAAAAGTAATGGAGGTGTTATGGTAGTGGTAGGGATCCGCAAATGTTCCCTAGATGTTTCAAAATGAAATTTCCCCCTGCCCCAGAGTCCACTAAGACAAGGGTCTGGTATTCCAGAGGCCCACAGATTAAAGATACTGGAAGAGAGAGTAGAGGAGAGGGTGCAGTTAGACCTAAGAAGAGTCCTCCCACAGGACATAGGTCTGCCAGTTTCCCAGACATATAGGGCATGTTTGTACAGCATGACCAGCTTGTCCACAATACATGCATAGTCCCAACTTCTTTCGAATTTGTCTCTCTTTAGAAGTCAAATGACTGCGCCCCAATTGCACTGGTTCTTCTTCACCAGCAACAGGCTCTGAGTATGTAGGCCTGGGTACAGACTTGACACAAATCTCTCCATGAAGTGATCTTCTGGGACTCTTGACCTCTTGAACCTTGTTGCGAAGTCGGCGATCAATCTTTGCTGCCAACTTCATCAGTTCTGCTAAGGTTTCAGGCATCTCATGAGTCACCAGCTCATCTTTCAACCAGGAGTTCAGGCCTTCAAAGAAGAGGGTTTTCAGGCACCTAGGGTCCCAATGTAATTCAGAAGCCAACGTCTTGAGTTCAATGGCGAAGTCTGGTAACGGTTTATTACCTTGTTTTAGATGAACCAAAGTTGATCCTGCTGTCAATTAGTTATTTTTGGACAATACTGTGTTTGTTGCTTTTCCTTTGCATGCAATGTGTCATGTCACCCCTTACGCAACTAGCTTTTAGGCCCCATCACAATACATATACATATAAATGGAGCTTCGAGGAGAAGCATGGGGCCAACCATCAACCAGAAGGTGTACAGAAAGGAAAGAGTTTGGTGGATCCTCTTTCTCAAGTTAGTCCTTAGCAACACATAACATTTGTCCAAGGAAGCATGCACAGGCAGCATAGCCTATCTAATGCTCTCTGTGTTGACAAATGAAATGTAATACCTCTAATGGTCTTCAGCAGTCACAGCAGAACATCAGGAGTCAGAGTTAGCTTTAACTATCTCCCTGAACGGGGTGCCTCAGTGAATCCCAGTCCCAACAAACAGAGTCTGCACAAGTTGTTAGGCAGGTTACCTAGTTGCAACTTTATTAAATACAAACAGCTGCAAAGCAGTGTTCAGAAGCAGCTAATTCCCCTAACTCTCATACAATAGAATACTGCTACCACAGCCTAATTATAAGGTCACTTATATCTCTGATCCTCACACAAAACCAAGCTGTTCCCTTACTCTTGCATTGAACATCAGCACTTACTTGAGCATCATGATGAAGGGACATATAGTAAATAATAAGCAACCATGGATATATTTTCTCTTCTGCTCATATTCCTCCTAGGAAAGCTGTGCCCTACATAACTATTTGCTTCCACAAGTTAAAGGGATATCTACGTAACAATCTACTTAATTGATAGGGACCCAAAACCCTACACCCCACAGGAAATGTGACCCAGTAAGTAACTACTAGTAGGTGATCCCATATCCTTCCCTTACTGTTTCCTAAAGTCTTATTCATTGCTCAGGCATGATAACTGACAACTGATTGCTCAGATATATAACTTAACAAAGTGGAGACTGAGGTTGCTTGCTTGTCACCGCCTGTCTTACTTCTTGCAGCTGACTAACTTCAACCATAAGGAGATCCACTTATTACCATCATGTTGGAAAATCACAAGGGTATGGTAGTTTGTATAATGTTAATAAACAGCAGTTATGGTATCTTTTCTTAAAGACAGAGCTCCATCTTCAAGCAACCAAACACATTGCTATGAGGCACCTCAATGTGACAGATATATAGTCCAAGGTATGAATATGGCACATATTAGACAGCACATACTTTACTACTCCATCAGTCAAATCTTGAGAGCAATGATAATTTACAGTATCCAAATGTGCCACTATGAAATGCACTTAGATTCCCAAACAAGGTGGGTTTTCCAAAATTGCCCTAGTAATTAGCTATGTTAAAACATCTGATGTCCTTCTCTTAGCCTCCTTTCTCACAGAATATACTTTTCACAGTTAGGGATGTGAATCGTTTTTTGACAATTTAAAATATCGTCCGAACCTCCCGAACCCCCCCCAAAATGTCTTAAATTACCTGGGGTCCAGTGGGGGGGTCCCGGTGTGATCTTCCACTCTCAGGCCACGGGTATGTTAATAGAAATGGCGCCGGCCGTATGGCCATATTGCCGTATTGCAAAATGGCGCTGGCCGTATGGCTGTATGGCCGGCACCATTTTGCAATATGGCAATAAGATTCGAGTGCAGGAGGTCGCTCCCGGACCCCCGCTGGACTTTTGGCAAGTCTTGTGGGGGTCAGGAGGCCCCCCCAAGCTGGCCAAAAGTCCCTGGGGGTCCAGTGGGGGTCCGGGAGCGATCTCCTGCGCTCATGACATCGGGGGACAGGAACCAAAATGGCGCCGGCGCTACCTTTGCCCTGTCATATGACAGGGCAAAGATAGCACCGGCGCCATTTCTATTAACGCACCCGTGGCCCGAGAGTGGAAGATCACACCGGGACCCCCCCACTGGACCCCAGGTAATTTAAGACATTTTGGGGGGGTTCGGGAGGGTAGGGGATTTATTTTAAAGGGTCGGGGTGGGTTTTAGGGTTGTTTTAGTGTGCCGGTTTACGATTTACACGATTTAAAAACAAAACAAAACTGCGACGATCCGATTCCCTCCCCCCCCAGCTAAAATCGATCGTTAAGACGATCGATCACACGATTCACATCTCTAACAGCTATACTACAAGGAAGGGTCAGAACATCAGAGAAAAAAAAAACCCTCATGTCATGTACATGACAGGTACTATGCCAGAGCTAATAATGGCTAAGGTTTCAGATAAATAGAAATACAAACATGACTTGGAATACATTCTTCTAAAACAGTTAGGCATAGAGAGTTACGCCATCTTAACAAAACTAGAACCCCTTTATCTCAGTCATATTAGAGGCAAAGAAGCGAGGAAAGTGCACACACACATACATTTATGAAAAGGACATGTGCATACACCTT